>NC_141694.1:92153969-93353969 GCF_964263255.1 Lissotriton vulgaris
CTACACACTTCTGAAGGTAAAGCGGGCAATCACTACAATCCTAAGAAATAATTACAGAGGCAATGCGAATAAATGAGACCAAACAAAGCGAGCAGCACACGATTTCAAATCAGCTGAATATAGCGAGCACTATAATGGCAGATGCAGCTAGAGAGGCAATGCGAGCAGCGCAGGCACCAGAACAAATTCTATGTGGCAGAGTAAGTCAACAGCACAATGCAGCAGTATAACGATACCCAGGTGGGACCAGGGGTCGCGGGGAGCGTCCGCTTCCGAAGGAATCAGGGCGGACAGAGAGTGAGTTGTAGAGAGCAGTAGAGTGAGTAGTAGAGAGTGAGTTGTAGAGAGTAGTAGAGTGAGTAGTAGAGAGCAGTAAAGAGTGAGTAGTAGAGAGTGAGTAGTAGAGAGTGAGTAGTAGAGAGTGAGTAGTAGAGAGTGAGTAGTAGAGAGTGAGTAGTAGAGAGTGAGTAGTAGAAGAGTGAGTAGTAGAAGAGTGAGTAGTAGAAGAGTGAGTAGTAGTAGAGTGAGTAGTAGTAGAGTGAGTAGTAGTAGTAGAGTGAGTAGTAGTAGTAGAGAGAGTAGTAGTAGAGAGAGTAGTAGTAGTAGAGAGAGTAGTAGAGCGAGTAGTAGTAGAGCGAGAAGTAGTAGAGCGAGTAGTAGAGAGAGAGAGAGTGGAGAGTGGAGAGTGGAGAGTGGAGAGTGGAGAGTATTCCGACGTTTGGCACAGCACCACTTGCACAACAAGTCCAATCAAATCATATCACCTAGAATCTTGGTGTATATTCAAATGCTTTTATTTTCCTTAAGTTTATATACCACAGCCAGCCGACGCGTTTCGTTCTGTACAACAGAACTTCTTCTGGCCGTTCTTATTTCCTTCAAGTTATGTTGGTATCCTGTTGTCATATAACTAGATATTTCTTCCAAATGTTAGACGAGACGCAAGTACATTCTTATTCAAAGTGACTAGGTATCAATTTTACCCACACAATTCGGGCAGACTTGAGTAATTTATAGCATCCTCAAAGTCAGTCTTTCAAAAATTCCAAAGTATAGGACATGATAATCCAAATCCAAATGTTTCTCAAGAAAAGTCATTTTCAATCGTTCGGAATATCCCGATTTAAAAAAATAATAATTTGGGGGCCTGGGGGGTCCTTGTGGGACCCCCTGAGCAGGCCTAGGGGGTCAGGGTGCTTCTACCCTGCTCCCTTTGCGTGTTTTGCACCTTTGTTTCACTGCTTTCTTGTGCCTTCGTTCTACCGAGGCACAAGATGGCTGCCAACACTTCCTGGTTTGGAGTGTTGACAGACAGTGGCAGCCAATCCGCATGCATTCCCGAGAAAGCTGCATGCTCATTGGCTGTCAACACTTCTAACCAGGAAGTGTTGGCATCCACCTTGTGCTCGATAGAAAAAGGCAAAAGAAAGCAAAAAAACAAACGTGAAGAACACAAACAAGGGGCAGGGTAGATACACCCTGACACCCTAAGCCTGCCCAGGTGGTCACACAAGGACAAAAAAGACCACATTTTTTTTTTTAACCTGGTCTGTTTGTTTTAAAAATTACCCCACGGGGGGATCAAATCGTGGGGGCATAGTGATAATGAAGTGTGGGGGGGTCCACAATCCCCCCACACTTCCCCGGGGACTGCCGCCCCTGGGGCAAAGCAACGCAGACCCTTGGCGCATACTGGAGGCTCCTGGTGGGCTAGTTGTCCCCCAGGGACCCCCAGTATGCAAGGGGAATTAGTTCCTACTCTGCAAACACGCCAGGGGTTGCGCTGCAGAGAGGTGTAAAAAAGTGTGGCCTCATTACACCTCTGCAATGCAGCCCCCTTGCTTATACTGGAGACTCCTGGTGGGCTAGTTGCCCCCACAGGACCCCCAGTATGCAAAAGGAATTAGTACCTCCTCTGCAAACACGCAAGGGGTTGCGCTGCAGAGTGTTGTAAAAAGGGGGCGTGCCTTCTGAACACATTTAAAAATTGTCATTTAAAAAACCATCGAAATTCAATGAAAGAACCATAGGTTTCAGGCCTTATATAGTTAGGAATTAGCATTTAAAAAACCTTGCAAATTCTCTAAAAAAAACCTAGGTTTCAGGCCTTATATAGTTAGAAATTAGCTTTTAAAAAACCTTTGAAATTCACTCAAAAAACTATAAGTTTTAGGGGTGTTATAGTTAGCTGGACATTTCACTCATACAAAACCATTGAAATTGCTCCTATATAGTTAGTTGTACTAACTATATTTCGTGCACCAGCAATCCACTGCTGATGATGTCACATATTACATCATTCATGACATGGTCAGTGACATCACTGATGACATCTCAAATGACATCAATGATGACATCACTGATGACATCATCCACGTGACAATCACATACACCTTTTCATACACTAGTAAAATCTTTCATCACTCTTTGTAAAATACAGAGTATCATATTTGAATCCAAGTATTTAAAAACCCACTCATTGATTCCTAGATGTATACACACATCTAATCACTTACCTGTAGATTCACTCGTACATGCTGTCAATGAAAAATAGAACACTATCAAAAATACTTATACACCTATATCGACATTACACACCAGCACACAACCTATTCACATATGAAGTTATCCTACTCACTTATGAAAACAATGGATCATACTTATGTACTTAGTTAGCTACACACTTATACAAACACCACTTCATCTATTCATTTAGATAGTAAGTCATATTTAGTATATTATAAAATCATTATTACAAGTATACGGTTATCCATACAGTCACTCACACAATCAGTGAGTCTTCTGTATACTTAATTATATACAATAACTGACACATACACTGCCTTTTATTTTTCTAGTTGGTTGGACATGTACCATTGAGAAATATATTTGCTCATCACCACACCCATAAAGATATTCACTCACCCAAACAACTGTTAGAACATGTAGTTTTAACTTCCTATATCTACTGAATCAACTATTCACACATCTTTGGGCAGTCACACACCCTCCTCCGAACCACACACACATTCACTCTCCCATACAAATACTCAATTAACTAATCAATAACTAATATAGACTTTCACATAGCTAGTAACCAACTGGAGAACCAGTTTACACATCAACTGACAAAGTGATACAGATATTCACACAGTTTAGTCACTATCAACTATATTTAGTGAGACACTACACATTGTTAAAGTCCTCCATCCAAATATTTATTTTTATATATCCACTCATGCTTCAATGCAAATTGCTATATATATAATGCATATTTAAATAACGAAGCAAACCACATTCACTGGATGATGTCATCAGTGATGTCACGGACCATGTCATGAATGATGTAATATGTGACATCATCAGCAGTGGATTGCGGGTGCGCGAAATATAGTTAGTACAACTAACTATATAGGAGCAATTTCAATGGTTTTGTATGAGTGAAATGTCCAGCTAACTATAACACCCCTAAAATGTATAGTTTTTTGAGTAAATATATATATATATATATATATATATATATTCAATGAAAAAACCATTGGTTTTAGGCCATATATAGTTAGGGATTTGCATTTACAAAACCTTATTTTACTCGCATAAAACCATTGAAATTCCATATATAGTTATAAGCGCTAACTATATATCGCGCACCCGCAATCCACTGCTGATGATGTCACATATTACATCATTCATGACATGGTTAGTGACATCACTGATGACATCACTGATGACATCTCAAATGACATCACTGATGACATCACTGATGACATCATCCAGTGACTGTATGTTTCTGTAAAGTTAAAATATCTCTTACATATTGAAGAATGAGTGGATATAGAAGTGTCTGGATGAAGGATTTAGTAGGTGCATGACTGACTATATGAGTGAGTGATTAAATGTGTCTCACTGAGTGCATGGGTTAATGACTAAACTGTCTCAATTTGTGCATCATTATGTCTGTTGTTCTGTAAACTGTTCCATGTGTTGATAAGTAGCTATATGAGTAACTATATGGGTTATTGATTGGTTGCCCAAGTATTTGTATGGGATACTGAGTGTGTGTGTGAGTAGCTGGGAGGTGTGTGACTCTGTGCATAGATGTGTGAGCAGTTGATTCACTAGATGTATGGTTTCAAAAGTGCATGTGGAAACAGCTGTATGGGCGGTTGACTGTGTGCATGAGTGTATTGGTGAGTGAATGGATATCTCAGTGCTACATGTCAAAGTAAGTACATATGTAAAACACAGTACATGTGAGAGTTGACATATATAAATAACTGTGCATAAGAGCCAGTGAGTATGTGAGTGGCTGTATGGATCATTGTGAACTTGTATCAGGGATTGTATAAGAGAGTAAATATGTGTTAGTATATGTTTGAATAAGTAAAGTTTGTATAACTGTATATTTGAGGAAATGGAGGTGTGATTGATTCTTTACATGACTGACTAGGTGTGTGAGTAACTCCATGGATGAGTGACAGTCTGTGAGTGTCTGTTTACACTGATTGTATCTAAGGTTATATTAGAGTCTGAAGAGGTTCATCGTATTATCACATGAATGATATCATCAGTGATGTTATCAGTCATGTCAAATGAGATGTTTTCAGTGATGTCATCAGTGATGTCATTTGAGATGTCATCAGTGATGACATCAGTGATGTCACTAACCATGTCATGAATGATGTAATATGTGACATCATCAGCAGTGGATTGCGGGTGCGCGATATATAGTTAGCGCTTATAACTATATATGGAATTTCAATGGTTTTATGCGAGTAAAATAAGGTTTTGTAAATGCAAATCCCTAACTATATATGGCCTAAAACCAATGGTTTTTTCATTGAATTTTCAAGGTTTTGTAAATGCAAATTCCTAACTATATATCCACTATAACCTATGGTTTTTTCTGTGAATTTCATTGGTTTTTTAATAGCAAATATGAAAAGCTTAAAAATGTCAAGTACGTGATAAATAAAAACATTTTCGTATTTATGCACGCTGATGTGCTTTGAACGCTGCACCCCCCCCCCCTCCCCTCTTTTGTCTTAGTAGTACTCTCTCTTTGCAGATACTGAAGGGTAGTTAACGCAGGCCTTTACCCCCGTTGTAATCCGTCGTGGCTGCTTGTCTCTCCATTTGATTGATTGTTGTCCAAGCATTTACTGTTTTAGAATTGGTTCTCTTTGGATCATTCTCTATTTACAAACAAGCACAAAGTCGCAATACTCTGTTTAGTCTTTGCAGATAGTGAAAAATCGTGTAAAAAAAATAAAAGTAATCGAGCAAAATCAGTAGGCCACTAATTGGATCTCTTTTTGATCTCGCTAAAATAGAAATATTAGGAACAACCCTTCATGAGAAATACGAAAATAGTGAGATGAACTGAGCTCCACACCATGAGGGCTGCAAGACAGCTCGGCTCCATCACCCATCCCGCACAAAATAACGACAAACCCTATGCAAATATTAAAAATATAGACAACACACCAGCAAAGAAACAGGGTAAAACATTTTATTAAAAAACTATTTACATAACGTTGGTTTATAAGATGATGTCAGTAGTGGACCGATGTGTGAATAGATCAAAAGCAGCACAAGGCTCCAAGATCCGGATGGCAAGCTCCTGGATGTTGGGTGCCATAGTTTAGAGTTCTGAATTTGAGCCTTTTTCAATGTCTGTGCTTTGTTGAATCAAATTTGCGGCTTGACACAAAGCTGACTCAAGCGTTGCTACTGATGCTATGCAGACCAAAACTGGTTTTCAGTTTGTACATTTTTCTAGATTTTTAATCCAAGTTTGGTTGACTTTGTAGAACGATGGCTTCAAATTTTCAACATACGGTGTGGTGGCGCTGACTGGGAGGGGTCGCTTCGCTCCTGCCCCCTCCCCAAGTAAGATTTTCATACGTGAAAGTACGTTAATGGTTTTGGTCCCTGAGATGCTTCAATGTCACTGCCATTCTCAAATAGCATAAGTTCTGGATGTTGGGTGCCATAGTTAAGAGTTCTGAGCAGCGCTTGTAACACTGTCTGAAGCTTATTTCCACCTACTGCAGCTTCACTATTCTCAAAGTAAGTGAGTGTCGTTTGTGGACCTGACTGCATTAGAAAACAATGTGATATGTTACCTTCCTAAACAGCTTGACGGAGGCCCCTGAGGGGCGGTGTGATGGCCATGGACTCGGAGAAGACGCTTGGCTCCGACACCCTCCCCAAGTCTTATAGCACTGGTGTAGCCTGAGATCGCCCCCGACATAGGCGGCCGGCTCCCGGGATCCGGCGGAACTTTTTGCCTTTTGATGACTCTTCAATTCTGAACCTTGTCCCATCTAGCTGAGTTGCGCCCACTCTTGCGGCTACAGCGTCTTGCCCACCATCCAGCTGAATTACGCCCACTCTTGCGGTGCAGCGATAGGCGGCGGCCACAGGACTCTCAAAATGGCGGCCGGCTCTTCGGTTTTGGGCCTGGTCCACTAAAATGGCCCTGGGACACCTTTGAACTCGGACGCTTCTCTGATAGGGCTTGGGTCCCATTCTCGAAAAGCCTCTCCTCAGCCGTGAAGATTCTACAAAAGTCTTGGGGGCCTCCGACTCCCGCAGGCTTCTGGTGGGGAGCGGCTGCCATGATTGCTCGTGGAATGGCCACGACGGAGCTACGAGATGGTAGTGGTCTCATGCTGACGCCAGCTTTAGTCTGAAACATCCAGAAACACTGTAGACTACCAATTCGATCAGTTCCGGTAGCGCCCCAACATGACCCGGAAGAGAAGAACTTGCCCTCTTTGACTGATGGTTCTTGTTGCCTGTCCCCTCTGTTGTCATTTAACAGAACTTTTTGGACTGCTGAAAGGAGTTGTGTTCCGAACGCTGGTTGGTGGAGACATTTTGACTATATTCTTGACCTACGTTGTCGCGTAATGCGTTATATGACACGCCGCGTTACCGCACCCGGAAGTGATCCGAGGCGCGGCGCGCAGCGCGTAACGTAAGCATAACAGGACATGTGACTTGTTAATAAAACTTTTCATTGATTCATTTTACTTTTGTTAATTTAATGATGAAAAGCTTGGTCATATGACCTAAAAATTACGCTTTTTATTGTTTTCGAACAATATTTTTTTTTCAAACATATGTTATAATATTCCAGGCTAATGTACTTTCCCGGAAAATTTACAACTATCTTGTAAGTAAAATATATTCCTTTTTCGAGAAAAAGGGCGTTTCTTCCTTCCATGACGGAGCCGTTGAGTAAAAGAGATTCGGCCTGCTATCTTAGTCGCCGATACGCCTGATTATCAGATTCTTATCGATCACTTTATATTGCAGACATGAAAAACACAACTGCTATTAAGCATTTATCTTTACTGCGTTCCTACATATTATACCTTTTATCCGTCATGTAATTGGACTGCTTTATTTCACTTGCCTTTACTGATTCGAAAACAGTGACTAAAAGTAAAAACTTTACCAATGTAAATACTACTACCGTGTTTTGTTTTAAAAACCTTTATTGTGAAAATGTCAGTATACAAATACGGGCCTATAACCACGTGGGCCGGCCACGGAGCAAACTGTATTCGTATATGATGAGGAGACATTTACACTGTAGAGGAACGTAACGAGCGGGCCATTAGGTTGCAAGAACAAAGGTGTCTAACAGTTGCGGAATCGGTGGACGTACATTTTGTATTTAAAATACGACACGGCCACTTACAATAACATTTTCTAGATATACATTTGCGGGCAAGGAGTTACGAGTCCCATTTATACCGGCGCCATTTTGGGCGAGGCCGGGCAGGTCCAAGATATAGTCAAAATGTCTCCACCAACCATCGGCCAGACCAGAACCCCTTTCGTCCCTTTATGCTACAAGATGGTGTCTTCCATTCAGAAAATATTGTTGGCAGCATTTTGAAAGGAAACAGAAACAGCCATTGTCCTAGTGAGTTTCACATTGTTACATTTAGGAAGAATGTTGAAGAGTAGTATGTGGAAAATCTGAAGCCATTTTTCTACAAACTCTCAATCAGACTTGGATGGAAAAAAAAATCCTGAAGAATGTACAAACTGAAAACCAATTTTTGTCTGTATAGCATCAACAGTAACGCTTGAGTCAGCTTTGTGTCAAGCCGCCATTTTCATTCAATCAATAGCGTCCCCCTGCACACATTCAGGGACCTGGTCTGTCTTCAGATGAAACGGATTGTAGGAAAAGAAGCAGAAAGGAAAAGGCAAAAAGTTCCGCCGGACCTCGGGAGCCGGCCGCCTATGTCATGTGCCACCTTTGGCCACACCAGGGCAATAGTGAAGCTGCAGCAGGTGCAAATAAGCTTCAGACAGTCTTACAAGCACTGCTCAGAACTCTCAACTGAGGCACTCAACATCCAGGACTTGCCATTCGGATCTTGGCGCCTTGTGCTGGTTCCGACCTATTCACACATCAGTCCACTACTGACATCACCTCATAAGCCAACGGGGCACCCCACGCCGACTTTCGGCGCAGCATTGTAGGATGGCCACACCAGTGCGGCCACTTGCTGGACACCACCTCGGTGCCATCCGGATCTCGGCGCGTTCGAGTCACTGTGCCGGAAGAGTGACCGGAACTCAGCTGAACACGCCGTCTTTCGGCGCAGCATTGTAGGATGGCCACACCAGTACGGCAATTTGCTGGACACCACCTCGGTGCCATCCGGATCTCGGCGCGTTCGAGTCACTGTACCGCAAGAGTGACCGCAACTCAGCTGGACACGCCATCTTTCGGCGCAGCATTGTAGGATGGCCACACCAGTGCGGCAATTTGCTGGACACCACCTCGGTGCCATCCGGATCTCGGCGCGTTCGAGTCACTGTACCGCAACAGTGACCGCAACTCAGCTGGACACGCCGTCTTTCGGCGCAGCATTGTAGGATGGCCACACCAGTGCGGCAATTTGCTGGACACCACCTCGGTGCCATCCGGATCTCGGCGCGTTGTGCTGCCTTCGGCCTATTCGCACATCGGTCCGCTACTGATGCCGCCTCACGTGCCAACGGATTTTCTACGCTTTTTGTAGCCCTATGCCGCATAACAGGTCATGTGACTTGTTTATAAAACTTTTCATTGGTTCATTTTACTTTTGGTTTCCTAAAGATGGAAGGCTTGGTCATATGACCTAAAAATAACACTTTTCATTGGTTTAGAACATTTTTTTTTCCCAAACGATGTAAGCCCCACCTTGTTTCTGGATCATTCAGACTGAAGCTGGCGTCAGCATGAGAGCACCACCATCTCGTGGCTCCGTCGTGGTCATTCCGCGAGCAATCATGGCAGCCGCTCCCCACCGGAAGCCTGCGGGAGTCGGGGGCCCCCAAGACTTTTGTAGAATCTTCACGGCTGAGGGGACGCTTTTCGAGAATGGAGCCCAAGCCCTAGCAGGCAAGCGTCCGAGTTCCAAGGTGTCCCAGGGCCATTTCAGTGGACCAGGCCCAAAACCGAGGAGCCGTCCGCCATTTTAAGAGCCATGTGGCAGCCGCCTATCGCTGCACTGCAAGAGTGGGAGCAACTCAACAACATGGTGAGCGAGACGCTGTAGCCGCAAGAGCGGGCGCAACTCAGCTAGATGGCCGCCACCTGGGGAGGCCCGTTCACGCCGCCTCCCCCACCCCCGGGCCGCCGCACGCCAATTTTCGGAGCAGCATTGTAGGATACCAAAACCAGTGCGGCAGTTTACTGGACATCACCTGGGTGCCTGTCGTACATGTTGTGTCAGCCATGTGACACTGGACACAGTCCCATCAACATCTCAACGCGTTCTGCTGCCTTGGGACTATTCGCACAACAGACCGCTACTGACGAGGCCTCCCCCCGCACCACCCGGGACGCCCCACGCTGTTTTTCTGTGCTGCATTGTAGGATCCCAAAACCAGTGCGGCACCCAGGCGACATCACCTGGGTGCCGTCCAAAACTCTGCACGTTGTGCTGCCTTGGGACTATTCGCACAAAAGACAGCTTCTAACCATTGTTGCTTTTTGTGTTGAAAAATGTTTAAATGTTTTTAGTTTTTGTTCCGTTCGTTATAGTTAATAGTTAATAAAGTTTTATAATCTTACTTTGTTGGAGTGTTATCTATTTTTTTAAAAACGGGTGAATGGGGCCTTGAATCGGGTTATTGTCATGTGTGGGCTTTGGAAGTGTGCTGCTGCAGGATCGGACATTTCAAACTCAAATGCACGTTCTTTTTCTTACCTTTCCGAAGCATGGAGCGCAATAGCAGGCAGAGAAAGGGTGATGCACGTGTTGAACACTACCTGACCTGGCAAGTTGCTGGCAGTGCCCCCCCGCCCGCTCCTAAAAGAGGGCACACCCACACCGCCGCCCCGAGTACTTCACAAATCTTTAAAAGACCATGCGCTTGTTCATGAGGCTTAAATGGTTTATCACCTCTTCTAGAACCCCTGCATCGACCCTCTGACGTTTCCTGGAAAAATTACCATGTAACACAATACCAAGCCCTGTCAGCTGAAACCCCCAAGGAATCGTGGGGCATATTATCAAGGGGGTTTATCTCCGCTTTTTTGGCTTTAAAAGCCATGAAAGCGGAGATAAAATTATCTCCCTATTACCAAGCTGTCGCTAACACCAGTTAGTGACAGCTAAAAGGAGATAGCGACCATCTTGGGCCCCGCTTTGCATGTCAGTGATACTTATCACTAATGACATGCAAAGTGGCGTACCAAGATGTTAGCGACTGGAAACAGTCCCTAACATCGCTATCTTCTATTACCAACTTTTGGAGATATTCGCGCTAAGCGCGAATATCTCCAAAATCTAACACCTGCCCTGAGCAGTTCTTAGCCATGTTATCCAATGGGAGGTGGATAACATGGCTAAGAGCATTTGCTCGATAATACATGAATATCGCTGACTTTTCTGCGATAATAGCAAGGTTTATCTGCGATAAAAATCGCCGATGTGCGGCGATAATTTTTGTCTCTAAACAAGTTAGAGACAAAAATTATCGCTAGTTGTTCGTAATATGCCCCCGGGTTTTTGCTTGCAGAAATCGGGAGGCGGGAGACTAGCACTGAAATCAGTAGTCACACGCCTAAATCAGGAGAGTTGGCATGTCTGAATTCTCTACAGCTGGGGCCATAAACTACATCCGCAGGGGTAGGTGATAGCCTGGGACCAGCCTGGCATCTAAAATGGCTGCCGTGCACGACAAAATTGTGACATTGGAAAAAAGGCAAGATGGCGCAGCCGCTGGAAGAGATGTATCAACATATATCAGCCTCCTCAGCCACCCTCAGGAAACATAGGGGATTAGGATACGTCTCCCGCACCCCCTTATACCTAGTAATTTAATTAACGAAGCACAAAATGGCGAATTCCCGTTTCGCTACCAGTTTGCGGCCCAGTTCGCGGCCCGTGAAGCGCTTCTACCGTGAAAAATCATTTTTTTTTCTTTTTCCCACGGGACCCTTTAATAACCCCAACAACATTCCTAGGGGGTCAAGAGGGGGATACCTTGCCCCCTTTCATTAAATTCCCCCTTAGTTTTTCACCTCTTCTTCTCTCTCGATCCTACCGAGAAACAAGATGGCGGCCGCTCCGGACTGTCGCGCAGCAAAATAAAAAAAAGCTCACGCACAGCCGCTGGAAGAGATGTATCAACATATATGAGCCTCCTCAGCCACCCTCAGGAAACATAGGGGATTAGGATACGTCTCCCGCACCCCCTTATACCTAGTAATTTAATTAACGAAGCACAAAATGGCGAATTCCCGTTTCGCTACCAGTTTGCGGCCCAGTTCGCGGCCCGTGAAGCGCTTCTACCGTGAAAAATCATTTTTTTTTTCTTTTCCCCACGGGACCCTTTAATAACCCCAACAACATTCCTAGGGGGTCAAGAGGGGGATACCTTGGCCCCCTTTCATTAAATTCCCCCTTAGTTTTTCACCTCTTCTTCTCTCTCGATCCTACCGAGAGACAAGATGGCGGCCGCTCCGGACTGTCACGCAGCAAAATAAAAAAAAGCTCACGCACAGCCGCTGGAAGAGATGTATCAACATATATCAGCCTCCTCAGCCACCCTCAGGAAACATAGGGGATTAGGATACGTCTCCTGCACCCCCTTATACCTAGTAATTTAATTAACGAAGCACAAAATGGCGAATTCCCGTTTCGCTACCAGTTTGCGGCCCAGTTCGCGGCCCGTGAAGCGCTTCTACCGTGAAAAATCATTTTTTTTTTCTTTCCCCCACGGGACCCTTTAATAACCCCAACAACATTCCTAGGGGGTCAAGAGGGGGATACCTTGGCCCCCTTTCATTAAATTCCCCCTTAGTTTTTCACCTCTTCTTCTCTCTCGATCCTACCGAGAGACAAGATGGCGGCCGCTCCGGACTGTCACGCAGCAAAATAAAAAAAAGCTCACGCACAGCCGCTGGAAGAGATGTATCAACATATATCAGCCTCCTCAGCCACCCTCAGGAAACATAGGGGATTAGGATACGTCTCCCGCACCCCCTTATACCTAGTAATTTAATTAACGAAGCACAAAATGGCGAATTCCCGTTTCGCTACCAGTTTGCGGCCCAGTTCGCGGCCCGTGAAGCGCTTCTACCGTGAAAAATCATTTTTTTTTCCTTTTCCCCACGGGACCCTTTAATAACCCCAACAACATTCCTAGGGGGTCAAGAGGGGGATACCTTGCCCCCTTTCATTAAATTCCCCTTTCGTTTTTCACCTCTTCTTCTCTCTCGATCCTACCGAGAGACAAGATGGCGGCCGCTCCGGACTGTTTAGAATGTTGACAGACACCGGAGAGCCAATCAGCTTTCTGCGCGCAAAGTTCCGATAAGCGAAAAGTAAGCGGACCGGATCGCTGCCCGGAGCGCTGTTACAGATATATATCTTGATTTAAACGTTAATTTCTCAAAATCCACTGAAGCACATATATTGAGACCTAGCAAAGGCACATCGGGCTACCAGTCCCTACAATTTTGCCAAGTTTCGTGCAAATCCATTCAGCCGTTCGAGCTAAAAGTGAGGCCAACCGCCCTATGGAAAACTCAATGTAAAAAACGCATTTTGGGACCCCCCTTTTTTCTCAGCCCCCCCTTGACGAAACCCCACCAAATTTTCAGGGGCTGCTCAGAAACTGAAAATTTCAGCCGATTCCGTCCACAAACGCCAAAGTTATTAGACATAGAATTTTCAGAAATCCCATAGGGAATTAATCCTAACTATATATACCTACTGGCGATAGCCAGTAGGTAATATATATATATATATATATATATATATATATATATATTCCTTAACACCCTTCCACCAGACGCTGCTCCTCTTTACCACAGGTGCCTCTCTACGCACAGTGGGGTGCGTGTTTATTTCCCAACACTCTGTCAATATTTCCCTCGACCGATTTCCAACAGAGAGCACTCAAAGCCGTTTCACGCAGTCCATTTCGCCATATTTTATTTTAGTACTGCAAAGTTTAAAGTTAACAAACGCCTTTCGGCGTTGCCGCCTTTGTCAGTGTTAACGTTTGCACAAAAAATAAGGGAATTTAAATAAAGTTGTGAGTGACACTAGGTCACGTGCATTAAAAGTAAACCTGAAAAATGGAACAACATATATCTGATTCAATCCATTATGGCGGCCAACTTTGAGTGATCAAAACAAGAGCAACATTCATCAATATATCGATATTATTCAAGTAATCCTTTACAATTCAATATATTCCCTCTATTCATGGGTTTCAATATTACATTTCATACGATTATTCGATTAATTCATTTGTGTATATCAAACTTGTTGCTATCATATTCTTGTAAGTTTTTGATGCTCATCACATTTATTATCCATAAGTGCTGTATCCGATACGCAACGTTTTTATAATCTTGCCCTGAATGGGCATGGATTTATTGCTGCACGTTGCATTTTTCAATTTTGAAGGGAGAGGGGACGATGCATTGAGAGAGGGGAAAATGGGAAAGAATTCAGAGATAAGATATGTAGTGCTAAAAGTTTACTAAGTTATTATCCCAATTTGTTGTAGTTTCATCTAAATAGTGATCTAACCTATGTGAGCCCACATCTCCTCCTCGTTATTTAGACCTCCTGGAGTCTTTGTTTGGAGCTTAATGATATATCTGGATTCTAGAGTACGAAGCCTTTTTACCCAATCTTCCCCCCCTTTCAGATTTCACAATCTGATCAAGGATGAAGAAGGTGAGTAGGCTGCTATTACTCTGGTGTTCCTTCTCAAAATGGCATGCAACAGGATAACTCTGATCCTTGTTATTAATGGCTCTCATGTGCTACACAATTCTCAATTTTGTCTGTTTCGTAGTGCTCCCCACATAGTTTCCCACAGGGGCACACTAGATAATATACCGTGAAGTCTGAATTACAATTTAAAAGTTTGGAGATCGTGGTTTTATTATCTCTCCCAGGGACTGAATGCTCTTTGACTTTGTGGCAGTTTTTGCATGCTTTGCACTTCATGCACGGATAAAATCCCACAATGGGAGTCCTTTTCTTCTTTTTGGGCTCGTAATGGCTATTCACTAGATGATCTTTCAAAGTATTTCCCTTCCGATATGTTACTGAGGGATATTCAGGTAGTAGTTTACCCACTACACTGTCAGACTGGAGAATGTTCCAGTTTCTTTTTAGAATTTGGAAAACCTCTGAGGACTTCTCTGTGAAATTTGTATTAGCCTTACTTTCTGATCTAGGGTCTTTGGTTTGTCTATCAATAGTTCATTTCTTAATATTGCATTACATTTTACTTCCGCTTGATCTTGGATCCCTTTACAGTAACCCCTTTGCTCAAATCTCTTTCCAGATTCCATTTTTACATTTTCATATTCCTCTTGTGTGGAGCAGTTTCATTTCATTCTAAGAATTCCCCCATAATCTTAAATCTAAGATGATATAATCAATGCGTGAGGGGCCGTTCAGCCTGTTAAATGTCATAGCCCCATTGGGGTCCGAAGTTGTTCTCCCGTTAAGTGCCCACAGATTATATTCCAGTGTCAGGGCATTGATCTGTAAGGCCCTGACCGTCCATCTCTTAATGGGACTCAGGTTTAATACAGGGATGGAGTATTTCATGTCTTGCTCACTAATCCCCAGTAGATCTTTCTTACTTAGGGGTTCGTACGTGCAATTTAAATAACCTCCTAAGATGATATACCTCCTAAGATGATATTGGATCGTGGAGGGATACCTGCTAAGGCCGTTTCCAGGGATAAAACTGTGGCCGAGTTTTGATTGCTTGGGCTTCCTCTGGCGTATACATTAAAGAGGTCAACTCTATTGCCATTCAGGGGTCCTTTAAAGGATAGGTGTAGGATATCCTCTGAATTTGCATTATGGACAAAAATATCCAGATTCATTGTTACTTTAACCCAAGTATGTAGGCCCCCCGACGGGCGACCCAAGCCTTGAGTTACGGCAGGGACAAAGAAGGTGGAATAACCAGACTTGTACAAGGGTACCAAGCTCCATGTCTCCTGGAGCATGCAAATCTCATATTTATCAATGAATTCATGCCAGTCTGGAATATCCAGTTTCTTTTTAAGGCCAGCAATGTTCCAGGAGAGGATACGAATTATACCTGATTTACCCTCCTCAGCACCATTTGGTTCAGTATCAATTGGGGAGGGTAGGACGATAGTTTCCTCTTCTGGAATGCCCTTCCACTCAGTAAGGGTACTGCTGCTTATTAGGTGTAAACTAGATGATAGTGAGCTCATAGGAACGTTCAGTGTATTCGCTACTCTTATTCCACTTAGGGCCGTAGGTGGTGCGTTGGTGAGTCAATCAACCTCATCCAACCCTGCAAAGGGGGTAAATCTATTTGAAGTTTGGATATTAAAAACTGTCCATCCCAAGGTGTTGTGATAATGTGGCTAGCTTATCCTTGGTTGCCGGGGTATTAGTGACCTGGGATAAAAGTAGCTCAAGTCGTGTATCCTTATCCCCTCTCCACCGGTCTCCGACTCCTGGTACCAATCATTTAGGTACGAAATAACCCTTCGGTCCCGGAAATTAATGATTATTGCATCTCCCTCAGTGTCTTTGGGCCTCTTCCCTACCCACCCAAGCCTTCTCACGTTTATGATTTCCCCATTGATGTTGGGATGTAGTGGTCTGTTATTTGCTAACCAGTAAATCACTTTGTTTTTTAGGTCAGTGTACCCTTCCTTTATCCCTGGTTTCAATTCTGGGACCCTTGTCAATATTGCCACGTATGGGACAGCTTCTGGGGGCAAGTCAATATGTACATTCGAGCCTTTGGAATTCCTGGGATCTAACATCCCCCCACTACTTTCTCCACCCATGTCTGCTGTTTTACTTGGGGGGGGGGGGGGGGGGGGGTGCTTCGGATTCCTTCGCCCTAGATGTTTTACATGTTTGTAGATCGGTGTTAGTCTTAGACGGGGCCTGTGTTTTTTCCGATACCTGGGGTGTTAGTTTTGCAATTTTATTCCCTTTACTTAAAGATGTCGGTTTAGGGATATTATCCCCTAAACGTGAGTTGTCTATTCCAGAATTCTTTCTATTATCTGCTAGCAAACCTTTTAATAGAGTTGTATTTGAGGTGATAGCTACTTCTAAGGACTCCAGCTGAGTTGCTAGCCTTTTAGTTCTTTCGACAAGGGGTAATAATAAGGATCTTACCAGGAGCTCTATGTTCCCTATTAGATCTTGATGTAGGGAGGGGTGAGCTGCTGTCTGAGCTGGAATTGTGTTCTCAGTTCCTATCTTCCTCATCATTGGGGGATTCCGGGCGGTATTAGGTAGTTTTGCCCGCCTCCCCTTGTGGGTATTTCCCCCCTCTTTCTCTTTATTGTGGGCTTATTGGTTGATGGTGGGGGTGTGGGTTGCAGATTATTCTTTGGATTAGGCATTAATGGATGAAGTATCAAGGATTCCTCAGGGATAATTTCTAATGAGGGGTCTATACTAGAATTCCTATTGCCATGAGGTGTACTAGTCTCCGACAATGTGGTAGCGTCGCAAAAAATAGAGGGGATACTGATGTCACTGTTAGCAGGTTTTTTCTTCCTACTATTTGAGTTAGGGGTTGTGGCTAATTGGATTGGCCCTAGCAAAGAGCGTTTATTCTGGAGCTCTGTAGATAGACGGCGCTCAGCCATTTCAATCTCCTGCCCAAGCGCCGAAGCAGCTTTTGTAAGATACTGCTCAATCGTACCCCTTAACGACCCTCCCTCTAGGGATATCCTGGCCTTATCTGCCTTTGCGCCCTTAGGAGACATTGTTCATGGACGCTGATGTACTAATGTGCTCGGTTGCCTATGCTACAAACCTGCACAGTGATATGGTAATCGAGGCAAACATGGAAATATATGATGTTAGAACACACGGATAGTTGCAGCCCAGTTCGGAGTTGTAGTTTGAAGGGACGCTGGTTTTCCTGGGACGTAGATGTCAGTAGTATGGCCCGACCAGGCCTTTGAAGGCCACAGAGGGCCTGCCCTTTGCCCGGGCTTAGACCGGCGTGTCCCGCGCGCGTTCCCGCGACGCGGGGGCTACAGGATCTTTATTGTGCCTCCGGGCGCTGGGATGACTAGGTCAGGGTGCGCCGCCACAAAGGATGGTGGGAAAGCGAGTCCTCTGCTCGGCAGCCGCAGGTGTTAGAAAAGCGGCAGAGGGAGGACTCTCAACACAGGGAAGCACGATCAGGACCCAAGAAAAGCAGCAGGTATGGCGATTAGTTGTCCCAAAGAAAAGTGAGCACAGCCCGCTTCCACCTGGGCTACAGGGTCTTTATTGCGCCGCCGGGCGCTGCGGTGACGAGGTCAGGGTGTGCCGCCGCAAAGGATGGTGGGAAAGCGAGTCCTCCGCTCGGCAGCCGCAGGTGTTGGAAAAGCGGCAGCGGGAGGACTCGCAACACAGGGCAGCACGACCAGGACCCAGGAAAAGCAGCAGGTATGGTGAGTAGTTGTCCCAAAGAAAAGTGAGCAAAGCCCGCTTCCACCAGGGCTACAGGGTCTTTATTGCGCCTCCGGGCACTGCGGTGATGAGGTCAGGGTGCGCCGCCGCAAAGGATGGTGGGAAAGAGAGTCCTCCTCTCGGCAGCGGCAGGTGTTGGAAAAGCAGCAGCGGGAGGACTCTCCACACAGGGCAGCACGACCAGGACCCAGGAAAAGCAGCAGGTATGGAGATTAGTTGTCCCAAAGAAAAGTAAGCACAGCCGCTTCCACCGGGGCTACAGGGTCTTTATTGCGTCTCCGGGCGCTGCGGTGACTAGGTCAGGGTGCGCCGCCGCAAAGGATGGTGGGAAAGAGAGCCCTTCGCTCGGCAGCCACAGGTGTTGGAAAAGCGGCAGCGGGAGGACTCGCAGCACGACCAGGACCCAGGAAAAGCAGCAGGTATGGCGATTAGTTGTACCAAAGAAAAGTGAGCACAGCCCTGATGTGGCTGGCTGATGGGGCTGGGGTTGTGGCCCCTGGTCCCGGCCCGGCGCAGACTGGCTTGCCTTCGGGGCGCCGGCGGTGCGCCCGCTGCGCACGTCTGCTGCGCGCATCCGCTGCGCACGTCTGCTGCGCGCATCCGCTGCGCATAGAGAGAGGCATTCTGCTTTTCAAGGGGGGAGATCAGCTGCTAGACCGCGGACTCCTCAGAGAACCACGAAGTAGTAGTCACTTCCTGTGTGCCCCTCCTCCTGTATTCTCTCCACTCAAACCGCTAATCGGCGGTGGACCGGAGAATACGTGAAAGTTAGGGTAAGTGATTGGCAGCAGTACAAAACAGTGCGCAGTGAGCTAAAAGTAATGATTTAAAAAAAAAAAATTAATACAGTTTTAGTTAAAAGAAATGCGTCGCAAATGCCAGGAGCCCTTTCCCAGGCACTCCTTGTCACAGAAGGTCGAGGTCTGTCTCACCTCAAGTGAGTATCTTTTGATATAAAAACAATTGGCCTGGAGTTCAGTCCTTGAGTGTGTGAAATCCTTTGCTGACTGAGTGTGTACAACAAATGCTTCACACTGTCCTCTGGTACTGCCTTACTGCTCGACCAAGCTACCACTTTGGAGAGTAAGGTCAGTTCTGACTTTAACCTCTGGGGTTTGTGAACTCTATACACACTGTACCTTATTCTGGTCCAATTTATATAGAGCCCCTTTCTCACATAATTGCAGTGCATATTGTATCTGATGCTCTCTCAGGCATTGCTTAACCTCTCTGTAAGACGATCTACGACGTTGGACCGCTAAGGTATAGTTGCGTTTCCACCTGCCAGGGAGTACGGGACCTAGTTGCTTGTAAAATGTGATCTCTGTCCCTGTAATTAAACAGCCTGCCACAACTAGTCGTCGCGGGCCCCCTGGGCTCGCAGGGCCACCTCGAACCCTGTGCGCCCTCTGTATATAAAAGAATGTTGAGACCTTGTCTTGCAGGATTTCGCTGGAGAACCACTGTTCCAGGTACAAGTCCATTGCTGGTCCCTCTATTCTTTCCGGCAGACCCACAATGTGGACATTATTCCTGCGAGAGCGACCTTCCTGGTCCTCCACCTGTTTCGTTAAGTATTCCACCTCCTGCTGCAGGGCTTTAATTTGATCTGTGGCAACAATAAAGACCCTGTAGCCCCGGTGGTAGCGGGCTGTGCTCACTTTTCTTTGGGACAACTATTCGCCATACCTGCTGCTTTTCCTGGGTCCTGGTCGTGCTGCCCTGTGTTGCGAGTCCTCCCGCTGCCGCTTTTCCAACACCTGCGGCTGCCGAGTGGAGGACTCGCTTTCCCACCATCCTTTGCGGCGACGCAACCTGACCTCGTCTCTGGAACACAGGGAGGCTGACTGCAACGCTTCCCGCTCCAAGAAAACTTTGTGACCATTGCGCGCGTCAGCTCGAGATGTTGTGAAGGAGCATGGAAGAACCAGCAGATCTTTTCAGTCTCGGTGATGTGGAGTGAGAACAACATTCACAGCCATCTGCTACAGATGAAGAGGCCTTTTTCGTTGAAGGCGGGTCCAGTTCCAATTTGACATCAATGATATCCCACCTACTCAACCGTGTGCGAGTACGGCACCCCTACCCCTAAACAACAACCCAAGCGGCCTTCTGCTAAAAAGCAGGCAGCCCCTTTGCAACACGAGACAGAGGCTGGTCGGCATTGAACACCTGTTTCGGGCACCATGCACATCTCTAGCTCTGCACCGAAGAGACCTTCCAAGCCAAGTGCTTTGGCTTTCGACCATCCCCGGACCCAATCTACCCTCGGTGTCGACTCTACCTGTGCCTTCAATTTCCTCTGTCTCCGCATTGAGTGTACCATCTGCACAGAAATCAAAGACTCTTTCATATACGAAGACTTTAAAGCCCTAGTCCGGCACAACAGTTGAGCCCATGCTTCAAAAACGACAGGAACATCTCAATTCAAGGCAAAAACATCTCATCATACACCCTCATACAGGCTGCTTTCTTACCCGCCCTTCAGCTTCTGCTGCTCCACCTTCCAAACAACAGCTATCATTTCAGAAAGCTTTGGACACTCCAGTTCCTGCGAAAATATGCAAGAAGGCAGATAAGGCCACCAGCCCTTACCTCATGCACCACCATAACCACCACCTATTCCCCAACCTTTGCCCTCAGCCTCACTTCATTCTCTAGGGGATCCACTTGACATTACACCCCAGGGATCTCCACATTCCGACATGAGTGGGCCTTGTGGGTGGGAGGACACATTTGATTTTCCTCCGCAGGTGACACATGGGACTCGTATGACATAGACCTACCAGAAGATACAGACACTGATTTATTACACAGCCTGCCCTTTCCCTCCTGATGACTCTACATCATATCAAGAACCCATTGAAAAGGCTTCTCTTTTCTTCAGATAGGACTTTACAAGGAGCCCTTAGAGGAGGACTTCCTATTTGAAAAACTTTACTCGATACACAGGACCACCTAATATCTCCCAATACTTCATTGTAGTTTCTGGATCCAGTTTATATCGACCAATAAGCGTTACTGAGGGTAAGTACCTTGTTTTTCTTACAGCATCCTGGAATTATCATCCTCCAAAGTCCAAACTCTCTCGCAGCACACTGACACACTGAACTCCTTCAAAGCTATCTCAAATGAAGATATCTTACCCTTCATCATAGCCCTTGCTGAAGAAGTTCTCTCACCCCCTACTCTCCTTTCTCAATGAGTTCCTTACTCAAGGCATCTTCCTAGAATCTTTCAACATAGAACTCACACGCCAGAGAAAAACCTCCTGAAAGCTTTCAAGACAGACCTCACTCTTGAGAAAACCTGCACTTTTAACACAAAAAGAGGCAAGAGGTATTACTCTTCAACCCTCCTCCCTAAATGCAAAATCTATCACACACCTAAAGGTTGAAGACCAATAGCCTTGAGAAGGCCACCCTCTGTTTGTTCTCTTCTTGTGGGATAAAAATGCCCTCACTCACTATTAATTACGTGCTTCATCCTAGAGCTGCTACCAAACACCCTGTGTCACCAGCAGGGGTGCAGCAATGTCTTTTTTTCTATTTACAACGATATTAGTAAGAGATCCGATGTTTAAAGTGTAGTTAAAATTATCTTAAGGGTACCCTCTTAATTCTTAGTTCATTTTTTCGGGGTCTTTAGATAGGGTTAAATACTAATATTAGATGGTCTTGGGATATTCTCACCCTACCATCTCATCAAATGATATTGTCAATGTGTTTCTGCCAATCCTTTTTCGCCACTAAGGGTCGATGGTCTTCTTCAGGACTATGAGATCCTGGTCTTATGTCACTGTTGCTCAGTCAGTCTAATTAGTGAACAGTAAATGGTTGCAAGTAATACTATCCAGTGACCTTAGTTATAACCTATATTTCTGATGCTAGGACCAAAAACCATAATTATCCATCATATAATTAAACAGGGAATATGTATACTTTTACATGCCTAGGAATGCAATTGGTAGCAACATCCGGATATCAATTAAGTGGCACATGCATTGCATATCTGTATTTAAAATGTAACCCGCGATGCTCCCACTCTCACCCGCACCATGGGTTAGGAAAAATAGAGCAAACATTTGGGTAATAAAACGCATGACTTTAATGTTTGATTTTAACTTCACCAAACTCCTTTGCAAGTGTTTTTGCAGTGCTTCATGTTTTGGCGGTGTTCATTTTAAATGCTTGGATGTATTGCATGCATCATTTAGTTGATATCTGGAATTTGTTTCCATTGCATTTGTAGGCATTTAAAAACATATATTTTCCCCTCTAATTATACGATGGATTATGATGCGTTTTTGTTTTACAGAGAACAGCTTCGAACGTCAGAAATAAAGGTTACCAGTAAGGTCACTGCATGGTATTACTTGCAACCATTTACTGTTTACTAATTAGACTGACTGACCAATAAAGAAATAAGAAAGGGATCTCATAGTCCTGAAGAAGGTCATCAACCCTTTTTAGGTCTCGTGGTGTTGCAGTGCGAAGCACTGTCGCCACGAGTCTTATAGCTGCTGTCTGTGCTTCCAAGGGAGGCAGAGCTAGCTACAGACCTGTGCACGAGCCGATTCTACTATGGGCACGAGCCGATTCAGGTCTGTGAACGCGCTTCACAGTGGAACAGCTTGTGCGCTGCAAGTAACAATTATCACAGCAGGAGACCCCACTTATCACAGCATGTCAACAGGCACCCCAGGCTGCTGGAGTACTCAACTATAATTAATGTGCAGTCGAGTGCTCCAGCAGCATGGGGCGCCTCTCTGCATGCTGTGATAATTATCACTTTGGGGCCTCATGCTGTGATAATTAGGGCTGAATATGCAAACACAACAGGTGATGGACCGAATGTGGATCAATGTCACACACTCACCCCAGTCCAAAGATCTGGGCCCAAATCCATAGTTTTTTTGCACTTCACACCACCCCGGGTTAGACAATGGCGATATGCAAATCAGCTCTGACCCTGTGCCCCATGGGAACAGTGCAGTCCGAACTACAAAAGCCATGTCCTTCCCAGAACGGAATCAAGCATCCGAGACCGGACCGGTTTCGAGGTAATACCTCTCATCAGCCCGGCTAGCTTGACTCCAGTGGTGTAGAGTGCCTGGGACCCACGTCTGGGCATCCCCAGCGCACTTAGGGCGGAATATGCAAACACAACAGGTGATGGACCGAATGTGGATCAATGTCACACACTCACCCCAGTCCAAAGATCTGGGCCCAAATCCATCGTTTTTTTTGCACTCCACACCACCCCGGGTTAGACAATGGCGATATGCAAATCAGCTCTGACCCTGTGCCCCATGGGAACAGTGCAGTCCGAACTACAAAAGCCATGTCCTTCCCAGAACGGAATCAAGCATCCGAGGACCGGTTTCGAGGTAACACCTCTCATCAGCCCGTCTAGCTTGACTCCAGTGGTGTGGAGTGCCTGGGACCCACGTCTGGGCATCCCCAGCGCACTTAGGGCGGAATATGCAAACACAACAGGTGATGGACCGAATATGGATCAATGTCACACACTCACCCCAGTCCAAAGATCTGGGCCCAAATCCATCGTTTTTTTGCACTCCACACCACCCCGGGTTAGACAATGGCGATATGCAAATCAGCTCTGACCCTGTGCCCCATGGGAACAGTGCAGTCCGAACTACAAAAGCCATGTCCTTCCCAGAACGGAAACAA
Organism: Lissotriton vulgaris; assembly: GCF_964263255.1. NCBI lineage: Eukaryota > Metazoa > Chordata > Amphibia > Caudata > Salamandridae > Lissotriton > Lissotriton vulgaris. The sequence continues at coordinate 92,177,641 of NC_141694.1, forward strand.
GCATCCGAGGACCGTTGGAGTCAAGCTAGCCGGGCTCGGTCCTCGGATGCTTGATTCCGTTCTGGGAAGGACATGGCTTTTGTAGTTCGGACTGGACTGTTCCCATGGGGCACAGGGTCAGAGCTGATTTGCATATCGCCATTGTCTAACCCAGGGTGGTGTGGAGTGCAAAAAAATGATGGATTTGGGCCCAGATCTTTTGACTGGGTTGAATGTGTGACATTGATCCACATTCGGTCCATCACCTGTTTTGTTTGCAACTGCCGCCATAAGTGTGCTGGGGATGCCCAGACGTGGGTCCCTCTCACCCCTCACCTTCACACCCCCTCACCCACCCTGTCACCCCGCCTCACCCTCACACCCCTCACCCTCACACCCCTCACCCTCACACCCCTCACCCTCATACCGCCTCACCCTCACTACCCCTCAACCACCCTCACACCCCCTCACCCTCATCCTCACACCCCCTCACCCTCACTCGCCCTCAAGCCCTCACCCCCTCACACCCCCTGACCCCTCACACACCTCCTCACCTTACACACCCCCTCACTCTCACACACCCTCACCCTCACTCACCCTCTCACCCACTCACCCACACACACCCTCTCACCCCCTCACCTTCATACACCCTCACCCTCACTCACCCTCTCACCCCCTCACCCTCACATCCCCTCACCCTCACACACCCTCACACCCTCACCCCCACCCCCTCACCCTCACACCCCCACCCCCTCACCCTCACACCCCTCACCCCCTCACTACCCCTCAACCACCCTCACACGCCTCACCCTCACACGCCCTCACCCTCACACCCCCTCACTCACCCTCACACCCCCTCACCCTCACACCCCCTCACCCTCACACACTCTCACCCTCACACCCCTCACATACCCTCACTCACCCTCACACCCCTCACTCACCCTCACACCCCTTCACCCCCTCACTCTTACACACCCTCACACCCCTCACCCCCACACCCCCTCACACACCCTCACTCACTCTCACACCCTCACCCTCTCACCCTCACACACAATCACCCTCAAAAACCCTCACCCTCACACACCCTCACCCCCTCACCCTCACCCTCACTCACCCTCACACTCACACACCCTCACATACCCTCACCAGCATAGCATAACAAAACATAGCATAACGAAACACAGCATAGCATAACAAACAAAAGCATAGGATAGCAAAAGCACAGCATAACAAAACAAAGCATAGGATAGCAAAACAAAACATAGCATAGCAAAACAAAACATAGCATAGCAAAACACAACAAAGCATAGCATACCATAACAAAACATAGCATAACAAAACAAAGCATAACATAAAGCATAGCAAAACAAAACATATCATAGTAAAACAAAACATAGCATAGCATAACATAACAACAAAACATAGCAGAACAAAACATAGCATTACATAAAACATAGCATAGCATAACAAAACATAGCAAAACACAACAAAATATAGCATAGCTAAACATAACAAAACATAGCATACATAACAAAACACAGCATTGCAAAGCATAGCAAAACATAGCATAGCATAAGAAAACAACAAAACAAAGCTTAGCATAACAAAACATAGTATAACAAAGCAAAGCATAGCATAGCATAACAAAGCATAGCATAGCATAGCATAACAAAGCATAGCATAACAAAGCATAGCATAGCAAAACAAAGCATAGCATAGTAAAACAACAAAACATAGCATAACAAATCATAGCAAAACACAACAAAGCATAGCATAACAAAAAGCATAGGATAGCAAAACTAAACATAGCATAGTATAACAAAACAAAACAAAACATAGCATAACATAACAAAACATAGCATAACAAAACACAACAACACATAGCAGAACAAAACATAGCCTAACATAACTTAAAACAAAGCATAGCATAACAAAACAGCAAAACACAACAAAACATAGCATACATAACAAAACATCGTATTGCAAAGCATAGCAAAACCTAGCATAGCATAACAAAACACAACAAAAAATAGGATAGCATAACATCTATCTCTCTATCGCCCTCACTCTATCTATCTATCGCCCTCCCTCTATCTATCGCCCTCACTCTATCTATCTATCGCCCTCCCTCTATCTATCGCCCTCACTCTATCTATCGCATCACCACAGCATCACTCAGCGCCACCACAGCATCACTAAGGGGCACAACAACATCACTATGCGCTACCACAGGATCATTGAATGCCACAGCATCACTAGTCGCCACCACAACATCACTCAGCTCCACCACAGGATCAATCTGTGCAACCATTCAACAACAACTGGGTCAAATATGTTCTCTCAATGTTTCAAGCTTTATTACAAATGTCACAAAAAGAGGTTAGTATTTCACTTCTGTTCTTGGATTTTCGTCACAATAAAATACACTGAACATATTCTTCACAAAAGTTATTTACAAAAGTTTAAGCTATTGCCATTTTAAATTACAATAACTTTTATTTAAGTATTAATTATTAAAAAAATTAAAAGCCATTGTTATTTGTAATATCAATACATCTAAGTCACGTGAATACAACACATATTGCATTACAAATGCTATAGGTGTCACAAGTTATAACTATTGGCATTGTAAATGACAAAGCTATTATTTTTGCTATTTTCAAAACCAACACATACATAAAAAATGTGTCATTTACAATACCAATAGATCAAACTTTCCTAATGCGAGACCCTATGCATTGCAAATGCTTGTTTAAGAAAAAGGATTGGCCAAAACATGTTGACAATATCATCTGATGAGATGGTAGGGTGCTAATACCTCGAGACCATCTAATATTGGTTTTTAACCTTATCTAAGGAACACAGAATAAATTTACTAATAATTAAGATGGTATCCTTAAGATTGTTCTAGCTACACTTTAATCATTGGATCCCTTATTAATATAGAAAGAAATTAATTGGTCAACCCTTGCTTATGGTGACATAGGGTGTGTAGTATTAGCCCTATGATAAAGCATGTCACTAATAGTGGGTGAGGGTATTTTTATCTCACACGAAGGGACCCCTGAGATGATGGCCATCTCAAGGCTATACCTCCTAAGCCTTTCGGTGTGTCATTGAAAATCTACACCTGCCAACTATCGACCCAACTCTCATCTACCCTTTATTTGTAAACTAATGACAAAAAAGCAGCATGGGATCAATTACGTCATGTCAATGCTAACCATATCCTGCACAACTACCAGTCTAGCTTCAGATCAAGCTGCTGCATTGAGGAAGCTACCCTACACATCTTAGGAAATGCTCCCCTGACCACAGATAAAGATGACCAAGCCTCCTGCTATTGATGGCTTTCTCAGCTGCCTTCGACACTATCAACTATTTCACCCTCATCCACCCCTTGAAGTCTCAAATGGGATTCATAGGCATCGTCCTTCACTGGTTCTGGTCCTGCTTATCCAACCAGCACTCTTAGTATTGAGCTTTACAATGTGTCTCTGCTTCAGCAGAAGAATATTGAGGGGCTTTCCTCTGTGCCTAGGTGTAAAAGCACAGGATTCCTGTAGTATACAAAAGTAAACAAAAGGTGGACAAAAAACAGTAAGGAGTGGAGCTGCTCTGTTTTCTGCTTTGATATGTGTGGGTGTGTGCACACATTCAATTCACCTTATCTGATTGTAATTGCCAGATGACTCCATGTCATCAGGGACTCCATATTCTGGTGCAGATTTTGTGTCTTTTTTTGTAATATAGAACTTAAGTTGAATTGATACATTTAAGAAGAACCAGGCCTGCAAGTCTAAAAATACAAAGGTTTATTAAAAGAAATCCCAGGTCTGCAACATGGTGTCCCAACTGGAAACCCTAGCCCTACTCTTCAGACCTGAAAGTGTAAAGTATCTTTCTGTTGCTAACACATAATATGATTGCACCATGATGATATTGCATGAAACAGCGGAGCTATGGGTGTTTCTTGAAGATAGAGCAGAGGAAAACGTACTGGACTGTAAATGTCTCCACATCTGCAGTGGACAATGGAAAAGTCATATAACTCCACCCACCATGTGTGGCTCTATAAATGTCAGTAAAAAGTAAGTATGCTTTTTTATTCTGTACACTTACTTTCTTATAGGTCACCTTAGATAACTGATACAATGCCATGGGTTGCCATCTGCCAAGCTTGGAATGCTGCTGTGTATATTTGCCTTAGGATAGGATTACCTTAGACGAAAAGAGCTAAATATTCATGCACCGATCACAGCACTGGCCTTGTATCAACCATTGTTGTCAGCTTTCCAGATGTTAATCTTGATGCTGCAATGTAGTGCGGTTTTTGTTGCTATGATTTTAGTGTTCATCTCTTTGATTTGTTACATTAGGCGAGGAATGCAGAGCTAGTGTTGCTTGTTCTGTGGCGACTGGCAGAAGATTTGTTGACATTAAAAATGGAACCTGGACTTCGTCAGCCCCAGCTCAATAATGCCCTATTTAAAAATATGCAGGAAATTCTGAACATTATCCTGAGTTTACTTGAGAAATATGTGGCTCAATACAGAATGATGGTAAGTTTATTGGGGAGGGAATATATTTGTTGCTGTGCCTGATTCTGTCAGTACCCAATAGTAATGATCCTACTGGTAGGCACCATTGCAGAATACTGTAGATGGAGGGAGGAGGAACAGTGATCTTGATTTACTTAGTGTATCTTCCGTCTGACACCACTTCTATGAGAAGTGGAAAGTTACAACATTTTTCTTTTAGTGAGCTGTGTTGAAAGCAAAAATTGAATGAATCTTCTTGAGCATTGTTCACTGTTAACCTCTCTGAATGCTTTTCACTATTTTATTTTATTTTTTTACGAATGGATTGGCAGACGCACTGCCAAACCCATACAATGCTACCCTTGAAGCGCTCCGAAGCAATGTCCCTATCTATATAGAAAGGAATTTGATCTGAACCAAATCTCCCTCCAGAAAGGTGCAACAATTCTAAAATAAGTTCTAATTTAAAAAAGCACAGTTGTACTAGGTGTGCTTCCATTGTTTTTGGGTTTTGTCCAACTGCTGAATCCTGAAACTTCCTTAGGAATTAAATATAATATCCAAAGCAATAATCTGCAGGTATATACAATGCTTGGACTAACTGCACATAACCTATTCAAACATTAGGGCATGTAACAATGCCCCACAATAAACAGTAGTTTGAACATATTCATTTTAAAGATAGTAATGTTCTATATTAAAATGTCTTCATGCTTTCAGTAAAAATTAGCAAAAAGAGCAGTCAATTATTCATTGAAATGTAAGCGCGTACCATCCACATCATGTTTTAGTGTCCTAGACCTGTATTCTTTACAAGGAGCTCTAGGACTATGCCAGTGTTTCAATCTATTCCTTCACATGGAATAACCTAATTTCTATATATCGTTACCCAGAGGCACATAAAGATCAACTGGATTAATTTCCCTCGCAATCTCATAAGGCTATTTATTGTTATACAGTTCTATCAAAACTTTATGATTCTGTATCAAACATCGGAAGGGTGGAGGGTGAGGCAGAGACTCAATTAGTAGTGTTTATGCTGATGGTTTTGAGAATTCTTTCCTGCTACTCCTTACTTTGAATGTCTCCGATCCCATCATGTTCTGCTCTCTGGGAGGGATCCTTATAATTACAACTGTTTGCATTTGCCAGAGTACTTGAGGAGAGGAGTTGGCTTAATGGCTAGGGCGGTCGACCTCCAATTTCGGGAACTGGGTTCGAGTCTCTGCAATCACGTTGAACATGCTGTGATTCTGGGCAAATCACTTAATCTCCTTGTGCCTAACAAAAATGAATGTGTCCTTATGTAATGCAACTGGTGCTATGTAAAACGCTCTGATACCCGATTTGGGTCTAGTTCGCGCTATATAAAACTAAAAAAATAAATTTTTTTTTAAAAAAAAAACATTTAAATATGCGATCCTCCAGGTATAACATATTGTCGGCTTTCCAGGACTCAAATCGTTATGGGGTCTCCTTCATCAGAACAAACAGTTTAATAAGAGCATGAACAGATCATTGTTAAATTGTTCTGAAACATCAAAGGATGCAGCAACACCCTTGCCACCTCCACAAGCACAGAGTCTGCTAACTCGAGAGGATATGAGCAGCCAGTGAGCATGAACTTCGAGAAATGAAAGACTGACATGAAGACCAGTATTCCCTTCTGAATGGCAGCACTGATAGCAAAGCTCATGTTCTAGAGGGCTCTGAAGATTCTGTCACACCAAATTTTGGGCATTAAACACCATCAGAAAGTAGATGTTCGAGGCATATGAGCTGCAGATCACACATTTTGCATTAGATCTCCATCTGGGGTTGGGCTCGGATGGTTGCACCTTGTTGTTGTCTTGGAAGAAGTCTTTGTAGTCACGAGATAGGTGACTCCTCCTTTAGACGATAGTGCTCGTGGGTATCAACTCCATCCTCAGATTGTATTTTTCCGCTATTGGGTCGGATGCAACTTTTGCGCACCGGTTCGAAACATCATTTTCAAACGTTTTCGAAGCGCAAAACTTTCTCTAACTCTTCGAATTGACTTCAAACATCCAAATCTTCGACACGCCTTTCATAGTCTCGATTCCGGTGGTCGACGCTGGCATCTGGGCCTATCAACGCCGTTAAGGCCTACAGCTCATGGAAAGGACGCCGTTCAAAAAATGCCCCCAGTGTGGAGCAAAGTTACCACACAGTGACCATCATAAGGTCTGTAACCTGTGCCTCTTGTCCGAACACGAGTCCAGCTGCTAGGCATGCGCCTTTTTTCAACATCATGGTGCAGAGGTCAGCTCCGGAACCAGTGGACATCTTCGATGAAGACCCAGATGTCCCAGAAGGCACTGGTCAAGACTTCGCCTGTTGGCCCCAGTCGTGACCGAATGCACACTTCAGAAGCCCCGCCTCCGTGCCCGTCTCCGAAGAAGAAATACAAGCCTTCCGGTAGATCGGGATCGAGCAAACCGCAAGTAATAGTTTCACCGGCACCTTCGGTACCGAAGCCAAAAGAACACACTGCTCCAAAATCGGTTCTCACTCCTTCTGCGCCAAAAGACAAACCGGCCTCGAACACCTCGAGGCCTATAGATAAAACGGCGTTGAACACTTCCCAGCCTAACATCACGCTTCGGCTCCGAAACCCAAGCCTTCGGAACCGAAAAACAAGCCAAAGCATTTTACCACGCCTCCTAAGGCCAAAGAGCACAACACTCAACCCCGCTCGGAACCAAAAAAAACGGCACCGAAAGCGGTTATCGAGGAAGAGGAACTTTTTCATCCGAATCCTGTCGATCCCAAACATAGAAAGATCTACATTAATCCCAAAACAGGACATGTGACAGCTGTGCCATCCAGCAAGAGGAACTCAGACACTCCGTGCCTGTCAAGGAGGACTGTGCCACTTCACCTATGACTCCTTCTTCTCCTGTCCTTCCTTCTAATCCCCTTCCTCTCCTTAAACCTGGTACGCCTCCTCTACCTGTAACTTCTCCACCACCACAAGATTATGATGATGGGGAGGAGGGGAACACCCTAATGACCTGCTCACGGATCCAGACGACATACCACAGAACGATTGGGATTACAACAACCCATTAGATCCAACAGACCTCCCAAGCCCCCAGCCATACCCAACAAAACCATCTCCCCAGACGACAATATTGTTTTTGGGCAACTCAAAGAGCTGCTGTTTTTGTCTTTGTGGCCATGCACTCGGACACACCAGAGGAGGATTTCCTTTTAGATACATTTGAACAGTCCCAAAAAACTGTACAAATATTACCAATGATTACAGGGGTCATAAGACATGCCCCTTTCATATTCAAAGATCCTGTACGAGCCAGGATTCTTAATCCTAGAATTGATAAAAAATATAGACCTGCCCCTGACCACCCTGCGTGTATCACAGGACAGCTGGCTTTGGATTCACTAGTAGTTTCCAACGCTAGGAAGCACTCCAATTCACAAACCTCGGGGGATGCACCACCCCGATAAAGAATCCAAATTACTAGATGCTTCTGGCAAAATGGTAGTTGCGCAGACGGCCAATCACTGGCGCATAGCCAACACTCAAGCACTGCTGGCTAGATATGATATGGCCCACTATGACCAGCTGGAGACCCTATTACAGCATTTGACGGACCAATACAAAACTCAAGCAAATGATCCGATTCAACAGGGTAAATTGATAACAAATGCCTCAATTAAATGCACCCTTGATGTAGCAGACACTGCTTCTAGGTCCATTAATACTAGTGTCCTGCTCCCACAACATGCCTGGCTACCGTTCAATCAAGAACAACTTTTTGGACCGGCTGTGGACACTGCTTTTCAAAAGATGAAGAAAGACACAGAGACTGCAAAGTCCATGGTAGCACTGCCGTCTCCACACACACGTGGCTCCTTTTGTCGCTCCTTTTATAGAGGAGCCTCTAAAAACTTGGGTACAGATACCTCCTCTTCATTTAAAAACACTACACAGACGTCCCCCAACAGAGGATATTTTAGAGGAGGATACAGAGGGAATAACAGCAAAGGGAGAGGCCGCAGTAACAATAATACTCACGCCTCCCCTGAAGCTAAACTGTGACTTCCCTCCACTCCCCCAGGCAATTCCACTCTGGTCGGGGGAAGATTATCACAGTTCCTACCTTTCTGGAACTCCATCACAACAGACAAGTGGGTAAGACAAATTATCTAATATGGTTACTACCTGGAACTTACAGCTACCCCCCCAAACATACCACCCAAGCAGCGTCCAATGTCTACAGAACATCTTACACTTTTAAAACAAGAAGTTCTCTCACTGCTTCAAAAGCAAGCCATAGAGCCAGTTCCCTTACTACATCAGGGAACAGAAGTTTACTCCCTATATTTCCAAATCCCCAAAAAGGACGGGACCCTAAGGCCAATACTCTTCCTCAGACCCCTCAATCTGTATATACACTCTGATTACTTTCACATGATCACTCTCCAACAAGTGCTTCCACTGTTCCAATAAGGAGACTTCCTTGCCACACTAGATCTCAAGGACGCCTACTTCCACATTCCCATACATCCTTCTCACAGGAAGTATTTATGGTTCGTAGTGGACGGACAACACTATCAGTTCAAAGTCCTTCCATTCGGGGTCACCACTGCACCCAAAGTGTTCACCAAGTGCCTTGCAGTGGTAGCAGCACACCTAAGAAGACAACAAATCCATGTCTTCCCATATTTGGACGACTGTCTAATAAAAGCCAAGTCATTCAACCAGTGTGTTCAACATACTCATCCAACCGTCCAAACACTGCACAACTTGGGATTCACAACCAACTACACTAAGTCGCATCTCCAGCCCTCTCATGTACATTAATATCTAGGTGCCACAATAAACACTTCAAAACACAACTAGAAAATGTAGGGAGGGGACAAGGGAAAGATATTTATAGACCTGCAAGAAGTGTATCCCCATTTACAATAATAAAAAAACACTAAACTTCTCGGGTCTTCAAAAAAGTGTAAAAAAATGCCCCCTGGAGAGCAATACCTTTTAGGACGAATGCCCTCACTCACCATAGGTGACATGCTTCATATGGGCAACTCCTTCCAGTGGTAAAACCTAGTTCCACTGAGGGCTACAACCACCTCACTGTGAAGTGAGCGCTCTGGGATGTTTTATCAAGGTGTCCTATGTTGGACTAAGGATGCTAAAATCCCATATGTGAGTATAGGTTTAGTGAGGGTGCAGCGCTGTATGTGAAAAGACAATGGTGATATTTAAACTACCTAATTTGGTACAAAAATATCTTTTTTTGCTTGCCCAAATTGGCAGGAGTAAAAAGCAGTGCAAAGCAGTGTAAATTAAACTGCTTAGGTCGGTCGACATGTTTCAGCCTATATGATCTAATTGTATCAGGCTTTCATCAGGACCAAAAATAATGCTGCTGCATACGTGAGTAAATGAATACAAGAAAAAATAAATGTAGGTGATACCAAACCAGTAATCCAATGTATGTTTGGTGCTACTGGAACTTATCTGTAATTTAGGGAGACAAAAAACACAAAACACTATAAGTCATACACCATCACAGTATAAGTGTTATAATAACCATATGTATACGAAATTAGATCGTACACCAGTGTTCTACTTACCCAATGTAATGGATAAGCAGACCCGCCTCTTCTTGGTAACAACTCGGGGAAGGGGGCCCGCTCTGTAAAACAGACAGGTCAAATGACACTAGTGTAGAATCCTAGTGAAAAAGCCTGTGTCTCAAATAAGTATTAGAAGCATAGTGTTGATGGCCAGAAAGACCTCTGTGTAGTACCTATCTAAAGAGGACTTTATATTTTTCAATTGGCATAAACAATAAAAAATAAAATAAAACAATTAAATATACTGTATTATGACACAAGTGGTCCATATAATTGCACAATAAGTCCACTTGAAATAATCACTATTCTGTTCTTAGTGATACCTTCGTTAGAACACCCCATTTATAAGCATGTAGACCAACTTCAGATTGAACACAATGCCTTTCTGAGTGATTCTTTAGAATGAGCACCACATTTCTAACCGTGTGAGGACTTTATCTCTCACTGCAGTTTGGGTGTATACACTAAATAAGCGTGCGTAGACTTAGGAACGCATTGTTCCACGTATGCCCGTAAATACTGCTGCGCCTGACTACAGAAAGACACTACCAAGGATTTGTGTGCCTATTCAATCAGGCACTTTCGTGACGAAGCTTAGCGTTGATGGCACTACTTAAGTGAATTTGATTCCTCCCGTTGGTGCCGCCGGTAGCAACTTTTGTACCGCATCGGGATACCGACGGAGAGGTGAGTACGGGACTGGTTTTCCGTGGGTTTAGTTGCTAGTTGCATTAAGAGGTTTTCCTGGCTCTAGTCTGCTCGTTTTATAGAAAAGACACGAGGTATAACTCCAACGCAGATTCCCCGTTTAGTTCAGTGTCTTTTTAAAATGAAAACGTGTGAGGACCGTGATCATGTAAATCAAAGGGGCACGTTACATTGTCACAGAAAGGGGTTTTAAAGCAAATCATGTTGAAATAGTGTGATGGATTTTATTTAAAGAGAGCACAACTTGAGTGTTGGGGGATCACAAAACTATTCCTTTGTGTGCTCAAAAGAAAAGATAAGAGATAAAGTCCTCACACGGTTAGAAATGTGGTGCTCATTCTAAAGAATCACTCAGAACGGCATTGTGTTTATCTGAAGTTGGTCTACATGCTTATAAATGGGGTGTTCTAACGAAGTATCACCAAGAACAGAATAGTGATTATTTCAAGTGGGCTTATTGTGCAATTACAAGACCACTTGTGTCAATCCAGTACATGTAATTTTTAATTTGAATTTTTTTATTGTTTATGCCAATTGAAAAATATAAAGTCCTCTTTAGATAGGTACTACACAGAGGTCTTTCTGGCCATCAACACTATGCTTCTAATACTTATTTGAGACACAGGCTTTTTCACTAGGATTCTACACTAGTGTCATTTGACCTGTCTGTTTTACAGAGCGGGCCCCCTTCCCCGAGTTGTTACCAGGAAGAGGCGGGTCTGCTTATCCATTACATTGAGTAAGTAGAACACTGGTGTGCGATTTAATTTCGTATACCTATGGTTATCATAACACTTATACTGTGATGGTGTATGACTTTTAGTGTTTTGTGTTTTTTCTCTCTCTAAATTACAGATAAGGTCCGGTAGCACCAAATATACATTGGATTACTGGTTTGGTATCACTTCAATTAATTTTTTCTTGTATTCATTTACTCACGTATGGAGCAGCATTGTTTTTGGTCCTGATGAAAGCCTGATACATTTAGATCATATAGGCTGAAACATGTCGACCAACCTGATCACCTAAGCAGTTTAATTTTCACTGCTTTGCACTGCTTTTTAATCCTGCCAATTTGGGCAAGCAAATAAAGATATTTTTGTACCAAATTAGGTAGTTTAAATAAAACCATTGTCTTTTCACATACAGCACTGCACCCTCACTACACCTATACTCACATATGGGATTTTAGCATCCTTAGTCCAACATAGGACACCTTGATAAAACATCCCAGAGCTCCCACTTCACAGTGAGGTGGTTGTAGCCCTCAGTGGAACTAGGTTTTTCCACTGGGAGGAGGTGCCCATATGTTGAAGCATGTCGCCTATGGTGAGTGAGAGCATTCGCCCTAAAAGGGATTGCTCCCCAGGGGGCTTTTTTTGAGAGACACCCTTTTCATTACACTTTTTTGAAGACCCAAGAAGTTTAGTGTTTTTTGACAATAGACACTTCCACAGCTCTAGCGAATCCCAGTCTAGCCAGGATAGCCAGTATACAAGCTCTCATTACCAAATTTCAAACACAACACTCTCTCCCAGCCAGAGTGTTCATGCAACTCATTGGCATGATGGCATCTTGCATATTTATTGTACCTTATGCAAGACTTCAAATGCGTCCCTTACAGGAATGTCTAGCACATCAGTGGAATCAGGCTCAAGGACAACTTACAGATCTGGTGTTGGTGGACACCCGCGCACATCACTCTCTGCAGTGGTGGAACACAACAAACGTATCCAAGGGGCGGCCGTTCCTCGAGCCAGTTCCACAGATGGTTCTAACAACAGACGCATCACTCACAAGATGGGGAGCCCATCTCCTCAATCACAGCACTCAAGGCAAATGGACCACTCAACAGAAAGTGCTCCATATCACTCATCTGGAACTATTAGCAATATTTCTAGCACTGAAATCATTCCAAGTCCATTTACAAAACAAGGCTGTCCTCATCCGGACTGACCACATGACAGCCATGTATTGGAGACAAAAACAAGGAGGCACACATTCTCTGCATCTGTCCTAGCTCGCACAGAACATTTGAGGTGGGCCATTCCACAAAACATATACCTGCTTACAGAACACCTTCCAGGAGTTCACAATCAAATTGCGTATCTGTTAAGTCGACTGACACTACAGATTCACGAATGGGAACTACATCCACAAGTTCTTCTACCATTTTTCCAAATGTGGGACCAACCAGACCTAGATCTGTTTGCCACACACGAAAACGCAAAATGCCCAACCTTCACCGCCAGGTTTCCACACCCGCTGTCCAAGGGCAATGCGATATGGATGAACACTTTTCCGCCACTCCCACTGATTCCACTAGTAGTACTCAAGCTCCGACAACAGTCTCTAAAATTGATCCTAGTGGCTACCACATGGGCACGTCAACTGTGGTTCACAACACTGTTGGAACTCTCACTAGTCCCACACCAAAAACTACGCCTCTCCCCATCACAACTAACGCAGAACCATGGCGAGATAAGGCCCCCCAATCCAACTCAGCTGAATCTGGCAATCTTGCTGAAGTCCTAGAGTTCGGGTACCTTACCCTTCCACCGGACTTCATGAACATCTTTAAAGAAACCTGGTGCCCTACCACAATAACCTGCTATGCGGCAAAATGGAAGAGGTTTGCCATTTAATGCACTAACAATCATATCGATCCACTGGATGTGTCCATCCAGAACATCATTTGCCACTTACTACGTTTGCAAAGATGTAATTTAGCGTACTCATCCATACGTGTACATCTAACAGCACTTGCCGCTTACTTACAAAACAGACAACACTTGTCACTTTTTAGGGCCCCAGCAATTAAAGCCTTTATGGAGGGCCTTAAAAGAATCATTCCTTCCAGATTACCACCCTCTCCGGTTTGGAATCTCAACATTGTAATTACTAGGCTCATGGGACCCCCATTTGAACCTTTACATAAATGTGAACTTCAGTTCCTCACAAGGAAAGTAGCTTTCCTTATCGCAATCACCTCTCTCAGGAGAGTAAGTGAGATCCAGGCTTTAACCATACAAGAACCCTTCTAACAAATACATCTTAGCAAGGTAGTTCTCAGAACAAATCCAAAATTCCTTCCTAAAGTCATCTCTGATTTTTATCTTAACCAATCGGTAGAGTTACCCGTGTTTTTTCAAAACCCAGACTCTTAAGCAGAGAGAGCTCTTCACACGCTAGACGTCAAAAGAGCTCTACTTTATTACATTGACAGGACTAAATCCTTTCGAAAAACAAAATACTTGTTTGTAGCTTTCTCCCCCGCCACATAAAGGTAATTCCATCTCCAAAGCTGAGATTGCAAGGTGGATTGTTAAATGTATCCAAATATGCTACCAAAAAAGCCAAGTGCACATTGACAATTCCCCCTAGAAAGCATTCAACACGCAAACTAGGGGCTTTCATGGCATTCTTAGGGAACATTCCCTTAGAAGACATTTGAAAGGCAGCCACATGGTCTACAACACACACCTTCACTAAACACTTGTGTTGACGTGCAGCCCAAGCAACAAGCTTATGTGGGCCAAGCTGTTCTTAAAACACTCTTTCAAACTACTGCAACCGATACAGGTGACCACCGCTAGGGGAGATACTGCTGTACAATCTATGCAAAGTGTGTGATCTGCAGCTCATATGCCTCAAACGGAAAATGCTACTTACCAGTATTCATCTGTTCTTGGCATGTAGAGCTGCAGATCCACGCACGCGCGCCCACCTCCCCGGGACCTGTATCTGTTCCAGTACTATCTTACTTAGATATACATACATGGGCATCTTTTTCTTTTCTACTAACTCCATCATTTCTTATCATGGCGAAAAACAATCGGAGGATGGAGTCGATGCCCATGCGCACTATCGTCCAAAGGGGGAGTCACCTATCTCGTGACTACAAAGACTTCTTCCCAGACAATAACAAGGTGCAACCATCCGAGCCCAACACCAGATGGCGATCTAATGCAAAGTGTGTGGATCTGCAGCTCTACATGCCAAGAACAGATACATACTGGTAATTAGCATTTTCCTCTCTGTCTAATGATATTTACAAGTTCCATGCCCTACTAAAAATAGTCACAAAGAAATGTGGCTCCTCTACGACATCTGCAGAACATCATTGATTATTATATAATTTTAAAGAAAAGGCCAGGAAGTCTGTGAAATCTCACAATCTGATCAATGATTCCTCATCGCCCCCTGATAAGGAGTTCAGTCTATTCAACATCTATTAAGACAAGAAATGCTTTTGCCATCTTAGACTGCTATGATTGGCAGAAGTGGAGCATAACTGGCCCGCTGTTGGTGCCTTTTACGGATGACAAAATAGAAGTTGTGAAAGCAATCAGGTACCAATATCTTGGCTGCAGTCTTTGATACAGCCTCAAGTTCCTGCAATGTGAGTTTCTGCCAACCAGCGGGACTGGCTGTTCCCTGAACACTATCCCTTCCGGATGATGCAGATCTGGGCGGCTCATTGCACTACATAATCCTATACAGACAGTATAACCATTACTGACTTATGATATTCAAGGAACCACAGGCAAGATTATAAGAAAGCTCTGCCGAAACAAACCAAAATCTCTCATGCGTAACACAAACAAGCGTTTCTTTTTCCGCTGAGCCACTGGCCACCTCTACCTACCATCATGTGAGGGGTGGGGGGATATCAAAGTGTGCCTTGTAGGGAGAGATCACTATTAAAAATAACTGACAACTTTATAACAAACAATATATAATAAGTACAAAAGCCGCCTTGCCATGAACTGACTGGAGTTCATCATCACAATGTGGACCAACTCCGGTGGCAGTGTTACAAAGCTCCTTCTCGAGAATACAATCAAGAAAGAAACGAACAGCCAACACAGTCTGTTTCTATTTGCGGACCTTCAGGGTGAAGGAAAAATATCCAGCTTGGATCTATAAGTTCTGCACCAGTTCATGAAGATGAAGTCCTTCAAAATGGTTACAGCAAACAAATGATGGACGGAATGCTGGGAATGCAAACATTCTCCCCCAGTCAAAAGATCTGGGTTAAATCCATCGTTCTTTTGCCCACTACGCCACCCCAGTTTAGACCCAGCCATATGTAAATCAGTCTTGACACTGTGCCCCATGGGAACAGTCCAGACCGAACTGCCAGGCCCGGTCCTCCCTGGACCGGAAACAAGCATCCTGGGACCGGTTTCAGGGTATCTCACCCTTCAGCCAGGATAGCTTGAATCCAGTGGCACAGTGAGCAAGGAACCCATGTCTGAGCATACCCATCCCACTTAGGGCAAAAAGTGTTACAGCAAACAAATGATGGACGGAATGCTGACAGAGCAAACATTCTCCCCCAGTCAAATGATCTGGGTTAAATCCATCGTTCTTTTGCCCACTACACCACCCCATTTTGCAGACCTGCTGCTTGCAGTGCCTCTAACACTTTCCTCGGGTGGACCAGGTGATCCTCCCAGGTGGAGCTAAAGACAGCAATATCATCTAGATATGCTGCACAGAAGTCATCCAGCCCAGTGAGAACATGATTCACCAACCTTTGGAAGGTGGCATGTGCATTTTTCAGACCAAAGGGCATTACTTCAAATTGATAATGCCCACCAGGGGTAGAACATGCTGTCTTGGGCTTGGCATCCTCAGCTAACCTGATTTGCCAATTCCCAGCTGTCAGGTCAAATGTACTTAAGTAGTTGGCAGAAGCCCTTCATCTGCCCTTGGTATTGGGTGGGCATCAGTCTTAGTGACTGCATTGAGACCCCTGTAGTCTACGCAAAACCTCATGTCTCTCTTACCACCCTGGGTGTGAGGCTTTGGCACTAGAACTACTGGACTAGCCCAAGGGCTATCTGAGGGTTCAATGACTCCCAACTCCAACATTTTCTGCACTTCTGTTTTGATGCAGAATAACATGATCAGGCTGCCTGTAGATTTTACTCTTAACTGGCAAGCTGTCACCAGTGTCAACCTCATGGTTACACCAATTGGTTTGGCTGGGTGTTAGAGAGAACATATGTCTGAAGGATTGAAGAACTTGTTTGCAATCCTTCTGTTGATGCTCAGAGAGGCTGCCACAAAAGACAACACCATCTACTGACCCATCATCAGGATTCTGAGTGAGCAGGTCTGGGAGAGGGTCACTCTCTTCCTCCTGTCCCTCATCTATGGCCATGAGCAAGCTCATGTCCTTCCTGTCGACATATGCTTTGAGCTTGTTAACATGGAGCACCCTGTGGGGGCTCCTGGGAGTTCCAAGGTCCACCAGGTAGGTGGCCTCTCCCTTTTGCTCAAGAATTGTGTGGGGCCCAGACCATTTGTCTTTGAGTGCTGCTGGGGCCACTGGCTCCAACACCCACACCTTCTGTCTAGGCTGATACACAGTCAGGACAGCCTTTTGGTCATGCCAAGCTTTTTGGAGTTCTTGGCTGGCCTTAAGGTTTTCAGATGCCTTTTCCATATACTCAGCCATCCTGGAGCGGAGGCCAAGTACATAGTCCACTATGCTGGTTGCAGGCTTTTTGAGAGGTCTCTCCCATCCTTCCTTAACCAAACACAGGGGTCCTCTCACAGGATGCCCATACAGAAGTTCAAAAGGGCTGAAGCCAACCCCCTTCTGTGGGACCTCTCTGTAAGCAAACAAAAGGCAGGGAATCAGGACATCCCATCTACGCCTGAGCTTTTCAGGTAGTCCATGAATCATCCCTTTAAGGGTCCTGTTGAACCTTTCAACAAGCCCATTGCATTGTGGATGATAGGGTGTAGTGAACTTGTAGTTGACACCACATTCCTTCCACATAGCAGTTAAGTAGCTTGACATGAAGTTTGCACCTCTGTCAGAGACAACCTCCTTAGGGAAGCCCACTCTGGAGAACACTCCAACTAGGGCTCTTGCCACAACAGGTGCTGTAGTGGTCCTAAGGGGAATAGCTTCAGGATACCTGGTGGCATGATCCACTACCACCAGTATAAACTTGTGCCCTGATGCTGTCTGGGGTTCCATTGGACCAACAATGTCAATCCCCACTCTTTCAAAGGGCACCCCCACCACAGGCATTGGTATAAGGGGGGCCTTTGTTGTGCCACCTGACTTACCACTGGCTTGGCAAGTGACACAGGAGCGACAAAACTCCTTGGTATCCTCATTCATGTGAGGCCAGTGAAAGTGTGAGACAAGTCTGTCCCAAGTCTTTGTCTTGCCTAAGTGCCCTGCTAAGGGAATCTCATGGGCCAAGGTAAGAAGGAAACCTCTCTGAGACAAGGGGATAACCAGCCTCCTGGCCATGCCAGGCTTGGGGTCTCTTGCCTCAGTGTACAGGAGTCCATCATCCCGGTACACCTTGTGGGTACCTGTGGCGTTCCCAGCAGCCTCAGCAGCAGCCTGCTGTCTGAGGGGTTCAAGGGAAGGGCAGTCTAATTGGTCCTTCCCCAGGTCTTCTCTTGAGGGTCCCCCTGAGCCTAGAAATTCAACTTGATCAAGTTCAAATTCTTTAGGCTCAGTTTCCCTCAATTCCTGTAGGTCAGCCTCCTCTGAGACTTGATCCTCAACCTGGGGCAAGGGGGAAGGCAATGCCTTAACCCTACTGCTCTTCTTCTTGGAAGGTGTCTGGTCCATTGTTCCAGGATCCAGCACCTGTTCAGTGGGGCATTTTCTGGCCTGTGACCTAGTCACAGCAAGCGCATGTGCTGGCAAGCCTAACATCTCCATGTGAGTCCTCTGCTCCACTTCTGACCATTGTGATGACTCCAAGTCATTGCCCAACAAACAATCCACTGGGAGGTCTGAACTAACTACAACCTTCTTTTGGCCATTTACCCCTCCCCAGGAGAAAGCAACAATTGCCATACTATGACTGGTAGTGACATTGCTTGCATTGGTCACCAGGAAATCTGTACCTGGCATGATCTGTCCAGGGTCCACAAAGTTAGGTGTCACCATTGTGACACTGGCACAAGTGTCCCTATAGGCCTGAGCCATTCTTCCATTTATTAAAGGTGTCTGCCTGTATTTGCCCAAAGTATTGGGACTGACATCAGGGGATCTATCCATATCCCCTGTACAGACAAGGACAGCCTGAGTGAGTGTGCCAACTAAGTTGTCATACCCCTCAGAACCCAAGGTTAACCCAACTAGTCCCTTGGGAGGTGCACTACTACTACTGGCTGTACTAGGGGGCACAGGTGCCTTAGGGGCTGCAGTAGCAGGAGTCTGCCCTCCTTTCTTGGTGCACTCACTAAACCAGTGAGTTTTATTTTTACAGTATTGGCACCACCTTTTTGATTGGCCTTCTTGATTCTTCTTTTTCTGGGAAGCCTGACCCCGACCCTCTTTGGGTTGTTGGGGACCTGTCGAAGACTTCTGGTCATTTTGTTCACCTTTAGAATCTTTACCCTTCTGGTCTGCTTTCTTCTGACCACCCTGGTTCTGGCCCTGGTTTTGCTTAACTCTTGTTCTGACCCATCTGTCTGCCTTCTTTCCCAATTCTTGGGGAGAGGTCAGATCTGAGTCAACAAGATGCTGATGCAACAACTGGTTCTGACAATTGTTTAAAATCTGTTCTCTCATGATCAAATTATACAATACTGTGTAATCAGTAACCTTACTGCCCAGCAACCAGCCCTCCAAAGCCTTAGTGGCACAATCTACAAAATCAGACCAATCCTGAGACTGAGTTTTCTGGGTATCCCTGAACAGCAACCTGTACTGCTCAGTGGTTAGGCCAAACCCATCAATCAGTGTATTCTTCAGGACTTGGTAATTGTTAGCATCCTCAACTCTAGTAGTGAGGAGCTTATCTCTACCTTTACCTTCAAAGTAGAGCCACAAGATAGCTGCCCACTGACTCTGGGGGACACACTGTACAGTGCAGGCCCTCTCCAAAGCAGTAATCCATTTGTGGATATCATCCCCTTGTTTAAAGGGGGGCACTATCTTACTCAGGTGTCTAGTGTCTAAACTCCTGTTTTCCCTTGGGGGAATACTGCCACCAGTGAGATCTAACCCACTTAACTTTTGCTCTCTAGCAAAGGCAAGTCTTTCTTTGGCCAGGGCAAGTTCTTCCCTTTCAATCCTCAGATTGACTTCCCTCACTTTAGCTTCATACACTCTCCTCTGAGGGGATGTCATCCCTCTTTGAGAAGAGCCCTGAGAGCCATTGGTTTGAATGGATCTGTTAGAGCCTCTGGATAGAGACCTAACTCGTCCATTCCCCACGTTAAGCTGGCCTGAGAGGGGTCCCAGGGTTCTCCTAGTACCATTCTCATGCCTGCTTAAGTTGTCCCTAGTTAGCTGGCTAACTACTTCTGGACCTTTGTCTGCCTCATCCTTGGATGGCTCTAGATCCTCATCCTCCTCTTCACCTTCTGCAGAGAGATGGATAAGGTCAGGGTCACCTGTGGTTCCCTCTAGGGGAGGCATGTTCCAATCTGGATTAGAAGGGTCTGGGTTACCAGCCCTCCTGGCATCATAAGTCTCTAAGAGACCAATCAGGAATGGGATTGTAGGGTTAGAACCCTGTTTTAGCTTCCTGGAGGTACACACTTGTCTCATGTCCTGGAAGCTAAGAGCAGCATATCTGGAAGTGACCTATGGAGGGTCCACTGACACAAGGGGAGACTCAGAGTTTCCTCCTTTGTCTGACATGCTGATTCTAGTGTGGTGTAAGTGATGCACCTACCTACACTATTTGTTTGCCTACTGATCCCTTGCTAGGAGTTGTAGCCAAGGTGTGCTAAGCCTTGAGGAGCTACAACAGCTGGTTCAGTAGAACTCAGAGTATTCTAAGCTAAGTTATATGTACCTGGAGTACTCATGTGATCTTTCACAAGATATTCTTAGGATACGTGTGGTAAAATAACAGCAAGCTCAAATCCCAACCGCTGCTCACCAATGTGAGAAGTTGGCCTGATATGCAGTGCTCACTATTCTAGTGATCACTATGCATCAGTCCAAACGACCCTTATGGTGATTGGTTATAAGTCAACCTTAGACCAGCTATCCTAGTAGCGTGGATACGAGCAGTCTTCGGGCTAAACTCTAGAGGGCGTGTTAAGCCAGCTGTTATACCATCACATATACCCCTTGAACACCAAGTGAAAGGACACCACACAAGTGTTATGAAAATAAACAGTGTATTTATTAGAATCACAACAGCCCTGTACTCTTTATGAGGACAGGGTACTAAGCACACAACAAAACTCTTATGAAAATACTTCAAGTTGCACAATTTACACAAATGCCCGAGGGGCACGAAAAACCATATACTCTAAAAGTGGAATGCGAAATTACTAGCAGGTAAGTACTGTACTAATAGGCTTTGGAATCGCTAGGACTACGTTACTGAACCTTCAGATTACTAATAGGAGGCCTAGGGGACTCGGGTGCAGAGTGTGCACTCTCACGCGGGATGCGGGACAAAGTCTATGGGAGCTAGTAAAGACAAAGTTATTGTTCTCGGGCGAACCCGATAAGGTAGATCGAAAACGACAGTGGATCCTGACCCTTGGATAGTGAGGCTATGCTGGGGCACCGAAATGCCGAAGTTACCTAGCCCAGGGGCTGCAGCTGCATATGTCTCAAAAGGCGTCGGGAATCCTCGTAGACGAACCAGGAGCCTGAAGAAAGAAGTTGCTGGCAGGCGAACAGTAAAGATAGTTCGAGTGATCCAAGCCTGGATCGAAGATGGATGACACCTGAAAGCAGAGGGGACCAAGTTCGTGACTACTAGCCAGTAGTCAGGTGGCGCCAGGAGGGCACCGGATGGTAGTCACCTCGACTAGGTGAGTGGGCGACGCTGTGCTCTGCAGATCTCACGGACCAGGAGGCGTTGTCGGCGACCAGGATGGAGGTCCGAGCTGTCCCACGATGGATGATGCTGTCGATGTCGCTGGACCCAGGATTGGGGCAACAAGTCTTGGCAAATTCCAGCCCACGCGGTGGACTCAAAATGGCATCTGGAGTGGACCAGGAGGGTCCGGGGTGCTCCTCTTCTGGAAGGGAGCAAGGGCCAGTCTGGAGCAACCAGACCAGCAGCAGTGATGTCGTCGGGCGTCGTTAAGGCCACAAGCCAGCGGGGTAGTAGCCAAACAACGCGGTGAGCAGCAAAAAGCAGAAGGGCCCCACGCAGATCGTGGAGATGCTGGGAGGCTGGAGTTCGGTACTGGAGCTCCTCAGGGTCGGGGCTTCTCGGACCCCAAAGCACTCACCAGAGGATCCCTCGGCGGTCGTGCTGGATAGAAGTCGTGCAGTTCTGATGATGGCCGGTCCCTCGAGGTCTCGTCGCACCTACGGTTCTCAGCTTAGCTGTAGAGGTAGGTAGAGGTCAGAGGTGCCAGGGAAGCCGGGTCTCGTCGTGCTGGTCGGTCGGATTCCTGAGGAAGGACGTGCAGCAAACCGCAGAGTTCTTAGATGGTGCCTGCGGATGCAGGGTGACTACTCCTTAGTCACAAGGGAGACATCTTGAGAAGAAGTCTTGATTTCCTTTCGTAGAAAGTAGTTTCATGATTCAAAGATGATCTAATTTGGAAGGGTCCCCGCTCCTGCCTTTATCCTAAAGAAAGGGGTGGGTACGCGACTAGGTCCTGCCCTAGGGGTGGGACCAGGAAGGGGGGTGGTTACACCCCTCTCCCATGCCGGACTTTCCCCAAGCCAGGTGCTGGTGTGCCCCTGGAACTGGTTCTAGCCGGCATATGCGTAGTGAGCACCGGGGTGCCACTCTGCAGTCACCTTCCTGTAAAGCCCTGCCTACCCAGGATACACAAAACCCTGTCTGGGATGGTGCTAGCACCGCCCCTGACAGGAAACCCTTTGTCCAAGCTCTCCTCGCTGGAAGGACTCCCAGCAGCAGGAGGTCAGACTCGTCTGTGGTGGCAGCATCCATTTTGTGGAGCTGAGGCTTCAGTTAACTATAACCGGGGTTCACAGTTACATACATGTCGTGTCCCTCTAGAAGGGTGGAATGCTAACCCCGTCGCCAGAATTGGCGAGGGGTTAGTATTCCAATTCGTATGACACCTTACTCGACATGTTTTGATAAAGCAATACCAGAGATAGCATTTAACCGCGAGGATTATAATGCACTTAAGAGTATATGGTATGCGTTATCATGGAACAGCTATTAGGACTTGGTTCCGCAAGCTGCAAACGGGCTCAGCTCATGCCAGAGCACCATTTCACACGATTCCAAGCACTCTGCCTTCAGGATTGTCAAGGCCTGCCATAGGAGTGACTGATAGGAATCTGTGTGTCCATTTTTAGGGTTAGATATAGGTATACTATATCTAAAGCAAAGGGTGAGTACACCACCTTGCCCCAGCTGTCGTGCAGCCAGTTGTGTCAGATTTAGATGGCCATCCACGGGTGGCATAATACATGCTTCAGCCCCTGGTAGGCCCTGGGTACACCTATGCCCTGAGTTACAGGGTCTGATAAGGTGTCCCAGTCCCAATTGGATAATGCACCTAAGGTACACATGTCAAT
This sequence comes from Lissotriton vulgaris, assembly GCF_964263255.1. Classification (NCBI taxonomy): domain Eukaryota; kingdom Metazoa; phylum Chordata; class Amphibia; order Caudata; family Salamandridae; genus Lissotriton; species Lissotriton vulgaris. The sequence continues at coordinate 92,200,975 of NC_141694.1, forward strand.
TTAGTGGGAGAACAGCTAGGCTGTGGGTCTGATTGGCAGGCCCACAGCCAGGGAAAGTCGTAAACCAGTGAAACAAAAGCAAAAAATCTGGGTGATCATAGGATTGCAGACCCTACTCTCCTACACTAGCCATATGCAAATCAGGCTTGACCCGGTGCCACTGGAATCAAGCTATCCTGGCTGAAAAGCGGTGAAACCCCGAAACCGGTCCTAGGATGCTTGTTTCCAGTCCAGGGAGGACCTGGCTTGGCAGTTCCTGCTGGACTGTTCCCATGAGGCCCAGGGTCAAGGCTGATTTGCATATGGCTGTCAACAGGTAAGTAAAAGCATTTTTGTTATTTAGTTTCTTAGATTTTCCAACTCCACACTTAAGAAACATTTCATAGAAAAACACTCATTGTTCTCCAGTGGAGGATGGAGGAATATAGTGTTATCGGTTCAAAGGTAAGCACTTTGCTGTGAGAGTTGGTATTCTGGGGTTAGACTCGGCGGGCCCCCCAGGGTCAAGGATGCAACCTTGCACACCCTCAGTGGCACTAGGGCGGCCGGGTGCATAGTGCTTAGTCCCAATGTTATCCAATGGGGGATAGGGGGACTCCTTTTGGTGGCTGCAAACGATCAGGCCACTGGGTTGTGGGAGCAAAGCTCTTGGACTGTTTTGGTGTTGGGTGTCCTTTAGCTTTCAACGGGGAGTCTCCGGTTTGCAAACAGACTGCCGGCTCGGGGACGAAGGACTTCTGGGTGCAGCCACCACTTGGAGAGGTATGTTGGGGGTTAGTTAGGCACCCTCGGTTTCGCTACCCAAGGCCGTAGGACGATAGGCACAGGGTTGCCTTTTTTGGGTTGGATCTTCTTACCAGCTCCTGGTCGCGGTTAGGGGGACCTTCCGGTTTGAGGCTGCAGGCTTCGGCTGGAGGCTTGAGGTAGGTTAGGGATCACCGGATCTGCGGCAGGATCGCTGGGGAGCCCTCCTCTTGGTGTTAGGCCACTTGGACTTGGGCTGTGGGCTTCGGATGCAGAGTGGGACAGACCAGCGGATCCTTGCGGAGCTGGAGTCTGTTGTTGAACAAATCCGGAGTTCACTGGTGACAGTCTTTGGGATGGAAGACAGGCAGGTCCTCCGGGTTTCTCGAGGTTGCTGGCTGCAGGACACACAGGCATTGCGCTGGAGCAGGTTCTAGGTGGGGACAGGCCGGTAGGGCTGGGGCCAAGTCAGTGGGCGTCGCCCTCTTGTTTGCTTTGGCACCGCTGTTCGGTCCTTCTTATTCTTTTCTTCTTGTCTTAGGGAGCAAGGTTCAGGGGTACTCCTAAATACAAGATTTAGGGACGTTACAGGTAGGGTAACTGTTGGGGCCAATGGGTCCCTTCCCTTGGGTGGATAGACACCCTATCAGGCAGTCCTCCAATATATCTGGTACACCTGCAGAGTGATGCGCATTGTGGTTGCCCCTGTCCTCCAGCCAGGGTTTTTTGGCTCCCCTCTCCGGTTGCCACGGTCTGCTCGGGCCGGTCTCAACACCATAATGTCCCTTATGTGTCTCTGAATCCTCCCCGGCATAGTCATCTGTCCCTAGGTGGAAATAGAAATCTTCGTTGAAGGTACAGCCAGGCTATGAATCTTGCTGAGCTTCCAAGGTGTCTTGGCGCCGCTTCATTAAGGCTTGGTGCAGTTGCTCAAAGCGCCCTACCATTGGCGGTGGATCTGGCTTTGCCCTTGCCCTAGATCGCCCCGATTGTAAAGAGGAGGCGCCGGCCTCAAGTCTTCCCCATCTGAGCTTAGAATACTGCAATGTGCATTAAGCTCAATCATTTTCCGACTCTGGCTGTAAGGCCAAAGAAACCGTCCTCTCAAGGGATGCTTCAAAGTCATCTACCAGCTTTGTGGATGGGAAGGAGCACCTGCTCTTCCTCCACTGACTCCAGGTATTTAAATCACCCCCCACACACACCCATATTCCCCACACTGACTTACCACACACACACACACACCCCATCCCCCCACACTCACCACCACACGCACAAACACACACCCACACCCCCCCACAGGCACACCCCTACATACACACACACACCCACCCCACACATGCCACACCCAGAACCCCACAAACATACAACCCCCACCCCCACACAGCCCCCACACAACCCACCCCCAACACACACACCACACCCTGACATACACACACACCCTCCCCACACACCCCACACAAACCACCCCCACCTACCCCCCACACATACCACACCCCCCACCCCACACACCCCCACTCCACACACCCCCACTCCACACACACCCCCTCCCACATACAGCCCCCACACACACCCTGACAACCCCCACACACACCTCCCCACCCCCACACACTCCTCACCACCCCCCACACACTCCTCACCACCCCCCACACACTCCTCACCACCCCCCACACACACCTCTCCACCCCCACACACACTGCCCACACCCCCACCACACCTCCCCCCACACACACATACCCACACATCACCCCCTCACACACATCACCCCCACACACACAAACACCAGACACAAACAACACCCCAAAACACCCACCTACCCACACACCCATCGTAATGTTCAAGGCATGTGGGCTGCTGAATTCATATCCGTGCATAGATCGCCGCCTACTGTTGGGTCTGGATGATTGCACATTGCTGTCTTGGAAGAGTCTTCGAAGTATCACGAGATAGGTGGCTCCTCCCTTGGATTACAGTGCGCATGGGCATCCTCTCCATGCTCAGATTTTTTTCCTGCAATTGGGTTCGGATGTACTTTCCAGCACTCCAAGTTATGAATCAAGAAAACTTTTCAAAAGGCCAAAAGGACTTCGGTTTGGTCTGTATTGTTTGCGATCGGTACTGATAACCTTCTTTAACATTAGTTTGCACTCCAGTTGTCGAATCAGGTCGTTAGGCCTTCTCGACGCCACGTGGACCGATGGTCGATGGAACGAAGCCCATTCAAGTACTGCCTGCAATGCAACTCGAAGTTCCCGCACACCGATAAACATCCAGTGTGCAACAAATGCTTGTCTCCAGATCACAATGAAGACAATTGCCTAGCTTGTGCCCAGTTCCGGTCCAAAAAGATTATCCGGAATCTACGGGTTGCAAGGCAAGAAATGCAGAGGTCGGCACCAGAGCACGAGAATATCTTCGACAACGAGGAAGAACTGGTTGACGCCGAAGACTCGGATCAAGAGGAAGATCAATTCTCCGAGCACGACTCTGAATATTATATCGACGATGAAGAAACTGTTGATGTCGAAGAATACGACCAAGATATCGTAGCTGTCGAAGACGACTCCGATGACGACGAGGGACGAACCGTGAGTACACCGCCCCATACAGACAATACACCAATATCAGAGACTCAGGTCGAGGCATCGCCAACAGGCCTTAGCCAAGATCAAGATACTGGTTCTACAGCCCCGCCATACCGCCCGGCTAAGAACATACAAAAAGAGCCTTCTGAGACACGTATTCCAAGGCCAGGTCCATCGAAACCGAAACTCATCGACACAACAGTCTTTATACCAAACGTCGGCGAACCGAAGGTGATACAGCCAAAGGGCACCGACCCGAAGGCTACCGTTCCATCAACACCTTCGAAGCCAAAGGCCGTCGATGGATCTCGAAGCCAAGGGCCGTCGAATCAACATCAAAGCCAAAGCCCGTCGACTCGAGCAAATCGGGTTCGATGGTCGAAAAAGGAAAGAAGGGTGTCGACGAAGGCAAAAGATCTACGCCCAAGGCGGTCGTCGAACCGAAACAGAAACCTAAAGTAGACCACACAAGATCGGTCGAGCCGAAGCCCATCGATCCAAAAAGGGGCTTCAAGCCAAAACAGCAGGCTCCGAAGACACCTCTAACACCTAAACAGGTTACCGAACCGACGAAACCGCTCGGTCCGAAAACCGCGGTGAAACCTGTAAAAGACGTCTGACCGACACAACCTGTCGGCAAGCCTCAAAAACCGATCCAGGCACCAAAAGCGGTCGAACCAAGTAAAGGCATCGAACCGAAAAAGGGCAAACCAAAAACTACGGCACCAAGGCAAAAAACTGTGGAAGAGGAGATCATCCATCCAGACCCATCCACAGAAGATCAGTCAAAACTATATATTGACCCAAATACTGGGAAAGTGACTGTTTATACAAGGAAGAAAAGACCAGTGCCAAGTGAAGGCTTTTCTAAAATTCCACTCAAAAAGGAAAGACTGTGCTACCTCTCCTATTCTTTTCCAACCTATCTCTCCAGCTATGCCTGCTACTCCATACACACCACATTCACCTGCACGCTCTGACTACAACCTAGATGAAAATCAGGATGCAGATGGGGGTTTTAGAGATATACAAAACCCATATGTAGACCCCAATACACAACCATGGGGGATGGAGGTGACCCAGACAACGAGGGGGCTCTACCCATTACAAACCCTGCTGTATATCCAGCTAAGCCATCACCCACAGAAGACACAGTGGCTTTTAACTCCTTAATAGACACAGCTGCAAGCTACCATAATGTAGACATGCATTCTGATGCTATAAAAGAGGACTTTCTATTTGACACACTGGCAACATCAGAAAGAAGTGTCAAAACACTCCCCATGTTAAAGGGCGTCCTAAAGCACGCAAATGACATCTTCAAAGACACTGCTAGGGCACGTGTCATCAACCCTAGAATAGAGAAGAAGTATAGGGCTGCACCAGTAGACCCTACATACATCAGGGGACAACTGCCTTTAGACTCATTGGTGGTATCCAACACACAAAAGCGTGCAAATTCACAAACAACTGGAGAGGCTCCTCCTCCTGACAAGGAGTCTAAGATTTTAGAAGCATCAGGCAAAAGAGTAGCAGCTCAAGCAGCAAACTCATGGAGAATAGCCAATACACAGGCCTTGCTGGCCAGATATGACAGGGCACACTATGACACTTTAGAAGGACTTCTCCAACATTTACCCGAGCCTTACAAAGAGCAGGTAGATGAACTTATACAGGAGGGAAAGCTCATCACCAATGCCTCCATTAAGTGTGCTCTAAACGCGCAGATACAGCTGCCAGATCTATTAACACAAGCGTACTGCTTAGAAGGCACGCATGGCTTCGCATATCTGGATTCAAAAATGAAGTACAGGCCACAATTCTTAACCAGCATATAAATCCAGATTTTTTGTTTGGTCCAGCAGTTAACTCAATTCTGGACAAAATGAAAAAGGACAACGAAACGGCAAAGTCCATGGGAGCCCTTCAGTCCCAACAACACAGAGGCTCCTTTCGTCGCACAAGTTCTAGAGGAATGGCGCGAGGTAACACATCGCAGCAATCCTCCACTTACAAAACTAATACGCAATCCACATACAATAAAAACACCAACAGGGGTGAATACAGAGGAAATAACACAAAGGGCAGGGGTCGTGGAGGCAATGCCAATATATCCTCCACTAACACCAAACAGTGGCTTCTTGGCACTACCCCCAGACCATATAACACCGGTCGGGGGAAGACTACAACAATTCCTGCCAGTCTGGTTAAACATCACTACAGACAGGTGGGTAAGGCAAATTATCCAACATGGCTATTGCCTAGAACTCACGTCCGCACCACCCAACATACCACCCGTGCACCGTCCAATGTCGCAGGAACATATAACATTACTGCAGCAAGAGGCCATCAGTATGCTACAAAAGGGGGCCATAGAACCAGTCCCACTCCAAAATCAAGGAACAGGAGTATACTCTCTATACTTCTCATTCTGAAAAAGGACGGTTCGCTCAGACCGATATTAGACCTCAGGCCCCTCAACGTGTACATTTTATCAGAGCACTTTCATATGCTCACTCTCCAACAAGTCTTACTGCTGCTTCGCCAGGGAGACTTCCTAGCAACTCTAGACCTCCGACGCATACTTTCTTATACCAATACACCCTGCTCACAGAAAGTATCTAAGGTTTACTATTCAAGGACAGCACTACCAGTTCAAAGTCCTACCATTCGGTGTAACAACAGCTCCACGGGTGTTCACCAAATGTCCAGCAACAGTAGCTGCACATCTCAGGAGACAACACATTCATGTGTACCCATATCTGGACGATTGGCTAATACACGCGCCATCAGCCCAGCAATGTACCAGCCACATGTCGAAGACCATTCATCTCCTGAACAGCCTAGGCTTCTCGCTAAACTACCCGAAGTCGCACCTGCAACCCTCCCACGTCCAGCAGTACCTGGGAGCAACAATAGATACACTAGCAGCAAAGGCATATCCGAACGCAGCACGAATAAACGGAATGCAAACGTTAATCCAAAGGTTCACACCCCAACACTCATTGCCAGCTCGAGTCTTTATGCAACTCATAGGCATGATGGCCTCATGCATATTCATAATCCCTCATGCCAGGTTACACATGCGTCCACTTCAGGAATGCCTAGCAAGACAGTGGAACCAGGCTCAATCCACAAAACCTTTGCAAAGGACGACTGTTCCAAGAGCCTGTCCCACAAATAGTGATGACAGCGGACGCATCCCTGCAAGGCTGGTGAGCCCATGTCCTGCATTACACAGTTCAGGGACTATGGACTATACAACTGAAAAAATGCACATCAACCTTCTGGAGTTGATGGTGATCTTCCTAGCACTAAAAGCATTAAAAAAACACTTATGCAACAAGACTGTGTTGATCCGGACGGACAACATGACAGCGATGTATTATATTAAAAAACAATGAGGGACACACTCCCCACAGCTGTCGCATCTAGCTCAAAGCATGTGGAAATGGGACATTCAAAGGAACATGTTTCTCATGGCAGAACACCTCCCAGGCAAAGACAATCAGATGGCCGACCTGCTCAGCAGGCACAGTCAACCGATGCACGAAAGGGAGATTCACCCCAATGTGCTCCAACCATTCTTCCGGAAATGGGGACAACCGGAGATAGATCTGTTTGCCACAAGCGAAAATGCAAAATGCCAGTACTTTGCCACCAGGTTCCAACATCCGCAGTCGCAGGGCAATGCGATATGGATGAACTGGTCAGGCAAATTTGCGTACGCTTTTTCCCCAGCTCCACTAATACCGATAGTGGCACGCACAATGCGCCAACATTCACCGACGCTTATCCTAGTTGCTCCCACATGGGCGAGACAACCATGGTACACGACGTTCCTAGAACTGTCAGTGGTGCCTCATCAAAGAATGCGATTAACACCCAGTCTTCTAACTCAGAACCGTGGCGAAATCCAACACCCAGACCCGAAACAGCTGAACCTGGCGATCTGGTTCCTGAGATCCTAGAGTTTGGATACCTAAACTTGCCTCCAGACTGCATGAATATTATCAAAGAGGCAAGAAGACCCACTACCAGGGCATGTTATGCGGCTAAGTGGAAACGATTCGTCATTTACTGCAGTAACAACAACATAAACCCATTAGACGCTTCGACACAAAACATCATTTGCTATCACTTGCACCTACAACGTTGCAATTTAGCCTACTCATCCATCAGGATGCATCTAGCTGCGTTAACAGCATATCTCCAAAACAGGCAACACCTTTCACTATTTAGAGTGCCAGCAATTAAAGCATTTATGGAGGGACTTAAACGAGTCATTCCCCCAAGGCACCCACCTTCATCAGTCTGGAATCTGAACATCGTTTTAACCAGACTTATGGGACCACTTTTTGAACCACTATACTCATGCGAACTACAATTTCTTACTTGGAAGGTGGCTTTCCTTATTGCCATTACTTCACTTAGAAGAGTTAGTGAGCTGCAAGCCCTAACTATTTAGTAGCCATTCATTCAAGTACAGGCAAATTGAGTAGTTCTCAGAACAAACCCTAAATTCATGCCAAAAGTGGTATCCCAGTTCCATATAAATCAAACAATAGACCTGCCGGTGTTCTTTCAAAACCCACAGACAGTTGCTGAAAGGGCCTTGCATACTCTAGATGTCTCTGCTATATTATATAGATAGAACTAAGGCATTTCGAAAAACAAAACAGTTGTTTGTTGCTTTCTCACCACAATACAAAGGCAACCCTATTTCTAAATCGGGTATAGCCAGATGGATCATTAAGTGCATTCAGATATGTTACTTAAAGGCAAAACGCACCTTAACAGTTCCCCCTAGGGCGCCTTCTACACGCAAACTAGGGACATCCATGGCTTTCCTGGGAAATATTCCTTTACACGAAATTTGTAGAGCAGCCACATGGACAACCATACATACATTTACCAAACACTACTGTGTAGATGTACATTCTAAACAGCAAGCTGCTGTAGGACAGGCTGCTCTCAAAACTCTTTTTCAGACTGCTGCAGCTGGCACAGGCAGCCACCGCTAGGGGAGATACTCCTATACATTTTATGCACAGATATGAATTCAGCAGCCCACATTCTCGAACGAAATATGCTACTTACCAGTATGCATCTGTTCTTGGCATGTAGGGCTGCTGACATTCATATCGCCCACCCGCCTCCCTGGTGCCTGTCGCAGCTGTAGCATTCACTCTTTGCATGGACATCTCTTACTGTACTATACTCCATCTCTGCCACAATGGCTAAAAACAATCTGAGGATGGAGTCGATGCCCATGCGCACTGTAGTCCAAGGGAGGAGCCACCTACCTCGTGATACTTCGAAGACTCTTCCAAGACAACAATGTGCAATCATCCGGACCCAATACTAGGCGGCGATCTATGCACAGATATGAATGTCAGCAGCCTTACATGCCAAGAACAGATGCATACTGGTAAGTAGCATATTCCTTACGCCCCTACAATGCACTTCTTATGACCTCACATATTACATCACTCATGACTGAGTCAATGACATTACTGATAACATCATCCAGTGAGTGTGTTTGTAAATGTTTTGGAGACTTCAAGATGCATACTACGCTACTGCAAAAGTTACATTAGTATGCTTTCTGTACTTCTAATTAATGATACTATTTTAACATGTCATCGGATCTATAATCCTGTTTTTAAAGCGAGTGTTCAATTTATCAGTAAACTAATCTCTACACTACTTGCGATAGTCTAAGCTGTTCATAGAGACTTCACTCCTCAGGGATGACTCAGTTTAGTTCTCTTTTACGACATAATGACCTGTTTCCTAAGACACCTCTCCTTTGTGATCAATGAGTGTTGCAGTATGTTGCAATAGATTAATCTGTTAACTAGACTTTTCTCTAGGGTGATAGCTCAGTTTAGTAGACATTTACAACAGAGTCCCCTCTGTGCTCACACCTTTGTCCAGGATGAAGAATAACTAGACCAGTGGGTTGTGACCGAGTAGCCTCGCCGCTAAGACCTCTCTACTGGTTGTATTTCGTGTTTTTTATAAATCTGGTGTTTGCAGTATAGTTCACAAATGGTGGTGTTGTGGTTTGCAATAGATTTCCCTATACAGACATATTACTTTGCTTAATAGTGTTTAGAGTAGTGGTTCAGAAAAGACAGGACTTTCTTTTGAGAACTGTCTCTTAGGTAATAAGTTAATGTAATAGTTGATACAGTTACATTCAGTTCCTTGCTGCACGTCTCTCCCCTTTTTCATTGTCTTTTACTAAATCTAAATGGTATGTTCGAGGCATATGAGCTTAGATCGCCATTTGGTGTTGGGCTCGTATGTTTGCATGTTATTTTTGTCTTCGAAGTAGTCATGAGGTTGGTGACTTCTCCTTCGGTCGACAGTGCGCATGGGCATTGACTCCATTCTTAGATTGTTTTTTTCCGCCATTGGGTTCGGATGTGACTTGCTGCGCTCCGGGTCGGTGTCGTTCTCTAACCCCCTTTCGACACGCAACCACAAGATAACCAACGGTATTGTCTCGATCGCGTTACTTAGATTCAACAAAAAAAACTTAAACTTAGACATCGGCGAACCTCGACCCGGGCCGTTGGGCCTACCCGCACTGTAGCGACGGACGTCGATGGAACGGACTCCCTTTAAAAAAAATGTCCCCAGTGTTGTGCTAAATCACCACACTTGGACCTCCACTCGGTCTGCAATCTGTGCCTCTCTCCAGAACATCGAGAGGATAACTGTGAGGCTTGCCTTTCCTTCAAATCCAAGAAGACTATCTGGGATCGATGAGCTCGACGCCACAAGATGTCCCGAGGTACAGGCTCCATTCCGGACATCTTCCATCCATGTCCCGACAGCCTTCCGGAACCAGAAGAAGAGCAGGTCTCGGTCTCAGAAGCTGATGACTCCGACGCCAAATATGACCTCAAACCAGCGCAACGGGATGTGAGTACCGAAACACCCAGCCCACCCAAGACCATACTGTAGGAGAGTAGGGTCAGCTATCCTATGGTCACCCCAAATTTTTGCTTTTTGCTTCACTGGTTTATGACTTAATGTGGATGTGGGCCTGCTAATCAGACCCACAGCCTGCTGTTCTCTCTCTAAATTACAGCCAATGCACCCTAGGTGCATTACGAATTAGAACTGGTTCACCTTATTGGCCCCTGTAACAGTGTACGCTAGGTACCCAGGGCATAGGTGTTTCCAAGGCCTACCAGGGGCTGCAGCATGTATTGTGCCACCCCTGGCCTGGCCTCCATATTTGACACAACTGGCTGATCACTCAGCTGGGGTAAGTTGGTGTAATCACCTCTTACTTAGATATAGTATCCCTATATCTAACCTTAAACTGGACACATATGTTCGTATCAGCCACTCCTATGGAAGACCTCATCAATCCTGGAGGCAGAGTGCTTGGAGATATGTGAGATGGGGCTCTAGCATGAGCTGAGCCTGTCTGCAGCTGTCGGGAACCACTCCCTTAGCTGTTCCGGGATATTGCCATACCATATACTCTTAAGTGCATTATAATCCTCGCGGTTATTTGCTATCTTTGGTTTGGCTTTATCAAAACATGTCGAGTAAGGTGTCATACGAATTGGAATACTATCCCCTCGACAGTTCTGTCGACGGGGATAGCATTCCACCCTTCTAGAGGGACACGACATGTGTGTAGATTTAACCCCGGTTAAAGTTAACCAGAGCCTCAGCATCACAAAATGGATGCTGCCACCACAGACACAAGTCTGACCTCCTGCTGCTGGGAGTCCTTCCAGCGAGGGAGGCTTGGACAAAGGGTTTCCTGCCTTGGGAGGTGCGAGCACCACCCCAGACAGGGTTTTGTGTATTGGGTAGGACAGGGCTGAATAGATTGAGACATGCCCGGGGCACACAAGGTGTCCCCGTGCATAAGCCAGTCCAAACCGGTCCTGGGACTTTCCAGACCCAGGCCTGGCGAGGAGCTGGACAAAGGAAAGGGGGTGTAACCGCCCCCCTTCCTGGTCCCACCCAGAGGAGGGACCTAGTAGGTGATCCACCCCTCAGATTGGGAATAAGAGTGGGAGCAGTGCCATTGCACAGCAGATCATCCTGAAATCAACTTTAAACAAAGAAGACGACTGGACTTCGACATTCTGCTGCACAGAAGACTGAAGAGAATCTCCCTTGTGGCCTAGGAGTGGCCACCCTGTGAAAGCAGGTACCAACCAGCGAATCGACGTCTGCTTTGCCGCCGCCTCCCGCCGGAGCCCGAGCCCAGAGCCTGACAAGACCCAGACTTCTCACAGCCCGATCCACAGTCCCTGCAAAGAAGGGACCCGTGGAGGCACCGAGGGACGTGGGACCGGACTTCTTGGAAGACACCCGAAGAGCTGACTGCGCAGCATCAGAGGCATCCTCGACGTTGTGCTTTGGGGACTGAGAACCCCCACCACCGAGCAGCCCTTGCACTGAAGATCAGCCCCCCATCATCTCCACGATCTGCGTGGGGCCCTTTTGCATTGTGCCACTCGACGCGCCATCCCGGCCACTAGCCACGTGGTCAGCGGCCATCTTGGCGACGAAACCGAAGAACTACACTGCGGGTCTGGTTGCTCCAGACTTGCCCTAGCTCCTGTAAAAAGGAGCACCCGCTCTGACCTTGCTGGTCCGAGTGATGAGCCTTTTTCGACTCCTGCGTGGCTTGCATTAGCCAAGGCCTGTTTGCTCCGATCAAGTTGCCGACACCGCCAACAGCGAGAAGCCTGCGTGGGACAGCTCGTGACCGACTCCTGGACGTCCTCGACCCCCGGTGTCCACGTGGCTGCAGAGAGAAGCTACACCTCAACGCCTGTTTGCACCCGACATCGCCTGGTTCCAATCTGGTTCCACGGCAGTCACTGGCTAGTGACTTTGAACATTGTCCCCTCTGCTTTCAGGTATTCACATCCACCCTTGGATCCACCGGAACTCTTCACATCGAGCCGCCTGCAGCATCATTAGCTCCAAGCACCATCGACCAGCGTGACGAAACCCGACACTACTTCGACCCTATGCACCCGCTTCCTGTGGGTGAGGTAACTCAGCTCCGCCGGTGTTCCTACACTGGTACACATCTCTAGGGCCTGTGTCTCAAGTTTCAGCTTTCTAGGTCACTCGGAAGGTTCCGAACTAACTAACTTTGTACTTTTAATGCACCATAGACTTTGCATTGGTGAGTGCGTGCACTTTAAACACTGCACCCGAGTCCCGCGGGCCTTTCCCGACTTAGTCACTGCTAGTCCCGAACAGCTCCAGCGATTCCCAAGGCCCTAGGCCTGTTTCCTTTTAGATTGGTATCTCTTATACCACTTTCTTAGTATATGGTTTAGGTGGCCCCTAGGGCTCATCCATATTGTGCAACTTTTGTGTATTTTAAACAGTCTTGTGTTTAACGCTTGTGCTTCTGTGCTCATGAAGAGTCCAGGGGATACTTTTAGTTAATAAATCTATATATATTTTCAATATATATCTGTGTGGTGTCCTTTCATTTGGTATTCAAGGGGGTTGTGTATGGTAATACAGCTGGCTTCACATGCCTTTCAGAGTTTAGCCTAAGACTGCTTTGTCCACGTTACCACTAGGATAACTGGTCTATAAGGTTGACTTACAACCGATCATCATAAGGGTTGCTTGGCATGGTACAAAGTGATCACTAGAATAAGTGAGCATTATATACCAGGCCAACTTCTCACACATACCAAAGGCTCCGGTGACCGCTTCGCCTCTGGGCTCAGGTCTACACCGACCAATATCTTGGAGCAACCTGCCTCCGGGCCCGGTTCCGAAGGACAGAGAAAAACCTTCGGGCTCGAGCCAACCACCTTTGATTTTTTCCAGTTAAATTCTTACATTTTTTTATGCTGTTTCCTAACTATAATGTCCCTGCAACCTTTGTTTCATTAGTGAATTTCTACTTTTATTTTATTTCCAAACTATAATGTCCCTGTAAATTTAGATAGTGGGTTTCCAAGTCGCTGTATGGGTTGGTGAGGGGGTATGTAAGTGACTATGGGTCTCTGAGTGGGTGTGTGAGTAGTTGGTGTGTGGCTGGATGGGTCTGTGAGTGAGGGTGAAGGTGGGCGTTTGAGTGGCTGTACACTTGTGTGAGTGACTGTGCAGGTCTGTGAGTGGATGTGTTAGTGGGTGACTGACTGGCTGTTTGGGCCTGTGAGTGGCTGTGTGGCTGTGTGACTGGTTGTATGGGCATATGAGTGGCTGTGTGACTGGCTGTATGGGTCTGCGAGTGGCTGTGTGTGTGAAACTGGCTCTATATATACTACAGACCCCAGAAGTAGGCAGATGTTAAAGTTGGATAGAACCTTACTCTCTAATTGTGGTAGGGTGGTCGAACAGTAAGGCAGTATAAGAGGGCAGTGTTAAGCATTTGATGTACACACTCGGTCAGCAAATGAATTCACACACTCAATAACTGATCTCTAGGCCAATTGTGTTTGTATAAAAATATATACTGTTGTTTTATTTTTATAACCAAGCAAGCCTGGCACAGGTAAGCATTAAATACTGTTCAGTAATAAGTTACTGGAAAAATAACAGTTTGAAAATACAACAGAAATTGTACTTTGTTTGATATACAGGGGATGCAGTAAGCTGCAACACTTAGAAAATACAGTACATTGAAATGAATAGGCTTTTTCAGTAAATTACAGGTAAGTTACTTATTATATCTGAAAGAGACACGTTAGTGATAGATTCTTTACCTTAGAATAATCCCCAGGCGTCAGACTGGATCCGGAAAGTTTTTGCTTATCAATACCACTGCGCGTCTGTAGGTGGCGTCTTGCGGCTCCAAGTCCGTCGAGATGACGTCATGGAGACTACTTGGAGCCACCCATGCGCGCTGACGCCAGTTCTTTCTTTTTCCGTGCCGATCGCGCAGATCTGGATTGAGCACGTACCTCAGTCATTTTTTGACAACTTTTTGAGACTTTTGTCTCACTCTCTTGTCTCCTGATGCACATAGGAATGCCAGGCTTTAAGTCTTGTGGGTCGTGCCGCCGTAATATGTTGGTGGCGGACCCCCACGATGCCTGCCTCTACTGCCTGGAGCCCGACATGACTCCCGAGACTGTCGAGCGATGGCCCCGAAGGCCTTGCGGGAGCGGCGCCTGAAGTTGCTGGAGGTCCAGCACCCCTCTCACCGCCGCCCTAGGTCTAGGGGGCGTTCGCGGGACCAGAGGCGTTGCTCTTCGGGCTCTAAGTCTTCACCTTCAGTTTCCTGTAAGCGACTCCATAAAAAGAATGATGCATAGTTTTATGCACCAAGGGTCCGGTTTCTTGCATGGCTCTGCGCTTAGGGGCAGAAAGTCGTGTACAGAACTGACGTCGGCACGCATGTGTGGCGCCTAAGTAGGCTCTGTGATGTCATCTCGGCGCTCACAAAACCAGTGACGGACGCGGAACCGCAATACGCCACCTACTGATGCGCAGGGGTACTGCTGAGCAAAAACTCTCCGGATCCAGTCTGACGCCTGGGGATTATTCTAAGGTAAGAAATCTATCACTAACTAATGTCTCTTACAGATATATCGTTTCACAAGTAGTAACTTGTGCGTTACTTTTCTAACTCGGTGCTGTATACCTAGATTCAATACAAAACCAGCATTGGCCTAGCCAATAGGTCTCGCTTTTGGGACCTTATAAGTATTTAGTTATGCAGCACAATATCCTTGGTGCAACAACTTCATCTGTTGCACTCATAAGGTCCCAAAGGCGAGACCTATTGGCTATGCCAATGCTTATTTATTTTTTATTTCATTTTAAATGACGAGCAGTGCTATCAGGCTCCGGCTGCCACTTAGAGGTAGAGAGAGAGGTGTGTGCATAGAGAGAGAGAGGTGTGTACAGAGTGAGAGGTGTATAGAGAGAGCGAGAGAGAGAGGTGTATAGAGAGAGCGAGAGAGAGAGGTGTATAGAGAGAGCGAGAGAGAGAGGTGTGAAGAGAGCGAGAGAGAGAGAGGTGTGAAGAGAGCGAGAGAAAGAGGTGTGAAGAGAGCGAGAGAAAGAGGTGTGAAGAGAGCGAGAGAGAGAGAGAGGTGTGAAGAGAGAGAGGTGGGTAGAGAGAGGTGGGTAGAGGGAGGGGTGTAGAAAGGTAGAGAGAGAGAGAGAGAGAGAGAGAGGGGTAGAGAGCCAATAGGTCTCGCATTTTGGACCTTATAAGTATTTAGTTATGCAGCACAATATCCGTACTGCAACAACGTTAACTGTTGCATGGCTAAACACTTATGAGGTCCCAAGGGCAAGACCTATTGGCTATGCCAGTGCTTGTTTATAATAGGGTAGCACCTTATAAGTGAGATCCAATAAGAGTAGTTGTTCAATGCGCCGCCTCTGACACGAACTCCGGTCAATTCTGTGATGACTATTGGAAGATCAGCCACGGCAACAACCAATCGAGCCACCTGCAGCACCCAGTGCTCGACATGGATGTCATTTAGGGCCCACTGGGGGTCGCTACTGCGCCTCAGCATTCCCCTTGTGACCCCTTGCACTGTCTTTGCGACCCCTAGCGTCAGCAGTGGTAAAATCAGTGGCAGGGACAGAAGCAGCTCGTCCTTATGGATGTGAGTGGGGGCTTCACTCACATAGTTTTTTTGTCAATTTCCTATTATATTAGTAGTGAATAAGATTACATTATTTGCAGATAGCTTGAATATGACTTTCCCTGGCAGCTGAGGTAAGTAAAAAAAAAATGCTTTTAAATGTATGGGGGAACATCCTTTACAACACGGTTTCTACACCGCACTACCATTACAACGCTGGCTTTACAACGCAAGTCGTTACCACGACTTGTGCTGGAGGGTGTCCTAGGCTAAGGAATAGTAGATTTACTATTCCAACACCTTCCCTACTGTACGTAGGCTGGTGTTGGTTCCAGCACCCTACAGCGCAAGTCTTGGTAACGACTTGCGTTGTAAAGCCGGCGTTGTAATGGTGGTGCAGTGTAGAAACCGCTTTGTATTGACATACAACCAAATGTATATATGTTGTGTGAGTACTTGCCGTTTGAGTGTGTTTATGTAAGACAGAGTCTGTGTATGTGTTTGCATGTGTAGGCAGAGTGTGTGTGTGTGTGTGTATGTGTGAATGTGAGTGTATGTCCAAGCATATGTATGTGTGAGAGAAAGTGAAGGTCAAGGGGCATGTGAAGTACCTTCCGCTATCTCTGGCATTTTGGTGAATTGACGTCCAACGTGGTGGATGCCTGCTGATGTCAGGGAGAGCATCATGGTACCCCAGATTTTGGGGCTCATTTCCCTTTGGATTGACGGCAGCTTGTAATCTTTACACACCCCTGGCTGAGTCCATCACTCTGGAGCTCCAACAGATTGCAAAACAATTTACCACTGTAGTAAGAGAATCCTCTTTGAGCACTGGAGTGTGCCCAACATTCTAACACAGGCTTCCCTTTTCAGATTGTCAATGGATTTAGTTTGATGATCTATCTTAACCATGCCCACAACTGCACAGGGCAAACAGGGTTTTATCTGACAAGACAAATTTCTCTCAGAGATGTTCAGGGTTCAGCCATATTTGCTTTGTGACCCATTTGGAGCTTGTTAGTGCAATAGGTTGCAAGCTGCGATGATGTCATAGCTGGTGAGCTGGTACAATCAAAACCAGGCTACTCTATGGCAAAATACAGAGCTTCCTGCCAGTGTATCTCTAAAATGTGCGATGGAAACGTATTATTGCCCACTTCTGGACAATCTTTGAACTCAAGAATTGTCCCAGTGCCTCCACAACCTGGCCACGTGTTTGAGCGCAACTAGGCAGCAGAAACATGAACTCCATCAATGCCCCACTAATGGAGCAAGCTGGCAGCAAATTTAGCCCTGAAACCCTCCTTTTTAACAAGGGTGGCAGAACATGAACATGCCAGGCAGATTGGGACCCCTCAAATAACAAGTGTCATCCTAAAGCCCACCGCATTGGCAGCATGCACATCAATAGAAGGCTTCTATCTAATGCGGACCAAGCAGATGGACCACCCTCCACAGTGCCCCTGCATCTGCCAACACTGAGATGTTCCTCGACCAAACATTGGTGAGGACACTGTTTCCACCTGCACTCAGTCCGATGACATAAGTAGTGCTGTGAAGTGGCATTTTCTGGCACCAGGCTACAATTGAATAAATACTGATAAAGCATCAATGCACCAAATCAGTGATGCAGAGATCTTGAGAAAATGTACTCAGTAACCCGAAGTGTACTGCTGGAGGTCAAAAATTCAGGTTTGGCTAAATGACTCTAGGTGGCAATGTGCCCAAAAACGCAAACAACTGTGTACCCTCCTTCTATCCATGTCGCCGGCGGCCTCCATGACAACACAAGGTCTTCAACAAAAAAGAAAAAAACTCGCCCAACTGGGTAAAGTGAGTGGGCTCAGACAGTAAATCAGAGTGCAAATTGTGTGGTGGGCGCCTATTATCATTGCACATGTAAATAACGTTTTACCCATAGTGCTCTTCGACCATTAATGGAATCTTTCACTCTTAATTGCATGCATGAAAGAGTGGGCGGGCAGATCATGAGAGGCCGCAGGTATATTTTAAGGGGAGTTATGACATGATAAAAATATGAAAAACTGATGTGGAGAGGAAGACAAAATTGTTTCTGAAGGCAGGAGGAGGGAAAGGAAAATATTCACAAGCAGCACAGGCAAGAGTTGACAGGTGAAGTGGTGACAGAAGTCTAGGAGATGAGTGGGTTGTTGAAGTGAGGAAGTAATATTTTTATAGAGCACCTTGGCTCAGTCAAAAAATAACTGCACTGATAGATATTGAGAAAAAAGTGGAAGAAGTAACCAGCGCGGGCGCCGAAAGTGAAAGATGCACTTAATTACCCGTGATGGAGAAAAGACAGATGGCGGCTGCGTGTGTGCACGCACGCAGCCGTCAGCTTGAGGCCTGAAAAAGCCTCTGGTAGCACTTTGAAAACCGCCTTACTAAAAGTCGAGCAAGGCTCGACCGAAAACGGGGAAACCTGGCTCCGTTTGACCTTCTGCTATTAATATTTTCGAGCAACAAATTGACCACTATCTTTTCTGCTTGAATGGAATTTTTATGAAACCATTCCTATTCTTTGCAGTTGTTTATGTTTATCAAAAAGATTTTGATTGTATGAGAAGTCACACACATTTTTCAAATTAACATACAAAACATGAAAAATACTTATGACCATTCACAATAGACAATGCATGAAATGCTTTTATACAAACACTTTTATATACAATAACGTTGGACTGTTGCATCATAACATAAGAGTAATCTATCGCTATCTTGCTTTTGGAGCCAAACACGGGAAAATATTTAGAGTGTGTGCGGCGACGTACTATTTAATGCAAAATCCTTACGTCACCACAAGTTTATTAAAATTCCTCTGTGTTGAAAGAAGTGCCGACGCGTTTCAAGACCCTGTCCTCTGGTACCGGGGCTCCCATCAGGGCTTCATGTTAATGGTCAGCGATTTCTGATTGCCTGATTCTCAGATAGAGCTGCTGCTTTTGCTCCTATTTGCGTGATGACCAGGGACGGAAATCACCACAGTGCACTCCGTAGTTAATGCCGGGGGAAATTCATTCAAACGTTCCCTGGTCGCTCAGAGAAAGTAGTTTCTGTAATCCTGTTTTTAAATCTGAGCACATCCGTATTCAATATCCAACATGAACCAGCAATCTAGAATACCTAGATTCAGCACTGGGACATTTCTTGCAAACAGGTAAGTAAACACGTTTGGGTTATTTGTACGATTTTGAACGAATACTTTTAGATTTCAAAACTCCACACTTAGAAACTTTTTGGAGAAAAAGTGTCAATGTTATCCTATGGAGGGAAAATAGGTTAACGGTTCACAGGTAAGTATCGACTGTGGGAGTTAAGGTTCTGGGGTTAGACTCTGGGGTCTCTCAGGGTGAGTGATGCACTGTTGCACCCTCAGCGGCTCTAGGGCGGCCGGGTGCAGAGTGTTGAGGCCCAATGTTATCCAATGTGGGATAGGAGGCTGCTGGCAAACAGGCCACTAGGTTGTGGTAGCAAAGCTCCTAGGGTTACGGTCAGGGCAAATAGGGAAACAAAGTAGCACAAAAGGTGCACCCTCAGCGGCACTGGGGAGGCTGGGTGCAGAGTGCTGTTTTGATGTTGGGCACCCTGTTGTTTTATATGGAGAACCTCTGGTTTGCAAAAGCACTGCAGGCAGGGAGACGAAGGACTTCTGGGTGTGATCACCACTTGGAGAGGTAAGTTGAGAAGTTAAGGGTTGGCTAGGCACTGTTGGTTTGGACACACAAGGCCATAGGGCGTCTGGTGCATTGGTGTCATTTGGGGTCGCGCTTATTGTGGCCTTCAGGATTTAGACTGCAGGTGTCGGCTGGAGGCTTGAGGCAGGTGAGGGGTCACCGGATCTCGGGTCAGGATTGCCAGGGGGACCTCCTCCGTGGTGTTTTTGCGCTCGGGCCAGGTTTGGCGGGTACAGAGTGGGCTGGAATTCACGGTCTCTGGCTAGCACCAGAAGCTGTAGTTTGAACAAATCCGGTTATTCACGGCATGGAAGATGCAGTCTTTAGAAGTGAAGGCAGGCAGGTCCTTCGGGTTTCTTGAGGTTGCTGGCTGCCGGACGCACTGGGATTTAGCAGGAGCAGGTTCGAGGGGGAGACAGACGGGTAGGGCTGGGGCCAAGTCAGTGGGCGTTGTCCTCTTGTTGGCTCTGCACAGCTCTTCAGTTCTTCTTATCTTCTTTCTTGTTTCTTGTCTGGATTTGAGGAAGCAAGGTTCTGGGCGCCCCCTAAATACTAGATTTAGAGGCGTTACAGATAGATAAGGGCAGGGACCAATGGGTCCCTTCCCTGGGGTGGGTACACCTCCTATCATGCCACCCTCCAGTGGGAGTGGGGCAGGAGCCTGTCCCTGGTTGGCTAGGTCCCCCCATCCTCAAGATGGTGGGGACTCGAGGTTGTGCTTCACCTCACAACCCCCTCCCCCCACATGAGGGGTGGAGTTGGGAGAGGTGGGCACACCTCTCTTCTTCACTTGTTTTTCCCGCCGGTTCTTCCGCCCAAAGTGGGGGATAAAACCAGTGGGGACCAGTTGCTGAAAGCAGCAAATGGTCTGGAGAGGCTCACAAAGGCGGCATACCTTTGAAGTGTCTAATTCCTGGACTATACCCATCCTGGGGGAGGAGGCTTGGCACCTCTTTCCAGGATGTGCATTGTTTCAGGCCCCCGACAGCAGCAAGCTCTCGACCCAGGGGGTCCAGAAACATGTCCGTTGGTGGCTGCCTAAGCAGCCACTCAGTCAGGTCACTAGGAGTTGGTCGAGTTTCAGGGGGCATCTCTAAGATGTCCTCTGTTGTGCCTTTTACATTAAATCCCACACTGGCATTAGTGTGGGTTTAATGTGCTGAGAAGTTTGATACCAAACTTCCCAGTCTTCAGTATATCCATTATGGTGTTGTGGAGTTTGTAATGAGAAACTCCCAGCACCATATACTCTTAATGGCAGCACTGCACTTACAGTGCCCTGGAATGCACTCGAGCACTGTAGGGGTACAGGGCTCATGCACCTGTACCCTTACCACTGGCATAGGGCACCCAGCTAAAGGGGTGACTGATGTATGCCAGGGCAGTGATTTGTGGGCATGGCACACAGAGATGTGTGCCATGTCGACTCTTCACTTTGTTCTGCACCAAGACATGCAGCCTGCAAAGGGAGTCTGTGAGTGTGAGGGGACAGGGCCTCTAAGGTGGCACAATAAGTGCTGCAGCCCTTAGAGGCCTTCTCTGGTCACAGTGCCCTCGTTACCTGTGGTACCATTTACCAGGGGCTGACATGAGGCCAGAGATGCCAATTGGGTTTAGGCAGCAATGCAGTTTTAGAGAAGGAACCTAGGCCCCCTGGGTACCTGATTATCAGGAGCCCAGGGCACACTCAGTCAAAGAACATCAGCAATTCGGCAAAAGTGGGGCCATACCATGCAAGAAAGAGGGCACTCTCTCACACTGTGTAACTGGCTATATGGGTCTGTGGCTGGGATTAGTGAGTGGCTGTATGGGTCAGTGAGTGGGTGTGTGACTGGCAGTATGGATGTGTGATTGGGTGTGTGAGTGGTTACCTGGGTCTGCGAGTGGTTACCTGGGTCTGCGAGTGGTTACCTGGGTCTGCGAGTGGTTACCTGGGTCTGCGAGTGGTTACATGAGTCTGCGAGCGGGTGTGTGACTGGCATGTGGGTCTGAGTGGCTGCATGTGTCTGTGACTCCTGCTCAAGGATTCAACTTTGATATCAGTAAAAAAATGTGCTTTATCACTGATGTGACACAATTGTGGTGCATAACAGCCTTCTCGTCAGGGGCTTAGCTATCAATAGTGTAGTGTAGGCGTAGCAGGACTGGGACCCAATAGCCTCATGGGCCCACTTCATCCCTGGAGTTGCTGTATTTTTTTTTTTATTCAAATCATTTTTATTGAAAAAGAATATATGCAAAGGAATAGACACAAAAGTAACATGTATATGAGTGAGCTCACATGCGCTGTCATAAAAGAAAAAGAAAATAAGGCAGGATAATACATAATCTCACGATATAAACCGATAAACATGTGATATCCACGAAAAGCAAACAAATAGGTCCGACTCTGAAGAAACAGGTCAATCAATTGTTACATATAAAATGAATGTTACGTTCAAGATGTCCATGTTCAGGTCCCTTGGACACCAATTAGGGTCAACATCATGTGAGACTATGCGAGAGTGGCAGTGCATGGGGACGGTTGATGCCCCATCCAACAAACCAGTACATAATATTCCACCCCATCACAAAATAATGTACATGACAAATTCACACTGTGGGGACATACAGCACATCACGGGGGGTCAAATGAGAACGATGATTCATCCAGGGATTTCCAAAGTTTCTTATGGGATATGCGCCAGGGGGAGGAATGCAGCGCAGGGTTGTCAGCTCCTCCTAAAAAGGATAACCTTTCTTGCCAGATTTTAAAGGACACTTCCGAGGCGTTCTTCCACTTACATAATACGACTTTACAGGCCAGAATGAGCAATAGGTCAAGCAGTTGACGGTAATATTTGTTAAATAATTTCGGATCAAGAACACCAAGTATGACATATATGAATTCCCTTGCAGGTTTGAGACTAAAAATGTGTTCTATGCATTCAAAGATTTTCCCCCAGTATAGCTTCAGAGAGGGACAGTTAAAAAGCATATGAGCCAGATCCCCAACAGCCGAGTTACAGTTCCAGCAATTAGAGCTGTCTCTCAGGTGGAGTTTGAAAAGTCTATCCGGTGTCCAGTACGTTCTGTTTAGTTCGGGACAGGACGGGGAGATTTTATTCGAGGAGGCCGTGCTATGAATCTTGTCCCAATCAAACGTCAGACCTGTAGAATTGGGCTCCGATTCCCATTTAAGTTCATTTTGTTTGTGATTTCCTAGGTAAAGGGAGGAGTATATATGCCTTAGAGACAAAATGACCAGCTTCCATGATACGTGGTATTTGAGTCCGAAGCCAGGGGGTATAGGGCTTGAAGAGGCGCGCCAAGAGGAGGACTTTCAGTTTCAAGAAGTCATAAAAATCTATAGCTGTTAGGTTGTGTAGAGACTGAAGCGATGAGAACGGTAAAGGATGCGTCACCTCAAATAGGTCACTCACTAGGTTGATGCCTTTCCCAGACCAGGTTCCCAGTGAAGAGTTTTCCCTTCAATTTTAAGGGAGGGATTCTGCCACAAGGACACCAGGGTAGATTTTTTGATGTTTAAGTTGGATTTGTGGGACTGTTCTAGTCTTAAAAGAGCACGCCTTGTATTAAGCAGAATGTATTTGGAGTGAGACAGGTGGGAGAGATCCATAGTGAGTAGGGCAGAGAGGGGAGCATTATCAATGAGTGGTTTCTCTATGTCCAGCCATAGTGGGGTATAAGCCGAGCTCGCAGTCAGCCAGTGTGCACTTTGTTTACATAGGAACGCCGTCTGGTAATTTCTGAAGCTGGGGAGACCCAGGCCACCTTTTTCTTTAGATAGCTTTAGCTTCGACTTTGATATCCTGGGTTTCTTCCCCTACCAAAGGAAAGTACCAAAAAACTTGTCGACCTTGTTTAAAAAGTCTCCTGAGAAAGTCACCGGCAGCATACTTGCCAGGTAATTCACCAGCGGAGTCACCATCATTTTCAGGGTTTTGGCCCTGCCCCACCATGAGAGGTATTTAGGTGACCACCCATCTAATAGTTTGGAGATTTTTTTGAGTGTCAGATTTTTGTTGCTATGTAACGTAGAAATTAAGTCCTTGTCAAAGTCTAACCCTAGGTACCTGAAGCAATTTTGTTGCCAAGTTAGGCCAGAGTTACCCAACACATCCTTGTTGCCCAGATTATTCAGTAATTTTACTTCAGTTTTGTCTTTGTTTAATTTGCACCCTGATATACGTGAGAAATTGTCAATAGTGGACATGAGGGCATATATAGCCTCCTCAGCCTTTTCCGAAACAACCAAAACGTCATCTGCATAGGCGGTTAGTTTTATCGTGCAGTCGTTAAAAGGGATTCCCAAAATGCCATCATTATTTCTTATGTGATGAAGGAATGGTTCAATTGGGAGTAAAAATAATGAGGGGAGAGGGGGCACCCTTGTCTGGTTCCTTGTTGTAATCGGAAAGATGAGGAGAACGAACCCCCTGCCCTAACTCTGGCCGAAGGACAGAAATAGAGGGACATTACCATTCTCGTAAAGGTCTTCCCTAGATTAAATTTATTTAGCACCGCTTATAGATACGTCCAGTCCACTTTATCGAAAGCCTTTTCGGCATCAAGCGTTATCGCTGCTGTGGGGGTGTTGATAAGTTTCACCTCCTCTAGTACATGCGCTAATATTCTGGTATTGTCACTGGATAGCCTGTATTTTAAAAAGCCTGCTTGTGAGGGGTGGACAAGCTTGGGTAGAACTTTCTGGAGACGGTTGGCCAGGATCATGGCAAAGAGCTTATAATCTAGGTTGATAAGGGAGATAGGTCTATAGTTTTTAGGGAGTGTTGGGTCTTTCCCCTCCTTAGGTAAGACGGCAATGATAGCTTCAGACGGTGTGGCCTTTAACTCACCCATGTCATTGAGTTCCTGAAACAGATGTAAGAGTGGTTGTGATAAGAGAGAAGGGAAGCATTTATAGAATCTAGCTGTTATGCCGGTTGTCCTCAGGATCGTTTTGATGTATTATGTTCCACCTCTAAATCTAGCCAATGTCTGAATTGCCGTGATGGCACAGTACATTGGAAGGATTAAGTGAGGGAATAAGGGTAGGTTGGGGAGGGGGAAGGAAAGAAAGGGGACAGCAGGGAGGGAGATCTGGAAAACACAAAGAGAACGTACAAGATGAATACCTTAATGCTCCAATTGCAACCAACAATTTCTCAATCCTTACTATGCATATCATTTACTCTAAATACCTGAAAAGCAAAATACACATCAGTGGATAGGCGGATAGGGTTGATAGGGTTGAGGATTGTATAAGGGTGTTGCTGCAGAAATACACAACCAACATATAACAACAACTCATTAGGTGCATAGAAGAAAAAAAAGCAATGGTACTATAAGGAAGCATGAAACATACCCCCGACTCAATCCTTTTACGCTTCACAGGGATAGAGTGTAGACCACTACCACTCATATGGAACCCCTGTTAATAAAGGGAACCAGAGACATTTGGATTACTACACAATACATCCATTACACACTTTCCTTCAAGAAATGAAAAAAGTTTATGCAAATGAACTGCCCCGTAGTTAGCAACACTTCTGGCAACTGAATCAGAGGGTAGTATAATACTTCTTATACTCTCAGGTATTTCATACACATTGTTAGGAGCACTTCTTGCCATTCACTGCTCCTTGAGCTCCGGTTTACAGAAAGGGAAGAAAATCTTTAAACACAAATGTTGAAATCACAGGAAATGAGTAGTTTTACAAGTAGTCTTTATTGCAGCACGTTAAACAGGTCCAACTCCTTCAGTAGATCAACTTCCAATCTCGAACTGTACATTCCTACACTGTTAGACCACAACATCAGAATGTGGAATTCATTCAAAGGATAACATGGCTCACGCAGGAGCTCATGCCAGTGCATGTGCATGGAACATCTTATTAAAGAAGCATTACTAATAATTATATAAGAGAATGCAACACATCTCCCCATTAACAAAACATATGTACAAAGAAAGCACCAAAAAAACAAACAAAAGAAACATATTTGAACATTATACATGAAGACTGATAATGAATCAAAATAATTCAACCTGAATGTATAAACCTTTTAGGAACATTTATAATTCGTTTGGCTTCCTTGACTCTAGAAGCAATGGAGGTATTTTCCCCAAGTTGTACATTCTTATGCAGCATTTCTTTACTCAAAACACCAGGTGCATGACATTCAGCTAACTTTCTAAAATTCCAAAACCTGCCATCTTGAGTCATGGCACTATTAACAAACACCTTTTTAAGCTGAATGGGTTCACTGTATCTGTCCGACCCTTTACTCATTAAACCTGGTTTACGAATTCTTACCCACTCTCCCACCTGAAAACATTGTGTCTTAGCTCTCCATTTATCATCATACCACTTTTTCACTTTAAGCTGTTTACATTCAACACGTTTGGCAACATCATCAACACAGTTTTTATCACCTACAAAATAGTGAGATTTTTCTCTTAGCCACCAGGGTAAAACTTTAGAAGCAGGATTCCTTCCTTTAAACAAATTGAAAGGACTTAATTGTGTAGTTGAATGCGGTGTAATTCTATAATTCCACAATCGTTCTCTCAAAGCACTTACCCAATTCACACCAAACTTGATCGAGTCCACAACGAAATTCTTTAAAACACGATTAAATCTCTCAACTTGACCGTTTTCATGTGGTTCGTAAACAGATGTGAACTTGTGAATAATATTACACTCTTTAAGAATATCACTCCTTTCCAACGAGGTCAACTGAACACCATTATCCGTCACTAAAGATAACGGACAACCTTCCCTGGTAAAAATGTCTTTGAAGAAATTAATCACAGCTTCAGTGGTGGCTTTTGGGACAAACTTCACCTCTGGCCACTTAGAATGATAATCAATCATAACTAAAGCATACCGTGATGCCTCAGGTAACATATGAAATGGACCAGATATATCAAAAGCTACCTTCTCCCAAGGTTGAGACGGCCATTTAACTATTTTCATTGGAGGAGTATGTACTTTAAGCATTTTTTCACTAGAAAAACATTCTGCGCACTCTCTGACAATTCTATCAACAAACTTATCAATTCCTGGCCACTAGAAATAATCTCTCACTAACCTCTTCATTGAAGAAATACCAGGATGGGTCTTGTGTGCAATGGGGGTTGTGGTTTGGAGGCCGATCGGGATGGCGGCTGAGCCTGCAGCTCCACGCCTGATCCCGTGAATTATCCTGGGAACCTCCTCACAAGCGCTGAGTGCGGTGCGGATACTCTGTGCGGGGCACCAGGGTGACCGAGGACTACGGTAGCGGGCCAGCTGGAGCCCGAAGGATGCGCTAGGACCCGATTCCGGAGCCTGGGGGTGCCGCGTCATGAGAGCGAAGATGGCGGCGGCCCGGAACTACGGAGGCTGATCTGCGAGGCACAGCAGACCGCGGTTGAGGAGAGGTGAGAGCTGCGGCCTGAAGAAGTGAGCAGAGAGCGGGGTCCCGACGGCGCAGAGCTTCACGGCGGGGACAGCGGCGGGGAGCGCTCTAAGCCTCCTCGGTGACCGGTGGACGTGGCGCCCATCCCCCATCACTTAGCATGGCGGCCATATGAGGAAGGTCCCGCTCCATGGCTGCACCCCATGACTCCCGCTGCTGTCGAACCACGGAAACCCGGTGAGAAGATACATTTACGGGCTAGAACGTGAGTGCAGATTGGCGGGAATTATACCCGACCTCGGGACTGACCATTAGCACCAGGCGGGAGCCCTGGAAGGGCTTAGCCCCCTAACTGGATATCGGCTGCTACGGGCGCTACTGGGCCGTGTGGAAGTGGACCCAGGCGGGCTCTCTGGGCTGGCTTAAGCAACAAAAGGCCGGCGAATTTAGGCAGCACACTGGCACTGCAAGGTCGAATGAGGGCAGCGGTGCAGTGATTGAGCGGCGTTGGAGATCGGGGCACCAGATTGATAGGGTGCAGCGCCCCAGCACAGACTGCACGTCTGGCTCTGGCCGGAGACTGCCTGTTTGACCGGGTGCACGCTATTGGCTCCTCCACGTGCTGGGATTGGGCCCCCCGCAACTCTGTTATGAGGACATGGCGAGCCCACACTGGGGACAGCGACAAATTGCGTGAGGAGAGACCCCTGAGCCACGGGGGGCTTGCTGGAGTACTGTAAGAGGTGATGAGCAGTGGACAGCCATTTTGAGCTCGGGAGTGCGGCCCTCGTGCCATAGATAAATTGCCACCTGGAACTGGAGACCACGGCTGGGGGAGAACATTGAGACTACTGTGCGGCGAGAGGTTAGGGAGACCGCCTTCACTTCTCGCAGTTGGAAGTTGGGACCGGAACATTCCAAGAGACGAATCTACGACGGTGCACTTGACGACCAAGATGGCCGCTAATGGCGGTGACCTGAACATGAAGCAGGGGCAAGACCAGGCGAATATGCTGGACAAGGGTGGCGGACCTCATACTGCCCCGGACGCTTCTGCGCAGGAACAGAGGTTGAATGAACGACTGGATGGAATACTGGAGGCAATAACCGCGACCAAGGAGTCGCTACATCAAGATATAGCGCAGGTCGCCACGAGACTGGGCCTCCTGAGAGCGGATCATGCTAAACTCACTGACAGAATGAAAGAAAATGAACTACTGCTTCAAGAGCTCAAACCGGCGGTGGTGACCGCAGAACACAAACTGTCCGATATCCTCGGTCGCTTGGCGACGCTGGAGAAACGCGCAGAGGATTCCGAAAGCCGCAATAGAAGGAACAACGTGAGGGTGGTGGGCCTGCTGGAAAAAGTTGAGGCGGACGACGCAGTGGCCTACATGGAGAACTGGTTTAAAATAGTCATGGCCCCGGAGGGCCTCTCTCCCTTCTTCTCACTGGAAAGAGCGCACAGGGTCCCGGCCCGCCCACCCATGCAGGGCCGCCCACCCAGGCCAATGGTGGTCAGACTATTGCATTTCAAGGACCGAGACTTATTGATACAGAGGGCACGCTCGGAGGGCCCCTTTCAGGTGGAAAATAGCTCGGTCACGGTTTTCCCAGACTAGACACAGGAAGTCCAAAAGAGCAGGGCATCCTATCTGACCGTCAAAAAAGAACTGAGGGAGGAGGGCATACAATACTCCTTGCTTTTTCCGGCCAAGCTACGAGTGATCCTGGATGGAAAGACCCAATTTTTTCAGACCCCTGATGAAGTGTGGTTATGGCTCGAGTTGTACCATGCTGGTACGGACCGCAAGAGTAGGGGTGAGAAGGAGAGACAAAAACCGGTTCAGATCCGAAAATCACAACGCATCCGTAAGCGCAACAAACTCAAGAGAGCGATGCGGGACGACCAGATGGCGGCGGACAGAAAGGGGGCAGTAGCTGTAACGGCGATCATTACGGGATCACAACAAGAGAGGATATCGATGGGCTCGGACTCTGAAGACGACGGAGGAAAATCTGGAGGAGACGTCTCGGAAGCTGATAGCTCTGCTGGGCTGGCGGTCACCCCACAGACAGCAGATGGACTATTTAACGAATGACACTTAGAGTGAGGACCACACTTGCTACTCCTGTTGGGGCAGCCTACCCTGGCGTTTGGTGAACTGGCAGGTACTGTGTTGCAATTGCAGTATGGGCTCATGGGCGCGGGCGGGGGCCTTGCTTGCCCTGGGTCAGCTCTGAATCACCCTCTCGTTGCCCTTAAGGCCTTCTGTAGTGACGACTACAGAGTAGTGGAATGTGTGTTGTGTTACAGGTTTGGATGGGGGCTGATGTTATGTTATTAGGTCCTGTTCTGGGGAGTGGGGTTGGGGAAGTTTTGTTGGGTGTTTTGAAAGGGTGCCATACTGCAATGATGTGGGTAACCAATTGACACTGTTGAAATGGTGGGGAGATGGCTGCTATGGGGACGTTACCTAATTTGAAATGCCTCACATGGAATGTCGTGGACTTCGAACAATGTCTAGGAGATACAAGGTGCACGCCCAACTGGTGCGGCGAGGCGTCCAAATCGCACTGTTGCAAGAGACTCATTTAACCAAGCAGGAATGCACTGCACTACAGAGGAGGTGGCATGGACAGGTGTTTGGCACCCCGTACTCAGCGTTTGCCAGGGGGGTGCTGATATGGGTGAGAGCGGGGGTCCCATTCCAGGCCACGAACCAGCCAGTGGCCCCTGAGGGTCGGTATGTGGCGGAGGAAGGGAGGCTGTATGGCCGTGACGTGGTCTTATGTAGTGTATATGCCCCCAATGCTGATCAGGCTCGTTTTTTTTATAGTCTCACAGGCTCGCTGGCACACTTCCTGGCGGGCCCCATCATATTGGGAGGTGACTTCAATTCGATCATTGATGTGGCACTCGATAGGTCGCATCCGCTATTAGCCGACTCTCCAGTGCGCAGATTAGCCACGCACAGGAAAGACTGGCAGGAGAGGTGGGGCCTTATAGATGTATGGAGGGAGCAGCATCCTGATGTTAGGGACTACTCCTTTTTCTCAGCTCTACATGCGTTACATGTTAGGATAGACTCAATCCTATGTGGTGATAACACACACGGAGTACCTAGCTAGAACCATTTCAGATCATAATCCCTTACTAGTGATGGTGCAATGGCAGCAGGCGAGGTCTGCGGTCCCAACATGGAGACTGCGGCCTGATACATTAGAGTACCTGGTGTTTAGTGACACGGTCCTACAGGGCATTGAGCACTACTTTGATGAGAACGAAGGTTCAGCTGCCACGAGATCGATAGAATGGGATGCGATGAAGGTGGTGGTGAGAGGTATCTGTATGGGCAGATTTTCGAATGCAAGGACGTCGGTTTTGGCTGATCTGGAAAAGGCGGAATACGTGTTGAGGGATCTAGAGCAGCGTAGACCTGAGCGACCAGACCTACAGGATCGGTTACTAGAGGCGAAGGAATTGGTAGCGACAGCGACGGAGCGGCTGCGATGTTATGACTATAAGCTTTGTACCACCAAGGTACATGCAGAAAGGGATAAAGTGGGAACGCTGCTTGCAAAACTCGCTACGCCAGAACCTAGAGGTTGCCCTATCATGAGCATCAGAGAGGAGACTGGGGATACAGTCTACTCGCAGACGGCGGTTCTGAGACGCTTCCAGTCGTATTACACAAGACTGTATGGGAGTCAGCTCGGGGTGGAGGTCTCTACGATAGGCGAATACCTGGAGACTGTTCATCTCCCAGTGCTAGATGGCGAAGACGCAAAGGACTTAGGCGGACAAATAACGCTGTCGGAGATCCGGGTGGCCATTAAGCAGATGGCTAGAAATAAGACGCCGTGTGTAGATGGCCTACCGATTGAATTTTATGTGAAATATATCGATACTTTAGCACCCAAGCTACTGGCGGTGTACTCTGAGGCCATGATACTAGGGCATTTGCCCAAATCGATGAGGGAAGCGCTAGTGGTGCCGCTGCTGAAACCTGGTAGGGAGGCTTCCGATGTGAAGTCGTATAGGCCCCTGTCTATGCTGACGGTGGATTATAAGATCTTGAGTCGTATACTGGCCACTAGATTACTACCACACATGACCATGCTGATACACAAGGACCAAGCAGGGTTTATTCCTACTAGGAACACATCCATAAACATTC
Source organism: Lissotriton vulgaris (assembly GCF_964263255.1). Classification (NCBI taxonomy): domain Eukaryota; kingdom Metazoa; phylum Chordata; class Amphibia; order Caudata; family Salamandridae; genus Lissotriton; species Lissotriton vulgaris. Next base: position 92,232,156 of record NC_141694.1, read on the forward strand.
GCCGCTTGGTCCGTATATTAGACAGCGCCTTGGGCTCGGATCACAAACCAGCAGTATTATCGGTGGATATCGAGAAGGCTTTCGATAGCCTTGAGTGGAAGTATCTCGATGAGGTGTTGAAGAAGTTCGGCCTACGGGATGGGTTTGGGCGGTGGACGAGAGTTCTCTACTCCTCTGCTACCGCCAGAGTACGATTGGGGTCTGTTATATCCTCCGATTACCCGGTGCGTAGAGGGACAAGGCAGGGTTGCTCACTATCTCCCCTGCTGTTCGCTTTAGCGATGGAGCCGCTGGCGGCGCAAGCACGGACAGGAGCATTGTACAATGGGGGTTAGACGTGGTGAGGAGACTCATTATATATCACTGTATGCAGATGATCTGTTGCTGTACCTGGAAGATACGGAAAGGGCTCTGGAAGGGGCTGTAGAGTTGTTGTCCAGCTTTGGTAGGCTATCAGGCCTCAAGGTGAACTGGAATAAAACCTGTGTTTTCCCGCTGCGGGTGGATACGCCGTATCCCCCTCTTACAGTGAAAGTGGTCTGGGAGGACACATGCTTCACCTATCTGGGAGTCAGCGTTTACCACGAAGCCGCGAATCTGCTAGAGAGAAATATAGGGCGCTGCATAAGGGTGCTGAAGGGATATATGTCCTTTTGGGCCTCCCTCCCTCTGTTGGTGCAAGGCCGGGTGGCACTGTTGAAGATGGTGGCTCTGCCAAGGTTGCTATACTACTTCCGTACCCTACCGATCTGGATCCCTCACCGGATCTTCAAAGATTTGAGGACGATGATTATTGACTTCCTTTGGGGGCACGGAAGGCTTAGGGTGGCATTGAATACCCTGATCAGACCCAAACTTGAGGGAGGGTTGGCGGTTCCAGACTTTGAACTATATTACCTAGCGGCTCAACTGCAGGTATTGACGCAAAGCATTGCCAGAGAATTTAGAGGCCCGGACCAAGAGCGAGGGACAGGTATCCAGCGACATATCTTTTCATACATAGTTATGCAACAGAAACTAGATTTGGAAGATCTCACCATGGAGGAAAAGACCCTTCGGTTGTGCTGGTACAGGAGTCTGAGTAGAGCGAAGGTGGCACGACCGTATGCACCGGAGATCCCACTCGGGATGCTGACGGCGCTGCCGCATGGGGGTGACTGGTCCTCGTTGTCGGAGTGGGAAGGGATGGGTCTACAGATGGTGGGGGACTAGTATATGGATGGGGTGCTGGTTCCCTTTAGGGAGTTGCAGGACCAGTTTGGTCTCCCGGATGGGCACTATCTCTTGCATGCAGCTGTGGTCGCGGCGATTCAAAAGCACTGGAGGGGAGGGCTGGCGGAACCGGATGCGACCATGGCCTGCCAGTATGTGGTGATGGCTGCGGGCACATTTAAAGCGGTGACCTGCCTCCACTCTAGAATGTTACACGAGGGACTAGAGCCGCTGCATGCGCTGAAGACGACATGGGAGGACAGCATAGGTAAACCTATACCAGACACGGTCTGGGGCCATATTTTGAAACGGACATGGAAGGGTAGCAGAAATGCCCGCTTTCAGCAGGTGCACTTCTTCATACTACATAGAGCCTATCTGACCCCGGGGAAGCTCAGGCGATACTTTCGGGTACAGGATGCGGCGTGCCCAAGGTACTTAGCGCCAGAAGTTGAGCTGGATCACTTGCTGTGGGGATGCCCGAGGTTAGGGACATATTGGCCTGAGGTGGGAGAGCTTCTGAACGCAGTTACTGACCGGGAGGTGGAGTTTGACATGGCGGCATGTTTGCTGCTTTGGTTCCCTCACACGGCAAAGACAAAAATCACGAGCAAATTTATCGACCTAGGACTTATATTGGCCCAGAGAGAGATTACCTGGCACTGGAAATCCAAGGAGGGCCCATCGGTGAAGAGATGGATGAATGAGTTGTTGAAATGGTCCAGATGTGAAAGTGTGATTAGAATGCGACAAGCGACCAGGACTGATGATAAGAGCTTGGAGATGGCGAGGGCTTGGGAGATGATAGTGCAGGCTTTGCGAGACTACCTGATAAAGGATGAAGATTAGGTACATTCGGAGAAAGGGGTTCCATGAGGCTTAGAAGAACGAATGCAAACACCCTACTAGTGGCGAGCTCTTCTATCAGAACCAACGTTTATAACCCACATCAGCAGCAGTTGGGGGGAGGGAGGGTTGGAGGGGTGTTATTAGGGTACCGCTGTAATATCAGGAAGAGTGCTTGTGGCAGGGATCTAGGGCTGGTCACTAAAGGAATGGGATCTCCAGGCAGCAGACTTTGGGTTCACGTAGAGTAGTTATCGATAGACCCCAGAGATAGCCACTAAGCATGGGCGGAAAATCCGTTCCGCTCGGGAATTTTGCGGATTTTCGGTAAATTCGCAATCCGCGAACGCTCGCGAATTTACCAAAAATCCGCAAATTCGCACGCAGCGGATTTTTTTTTCTTGGTGATACAATTTTGCGGCGTGCGGTGTAAGTTCGCAATTGCGAACATGTAGGCAGCAACAATCTCGCACTCGCGAAATTACAAAAATATGCAATTCTGCACAAGAAATCCACTAGCAAGCAGCATAGACCTTCTGAAAATTATGATTTTTATCAGAATAACTCCTCAGGTTGACATTTGCCTGCACTTTTTTGGATTTGAGGCCTTTTGACTTTCTTTGGATCTCTTTTGGATTAGAAATCAACTTTCACAAGTAAGCTTGTTTGGGGCATTACAGTTGCTGTAATGCTGTTCTGCAGAAAAACGAGTTTTGCAAAAGTGAAAGCATTCAGCACGTTCAAAAGTTCAAACTCATCATTAGTACCCATTCACTGTCGTGATTCCTGACTGGGGCCCCTCCAGAGTTCAGTTGCTAGTTGCAACAATTGTATGACCCTGCTCAGACCCTCACAGCAGGCTCATAGAATAGCTACAAGTAGGCCATAAAAGGTCCTGGAAAAAAAAATTGCACTGCAACAGAAAGCAAATTACAGATAAGGAAGCAGGTGCCAGACTGGAATTTTAAAACAGTGACACATTAATAAATCAACCCCAAATTAATTCATGTCAGTTGAAGCAGGGCTGGTGTGCTTGCTTTTTCCCCCCATAATCTACAGTGATGATGAACCAGAGATTGGCATTGATGTACCAGAGGGTGGCATGGGTGAAACAGAGGGTGGCAGGGGTGAAACAGAGGGTGCTGGGAACCTGTGATGATGAACCAGACGTAGAAACAACATAATCGCGACCGTTTCCGAGCCGACATGCAAGTTCGCAATTGCGAACTGGTACAAAACCCTCGCGAACTGGCAGAAATCCTTGCGAACACAAGAAAAAAAATTCGCGAGAATTCGCGGATTTTGCGGATTGCGAGTTTGCAAATTCGCAAAATTCGCGAACGCCAGATTCGCAAAATTCACTCATGCTTAATAGCCACCGAGGAAGGGTGCTAGCAGGGACCTGCTAATGTGGGCATTGATGATACTGGCGTCGCCCACGCAGGGTGACTAACTACATTTGACGGTAATTAGAGGGGGTGGGGGGGTTTGGTGGGTATAAAAGCAGATACTAAATTGTGTTGTTGCCCAGACATCTCTGTGAGATGACCACCGTGACATTTTGCAGGAACGCACTGGTAGGCCGCCCAGCCTCCGGGATGTGGGCTGAATGGCTGTATACAACTTTTATTGACGCAGATATGCTTTGCAATGTCATGAGTGTATTGGTTGACCTACCTCGATGTCTTGTTTATAATTCTGCAATAAAAACAAATTAAAGAAAAAATGGGTCTTGTGTGCAATACGTAAAATTACTTCATACATTCCTTCTGGTGGAATGCATTTTCCTGATTTAAAAATAAATTCACCGTCTAATTCTAAATCTTCAAGAACCTTATAAAATGAAATCAATTCCGGCTGCACCAAATCTTTTCATGGCCAACCTTTTTTAACAAATTCCCTTAACTCTCTCCACTTTTTGTCTTTCTGCACACATTCTTCCCACAATTTCTCTAAAATCTCCTGGAATTTTCCACACATAACATCTTGAATTGAAAGAACAAAATCAACACCACCAAGAGAACTTACTCCTTCCTGTTCACATGGTAAGCGTGATAAACAATCTGCTGTGACATTTTTTTTACCTGGAACATAAATTGTGGTAAAATTATACTCCTGCAATCTAGATGTTAATCTAGCTATCCTCGCTGTTGCATTCCATCCTCCACCCGCTGACAAAATATTTACTAATGGCTTGTGATCAGTCCTAAGTGTGAACTTTGAACCCCAAACATATAACCTAAAATGTTCAATGGCCCACACACAGGCAAGTAACTCCCTTTCAATGACAGCATATCTACGCTCGCATTCACTAAGAGTTCTTGAAGCAAAAGCAACTCATTATTGCCTTCCTTTTGAGATAAAACACTACCTAAACCATATAAACTTGCATCAACTGTAATTATGCACTCCTTGTTCATGCGGAAAGGTTTAAGTGTTGGAGCATATATAATATCATGTTTAATATCATCAAAGGAACGTTGTTGCACATCGGACCATTCATATTTTTCTCCCTGTCTAAGTAACTTCCTTAAAGGTTCCATTTTCGTGGCAAAATTAATAACAAACTTGCTATAGTATTCACATAACCCAGCAAATGAAAGTAATTGATCCTTATTTTCTGGTGCTGGTGCCTTAATAATTGCTTCAACATTAGACTTTTTTGGAACAACACCCTCACCCGAAAGTGTGTGTCCTAAATATTCAACAGATTTTTTAAAAATATTGCACTTGTGTGCTTTGAGTGTTAAACCACTTTGTTCCAACCTTGAGCACACAATCTGTAGATGTTTCTCATGTTCAACGGTATCTTTTGAAAATACCAAAATGTCATCTTGGAAACATTTTACAAAACCATCTACATCCCTAAAAATTTGAAACATTACTCTCTGAAAAACAGAGGCAGCAGATGCGAGACCAAACGGCATTCGCTTGTATTGAAAAAGACCTTGCGGAGTTATAAAGGCAGTTAGTTTTCTTGAGTCCTCTGTTAGCATTATTTGATGATAAGCAGAACGAAGATCTAAGGTAGAAAAAATGTTTGCGCCATCAAAAAGTGATACCAATTCATTTATGTTTGGTAACGGGTGACAGTAAATTACAATATTAGAGTTTAACGCTCTCACATCCACACACACCCTTAACTTTCCGTCTGGTTTTCGTACTAAAACTATTGGAGAAACCCATTCTGATGACTCTATTGGCTCTATAATATCTTCTTTAAGTAATTCATCTAACATACCTTTAAGTTCTTCTCTGATGTTGATGGGAACACTTCTAAGTTTTTGTACAATGGGTGTATGATTCTCCTTTAGAACTATCTTATGTGAGAAATTTTTAAGTTTGCCTAACTTATCACAGAAAACATTTTGAAAGCAGGAGATAAGATTAACAGCTTTCTCAGAATTGGTGGAATCATGAGAGTCTTCAATTGTAGAAATAGTGTTCATTAAACTGTCATCACATAAAGATATTTGTTCTTTGGCACGTGGATTAAGCAATATGCCAAGCTTCCATTGATCAAACCATCCCAAGACATTAACACCTGTTGCGTGTTTATCTAGGTTCCTGATCGATACTGTGACCTTATGCCCCTATTCGGCTATAAATCCATTTATTCCCTATATTGGCATAACCGTTCAAGTGCGATTTTCTGAAAAGTCATCTCTGGCCTCACACGAACAGAGCCACATTCCAGCATAGTTCCCTCTGCCACTTCCTTTGCGACCAATTAGTGCAATGACAGAGCAGTAGTCACTATCTGATATTCCTAGATAACACTCCGAGTTCTTCAACAAGATAAAAACTCAGCAGACCTGGAAATCCCCGCTTGCTATGTTTTGATTAGTAATGGAACTCTAATGAGCAACTGATAACTATCACTTCCTAGTGACATCTTTAATTGACGTCTTATGTCCAGCAAACTTGCGTCAAACCCGGCACCTGTCAGGTATAAATATTACCAACGTTGCCTTAAGCAATGCCTGTTGTACGAGCTACTGAAGCCAGCTGCCTGCACGACCCCGTGTTGGTAAATCTAGCACTCTGTCGCTGCAGCCTGCAATCCTGTGGTGGTGAAGCTGCTGATACCATTATCGCCGCTAAAGCGCGACCTATGGTGCAGTACGCTTAAGGAGCTGAACAGCCGTCCCCCTGCGAAGACATCCAGCAGATTCCAGCTGCCCGCGGACGCTGTCCCCCCTCCTTCCTCGACGCGCTGAAGAGAAGCCGCTGCCTTTCTCGTGTAGAGAAATCCAGTCCCGGCGCTTCCGGTTTACCCTCGCGGGTGACTGGGATATCGAGAGAGACCCCTGAAGGAGATACCAATCCTCCATCATTCTATTCAGAGGTATGGTGTTGACTAAACCCTTAGACGAGAATTCTTGAAACAAACCTTGGCAAAACCAACTTAACTTAAAGCTACTTACTTACTCCCCTTTCACGTGTTAGGCTTAGGTCAGGCACACTGGGGTAGGCTTAGTTAGAAGCACCAGTTGAGTATGTTAGCCTAATGTATATATGACTGTATATATGTTTTATTACTTTTAAACCATTGTATGGCTAAGAAACCATATCAATGCTTTTACAGTTCTATTTCGCAATCCTTATCTTACTGTACGTACTTTTTATAATAACAATTATTGCAATTGTGGCAATACATTTCTCTTGTACGAGAAGAAAGACTGTTCAATAAATGTTAACCCTTTATTGATAAACGCCCGTCTCTCTATTCTCTACATCTCGTGAAAGTAAACTGCACTAGACTGACTGAGTGAAATACATGTCTATTGTTTCACACGACCCTAGAGATTGACTCTTGATCTGAGGAGCAAAGTTGTCATGTTGCACGGTTGTTGGAAAGCTGAATCCCTTCTTGTCTGTGCCAAGGAAGCTGATCACTTCCTATGCAGAGAAGAAAGTTTCCAGTGACCTCTGAGCTAGTTGGTAACACAACCCAATTAAGTTTAGCATAGTCAGTGGAGGCCTGGAATATCCGCAGTTCCACGTCGATACTACTGTTTATGTTATTCCAATGCGCAGGGCCTAGTGGGAAACTAGGAACTACACTACATGGCGCCCAAACGTTTGGTAAGGCGATAAACTAACGCAAGACTTGTAGAGTAACTCAGTCGTGCATATTTCACACCCCTTTCTCCCGTAAATACTCCAATAGACGTCTGGAGTGGGTGAAAGGTTAAAATCCGCCCGACCTTAGTAGGAAGAGATTCCTATGTAAAGCTCTGGAAGATTCAACGTTGAAGGATACAGTGTTCCAAAATATTGTGCACCTAATCTTTGTCTCCTTGGAGACCTACTCTGCAAAGCCTGCATTTCAAAAAAATGACAGACAGTGAAGAAGAAAGGGAAGCAGTTAGACTGGCATCCCTACTAATAGAGGAAGACACGAGTCTCCTAGAAACAGATCCGGATGCTATTATCATCCCGGTCCAATTAAGAAAATCTATAACTTTAAAACTTATAGAAAACAGACTGACACCTCAAGGTGGTACAGTAATTTTCGTGATAGAGGCTCACGAGTATCGGCAGACAGAGGTATTCTATTCATGGATAAACTTTCCAGCGGTAAACGCTATAACAAAAGAGTTTCACTATTACAAAATAGAGAAACCTCCGGAAGAGTACGCTCCTTTCGAGGAGATTGAAATTCCACTTAAATTTCAAGAGCACCTGCTCTGGTTTAATGGCGCCCTAAAACACAATGATCACATAACTAGGCTCGGTCCACTAGGTAGACCAGGAGCAACGTGGCCGGTTCTAGCCAGCTACACACCACATCCTGACATTGTAAAAATGTCTAAGGAGGAGCTGTTAGTACAGCTAAAAACATTAATAAAAATACATAGGCAATTAGTCCAATATGTAATGCGGACTGCAACAGTCCAGCCAGCTGTTAATGTACCACAGCTGACCCCTCATCAGGGGAACACAAATAAAATCACACCACAGAACATACAATCATGTCTTGGTAAAACACCCGTAAAACGGGAACAAATTCCTTTCTGGTTAGCACAGAAAATCACTCAAATAGAGGCAGTATTTCCTGATACTACCCCTATTGAGAAACACAGAATCTTGACCATCTGCCTTCCTATGGGAATCGCACCACACGTGGAGGACTGTGACACTTGGGGTACAGTCTTTGCTTCCATTTACACAAAAACACACGGTGTTCCGTCTATGGCGGTAATACCAGAAGTGCTAAAACAGATTCAAAATGAATTCGGTCCAGAGCCCGCTTTAAATCTAGGTATGAAATTACTGAAAGACTTCAAGCAGGTCACGGCTATATTATTAGCCAACATTAGAGGAGAAGCAGCATCTGTGGCGATCCGCCAGAAGTTGAGGGAAACAGATATAAAAGATCCTGTTGAGCTTGCCAAAATCATAGAAAAATGCTATGAAGAATTAGGTAGAGACAGCTTGGGTGGAAAACCAGTTAAGCCCCAACTGCTCGAAAATCCTGAAAAATTATTTATTAAAAATAATTCAAACACTCCTAAAAAGAGCTGGGATGGAAATAAACAATCCACTCCCAAGGAAAAAGTTTTCCAGTCCAGAGGAAGGTCTCCTCGACGGAGGGAAAGAACTCCGACTCGAGAACGCCAGTCTCCCCAGAGGGAGCCCTCTGAGAAAAGATATAACCTTAGAAATAGGGATAATCTGAAAAAACCTGATAGATATCAAAGTATTGATACACGTCCCTCTCGATCTTTTCCACAGAATTCGGAAAGAAGAGGACGGTCAGACCCAGGAGAGCACACCAAGTCCAAAGACAAGGAACCTGCTCAAAATAAGAAATCTCAATTTCAGAAAAAGAAGGTAGCCAGTATTAGAGTAATCAACCATGCCGAGAATACTGAGGACACAGTTGAAGAACGGGGAGTGGGCATTGACAATGTTGGACAGTGCAGCAGAAATCAGTATAGCGCGCAAGATCTTGATGAGTCATCTGGAGACAGTGGACACGAATGAATACATTCAGGTTGAAACTGCCGACGCCAGACTTAGCGAGCCCCATAAAATATACGAAATAACATTGCGTATAGAGGGTGATAAGACTAGGAAAATTAAGGGTCTATTTTGGGATAAGCTCTCAAAAGGCTATGATATTCTGTTAGCTGAAAAAGATTGGCCCCCGGAGTTTGTCAGGGAGTGCCCTCGTGGCGAAGAAGTGATTATGCCTGCCTTCTCGAATCACATTCCGATTCACAAAAAATACACATATGCAAGGAAATGGGCAGTGGCCCAGGCACCTGCATTATATAAAAATCATGTAGGATGGGATGAGGATTCACCGCCTCACAAAATCCAACTAAAAAGTGAACCAACTGCCCACCGGCAGTATCCCATAAAGCAAGAAGCTAAAAAACAAGTCAGGGAGATCTTAGATCAACTTCAGTACCAGGGTGTGATTGAAACATGCACCTCTCAAATGAACAATCCTTTGTTTCCTGTCTCCAAGCCAGACAATTCATATCGTCTAGTTTTGGACCAAAGACACCTTAATACATGTTGCAAAACTTTTGCAGTACAAAACTCGCATAGTGCAGCCCTAATGAATAACATAGTTAGGAAAAAATACAAAACGACATTAGACATTTCTAATGGTTTCTTTTGTCAAAACATTGCACCAGAAAGCAGATATTTGACCGCTTTCTCTGCATTTGGGTCACAGAAAAAATTCTGTCGACTCCCACAGGGGTTCAAGAACAGCCCAGGACTATTCTCAGCTAGGGTAACAGAGTTACTACAAATCTATGATGATGAAGCATTATCTTACGTAGATGATATTTATCTCACAGACGACGACTTGGATACTCACTTGAAAAGAGTGAACACCATTATACTTGGGTTCGCAGCAGAGGGTTACAAATTCAACTTTAAAAAGTCTCGAATTGCCCATCTGACAGTACTGTTCTTAGGGTACGAATTATCAAGTGAAGGGAAAAGCCTAGCGGACAACTTCTTAGAGAAGTGCGCTGTACTCCAAGCTCCAAAAACGCTGAAGAATTTACAATCCATTCTAGGTTTTCTGAATTTCGGAAGAACTTACATACTAAATTACGCAGAGAGGGTTAAACCTCTCTACGAACTAATTAAACCTGATTTTAAACAAATCAATTGGACTCAAAAACACAGAAATTTTGAGATCACTGCAAACAGACATGTTAGCAAAAACAAAATTAGATACACGTGACAACACACGTGATCTTGTAATCCGAGTCATCCCAGGAAGATGCGGATTCACATACCTAACCTCTAATGAGGGAGAAAAGGGACCAATAGCTTACAAATCACATTTGTACACAAAGGCTGAAATAAAATTCAGTCCAACGGAGAAAATTCTAACTGCGGTTCAGACTGCTGTAGCGAAAGAAAGGCCCCTAGCACAAGGTAAACGAATAATAATCGTAACTCCTATACCGGCTTTAGAAGCGGTAACTAAAGCAAGCATTCCTAATGCTAAAGCTTTGCATCCGAGATGGATTCAGTGGGTTAATTCTCTTGCTGCAACAGACGTAGTTTACGAATTTGATCCTAACTTAAAAACACAGGAATTTTTACAATATGAATATGAATGTCCTCTGCCAATTGAAATCCTGCCTCTCGAAGAATACGGAAGTATTATATATACTGACGGATCAGCACAACCCGCAGTTGGGGGTAAGCAAGCTTACAGTGCTGCGTGCGCGATTGTAAAAGGTCGCTGGCACAAAGGAAAATTCAGACCACTGGTCACTAAAACTCAATCTCTAGGAGATTGCTCGGCTCAACGAGCTGAATTAGTAGCATTTAAGATGGCGCTAGAAAATACCGATCGCGAATTCCCCACACTAATAGTGTGCGATTCTTTTTATTGCGTACAATCTTATAATGAATACTTGCAGAATTGGGTGGAAAATGGTTTCAAAGATGCAAAAGGTGGCACAATAAAGCATAAAATGCTTTGGGAACAGGTAGTTCTTTTACAGAAAGAACTACAAAAGACTCACGTGATACATACACTGAGTCATCAACGTGATGGCGTTCACGTTGCAGGGAATTCATTGGCTGATGAAGCCGCGAAGGCAGCTGTGCAAACGGCTTCCGTAGCTGTGATAACTCGGTCACAAACAAAAATAGACAGCGATATTCTACAAGCTGTCAGTGCGTCAGTAAAAAATGATAAGAAAACACTCCCAAAAGGCTTTCCTGAAAAGTACTTGTACTTAACGGATACAAATAATGTTCCTTTTGCTCGAATCCCTGGAGTGGGGGATAGAGTAATTCCAAACAGGGAACACAGACTAGGACTAATCAAAGCGGCACACGAAGGGCTTGCTTCTGCACACGCTGGCGTTTCCGCAACAATATCACTATTAAAACAGAGATATTGGTGGCCTCGCTTGAGAATACAAACTAAAAAGTATGTATTAGAATGCGACATATGCCAAAGGATAAAAGTATCAACAGTGAAACGACCAGCGCAGACACCCCTTCTCATCTCGGATAAACCATTTGCATGCGTTTACCTGGACCCTACAAAGGGACGGTAACTATAGATATATCATGGTAGCAGTGGATTCCTGTACGAGGTTCATATGGATGTGGCCCCAGCGCTCGGCTGACGCTAGAACGGTTATAAAAGATTTGCGAGTCTTTATCGGCACATACGCAATTACCACGTTCCATTCTGACCAGGGTCCTGCTTTCAGCTCTCGAGCTTATAGGGAGGCCATGGCCAGCATGGGAATTGGGTTGCGGTATTCTTGTCCGTCGCACCCCAAAGGGAATAGTGTGGTAGAAAGAAAAAACCGTGACATAAAGCAATCTATAACAGCGAAGGTATTAGGTTCAGGCGCTGGGTGGGTCAAACATTTAATAAGTGTCCAAACTAGTCTTAACAACATGCCAAGAAATTCTCTAAAAGGTTTCAGCCCATACAAACTATTGTTCGGAATTAGAATGCGAGTTCAGGACCTCAATAGTCAGATGTCAGTGGTACAAGAAGAAACAACGCACTTTGATGTAAAAGATCGTTTGGCTGTTTTACAGGAACTGAATGAAACAAGAAAATCATTAAGCAACATAAAGTTAAAGCAACAGCCAAGTACCACTGACGAGGCACCACCCGCAACAGCCCCAGCAAGGCCTGTCTGGATTCCAAAGATTGGGGATCTAGTCAGAGAAAAGATCGCGGTTAAGAAGGAATTTGGGCCTTCTTACAGAAAAGCTGTACCTGTCTTAGCAGTCACCGGAACAAGATCAGTTGTGCTACCGCCCCTTGCTGGTAAAAAGGAGAACAGAGTCGTGTCTATCGATCTGGTAAAACCACAAGCATGTGGCCTATAATCAACAGTAGGCCCAGTGGACTCCCAAGAAACAACAGAATACCCAAACTTGCAACAATCCAAGAGGTTCAAACTGAAAGACTAATCACATTCGATCAGTCTGCAGTGCACAATGAAGGACTATGCAATAATGCCATGGAACTCCTGCCTCTTGAAACACAGATTGAAACAGTTCGTCAAGAAACAACACCAGTCTACAATGATGTGGCATCAGAAAGTGCTACCGAGAGACAGATTGAAAGAACAATCCCATCAATTGACAGAACCGCCTCTGGTTATTTCATCAACTTCGACAACTTCTCTGAAGATTTAAATGACCCCGAAGTGATGCCAGAAACAAAAAAGTATTCTAAAGAAAATACAACAGGACTCCTTCAACAAATCAAAGAACTATATCTGGATTCACCGTTGATTGAGCATTGGATTATCTCAGGGGTATTCATACTCCTACTATGCCTAATTTTAGTTTTAATTTTAGGGAAGTTCATTACAATTGAATGGACACAGCAAGTCAGAACATCAACCTAGTCCTGAAACCACACAGATCATCCCACGTGAAGAAAAGAGAACTGTCAACAGTAAATGTCACAGCAATTCCAATACCTGGTGGGGTAGTATGGGAGAAAACAGACTATGAGATCTATGGTCCGGTCGAAATCCTGAAGTATCCTCATCAACTAAAGGTTTCCTTAAGTGACTTTGTGACACCAAGTACATTCTCTGATGATTGGGACTTTAACAGTATTAATGACATGATGTCTGATTTAGTAATGTCAGCTAGATTCACAGATCATGATTATTTACAAGGTTCATCTAGTTATGAGCAGTTATTCTGTTACACCCACTATGGGGATCATTACTTGCATAAATCTGCACAGCCTAGAAATGTTTTTATGTATAATCAATGGGAACATTGTTCTACACCACCTAAAAGCAGTTCTAAAGCATTTTTTGAGAAATTCAAATACTTCTCAGGGTTTAACATCAGTAATGCAGAAACGTTTTATTACAAACTGTTAGATAAAACAGGTATGAAAACAATGCTGACAAATTCTAAATTGATATATTCAGAAGCATTTTATGACAAAATGATGACATTTGATTTTGATTATTGGAAAAATAATATTGAAACGAAAACAATATGGGGTACAAAAGATTGGCAGGTGCAAGGCATTGAAGCACTATTTAGAACCTGCATGATACCTGAACAAATGTTATTTTTAAATGACACAATACACCAAACATCTTGTCTTGGCCTAGCTAAGATCAAAGACCTTACAACACCGTCTATACCACAGCCAATACCTGAAAATATAACTGCAGATATTGAGTTAGACGTGTCACAAATTTTACATTTCAACAGAACACATCCTGATTGGAAAAAGTGGTTAATCTGGCCTACAGACACAAATAGCTGTCAAGATAGGTTCCTGAATAAAACACAGGGGTTAAAAATGACCAGATTAGACCCTAGATATTCCCAGAGACAACATCTAGGGATTATAACAACATACAGTGTAGGGAAACTCTGCCTTGAATGGCTAACCTCGTCCACACTGGCTGAAATTAAGCAACACTTGTCTGTGCTAAAAGATGGTGCTGATTTGCGCGATTTCATTCTTGGACCACGCAAACAGCGTCAAAAGCGTTTCATAGCGACCAGTATCTATGCTGCTTACAACGAGGCTTGGAAAGTAAAGCAAATTGAAACTGCTGAAAAAATACGAGAAATTGATCGTATTAATTTGGAGAAATCACTTTCTGTGGTAGACAATGGGTTAACGACTCTGTCTTCCAGAATATATTCGTTGGACAATATTGTATCCTCTGCCTTTGATGTGATAGACAGAGATTTGCTAATGTTACAACATGGCCAATCTCAATTACGTTCTATTATAGAATTAGGCTGGACGCTGCAAAATCTTCGTTCAGGCTATGTGCCTTGGCGTTTAATCAACACGACGTCATTATTTTCCAGTTTTAACCTTACTGATAAACAGATCAGTTTGGCACAGATAGGAGCAGACTATACAATCCTGAGCATCGAAAAACTCGAGAGATTACCATTGACAATGTCAGAGAGTCCTGTCATTGAATGGATAATACACGGAATTATCACAATTCCGATAACAACTTTCCGATTTAAAAAGTGCCTTGAGTACATACCTGCTGGCCAGTATGAACAATTGGGTAAAGGATATGTAAAATCCGAATGGAAATTACCATACAATTATTCTTGCTATAGTGACTGTGACAAAAATGTATTTCTTAGTGGTGAAAATTGTAAACATTCACTAAGCGGTATACTTTTGTGTCAGGGTATTAATTTACACGGAGCATGTGATGGAAATTCAAACAACCTTTCATGCCACCAGCTAGTCACACCTGCAACTCAGATAGAGCCCTTCTTTATGCAACTCGCAAACGGGAGTTACATTCTTAGAACGGATCACAGATGTTGTGGCCTCACGCCAGGGAAAAGTTATCTAATAGAAGTAACGTCCATGGTCAAATGTTGTATGCAAGCATTGTTCCCGAGTGGGCCTCCAGACATAGTGACTCCCATCTGGCCTCGTCTGAATCTCTATTCTATACGAATTGATACATTAAGCAAAATGAAATCTGTACTTTTACAGACAACAGTGCCTATAACGTCATCTAAAGAGACGTATGATCTTCTAGTTGCAAGGACAGCTACTGAAGTTCATGACCTTTTATCAACAAATTGCCCCGTGCATTTCGTAGAAATGTTCAGCCAACTCCTTAACATGTCTAGTGCAACAAGCATCCCAGGCATATTTAAGACAGTCTTTACGGGACTGCTAACACCCTTCCAGGCAATTTTGGGAATCTTTCCTAATTTTGTGCACTCCATTTTTGGCGGCATACCATTATTTTTGGGACTCGTCGCAGGGATTCTATTTTTGACCCTCCTGCTTCGTTATGGCAAGCCTCGGCTCAGACATAGCTCCCATGGGAATGGAAGAGACAATCCTAGCAATGCGCTACCGGGACAGGATAACTAATGTCCTCGGATTGGCCAGGCTGAGAGATCTAAACATGACCTGGTTCCTTTCATTCAGACCGATATGGCAAAATTGCATTTTACCTGTGCTACGGTGTATGCTTTGCGGCAATGATTTGGTTGAACTATCACCTGATTTTGTAGACCAATTCTTTGAGAGCCTGTCTGATACGATGTTCTCACCCACAGAGAAACAATAATTTTTGAGAAGTTTTCCGACACACAGCGTTCCCATGAACTCTGAATTCGGCCTTCAGTTTTGATCAACAAAAACTGCCAAGAGCTTTGGAAATCTATTTTCTTTGAATTGGACAATTTTTCTAATATTGACCTTTTTTTGGCACGAACAATTCTTTGCTTAACGTAAAAACTATTCTTAGAGAACAGAAGCTTCACACTTCTATTTCTAAACACATCTAGAGACATAACAACATTACACCAACCTCTAGCACACATGTTATTACAATGCATTTTTATGTGATGATTTATCTCGCTTTTCTTTTGTCAGAGATACTTCATGTGTAATTCCTTTTGCATAATCGTTCATTGATCTCATATGCAATAATTTTTTGAATGATTACTATGCTTTAAAAAAACGTACAGTACCTAAATTCATGTATTACAAGTACGCCTATTTCGAATGCATTTATGTATTTTGGGGTGTGCAATGTTACACATGCATCTAATTGCTTTAGTTTTAGTAATTTTTATGGACATTAACCCGTGGAGTGGGTGTTGCGTGTTTATCTAGGTTCCTGATCGATACTGTGACCTTATGCCCCTATTCGGCTATAAATCCATTTATTCCCTATATTGGCATAACCGTTCAAGTGCGATTTTCTGAAAAGTCATCTCTGGCCTCACACGAACAGAGCCACATTCCAGCATAGTTCCCTCTGCCACTTCCTTTGCGACCAATTAGTGCAATGACAGAGCAGTAGTCACTATCTGATATTCCTAGATAACACTCCGAGTTCTTCAACAAGATAAAAACTCAGCAGACCTGGAAATCCCCGCTTGCTATGTTTTGATTAGTAATGGAACTCTAATGAGCAACTGATAACTATCACTTCCTAGTGACATCTTTAATTGACGTCTTATGTCCAGCAAACTTGCGTCAAACCCGGCACCTGTCGGGTATAAATATTACCAACGTTGCCTTAAGCAATGCCTGTTGTACGAGCTACTGAAGCCAGCTGCCTGCACGACCCCGTGTTGGTAAATCTAGCACTCTGTCGCTGCAGCCTGCTATCCTGTGGTGATGAAGCTGCTGATACCATTATCGCCGCTAAAGCGCGACCTATGGTGCAGTACGCTTAAGGAGCTGAACAGCCGTCCCCCTGCGAAGACATCCAGCAGATTCCAGCTGCCCGCGGACGCTGTCCCCCCTCCTTCCTCGACGCGCTGAAGAGAAGCCGCTGCCTTTCTCGTGTAGAGAAATCCAGTCCCGGCGCTTCCGGTTTACCCTCGCGGGTGACTGGGATATCGAGAGAGACCCCTGAAGGAGATACCAATCCTCCATCATTCTATTCAGAGGTATGGTGTTGACTAAACCCTTAGACGAGAATTCTTGAAACAAACCTTGGCAAAACCAACTTAACTTAAAGCTACTTACTTACTCCCCTTTCACGTGTTAGGCTTAGGTCAGGCACACTGGGGTAGGCTTAGTTAGAAGCACCAGTTGAGTATGTTAGCCTAATGTATATATGACTGTATATATGTTTTATTACTTTTAAACCATTGTATGGCTAAGAAACCATATCAATGCTTTTACAGTTCTATTTCGCAATCCTTATCTTACTGTACGTACTTTTTATAATAACAATTATTGCAATTGTGGCAATACATTTCTCTTGTACGAGAAGAAAGACTGTTCAATAAATGTTAACCCTTTATTGATAAACGCCCGTCTCTCTATTCTCTACATCTCGTGAAAGTAAACTGCACTAGACTGACTGAGTGAAATACATGTCTATTGTTTCACACGACCCTAGAGATTGACTCTTGATCTGAGGAGCAAAGTTGTCATGTTGCACGGTTGTTGGAAAGCTGAATCCCTTCTTGTCTGTGCCAAGGAAGCTGATCACTTCCTATGCAGAGAAGAAAGTTTCCAGTGACCTCTGAGCTAGTTGGTAACACAACCCAATTAAGTTCAGCATAGTCAGTGGAGGCCTGGAATATCCGCAGTTCCACGTCGATACTACTGTTTGTTATTCCAATGCGCAGGGCCTAGTGGGAAACTAGGAACTACACTACACACCCTTCTTAGTGATGTATAGTTTTATATCGGCTTTTCTATGTCTGAAGATTAATTCAACATGAAAAAAAAAAAAAAATCAATCTTAGTTCCAGAAAAACTACGGGCATTGATGTCGGATTCTTTGAGATCACTTATTGGTAAAGCATTGGACGAAGTTAGATAATAATAATCTATCTTGATAATGGTCCAAGGTGAACCTGAGTCAACCATTAAAAACAAATCAATTTCTAAAACTTGAAAAATACATTCAGGAGAATTAAGGATCGTTCTTGACTGGGTATCTATGATAGACACAACAAAACCCTTATCAGTATCATTATGAACATTAGAAATTGTACTGACCTTCTCTCCTGAAATGAAAGAAACAGAACCTTTGTTAAAAGGACGTTTGTCTCCACACATGTTACTGAAATGTCCAATTCTATTACAAATTTTACATTCTCTTTGAAGAGTAGGACATCCAGGAAAATTAGCATAATGTGACCTATTTCCACATCTAAAACACACACTTTGAGAACTGAGCCCTTGATGTGGAGAAAGTTTCGATCTGTTAAAATTTGGTCTTTAAGTAAAATTTACTTTCTTTTACTCAAATTTTTTACCCACAGTGCAAATTTCTTCTTCTTGAAATGTTTTGATAGGATCTTTCCTGACAGTATCCATCCACAAATCTGACTGTTCTTGGGCTTTAGCAGTAGCAATAGTTTCACTTAAATTAGGATTTCCCATGACCCATAATTTGTCCTGAATTTTTTTGCATTTGACATGGACAATAATTTGGTCTCTTATTTCGTCAGTCATGGTGCTGAAATTACAGCGAACACTTAGAGATCTAAGGGAGGTCAAAAAATCGTAAAAGATTCATCTTCCTTTTGTTTTCTTGTATAAAACTTAAAACGATTCAAAGCAATACTAACATTCGGTTTGAATCTTTTTTCAAGTCTAACCAGTGCTTCTGTGTATACATTCAAAGAATCACCAGCTTCCTCATTTTGAGAAGTAATTTGTGGAAGAGACCTAAAAATGACCTGTCCTTCTGAACCCAAGCAATGAAGTAAAATACTTTTTTTTCTTTCACAACCCATCCTTTCTCCGTCAATAGCTTTCATGTACGTAACAAACTCCTCCTTCCATCTTGACCAAATCATGGGAGGATCTCCTTTAATTTGAAGAAATTTAGCAGGTGGGTCAAACTGCATGGTTTAATATGGATATTAGTTTCCAAACAGTACAAGTTCTTAACTTATGGCTTGAAAGAATGAAAAATTGAATTTGTATATCCAGATTCACCTTTTTGTATTCAAATGTACTTCGTTGTTTTTTTATAAATATTAAAAAAAAATATTGAAAAGTTCTGTTCAAAACGAAGATTATATAATGGTCTTTTAATCGTAGTTTGTGAAGATGCTTTTAAAATATGTCAAAAGCTTAATGATCGAAAAATAAACTTACTTGAAACCTCCGTCGGTAAATGTATTCTGTTGTCAAATCGATTTCTAAAATGGCGGAATACGTGTGACGTAGCACGTAGCGCACGGTGAATGACTCAGAAAAGTGACGCGTAACGTTGAGCGTTGCCCCGTTACATAGAGATGAGAGAAATCGTCATCCAGTCTGCATGCGAGATGGAACGCTGATGCCGTATGCCGAAACGATACGGTATTTTCTTTCGAAAAAAAATATAGATTCTTGAAAATAGATGAAAGAAACGAACAATTTTAAAATTATGAAATTGCGAAAACTTGAAAATCGTGTAATCATAAGAAACGTGGTAGTGAAAACTGTAGACGGCTAAATGGACCGGCGTAGCCAAATTATGCCAAATTAGATAAAATTAATAACAAAAGGTAATGAAAACAGCCACTGGTACAATCAAGAGCACAATGAAGTTTATCTGACAGCCGCTGGTACAATCAAAAGTACAAATAAATTAAGTTGTACATACCGAGGTTTTCAGAAAAAAGGTTCAAAATTCCTCACGCATGGATTTTATCACCACTCCTTAAACGTGCTGCAGAGTGGTGTCCCTCGTCGCCAAATTTTGTTGAAATCACAGGAAATTAGTAGTTTTACAAGTAGTCTTTATTGCAGCACGTTAAACAGTTTCAACTCCTTCAGTAGATCAACTTCCAATCTCTAACTGTACATTCCTACACTGTTAGACCACAACATCAGAATGTGGAATTCATTCAAAGGATAACATGGCTCACGCAGGAGCTCATGCCAGTGCATATGCATGGAACATCTTATTAAAGAAACATTACTAATAATTATATAAGAGAATGCAACAACAAAATAATGGGAGAAACAGTGGATCTCAAAACATCCACGTCTGCGTCGGCCGACAATACCGACTGGGTCAAGTTCCTTAATGACTCAGAAGTCACCTCAAGATGATCCAGAATTATAGCGTGTTAGGCAACCTTGCCAACACACCAAACAAAGGCAGAACCAAAGCGGCAACCGTTCCTGGTGCATAGCACCCTTACCGCACCAATGAAGATCTGCAGAAGCCACCGAAAGAACTGGACAGGCAGGAATTCCTGACGCCGAGCTCGGGAATGACTCCCTCCTTATGCTTCCTCGCTCGATCCGCGGAGGAGCATGGTAGTTGCAGTTCCGACTCGCGCTTTGCTGGGAAATGTAGTTCTGAAGCAAAGCGCGATCGTGACACTAGCACTAAACCCATCTGGTCCCGGGGCCTTCCCGCTTTTAGGTCTCGCACCTGCGACACATGGCGTAGCCATGTCGCAGAGCGAGCCTATTGTTGGCGGTTCTGCTTCCAAGGAGAGAAAGGAGCCAGTAGATGGGCACATGCAGCCGGAATCAGATCAGATCAGGTCGCGCGCGCGTTCACCATCTCCTGTCTCCTCTTTCTCTCCTTGTAAGCCTCATGCACTTCTCGCATACACACACACAGCCACAGCTTTTCGCACAAGCAAGCACACACACTAGCGCGGTCACACAGAGAGACACACAAGCGCACATACATGCACACACACAGAGACACCCCTCCCCAGCCGCCACTCCCCCCAGGGGTGAGATGTCCTCTCCCCCCTCTTTCCTCGCACTCACCAGAGAGGTCGGCACGGGCCCCGCCGAGCAGAAGGAGGCGGGTGGTGAGCAGCAGCTGCGGCTCCATGGCGCTTGGTCCGTCCGTCTGACTGACTGCCGGCGCGTGCCCCCTCTCGGCCTCCTATACAGCTGCGAAAGAGAACAAGAACCAGTGCGTCCCTCCTACGCACTGAGCGAGCGCGCTCGTGCCCGCTTGCCGCGAAACATGATGGAGCGGGCAGTCCTGCAGGCTCCATCCGCTGCGAAGCAGGCTTGGCTGGGCATGCCCTGGGCTGATGAGGCGTGCTCCTGGCGGGGACGGACCCAGCCTGATCTCTCATCGCTCCCAGCAGCCTCCCGCGCACAGGCTGAGGCTCCCGACTGGGTGCATCGGAGCAGGTCGGACCTGGGAGCTTCCAGCAGGTAGTGAGAGATGCTGGGCCTGGGGAGGGGGTCACAGCTAGCAGTGACGAAGGGGACAGCAGAAACCTCCAGATGCCTGCAGCACTTATTCGTGTTATTTATCTTTATAGCGCCTGAAAGTGTGTGTTGTGGCTAGTTGCAGAGAGGCTGTAGCGTGTAACTTCAGTTTGCAGCCCTCGCAGCTAGACGGAATCCTAGGGTTAATAATAAAAAAACTTCAACGGTCCACTCCGACCCCTGATGCCACTCGAGGCAGGTCCCAGTCAAGTCCGGAAGTTCGCAGAAAGATGAGCCTGTTTTCAAGGAAGATCACCTGCTGGAGTCTCGGCCGTCCCTCGACGAGGAATGTACACTATGTGGGTTTTGTAATGTAATGTTGATCAATCAAGTCATAATTTGGAATAGCAAACTGCGGCTAAATATAGGACGCGACGTCGCCAGAAGCGCATGCCTTTGAAAAGAATCCCCCGCTTCCCAGTCCCTCCACTGTGCTCTGACAGTGATCGTAAGATAGCTCAACGGGCTGTGCGCCTGCCAGGGTAATCCAAGTCCGAGATTGGTGGATTTCCAGCTGGCGCTGCTCAGCATCTCAGACTTCCAGTCTTCAGAGGTACCTGAAATGGTAATGCATTATTAGCAAGCACTTGAGCCCACTTTAGTTTGTTGTGATTTAGCCGTGCATGAATAGTGATGGCTTGCGGGATGTGCGTGTTGGTGCTACGCACAGTGCAGGGCCCCTGCCTGCTTGAGTATCACTGCGCCTCCTCTTTGCCATAGGCAGGCTCTTGTGTCGTGCTGCTTGTTACATTTCTGTTGGACAAGCGAGGTGAACATGAAGGATTGGCTGTTCGCTCACGGGGCACTCCCCACCAAGTGCTTAGAACTCTACAGAGGAGCTGTCAAAGTGGAAAGCAGTTCGAACGTGTGCTCTTGTGCAAAGGAAGAAAAGCTCCGACAGCCCATGTCTGGAAGGCCATTAGGACAGGGGCGGAGTCAGACACTTGTCAGGCGAATCCCTGGTGCCTTGTATCGGAACCCCCCGCACATGCCAAACCGTTATTGCCGAAGCCTTGGTGAAGAAAGGGCGTGCCCCAGTTCAAGTCTGAGATCGCTCTCCTTTTCTCTCTCTGTGTTTCTCTCTCTTTCTGAGTGTCACTCTCTTTTTCTTGTCTATCTCCACTTTTGTTTCTCTTTTTGCCCATCTATAGTTTCTCTATCTCTTTTGCTCCTCCACTGCCCCCCTCGCTTTCTTTCTCTCTCTTGACCCTTCTCACCATTTTCTCTAACTCTCTCTCTTGTCCTTTCTATCACTCACAACCTCTCTTTCTTGCTAGCTCTTCTGCATTCACTTTCTATATCTCTGCCTTGTAGGAGAGTAGGGTCTGCTTTCCTATGGTCACCCCACTTTTTGCTTTTTGCTTCACTGGTTTTCGACTTAAAGTGGCTGTGGGCCTGCTAATCAGACCCACAGCCCTGCTGTTCCCTCTCTAAATTCACAACCATGTACTTTAGGTACATCACCAATTGGGATTAGGTCACCTTATGAGCCCCTGTACAGAGTACTATAGGTACCCAGGTCATAGGTGCATCCAAGGCCTACCAGGGGCTGCAGCATATCTTTTGCCACCCCTTGCTGGACATCCAAACTGACACAACTGGCTGATCACTCAGCTGGGGCAAGGTTGTGTATTCACCCCTTGCTTAGATATAGTAAACCTATGTCTAACCTTATATCTGGACACATATACACCTATAAGTCACTCCTATGGCAGGCCTTCACAATCCTGGAGGCAGAGTGCTTGGTTTTATGTGAGATGGTGCTCTAGCATGAGCTGAGCCTGTCTGCAGCTTTCGGAACCATGTCCTTATAGCTGTTCTGGGATATTGCCATACCATATACTCTTAAGTGCATTATGAACCTCGTGGTTGAATGCTAACTATGGTTTGGCTTTATCAAAACATGTCGTGTAAGGTGTCCTATGCTTTGGAATACTACCCCCTCGCCAGTCCTGGCGACAGGAGTAGCATTCCACCCTTCTAGAGGGAGAAGACCTGTTACTTTCCTTAAACGCTGTTAAAACTAACCAGAGCCTCAGCATCACAAAATGGTTGCTGCTGCCACAGACACAAGTCTGGCCTCTTGCTGCTGACGGAAACTCCGGTAGGGGAGGCCTGGACAAAAGGTTTCCTGTCACTGGGAGGTGTTACACCACCCCAGACAGGAGATGGTGGATTGGGGCAGGGAGAGCTGAATGAAACTAGACACGCCTGGGGCACACAAGGTGTCCCATGCATAGCCCAGTTCAAACCGGTGCTGGGGCGCCCCAGCTCTGGCACAAAACTGGACAAAGGGAAGGGGTGTAACCACCCCCTTCCTTGGTCCCACCCATAGGAGGGACCTAGCAGGTGATCCCGCCCCTTGATTTGGAATAAAGGTAGGAGCTGTGCCCATAGACCTTAGATCATCCTGACTGAAACTTTGAAACGAAACTCTGGACCCTTCGACATCCTACTCGACGTAGAAGACTGAAGAATCTCCCTTGTGGTCAAGGAGTGACCACCCTGCACAAGCAGGCACTATCAGCTCTCAAAGGTTTTCTTTGTTGTTGCTCCCGTCGGAGCTCGAACGACAGAGACCGACAAGAACCGGACTTCCAGACATCCAACAGCCCGATCCACAGTCACAGCAAAGCTGAGACCCGTGGAGGCGACGAGAGACGTGGGACCGACCATCTTGGAAAGCCCGCGAAGTGCTTCCTGTGCAGCTCCCCAGGCACCCTCGAAGCTGTGCATTGGGGATTGAGAAGCCCCAGCCCCGCGCAGCTTTTGCACCAAACATCACCTCTCCACACTCACCGAGTGCTGCGTGGGGCCCTTTTGCATTTTCCTGCTCTACGCATTGTCCGGTCACTTGCCCGTTGGCTAGTGGCCTCTGTGACGCTGAACCTACGAATTTTCACTGCTGGTCTGGTTGCTCCAGACTGGCCCTTGCTCCCCTGAAAAGGAGCAGCCCATCAGACCTTGCCGGTCTGATCCAGAAGCCATCTTCGATTCCTGAGTGGGTTGCATTTGCCAAAGCCTGTTGACTCAGATTCGAGAACCGACACCGCCGACAGCTAGAGCCTTCGTGGGACAGCCCGTGTCCACCTCCAGGTCGTCCTCGATCCTTCCTGGTCCACGTGGCAGCGGAGACAAACTTCACGACATCACCTGATCGCAACCCGACATCGCCTGGTTCCTTCCTGGTCACCTGCTAGTGACCCAGACTCTGTCTCCTCTGCTTTCAGGTACTCTACATCTTCGATCCACCCTTGAATCCAACCGGACTCTTCGCTCCTGGTCGCCTGCAGCATCTTTTCCTCCAGGCTCCATAGAACTCCACGAAGAAACCCGACGCACTTTGACACCTATGCACCCGCTTCCTGTGGGGGAGGTAACAAGAGTACTCCGGTGCTCCTGTAGTGGTTTACACCTCTAGTGTCCTAGTTTTAAGTGGTTAAGTTCTAGTCCAGTCGGAAGACTCCCAAAACTGTAACTTTTACGCACCATTGACTTCTATTGGTGTGCCTATAGACACTGCACCCGCATCCTGTGGGCCTCCTACGTCCTAACTGCTGTTAGTCCAGTGTAGCCCCAGCGATTCTCAAGGCCCTAGGCCTTACCATTGTTCGTGATGTGGTTCTTATACCACTATTTTAGTATATGGTTTTAGTGGCCACCCGGGCCTATCCATATTTGTGCAACTTTTGTATGTTATATGAAGTTCTTTGTTTAACGCTTGTGCTTCTGTTCTCATAAAGAGTACAGGGGTACATCTGTTGGTGGGAGTGGACTGCCCTAGATTAAGTAAGAGCGTACTTTTTCTATCTAAAAATAGATCCTCTAGGCAAAATATGTAATTTCTGTTACGTGTGACTTTATATATGCAACTATTTCGATGAAATATTTTAACAAGCATTTGCGATGCAATAAGTCTCGCATTTACGCGAATTTAAGCAATTAGCATTGTAAATGACTGCCTATTATATAGGTTTTAAAAACGAAAACAAAATAAAAGGCATTGTTATTTGCAATGTCAATATCTCTAACTCTGGTAAATGCGAGACCTATTGCATTGCAAATGCTTGTTTAATGATTTGATTGCTTTCCCTATTTCCAAGCCCGAAATTGGACTCTTAAGGTCTGATTGCTCATCAGGGGAGAGGGATGGCGGGTCGCATTCCTCGAAGTAATCTTGGATTTTGGCTTCTTCTACTTCTTTATCTCTGGCATAAAGGTTTTCATAAAAGTCTTTAAATATTTCGGCAATCTTATCAGGGTCTGAGTGGGTCACTCCGGCTTGATCTTTAATGGTGTTAATCGTGTTTTTCTGCACTTAAAATTTTAAGTATGCGGCCAGGCTCTTGCCCGCCTTGTTTGATTTGCAGAGTTTGAACCTCTTCCGCCTATTTAACCAGACCCCTGCTCTTTTGCTTATTATTTTATTGTATTCATATTTCTTATTGGCCAACTTATTTAGTGTAACATCGTTCCAATCTAGCAGGTGTTTGTTTACTGATATCTTTCTTTCTAAGTCTTCTACGGCCCTATTGTGTTCTTTATTTACGACTGATCTAATTTTAATAATAACTCCCCTGATAGTACTTTTCAAAGCTTCCCAGCGAGTTAGGTCAGACGTGTCCCCTCTCTTATTATGTTCTAGGTACATTTTAATGGCAGACTCTTTAGCAGGCCAATGTTGCTCTTTCACCAGTACCTCCTCATTTAGCCGCCATACAGACTGACGGGTAGGCTGTTTCACATTGGAGATGGATAGTGAGAAACACGAGTGGTCAGATAGAACCCTGGGTTCTATTGTTGTCTCTTCTATTCTGGAGTTCCATTCTTTGTAATGAGGAGATAATCAATGCGGGTATACGAATCGTGAGGAGGTGAGTAGAATGTGTATTCTCTCCCCGTAGGGTTTTGCAACTGCCATGAGTCTACTAAGTTAAAGCAAGCACAAAGGTTAGTAAAGGCTTTGTGAGGTTTATTGCCACGAAAAGTGCACCTGGAATCCCTATCAAGAGTTGGGTCAAGAGGTAAATTAAAATCACCTGCCAGGATATGTACAGCCGAATGGGGAATAGTTTCAATCTGTTTAGTGAGATTGGTCCAGGAACTCAAGTCGCTGGTATTAGGGGCATTAACATTCGTGGCATAGAACTCTGTGTTATCTTAGAGCAGCTTAGTTGTGTCCAACCTCCCATTAGTATCAGCCGTGAAAGATAGCAGTTCAACATTAGATTTTTTTGCTATCCGTGTCAAAACACCATTTTTCTTGCCTATCGCTTCAGACCCTACTACTTCATCATAGAATGTATTCCTAAGGGTGCTGAATTGTCTAGCATCAATCTTAGTTTCCTGTAACAGGACAATATCCCCTCTTTGTCTTCGGCGGTAGTCCAGGATCTTCTGCAGCTTAATTGGTTTATTAAGACCCTTGACATTAAGTGAACTAATTTTAGGTTGTCCACCTTGGCGATGCCGATTGCTGTGTTAACTGTGGTGTGTGTCATAGGGATATATTGAACGATCAGACCCGGTCAGGTACATAATTCTGCTCATAATGACGGTCACAATAACAATGTGCTTCCAGGCTAATGACATGACAACCGAGACGCATGAGTCCCAGTGGATTGTGACTGTAACCCTCCCATGGACAAGTGAGAATAAGAGTAACCAGAGGACCTGAGGTAGATACAGATCACAGAGCAATAAGTAACAGTGCTTGTATAGTGCGAGTAACAACAGACGGACCTGAAAAAGCAAAAGGTAATGACAACATACAATGAAAGCAAAATGAGAACAAAATGAAAGCCCCACCCCCCTTCCCCCTCCCCTTCCTAACCACCATCTTCTCCCTCCCTTCCCACCCAGAACAAATACAGTAGGCATGGTGACTAGGGAAAACGGAAAACGGCTTCCCTCCCATGGTAAAGACCAAGACCATAACTGGATATGTAACTGGATCAGTAAACAGGACAATATGTGCACTTGGAACTATAGCACTAATTTAGAGTAACCCATCTCAAACGAGGGTATACCAAAAAAGGGGAAATGCAACTACCTAGGGCAGCACTCCACATAGTGGTAAGTGTATCAAAAATAGGGGATAATCTTAACATGTTTAACTTTCCCAAAGTTTCTTGGGATAGTAAGACGACTAGCTTGGACAGGGAACAGTGACTACGTGGATACAGAGAACAATGTTGTTGCAATCAACTTTATCAGATTAACAGCAAAACGTGGGAGCAGGGCCACCACTTGAACATCCATCTATAAGACCACCATGCTTGAACAGAAGTGAGCGGCATTGGTAAAACATTGGCCAGAACATGGAGCAAATGCATATGCATATGAAAGAGTACTCATGTGGTACTTGCTGATGCACCAGATGCTGTTGTGTCCATCTGCCCATCATCCGGGCCATCAAGAAATCGTCTGAGCTTCTGAGGATCCATGAAAACCTGGGGGGTGCAATGGATAATCACGCAGAACTTTGCTGGGCCCACAAACCCAAATTGATGGCCTAGCAAGCGAAGCCTTGGGCGGAGAGCAAGAAAGGCCTTCCTTGTATCAACTGTTTCCTTGCTGTAGTCTTGCGATATGAAGATCTTGCCGGATTTCCATAAGATGTGGTTATTCTTACGCATAAAAGATAAAATCTGTTCAACATGCTGATAGCATAAAGGCTTGCAAACAATTGGCCTAGGGCCTTTTTGGGTCTGAGTGACTCTGCCGGGGACTCTCTGTGCTCTATCGAATTCAAGTGGTTGATGGAAGGTTGGGTTCGTTGATTGCGAGAACCATGACTCCAAGAAGGATATACATGAACTAAAGGCTTCCTCTGAACCTTCCGGTATGCCAAAGATGCGTAGATTCCCCCTTCGGTTTCTGTCTTCGAGCTCAGACAACCTCCTGGACATGGAGTCTGAAGCTAAAGATAAATCCTTGAGGGATTTGCAATTTTTTGTCTCAGAGTCTTCCAGTTGGCTTATCCTTGTCTCCGTTTCAGCTAATCTAAGGTTGGTGTCTCTAATATCTTGCCTGATTGCTGTGATTTCCTCTTTTGTGGATCTTGCCAAATCGTGTACTTCCGCCAGTTTGTTGAATATCATATCAATTATGTCATTGATGTCCTTACTACCCTTAATCGGTGATACAGGAGCAGGTGGCTCAGCCTTGAGCCTTTTGAGGTTTTTTGCTTCTTTCTCGCTCATGATGGTTTTGGTGGAGGGTCCGGGTGTTTATATTATCGAACACACCCCCCAAAGTGTGTGGAAAGCAATGACTGCGCACGAGTAAGAATTGGGCCACTCAGCGCGCACCACAGTAAGTATTGGGACCAGCTGGCAAGGCAACAGGCAGAGCAGTGTGGCGTGGTATAGCACCGTTTACATGTTAGCACCTCACAGGCACATTACAGCCATTTCCACCCTCTCCAGCAGGACAGCAGCCCCGCTTGGGTCAAGCTCTTGGTGTCAGCAAGGGTGTCAGGCGTGTGGTGGCGTAGTCGGTCCTAAGGACTCGCTGCGATTTCCTAGACTTATTCAGTGGCATGCCAGATGGCCGGTAAGGCAGGTGAGGTTCGAGAGTGATCGCGGTGGCAGTAGGTGCAGCAGGTAGGTCTAAATCATGTATTTAGTAGAGCTGATGCGCGGAGCTACACATTGGGCAGACTTGTGACTCCTCAAGGGAGGAGTGCAGAAAAGAGACCCCTTTTGCGTAACGTATGTGATTATTCCTTCCGCAATGGAGTGCCAGTTGTTAATATCATTATGTGCCAATATAAGCTACTGAGCACCCGGTAAATATGTATTCTCCTCATCCGCTGTGCATACGAGCTGTTATATAGGCAGACAGCCAGGCGCCTGCGAGTCACTTCAATTCTGCCATTGCGCCCTCCAATATGTCTTCAACATGCATTCCCTGGCATCAACTGCGCCAACAACATCTTTAATGCTCCCTGATATGACTCCCACCAGCGTCTTTCAGTAGCAGGCTCACTCATCTGTGCTTCCGACTTCGGCAATCAGGAGCGCCCGCCATTTTGTCCATAATGTTCACCGATTACGCTGCCAGAGAATCCACACACCCACGCTGTTAGGATGGGCCTGGGCAACAACCAGTCATGTCAGTCATGCAGGATTGCGCAGTGGGTACCGATGCATAGCGGCGCTTTGTATTAATCGGAAGCTCTTCCACATTCACTTTAAGCTCCGTGCATGGCCGCTATTTTGTTCAATGCGCAGACTATAGTTCATATATGACGCAATCGTAAAGTGGCAGTGTTCTCAGCCTTACTCACTGCATTCACCGTCTCATGGGCAGCCTGGATCGTAGGCGATTCTTCAGGTGTGCGCGGCACTGCCGCGATCGTCACCGCAGGGCTCCGGAGACCACGTTGTTGATCCCGGGGTTGGAACCCGGCCGGGCGCCGGAGTGCACTCTAGCGTGTGTCCGCTCATAGGTCCGCTGGATTAGCACCAAATCCGGCTCATCAGTGCCCCTTATCATCCCCTTGCTGGGTTTGGTGTTGACATCGGGGTAGCATCCGTTCCAACGGCTGAAATAGCAAGTTTTCCAGACGCCACGGGAGGAGGAAAAACCTACGCCGCCATTTTCACCGGCGTCCAAACCACGCCCTTGTGACGGAGTTGCTGTATTTTAATATCTGACAGGAGGGCAGGTAGCCAATTTCCTTGCTTGGGTTAGGGCCCCCCTGGCACTCTTGTTACGCTGCATCTTTTGAAAATTCTCTGTAGAATAGCAGAGAGGTAGTAGACCATTTATAATAAATAGTGCATTGATGTGCTAAACCTTCTTTTGTCTGAATAATAACGCAAAGAGGTGTAGGATTCTAGGCTGTGAAATGTTCCTATCTAGGCTTGGCACAGATCCTCACGTTCCGCATTGGAAGCTAAGAGAGCACTGCGAGTTCTTTGGTAATCGGTCTTGTAGGCAGTCAGATAAACACAATATATTTCTGATTCCTCGAGGCACCTGTCAATCCAAGGCATGAGATATTCACCTACACATCAAAGCAAGACAAAAAACAAGCATTCACAATGCAATGGTCTCGGCATTATTAAAGGTAGAGCTATTGGCATTGCTCATGACATTTTTCTTTTAACATAAATAAATGGTATTGTCATTTACAATGGCAATAGGTGAGCATTAGAGACTAGTAGAGATTATTCGCGGACACAGAGCCACCCACACACACACACAGAACCCTACCCACACACACAGAACCCTACCCACACACACAGAGCCCTTCCCACACACACAGAGCCCTACCCCCACACACACACACAGAGCCCTACCCCCACACACACACACAGAGCCCTACCCCCACACAGAGCCCTACCCACACACACACACACACACACACACACACACACACACACACACAGCCCCACACACACACACACACACACAGAGCCCCCCACACACACACACACACACAGAGCCCCACACACACACACAGCCCCGCACACACACACACACAGCCCCGCACACACAGCGAGACAAAACAATGCGCCCACTGATTCCTCAGGGGCAGAACGCTAAAAGTTTCAAAGCAAATCCTTTTCGTCCCTGCCCACCCTCGAGAGTTATCTCCCTGCAAGTAACAAGCACCAGTGTATTAAATAATTGCAGTCACATGTGAAAATTTAACAGTCCGCGTGAAAGGCAAAAGAAAAAAAAAGTCAGCTACTTGTTATTGCAGCTGGAGCAATGTTAAAACTGTGAGGGGGTGCAACCACATCAAGTATGAACTGCAAACACAAACTCTGAACAACCACGAGCATGAAGGTGGCTGGAAAACGTAGAGCAAGCTCAACTGCAGTCACCGACTATTTATTCAGTGACTGAGCCTTGTAGTGCTTCAGAGTCCTGTCAGCAAGCGAGGGAGGACAGGGGAATTGGCGCAAAAATTGGAGCTGCTGGTATAGACATAAGACTGGGAGACCACAGACGGATGTAGGGAGAACATGCACACTGGGGCACAAAGTAAAGGTGCTCACAGAATGTGAAAGTTGCGGCAAGGGGTCCCTAAAGAGCTTGGACATGGGATGCAACAATTGTTTTAGCAGGTAACTGTGCAGAGGGCATTGAAGCAGCGTTTACATGCAGCTGGAACACACTAGGGGTGTAAAGAGCAGGTGAACAAAGACACAGGGGTGGACTAAAGGGTTATAGCAAAAGGCAGGGTGCGGGGAGAATCATTGGACGCGGGAGTGACCTGGGAGATCAGTGGCTGCATGAGGATCTGGATTTCCTCGATCAAAAGTGGAAGGAAGGGGTGGCAGCGCCGGAGTTTGAAAGCTGCTGCTGCCAAAATGTGGTGAGCCTGGCCAGTCGGGTAAAGATTCCATAATGGCGAAAGATGAAGTGGCTTCGGTCCCTGGGTCACGGGCCTCCATAGCGGACATCTTCATGGCAGCGGGAGTGGGGGTGGTGGGGGTAGGAGGGACAGAAAGACCTCTGCAGTACTGGGGTCTCAGAGGGACAAAGAAGAAATACAAAGCCCGAGGGTCGCTGGCTTACAACAAAAAAAAACATTGAAGCCCCACCGGCGCCCCTGTGCTCCATGCGGAGCTCCGGTGGGTCTGTGAGGGTTTTTGCTGGTGGGGGCTCCGGGCCCATTTGTGGTGGTGTGCTCGAGGGCCCCGTTGTTTTTTTTTTTTATTAAACCCCGGAACCCTGCTGTGCTCCATGTGAGGGCTCTGGGCGGGTTGGGCGGGCATCCAGGCCCAGTTGCAGCGATGGGGGTGGTGGGGTGGGGGGGGTCAGGAGAGCAACACAAAAACGGGATCACGGACAGGGGAGCACAAAGGCACAAAAGCCGGAACACAGAAGCGCAAAAACCGGAACACAGACAGGGGAGCACAGAGGCACAAAAACCGGAACACAGACTGCAAATAACTCCTTTATAGAAATAGCTGCTTTTCACACCCTCGAATGATTCTTTCCGATGCCACACTGAAAAACTAACACAACAATTCAATTACAGCAGTGTGATTGTCTTTGGTTTCAGAATGACAAATTGAGTGCCAGTAACAGCACACTGCTCTAGCACTGAATGATGTTTGAAGCTCTACTACAAGTGATTTACTTTTTACCTTCAGAAGTTCTATTTTCATTTGCATTTTTATATAGCGCCAATATCACCATATGTGCTAGAGCGCTTTACAGTACAGCTATGTTGTTACGTGGTTATTACAAAGGGTTCAAAATTACCAAATATTACCAAAAATGGTTATATAGGGTTGGAATTTACAGAAATGGTAAATCATAACGAAAAACAAAATTGTATAAGAAGTAAATACAGCAGTGGAAAGGTTGTAAACACCTGATGAAATGGCAATAATGTACTTGTCTGAACCAAGGTTAGTTGCAGTATTTTAGCAAAAAAAAAAGCTGCACGTGGGCTTTTTTTATAGCGCCTACATAGTGCTTTCTTAATCAGAGTGGCTTTAATGCGGATCTGGAAAAGTGGACGGTGTATGTGTTTTTGTATTGGAGATAAAAAGTTTAGAAACAGTTTATGGGACGTTCAGTGTACAAGTGCCTTGTCTTGTTGATGTGAAAGTACCACGATCTGGCCCCGGGAAGCCCCGGCTCACGGCAGCCGGCCTGGTCCCACCCGGGCCTGGCCCGGCTGCGTGCCTCGGCCCGCCTGGATCCCATTACCGAGGCCCGGCGCAACGCTAATAATCTTCCCCATCTGAAGCGCTCACACTCCCTGCACGAGGAACTGGTTCTTATCGGATCTCAGCTCCGAGCCCGCCGGGCCTCCAGGCGCCCTGTACAGCGCCTCGCCGTCCAGACCTGCGGAGGTAGGCGCAGTGTGCATTAGAAACATTCACATCCACGCGGGAAAGCCTCACTCATCTGTTCTATCTAGACATTATCAATGTTTTCACACATTTACAGATGCACGAAAGGATCAAACAGCGGCAGCGCCTTAAAAGAAACATTTCTAAAGGCAAGACAATAATGCAACCGCACGGAAAAAGTTATACTGTAACAAACGAGCCATGCTGGGTTCCTGTTTCTTTGAAGTTTGCTCTCACCTCCAATGGAAAACTTTATACCCAGCAGGCTCAATTAGCACAACACACCGTGAGATTCTTTCATACACACCCCCACAGGACACACCACAAGTCAGGCGGACAGTGGAGGTTTGCATTCCAGTAACACAATGTATCACGGGGAGGGGAGGGGGTTTGTAAAACCAAATGCAGAGGCGAACAGCAGCACACAGCATAGCACGAGGCGAAGGGATCGGGAGTTCGATGTCGTTTTATATTTTTAAGGAAAACACAAATATTAAACAAGGGATAGTTACCTCATGTCCTCGATTCTGCTCTCCTGGTTTTACCGAGCAGCAAAATGGCAGCCTCAAGCATCCGAAAATTTCGAATTCAGGGCGTGTTTTTGGTGTTCTGAGTGACGGATGACGTCACAGGTGGAAAGACCGCCAAAAACACGCCCCCGAATCTGAAAGAGACGGGGCTCGATTAGAGTGATGCCCCTCTCATCCAATGGCTGGCCTCCGTTTAGGAAGCCAGCCAATGGAGGAGAGCTGGAGGAGAGGCGGGTTCAAGCCCCGTCTAAAAAACATTAAATCTCCGACCAAAGACCGCGCAAGCGCAGCCTTTAGGTCCTCGACCTAAAAAGGGGGGTAGAGGGGTTGATTAGAAGTTCTATTTTCATTAGCATTTTTATATAGCGCCAATATCACCATATGTGCTAGAGCGCTTTACAGTACAGCTATGTTGTTACGTGGTTATTACAGAGGGTTCAAAATTACCAAATATTACCAAAAATGGTCATATAGGGTCGGAATTTACAGAAATGGTAAATCATAACGAAAAACAAAATTGTATAAGAAGTAAATACAGCAGTGGAAAGGTTGTAAACACCTGATGAAATGGCAATAATGTACTTGTCTGAACCAAGGTTAGTTGCAGTATTTTAGCAACAAAAAAAAAAAGCTGCACGTGGGCTTTTTTATAGCGCCTACATAGTGCTTTCTTAATCAGAGTGGCTTTAATGCGGATCTGGAAAAGTGGACGGTGTATGTGTTTTTGTATTGGAGATAAAAAGTTTAGAAACAGTTTATGGGACGTTCAGTGTACAAGTGCCTTGTCTTGTTGATGTGAAAGTACCACGATCTGGCCCCGGGAAGCCCCGGCTCACGGCAGCCGGCCTGGTCCCACCCGGGCCTGGCCCGGCTGCGTGCCTCGGCCCGCCTGGATCCCATTACCGAGGCCCGGCGCAACGCTAATAATCTTCCCCATCTGAAGCGCTCACACTCCCTGCACGAGGAACTGGTTCTTATCGGATCTCAGCTCCGAGCCCGCCGGGCCTCCAGGCGCCCTGTACAGCGCCTCGCCGTCCAGACCTGCGGAGGTAGGCGCAGTGTGCATTAGAAACATTCACATCCACGCGGGAAAGCCTCACTCATCTGTTCTATCTAGACATTATCAATGTTTTCACACATTTACAGATGCATGAAAGGATCAAACAGCGGCAGCGCCTTAAAAGAAACATTTCTAAAGGCAAGACAATAATGCAACCGCACGGAAAAAGTTATATTGTAACAAACGAGCCATGCTGGGTTCCTGTTTCTTTGAAGTTTGCTCTCACCTCCAATGGAAAACTTTATACCCAGCAGGCTCAATGAACACAACACACCGTGAGATTCTTTCATACACACCCCCACAGGACACACCACAAGTCAGGCGGACAGTGGAGGTTTGCATTCCAGTAACACAATTTATCACGGGGAGGGGAGGGGGTTTGTAAAACCAAATGCAGAGGCGAACAGCAGCACACAGCATGGGACGAGGCGAAGGGATCGGGAGTTCGATGTCGTTTTATATTTTTAAGGAAAACACAAATATTAAACAAGGGATAGTTACCTCATGTCCTCGATTCTGCTCTCCTGGTTTTACCGAGCAGCAAAATGGCGGCCTCAAGCATCCGAAAATTTCGGATTCGGGGCGTGTTTTTGGTGTTCTGAATGACGGATGACGTCACTGGTGGAAAGACCGCCCAAAACACGCCCCCGAATCTGAAAGAGACGGGGCTCGATTAGAGTGATGCCCCTCTCATCCAATGGCTGGCCTCCGTTTAGGAAGCCAGCCAATGGAGGAGAGCTGGAGGAGAGAGGCGGGTTCAAGCCCCGTCTAAAAAACATTAAATCTCCGACCAAAGACCGCGCAAGCGCAGCCTTTAGGTCCTCGACCTAAAAAGGGGGGTAGAGGGGTTGATTAAAGAATTCCAAGAAAGGGAAAGGGAAAAGTGAATGGCTAAGCGCTTCTTCATGCAGTACTCCTTGATTTGTAATTGGCAATGTTGTGGTGTCGCTGACTGGGGCTCTTTGAACATGTGTGTTTCCACAGGTTGGAGAGCACAGAAATCACTTATCCTTGGTTAGAGAAAAGAAGAATGTGTGGCTTCTTTTCACCAGTAAACCAACCTGTGCATTATGACTTGCATTAGCCCTGTCCCTTGCATAATGTTACGCTCCAGCAATGATTAATTGTATAATTCTAGCTCCCAGAGGTGTTCTTGTGCATCTTTTAGCACAATCAGGAACGTTACGGGAGATGAATTTCACTGTCCTTGTAAACATAGCTGGTGTATGGGGGGTGCGGAGCTAGCCACGGAGAGTGATGGCCGCGATTTGAGCGAGCTCCTCTCAAACGCCTGCATTATTCTGCATAATCCTACAAAATCAGGGTATTGAACGGCAAGCAATGAAGGTGGCGGCTGGAACGGACGTAGGATGCCCACAGTATAAAGAAACTCTGCATCGGTGCATTGTGTGTGGCTGATTAGAGACTGTCTGAGAACTAAGGGCCTGGTGTGCGAAAGTGAAACCAAGACCACGGTTTGAAGTGTTGAGCTCTGCCGGGATGTACGCTGTGTAGCGCGGCTGCAGTGTAACGCTTTGTCTGTCGGAATCAGCGGGAACCAACAGAGGTATGGCATCGAGATATAAATTGTTGGAGGGCCTGCTGCGGAGGCTGATGGTATGCGTGGGGAAGAGGAGCGATGATTGCTGGGTTGGAGGAGCCTCAATCGCGTTGGAAGGAGCAGCGGGACCGCACGTTGTCCAGGTGGGCGGCACTCATGGATCTGTAATGCCCGCTGGCCGCCGGGACGCCTGCTGAGCAATACAACCCGCAGTGCAATCTTTTGCGGGCTCACGGAGGCGGCACGATACACTTTGTGGGAGGAAAAGTTTACAATGGGGCAACAGCGGAGCCCAGCCGAAAATAACCCTCTGGACAGGCATAGTGGATGAGGTGAGGTGTGAGCCGTCGTGCTGCATCAACTGGGAACAGTCATTGCAGAGTGCGGTGAGGTGTCTGTGGTGAGCGACCTTGATTAACTGAGCGGACTAGGGACAGTGCTCGCTATGATTTGGAGGCACCAGAGCTGAAACTACGGCGTAGGTCCATGCTGGGGGTGGAAGTGGAAGCTTGGGAGCCTCTGTTATGTTATGTTATTTTTATACTTCTATAGCGCACGGCCACTCCACGGAGTATCCCGGCGCTTTGTTGAAGGAAACCCAACCGAAGAAGGGAGAACATAACACTGAGAGGACGTGAAGAAAACAGGAAGCAGCCTCAAATTAAGGGAAAAGCCATGTCTTAAGGGCCTTTCGGAAGGACAGAAGGCTAGAGGTCTGTCTCAAATAGATTGGGAGGTCATTCCAAGCATGAGGAGCTAAGTAGCGAAAAGACCGTCCTCCTGCTCTAGCACGCTTGATAATGGGAACACTCATTTTAGATAGGGACGAAGATCTGAGAGATCTGGGGGGGTTATACCAGGACAATCGTTTAGAAATGTATTTGGGGCACTTGAAAGTCGTGGTCAAAGTTTTAAACAGAATCCTTTTAGCAATAGGAAGCCAGTGTAGTGTTGAGAGAAGATCAGTGGCTCTTGCTTTTCTAGGAAGACCAAAGATGGCTCGTGCTGCAGAATTCTGGGCGATTTGCAGACGCCTGACCAAATATTTGGGAAGTCCCAGGAACAAAACATTAGCATAATCAAGCCTAGAGCCAATCAGTGCCTGGACAATGATTTTTCTGTGCTGGATGGAGACTAGAGGGAGGAATTTACGAAGCATCCGAAGGATGCCGAAACATTTCCCAGTAAGAGATGAGATATGCGGTCCGAAAGATAGCTCGTTGTCAATCAAAACTCCCAAGTTTTTGGCTTTCAAAGACGAACTAGTGGGAGGAAACATATCTTGCGTCCACCAGGGTTTCCAATCAGGCTCAGAGGTACAACCAAAGAAGAGCAACTCCGACTTGTCGGAGTTGCACTTCAGCCCATGACGTCCAAACCACTCAAAAACAGCGCTCAAACAGCCCCTGACCTGGACATCGTCAAACAGGCCTCTGAGTTATCAAAACAGTGTGATACCCCCCTGAAGGAGTGTGCAACTCGGTTTGGCCACATGAGGCCCTAGCCCTGCCACGCCTTTGGACTAGAAAGGAGGGCTGCAACTTGGGACTCTCTAGGCGGACAGCAACACCGCGGCGGGAAAAGGCGGCCAGCTGGACACCGTGGTGACAAGTGCGCAGAAGGTGCGGGGAGCCCAAATCAAGTTGAACTGACCTGTGGGGGCATGATACAACATACCTAGGAGGACCGCATGCAGTTACCTACCGAACGAGTGTCCTAAGTGATATGCCTGGTGAAATGTCAGTGGGCGGCAATTGCTGCTAAAACAAGTCCTGGCTGCCCAAATAGGCGGAGCGTAAATATTACATCCCTAGATCTACTAGGTATCACAGCGAGGCAGGGGCTCCTGCATTATCCCGGTTGTTGGCATGAGCACTGCGGAACTAAAAAGTCTCGAAGGGACATACCCATCAACACCATGGGTAAGACCGATCGGGCACAATCTAAACTCACATTTGACCAGACAAAGAATCAACAAGACTTGGGCACAGATGAACATCCGTCGTCGCCACAAAATGGCAGGTGCATCGGGAGGTGTCACAAATGATGACATGCAAGCCATGTTCACCACGATCCAAACTGCGTTATCAAACCGAGATGGGAAAATAGACTCGCTAATGTATCGAGTGGATAGGATGTCCGAACACATAGACAAACATGCGGAAAGGATTGACCTGGAGGAGCGCAGAATTTCTGAAGCGGAAGACGGCCAGGTGCAAATGGAAACGAAGCAGACCAGGATGGAGAAACAATTGGTGGTGATGACTGCGAAGGCGGAGGACTTGGAAGCGAGGTCCCGAAGAAATAACATACGCTTAATGGGAGTGTCGGAGACGACAAACACTGGCCTGATGGAACAATATGTGGAGAAGCTGCTCATATCTATGATGGGGAGGGAAACCTTCTCTGACATCTTCATTGTTGAGCGAGCCCATAGATCATTAGTGCCGAACCCACCGATCGGATCAAGACCACGACCGATTATAGCAAGAATACTTAACTACAGAGACGCGGTGCTTCGAAAAGCTAGAGAATTAGGCAAATTGAACCATGAAGGGATGGAAGTCTCTCTTTATCCGGACTGTACGGCATCAGGAGGTGAGGAAGAAGTTTGTTACAGCTAAACAAAAGCTAAGGGATTTAAACATAGAATATGCAATGCTGTATCCAGCCAGTCTTAGAGTCACGGAAGGGGGAAAGTCGCAGATTTATAACTCGCCCCAGGAAGTACTGAAATTTCTTCAACAGAAGGGACAGACAGGTGCCCGGAGGAGAACGCCACGGGGAGAGCAGGGAGAACAATCCACCACATCGGATGTAGAATGACTGGACGCTGAACCTACAACCAATGCATTACCAAGAAGTACACCAGTAGACTGTTCTATAAAGCGAATATTCAGGAAATGATGCTTGCATAGTGTAAATGGCCCTACAAACTATAGAGGACAGGATGGGAGCACTGAGACTGCTACCCTACGCAATGCTGTTTAATTATCTGCAAGCCTCAACGCGCACGATGTTGGACAGTTTGTGCTGATGCAAGGAGCAGAATCGTTACCCAGGAACAGATAAGTCTAAAGACAAGTTCTTTTATTTTTCTGATTTACATCCTAAAATGAGACTTAATTTTTTGATGTATATTTACTTATCTACTTTCTGTGATCGCTTGTATTATGGAGGGCCGGCTTGCTCTGAGTCGCTGACTCACTGGACTATATGTATCAATGTATAGAATTATGTTTAGTGGCTGATATGATAGTTAATTGGGCGTTTTACCCATGTGGATACCTCCACAAGAAACGGGGTGGCCGCTCAAACCCCTCAGTGTGAATCACAACAGTTTATTCATGGTGTTCTCTTTTGTTTTTTCATTTATTTTTCTTGTTGTTATTGGTGGGGGAGGGTGAGTGGGGATTTGGACAGAATGGAGTTTTGGGACTGGCTCCGCCGAAGGGTGACTGGGCGGAGTGAGTGGAGGTAGGGGATGGGACATGGTAGAAAATGTCTGGTCTACGTTGCATATATACACATGTACAGTTTTTGTGGCACACATGGCATCCGGGGGGGAGGAGGATCTACATTTGAAAATTGAATAGGGATGACTGACAATAGCACGCCAACACGCAAGCTGACGTTTCTGACCTGGAATGTGCGCGGCTTACAGAACCCGCTAAAGATCCGAAGACATACTTAGACAGGCACGGTGTGGATGTTGCCTGTGTGCAGGAGACACACCTTACACCACATACGGAAGTCCGGGTGGGTGCAAGATGGGAGACTTATTGTGTTGCATCTTCATACTCCACGAATGCTACACAACCATATGGCCAAACTCGGGGATCCTCCCAGGGCGACGATCATGTGGGGGGGAGATTTTAATACGTGTATAGACCCTACATTGGATAGATAGACAGGTAATGAGCACTATGGCAAACGATCGGCTAGAGCGCTGCGAGATGGTATGGATGCATGGGCCATGAGTGATATATGGACTATGCGGAATGACAGACTTAGAGAAGGCACTTGCACGTTCACAACGCATAACACTTGGTCCAGAATTTACTTTTGGCTTGTCACCCAGGAGGCATGTATGTGGGCCAAGGACATTGAACACTTACCTAAATATTATCAGATCACTCCCCAGTCCGTCTTAAACTTGCAATCCCTTCTCATGTGCCAAGACAATTTACGTGGAGGCTGGGGGGGGGGGGGGGGGGATTTTAGATCCAGTGTTCAACAGTGACTTGCATCAAGCAATAACAAACTATTTCGATTTTAACACAGTAGACAGCGCAAGTTCGCTATGGGAAACGTTTAAAATTACAATAAGGGGGCACTGCATTGGCAAACATGCTGGTATCCTAAAGGATATACAACAGCAATCAAATATGATTGAGACAGACTTGGCACACCTAGAGGAGGAGCATACACAAACACAAAACCCGTCCCTGCTGAAACTGATAAGGGAAAAATAGATGATTATCAGCGATACGCGGAAGAGGAAGTAATGCAAATCACGCAGATATGTAGCGTGTAGGTATGGGGGGGCAGGCCGGGTCGAGCCTTGTTGAGCAAAAAAAAAACAGAACCCACACAATCATGCATAACAAGACTGCTAGATGACGAGGACTGCGCGCCCTATGACACCC
Source organism: Lissotriton vulgaris (assembly GCF_964263255.1). NCBI lineage: Eukaryota > Metazoa > Chordata > Amphibia > Caudata > Salamandridae > Lissotriton > Lissotriton vulgaris. The sequence goes on from NC_141694.1 coordinate 92,273,016, forward strand.
CGTCTATTTTGGAATGTTTTAAAAATTATTTCAGCCACATATACGGAACAAAAATAACTGCCAGCTCGCAGGACGTAAATCAATACCTGCAGGATGTGGCTATAGCGTGGCTGTCAGATACACATCGCAAATTCCTTAGTCACCACATCACAAAAGACGAAATAGTGGACGCCATTAACTCCTACCCAAACAACAAGGCACCCGGCCTAGATGAGCTGCCTGGGAATTTTACAAAGCATACAGCAAACTGCTGATAACACACTTGGCAGAAATGTTTGAGGAGGCTTATGATGACTATGGGTTGCCTGCTTCTGTGAGAGAGGCCCTACTGGTAGCTCTTCCTAAACCGGACAAAGACTCCACAAGGTGTGATTCGTACAGACTGCTATCTTTAATAAATATAGATGCTAAAATTTTAGCCAAGATACTCGCTCCCAGAATACAGATCCTACAGGAGAAACTGGTGGTGCCAGATCAGGCAGGCTTTGTGCCCAGCAGATCTACCACTCATAACCTCCACACCATCTTTGCACTATACCACCAATTAGACCCTGATACCCCAGCAGCGGCGGCATTGTTGGATGCGGAAAAAGCCTTTGATTCCGTCGAATGGGTGTACATGCGAACGGTGCTACGGAGGATGGGCGTTCCTGAACAAGTTTTAAAATGGATAGGGATATTGTACGCAGACCCCAGCCCCCGAGTTAGAATAAATGGGCAGATGTCAGACGCCATTAGAATAAGTTGTGGAACGAGGCAGGGATGTCTGCTTTCCCCTATCCTATTTACGTTGATGGTAGAACTACTGGCATGTAAGATTCGACAGCTGCACAAAGAGGCAGCACTACCATTCCACCTCCGCCCACTCGGCATCTTTCTTTATGCAGACGACATGGTGCTATTCACCCGACACCCGGACAGACATTTGAATGCGCTAATTAGGGAGTGTATCCGATTTGAATATTTCTCCGGTCTACGAATTAACTGGGATAAGTCGGTGGTAATACTGCTCACACGAGCCGGATTGGGTGGTGAGGGAAAATTATGGCAGAGCCATATTAAAGCTAGAAGAACAGATAGATAGACAAATGGACGCGGATGCCTCTCTCGCTAGCGGACCGCATAGCTATACAAAAGATGATTGTGCTACAGAAATTTTTATACTTATTCAGTAAAATTGAGAACAGCAATGCAGAGGCTCACATGGGCGGCGAAGCAGGCCAGAATAAGTTGGGATATTTTGACAAAACCGTACCACAAAGGACGTTTTTCGGGCACCAGATCTACAATTATACTATTATTGCGCACAGGCACAGCATGCTTACTATTGGCTGCAGCCACACGCTTATGTACCACATGTGGTGGTGGAGAGCGACAGTGTATATCCGACACCACTGACCGCTTTAATCTCGGACTCAGTGTCCTTCACCCACAGTGACAGGATACAAACAGTTCACTGTACCTCAAGAGCCTGGCATATGCTGGCGAGACGGGCAAAGATATCTCCAGTTTATGCCCCGGCACTTCCACTCTCAAATCACCCGAAACTTTCGGTCACGCAGGAAAAAAGGATGTTATAGCTCTTTGCTGGGATGAAACTGACCACTATGGTAGATGTGTTCCCACGCGGTAGTTGTATTCGGAGGGAGGATCCCTCGCTTAGTGCGCACAGCACACAAATGAAGCTGTTTGCTCACATGCGATTACAGATGGCGAGGTAGGACTTATATGACTCATTTCCAGCAGAACCACCCACATTGTCGGCTTTACAAGCACTACTGATTGCACCTAGCCCGACAAAACTGGTCACCCGTTTGTACAACACATCACAATTGGAGCAAAAGGGACAGTTAATAAATCACTTAGTAAATGGGAAATTATGCTGGGGGACACCAAAAGTGAACAGGATTGGGATTATAGCTGCGCTCAACTGCAACTGATGACGCCGATATGTAATCTACCTATAGTGCATTTTAAATTTCTGCACCAATTTTACTATACTCCGCCCCAATTACATAAATATGGCCTTAGACCAACTGATAAATGTTACAGGTGTGAGTCCTTGGGGGCTGACTTCTTGCATATAGCATAGGCCTGCCTGTAGGTACATAAATATTGGGAGGAAATTACAGGGGCGCTTATGGCTATATTGTCCGAGATGATAGCTAATGCACCACGAGTATGCCTACTGGGTATGTACAAGACAGCCCCAGTGAGAGGGAGGAAATTCTTGGCGGTACCGCTCCTACTACCTAAGTGACGCGTAGCTATGGGGTGGGGCAGTAAACGCCCCCCTCGACTCAAGGACTGGCTTAAAGATATGACATATTGTAAAGACACCTTAGAGATATATTCGAAGGAGTTGCAGCTGGCGTCCAGGCCTAGGGATTACTGGGAGCCACTGCTACATAATCTCCAAAATGCACAGACGGATGAGTAACTATATGACCATACAGAATAATAGCTGTATATAGGGTGGGTATGTCAGATATTTAATGAGGAGTATGCAAAAGGCACTAAATGATAATATCTGGATATGCAAGTTGGCAAAATGTACTTTGTAGTACCAGAAGTATGTGAATACGTTCCAGAGATCCTGAGGAGCTTTTCACTTAAAATCAAATCTTCATCCTTATGCTTCTTGAACCCAATTGTCACTGTACCCAAGCGCCAAGAACCCACACAGTTACCGAACGCTGCACAATAAAAATACCCACACCATTTAAGTTTAATGGTGGGAAAACACTGTCATATACCAGCTATGTTTTTTAATTTTTTTTATTAAGTGCAGACTACATCGACATACAACTCTTATCAAGTAATGGCATATTCTTAAATAACACAGCATTACATCACAGAATACATTATCATTTCCAGTGCTTTAGTTTGTACATCGTACTGCATCAGGGGGAGGATTCTCAGTCTTAAGAATCATGCACATTACACATCAGTACTCTGTGGCATTGCTAACCTGACAAACGCTTGTCATTTGTGAAGTGCCCGCTCTCCAGTTAACTGAAAGCTAGCAGTGGGGGCGTGGCCAAGCAGCATGGCCGACAGGACATGAGCTCCTTCAGCTCTCGAATGCCCAGCCACTTAATCCTGCATAATCCTGTCCACAGATGCCCATGACAGCTTATCCTGTGCAGTGGAGCTTCTGTGTGCTGTTGGGGTCTCTCCTGGAGAAACGCGGGACCAGGAGGAGCAAGTAATCTGCTGCGGTGACGGTCTGCCTGGCGGCCTCCCTCCCTGGAATCACGCGAGGCCGGGGACCAGGCCTGCGACCGCCGGAGATTTCTGAGGGCCTTGAGTGTGTGCGACTCCGTCCCCGCTTGCCCGGCTTCAGTTGAGGTGCCCTCGGTCATCGGGGGCCTCCCGGACTCTGCGGTTGGACGGTGAGAGCTGGGGGCGTGGCAAAGCAGCATGGCAGACAGGACGTGAGCTCCTTCGGCTCTCGAATGCCCAGCCACTTAATCCTGTCCACAGATGCCCATGACAGCTTATCCTGTGCAGTGGAGCTTCTGTGTGCTGTGGGGGTCTCTCCTGGAGAAACGCGGGACCAGGAGGAGCAAGTAATCTGCTGCGGTGACGGTCTGCCTGGCGGCCTCCATCCCTGGAATCACGCGAGGCCGGGGACCAGGCCTGCGCCCGCCGGAGATTTATGAGGCCCTTGAGTGTGGGCGACTCCGTCCCCGCTTGCCCGGCTACAGTGGAGGCGCCCTTGGTCACCTGGGGCCTCCCGGACTCTGCGGTTGGACGGTGAGAGGTCGGGCATACTATTGATTAACGCGGAGATACGGGCACCTGATGCGGGGCTGCTTGCTGACATTGGGGGGCCTTTGGTTGAGGTGAGGACACGCGTCCCCTGTCCCAATCCCCCGTACCCACCCCCCGCCCGTTAGCCCCGGAGTTTCCTGTGAGGTGCGCACTGAGCCGTGATACAACCCTGAGAGGGGGCCTTGGGAGCGCGGTGATCGGCGGCGGGTCCCTGGATGTGGCAGATGGCTGTGATCTCTATCCCTGACCGGCGAGGAAGCTGCTGGGGCTGCGCGATCGCGATCGGCCAGGCCAGACTGGTGGGCCTGCACTCCTGGGGCTTGGAGCCTTGACCTGCTTCGTCCTCCTTTGTTGGGGCATTCCTGGATACCCCTGCTGGTGCCTGAGGGGCCCCCTGAGACATTTCCTTTTATTGTTTGCGGCCCTGCAAGGGGGTGTATGCCTGGACGTGGGGTTCTTCCGGCTGCGAGTGGGGTCCCCAGCCCCCCTCCAAAAGACCTGTGGGTTGAGGGCCAGCACAGGGGAGATTTGGGTGTTCTGGAGCCCTGTGGGGCCCTTGACGGCACCTGACTGTATGGGCCCCATCGCCCTGGGACGGCCTGAGGTGAGAAGTTATACGGCTGCTGCTGGGCTGCTTGCTTGGGGGTGGCCCCCCTTGGAACCTGGCCCGCTCGCACCGGACTGGCCTCTCTGTTGGGGTCACCTGCAGGAGGGTCATAAGTATGCCACCAGTAGCCCTGTACAGGGGATCTGAGTTTGTGGATTGAGATACTTGCGGAACCTGGTGCTCTTTACTGAGACTTCCGCCATGGGTAAGGACAGGCTGCCTCGCACCTCCAACCCCGACCCCAACACCATCACGCAGTATACCACGCCACGCAGCGAATTACTTGCCAAACTGGCCAGGATGGCGAGGAAAATGCCGCTAACGAGCCATCCCGGGCTGAGCTCCTAGAGGTGGTGCAGGGGTCCCGCACTGCTTTGGAGAAACAAATCGAGACAGTCTCCATTGATGTGAATTTATTGCGGGCGGACCTGCGGAAGGTGGCGGATAAGGTCTCCACGGCCGAGGGCGACATCGTCCAACTCCAGGGAGAAGTGGCCTCTCTGAAGCAACAGGTCTCGCAACTCACCAACACCACCGGAGCGCTAGAATGAGCGGGCCCGGCGAAGCAACATCAGGGTCCTGGGCATTCCAGAGCGCTCGGAACAGGGTAATGCGGAGCGCTTTCTGGAAAACTGGATACGTACTAAACTGTGTCCCATAGGTCTGTTAGAGGTCTTTGTGGTGGAGAGGGCCCACAGGGCGCCTGGGGCGCCTCCCAGAGCCATCAAAGCCAAAATGTTGAACTATCGGGACAGAGACTGTATTTTGAAAGCAGCAAGAGAAGCGGCGGTCCTCACTTTCGATAATGCCAAGGTATCCATTTATCCGGATTACACTTGCCAGGTGCAGGAACAAAGGAAATCCTTTCTCTGCGTCAAGCAGAAACTACGTGATCTCCACCTACAGTACACGTTACTGTACCCCGCAAACCTCAAGGTGATAACGAATGGAAAGGCCAATTTTTTTCGATTCTCTGGAGGAGATATGGGAATGGCTCGAGATCAGGGAAGAGGCCCTCCCCCAGCGTGAGCGGCGGGGATCCAGACCGTCCGGGCACCCCAGGGGCAGACGCAGGGGTCAGCTGGTGGACGCCGCCCAGGCAGAGAGGTCGCGAATCACGGTGGGGGAAGACGGCGCCTTACACGTGGAGTTATCTAATTCAGACGACTCCCACTGCCTGTGACCGAGACTCCTGAAGAGAACCTGGTGCCAAAGACTCTCCTGTCGTCCACTCACGTGGTTCCAGAAATGATCATGGACCCATTTACTCCTCATACAGCACCGCCCTGAAGATGATATCCTTTTTTCTCTCTTTGTTGCTGGGGTGGTGGGAGCAGGCTCTCAGAGGCCTAGTGACTGTTGGGTGGCAGGATCTTGGGAGAGTTAATGTCGAATTAGAGCAGAAGTTCTATTCATTTGGTGGGGTTAGCTATGCAATACCCTATGTGTGTCTCATGGGTTCACAATTGGGCAGTCTGGGACATTGTATTGTACCCAGAGATGGCTGGGTGCTTCGGGAGCTGGACTTGGGAGGGGGGTTTTCTTCCTCCTTTGTGGATTAATTTTAGCCCCATTTGGGCTAATGGGACAGCTGTTCACGTCCTTGCACCAGCATGGGAAGGGCATTTCTGTATGTGTTGTCATTAAATTGCTCGTGGGAGGGTGTTTCTCAGGGGTTGTTTTTTTTTTTTTTTTAGGCAATGAATGTATCTCTTTTAGGGCACAGGGCTTAGGTAGGTATATGGGACATGGGTCACATGGGGATTGGTTACTCTATAGTACATGGGGTTTACATTTTTAAGCTGGAATGTGAGGAGGCTGGGCACATGCAGCAAGAGATACAGGGTCCTTTCTTCTCTCCACAGACATCTGGTCTCGGGAGCATGCCTCCAAGAAACTCACCTCACAGAAGAAGGGGCTCAACTGGCGAAGAAGTGGCGGGGACAGGTCTTCCACTCTTCATTCTCTACCTCTGCTAGGGGAGTCCTTGTGTGGGTGGCACCTGGGGTCCCGTTCGCCATCCAATATGTGGAAGCTGACATTAATGGGAGATAGTTGCTTCTTAGAGCTAAGCTAGATGGTAGGGATGTTGCTGTAATGAAAACTTATGCCCCAAATACAGATGACCCGGACTTCTTTCAGGCCCTGCACGAGGTGCCAGTATCGAAGCTAGAGGTCCTGCTAATTTGAATGGGGGATTTTAAGTGTGTCCTAGATCCCGTCCCTTGAAAGGTTCCCGCCCCGCATTAGCACAAAACCAAGGATGACAATGAAACTCCGGGAGGTTATGGGGAATATAGGAGCCCAAGATGTATGGCGCCAGAGACACCCGACCCAGAGAGTGTACACTTGTTATTTATTCACTCATAGTACGTATAGTCGCTTGGATAGGGTTTTACTCGCTAACTCTGATGTTGCTATGTCCGTAGAGGTCACCCACCACGCGTGATTTCTCTCTGATCATTCCCCGGTGGCGTGTGTGGTCAACTGGTGGGGGTCCGATACGTCGCCCACGGAACTGGAGATTGCCGGCAGAGATCCTTGAGGATCAGGTAGGGACGCACCACCTAGAAACGGCTGTGACCGATTACGTCGACTTAAACTGGGTCGGACCTATCGCGGGCCATGAAAAGGGACGCCCTGAAGGCGGTAATGAGAGGGGCCTTACATGTGGGGTTCGGAAGTATCTTCAACTAGAGTTGCAAAAGGAGGAACGTCGCCTCTTGGAAGTTCAGATCTCTGAAACCCCTGATTCATCAGGGAGGGATGGGGAGCGTGGCCTCTGGGAACGCATCCATGATTTTTGGGTCAGGCTAGACAAATATACCCTTACACAGTACAGGCAACACCTTCATAGGGATTATCTGCCATGATCACGCCCCTGCTGCGATTGTGGCTTTGCAGGAGCCCACGGGGAACCTGGTGCACTCTGAGGTGGGATTGTTGCGGGTACTCAAGTCACATCTCAAATTAGTATATACTGCAGACCCAACGATCAGTGAGGCCTCCTACCTCCCTTATCATCAGGATCTGCCCCTACGGTATCTCCCTAAACAAGTGCAGAAGGAACTAGATGACCCCCTAATGCTGGGCGAGATACAATCCGCCCTGCAGCGTCTGCCACAAGCCAAATCCTCAGGTAGTGATGGGGTCCCTCCCGAGTTATATCAAGCATTCAGGGGTACATTTCCCGCACTCCTGTTGCAGATTCATACCGAGGCATTCGAACGTGGAGTTCTCCCACCGAGCATGACACAAGGGGAAATATGCATGATTCTGAAGCTGGTAGGGGATGCTCATGAGCCCTCATCATACCGTCCGATCACGATGATCAACACAGCTGTTAAAATCCTATGTAAACTCCTGGCCTCCTGCTTAGCGCCATACATGACTCACCTGGTCCATGAGGACCAGTGTGGGTTCATATCGGGACGAAACACAGCTATGAATCTAGGGCGGCTCAATCACATTTTTCTGTTTTTGTTCTATATAGCGCGAACTTGACCCAAATCGGGTATCAGAGCACTTTACATAGCACCAGTTGCATTACATGAGGAAACATTCATTTTTGTTAGGCACAAGGAGATTAAGTGAATTGCCCAGAATCACATGATGTTCAGCGCCATTGCCGAGACTCAAAGCCAGTTCCCCAGATTGGAGGTCGACCGCCCTAGCTGTTAAGCCAACTCCTCTCCTCAAGTACTCTTGCAGATGTAAACAGTTGTAATTATAAGGATCCCTCCCAGAGAGCAGAACATGATGTGATCGGAGACAGTCAAAGTAAGGAGTAGCAGGAAAGAATTCACAAAACCATCAGCATAAACACTACTAATTGAGTCCCTGCCTCACCCTCCACCCTTTCGATGTTTGATACAGAATTAAAAAGTTTTGATAGAAATGTATGACAATAAATGGCCTTATGAGATTGCGAGGGAAATTAATCCAGTTGATCTTTATGTGCCTTGTGTAACGATATATAGAAATTAGGTTATTCCATGTGAAGGAATAGATTGAAACACTGCCATAGTCTTAGAGCTCCTTGTTCTACATGAGGTGCAGGATCGGGAGGAACAAATGGTGTTGGTGTCCATTGACCTCGCTAAGGCGCTCGACACAGTGGACTGGGGATACCTCTTTGAGGTCTTGCTCGCTGTGGGGCTGGGTCCCGAATTCTGTCGCTGGATTCTCATCCTGTACACCGCTCCTCGCGCTAGGGTTAAACTAGGAGGTGCAAGGTCCAAAGAGTGGCAACTGGGTAGGGGAACACCCCAGGGATGCCCCCTTTCGTCCTTATTGTTCGCCCTGGCCATAGAGCCCTTCGCACTCCGGATCAGGACTGAAATGGAACGATGGGGAATTAGAGTGGGGGACAACCCATATAGTTTCCCTATATGCTGACGATGCCCTGTTTTATTTGGCCGCTCCCTGGCACGTCCTATCAGAATTGCTATGCCAGCTAGACTGGTTTGATGAGGCCTCAGGACTACAGCTTAATTGTGGTAAATCCTTGATCTTTCCATTAGCCGGTCTGGCTTCAGTGCCCCTGGAGGACTTACCGGAACTTGTGCTGCGCTGGGAACAGACAGGGTTCTGTAACCTTGGGATACAGGTGACTGCAACGCATACACGGGCGTTAGCCCGGAATGTGGACCACATAATTGCCTCGCTACAGCAGTCGGTGTCGTTCTGGAACACTCTGCCGCTTTCGTTGATGGGCAGGCTGGCCATCTCTAAGATGGTGATGCTCCCTAGGACATTATATGTGCTCCAGAACTCATTATGCCCGCTACCTCCACTGATTTTTAAAACTCGCAACACGTTACTTACGTCTCTGCTCTGGGCGGGCCGACGCAGCAGGGTAGCTCTTAACACTGTCATTCACAGTTATGAGGAGGGTGGTCTGGAAGCTCCACGCTTTGACTTCTGTTATTATGTGGCCCATTTACAACATGCGGCACGCTGGCTCACAGATGCAGATAATTGGGAGAAACGCCTTCTAGCTGACAGGATAGACAGGAAGCACTGATGCAGGGTAGGGGGCCTGACACATCTCTTCCCTATATTGTTCGACACACAGCTGGTATATTGCAGCGCGTCGTTGAGTGGGTCTTGCGGAGGTCACCCTTTCACAGGGAACTCCTGATTTGGATACTGGCCCCCTTCATAGACATGGGACGATATATGTCCTTTCAACCTGGGAGGGAGGGTGGGTGCGAAATCCTGGCCGACCTCTTTCCTAACGAGACCTTCATCACCTACGAGCAGGCGGAAGAGAACTTTGGCCTTGGACGTGGCCAATTCCTACACTACCGGGGAATCCAGGATGTAGTGAAAATCACCTGGCCCCAGTACCCGAATATCCCACCACTGACGCACACTTTTGATGTCCTTCTCTCATGCGGCACAAGTCGCAAACTGATTTCTCTCCTTTACAAGGCTATGAAACAGGATTCCTCCCATCCAGCACCTCCGCCCCGGGCTTCTTCGGAGAAAGATCTCGATATCCAACTGCAGGAGAAATAATGGGCACACATAGGCTCCCTCACACGCACAGTGTCATGCAAGTGCCCATCTGGCCAAAAGATGTCCGTGAATGGTCCCTGGCCGAAGAGGCCCACATGAAGCTCACCCGCAGGGACGAGAAGTTGCAAGGTGACCTACTAGCTTGGTGCGACGTGCACCTCTGGGTTGGCGGAGAGGGAGCCCTCTTCGCAGGATACCTCCGGCATCAGGGAGAGTGGATTAGATATAGCCGGTGCGACCATATCTGACGAGGTGCGAGAGGGTCGATCCCAGTAATGTCTGTATTGGAAATCAGCGCCATGCCCGGTCCTTCTCTCACTATGAGATCACTGCCAATGATTCCTTTTTCTTTTGTTTCGCCCCATTGTACCTCCCCCCCAGGCTGCTGTCCTCTGTCCTGAATGTCAGTCAACGATATGTCTACATATGCCGATTTGATGCTGATTTGTTGGTTTGATATTTGTACTGTAATGTGTAAACTGAAAAATAAAGTTTATAAAAAAAACAACAAAAAAAACCTGAAAGCTAGCAGTGTCCTACGCCATTTATTCCCATCCTGTGATAAGCATTGGTCGTTTTTAGGTAGAGCCTAGCCCAATGCGCATGCCCTGCTCTAGGAAAGCGACCTCTTGGAATCACTCTGGACTTTCCACCCGCTCGGGCATGTGTTTTTTTTTCTGTACTATTTCAATTGGTCTTTGCATGTGTCTTTCTAAAAAGATAGCACTCAATTGGGCAAAGTTGGCTGCATGTCCCACCTTTCCGAGTAAATGTAAACGCCCAAGGCCTACGGCTTGCGGTTACGAGCAGGGGCGCCATCTGTTCGGGGTCATGTAACCATCTGTTTTTAGTTAGCACGTTCCCTGCGCTGTCGTGCTCACTCTCCCCCCGTTTCTCTCTCGCGCCATTCTTTTTACCCAACCCTCTCTTCACATGCCGCATGCACACGCACAGCCATGTCAATGCTCTGTTTGCAATGAGAAACTTGTACATTCGCTCTCATGCTAGGCCCATTGCTGATGACTTGTAGAAGGCGGAAGGCAATCTTAACTTTAAGGCACGCACCCTATTAATCTTATGATTGACATCACAACCGCAGGTTCGAACTCCAGCGCGTCTGCTCAGCCTTTCATCCTACTAGAGGCCGACGAACTAATTAACATTAATTTGGTTGGCAATAAACATCTGTTACTCGGCATCAAGATGCAGTATACTCCAGCCCGCCTTCACTTGCACACTAGGATAACTCACTTTCGCCTCCTTTCAATTCGGCTCCTGATTTTCTCTACTGGGCTTGCTTTCTGATTTGGTACTGGCATTATATAATAGGAGCCAGCAGCAGCGGCGCGCAGACTGCCATCTGTTTTGGGTCAGGTTTCATTTCCAGACCATGCCGCTTTCATTAGAAGGCACATTCCCTCCACAAGAGTGCGCTTTCATTTTCTCTAAAACACAAAGGAACAGAAATGAAATAAATTACGGTGACCTCTTACTTTTCAGCGGAATCGTTGGCACCGTCTAATGAGCAGCCAACAAGCCTACCCTGGAAGGCAACAAGCAGCTGCTACAGTAGTTAAAGCTCCTTAAAGGCCACTCATGTCTTGGGGAGGAAGGGAATGATCCTCCTGGGGTTTCAGTAAAATAGCTACATTGTGATGCTTAACCATTTGTTGACCGTATGATCATGCTTCTGGTTAAACAAAACAGAAGAACGTTAGCAGTAAGCATTTTACTCTAACTGTTGTGGAGAAAAACCAAACATCTACAGCAGGTAGGCACAGCGTAACTCTACAGAGTACATCTTTTCGCTCCTCCACCTCAGAAATCTGCAAGCACTTCTCCCTTTTTATTCTTTGCATAAGTACTAGTTCCATTACAGAAATCTGCCCGGTGGTTGATAATGTACTGCATGGCTAAACACTTATAAGATCCCAAAGGCGAGGCCTATTGGCTATGCCAATGTTTGTTATAGATGCTCTTGCTTAAAATCATGATCAAGCTGTTTGTGAGTGTTAGACCTGGCACCTTGGCGTGAGTTTCCCTTCCACTTTTTGCTGATGTGCCTCCGATGTTTTGCTGGTTTTCCGATACTCAGGGCACTGCGCCACGGCCGACCCGTGCTGCAGTGCAAGTGCTCCCTACTGTAAATTGTACATGTGATTGGTATCCATGATTGGTTCATTGGATTTACTGTTAGTCCCTAGTAAAGTGCACTAGGAGTGCCAGGGCTTGTAGATGCCAATACTGCTAGTGGGCCTGCAGCGCTGGTTGCGCCACCCACAGAAGCAGCCGTAAGATGTGTCTGGGGACTGCCACCGCAGAACCCGCGTGCAGTCTCGTACTGTCATGCCGGCTGGGCGAGTGCACCCACTCGCCAGCCCCTGAACCTTCCCTTGACTGCATATTAGTCACCCCTATGGTAGGCCTGCGGGCAGGGTGCATTGTAGGTGTAAGGTAGGACAAGCCCTGATGTGTGTGGCCTGCCCTAGTAGTGACTTACAACTAAATTCGTATTTCACTATTGAAGGCTACCTGCTTCCTTTAGGCCAGGATGGGCTGCTGGAATTATTACACCCTATAATCCCAGCAGGCCCAAGGGGCATGGTAGAGAGTCATGTTTAGTATGCCTGAGCTCAGGATGATAAAATATTTCTTTTAGTAAAGTTTATTTTAGTATCCTGTGTTTGCAAATGCTACTTTTAGAAAGTTAGCATTTGCTTGCCTTACCATTTCAGCCCGCCTCTGCTGGTATGTGTATCTGACTGTCTGGGACGTGTGAGTGACAGGGCTGGGGGAATGACAGGTGGTGAATGCGCAGATTACACCTTAGTGGGAGGTAGGAGTGGCTCTTGACTCAGAATCTTGCTGTGCTCTGCCACCACAATGCTGGCTCCACCCTCCTGGGGAGCGACTGATGACTCAGCCGACACCTGGCCCAGGAAGGGCGAAGCCCCATCAACAAGGTACTCTGGCTGCCCCTGTCCGCACAATGCTGGCTCCACCTCCTGTGGGGCGTCTGATGCGCCTGCCCCTCACACTGAAAGCAGAAGCCGGAGTACACCCACCAGAGTACTCAAGGACTGAAAGTGGCTATGCAAAGGCCCCCCTGGCCTTCGAGAACAAAAGAAATGCAGTATAAAAGAAGGAGCCTTGCTCCTTGTAAATTAGATCCTGTTTGGGCTACAGAAGGAACTCTACCCGACGAGAAGGACCGGGAAGGACAAGGAAGAGTGCTGGCTCTTGCCTGTGTCTGGTGCCTTGCTGCAGAAGGAGAGGAAAAGGAAAGACTACAAGAAGACTTTTGCTTTGAGAAACTTTGTGCCAAACTCTGCTGAGAGATCTCCAAGGGCTTGCTGTGAACTTGCCCCCTGACCAGCGCCCCAGGACCAGTCGGCGCTACATCCTAAAGAAAGCGACTGTGTGTGCTGCTTATCGCTGCAGTACTGACAGAGGGGTCTGGGAGCGCTGGGCAAGCCTGCCACGCTCCCCGTAACCAAGGCATCGACATCCCCCTGAGCACCGTGACCGGGGCCCAAAGCAACAGCGAGAACAACGTGAGGTCCAGCCGCCGCTGGCCCGAGCACCGCGACCGCAACTGCACCGGGAGCCCGAGAGCAAAGTGAAGGAGGACCCGTCCGGTCCAAGCTCCCGAATTGACTGCGCTTCGAGCCGTCAATCCACCTGCGAAGACGGACAGCTGCCCTGGGATAACCCCCTCTGGTCGGTAGCCTGCCCGACAGCCCAGCTGTGAGCGCACAGCTGCAACCGGTACTTTGGCTGGGTACGTCCTGCACTTGGGGACCGTACTGCCACTGGCCGTCACCACACAGCCGCCGCCTCCAGGGTCGGAGCGAACGACGAGGAAAGGACCCTGCCGCCACAGAGCACCGCCGCCCCGGATGACCCGTGACCTGCCCGGCTGAGAGCCGCAGCGAACAGCGACCCCGGAGAAGCAACGCGACGTGGGACAGCTCCCCTGGAAGCCGCCCGCTCCACAAGAATTTGAAAGGTACTGTGTTGTATCCTCACGGTGCGAGCGTCCTGCAACTCGAGCTCGCACTGCGCTATCTGCTCCCAACGCGAGCGGCCTCTGAAACCGAGGCTCGCACAGCTCCTGGCCCTCGAGGCCCACGCAGAGAGCGCATTGAGGCGCTACGAGACACTGAACCTTGTCAAACCTGGGCAGAAGGCCCAAAAGACTGCTTATTGCTAAAAGAGAACTGTGGCAACCTGAACTTAAGTAAACTGGAACCGCTATTGAAAGTTTGACAACTGTATTTACAAGCCTGCTTGAAATTTATATAAAGATATATATTTTTACGAATACAGTTTGGTGTCATTGTGTGGTGGGTTGGTTGTGACGGTGTGATATTGCAAATGTTTAACCCTATGTGCCCCAAAGATTAGCCTAAGACTGCTTAAGCCACTACCTAGAGGGTAAGCAGAGGTTGTCTGGAAGGTAGCCCTCAGCCCTGACGAGGAAGAGAGAGTCCCTGCTTGTCGCTAGTGCTACACTGCGCCAACTAGAGCCTCCCCCTTCCTACAGTGAGGTTCTAATTTTCTTTATTTAGCGCTTACAAACCTTGATGAGTCGGCGAAGTGCCTTACACCGGGCAGCACGCTGCTCCGTAACCAAAGGATGGTGGTTAGTCCAGTTGTATTTTATTTATTTATTTGCAAAGTTTTTTGTAAAAAAATGTAAATTGATACTTGTATAGCGCACTACTCACCCGCAAGGGTCTCAAGGCGCTTGTACGAATACCGCTGTGGAACCCATCCTGGCTTTCCCTGTGAGGCGTCCACTCCTGGGCACCCCCAAGGTGGAGGCCAGGCATCCTTAGCATTGTGGGGGCCGTTGTGGAGATTAAACAAGCTATTGGCCAGAGTTTCAGAGTTGGACTCCATGATTGGAATAGGCACCGAGGCCGGAATTATCAGGTCTGTGGAATTTTTGAGCCCAAAACCCGCCGAGGCGGGTAATTGAACCCTGGTCCCGGGCCAGACCTCTGCTCCGCTCTAACCATTGAGCCACACTTCTCCACAATTTATATAGCGCTGGCTAGACCCAGAGCTATCAAAGTGCTTTACATGAGGATCCCCGAGTTACAGGTTACATAGTTACATAGCGAGTTACAGGTTACATAGCCAAGTATAGAGATAGGAGAAAAAAACATGAGATTACGCAATAATATGAGTGATTAGTGCTTACACATGTCTTATGCAGAGGGAAAAGGTAGAGGGGAAATGGTGAACAGGGGTAATGGAAGCAGGTAGGAAAAACAACTGGGAGGCAAGGAAAACAATGTCCGATGTCCGGCTGGGTAGGTGATGGCCGAGGGATGAACCAGAGCCAAACTCTTCTATAGCTGCATAGGACAGCTCTACGGGGCATCGGTCAAGGTTGCTCGGGCACCGCGGTAAGCACAGACAGTTAGGTTTCCGCCTAGGGGTCATCGTCAAAATTCCATCGAGAGCACCGGTCACGGTGTTGCTTGGAAGCTCCCACTTTATCCTTCTGCTTGTCCCCAGGTCAAGGGTCAAATAGTGATGCAGCTACCCCGACAGAGGTCAGCTGCCTCCTTGCCTCCAACAGGAGCCAGGGTCTCAGAGCTTCCAGAGGTCGGAGGTGGATATCGCTGGCGGTGGCATAGGAGAAATACCGTGGTGCTGGCTGGTAAGGGGCCATCTCGCTCAGAGGGGAGTTTTGTATACAGAGGGACGGTGCGCAGCTGCTGCAAATGTCTAACGTACCTCCCAGACATTTTAGATGGAGAATAATCTCCATGTCTCTAATAGGTCAATTTTGACCCTATGATGCTTGGATCCACAGTCTGAATCCAAGATGACCACAGTTAATGGCAAAGGGAACCAGATAACACACAACATTCAATTATGAGACCCTATTTCAAAAGTTGTAAATCTACAACTGGATATTTAATCCTCTCCTATGCTAAATCTACAGTGTTCCCCGCATAGCATGTTCTCTTTCAGGGTTAGAAAGAGCTTTTAGTTAGAAAAAGCTCAAGAGACTCTGGACGCCTTTCACTCGATACCCGTAAAGAGAATCTTACCTAGTCAGTAGACTTTATGGTACATTAACCAGCTCCTAGATTCATCCAAAGAACATGCAATTGAGGGAGTAATTCATTTCAATGTGCTTCTTAAAAAGTAATATATTTTAAGGCAATTCAACCGAAAATGTGAAAGCGCCAACTGTTGAGCTTTTCCTGTCCCTCCCACCAAACGGCCAGATGGATTGTCAATAATCAAAGCAACACAGTTTTTCCGCTTTAAGACTATGTGCCGAAGTATAGTAGAAAGACTAAAAGCATAGCATGTTAAAAGTTCCGTCACTCAGACACCTGCCCACGGAAAACGATTTTTATGTGTGTTTAAATGCTGAAAATTCGAAAAAAAGACGCTATGGAGTACTTTATTTAGTCACTCTTGTGTAATATTGAGGTGGTATGCCTGTCTCCTATAATAGTTGCTCTCAAGAAAACCCCTCCAATCTTAGTTTCTCAAATGCTTGACAGAATAGAATCCGAGACTCGCTACTGATCTACAGGTTCTTGACCTTAGACTGTACAGAATACTCGACAGTATTTTAATGAGTTACGTTTAAAATCATTTATGTTCAATCTTCCACCAGCTTTCATACCATCGTGCTTTTTACTCTCCTTACAAACTTAAATATCCCACTCACCTTTGTTGTGCTTTAATTTTGCTTTCCAAAACGTTTGACAAAAACAAAGTAAACACAAGGAGATGTTTGAAAAGTTTAAGAACTCCATCCATCATTTCCTTGTGTTTGCTTTGTTCGCCCTAAGTTGGCAGGGTATGCCCAGACGTGGGTCCCTTGCTCACTTTGCCATTGGATTCAAGCCAGCCTGGCTGATGAGGGGTGTTACCCCGAAACCGGTCCCAGGATGCTTGTTTCTGGTCCAGGGAAGACCTGGCTTGGCATTTCCTGCTGGATTGTTCCCACAAGGAACAGGGTCAAGACTGATTTGCATATGGCTGGTCTGAACTGGGGTGGTAAAGTGAGCGAAAGAACGACAATGGATTCAACCCAGATATGTGATTGGGGGTGAGTGTCTGAAAAGTTTCAGCCCTCTCGTTAATCATCTTCATGTGTTTGCTATGTTGCGACTCTCCTCAATTTTGCATGCCAAATGCTTGCATGCGGGACATGCTTGGGTACTTCCAGAGAATATAGTACCAAAAAAGTGGCTGGCACACTGTGTGCCAGTCGACTTTGGCCTTGTGGCTAGACTAGCCCAAATTGCTGCAGATAGACGACCTAGTCCGGGACCCCTGTTGGCTTACACATAGAAAATAAATAAGTGCCTTGCACACTTGTTTCCTTTAAGATGAAGTGATTCCGAGTGCCCGCTGTCGTCAGGCATTGTTGAATGCGGCCTCCACTCGTTGTGTGATAAACCTAAATAGAGAATAAGAAACCATGGAATAAGTCTCTGGGTCCTAGCGAACAAACCTGATGTCATCTGCAACGTTCCTGACAAACTAAACTGACCCTCCTCCCCGCTGGGACATGGCCCACCCAGGGGGCATGTAAAAACCAAGCGCTGGAGCCTGCACTTTTTTAATCTCACTTTCTCAGTTGTGCTGTGGATCTTCTGCAATTTCGCTGCAGAATTGAAGGAAAAAACCCCTTTTGGCACCCAGTGGGGTCCCTGTGTGACTCCACCACCAGGCCTAGTTGGTCAGGGTTGTTAGTTTCTACCTCCAATACCCGTACACTGCAGGAACGATGTATGGCCCAATCCACTACCCCTGCCCAAGTGTCACTCACTAGATGGTAGACAATGAGTACACAAATGAGCAAAGGGGAGGGGGCGGGAAAAAATAGCAAGGGAAAAGGACAAAGAGATTGCTTCCACCCGAGTAGGAAAGGCCAGGGGGTTCTTTGCCTCCACGTCTCTGCACCTATAAAACAAGACACTCCTTTACTTGTCTGCTCTTAAGCTATAACAACCCTCATCCACCTTGACCCATGACCATGCCCACCACTACACAATGACCTCCTTACCGATCTTTAATGCAGGATGCGTCTTGTGGAGGAATCTGATGAGTTAACACGATATCCAGAGGAGAGGCCAACTCAAAGTAGTATAAACAAGAAGCAATCTTCCCATAAGGACAAAAACCCGCAATAAGGGGGAAAAAGTCGAATAAACGACATAAAAAACCCCCTTACACTTTGTTTGAAATAAGGAATGATCGGAAATGCAAGGAGCAAGGCCACAGCAAGAAAGGGACTCCCAGCGCGTTCTCCGTGTCAACCCGGAAGTACCGAAAACGTCCAAACCGGCACAACGAAGCTGATAGGATCCAAAACTACGCGGAAGTAAAGCGCGTCTAAGTTCGTGCTATCGCACTATGCCCTGTACTCCCGGAAGATTGTTTCCTTTCCAGTAAAAGAATTGGCTTGGTAGTTTGGTCTGCCCTGTTCCCATGATGCACTGGGCCAGGGAGAGACTAATTTGCATGTAGCCAGGTTCTGAGCTGGGATGATGCAGTGAGCTAAAAAACGGTGATGGATCAAGCCCTGATCTGTTGACTGGGTAGGAGTGTTCTGCTTAATTCAGATACTCTGTCCATCACCACCCCCTTTTCTGAATCGTTTTGTCCACCATAAGCGTGGAAGGGCATGCTCAGACATGAGTCCCTTGCTCACTGCACCATCAGGATTCAAGCAAGCCGGGCCGAAGACGGCTGTAATGCCAGAAACCGGTCCCCGGAAGCTTGTTTCCTTTCCAGTAAAAGAATTGGCTTGGTAGTTTGGTCTGCCCTGTTCCCATGATGCACTGGGCCAGGGAGAGACTAATTTGCATGTAGCCAGGTTCTGAGCTGGGATGATGCAGTGAGCTAAAAAACGGTGATGGATCAAGCCCTGATCTGTTGACTGGGTAGGAGTGTTCTGCTTAATTCAGATACTCTGTCCATCACCACCCCCTTTTCTGAATCGTTTTGTCCACCATAAGCGTGGAAGGGCATGCTCAGACATGAGTCCCTTGCTCACTGCACCATCAGGATTCAAGCAAGCCAGGCCGAAGACGGCTGTAATGCCAGAAACCGGTCCCCGGAAGCTTGTTTCCTTTCCAGTAAAAGAATTGGCTTGGTAGTTTGGTCTGCCCTGTTCCCATGATTCACTGGGCCAGGGAGAGACTAATTTGCATGTAGCCAGGTTCTGAGCTGGGATGATGCAGTGAGCTAAAAAACGGTGATGGATCAAGCCCTGATCTGTTGACTGGGTAGGAGTGTTCTGCTTAATTCAGATACTCTGTCCATCACCACCCCCTTTTCTGAATCGTTTTGTCCACCATAAGCGTGGAAGGGCATGCTCAGACATGAGTCCCTTGCTCACTGCACCATCAGGATTCAAGCAAGCCGGGCCGAAGACGGCTGTAATGCCAGAAACCGGTCCCCGGAAGCTGGTTTCCTTTCCAGTAAAAGAATTGGCTTGGTAGTTTAGTCTGCCCTGTTCCCATGATGCACTGGGCCAGGGAGAGACTAATTTGCATGTAGCCAGGTTCTGAGCTGGGATGATGCAGTGAGCTAAAAAACGGTGATGGATCAAGCCCTGATCTGTTGACTGGGTAGGAGTGTTCTGCTTAATTCAGATACTCTGTCCATCACCACCCCCTTTTCTGAATCGTTTTGTCCACCATAAGCGTGGAAGGGCATGCTCAGACATGAGTCCCTTGCTCACTGCACCATCAGGATTCAAGCAAGCCGGGCCGAAGACGGCTGTAATGCCAGAAACTGGTCCCCGGAAGCTTGTTTCCTTTCCAGTAAAAGAATTGGCTTGGTAGTTTGGTCTGCCCTGTTCCCATGATGCACTGGGCCAGGGAGAGACTAATTTGCATGTAGCCAGGTTCTGAGCTGGGATGATGCAGTGAGCTAAAAAACGGTGATGGATCAAGCCCTGATCTGTTGACTGGGTAGGAGTGTTCTGCTTAATTCAGATACTCTGTCCATCACCACCCCCTTTTCTGAATCTGTACTCCACAGTAAGCACTCCAATTTCGTCTGACATTCAAGGCCCCCGTGCACAATGAGGGAGCTGGAGCCCCAGCACCCCCTGTCAGTCCAAACACAGCAGCGCCACGAGTAACGCCAGGAAACACCACAAGGAACAATGAGGAGGAAGGAGGGACCAATAAGGAAGGATCAGGGAAATCGGAAACAAGGGAAATGTCCAGGAAAATGCTCCCGAGCCCGTGAGCAACAGCTGACTAGATCCAAAAAACGGCCAGAGTGTGGGACCTGAAACCAACATAGAAAGATACCAAGCACCGTGGAAAGGGCGGACCCAGCTTATATCTCTACAGGTAAATCATGTGATATTATGAGCATGGTCATGAAAAGGGGGCTAGCCTCGAAACCTAACAAGGGTATTCCTCTCTGAGCCTCAATGAGGCCCCGGGGCCCAATTCCCATGGCCCCATTCCCCGTGGCCATAACGTAAAAAAAAAAAAATTAACGCCTACCTTCCCAGAGCCATCAGTGGCTCACATGTGTCCCAAGGAGCCCATCCCCATGACACAGCTGTTTCCTTGCCCGCACCCGTGCGGCAGGGAAATCTGTGTTTTCTCCCACCTGGCGGAAGCATTTTTAAATCTCCCGCCATGAGGGAGCAAATACAAAGTGTG
The DNA here is from genome assembly GCF_964263255.1 of Lissotriton vulgaris. Lineage (NCBI taxonomy): Eukaryota > Metazoa > Chordata > Amphibia > Caudata > Salamandridae > Lissotriton > Lissotriton vulgaris. The sequence goes on from NC_141694.1 coordinate 92,293,602, forward strand.
CTCCCAATTTGCAGGAATTGAAAATGCTACTGCGCGGCTAGAAGCATACTTGAGATCAGTTTCCTTGCCTGCACTAATGAGGGCAGGGAAACCGATCAAAATATTGCTTCTGCCTGGACAGCAGCATGAGTACGGTCCTAGGGGCTGGGGTCCCAAGTGCCCAAAAAGGGTCGGAAGGAGGGGGATGCAACCCTCCTCCCCTTTAAAATGAAAATGGCCCTGGGTGATGGATCCCTAGGGCCAAAATAGGCTTGGGGAAATGGGCGCACAGCCCTCCTCCCCTTTTATTTAAAAGATGCAGCCCCAGGGGATGCTGTACCCTTCACCTATACACGATTGGGGAGGGGTCTACAAGGCCCCTTCTCCTTTTATTTATGTTTTGGCCCTGGGGGATTTCTCCCTCTTCAGTGAAGGGGAATGATTCAAGCATGTGAATCTATGAAAGATACCACTACTGGAGAACTACAGTTACAGGTAAGTGAGTTACTAATGTTCTTCTTTCATACTCCACTTTCTAGCATGAGTTCATGTCTAAGGTTCTCACAGCCATGAAACACCTTATTCCTTTACTGTGGTTCTTTCCTCCTCTCGTTGTTTTTTAGGATCACTTGCCTCTCATCCTAGTGGTATATTGAAGTACTCAGCCCCACAATTTACCAGTGTTACCAGACAGCTGTCCTTATCCAATGTTGTCTCTTCTATTGAAATGTGTGTTCTGTCACCTCAATTGAGATTATTCCAAGCATTCCCCTCACTTTTAAGATTCATTCTACTTGACAAGTATTGGACATTTGCTCTTCTTTGCGGTTATGCCCGTAAAGCACTCGAAACATGAAAATCCGAACTACTCCAAGAATCTGGTTACCCTGTCGAGCTCAAATGAGGGAGAGTCTTGACTAAGGGTGCCAGAGTTGCCATTAAAATAGTTTTTCATAACTCTCCAAGATCAACAAGTGCATGGCAATTAATCAATCTGTTATGCTTCAATTACTAATATTATGATGAAAGTGTGCCTAATGATAAAAATTCTGCATCGTAGTATCTTAATTGATGGTCATAAATACGAGGATAATCCCACTGTCTGTGCAGAGCCCAGAGCACTTATTTATTTATATACAAATGTGAGAAAGTGCCCTCTTTCTGCTAGTTAGTCCCCACTTTTTGCTCAACTGCAGATATGCTTTGACTGAGTGTGCCCTGGGGTCCTGCCAATCAGGGATTATGTTCTTTCCCTAAACCTGCATTAAAAACAAAACCCAATTGGCATCTCTGGCCACGGGTCAGCCCCTGGTAAATGGTACCACATGTACCCAGGGCACTGTGACCAGGGAAGACCTCTAGGGGCTGAAGCACTTATTGTGCCAAAGGGGAAAGACAAGCAAATGGCGAGCGGGAGTATATGAAATTGTCAGGATATTGTACAATAGATCAAACGACATAGTGCTTTGATTATTATCAAAAAATATATTTTTATTTTATATATTATTTCATTGTTTTTTTCTTTTTGGATATCAAAATACATAATTCTGTATAATTTGTAATAGCAGTGTAGCAACAACATATAATCACAATGCATCAACAACACATAAGACGTAATCACATACATTTAAAACAAACATGATACTGGTAACAATTGATACAATAGAGTTTTCTTTTATATTTCCACTAAGGTCCAATACGCCATGGACAAAAAGGAGGGTCGGCGGTAGATAGAACTACGTGCTTTTCGGCAGGTTGCCTTCCTCGGGACACCATCTCAACTTTCACTGCAAAGGACACACAATTAGACAAAATACATTGATTGCGAGCACTTATGTTTATTTGTCATTACATTTTTAATGTTACATTTTTAATGTCCATGATAATTTTATTTAATATATTAACAATAAGGTGAACTGGATTCTTAGCGATTCAGGTGTGTTAATTAGGGGATCTTAAGTGGTAAAAATGCATGAGGGAAGGGTGACAGCCCAGTTCATGGCAGGAGCGGGAATTAGATAGAGTTGTGAAAACTGATTTAATGATAAAGCTAAAAAAAGGGGACTAAAGAAAAAAAAATGGAAACAAATGAGGAAAAGGCTGAAAAGTGCTGAAAAGGTTCCTCCCTACATATTTTTATAGTTTGTGGTTATGATGGTATCTACTATTAACCGGTTATAATTCAGTTCTGTAGTTGGGTATATACCTACTTACTTATCATGGTGGTTTATTAGCCAGAAACAATGCCATTTTAACATGCTTAGATGGAATTGATAAAGCCTTAAACTGGATAATGTTAAGGTTACCTATTTATTTTAGTTGGTCAAAGAGGTAAAACCAGTTTCCATGTTTTGAGTTGATAAAACATGCATAGAATCCCTAAGTTTATGGAAATAGAACAAGACATATTTACAATGGGAGAACAGTTTTAAGAATTCATTGACTCTACGACCAATTATATGGGCAGTGTACCGTACCTTATAGTCCATGCATATTCAGAACATTTGACTTGTTTCAAATAAAATTATTACATCCCAGGACTTATTTTGATGAGGTGTTAAAGCGTGTTATCTTCACAGGTGTATGCCTCTAAAATCAAAAGACCAGAACAGCATTTGTAGAGAAGTCTTATTCCTAAGGTCTATATATGATATGGGGTGGACCTAGTCTAGTGCTTACATGTATTCAAAAGAGGCAAATACCTGTGCATGGTCCCTATAGGACCAAGGGTCCCATCCCAATTAGGTTCAGTCAGCTCCGGGAGAGAGCATGGTGTCCTATGTTATTAATCTAATTACTCAGACTAGAATTGTCTTTATATTAACAGGCTCAATCCTTATGTTTTCATGCTAAAAGGACATTTATTCCAACTGGAGGTTAACTGTTTCATTCCACTTTAAGCTTTACTTGTTCAATTAGTATGTGCAGAATATGTTATAACCGTGGCAGTTCGAATTATTTCACCACTATTTCCTGATTGTCGCTAAAGAAGACTCTAATTAGATGAATGTTGTACCACAAACCACAGTTGGACTCAAGATAAAATGCTGTAGTAAACTATAATGATGTGCTAAAATGGGCAATGACGATATGAAGTTTTGAAATGTGCAGATTTTTAGACCCTCAACAAACTGAACTCTCTTTTTTCATGTATACTGTTTTTAAAAAAATACCAATGGTAAGGAGAGGGGCAATAATTACTCGTAGTATTGCCGCTTCTATATTGCGTGATGAAAACGAAATTTATAAAGCGACGTGAGGAGAACGGAATTATTGAAACGGCAGAAGCGATCAATAATGAAACTGTATAAGGAGGAGCAGGAAAGATATATGGTCATACCAATCTTGTATTGTGGGGAACGATTAACAAACAAAATATATGAAAACCGCTGATGCGAGCAGTACAAACGTATGATAAATGAAGAAGGAGCATGTCTGGTATTCCCTATTGTCACTCTATATGTTGAGTGCGTTAAGCTTACCGTATGACTGAAGATCACAGTTCAACCTGCATATGCTGTTTTTAACCCCTTGGGCGCGGCCGCGATTCTGCGCCTGTGCAGCACTTCTGAAGAGTGGGCGGAGTCATGACGGCCCCCAGCCGACACGAGCACTGTGATGCATGACGGCTGGGGGCCATCATCAGCATGGAAGAGGTTAAACAAGAATGTTTCTTCACAATTGGAGGGTCCGGATTGGGTGCCTGTGTCATGTGGCTGTGCGTACACAACGGCTGTTTTACACATGCAAGAAATTAAAAAGCGGACAGCGCAAGCGTTTTCAGTGGGTAGAACATCCTGTGGGTAATCACCACCTTGTTGGTCCTATGTGTTGCGGTAACGCATATAGTAAATACAAAAAAATATATAATACATATGGAGAGGGAGCTCCGCGATAATTTTCAAAAGTTCAGCTATTTAGTGAATATACCGCTCCAAGTTATTCCTATATACATTTAAATCGCTTATGGATTTATAAGTGTCATTACTTATAGATTTATTAATGAGCAGTGTCATTAATATTGAAAAACAGATTCATTATTCGCCTAGTATTCTACGAACCTTCTTCATATTTCTATGTGGTCTGATTGGAGGGGGAAAAAAAGGAGATGGGAAATAGTTTTTTGGAATAAGTTTCGGTGAATTCGAGAGGGCAAAGATCGAATGGGCCCTCAGATATTGCAATATACAATTTGTGTAAAATAGTAACTGTGACTTCTATATGGTTTTCAACTGAAATATCTCTCTAAACTTCAAGATATATAGCTGCCGAAGTAGTGGGAAGGATGCTGTTAGTCAAATTGCATCCACTACATATAGTTAGATCGGAAGAGGATCTCTTAATAGATGACCAAATACAATCTAATAGTTGTATTTGATTGCCTGTTCCTAGGGCAAATCTTGATTTAATCCGTTTTTAGAAGTCCAAAAGACTTCACGTCTTTTTCTAATATTTTCTGTGGCTTGGCCTTCTTATTGTGCCACCCTTAAGGCCCTGTACCATTACACTCACACGCTGAGTAGGTGGAGAGTGGAAACAGGGTTATTCCGATGTGCTCTTAGTTCGTCAGGCAGACTCTTTCACCCAGGCTCTGTGAGACGGCCTGGAATCCACTCCTTGGTTTTCAGCCGACTGTAGGCGCGAGGAGAGAGCGGCGAGCAAGAAAGACGCCGATCCAGCTGGCGCCCGGCTCTTGGCTCCCGGTCCCCAGCTCCGAGCTTTGAGCCTGCCGCCCGGACAGCAGGGGGCCCCCCCGCTCAGCACTTTTGCGGGTGGCCGATCACGGAGGAGCTGAGCACCTGAGCGGACGTGCGGTGGTGGCGGCGGCCCACAGCCGCTTTCCCGGCCATTTTCCTTGCTGTCCTGCTGCCGATTCGCTACTTTGCCGTTCTTCGCTGGCTCCTTAGTGCTTGGGAAGTGCCTGCCAGCTGTCGTGAAATCCTCTGAAGCAGGAGCAGAAAGCTTCGCAAAAGACCCAGAAAATCTCCCAGGGGCATCTTATTGCTGCTGCACCTGGGAGGAGCTGTACCAGGGAGGTACCGCAGGGGCTGCAGAAGCTCCGCTCCGCTCAACCCCTTGTAAAAGGCCCCCGCTTTCACTCTGCCATCACCACTGTTGGGACGGGTGGTGGCAGCATCAGACGGCCAGTCACAAGCCCCAACCACAGCTAGTATTGGTACCGGTGCCCCACAACTACAGCAACAGTAAAAGCCCCCCTTGCTCCCCATTTCTCCTGCATTCTTGAGGTGAGCGACAGGGGGGGGGGGCTCACGCACAAGGAATGAGTGTGTGAAAAGAAAAGAACTCCAACTCGATCTCACAATCACTCTGCCCGCACCTCCACAGCCTCGCTGCCTGGTGGATTGACTCTGGCAGCTTGATCCACACAGACACAGCCACTGGACACCAGAGGCACCCAGTGCAATAACTTGGGAACTAAGTAAGCAGTAACGAACTCTGTAGTCTTTCATCTCAAGGGCTTCTCTTCTTTTTAAAAGGCACTCAAAAGCACTAAAGCAGCTCCAACAATATTTCAATAAGCTAGAGCTTGAGACCCACAAAACACAACAAAGCCAAAACGAACCTTCGATAGCTCTGCTCATGCCAAGCTTAGGCCATTTATTTCTTTTTGGGAGCTGTAGGAAGGTGGATACCTGACTATGGTCACCCCCAACTTTTTTGCCTGGTGTTTTGCTGGTTTTTCGACTTAGTTGACCTGGGACCCTGCTATTCAGGGCCCCAGGCCCACTGCTCTCTCTCTAAAATGGATTCCATGTACCTTAGGTACATATCTAATTGGGTACTGAGTTACCTTATCAGACCCTGTAACTCAGGGCATAGGTGTACCCAGGGCCTACCAGGGGCTGCAGCATGTATTATGCCACCTCTGGCTGGCCATCTAAATCTGACACAACTGGCTGCACGACAGCTGGGGCAAAGTGGTGTAATCACCCTTTGCTGTAGATATAGTATACCTATATCGAACCCTAAAATGGACACATGTATTCCTATCAGTCACTCCTATGGCAGGCCTTAACAATCCTGAAGGCAGAGTGCTTGGAATTATGTGAGATGGTGCTCTGGCATGAGCTGAGCCCGTCTGCAGCTTGCGGAACTAAGTCCTAATAGCTGTTCTATGATAACGCGTACCATATACTCTTAAGTGCATTGTAATCCTCGCGGTTAAATGCCAACTCTGGTATCGCTTTATCAAAACATGTCGAGTAAGGTGTCGTACGAATTGGAATACTAACCCCTCGCCAATTCTGGCGACGGGGTTAGCATTCCACCCTTCTAGAGGGACACGACATGTATGTAACTGTGAACCCCTGTTAAAGTTAACTCGAGCCTCAGCATCACAAAATGGATGCTGCCACCACAGACACAAGTCTGACCTCCTGCTGCTGGGAGTCCTTCCAGCGAGGAGAGCTTGGACAAAGGGTTTCCTGTCGGGGGCGGTGCTAGCACCGACCCAGACAGAGTTTTGTGTATCCTAGGTAGGCAGGGCTGAATAGGAAGGTGACTGCAAGTGGCACCCCGGTGCTCACTGTGCATCTTCCAGTTTGAACCAGTTCCAGGGGCACACCAGCCCCTGAGCTGGGGAAAGTCCGGCATGGGAGAGGGGTGTAACCACCCCACTTCCTGGTCCCACCCATGGGCAGGACCTAGTCCCGTACCAGCCCCTTTCTTTAGTATAAAGGTGGGAGCGGGGACCCTTCCAAATTAGATCATCTTTGAATCCTGAAACTACTTTCTACGAAAGGAACTCAAGACTTCTTCTCAAGATTGCTCCCTTGTGGCTAAGGAGTAGTCACCCTGCATCTTCGGGCACCAACTAAGAACACTGCGGCTTGCTGCACGTCCTTCCTCAGGAATCCGACCGACCAGCACGACGAGACCCGGCTTCCCTGGCACCTCTGACCTCTACCTACATCATCAGCCCAGCTGAGATCCGTGGGTGTGACGAGACCTCGAGGGACCGGCCATCTTCAGAACTGCACGACGCTTATCCAGCACGACCGCCGAGGGATCCTCGAGTGAGTGCTTTGGGGTTTGAGAAGCCCTAACCCTGAGCAGCTCCAGCACCCAAGTCCAGCCCCCCAGCATCCACCAGATCTGCGTGGGGCCCTTCTGCTCTTTGCTGCTCAACGCGTTGTCCGGCTACTTGCCTACTGGCTTGTGGCCTTCCCGACGACGCACCACAACGACAACACCGCTGGTCTGGTTGCTCCAGACTGGCCCTTGCTCCCCTCCAACAGAGGAGCACCCCGGACCCTCCTGGTCCACTCCAGACGCCATTTTAAGTCCACCGCGTAGGCTTGCATTTGCCAAGACTTGTTGCCCCAATCCTGAGTCCAGCGACGTCGACAGCAGATACCTTCGTGGGACAGCTCGCACCTCCATCCTGGTCGCCGACAACGCCTCCTGGTCCGAGAGACTGCAGAGCCCAGCGTCGCCCACTCACCTGGTCGATGTGACTTCGTCCGGTGCCATCCTGGTGCCCATCTAATCACTGGCTAGTGATTCAGAACTTGGTCCCATCTGCTTACAGGTATCCTCCATCACCGATTCCCGACGTCTTTCCAGACCTATGCAGCCGCAGTCCCTGGGCTAGGTAACCTGAGCATTTCGGTGCTCCAGCATAGCTTAACTATCCAACGGTCCAGATCCTTTTTCGTTTCAGCTCTACCTAGTCGGATTCGTCCGATAACACTAACTTTACGAAATCTAGCACCCATAGACTTTGTCCCGCATCCCGCGTGAGAGTGCACACTCTGCACCCAATCTCCCTAGGCCTCCTGCTAGTAATCTGAAGGTTCAGTAGTCAAGTCCTAGCGATCCCAAAGCCTATTAGAGTAGTACTTACCTGCTAGTAATTTCGCATTCCACTTTTAGAGTATATGGTTTTTCGTGCCCCTCGGGCATTTGTGTAAATTGTGCGACTTTGCGTATTTTCCAAAGAGCTTTGTATTGTGCTTAGCGCCCTGTCCTACTAAAGAGTCCAGGGCTGTTGTGTTCTAAATAAATATACTTTATTTTCATAACAACTTGTGTGGTGTCCTTTCACTTGGTGTTCCAGGGGTATATGTGATGGTATAACAGCTGGCTTAACACACCCTCTAGAGTCTAGCCTAAAGACTGCTCTTGTCCATGCTACTAGGATAGCTGGTCTACGGTTGACTTACAACCAATCCTCTATAAGGGTCGTTTGGACTGATACATAGTGATCACTAGAATAGTGAGCACTGCATATCAGGCCAACTTCTCACAGCTACTGCACCCAATATATAAGAAAGGGCCAAAGTGCAACCCAAAGAAACTACCGTATGATTGCCCTGCTGGACATTGAGGGCAAGGCCTATGCAAGTACCCTTCTGGCGAAACTATCAAATTGGGCCAGCACTGAAGGCCTTCTGCCCTTCTTTCAAACAGGGTTCAGACCTGGGGCATCAACGGTGGATAACATAATTGCCCTGTCATATCTAGCTCAACAAGTCGTATCTCGCCAAAGTCTCCCGCTCTTTGCTTGTTTTATTGACTATTCGGCAGCTTTCGACGATGTAGACCGTACCATCCTCTGGCAGAAGTTGGCATGCTGGAATATCAATTCATCTCTATTACAAGCGTTTCAATCATTGTACTCACGAACTTGGGTTAGAATCAAACTCTCGAGCGAATCTGCTTCAGAGAAAATCGACACGGATCGCGGCCCAAAGCAAGGGTGCGTCTTGGCCCCGATGCTTTTTAATTTATACGCGGCAAACATGGGCCAAGCCTTGACTGGAGCCACACTAGCAACACCCAGGATTGGGCGCATTAAGATCCAACTAAGCATGGGCGAATTTTGCGAATCTCGCGTTCGCGAATTTTGCGGATTTGCGAACTCGCAATCCGCAAAATCCGCGAATTCTCGCGAATTTGCGGATTTTTTTTTGTGTGTTTGCGCGGGTTTCTGCCAGTTCGCGAGGGTTTTGTACAATGTCGCAAATTGCGAACTTACCTGTCGGGTCGCAAGTTTCGCGAACTTGTTGTTTCTACGTGTCCAGCCTGTTTGGGACACTCTTCTTCATCACTGCCACGCTCTGTCACCACTGCCACTCTCTGACTACTCATGCCACCCTCTGGCCCACCCATGCCACCCTCTGTTTCATCACAGCACCCTCTGGTTGTCCAGTCAGTGTACATTATTGTGGCAACGCAAGCACACCTTCCCTGCCTAAAGTGACCTGAATTAATTTGGGGCTGATTAATGTGTCACAGAATATTTTTTTAGCTGGCACCTGCTTCCTTAGTGCTTCCTGATTAGTGATCTTTTGCACTTGCTAAGTGCTTTCATTGTTGCAAAATTAGTTACAACACCTGCCCTGCCCCAACTGACAATAATGAATTAGGGGCTGATTAATGGATTTGAACTTCCAGCCTGGCTCCTGCTTGTCTCCCTTAGCTGTAATTCAGGACCTTTGTGGCATATGTGTAACTATTCTGAGGTTCAGAGCAGGGTCACATAATAGTTTCAACTGGCAACTGAACACTGGAGGGGCCCCTCAGGAAGCACTACAGGAAATGGCTACTAATGATGAGCCTGAACTTTTGAACCTGGTAAGTAGTTTCAGTTTTGCTAAGATCGTATTTCTGCAATTTTGCACTTATTCGCGGGGCGCGAACTCACGCGAACAGTGCGAACAGTGCGAGCAAAATCCGCTGCTCGCGGATTTGCGGATTTTGCGGGAGATTCGCAAATCTCGCGGATTGCGAATTTACCGAAAATCCGCAAAATCCGCGAGCGAAACGGATTTTCCGCCCATGCTTAGATCCAACTAATGCAATATGCCGAAGACCTAGTACTCCTAGACCATACTAAAATTGGCTTACAAAAAGCACTTACGGCCTGGCAACTTACAATGTCAAAAATAAGTTGCTTGTCAATCCATCAAAATCTAAAACAGTAATTTTTGGGCAATACCCTAAAAAGAAACTGGCAAAATGGAGGCTCGGTCAGCTGACTTTGGACTGTATACAACATTACAACTACTTGGGGGTTTGGTTTAGTGAAACAGGCCGCCCAGGAGTCCATCTCCACAAAATGCAGATGAAAGGGAAAAGCATTACTTACGCGCTCTGCAAACTATACGCCACCTTACATAGCCCTACAACAACGGCTATCCAAAGAGTATTGAGGGCAAAATTCTTTTTTTTTATTTTTTATTCTTTTTATTTGCAAATAAAAGAACATAGACATAAGCACCATAACACAGGGGTGAATCAGCATATATACATTATCGACAGCACAGATCCAGGAAGACACACGGCTTAAATGAATGGACATTTTAAAGAAACACATTAGAAGTAGGTCTAGGTCATACAGTCTTCTATCTCTTATACAATTAGCTTATCAACAGTCCTGATCAGGGGGGTTCACAGATTTTACCTCTGTACTCATTCCATTTAGCCCACACAGCAACCCACTTCCTCGGACAGCCCCTAGATATGTACACCGTTTTTTCTTGTACCACATTCCAGTCCATGTCTTTTTTCCATGCCCCGAGTGTTGGTGACGTAACCACCCCCCACAGTCTTGCGATGTTTCTTTTTTCTTTTTGCGATGGCCAGGCCCAGGGTGGCCCATATTTTGCCCTTTGCAGGGAGGTCAGAGGGTTCCCAGATGTTAAGGAGGCACCTCTTCGCCTCAGTCCGCAATTCCACCCCCCACACATTTCTCATACAGTCAAGCACCCGCGCCCAATAAGTTTGTATCTCCCGGCATTCCCACAGTATGTGTAGTAAGGTTCCCACCTCCCCACACCTTCTTCTACAGAGGCCGTCATCGCTGCGACCCATCGCAACCAGCCGGGTACCCAAAAAATACACTCTGTGTAATACTTTTAATTGGATGAGTCGCAGTTTAGCGGGTATTGCTATCTCTTTTGGGGACGCCATTCATCGTCGTCAATTTACAGTCCGTCCTCCTCCCATTTCTCTCTGAGGGCCATCAATGGGTCAGGGGTGTGGTTAATGAGTTTCCTGTATGTCAGTGATATGGCCTTGTCTGTGAGATGGCCATCTAGCAATCTGTCCTCTAGCGCCGAGGACTCCGGAAGTTGCATCCCGGAAGGGATGTTGGTCTGTAGTGCATGTCGGACTTGCATGTAGCGGAAGTGCTCAGTCTGAGCCAGATCGTATGTGCGTTGAAGGGTGTCGAATGTGAGTACTCCCGCAGGGCCCCACAGGTCCTTAACCCGAGAAATGCCAATTAAATCCCAGTTCCGAAAGCCTTTGGTTCGGCTAAGGGTGCCTAGCTTCTCAGATGCCCACAGAGGGGTCGCCTGGGTAAGTTTGCCCGCCCAGCCCAGTTTCTTCTGGACTATGTGCCACAGCTGGACAGTGTTTGGTCGGCCCTGACAAGCGGTATCTACCCTGTCTGGAGTAAAGAGCCGCCTCGAAGTTCCCCCCTTGAAGGAGCCATTTGTCCATCTCGTACCCAGGGTCATTGCCTGCACAGTACGTCCCTTGATTTATGGCCGACAGGTGTGCCGCCCAGTAGTATTTCCTGATGTCAGGCAATGCTATCCCCCCATCGAACCATCCCAGCGTTAGCTTCTGGAGGGAGATGCAGGGCGTACCCGTCCAGAGAAGGTCCCTCTGGGTTGTCTCAATAGCGGCAAAGTATTTGTTCGGGACTAAGTCCGGGTGATTCTGGAGGGCATAAAGGAATCTTGGCAGCGCCATCATTTTAAAGAGTGCGGCCGGGCCTAGCAACGATGGTGGGAGGTTCTTCCAGGCCGCTACTTCCCTTCGGAGCCTCTGCAGGGGAGGCATAAGATTTTGCTCGTATCGCGCGGCTCGATCTTTGGATACATAAATGCCTAGGTACGTGAACCCATCGCTGGCTATTTGGTTCGGGCAGTCGGCTGGTTTCCGCAGGGGGGGAAGTCGGGGGGGGGGGGGGGGGTTTTGAGTGTCCGTGCAGGACATAGTTGAGAGACTTCCCCCAGTTAATACTGTAGCCGGAGTACACCCCAAACCTCCGGAAAATGTCCAGAGCCGCTGCTAGGGACTCTTGCGGCTTCGTGAGTTAAAGGAGGATGTCGTCTGCGTAGAGCGAGATTCTGTCCTCTCATCCATCTGCCCATCGTATCCCCTGCAGAGAGGGGGTCTGCCTCACCCACTCCGCCAGTGGTTCGAGGGCCAAAGCGCAGAGCAGGGGTGAGAGGGGGCATCCCTGTCTCGTTCCCCTCCCTAAACTGAAGGGCTCCGAAAGTTTGTTGTTGACCACAACATGGGCTAGCAGGTCTGCGTAGAGGAGCTGCACCCAGCCAATGATGCTTGGGCCGAATCCCAACTTCCGAAGTACTGCCATCATATACGGCCACTCTAGCGTATCGAAAGCCATGGCTGCATCTAATGACACCACCACCACCTCCCCGCTCAGTCGGTGGCAGCAGCCCAATACCCCATGGAGGCGCCGCCTATTTATTGCTGTGTTGCGATAAGGCATAAAGCCCGACTGGTCTGGGTGTACTAGTGTGTGGAGTGCCAATCTGAGTCGATTAGCCAGAACCTTGGCCAGGAGTTTCGGTTCCATGTTGAGCAATGAGATTGGCCTATAGGAGGCACATAGATCTTTAGGTTTCCCAGCCTTAGGGATCGCCACAATCGTGGCTATCCGTTGGTCACGGGGTAGCCTACCCAGTTCCCTACTTTCCTCGAACATCTGCTTGAGGTGTTCTCCAAGGCCATTCGGCTTGAGCTTATAGAGCTCCACAGAGCCTTCCCTAGGCGAAGGTCATTAATGGCCTTCACTATTTCTTCCACCCCAGGGGTGTTTCAAGAGTCTCTTTTCCGTCCTCGGAGAGGGACGGGAGGTCAATTTCCTCTAAGAAGGCCGCCGAATCGCTTTCTGTCATTACGGATCTCCGGGCGTGAACTTGCCGATAGTACGACGCGAACTCCCTGACTATCTCTTGTGGGTCCGTGAGGACTGTCCCAGTAGCCGTCTGTAACTCCGCGAACACCTTCTGAGCCTGCTGCTTCCTGTCCAGCCACGCTATAAGTTTGCCCGCCTTATCCCCTTGATCATAGAGCCTGCCTTCTCTGTTCCTTGCCATCGTTCTGGCCGCGTCTGTAGTAAGGTCTCTGTATTCTGGGGCCTTCAGTTGGAGCCGGTGTATCGTGGTTAGGCTCCCCGTGCGTTGCGCGGCTTCCTCAAGGGATTGCAACTCAGATTCCAACGTCTGGAGTTGCGCGTCACGTTCTTTGCGGCTTCCTGCTATGGCTGAGAGTGCCTCTCCCCTAACCACTGTCTTGAAGGCCTCCCGTAGGACCACCCCCGAGTCCACAGACCCCGAGTTTTCAGCAAAATAGCAGTCGATAGCCCGTGTAATGTTCTTCTGTATAGCTTCACCCTTTAAATGCAACGCGGCAATGGGAGCGACAGAGTGAACCTGGCGGTCACCCAGTGTAAGATGCGCCCAGAGGGGGGGAGTGGTCCGAGATGCCCCTTGCCAGGTGGGTGACCTCACGAATCGTCATGTCTTGGTGCATTGGCGCCAGGAGGTAATCTAGGCGTGAAAAAGTGTGGTGTGGACCTGATAGAAAGGTGTTTTGTTTTTGTGTCGGGTGCACGAGGCGCCATAGATCGACCAGTCCGAAAGCCTCCATCAGATTCGGGAGCCACCGCTGGCCCGCCCCAATATCTCTCGACAGTTGCCTGTCCACCTGCCCCGAAACTACTGCGTTAAAGTCGCCACCCAGCAGCAGAAGGCCTTCTGGGAGGGAAAAGACGAACTCTCCCAGGTCACGATATGATTGAATCTGGAGGCCTGGAGGGACGTAGACCGATACTAAGGTGAGTCTACGGCCTTCCCATTTCCTGGAAATAGCCACAAATCTTCCCAAGGGATCCACCTCCGTACGGTCCACCACCAAGGGACAGGAGCGTCGCACCAAAATTCCTATTCCTTGAGACCCTGAGGTGAAACCGGCATGCTCCGCTAGTGTGTAGCCTCAACGGTTTAGTGCCTGGCATGTGTTTCCCTTCAGGTGCGTCTCCTGCAGTAAGACCACATCTGGCAAGTGTTTTTTCACGAACTGCAGCACAATACACCTTTTAAGTTTGTCCCCCATACCATTGACGTTCCAGCTAATTAGCTTAAGACTGCTATCCCACTTCATAGCCATGGACCCTGTAGCTAACCAGTGTTCTCCTGTGTGTCCTGTGCTGTTGTTCCAAACTATATGTCCTGCTGTGGTGGGTGCGGTGCTAACACCTTCGCGCCCCCCCCCCCCCCCAACGAGCAACCATCCCCGCCCCTCCCTCCCCCGCCTCCCTCTCGTCCTTCCCCCTCCAACAGAGACCACCCCCCCACCCTGCTTCCCTGCTCCGCAGGTCTTGAACTACCCACATCCCCAATTAGCAGAGTACATTTCGCTCGTTACCCAACGTGGAATCGGGAGAACAGAAAAAACTACCCCCTTTTCCAAACAGATGAACCTTGTGCAAGTGGGGTGTGCGCCGGCACCAGCTCCACCAGCCACCGATGCCCACCCCATAAACAGTAACAGTGGACTATGATAACCACACTTCGTGCAGCTAAAGAGTCATTCCTGTTCAGTCAACATTTCAGGCCCTCTGCCAATAAGGCGGCCACTCACGGGCTCACTTAGGTCACCTTGTTTGAAGGGAGGGGAGAGGAATCTGCAGCACTGCCGCTCTCAGGAGCACAGCCCTTCTCACCGTTTTACACTAGAACACCTTCCCTTCTCCCCCAACCGGAGTCTGCTCTAGATTCACGACCCACATGCAAACCACAAACCCTCGGTATATTACAGTTAGTGGAAGTTCAGAGTTGCAGGTCCGGTGCCCTCAATGTTCAGTCTCCTCTCGAAGCGTCCGCCAACGAGGACTCGCTGACCTCGACCTCCACGAACGCTGACTCTGCCCATCAACGTCTGACCTGCCGGCTACAGATTCTGGTGACTCAGCGTGTGCATCTCTCCAACTCCCACCTCTGGCCGGATCCCGCACCGTAGACCGCTTCCGGTCAATCCAATCCTGCACGTCCGTAGGGGAGGTAAAGAACAAGGATTTGCCTCCAAGAACCTTGAGTTTGGCGGGAAAAAACATCATGTACTTGATGCCACTCTCTCTCAGTTCTGCTTTTACGCCAACAATGGAGCGCCTCTCTCGCTGTACCTGCAGGGTAAAGTCCGGGAAAAACCGAATTGTGGCGTTGTCGTAGTGGAGGTCCCCGGCCTGTCTAGCTGCCTGCAAAATGGCGTCTCTGTCCCTGTAGTACAGGATTTTTGCAATGATGGTCCTGGGTGGCGCCCCTGGTTTGGGCTTAGAGACAGGCGCTCTGTGCGCCCTTTCCACAGTCACTATCTTGGAGAGTCTTTTAGGCTTTAAGTGGTTTAGGATCAGGTCTTCCAGGAAAAGCTCTAAACTGGGCCCCTCCAAATCCTCCGGTACGCCTACGATGCGTATATTGCTTCTGCTAGCCCTTTCATTCTTGGTCTTCCAGTCGCATTGCGACTTGTCGGTGCTGGTGCACCAGGTCGTTGACCCGTTGCTCGAGTGCCTTGGTCGACGTCTGTAGTACCTTGATGTTGGCCTCATTAGCTTTCGTCTTCTCTGATGTTTTCCCGAGGTCGACCCGGAGGAGGTTAACCTCGATGGAAACCTTGTCGATTTTCGTCCCTAATGTGGCACGAAGTGTCTGTATGGCCGCCATGATGGAGGCCAGCGACGGTTCACTCGCCCCAGATTGGTCACCCGCAGCACTCTCCGTTTGTGGCGCTCCCACCTGGACCGTTTATTTGTCCAGTTTGTTTGATTGCGTCGCAGTATTTTGGTTGGGCCGCATGTTTACTACCTTACCACGCAGCCTAACTGTGGCCCACAACACTTCCTGGTCCGTCCAACAATGCCGTCAGCAGCCACCGATGGTCTTTGGTGCACCCCCAGGTTTTCCGCGGCTTAGGTCTTCAAGCCTCTAGGTAGGCCTCCAGGCCCCAGGCCGTGGGGCACTCGCTCCGCTGCTCTCTGCGCCGTACTCCAGCAGGCGGCACTTCACGCCGACCGCAGCTCCGCCATACCGGTATGGCGGCTACAAGTGCCCCTTCACCACTGCCCGCTTCCTGTCCTGCCTGGGGAAGGTGTCACACGCTGTCTGCCCCCAAGCCTATTGGAGAGGGTTCACTAGGTAGGCCCAATTCGCCGCCTGCACGATCCCTTTGCAGTCTGCCTCCTCCTCAGCCCAGGGCCCTTACTCTGATGAGTCCCCCTGACGTGATAGTCTGTTTAACACGGGGGGCACCACCTCACCGACCATCGTAGTTCCCGCCTAACTTGCCGTCTCTGAAGCGGGCCCCAAACTGCCCCGGCAATGCCCTGCGGGTGTCCTCCGCTCTGCCGCCAAATCTGCTCACCGACTGGTGCCCCGGCGTAGTGTGGCAGTCCCAAACTGGCAGCGCAGGGTGCTGTTTGGCTCCGGGATGCAGTTCAGGTGTCTTCACCCCCCCCCCCTCCTCCCCCCCCCCCCCCCTGGCCACGTCGAACTCTGCACCGGCCCGACTAGGCCGCCGAACCAGGCTCTTGCCTGAGACCCTAGGCCGCTCTCGTCGCTCTGACGCCGCCCACTGGCAACTCTCCCCAGAGCACAGCAATGTATCTCGGCTTCCGCGGCCTGCAGCGCGGCTGTAGCCGGATCGATCGGTGCCACTTCTCAGCGCCGCTTCAGCGCTGCAACTGGAGTGCGAGATTCCTCTGATTATTTTCTGATTTATACGGGGTGAAGGCTCGGCTCAACGGAGCACTCGAGTCAGGCGGCCATCTCCGCTGGTGCCCGTCCACGCCCCCCTAATACCATCTCTTAACTATGCACTGCAGGCATTCCCAGGAAAACTCGCCAAAGACCTAGATAAAGCCCACTGCACAGCCTATAAAAAGCTATCCCACCTACCAGCCTGCACCAGGAACAATCTAGTTTGGTTGGAATTCAATCTCAACCAAAACAAACTGGAAGAGATGGCCTCTGAGTAAATATTTCTACCTTACAATGGCGGCACACAGAGTACAATGAAGGCTGCAATAAAAATGATCTTTTTTTAGAACCGAGCAATCCTTGGTCAGCCAGTCTCGCTTCTGCCAAAGACCTTTTGAAACTTGCTACAGAGAATTGGGACCCCAAGACAGTCAAGTACACTGCTATCAAAAGCACAATTAAAAAAACAAGTACGTTTTTGCTCTCGCACCTTGGACATGGAATCGTTGGTAACAAGAGGTTTCCATGAGTCCCAAAACCTCCCACATACAGAGCATAACTCCAAACTTCACCTTACGCAGGCCGTGGGGAGACTAGCCATACACAGGATTTTAGCGTTCAGACTACACCCTCTCCCCCTTAAATAATTATACCCCACCGGGTCAACAAGACCGGCGATCATGGAGTGCCGGCTCTGTACATATAAACGTGAGTCTTTGGCCCACATCCTATTTTGTTGCCCGGCCTTGCGTTTAGCTCGCAGAATTTATCTCAGGCCCATCTTGCTGCGATTGGGCACTCGAATTGTAAAGGAGGCAGTCCATCA
Source organism: Lissotriton vulgaris (assembly GCF_964263255.1). NCBI lineage: Eukaryota > Metazoa > Chordata > Amphibia > Caudata > Salamandridae > Lissotriton > Lissotriton vulgaris. Next base: position 92,311,170 of record NC_141694.1, read on the forward strand.
ACTTTATACTTTGGGCATAGTGAAGCACATGGCTATGTTTGGCAAATTTGTACATCAGACTCGCACGAAGCTGATGGACACTCCCTGTTAAGCGATCAGGCAAGCACTAGTGCTGAGGTCACCTATCATCCTGTATTCTCCGCTTAGCTTAATTGGAGCATGTACAACTATTTGCTGAGTACAAAGAGCTATCTTGGTTTTAAAGATCTTTGAATTTTAGACATTTAGATTTTAATTACACTGTATCTTTTGAAATGTAGTGCTCGTCTTTTTTTTTTATTGTAATGGTTTTGTGTAACCACGCAAATAAAAATGTATTCATTCATTCACTCACACGCTTCTTTTGCAGGCTGCTTGTTTTGGTGCAGAACGAAGTGACGTATCTACATGGCACACATACCTGTGTGCCATGCCTACAACCCCTGCCCTGGCATAGGTCAGTCAACCCTCTAGCTGGGTGCACGATACTAGTGGTGAGGGTATAGGTGCATGTGCCTTGTACCCCTACAGTGCCTATGTCCATTCTTTGACATTGTAAGTGCAGTGCTGCCATTAACAGTATATGGTGCTGGTAGTTACGAACTCTACAGCACCATAATGGCTGCTCTGAAAACTTAGAAGTTTGGTGTGAGAAGTTGGCCCGATATGCAGCGTTCGCTATTCTAGCGACCGCTATGTATCGTTCCAAACGACCCTTATGATGATTGGTTGTAAGTCAACCTATAGACCAGCTATCCTAGTAGCGTGGATACGAGCAGTCTAAGGCTAAAGACTCGAGAGGGCGTGTTAAGCCAGCTGTTTACCACACATGTATCCCTTGAACACCCAGTGAAAGGACACCACACAAGTGTTATGAAAATAAACGGTATATTTATTTAAGAATCACAACAGCCCTGTACTCTTTATGAGGACAGGGTACTAAGCACAAACCAAATCTCTTAGGAAAATACTTCAAGTGCACAATTAAAACAAGTGTCCGAAGACACGGGAAGTTTAGTGGTCTCGGGCGGACCCGATAAGGCAAGTCGGAAGCGAGGGACTCAGGACCCTAGAGTAAGGAGGCTATGCAGGCACCGAAATGCCGAAGTTACCTAGCCACAAGGGCTGCGGCTGCACAAGTCTTACAGGCGTCGGGGGTCTTCGCTGACGAGCCAGGAGCCGGAAGAAAAGGAGTTGCTGGCCGGCGACCAGTGATGAATAGTTCGTAGAGATCCAAGCCTGGATCAGAGATCGTTGATACCTGAAAGCAGAGGGGACCAAGTTCGTACTACTAGCCAGTAGTCAGAGGGTACCAGGAGGGCACCGGTTGGCCGTCACCTCGACCAGGTGAGTGGGCGACGCTAGGCTCTGCAGTCTCACGGACCAGGAGGCGTTGTCGGCGACCAGGATGGAGGTGCGAGCTGTCCCACGAAGGATGATGCTGTCGGCGTCGCTGGGCAACAAGCCTTGGCAGATCTCAGGGCCACGTGGTAGGCCTAAGATGGCGTCTTGAATGGACCAGGAGGGTCCGGGGTGCTCCTCTCGGAAAAGGGAGCAAGGGCCGATCTGGAGCAACCAGACCAGCAGAGTTGTTTGTCGGTCGTCGTCAAGGAAGGGCACAAGCCAGCGGCTAGTGACCGGACAACGTGCTGAGCAGCGAGCAGAAGGGCCCCACGCAGATCGTGGAGATGCTGGGAGACTGCACTTCGGTGCTGGAGCGGCTCAGGGTCGGGGCTTCTCGGACCCCAGAGCACTCACCAGAGAATTGCTTCGATGGTCGTGCTGGTTAAGAGCGTGCAGGTTCTGATGATGGCCGGTCCCTCGAGGTCTCGTCGCACCCACAGATCACAGCTGAGCTGATGACGTGGGTAGAGGTCAGAGGTGCCAGGGAAGCCGGTTCTCGTCGAGCTGGGCCGTCGGATTCCTTGAGGAAGGACTTACAGCAAACCGCAGAGTTCTTAGATGGTGCCCGCTGATGCAGGGTGACTACTCCTTAGTCACAAGGGAGAAATCTTGAGAAGAGTCTCGAATGTCCTTTCGTAGAAAGTAGTTCTTGATTCAAAGATGATCTAATTTGGAAGGGTCCCCGCTCCGGCCTTTATTCTAAAGAAAGGGGTGGGTACATGACTAGGTCCTGCCCTAAGGGTGGGACCAGGAAGGGGGGTAGTTACACCCCTCTCCCCTGCCGGACTTTCCCCAGGCCAGGGCTGGTGCCCCTGGAACTGGTTCTAACCGGCAGATGCGTAGTGAGCACCGGGGTGCCACTCCGCAGTCACCTTCTCGCAAAAGCCCTACCTACCCAGAATACACAAACCCTGTCTGGGACGGTGCGAACACCGCCCTCGACAGGAAACCCTTTGTCCAAGCTCTCCTCGCTGGAAGGACTCCCAGCAGCAGGAGGTCAGACTCGTGTCTGTGGTGGCAGCATCCATTTTGTGGAGCTGAGGCTTTAGTTAACTTTAACCGGGGTTCACAGTTACGTACATGTCGTGTCCCTCTAGAAGGGCGGAATGCTAACCTCGTCGCCAGAATTGGGGAGGGGGCAGCATCCCGATTCGTATGACACCTTACTCGACATGCCTTGATAACGCGACACCGAAGTTACCGATGTGGTACGCGTTATCATGGAACAGCCATTGGGTCTTGATTCCGCAAGCTGCAACCGGGCTCGGCTCGGGCCAGAACCTAGTTCACACGAGCCCACGCACTCTGCCTTCAGGATTGTCAAGGCCTGCCATAGGAGTGACTGATAGGAACTCGGGTGTCCATTGTATGGTTAGATATAGAGCTACTATACCTAAAGCAAAGGGTGATTACACGACTTTGCCCCAGCTGTCATGCAGCCAGTTGTGTCAAATTTAGGAGGCCAGCCAGGGGTGGCATAATACATGCTGCAGCCCCTGGCGGCCCTGGGTACACCTATGCCCTGCGTTACGGGGTCTGATAAGGTGGCCCAGTACCAATTGGTAAATGCACCTAGGGTACATATCGTAATTTAGAAAGAGAACAGCCAGGCTGTGGGTCTGATTGGCAGGCCCACAGCCAGAGAAAGTCGTAAACCAGTGAAACAAAAGCAAAAAATCTGGGTGATCATAGGATTGCAGACCCTACTCTCCTACATGACCCCCCCCCCAAACGTCGGAACAATAAGCTAACCTTGACCAGGTGAGTCTTCTTGTTCTAAGTGGAAATATCTGGAGAGCCCATCGGCATTGCCATGATCAGTACCAGGTCTATGTTCCACTGTAAAGTCCATCCCCTGTAGGGAAATGGACCACCTAAGCAGTTTGGGGTTTTCACCCTTCATCTGATTTAGCCATAAGAGGGGCTTATGGTCGGTCTGAATCTTGAAGTGAGTGCCAAACAAGTATGGCCTCAGCTTCTTCAGGGCCCAAACCACAGCAAAGGCCTCCCTCTCAATAGCTGACCAATTCTTCTCTCTAGGGGTCAGCCTTCTGCTTATAAAAGCAATGGGCTGGTCTTGACCATCAAAATTCAGTTGAGAAAGAACAGCTCCCACACCCAACTCAGAAGCATCTGTTTGGACAATGAATGGTTTGGAGTAGTCCGGACTCTTAAGGATAGGCGCCGTGCACATGGCCTGCTTTAGGTCATCGAATGCTTTTTGACAGCTCGCTGTCCACTGAACCTTCTTTGGCATTTTCTTGCTTGTCAGTTTGTTTAATGGTGTCACGATGGAACCATAGTTCCTGACAAACTTCCGGTAGTATCCAGTCAGGCCCAAGAAAGCTCGAACCTGAGTCTGGGTGGTTGGAGGAGCCCAGTCCCTGATTGACTGTATTTTGCTCTCCAGTGGCTGAACCTGGCCTCCACCTACAAGGTGGCCCAGGTATACAACCTGTGTCTGCCCTATCTGGCACTTGGTGGCCTTGATAGTGAGGCCTGCTGCTTGCAGAGCCTCTAACGCTTTCCGCAGGTGGACCAGGTGATCCTCCCAGGTGGAGCTAAAGACAGCAATATCGTCTAGATACGCCGCACAGAAGTCATCCAGCCCAGTAAGGACTTGATTCACCAACCTTTGGAAGGTGGCAGGTGCATTTTTCAGACCAAAGGGCATCACCAAGAACTGATAATGCCCACCAGGGGTAGAAAATGCGGTCTTAGGCTTGGCGTCCTCAGCTAACCTGATTTGCCAATACCCAGCTGTCAGGTCAAACGTACTTAGGTAGTTGGCCGAAGCCAATCTATCGATAAGCTCGTCTGCCCTTGGTATTGGGTGGGCGTCAGTCTTAGTGACTGCATTGAGACCCCTGTAGTCTACGCAGAACCTCATCTCTTTCTTACCGCCCTGGGTGTGAGGTTTCGGCACTAGAACTACGGGACTAGCCCAAGGGCTATCCGAGGGTTCAATGACTCCCAGCTCCAACATTTTCTGCACTTCACTCTTGATGCAGTCTCTAACGTGATCAGGCTGCCGGTAGATTTTACTCTTGACGGGCAAGCTGTCACCAGTGTCAACCTCATGGGTGCACCAATCGGTCTGACTGGGTGTTAGAGAGAACATATGTCTGAAAGACTGAAGAACCTGTTTACAGTCTTTCTGTTGATGCTCGGAGAGGCTGCCACAAAAGACAACACCATCGACCGATCCATCGTCAGGATTCTGAGTGAGCAGGTCGGGGAGAGGGTCACTCTCCTCTTCCTGTCCCTCATCTAGGGCCATGAGCAAACTCATGTCCTTCCTGTCGACATATGCCTTGAGCCTGTTGACATGAAGCACCCTGTGGGGGCTCCGGGGAGTTCCCAGGTCGACCAGGTAGGTGACCTCTCCCTTTTTCTCCAGGATGGTGTAGGGCCCGGACCATTTGTCCTTGAGTGCTGCTGGGGCCACTGGCTCCAGCACCCACACCTTCTGTCCGGGCTGGTAAACAGTCAAGACAGCCTTTTGGTCATGCCAAGCTTTTTGGAGTTCTTGGCTGGCCTTAAGGTTTTCAGATGCCTTCTCCATGTATTCAGCCATCCGCGAGCGGAGGCCAAGCACATAGTCCACTCTGTTGGCTGCAGGCTTTTTGAGAGGTCTCTCCCATCCTTCCTTCACCAAACATAGGGGTCCTCTCACAGGATGCCCGTACAAAAGTTCAAAAGGGCTGTAGCCAACCCCCTTCTGTGGGACTTCTCTGTAAGCGAATAAAAGGCAGGGGATCAGGACGTCCCATCTACGCCGAAGCTTTTCAGGTAGTCCATGAATCATCCCTTTGAGGGTCCTGTTGAATCTCTCAACAAGCCCATTGCATTGTGGATGATAGGGTGTAGTGAACTTGTAGTTGACACCACATTCCTTCCACATAGCAGTTAAGTAGCTCGACATAAAGTTTGCACCTCTGTCGAAGACGACCTCCTTAGGGAAGCCCACTCTGGAGAATACTCCAACTAGGGCTCTTGCCACAACAGGTGCTGTAGTGGTCCTAAGGGGAATAGCTTCAGGATACCTGGTGGCATGATCCACTACCACCAGTATAAACTTGTGCCCTGATGCTGTTGGTGGTTCCATGGGACCGACGATGTCGATCCCCACCCGTTCAAAGGGCACCCCCACCACAGGCATTGGTATAAGGGGGGCCTTTGTCGTGCCACCTGACTTACCACTGGCTTGGCAAGTGACACAGGAGCGGCAAAACTCCTTTGTATCTTCGTTCATATGAGGCCAGTGAAAGTGTGAGACAAGCCTGTCCCACGTTTTCGTCTGGCCTAAGTGACCTGCTAAGGGAATCTCGTGGGCCAAGGTAAGTAGGAAACCACGCTGAGACAAGGGTACAACCAGCCTCCTGGTCATGCCAGGCTTGGGGTCTCTTGACTCAGTGTACAGGAGTCCATCTTCCCAGTATACCTTGTGGGTACCTGTGGCGTTCCCAGCAGCCTCAGCAGCAGCCTGCTGTCTGAGGGGTTCAAGAGAAGGGCAGTCTAACTGGTCCTTCCCCAGGTCTTCCCTTGAGGGTCCCCCTGAACCCAAGAATTCAACTTGATCAAGTTCGAACTCCCTAGGCTCAGTTTCCCTCAATTCCTGTAGGTCAGCCTCCTCTGAGACTTGATCCACGACCTGGGGCAAGGGGGAAGGCGCAGCCTTAACCCTACCGCTCTTTTTCTTGGGAGGTGTCTGGTCCGTTGTTCCAGGATCCAGCACCTGTTCAGTGGGGCATTTCCTGACCTGTGACCTGGTCACAGCGAACACATGTGCTGGCAAGCCTAACATTTCCATGTGAGTCCGGTGCTCCACTTCTGACCATTGTGATGACTCCAAATCATTGCCCAACAAACAATCCACTGGGAGGTCTGAACTAACTACAACCTTCTTTTGGCCAGTTACCCCTCCCCAGGAGAAAGCTACAATTGCCATACTGTGATTGGTAGTGACATTGCTTGCATTGGTCACCAGGAATTCTGTACCTGGCATGATCTGTCCAGGGTCCACAAAGTTAGGTGTCACCATGGTGACACTGGCACAAGTGTCCCTATAGGCCTGAGCCATTTTTCCGTTTATGAAAGGCGTCTGTCTGTATTTGCCCAAAGTATTGGGACTTACATCAGGGGACATATCCACATCCCCTGTACTGACAAGGACAGCCTGAGTGAGTGTGCCAACTAAGTTGTCACGCCCCTCAGAACCCAGGGTTAACCCTACTAAACCCTTGGGAGGTGCACTACCACTGCTGGCTGTACTAGGGGGCACAGGTGCCTTAGGGGCTGCAGTGGCAGGAGTCTGCCCTCCTCCTTTCTTGGTGCACTCACTAAACCAGTGAGATTTACTTTTGCAGTACTGGCACCATCTTTTGGATTGGCCTTCTTTCTTCTTTTGGGGAGCCTGACCCCCACCCTCTTTGGGTTGTTGGGGACCTGTCGAAGACTTCTGGTCATTTTGTTCCCCCTTAGAATCTTTACCCTTCTGGTCTGCTTTCTTCTGACCACCTTGATTCTGGCCCTGGTTCTGTTTAACTCTTGTACGAACCCATCTGTCTGCCTTCTTTCCCAATTCTTGGGGAGAGGTCAGATCCGAGTCGACAAGATGCTGATGCAACAACTGGTTCTGACAATTGTTTAAAATTTGCTCTCTCATCATCAAATTATACAATCCTTCGTAATCAGTAACCTTACTGCCCAGCAACCAGCCTTCAAAAGCCTTAGTGGCACAATCGACAAAGTCAGACCAGTCTTGAGACTGCGTTTTCTGGGTATCCCGGAACAGCACCCTGTACTGCTCCGTGGTTAGGCCAAACCCTTCGACGAGTGTATTCTTCAAGACGTGGTAATTATTAGCATCCTCTACCCTTGTGGTGAGGAGCTTGTCTCTTCCTTTACCTTCAAAGGAGAGCCACAAGATAGCTGCCCACTGACTCTGGGGAACACCTTGCACAGTGCAGGCCCTCTCCAAAGCAGTAATCCATTTGTGGATGTCGTCCCCTTGTTTAAAGGGGGGCACTATCTTACCAAGGTGTTTCGTATCAAAACTCCTTTCCCTATTGCTAGGTATAATGCTGCCACCAGTGGGGACTGCCCCACTTAACTGTTGCTCTCTAGCAAAGGCAAGCCTCTCTTTGGCCAGGGCAAGTTCTTCCCTTTCAATCCTCAGATTAGCTGCCCTTTCCTTAGCTTCGTACACTCTCCTCTGAGGGGACGTCATCCCTCTTTGAGAAGAGTTGTGAGAGCCATTGGTTTGAAGGGATCTGCCAGAGCCTCTTGACAGAGATCGGGCTCGCCCATTCCCAATGTTAAGCTGACCTGATAGTGGCCCCGGGGGTCCCCCAGTACCACTGTCATGCTTGCTTAAGTTGGACCTGCTTAGTCTAACGACTTCTACCTGTCCCTTATCTGCCTCATCCCCAGAGGGATCCTCATCCTCATCATCCTCCACATCTTCGTTCTCAGTTGCGAGGTGGATGAGGTCAGGATCGTCTCTGGTTCCCTCGAGGGGAGGCATGTCTCCTTCTGGATTAGAAGAGCTGGGAAGGGTCTCAGCTTTTCTGGCATCATAAGTCTCCAAGAGACCAATCAGAAAGGACGTTGTGGGGTTAGACCCCTGCTTGATCTTCCTGGAGTGACACACTTGTCTTAACTCCTTGAAGCTCAGCACAGTATATCTTGAAGGGATGACCTGTGGAGGGTCAACTGACACAAGGGGAGACTCAGAGTTTCCTCCTTTGTCCGACATACTGTTTCTAGTGTGGTGTAAGTGATGCACCTACCTACACTATGTGTTTACCTACTGATCCCTTGCTAAGAGTTGCAGCCAAGGTGTGCTAGGCCTTGAGGAGCTGCAACAGCTGGTTCAGTAGAACTCAGAGTATTCTAAGCTTAGTTATATGTACTAACAGTACTTATGTGATCTTTCAACAAGATATTCTTAGGATACGTGTGGTAAAACAACAGCAAGCTCAAATCCCAACCGCTGCTCACCAATGTGAGAAGTTGGCCCGATATGCAGCGTTCGCTATTCTAGCGACCGCTATGTATCGTTCCAAACGACCCTTATGATGATTGGTTGTAAGTCAACCTATAGACCAGCTATCCTAGTAGCGTGGATACGAGCAGTCTAAGGCTAAAGACTCGAGAGGGCGTGTTAAGCCAGCTGTTTACCACACATGTATCCCTTGAACACCCAGTGAAAGGACACCACACAAGTGTTATGAAAATAAACGGTATATTTATTTAAGAATCACAACAGCCCTGTACTCTTTATGAGGACAGGGTACTAAGCACAAATCAAATCTCTTAGGAAAATACTTCAAGTGCACAATTAAAACAAGTGTCCGAAGACACGGGAAGTTTAGTGGTCTCGGGCGGACCCGATAAGGCAAGTCGGAAGCGAGGGACTCAGGACCCTAGAGTAAGGAGGCTATGCAGGCACCGAAATGCCGAAGTTACCTAGCCACGAGGGCTGCGGCTGCACAAGTCTTACAGGCGTCGGGGGTCTTCGCTGACGAGCCAGGAGCCGGAAGAAAAGGAGTTGCTGGCCGGCGACCAGTGATGAATAGTTCGTAGAGATCCAAGCCTGGATCAGAGATCGTTGATACCTGAAAGCAGAGGGGACCAAGTTCGTACTACTAGCCAGTAGTCAGAGGGTACCAGGAGGGCACCGGTTGGCCGTCACCTCGACCAGGTGAGTGGGCGACGCTAGGCTCTGCAGTCTCACGGACCAGGAGGCGTTGTCGGCGACCAGGATGGAGGTGCGAGCTGTCCCACGAAGGATGATGCTGTCGGCGTCGCTGGGCAACCAGCCTTGGCAGATCTCAGGGCCACGTGGTAGGCCTAAGATGGCGTCTTGAATGGACCAGGAGGGTCCGGGGTGCTCCTCTCGGAAAAGGGAGCAAGGGCCGATCTGGAGCAACCAGACCAGCAGAGTTGTTTGTCGGTCGTCGTCAAGGAAGGGCACAAGCCAGCGGCTAGTGACCGGACAACGTGCTGAGCAGCGAGCAGAAGGGCCCCACGCAGATCGTGGAGATGCTGGGAGACTGCACTTCGGTGCTGGAGCGGCTCAGGGTCGGGGCTTCTCGGACCCCAGAGCACTCACCAGAGAATTGCTTCGATGGTCGTGCTGGTTAAGAGCGTGCAGGTTCTGATGATGGCCGGTCCCTCGAGGTCTCGTCGCACCCACAGATCACAGCTGAGCTGATGACGTGGGTAGAGGTCAGAGGTGCCAGGGAAGCCGGTTCTCGTCGAGCTGGGCCGTCGGATTCCTTGAGGAAGGACTTACAGCAAACCGCAGAGTTCTTAGATGGTGCCCGCTGATGCAGGGTGACTACTCCTTAGTCACAAGGGAGAAATCTTGAGAAGAGTCTCGAATGTCCTTTCGTAGAAAGTAGTTCTTGATTCAAAGATGATCTAATTTGGAAGGGTCCCCGCTCCGGCCTTTATTCTAAAGAAAGGGGTGGGTACATGACTAGGTCCTGCCCTAAGGGTGGGACCAGGAAGGGGGGTAGTTACACCCCTCTCCCCTGCCGGACTTTCCCCAGGCCAGGGCTGGTGCCCCTGGAACTGGTTCTAACCGGCAGATGCGTAGTGAGCACCAGGGTGCCACTCCGCAGTCACCTTCTCGCAAAAGCCCTACCTACCCAGAATACACAAACCCTGTCTGGGACGGTGCGAACACCGCCCTCGACAGGAAACCCTTTGTCCAAGCTCTCCTCGCTGGAAGGACTCCCAGCAGCAGGAGGTCAGACTCGTGTCTGTGGTGGCAGCATCCATTTTGTGGAGCTGAGGCTTTAGTTAACTTTAACCGGGGTTCACAGTTACGTACATGTCGTGTCACTCTAGAAGGGCGGAATTCTAACCTCGTCGCCAGAATTGGGGAGGGGGCAGCATCCCGATTCGTATGACACCTTACTCGACATGCCTTGATAACGCGACACCGAAGTTACCGATGTGGTACGCGTTATCATGGAACAGCCATTGGGTCTTGATTCCGCAAGCTGCAACCGGGCTCGGCTCGGGCCAGAACCTAGTTCACACGAGCCCACGCACTCTGCCTTCAGGATTGTCAAGGCCTGCCATAGGAGTGACTGATAGGAACTCGGGTGTCCATTGTATGGTTAGATATAGAGCTACTATACCTAAAGCAAAGGGTGATTACACGACTTTGCCCCAGCTGTCATGCAGCCAGTTGTGTCAAATTTAGGAGGCCAGCCAGGGGTGGCATAATACATGCTGCAGCCCCTGGCGGCCCTGGGTACACCTATGCCCTGCGTTACGGGGTCTGATAAGGTGGCCCAGTACCAATTGGTAAATGCACCTAGGGTACATATCGTAATTTAGAAAGAGAACAGCCAGGCTGTGGGTCTGATTGGCAGGCCCACAGCCAGAGAAAGTCGTAAACCAGTGAAACAAAAGCAAAAAATCTGGGTGATCATAGGATTGCAGACCCTACTCTCCTACATTTGGTACTAAACGTCTTGGCACATTAAACCCACACTGATGACCATGTGGGATTTAAAGAAAAATTTACAATTAGGGCATCTTAGAGATGCCCCCTGAAAAACGGCCTACCACTAGTGTCCATCCTGAGTGGCTGCTTTCAGCTACCACCACCAAAAATATTTCTGGATCCTTGAGTCGAGAGCCTGCTGCTCTCGGGGGTCTGAAACAATGAACATCCTGGGACGAAGTACCAAGTCTCCTCCCCCAGGATGGGCAGGGTTCACGAAGGGGAAGCTTCAAAGGCTTGCCACCTTTGTGAGCTTCCCCAGCCCACTTGCTACTTTCAGCAACTGGTCCTGACCCTCACTTTGGGCGTGAGAACCGGCGGGAAAAACAAGTGAGGAAGGGGGTGTGCCCACCTCTGCCAACTCCACTCCTTAGGTGGGAGAGGTAAGGTGAAGCACAACTCTCAGTCCCTGCCATCTTGCAGATGGGGGGACCCAGCCAACCAGGGATAGGCTTATGCCCCATTCCCACTGGAGGGTGGCACAATAGGGGGGTGTACCTACCCCAGGGAAGAGGCCCATTTGTCCCAACCTTTTTCCTACCTGTAACGCCCCTAAATCTACTATTTAGGGGCATCCCTGAACCTTGCTTCCTCAGACAAGAACCTGCAAGAAGAAAAGAAGAAGATGGACGGAACAGCCGTGCCAAAGCTAACAATAGGAGGACGCCCACTGACTTGGACACAGCCTTACAAGCCTGTCTCCACTGTGAACCTGCTCCAGCAAAATCCTGGTGTCTTTTGCAGCCAGCAACCTCGACAAACCCGGAGGACCTGCCTGCCTTCAATCCCAAAGACTCTGTCACCATTGAACACCGGATTTGTTGAAACAGACTCCAGTTCCGCAGGATCCGCGGGTATGCAACCGACGCCCGCGGCTCAAGTTCGAGTGACCCAGCACCAAGAGGCGGTCCCCCCTGCGATCCTGACCTGAGATCCGGCAACCCATGACCTGCCTGAGGCTGACGCCTGCAGCCTGAAACCAGAAGGTCCCCCGCAACCGCAGCCAGGAGCGGGTAAGAATATCCGGCCCTAAAAGGCACCCTTGCAACTGATACACCACGGCCTGGGGTGGTCCAGCTGACAGTGCCTAACCAACCCCCAAGATCCTAACTTACCTCCCCAAGTGCTGCTCACCCCCAGAAGACCTTCGTACCCGAGCATGCAGTGCTTTTGCAAACCAGAGACTCCCCATTGAAAGCTGCAGGGCTTCTGACACCAAAACAGAACTCTGCACCCCAGTGTCGCTGAGGGTGCATCTTTTGTGCTGGCCTAAACCCCCATTTACCCTGAGTTTAAGTCCAGGAGCTTTGCTCCCGCAACCCAGTGGCCTGCTAGTCAGCAGCCAGCAACCGGCGGGCCCTTATCCCCCATTGGATATCATTGGGCCTCAGCACACTGCACCCGGCTGCCCGAGTGTTGCTGAGGGAGTAACAAGAGTGCATCATTCACCCTGGCAGACCCCTGAGTCTAACCCCAGAACACCAAATCCCACAGCAAAGTACTTACCTTTGAACCAATAACACTATGTTCGAGGCATATGAGCTGCAGAATACATATATTTGCATAGATCCCCATTTGGTGTTGGGCTCGGAGGTTTGCACTTTGTTGTTGTCTTGGAAGACGTCTTTGTAGTCACAAGATAGGGGACTCCTCCTTTGGACGATAATACGCATGGGCATCGACTCCATCTTTAGATTGTTTTTTTCCGCCATCAAGTTTGGATGTGACCTGCTGTGCTCCCGCTCGGCACCGTGTTTCCAAACTTTTTTCGACGGGCACCCATGAACACTCGACGGTAGTGTTTCGTTTGTGTGCCCTACGAAGCGCTAACCTTAAAATCCTCGATTCCGGTCGTCGACGCGGGCCACTGGGCCTTTCGGCGCAATTCACCCGTACAGCTAATGGAAAGGACTCCATTTAAAAAAAATGCCCAGAGCGTGAAGCTACATTTCCACACAGTGACCACCACAAGGTCTGCAACCTTTGCCTCTCACTAGAACACAAGGAAAAGGATTGCCAGGCCTGTGCTTCTTTTTGCTCCAAGAAGACTATTCGTGATCCCTGGGCTCGACGACACGTTATGGCTCAACAGGCTGCACCGGTGCCGGTAGACATTTTTTCGACGAAGGCCCTGATGTTCCAGAGGCAGAGATTTCGGAAGAGCTTGAGATCATGTCTGAAGCTGACGTCACCTACTCCGATGATCACATCACTCCAGGTCAACTAGTGAGTACAAGCGTCCATGCCCCTGCCCCACCCAAAAAACAAAACGCTCCGGTCAAAACTTTGCCTGAAGGCCTAGTTTAAGACCGAAAGAAAATTTCAGAAGCCCCACCTCTGGGCACGGCTCTAAATTCAAAAGAAAAGCCTTCCGGCAGCTCGGGCTGAGCAAGCTGCACCTGGTTACCCATAAAGCACCATTGGTACGGAAAACAGGGACACACCCTATTTCCGTAACACCCAAAAAGGCCTCTGTATCGAAATCTTCGGCACCAAAACACCATAAGGCCTCTGAACCGAAACAACACCCATAACCTTTGGGTCCGAAGAAGTTTTCGGACTAGACACCAACATCGAAGCTGAAGGAACACAAACCCCCTTCTAGGGCTCCAGAGTCTAAATCAAAACCACGACCGGAACCGAAAAAATCAGCACTGAAAGCAGACCAAGACCAGGAAGAACTGTTTCGGCCAAATCCTATCCATCCGAAACAAAAGACGTTACATGTTGACTCTAAAACAGGCCATATTGTCAATGTTCCAGCAAAGAAGAGAAAATCAGATACCTCACACTCTCCTGAGGTACCTGTGAAGATAAGAGACTTTGCAACTTCACCCTTAAGACTCTCTTCTCTTGTTCTTCCTACGAAACCTTTGTCTCCTATACACTCTCTCCAATACTTCTATACTTACCCGTACCACCACGGGATGAGGATGATGTAGGGGACGGGGTGGACACGATAAGGATCCTTTAGATGACTCTGATGATGACTCTATTCCACCACAGGATACATCGGATGATTACAATACTCTCACAGATCCTCCAGACATTCCTGATACAGATGTGTACCCATGTAGGCCATCCCCGCAAGACAACAATACATGTTTTAGTCTACTCATTATTAGGACTTCGCAATATCACAGATTTGAACTGCATTCAGACCCCATGGAAGAGGACTTCCTACGTGATACATGTGCTCAGTCACAAAAATCAGTACAGAAGTTACCTATGCTTAAAGGTGTCATTAAACATGCTTCATCACTGGGTTCCCACTGGAAAGACCTAGCGTCTTTCCAGTGTGCTACGACGCCTGTTTTACAGCGGAGCTGGTTGTTGTGAGTGTTGAGGGTGCAGACAGAAAAACCAAATTGTGCTAAGTGAGTGCAAATATTTAAAAAGTGCGTAGTTGTGACGGTAAACTATTTTATTCAAAGTCCAACCAGCACTGGTTAAAAACAATTTAAAGTGGAAACATAGGGTAGGTCTCAATAACTAAAGACACCTAGTCCACTGAGTGAAAGAAATGGTCGACATGTTTCTGCTGTGGGTGAGCCCAAGTCGCTCAGCTTTCGTCAGGACCAAAGAACAGTGATCCTCCGGTGGTATGCACACACTAAGGTGCACCCAGCCGTGAGGAATAATATGTGAAAAAAGTTTAAATATGAGGAAAATTGTTCCAAAATACTTACGGCTTAAAGCCGATTTTGACCCAGGCAGCAAATTGCTGGGGTCTGTACTTTCAGAGGACGACAGGGCCGTTCTTCCGGGCCGCGGTGTTGACTAATTAGGTCCCAGACGGGGAGTCGTCAGCGTGAATATACGCGACGTGAAGCTTTCCCTCCACCGCGTTTGCCTATGAGGAGAGACTGTCGTCCTCTGAAAGTACAGACCCCAGCAATTTGCTGCCTGGGTCAAAATCGGCTTTAATAAAATAGTTTACCGTCACAACTACGCACTTTTTAAATATTTGCAATCACTTAGCACAATTTGGTTTTTCTGTCTGCACCCTCAACACTCACAACAACCAGCTCCGCTGTAAAACAGGCGTCGTAGCACACTGGAAAGACGCTAGGTCTTTCCAGTGGGAACCCAGTGATGAAGCATGTCACCACTAGGTGGTGAGTGAGGGTTCTTACTCAACCTACTTTTGGTTCTCCTTCGCTTCCTGTTTGTTTTTTACCACGTCAAGAGTCTCCCTTGTAAGTGGTGTTTTGTTCTATCACTCTTTAGTTGTTTATGTAATTATTCCTTTGGGGTAAGAGAGTGACCTGTCATACCCTTACTCTCCTTTTGTTTATTAGTCATTAAACATGCACCAGGCATATTTAAAGACCCTGTCAGGACCAGGATTCTCAATCCTCTGATTGCTAAAAAATATAAACCTGGCCCTAACGATCCAATTTACATTAAAGGACAACTCCCTTTATATTCTTTGGTAGTCTCAAATGCAAGAAAACGTGCTAATTCTCAAACCTCCTTTGATGCCCCACCTCCTGACAAAGAGTCTAAACTGCTAGATGCATCAGGCAAACAAGTTGCCTCCCAAGCAGCCAATCACTGGAGAATAGCGAATACACAAGCACTTCTTGCCAGATATGACAGGGCTCACTACGATGAGCTTGAAGATCTTATTCAACATTTACCTTACCAATATAAAGCCAAATCCAAGGATCTGATCCAAGAGGGCAAGTTAATTACAAATGAATCCACCAAATGTGCCCTCGATGAAGCAGACACCACATCTAGATTAGTCAACACCAGTGTCTTACTTCGCAGACATGCATGGTTGCGCATTTCTGGCTTTAAACAAGAAGTGCAAACAACTATCTTGAATCATCCGTTTGATCAAGAACACCTCTTTGGCCCAGCTGTGGATACCGCTTTGAAGAAAATGAAAAAAGTTATAGAAACTGCTAAATCAATGGGAGCATTACAATCCCAAACACCACAGGTTCCTTTTGTCGCCCCTTTTATAGGGGCGGATCCAAAAACATTAGCACAGACACTGCTTCCTCCTACAGAAGTCTCACACAAACATCCCCCAACTAGGCATATTTTAGAGGTGGGTACCAAGGAAATAACAACAAGGGTAGAGGCTGAGGTAATTACAACCGAACCTCCCCTACTACCAAACAATGACTCCCCGCCTCTCCCTCCAGACCATTCCACTCCGGTCGGAGGAAGACTCTCACAGTTCCTACCTGTCTGGAATTCCATCACTATAGACAGGTGGGTAAGACAAATTATCCAGTATGGTTACTGACTGGAACTTACCGCAACTCCCCCAACCATACCTCCCAAACAACGTCCAATGTCCATGGAACTTCTAACTCTTCTCAAACAAGAAGGTCTCTCACTTCTTCAACAGCATGCAATAGAACCAATTACCCTTCAGCATAAAGGAACAGGGTTTTACTCCCTCTATTTTCTCATCCCCAAAAAAGACGGAACTCTCAGACCAATACTGGACCTCAGACCTTTAAATATCTTTTTCTAATCAGACCATTTTCACATGGTCACTCGTCAACAAGTCCTCCCACTACAACAAGGCGACGTCTCGCCACTCTAGATCTCAAGGACGCCTACTTCCATATTCCTATACACCCTGCGCAAGGAAATATCTAAGGTTTGTAGTGGACTGTCAGCACTATCAATTCAAGGTCCTCCCATTCGGAGTGACCACAGCACCCAGAGTCTTCACCAAATGCCTAGCAGTAGTAGCAGCCCACTTGCAAAGACATCAAATTCATCTGTTTTCATACCTGGACGACTGGCTCATAAAAGCCAAGTCATACAGCCAGTGTGTTCACTACACTCACCAAAAATTCACCAGCTCCACAACTTGGTGTTCACAAAAAACCTCACCAAGTCAAATCTTAAACCGTCCCACATACATCAGTATCTAAGAGCCCCAATAGACACTTCCAAATCCCTTCCGTACCCCAATCCACTCAGAATAGCCAGTATGCAAACCCTCATGGCAAAATTTCAGCCCCAATACTCACTACCAGCTTAAGTGTTTATGCAACTAATAGGAATGATGACCTCTTGCTTTTTCATAGTACCTCCCTCAAGACTCCAGATGCGCCCTTTACAAGAATGTTTAGCACGTCAGTGGAACCAGGCTCAAGGTCAACTTTCAGATCTGGTATTGGTGGACAGCCGCACACATCACTCTCTGCCGTGGTGCAACGCACAAAACCTTTTCAAGGGGCGGCTGTTCCAAGACCCAGTTCCACAGATAGTGCTAACAGCGGACGCATCACTCACCGGCTGGGGAGCTCATCTCTTAAACCATAAAATTCAGGGCAGGTGGACCCCTCAACAAAAAGTGCTCCACATCAATCACCTGTAATTACTGGCAATCCTTCCAGCATTAAAATCATTCCAGACACATTTCATCAACGAAACTGTCCTTGTCCGCACCGACAATATGACAGCAAAGTATTATATACAAACAAGCATTTACAATGCAATGGGTTTGCCTTTGTTAAAGTTAGAGCTATTGGCATTGCTCTTGACATTATTTTTATTTATGTTTTTTTTAACATAAATGGCATTGTCATTTACAATAGCAAATTCAACCATTCTTCTAACCCATCTGAACACCCAGCCACTGATCCACCCGCTCATCTATCTACGCATGCGCTTGCCAATCTCTTCATTCACCCACCCAGCTGCCCACTTGTCCATTCCGGTACCCACTCATCTATCAAAGCAGGCGCCCGCCGACCTCATCATACATCCGCTCCCTCGTCCCTCCCTCCAGCTGCCCACCTACTCATCCATCCACTCATCCTTCCACCTATTCATCCATCCGCTCACACATCCATCCGCCCACTCATCAATCTGCTCATCCTTCCACCCGCTCATCCTTCCACCCACCCATCCGCCCGCTCATCCTTCCACCCACCCATCCGCCCGCTCATCCTTCCACCCACCCATCCGCCCGCTCATCCTTCCACCTACTCATCCATCCACTCATCCTTCCACCTACTCATCCATCCATCCACCCACTCATCCATCCGCTCATCCTTCCACCCACTCATCCATCCGCCCACTCATCCATCCGCCCACTCATCCATCCGCCCACTCATCCATCCGCCCACTCATCCATCCGCCCACTCATCCATCCGCCCACTCATCCATTCGCCCACTTCTAGGATGGTCAAACAGTTTGGAAAATGTTTGCAAAAACTCACACACTCCTGAGCTTGTATTTTCTCACTGCATGTTGCACGGACGGCCCTCGCAATGCTCCTTTCCTGCGGTGGTAAATGCGCCATTCTGGCAGATTTTCCACTATTGTAAGAGCAATTTATGATCGAGTTTTCTATTGCAATGGCATTTTTTGGGTGCCCGCGGTCTGCTTGTTTGACTCTGGCCTTCTAGGTGCCTTCATAACCTGGTCACAACAGCATCTCTGGGTCTCAGCAGCCCTTTGTATACTCTAGTGTGCAATGTATCGATGCAGCGCCTGCTCACGCCCTGTGCACTGACGATGATTCAATGCAGTGCCTGCCCACGTTGCTGTGCACATGCAGGGCCTGTCTAGCCCCTGACCTTACATGCCATTGTGTACAGCTTTACAATGTATCAATGCATTGCCTGCCCACACCCCTGTGCACTACCTTCGCTTGCTATTGTGCTCTGCCTGACAATGTATCATTGCAGTGCCTCCTCACGGCAGTGTGCACTGCCTTTCCATGCCAATGCAGTGCCTGACATGTATCAATGCAGTGCCTGTCTATCCCCCTGTACCCTGCCTTTACATGCCACTGTGCACTGCCTAATAATGAATCCATCCAGCGCCTGCCTATGCCCCTGTGCACTGTCTTTCTATGCCCCATGCTCTGCCAGTCCGTGCCTCCGTGCCGTACCTGGCCATGCCCCATGCTGTGCAAGTCTGGGCCCCCATGCTGTGCGTGTCCCGTGTTGTGCCAGTGCGTGGCCGAATGCTGTGTCAGTCCGTGCCCCGTGCAGTATCCGGCCATTGCCCCATGCTGTGCCTGTTTGTGCTCCCATGCTGTACCGGTCTGTGCCCCGTGCAGTATCCGATCATGCCCCTTGCTGTGCCTGTCCGTGCCCCCTGCGTGCCCCCATGCTGTACCGGTCCGTGTTCCCATGCTGTACCGGTCCGTGCCCCCTGCGGTGCCAGTCCGTGCCCCCGTGTTGTGCCAGTCCGTGCCCCCATGCTGACAGTTCGTGCCCCGTGCAGTATCCGGTCATGCCCCCATGCCGTGCCTGTCTGTGCCCCCCGCGGTGCTCGGGCAGCAGGGCACAGTGTGAGGGGCAGGCACCGAGAACTAGGAAGAGAGTGAGGGACCGTGAGACGGAGGTCGGTTGGGGCGAAGGAGGGGAGAGTGTGCAGAGCGCCAGGACTGACAGTGAGGAAGGGACAGACAGGCGGCAGCGAGCAAGAAGGGAGAGCGAGCAACAAGAAGAGAAGGAAAACGACAGCGCAAGGGTGAGAGGGGCGGGCAGAGAGGGAGTGGCGGAGGGCGGGGAAAGAGAGAGAGGGGCACCGAGGGGAGAAAGACCGATAAGAGCATTAAAAAAGAGGAGCGGGAGGGCCTTGGCGAAGGAGAGGAGCGGAGAGGGGCGGCCACAGAGAGACAGGGTGAGGGAAGGGTTAAGACTTAGAGAGTGCGAGGGGGACGAGTGAGCCACGGAGAAACACCGAGGCAGATAGAGAAGAGAGAGCACGGCGTGTGTATGAGAGAGACAGAGAGACTCGGAGAGCTGCTCTCAGACGGGGGAGTGCGGGGGTCCCACAGCCACCATCCCTGCGGCCCGGGGCGGAGCTGAAGCCAGCGCCGGAGGAGGAGGACAGAGGGAGGAGTATTCCGAAATGTGGTGTTGATTTAAAGACTTCTCTGTTCCTATTCTCCGGCGAGCCCTGCCAATTACAGAAATCTAACTTGGCCAGAGCTCAACTCACAAACAGTGCCCCGGAGGCACGGGCCAGGAATGCGCTTGGAGGAATGTGATGTCAGCACCACATCTGAGGCGCCGTGGCGGGGGTGAAGATCGGAGGTTGCGTGTCCCATGTGGGGAATGCGAAGGAGGCCGAGTTGGAAAGCCGGGACTTGGGGGTGCGGGGGGGGGGGCAGGGAAGGGGGGGGGGGGTGAACTCGCGCGGTGGTTAAAAAGTACATTTTTAAAAAATAAGAAAACTTACCTGACTGCCCGTGTCCGCGTCAGAGCAGAGGAAGGAGCTCTAGTGATGACGCGGCGGAGGCTCGGCCGGCTGGGCCAATCCCAGCGCGGCCCTGGCTGGAGGCGGACGGCTGCTTCCTTCGGCTGGGGAACTCGGCTTCGGGGGCCGCGGCGGGGAAACAAAGGGACAATGCCGGGTGGGCACCGGCTTTAGAGGTCAGCAAAAGCGCTCCACGCAATGCAAGTGAGGCTCCTTCTCCTTCAGGCGGGTGCCGGCAATGCCGGACCAGATTCGGGGGCGTTCCCGAGAACAGGCTTTCGGCTGACGTAGCCAAAAGCCAAAAAATCTCGGGAACGCCCCGGAATCTGGTCCGGGATTGACAGACAGAGCCAACTCCCAATGGTTAGCCTCCATTTATGGAGCTAGCCAATGGGAGGAGGGGGCGTAGACCCGACACCACACACAACTCATAAAGTTTTTTGGCGCATGCGTACTTCGTACGCATCGCCAGTCAAAACCTAAAAAGGAGGAGGAACACATTCTTTGCAGCTTTCTCATCTAGCGCAAAACATATAGAGATGGGCCATCCCACAAAAGATATACCTTCTAGC
Source organism: Lissotriton vulgaris (assembly GCF_964263255.1). Taxonomy (NCBI): domain Eukaryota; kingdom Metazoa; phylum Chordata; class Amphibia; order Caudata; family Salamandridae; genus Lissotriton; species Lissotriton vulgaris. Next base: position 92,331,853 of record NC_141694.1, read on the forward strand.
AGAACATCTTCCAGGAGTACACAATCAGGTTGCGAATCTACTCAGTCGTCGGACACACCACGAATGGGAACTTCATCCACAAGTTCTTCATCCATTTTTCCACATGTGGTGCCACCCAGACATAGATCTGTTTGCCACACTCACAAACGTGAAATGCCCAACCTTCGCCCCCGGGTATACACACACATTGTCCAAGGGCAATGCGATAAGGAGGAACTGGTCATGTAAACTTGCGTTCGCTCTTCCGCCACTCCTGCTCATTCCATTAGTAGTGCGCAAACTCAAGATGATCCTATTTGCTCCAACATGAGCCCAGAAACCATGGTTCACTACACTCCTAGAACTCTCAGTAGTTTCACACCAAAAACTACAACTTTCCCCAAAGCTTCTTACACAGAACCATGGAGCAATAAGGCATCCAGATCCAGCTCAACAAAACATAGCAATCTGGTTCCTGAAGTCCTAGATTTCGGTTAGCTCAACCTCCTACTGGACTGTATGAACAATATTAAAGAAGCTAGACGCCCTACTACTAGAGCTTGCTATGGAGCCAAATGTAAAAGATTTGTCATTTACTGGAACAACAACAAAATTGACCCACTAGATGCTTCCATTCAAAATATTATTTGCTATTTACTGCATCTAAAAAGATGAAATCTGGCATACATATCCATAAGACTCCATCTTGCTGCCATTGCATTTGTCATTGTTTAGGGTACTGCTATCAAAGTGCTTATGGAAGGCCTTAAAGGCAAATTCTTCCCAGAATCCCACCCTCTCCAGTGTGGAATTTAATTATTGGGCTCATGGGTCCTCTCATTTGGGCAGAGGTTCAAATGGAACTGCAGTTCCTTACATGGAAAGTTGCTTTCCTTGACGCAATCACCTCACTCAGGAGAGTAAGTGAGATCCAGGCTCTAACCATACAAGAACCATTCTTACAAATTCATCAATACAAGGTGGTTCTTAGAACAAATCCAAAATCCCTTCTCAAAGTAATCTCTGCTTTCTATTTTAATCAATCTGTGGAATGACCCGTTTTTCCCCAAAACCAGATTCTGTAGCAGAGGGAGCTCTTCACACACTTGATGTCAAAAGAGCTATACTTTATTGAATTGACAAAGCTAAACCTTTTAGAAACACAAACCAACTGTTTGTAGCTTTCTCTCCACCTCATAAAGGAAACCCCATCTCCAAAGCTAGAATTGCCAGGTGGATAGTCAAATATATTCAAATATGCTACCAAAAGGCAAAACACACATTAACAATTCCACCTAGAGTGCATTCAACACGCAAAATAGGGGCTTCCATGACATTCTTAGGGAACATTCCCTTAGATGACATTTGTAAAGCAGCAACATGGTCTACAACACACACCTTCACTAAACGTTATTGTGTAGTTGTACAAGCAAAACAACAAGCTTCTGTCGCCTCATAAAAGTGGGAATACTCCTAGGTTTTTCACAACTTAATTTACGACTACACTTGAAAAGAGAGTAGAGACTTTATAAAAGCCTTTTTCTGCTGCATCCCTTCCAGTTATGCCAGATTCTCCTCTGTTGCCACTTGGGATATTAAAACCAATAATCCTTTTTAAGATCTTCTCCAAGAGCCTCCCTTTAAATATGTTGCCAAGAGTGGTTGCAAGACCAGCTTCAATGTCTCCAATAAGGAAGAGGAGACAATAATTCCCCCTCTTCAAGCCGTTCTCCAGAAAGAAGGAAAATATTCAGATCTCCAACAATATCTTAACACTCTCCATGACTACAGATGGCTCTACATCAGTCGAACTTTGCCAGCGGCTTCCCCATCTAGATACTCTCCAGGGGAGGACATCACAACCTTCCAAGAGGTGTTATTTATACAATATCTGTTGAATATGTCTCTAGATTATCCACAGTCTACTGTTTTGACAATACATGAAACCTTGAAAAATAGAGCAGCTCCTGATCCTATTTTGCCATGGTTTCCAGATCTTCTGAAAATAGTGGAGGAAGGAAATTTACAACTTGCCACTGGTAGAGCAGCGACACCAAAATTGCTTAAAAAATATAACCCAGCTCCGCATGACCCTGAGTTTTTGAGGTCCGAACCGAAACCGGACTCAGTTCTAGTAATCTCTGTGACAAAAAGATATGCATCAGCTCTGGAAGCCACAGCTCATCCAGAGTGAGAAATTAAAATAGATGCTGATGGTAGAAAAGTGTGGAACTGTAGCCTATGGTATTGAAAATGCAAGTGCTGCTACACTTCTTGGTCTTCATCGGTGTGAATTATGCAGAGGAAAGCAGTCCTTCATTGAAGATCTTCCAAAACACAGTCAGCGTGAATACACAGAGACGCTGCAAGAAAGTGTGTTGGTGGTCTATCAGATAATTAGTGCTACAGTAGATTGGACAACTGGATATTGCATGGGATATCCATAAGGCGATCTTAATGGCTTTTTTTCAGCTACTCAAAAACTAGAGCACAATTAAAAATCATGTGCTTGCTCTTTTCTGGAAAATCTTGGTTCTGCCAGCACGCAGAGGAGGAAATGCAAAAGATTAAAAATGAGGCAGAGACATTGAAAGCAGTTGGTTCGAAAAGCTGAAGATATGTCTTTCAATCACAATACAGATCGCAAGATCATAGATACTACCACCATAGAGTTGAGGCCCATTGTTGGTATCTTAACCCCTTCAATGCTCATGACGGAACAGTTCCGTCATGAGCATCGGTTGAGCTGTGCTCATGACGGAACCGTTCCATCATGACCACGCCTGTTTTCATTAGGGCCCAGCACCGGCGGTAAATCTGCACCGCACGGATTTGGTTAATCACCAATGACCACAGCAGTATTCAGAAACGCCCAGATTTATTTGAAGACAAAGTACTGCAGATTCACTCAAATTTTCCTAGGCAAGTTAAGACAGATCCCGTTGTTAGAGATAGCTTGCCTGATAACCTGGTTGGGGTTTTTCAGAATTTAGCCAAATCTCATCTGAAAAAGTAAAAGAGCTTATTCTCTCCACAAAGTCAGGTTCCCCTTTGGACCCCTGCCCTCCCGCAATGGTAAAACTTATTTCGGAGCACATAGCCCCTATACTTACTAACATTTTTTTTGTAAAATTTTTATTTTGAGTAGAAACAGGAAAATAAAATAAATGCTGCGGAGGTGCCACACATTTCCCCACGCAGGGGGCATAATCAGAAATCAAAGATCAGCGGCATACTATGGTAGCAGAAGCATATCGAGTCCGAAAATCGATCAATCACTGTGGTATGCAGTAAAGCAATAACTCCGGTGAGCTTGTCAGCGGGCAATGTACGATAAAGAGAGCCATATATGATAATTGTCTAGCCCACAATTCTTCGTAACCAGATTGAACAAACTATGGCCCCAGCTACAGGCACCTCAACAAGCCCAAGAACCAGAAAACTAACCGTCCCCCCCCCACCCCCCGCCCCCCCAGGGTGGTGACTCCATACATACTTCACTTACATACCATCATTCATACTAGACTTGAAAGAGGTGTAGTGACCGCAAAGATGCAGGACATACAGCCGAAGGTAAGCCCTAAGAGAGGTAGGTAACCTAAGGTCCCCACTGAAACTGAAAATTCTTGAAATTGCCAAGGAAGATGTCCGCCATTCTTTCCATGCTAAGCAGCTTCCAAAGTCGTGCGTGCCACAGGGAAATTGCTGGTGCCTCTTTCTTTTTCCAAGCAGCGGCCAAAGTGGGTGAAGTAGTGTGGCTCACTGGTTAGAGGCGGCAGACCCGAGAGCAGAGGACGGCCCGGGACCAGGGTTCGATTCCCGGCGCGGCAGGTTTCTGGACCAGGGTCAGCGGACTCGATAATTCTCTCGCCTCGGTGCCCACTCTGATCAGCGATCACACTCGGCAACTCTGGGCATTAGCTTGCCTCATCTTCACTAACGGCCCCACCAGACCGCCGGGGATGCCTGGGCTCACCCTGGAGATACCCATTAAGGGACCATCTCTCAGGGAAGCCAGGAAGGGTTTCGCAGCGGTCGAAGCGCCTTGGGACCCTACGGATAAGTAGTGCGCTATATAAATGCCTATACATACATATACATGCATACATACATACAAAGTAAGCTTGGCAGCCCCAAGGCATAGCCACAGAATCTTCTTGTCTGCCCGTGTCTGATACTCAAGGCCGGGTTCACGCAGGCCCAACAAGACATAGGCCATAGAGTCCTAAGGGGTAGCCAAGGACGTCCTGATGTGCGAGAGAATCTCCTCCCAGTATGGTCGAATTACCGGGCAGTCCCACCAAATGTGGCGGAAGTCCCCTAGGAACCCACATCCCCTCCAGCATTTGTCAGAGGTGGCCGGGTACATGCGATGGAGCCTGGTTGGGCACAGATACCATTGCATGAGCGTCTTGAGATGGGCTTCCCTCAAATGCAGCGAATGGTTAAACGCTGTCAAGTCTCTCCACAACGCCGACCACTCTCCATCGGAGACATCTCTCCCCAGCATCTCCTCCCACTGCCTCATGTAGCGAGGTCGGGGCGCCACCACCGATTTAATCAAGAGTTGGTATATGAAGGAGATGACTCCTTTCATGGCAGAGGTCCGTAGTATAAAGGCCTCAAAGGGCGACGGGGGTCTCGTAGCCGCCTCCAACACCCCAGGTGACGTGGCCCAGTGAAGCAGCTGGACATGACGATACTGTTCCGACGGGGGGACCCCGTAGTCCCTCATACAGTTAGCAAAGGTGAGGGGTTCCTGTCCATGAAACAAATGGGTCAGAGCCCTGCAACCGCCCTCCCTCCAGACATCGAAGGCCCCCTCTCGTATCGCCGACGGGAAGGCCGGATTGAAGTGCAAAGGTGTGAACGGCGAGGGGAACGTGGTCCAGCGTTCGCCTGTGGCCACTGTGTCCCAGACCTTCAGCGTGGTACCCGTTGGGGTACTAATATAGGCGTTCAATGGACAGTCCTTCTTAGGCTTCCAAGCCAAGTCCCAGACCGATCTGCCAGCCACGCTCCGATCCATGTGCAACCAATGTTTTTCAGATGTTTGTTGCGACCACTCCACTAGGACCCTCAGTTTCGCCGCTTTGTAATAGAGCTGCAAGTCAGGAAGTCCCACGCCGACCTCGGCCGACGTAAGACCGTAAAGGAAAAGCGTACCCGACCCCCTTGCCATACAAATCGTAACATCTGAGTCTTGAGATGCCGAAAATAATCGTTGTCTAGCGGAATAGGCAGTGTGTGAGAAGTTGGCCCGATATGCAACGTTCGCTATTCTAGCGACCGCTATGTATCGTACCAACGACCCTTATGGTGTTTGGTTGTAAGTCAACCTATAGACCAGGTATCCTAGTAGCGTGGATACGAGCAGTCTAAGGCTAAAGACTCGAGAGGGCGTGTTAAGCCAGCTGTTTACCACACATGTACCCCTTGAACACCCAGTGAAAGGACACCACACAAGTGTTATGAAAATAAACAGGACATTTATTAAGAATCACAACAGCCCTGTACTCTTTATGAGGACAGGGTACTAAGCACAAACCAAATCTCTTTAGCAAATACTTCAAGTGCACAATTTAAAAACAAGTGTCCGAGGACACGGGAAGGTTAAGGTTTCGGGCGGACCCGATAAGGCAAGTCGGAAGCGAGGGACTCGGGACCCTAGAGTAAGGAGGCTATGCAGGCACCGAAATGCCGAGTTACCTAGCCACGAGGGCTGCGGCTGCACAAGTCTTACAGGCGTCGGGGTCTTCGCTGACGAGCCAGGAGCCGGAAGAAAAAGGAGTTGCTGGCCGGCGACCAGTGCTGAATAGTTCGTAGAGATCCAAGCCTGGATCGGAGATTGAAGAAACCTGAAAGCAGAGGGGACCAAGTTCGTACTACTAGGCAGTAGTCAGAGGGTACCAGGAAGGCACCGGTTGGCCGTCACCTCGACCAGGTGAGTGGGCGACGCTAGGCTCTGCAGTCTCACGGACCAGGAGGCGTTGTCGGCGACCACGGTGGAGGTGCGAGCTGTCCCACGAAGGATGATGCTGTCGGCGTCGCTGGGCCCAGGATGGGGCAACAAGCCTTGGCAGTTCTCAGGGCCACGTGGTGGGCCTAAGATGGCGTCTTGAGTGGACCAGGAGGGTCCGGGGTGCTTCTCGCAAAGATGGAAGCAAGGGCCGGTCTGGAGCAACCAGACCAGCAGTGATGATTCTCGGATGTCGTCACAGAAGGGCACAAGCCAGCGGCTAGTGACCAGACAACGTGCTGAGCAGCGAGCAGAAGGGCCCCACGCAGATCGTGGAGATGCTGGGAGGCTGCACTTCGGTGCTGGAGCGGCTCAGGGTCGGGGCTTCTCGGACCCCAGAGCACTCACCAGAGAGTTACCTCGATGGTCGTGCTGGTTTTAAGAGCGTGTGGGTTCTGATGATGGCCGGTCCCTCGAGGTCTCGTCGCACCCACAGATCACAGCTGAGCTGATGACGTGGGTAGAGGTCAGAGGTGCCAGGGAAGCCGGTTCTCGTCGAGCTGGGCCGTCGGATTCCTTGAGGAAGGACTTACAGCAAACCGCAGAGTTCTTAGATGGTGCCCGCTGATGCAGGGTGACTACTCCTTAGCCACAAGGGAGAAATCTTGAGAAGAGTCTTGAAGTCCTTTCGTAGAAAGTATTCTTGATTCAAAGATGATCTAATTTGGAAGGGTCCCCGCTCCGGCCTTTATTCTAAAGAAAGGGGTGGGTACATGACTAGGTCCTGCCCTAAGGGTGGGACCAGGAAGGGGGGTAGTTACACCCCTCTCCCCTGCCGGACTTTCCCCAGGCCAGGGCTGTCGCCCCTGGAACTGGTTCTAACCGGCAGATGCGTAGTGAGCACCGGGGTGCCACTCCGCAGTCACCTTCTCGCAAAAGCCCTACCTACCCAGAATACACAAACCCTGTCTGGGACGGTGCGAACACCGCCCTCGACAGGAAACCCTTTGTCCAAGTGCTCCTCGCTGGAAGGACTCCCAGCAGCAGGAGGTCAGACTCGTGTCTGTGGTGGCAGCCTCCATTTTGTGGAGCTGAGCTTTCGTTAACTTTAACCGGGGTTCACAGTTACGTACATGTCGTGTCCCTCTAGAAGGGCGGAATGCTAACCTCGTCGCCAGGGTTGGTGAGAGGGCAGCACCCCGATTCGTATGACACCTTACTCGACATGTCTTGATAACGCGACACCGAAGTTACCGATGTGGTACGCGTTATCATGGAACAGCCATTGGGTCTTTTCTCCGCAAGCTGCAACCGGCTCGGCTCGGGCCAGAACACAGTTCACACGAGCCCATGCACTCTGCCTTCAGGATTGTCAAGGCCTGCCATAGGAGTGACTGATAGGAACTCGGGTGTCCATTGTATGGTTAGATATAGGCTACTATATCCAAAGCAAAGGGTGATTACACGACTTCGCCCCAGCTGTCATGCAGCCAGTTGTGTCAAATTTAGGAGGCCAGCCAGGGGTGGCATAATACATGCTGCAGCCCCTGGCGGCCCTGGGTACACCTATGCCCTGAGTTACAGGGTCTGATAAGGTGGCCCAGTACCAATTGGTAAATGCACATAGGGTACATATCGTAATTTAGAAAGAGAACAGCCAGGCTGTGGGTCTGATTGGCAGGCCCACAGCCAGAGAAAGTCGTAAACCAGTGAAACAAAAGCAAAAAATCTGGGTGATCATAGGATTGCAGACCCTACTCTCCTACACAGTGCTTGAAATAAATACAGATATTTAGGTAGAAGGACCATCTTAATAGCATGGATTCTGCCCAGCCAGGACAAGAATTTAGGTTTCCACCGATCCAATTCGGCTCGGGTCTTTGCTAATAAGGGCGGAAAGTTAGCCGAGAACAGTTTCCCCATTGTTTAGGGTACTGCTATCAAAGTGCTTATGGAAGGCCTTAAAGGCAAATTCTTCCCATAATCCCACCCTCTCCAGTGTGGAATTTAATTATTGTCCTTAATAGGCTCATGGGTCCTCTCATTTGGGCAGAGGTTCAAATGGAACTGCAGTTCCTTACATGGAAAGTTGCTTTCCTTGACGCAATCACCTCACTCAGGAGAGTAAGTGAGATCCAGGCTCTAACCATACAAGAACCATTCTTACAAATTCATCAATACAAGGTGGTTCTTAGAACAAATCCAAAATCCCTTCTCAAAGTAATCTCTGCTTTCTATTTTAATCAATCTGTGGAATGACCCGTTTTTCCCCAAAACCAGATTCTGTAGCAGAGGGAGCTCTTCACACACTTGATGTCAAAAGAGCTATACTTTATTGAATTGACAGAGCTAAACCTTTTAGAAACACAAACCAACTGTTTGTAGCTTTCTCTCCACCTCATAAAGGAAACCCCATCTCCAAAGCTAGAATTGCCTGGTGGATAGTCAAATATATTCAAATATGCTACCAAAAAGGCAAAACACACATTAACAATTCCACCTAGAGTGCATTCAACACGCAAAATAGGGGCTTCCATGACATTCTTAGGGAACATTCCCTTAGATGACATTTGTAAAGCAGCAACATGGTCTACAACACACACCTTCACTAAACGTTATTGTGTAGATGTACAAGCAAAACAACAAGCTTCTGTCGCCTCATAAAAGTGGGAATACTCCTAGGTTTTTCACAACTTAATTTACGACTACACTTGAAAAGAGAGTAGAGACTTTATAAAAGCCTTTTTCTGCTGCATCCCTTCCAGTTATGCCAGATTCTCCTCTGTTGCCACTTGGGATATTAAAACCAATAATCCTTTTTAAGATCTTCTCCAAGAGCCTCCCTTTAAATTTGTTGCCAAGAGTGGTTGCAAGACCAGCTTCAATGTCTCCAATAAGGAAGAGGAGACAATAATTCCCCCTCTTCAAGCCGTTCTCCAGAAAGAAGGAAAATATTCAGATCTCCAACAATATCTTAACACTCTCCATGACTACAGATGGCTCTACATCAGTCGAACTTTGCCAGCGGCTTCCCCATCTAGATACTCTCCAGGGGAGGACATCACAACCTTCCAAGAGGTGTTATTTATACAATATCTGTTGAATATGTCTCTAGATTATCCACAGTCTACTGTTTTGACAATACATGAAACCTTGAAAAATAGAGCAGCTCCTGATCCTATTTTGCCATGGTTTCCAGATCTTCTGAAAATAGTGGAGGAAGGAAATTTACAACCTGCCACTGGTAGAGCAGCGACACCAAAATTGCTTAAAAAATATAACCCAGCTCCGCATGACCCTGAGTTTTTGAGGTCCGAACCGAAACCGGACTCAGTTCTAGTAATCTCTGTGACAAAAAGATATGCATCAGCTTTGGAAGCCACAGCTCATCCAGAGTGAGAAATTAAAATAGATGCTGATGGTAGAAAAGTGTGGAACTGTAGCCTATGGTATTGAAAATGCAAGTGCTGCTACACTTCTTGGTCTTCATCGGTGTGAATTATGCAGAGGAAAGCAGTCCTTCATTGAAGATCTTCCAAAACACAGTCAGCGTGAATACACAGAGACGCTGCAAGAAAGTGTGTTGGTGGTCTATCAGATAATTAGTGCTACAGTAGATTGGACAACTGGATATTGCATGGGATATCCATAAGGCGATCTTAATGGCTTTTTTTCAGCTACTCAAAAACTAGAGCACAATTAAAAATCATGTGCTTGCTCTTTTCTGGAAAATCTTGGTTCTGCCAGCACGCAGAGGAGGAAATGCAAAAGATTAAAAATGAGGCAGAGACATTGAAAGCAGTTGGTTCGAAAAGCTGAAGATATGTCTTTCAATCACAATACAGATCGCAAGATCATAGATACTACCAGCATAGAGTTGAGGCCCATTGTTGGTATCTTAACCCCTTCAATGCTCATGACGGAACAGTTCCGTCATGAGCATCGGTTGAGCTGTGCTCATGACGGAACCGTTCCATCATGACCACGCCTGTTTTCATTAGGGCCCAGCACCGGCGGTAAATCTGCACCGCACGGATTTGGTTAATCACCAATGACCACAGCAGTATTCAGAAACGCCCAGATTTATTTGAAGACAAAGTACTGCAGATTCACTCAAATTTTCCTAGGCAAGTTAAGACAGATCCCGTTGTTAGAGATAGCTTGCCTGATAACCTGGTTGGGGTTTTTCAGAATTTAGCCAAATCTCATCTGAAAAAGTAAAAGAGCTTATTCTCTCCACAAAGTCAGGTTCCCCTTTGGACCCCTGCCCTCCCGCAATGGTAAAACTTATTTCGGAGCACATAGCCCCTATACTTACTAACATTTTTTTTGTAAAATTTTTATTTTGAGTAGAAACAGGAAAATAAAATAAATGCTGCGGAGGTGCCACACATTTCCCCACGCAGGGGGCATAATCAGAAATCAAAGATCAGCGGCATACTATGGTAGCAGAAGCATATCGAGTCCGAAAATCGATCAATCACTGTGGTATGCAGTAAAGCAATAACTCCGGTGAGCTTGTCAGCGGGCAATGTACGATAAAGAGAGCCATATATGATAATTGTCTAGCCCACAATTCTTCGTAACCAGATTGAACAAACTATGGCCCCAGCTACAGGCACCTCAACAAGCCCAAGAACCAGAAAACTAACCGTCCCCCCCCCACCCCCCGCCCCCCCAGGGTGGTGACTCCATACATACTTCACTTACATACCATCATTCATACTAGACTTGAAAGAGGTGTAGTGACCGCAAAGATGCAGGACATACAGCCGAAGGTAAGCCCTTAGAGAGGTAGGTAACCTAAGGTCCCCACTGAAACTGAAAATTCTTGAAATTGCCAAGGAAGATGTCCGCCATTCTTTCCATGCTAAGCAGCTTCCAAAGTCGTGCGTGCCACAGGGAAATTGCTGGTGCCTCTTTCTTTTTCCAAGCAGCGGCCAAAGTAAGCTTGGCAGCCCCAAGGCATAGCCACAGAATCTTCTTGTCTGCCCGTGTCTGATACTCAAGGCCGGGTTCACGCAGGCCCAACAAGACATAGGCCATAGAGTCCTAAGGGGTAGCCAAGGACGTCCTGATGTGCGAGAGAATCTCCTCCCAGTATGGTCGAATTACCGGGCAGTCCCACCAAATGTGGCGGAAGTCCCCTAGGAACCCACATCCCCTCCAGCATTTGTCAGAGGTGGCCGGGTACATGCGATGGAGCCTGGTTGGGCACAGATACCATTGCATGAGCGTCTTGAGATGGGCTTCCCTCAAATGCAGCGAATGGTTAAACGCTGTCAAGTCTCTCCACAACGCCGACCACTCTCCATCGGAGACATCTCTCCCCAGCATCTCCTCCCACTGCCCCATGTAGCGAGGTCGGGGCGCCACCACCGATTTAATCAAGAGTTGGTATATGAAGGAGATGACTCCTTTCATGGCAGAGGTCCGTAGTATAAAGGCCTCAAAGGGCGACGGGGGTCTCGTAGCCGCCTCCAACACCCCAGGTGACGTGGCCCAGTGAAGCAGCTGGACATGACGATACTGTTCCGACGGGGGACCCCGTAGTCCCTCATACAGTTAGCAAAGGTGAGGGGTTCCTGTCCATGAAACAAATGGGTCAGAGCTTTGCAACCGCCCTCCCTCCAGACATCGAAGGCCCCCTCTCGTATCGCCGACGGGAAGGCCGGATTGAAGTGCAAAGGTGTGAACGGCGAGGGGAACGTGGTCCAGCGTTCATCTGTGGCCACTGTATCCCAGACCTTCAGCGTGGTACCCGTTGGGGTACTAATATAGGCGTTCAATGGACAGTCCTTCTTAGGCTTCCAAGCCAAGTCCCAGACCGATCTGCCAGCCACGCTCCGATACATGTGCAACCAATGTTTTTCAGATGTTTGTTGCGACCACTCCACTAGGACCCTCAGTTTCGCCGCTTTGTAATAGAGCTGCAAGTCAGGAAGTCCCACGCCGACCTCGGCCGACGTAAGACCGTAAAGGAAAAGCGTACCCGACCCCCTTGCCATACAAATCGTAACATCTGAGTCTTGAGATGCCGAAAATAATCGTTGTCTAGCGGAATAGGCAGTGCTTGAAATAAATAGAGATATTTAGGTAGAAGGACCATCTTAATAGCATGGATTCTGCCCAGCCAGGACAAGAATTTAGGTTTCCACCGATCCAATTCGGCTCGGGTCTTTGCTAATAAGGGCGGAAAGTTAGCCGAGAACAGTTTCCCCACTGTCGGAGTCAGATGGACTCCTAAATATACAATCGAGCCAGTGGCCCAGGCCAAAGGCGTCGGGGGCCGCACGCGGTCTACCTCCGCCTGCAAGAGAGTACGATTCAGGATATACGACTTGCTATAGTTGACTTTGAAGCCGGCCACCTCTTCGTAACGCATCAAGACCTCCCTGATACATGGCAGCGAGTGTTCCGGATCCGCTGTAGAGAATAAGATGTCGTCCGCGAAGAGCATAATTTTATGTTGCTCTCCTGTGAACGGAAGGCCCCGAATCCCCTCATGTTCCCGCACCGCCACTGCCAACGGCTCGATGCTTAACGCGAAGAGAAGGGGGAGAGGGGGCAGCCCTGCCTAGTGCCGCGAGAGTGCGGGAAGAACGCCGATAAATGTCCATTAACCGCTACCCGAGACCTGGGGCTGCAAAAATTTGCCCTCACCATGGTGATAAACTTCTCCGAAAAGCCGAAGGCCGACATCGTATTAAACAAGAATCCCCAATCCACACGATCGAAAGCTTTTTCGGCATCCAGACCCACGAGGACCGCCGGGATGTGGAACCTGTCTGCTTTTTCAAGTAAGTGAATCACCCTTCGCGTGTTATCGTGAGTCTGGCGCCCCGTGATAAATCCGGATTGGTCAGGGTGTATGATTGCAGGCATCAGATCCTGCAGCCTATTCGCCAAGATCGCCGAGTATAGTTTGGCGTCTATGTTAAGAAGCGCTATGGGGCGGAATGAGGCACACTGGGCGAGGTCCTTCCCCGGTATGGGCAAAACCGTTATCACCGCCTCCGCAAGGGAGCCAGTTGAAGATCCAGACACGGCCATGTCATTAAAAAGGGATACTAAAAAATCACAGAGTTCGGTGGCGTGCGATTTGTAAAAGATGGCGGTATAGCCATCAGGCCCAGGCGCCTTGTGTAGTTTCAAGTTCTTGATGGCCTCCAGCACCTCCTCCCTGGTATTCGGGGCCTCCAACAACTCATTCCATTCTTTGGATATCTGGGGGAGGGGTAGGTGCCGCAGATACTCCCGTTGGGCTCCCGCATGGAGCCCGTCCCCCGCATAGAGGTCCGCTTCGCTTCGTCCCGGTGTTGCATCACGCCCGCCGCATCTCGGATCCCTCTGATATACTCACGCTCCCTCCTATCGTGCAGCTGCCGAGCCAAGTGTCTACCTACCTTATTCCCACAGGAGTAAGATTGTCTTCCCAACCTCAACAGCGTAAATTCGGCCCTGTTATTGTAGTGAGTTCTCAGCTTCCCTCGTACCGCCGTCAGTGGCCGGAGGGTCACTCTCGAGGGATTGAGCTTGTAAGCTTGGTCGAGGGTTGCCAACTCTGCCTCCGGATCCTCCCGTTCCCGGCGCCGCAATCGGTTGAGATGTGCATTGAGGCCCAGGCACGTGCCCCTGATGGACGCCTTAAAGGTGTCCCAAGTGGTGGGGACCGAGGTATCAGACACGGGATTAAGCTAAAAAAACTCCCTTATGGCTTTCCGCAGCGCCTTATTAGAGGTATCATCCCTGACCACCGAGGCTGGGAAGTACCATTTCCGCTGCCCGCCGGCGACCAACGTAGGTTGAGCACCAGCAGACTGTGATCAGAAACTGAAAGCGGAAGAATGGCAGAGTCAAGGACATCTCCCCTCAGAGCCTGGCTGAGGAAAATGTGATCTAATCGTGAGTAGGAGTGATGTACATGTGAGAAGAATGTGTAATCCCGGGATGTAGGATGAATAAATCGCCAGCCATCAACCAGCTCCAGGTCCCCAACCAACTGCTGCGATGAGGCAGAAAACACGCCCGTGTCAGCCCTGTTGGCACCAGAGCTGTCTACTGTCCTATCCCACACCAAATTAAAGTCCCCTATTAGGAACAAGTGCCCCTCAGCAAAGTCTCCCACCCTCTGCAACAAGCTTTGTAGGAACCTATTTTGACCGGCATTGGGGAGATACACTACTACAAATGTACACAACCTCCCTTGAACAAGACCCTTCACCATCAGCCAGCGGCCATCCTTATCATTACGCTCCTCCACAGGTTGGAAATGCAGCGCAGCGCGTAAGAGGAGAGCCACCCCTCTATGTTTCGTGGAGGCAGAAGACCTGTATATAAGGGGATACGCCCTATGCCGAAGACGAAGGCGCAGCTCGTCCTTGCGCGCTAAATGAGTCTCTTGGAGCCCCACAACATCCAACTGGTGATCGATCACATATTTCCACACCTTCTGTCGCTTTTGCGGGGAATTCAGGCCCTTAACGTTCCAAGTCCCTATGCTAACAGGCATGATGGAGCGACAACCCAGAGCTCTCTACAGTCACCTTATAAGTCTCCCCTCCCGCACCCGAAACTCCATCATTCGCAGGCCATTCAGGAGAGCGTCCCAGGACTCCCCTCCCGCCACCACCAGCCTGACAACAAGTCATCAGCGACCTTGGCAAAAACAACCCCCACCCCATGCACGCCACAGCCATCCGAACGGTTCCCAGCCACACACTCCTCAGCGCACCCACGTCACCACTACTGGTCCCCCCATCCCAACCCCCCGTCAACTCCCCAACCCCTCCCCACATGATCACCCTACCCCAGAAGAACCCAAGCACAAGACCATACCAAACAAACCAATCATAATGGACTGACCCAACCACCCATGAAGATGGTAGTCCAAAAAGTCCAGGAAGTCCTCTACGGGCTGATAGGGGAACACCTGCCAGTGTATCCCAATGACCATATACCGGGGTGTCTTCCCACAAAGTACAAATGAACCCAGGGTACCTGCACGGTCATGTCCCTCCGGTGCCAGTCAGATCACACTCCACAAGTCATGCCGCCCCGGAGCCAAGCTGCGATGCCGCCAGGGTGGCGGAGGCAACAGAAGCCACCGCCTCATCTCTTTCTTGGAGACTGGCAGTCCGGTCCGGCATTCTCCTCTCCACCTCTCCGCCAACTCTGTGCCAGGAGGGGGACCTCCGCCGTCCCCTCGCAGAAGGACTCCCGCTGCCAGGTGGAGATTCCGCGTCATCGATGCCCAGGAGGTCCTTTGCCACCTGGAGGGACCTGATCTGCGCAAGCCTGTTTTGCCATCGGAAAATGATGCGGAACGGATGGCCCCAGGAATAAGCGATGTTACGTTCCCTCAAAAATGCAGTCACGGGCCGAAACTCTCGTCGCTTCCTCAGGGTGGAAGCTGCCAGGTCCTGATATAGTTGAGGATGATGACCCCGAAACTGCAAAGACGGAGTCTCCCGTGCCTTCCGCAGAATGCGCTCCTTCAGCTGAAAATCGTGGACACAGACTAGGATGTCCATCGGAGGGCCCCCTCCATGCCTGGGCAGCCCAACCCTATGCGCCCTGTCCATCTTGATCTCGCTAATGTCGTCATCGCCCAAAATCTGTAGGAACAGCGCTAAGACATAGCCCCTCAGGTCGCCAGACTCCCCGTCCCATGGCACCGATCGTATGCGGATGTTGTTCCTTCTGGAGTGCTTCCGCATGCGATTGCAAATCCAGATTCTGTTCCGTGAGGCGAAGCACGTCTTGTTGCAATTGGTGCACATCATTCGCCACATTCAGATCGTGGTCCTCTAAAGTGGCCACCCTTTCACCGACCCCGTCCAGGTCCCTCCTCACCTCCCTAAGGTCCGACGCCAGCTGGGTTCGTAGTTCGGAGATGTCTTCCTTGATGGATGCAAAGAGCTCCGTCATGAACGCCTTGGTGGCTGGGGCCTCATCGTCCCTCGACGCAGACGAAGCACTCGCCTCAGGAGACGGTGGCAGCTGGGATCCCCTGGTCAGGCCATCCTTGCCGTTCTTCCCTCTCCGCGGGTTGCCCGCCATCTTTGGCCTCCTAGTCGCTGATAGGCACCCCCAGCGATCGTGCGTGGCCACCCCAACTGGTGACTGGACCTACAGAGCCGGCCGGTGGGACACCAGAAGACACCCCCGGGCCGGGCCACCGCTAGTGCTCCCCACAGCAGACCTCTTCGTGCACAGCCGCGGTTCCCAGGAATCTGCCTCCCGCGACCATCCACCTCTCTCCGCGGTTAGGCCCAATCCTTCCGTTAGCCACCCCCAGCTCTCGAGCCACCAGAGTTCAGACGGGCGCTACATTTGAACAGGCTCCCCAATGTGCGGTCAAAACCTCCGCTGTCTGTCCCTTTTGTTGGCGCCAAATGCGTGCTGTACCTCGAGCCGCCACCTGTGGCTGATCACCAAGCAGCAATGGCGGCGCCCTGTCTCGGCGCCCACGCTGATGTAGCCGGGATGTTGTGGCGGCTCCTCCAAGGCAGCTGCTCTGGCCCGCCACGGGTGCCCAATGTGCCATGCCCTCCAAAGGCCGGTGTCCGCCCTGTATTCCTCAGAGCCGACCGCTCCGCCGGGCGAGACAAGCCGCCTCCTCCTTCCCCCCGTCTCTTGTGGCACCGCAGGGCAGAGGGGGAAGATTCCGCTTCAGTGCGGCGGTCCGCCGCAGGTCCAAGTCCCCTGCTCTGAGCGTCCATGACAAGAGCAGCCCTCGCACTCCAGGCCGAGGCCTGGTAAAGCCTCAGGCCCCTCTAGGCCGCTCACCTCTGCGGGCATCCCGGCACCTCCGCTCCTTCACTCCAGGGCTCCGCTACGCAGGTAGGGGGGAGGGGGGGCCCGCCCCTCGGTGGCGCTGCCGACTTTCTCCGGGCACCGCAACTGCAAGCGGGGCCCGGGCTCCACCACTTCCCTTCGGCCGCCGGCCTGCACTTCCGCTTCGGCGACCGCCTTCACTCCAGGGCGGGGACGTCCAGGCCTCTCTTCGTTGTTGCTGCAGTGGCGGGCCCGCTCTCTCCAGACGGCTCCGGAAGTCTGGTCAGGCCGCCAGGTTGCTCTCCACGGGTGCGGGCTCGACTCCGCAGGGGATACCCCCAGGCAAGGCACGGCTCCGGGGTGCTATTCGAAGCTTAGCGGGTTTCGGCGCCGGAGGGACCGCAAAACGCGTCTCACTCCGTCGTCATCTTGGCCACGCCCCCCCTTACTAACATTTTTAACTCAGTGTTCAATACTTGATTATATCCTTTGATTTGGAAGAAGACCATCATTAAACCTCTTCTAAAAAAAAAAAACACCTTGGATCCCACAGAACCTAAAAACTATAGGCCTATAGCATGCCTCCCTTTCCCCTCAACGATTGTTGAAAAGATAATGAATATTCAATTATCTCAATATATTGATCGTAATAATCTCTTGGACTCGACTCAATTTGGGTTCAGGAAGGGCCATGGGACGGAGACAGCCCTGATCAAGGCGGCGGATGAAATTAGGTTGATCCTAGGTCAAGGTGGAGCGGCGATTCTTGTCCTATTGGATTTGTCCGCGGCTTTTGACACGGTCGATCATTCCATTCTCATCGACCGTGTCTCAGCCATGGGCATAGGACATAAAGCTAAAATGCTACTCACCTCTTTCCTCGCCAACCGCACTCAATCGGTGAAATTGGGAGAATTCTATTCACCAATGTTTTCCCTTCCATGCGGAGTACCACAAGGATCCTCCATTAGTCCGACCTTATTCAATATTTATGTATCGGACTTGGCCAGGACCATTAAAAAACGAAGGGATGAGAATTACGTCATATTTTGACGACACCCAACTGGTGCTGGCAGTACAGAACAATGGAATGCAAGTGTCAGCCAGCTTTCAGAGGAAATGTTAACCATCAGTTCCTGGATGTCACGAAATTGTTTAAAGCTAAACTCCGACAAAACGGAGGTAATGACATTTGGTAGTTTATCACCTAGCTGGTCCCCCACGTGGTGGCCAACCGATTTGGGATCACTGCCGCAACCGGTAAAAAAAGTTAGAAACCTCGGGTGTTGTTAGACGACAAGCTTTCATTCATTCATCATGCGTATGCAGTTGTATCCGCATCCTTTAACATTCTTAGAATGGTAAAGAAGCTGCTTCCCTTCCTTCCCCCTAGTGCGGGAAAAACTCTCATGTGCACGCTGGTCTTGGCAAAGATCGACTATTGAAATGGCCTCTTTCTAAATGCTCAGGAGAGAGTCTTAAACAAATTACAATTAGTGCAAAACGCAGCAGCAAGACTGCTCTCTGGTACGCCAAAATTTAAATCCATATCCCCAGTTATCCGCCAACTACATTGGCTACCAATTAGAAGCCGAACAAATTTGAAGGCTCTATGTATAACATACAAAGCTATAAACAACTCTGGACCAGACTTTCTGAAAAAGGCTCTTGGTCTATACACTCCCGCTAGAACTCTTCTTTCATCCTCAGCACGCTGCCTGACCATCCCACGCACAAAGTAATCATCATCGGGAGACAGAGCATTTATAGTCGCTACCACCAGACTGTGGAATACTCTTCCTCTCCACATTAAGGCCAGCCCATCCCTCATGACATTCAGGAAGTCGGTAAAAACCTGGCTGTTCAATCAGTGAGTACGCTCTACAATCTTACGTTCCTCTGTCTTACAGCGCCGAGACACCTCTGGGTAGTTGTGCGCTATAAAAGTTTAATAAATAAAAATAAAATAAATATATGCTCATCAAAGCCAAAGACAACCCATTTAAAATCTCCGTCTTCTTGAGAATGACAATCTTATACAAGACAGTGACATCATAAGCCCCCGCTCCCCCCCCCCCCCCCCCCCCCACCCCTGTTACCCACTCCAGTGTGATGAGCAGCATCCTTGCATATGGCAGAATGGACTCCAATTACAAAAGTCAAATGAGCGCTAAATATTGTATATTGTGGATATTTACAGCTTTTCAATTCCATTGTTGTCCAATCCCACGTAAACCAACTGCAAAGCACCAGCTATTTGTACCCTGGAATGACACTTCTGTCCTAATATTAAAAAGGAGCCATCAAACCCGTTCCATCTGGCCATAAAGGTCTAGGAGTATATTTCAGATATTTTCTCATAATGAAAAAGAGACAAAAAAGAGGATTCAGTCGCATATTAGATCTTAGATGCACACTTGATCTAAAAGGAATAATTTTAGATGTTACCTCTTCACGACATTTACCTGCACCAGAGGGTAAATACATCGGTGTTTGCAATAGGCCTACAAGAGACTCATATTTCCATATTCCTATAGCCTACTCCCACAGAATATTTCATTGGCAACAGCTGTGGAGTTTTAAGGCTTGGATAAGCTTGCTGCTATTCTGTTCTTAGTGTTTGACTATCAATGAAGATCCTACGATGGAGAAGAAAAGGTTACTTTTAGTCCTGGTTCTGCAACGTAATAAGTCATTAAAAAAAATGTGCAATGTAATAAGACTCGCATTTACGCGAGACCTATTGCATTGTGGGCGGGTTGGGGGGGGCGAGAAGGCATGGCAGAAAATAGTACTTGAAGTAAAGGGGCCAGTAACCATGTAAGGATACAAATGACGACGTGGCTGTCATAGGGAGGGACTATAAATAAATGGAAGGCAGCATTTAGTAAAGGACAAAGACACAAGCCAATGAAAAGATGGGCGGGGGAGTGGGCGTGGCTTTTCTCCCGTACACAACTACCCGAGATCAACCCCAGAGCAGTGCTTGTGTGCTGGCTCAGGGCTCGACCTAAAAAAAACCTGCCTCTCAGAGGCAAACTGCCAGTATGGTGCACTGTTCATAGAGAAATCTCATGGTTTCTTAAAGGGACAGGACATTTTTCCATTCTTTACAATGAAAATCTATTAGGCTGCATTTCTTTTTTCGTTCTTAATACATTTTCACCTTTCTGTGCAATACGCAGCAACGCAGGTTTGAAATTGGTATTCTGAGTTATTGTGTCCTCCCAGAAAAAGAAAATGAACCTCTGATGGGATATCGTAGGGTGTACTGCATCATGAAATCAGATGGATATGACTCCCCATGGGATGTTAAAATGGATTGTACATATGTGCTAATGGGTCCACGCAGGCAGTGCATAATTATTCTAGTGTTTACGACTTCAATGAAGATTCTATGATGCAGAAAAGGACTGAAAGCATGTTACTTTTTCTTGTGCCTTTCATTGTAATATGGTGTTTCCTGAACTTGTGTTCTCTGGTGTGATTCACCACAGGTAAAGAAGCAACAGTGTGTGCTTGACAATGTTTTGATGTTGATTTTCTGTTCACTACTTAATTCTTTAATTAATAATCTTTTTTCAGAAATCCGGTCGGACTCAACAATCAGAGGTACGCATTATTTTTCTACACTAGAGTGGGGGGTAAAGTCATGGTTCTTTCACATTAAATAAAGGAAATCATTTTTACTGTCTCTTTACATAGTGTGCTTACATAACTTTGGGTCTGATTTATTATTTGGGGATGGCCTGCCGTTCCACTAGGGGGATTGAATAAATTACTCTGCCTTCATGGTGGAGGGACTCTGTCAAATTTTTAAATGACCGCCAAGCAGTTGGACATTTATACTGCATTGGCAGGTCCTTGCCCATGCATTTCGCTATTGCCTGTACCAAACATTTTCCTTTTATTTTCATAAAGAAGATCCCGAAATACCTCTGTGTGTGTGTGTGTGTGTGTATATATATATATATATATATATATATATATATATATATATATATGATAATGTTAATGTTATGGGTGACTTATATAGCGCTCGGCTACTCCAAGGAGTGTCCCGGCGCTTTCTGACCCATAGCTGAAACAGAAGGAAAAAAAAAATGGAAAGAAGCAGACCTATCATTGACTGTAGAGCCAAGTTTTCAAACCTTTTCTAAAAGCCAGCAGGTTTGGGGTACAACGGAGTGCCAGGGGGAGGGTGTTCCAAAGCTTGGGAGCGAGATGTTTGAAAGAACGTCCCCCTATCCTGGCTTTCCTGATAATAGGGACAGTTGCCAGACCAAGGGATTCTGATCTGAGGGATCTTGTGGGCTTATAAAAGGTAAGACGTTTCTGGATGTACTTAGCCCCAACAGCATGGAATGCCTTGTGCGCCAGTGTATATATATTCACAGAAAAAAACATAGGTTTCAGGGACGTTATAGTTGGAAATTAGCATTAAAAAAAACATAGAAATTCACTGAAAAAACCATAGGTTTCAGGGACGTTATATTTAGGCTGACATTTCACTCTTAGAAAACCATAGAAATTCGAATGTTATAGTTAGTAGAGCAAACTATAACTCGAGCCCCCACAATGCACTGCTGATGTCACATTACATCACTCATGACATGGTCAGTGACATCAATGATGACATCAATAATGACATCTCAAATGATATCACTGATGACATCATCCAGTGAATTTGTGTTTCTCTAAAGTTTAAATATATTTTATATATGTTACTGCCAAGGTGTATTGAAGCATGAGTTGGTGTATACATGTCTGGGTGGAGGATTTAATAGGTGTGACTGACTGTATAAGTGAGTGATTAATTATGTCTTACTGAATGCATGGGTTAGTGACTAAACTGTGTGAATGTCTGTACCAGTCTCTGTTGTTGTGTAAGCGCATGGGTTGATGAGTAGGTACTTGACTGTCTACATGGGTTACTTATTGGTTGCATGAGTATCTGTATGGATGTCTCAGTGTTTGTGTGGGTGGGGGTGTGACTTTCTGCCTACATGTGAGTCAATAATTTACTGGTGTAAGGGTTCAATAGTGGAAATAGCTGTATAGGTGAGTGAGTGTGTGTATCAGTGTGTTGGTGAGTGGATGTATGTCTCAGTGGTATATGTGTGAGTAACTACATATGTGAAAGGCAGTATATGTGACTGTTGGCGTATATAAATGACTATATGTGAGAGTGAGTAATTGTGAGAGTGGCTGTATAAGTGAGTGTGCTTGTGTCAGTGATTGTATATGTTAGTATCTGATTGAATAGGTTAAATAGTGAATGTATAACTGTATAGGTGAGTAAATGGTATTGTTATTGATTCTTTACATGCATAGCTAGGTGTGTCAATAACTATGGATGAGTGAATGTGTATGAGTGTATAGGTGTATGAGATCATATAATAGTGCTGTATTGATGAGTGACTGCATGTTTGAGTAACTATATGCGTGAATGAATTGTGTATAGCTAGGAATTGGTCAGTGGGTATATAGTAACTGATATTGCTTTGTCTATGGTTTCAAAAATGGTAGTCTGTATTTTAGAGTGGGTGTATCAAAGGTTATATTAGGGTGTGAGGAGGTGCATCAGATTATCACATGGATGATGTCATCAGTGCTGTCACTGACCATGTCATGAGTGATGTAATATGTGACTTAATCAGCAGTGCATTGCGGGAGCATAAGTTATAGTTATCTCTACTAACTATAACGTTCAAATTTCTCTTGTTTTGTACGAGTGAAATGTCAGCCTAACTATAACGTCCCTGAAACCTATGTTTTTTTCGGTGAATTTCTGTGGTTCTAAAAGGAATAATTTTAGATGTTACCGCTTCGCGACATTTACCTGCACCAGAGGGAAAATACATCGGTGTTCGCAATAGGCCTACAAGAGGCATATTTCCATATTCCTATATCCTACTCCCACAGAATATTTCATTGGCAACAGCTGTGGAGTTTTAAGGCTTGGATAAGCTTGTTGCTATTCTATTCTTATTGTTTGACTATCAATGAAGATCCTACGATGGAGAAGAAAAGGTTACTTGTAGTCCTGGTTCTGCAACATAAGAAGTAATAAAAAAGAATTTGCAATGTAATAAGACTCGCATTTACGCAAGACCTATTGCATTGTGGGCGGGCTGGGGGGGGGGGGGGGGCGAGAAGGCATGGCAGAAAATAGTACTTGAAGTAAAGGAGCCAGTAACCATGTAAGGATACAAATGACGACGTGGCTGTCATAGAGAGGGACTATAAATAAATGGAAGGCAGCATTTAGTAAAGGTAAAGACACAAACCAATGAAAAAGATGGGCGGGGGAGTGGGCGTGGCTTTTCTCCCGTACTCAACTACCCGAGATCAACCCCAGAGCAGTGCTTGTGCGCTGGCTCAGGGCTCGACCTAATAAAAAACCTGCCTCTCAGAGGCAAACTGCCAGTATGGTGCACTGTTCATAGAGAAATCTCATGGTTTCTTAAAGGGACAGGACCTTTTTTCTTTCTTTACAATGAAAACCTATTAGGCTGCATTTCTTTTTTCGTTCTTAATACATTTTCACCTTTCTGTGCAATACGCAGCAACGCAGGTTTGAAATTGGTATTCTGAGTTATTGTGTTCTCCCAGAAAAAGAAAATGAACCTCTGATGGGATATCATAGGGTGTACTACATCATGAAATCAGATGGATATGACTCCCCATGGGATATTAAAATGGATTGTACATATGTGCTAATGGGTCCACGCAGGCAGTGCATAATTATTCTAGTGTTTACGACTTCAATGAAGATTCTATGATGCAGAAAAGGACTGAAAGCATGTTACTTTTTCTTGTGCCTTTCATTGTAATATGGTGTTTCCTGAACTTGTGTTCTCTGGTGTGATTCACCACAGGTAAAGAAGCAACAGTGTGTGCTTGACAATGTTTTGATGTTGATTTTCTGTTCACTACTTAATTCTTTAATTAATGATTGTTTTTCAGAAATCCGATTGGACTCAGCAATCACAGGTACGCATTATTTTTCTAAACTAGAGTGGAGGGTAAAGTCATGGTTCTTTCACATTAAATAAAGGAAATAATTTTTACTGTCTTTTTACATATTGTGCTTACATAACTTTGGGTCTGAATTATTATTTGGGGCTGGCCTGTCGTTCCACTAGGGTGATTGAATAAATTACTCTGCCTTCATGGTGGAGGGACTCTGTCAAATTTATAAATGACCGCCAAGCAGTTGGACATTTATACTTCGTTGGCAGGTCCTTGTCCATGCATTTCGCTATTGCCTGTACCAAAAGTTTTCCTTTTTATTGTCATAAAGAAGATGCCGAAATACCTGTGTGTGTGTGTGTGTGTGTGTGTGTGTGTGTGAGTGTGTGTGTGTATATGTGTGTATATATATATATATATATATATATATATATGTGTGTATATATATATATATATATATATGTATGTATATGTGTACATATATATATGTATGGAAGAAAGAGTTGCCCCATGGTGGGAATGCACTTACGGGTAGGAATTAATGCCGCCGCAAGGGCGCGAGCCGCGAACAAAGTCCTTTTCCTGCCAGACGCGTTTCGGGCCAACGCCCTCTTCAGTGGCAGACCATGTGATAAGACGGCAAGCGGCAAACACCAGTAAATACCCACAGTAATTATACGCAGGTGTGGCACCTGAAGCAATGCTTTCTGGGACTGGTAGTTTATAAGTAGAACCCAAGTGGGTCGCCGCCGCCATTCACATGTAAAAAAGTATTAAAAGGATTGCCAATGTCCCCGCCAGCACCCCACAAGTAAAAGGCACCTCCCGTTCCACAGTACGCTGCCCAAATGAGGCAGCTGTGGACCCGGAGTTTGTCCGCGGTAGTGCAAACCCGCGACCGGGCTGGCCGCTAACAAATGGAAGAAAGAGTTGCCCCATGGTGGGAATGCACTTACAGGTAGGAATTAATGCCGCCGCAAGGGCGCGAGCCGCGAACAAAGTCCTTTTCCTGCCAGACGGGTTTTCGGCCAATGCCCTCTTCAGTGGCAGACCATGTGATAAGACGGCAAGTGGCAAACACCAGTAAATACCCACAGTAATTATGCGCAGGTGTGGCACCTGAAGCAATGCTTTCTGGGACTGGTAGTTTATAAGTAGAACCCAAGTGGGTCGCCGCCGCCATTCACATGTAAAAAAGTATTAAAAGGATTGCCAATGTCCCCGCAAGCACCCCGCAAGTAAAAGGCACCTCCCGTTCCACAGTATGTATATATGTGTGTATATATATGTGTGTATATATATATATATATATGTTATCACAGGATCTCCCCGGTCCCGGGGAGGAATGGAGTCGCTGAAAGACGGCACTGACACGCTTTGTTCAATGAAGGTGATTTATTTCATCAATCCGTGTGGGGGATTAAACAACAAAAAGAAACCAACGCGTTTCGACAGCGTCCGCTGTCTTGATCACGGTCAGTTTGAAAAGTGATGCTCACAGTTTTGTAAAACAAACAAAGCATAGGTTACACCCCCTGGTAATCCAATCAGGTTTATAACGGATTACAGCCAAGAGGCCAAACAATTGAATCAAATTCTAAGAAGAAATTGGAAACTTCTACAGTTGGACCCAGTAATAGGAGAAAAAATGGGTAACCACCCCATAGTGACATACAGAAGGGCCAAGAACCTACAGGACAAACTGATTCACAGTCACTTCCAAACCTCCAATAAGAAATCATGGCTGCAAACAAAAGGTTTTGTAAAATGTTACAATTGTAAGATCTGCGAAATAGCCAAGCCAACTACAGAAATACCAATGCCCAACAACAAAACCTGGAAAATCAAAGAATGTATTACTTGCAACAGCAAAAACACAGTGTACATGATCGAATGTCCATGTAAGCTCAAATATATAGGCAGCACAATCTGCGAGCTAAAAAAACGGATATTGGAACACGTTAGAGCTACTGTACACAAGGATAGAAGCAACGCTGTTGCCAAACATATGGAGCTGAACCACGAAGGAGATTGGAAGAAACTACGTTTCTGGGGAATCGAAACCCTAAGTCTCTCAATGAGGGGTGGACACAATGAGAAGGAACTCCGACGAAAAGAATCCAAACACATCCTGAGCTTCAGGACCATGATCCCATTTGGGCTCAATCAGTCGGAAGAACTATACATACACCTATAATCAACTAGACTCTAAAGTACCTTCCCGCTAACCATGAACTATTTTAACTTATTATTTTGGTTTTACCACTTCACTTAATTTTCACTGTAACTATGCTCACACGTAAAACATCAAGCTCTTCTAATGGACTAATTAGCCCACCAGAGGGCAGTATCACACCTAAGAAAAACCTGAATATAAAAACTAAGGACTGGACTCGCACAACCCATTGTATAAATGTATTGAACTATATGAAATGTCATTGAGAACACAGATTATAGTCGGGGTAGCATGACCAAAATTGCTTAACCAAGGGGGACATGAAACAATTACCGGGAACAGAGACACAGCCTAAGCCCACTGGGGGGCGGGACTTGAAATACATAACGGGTTTCACTACACCCACTAGCCTGATATGCAGTCCGAGTATAAAAACGATTGGGGATAACACTGAGTTAAGCAGCCTTGTAAAAATAAAACAACAAGCATCCTCAAATACTCACGTAAAAGTAACACGATCAAGTTAGGACTACATATCCCATAACACCTAAAAATGTGGGCGGTACCAATTACCAGGGGGTGTAACCTATGCTTTGTTTGTTTTACAAAACTGTGAGCATCACTTTTCAAACTGACCGTGATCAAGACAGCGGACGCTGTCGAAACGCGTTGGTTTCTTTTTGTTGTTTAATCCCCCACACGGATTGATGAAATAAATCACCTTCATTGAACAAAGCGTGTCAGTGCCGTCTTTCAGCGACTCCATTCCTCCCCGGGACCGGGGAGATCCTGTGATAATTTGCAGCGGTTGGCTCAACCGCAGGAGAAACGCGACCGAAAATTAAGGAGCGCCTAGCGAAGGGAAAGCGAGCCAAGCAGTGGAATATATATATATGTGTATATATATATGTGTGTATATATATATATATGTGTATATATGTATGTATATATATATATATATATATATATATATATATATATATTCACTGAAAAAACCATAGGTTTCACACCAGTTATAGTTAGCTGGTAATTTTACTCCTACAAAACTTTGGAAATTCCCCCGTTATAGTTAGTTCAGCTAACTATAACTCGCGCGCCCACAATGCACTGCTGATGATGTCACATATTACATCACTCATGACCTGGTCAGGGACATCACTCATGACATCACTGATGACATCTCAAATGACATCACTGATGACATCATCCTTGTGAAAGAGTGGCAGACCTCCTCTCACTAATATAACCTTTGATACACACATTCAAAAATAGAAACAAAAATGTTCAAGAAAATGGAGATACCAATACCAGTTACATATATACATATTCCGCATACCATCTCCAATCCCCCCGGACCGGCGAAGCAGGAGACAGACCACAGCTTTCAGGTAACTGTTTTTTTTATTGCAGGTCTCAGTGGAAACAACCAACTATGATGCGTTTCGGGCTGTGCATCCCTTGTTCACATGCAGGGAGTAGCTGGATACAATTGAGTTTATAGTGCATTTTGCCCTGCCTGCCACCCGCCCCCCAAGGGTCATGTGACCTATAATCAACAGACTCATTTTGCCTGAGTTCAGTGTCTAAGAATATAATCATGTACATATTGCTAAAAAATAAATTAGAAAGCAATTATGTAAAACAGATTGAAATTATTGTACATTATATACTTTGTATGAATGCAAGTTGAATTTTAAGCACCATTTTGTACTTATGGAGTCATTTGATCAATGTAACCGGGTCACATTTTAGCTTTGCAAAATAACTGGATAAATCCATTTTGTCACAATACAGACCAACTCTATTCATTTACATAAGGTGACTTTGCTAATGATAACATCTTAACTTCTGCCATGTGGGACAGAGGAATGGAGGGCTCGGTGTGCAAATAGGCAAAAAAAGTGCTAACGTGTCAACAAACACAGGCTAGGACAACCCTGCCTAGAGTGCAAAGAGGCTTAGTATAAAGTGCATACAATCACATCTAAAAGACAATATTAAAATACATGATATACATCTTACTGATTAAAAAAGAATACACATATAAAACGTTACCCGTATTGAAATAAGGACAAAGCCATATTATTTGATCAAGGTAAGTATAAAATGCTATTCTAAAAACAGTAATTCATCATGATTTTAAAAGTGAAAAAATGAGTGCAGTGACCATATATATGGTGATAAAACTAAATAATGATAAATAGGGAGGATAAAGTATTGCCACTGTTGTAAAGTGGCCGAAAAACAGAGCTGAAAGGAAGAAAGAAGGGAAAAAAATAGTAAAACCCGATAGATAACAGGGAACCTGACTATCTATTGTACATCATAAATAGTTCTAGTTAACCCTTCCTTCATATTCGAAAAAAGTGAATGGGCAACAGGGACCCTGACTACCCATTGAGACATTATGTCATCACAAACCAACTAGTTTTGGCACCACTGCTGTTTGAGTTCCGTACTGATATTAAGATAGGCACTAATATAGAAAAACAGGCAAAGCTACTTAGCAATTGTTGGGATGGGAAAACATGCTTTAGAGTTAGATTTTAGCTATAGGAAGTTATGGATATCTTCCGTATTGTTGAGGCCGTTGGGCCACTTGCTGCCGAACTCCAAAATGAAGCGTGTCTCCAGCTGCCTCAATAGCAGTTCTCTATTGCCTCCTCTCCGGGAGGGCGGAACTGATCCCACCACAAAATACGTGAGGCACTCTAGATCTTTATTGTGGAGAAGTGTGGCTCACTGGTTAGAGCAGGCAGACCCTGAAGCAGAGGTCAGACCCGGGACCAGGGTTCAATTCCCCGACGCGGCAGGGTCTTGAGCTCAAATGTCCATGGACTCGATAATTTTCGCTTCGGTGCCTGACCTGATCATGGGTTCACACTCTGCAACTCTGGGCATTAAGCTTGCTTAATCTCCACAACGGCCCCCCCGCGGCGGGATGCCTGGCTTTCACCTTGGGGATGCCCTGTAGGGGCTATCTCACAGGGAAAAACCAGGACGGGTTCCCAAGGCAAGCGCGGAGATACCCCTTCGGGGGTAGATTCTGGCGCTATATAAGAATATAATAAGAATATAATAATAATAATAATAATAATAATAATAATATTGTTCTTCAACGCAAAATGTCGTGCCACCGGATAGGTGGGATCATTATGTAGTATTGCCTGGGCTTTTGTACTGCCTATGTAATTTAGTCCAAAGGTGCACGTCAGAACATAGACTGCAAAGTCAGTTTTGCAGTCATGGTTGCCCTTGATAGGAATATCAGTTGTGTCAAAGGGTGTGCGGTAATGTGTTTTGTTTATACCGAATTTGCACGCCCTATAATGTGTGCATTTATAGAATCCAGACTTAGATTTCAACCACGTGCCCTTTTGTTTCAGCTCAGGGCTGCTAACATCCAAATGAGCCCCCATATTTCTGGCCCTACGGAAAATAACCATGGGCTTACGGGGCAAAGTACAGTTGAGGATGTTATCTGTGAGAACTATTGGCCAATTTTTTTGAATTATTTTTTTGATGGCGTTCTCTTCACTGCTGTAAGCAGTGATGAATCTCGGGCAAGTGTTGCTTTCAAAGTCTGGACCTGCAGAAGCATCAGTGGTATTCGACTCTATGCTTGGCTTTATCAGTAGACTGTCTCTGCTTCTTAACCTTGCTTTAGCCAAAGCTTGTTTAAAAATTTTGTCTAAGGTCAGTGATGCAATCCTCAAGGTCGGTTGGTGAGCTACAGATTTGCTTGATTCTTAGGATTTTTCCATAAGGAATGCTGCATATTGTATGCCTGGGGTGAAGACTGGAGGCATGTAGTGTAGTGTTGCCTGATGTGGGTTTACGGTATAAAGTGGATTCTAATTTGTTGGTATTCATATAGATTTTAACATCCAAAAATTCTGTTTGTTTGGGACTGATGTGAGATGTAAAATGAAGATTGAGGGAATTTGTATTAATTTCATCAACAAATAGATGTGCCTCATCTTCGCTGCCTTGCCACAGAATAAATGTTGTCAATGTATCGTAGATACTTGACGAGCTTTTCTCTGACCCACACCTTATGTGTGACGCTGAGAACCTGCTCCTCCCACCAGCCTACATGCAAGCATGCGTAGCTGGGGGAGAAGCAGGATCCCATTGCCACACCTCGAAGCTGTCTCCACAGTTCTTTACCAAAAGCAAAATAATTATTGTTTAAGCACCAATTCATCAATTGAAGAATAATTTTGTTGTGCTCGTTGTGACCATTTTACCAAATTTCTTGTAATTCCGTTCAGCAGTTTGGGCTGTAGCCATGTCTAATCGTCCTATGGAAAATAACATGGGGAAAACACGTTTTGGGACCCCCCTTTTTTCTCAGCCCCCACTTAATAAATCGCCCCAAAACTTTCAGGGAAGGAGCTGGCCATCATCTTTGAGAAATTCGCGAAGATTTATCAGCGGGCGCCAAAGTTATTCCCAATAGAATGTTGTGGATTTCCTATGGAAACTAGGTCCTAACGATAACTACAAAGATGCCCTGTAGCATTTGAGAGAGCACACGAACAGTACTCTGCCCTCCAGCAGTATCACGCAGCCTTCTTCCCAACTCCGCCTTTCATCATACCTGCCAACGCGTTTCAGGGCCGAAGCCCCTTCTTCCTGGGCGCAAAACACCACACGTAGCAGCCTGCATTAGCATTTCTGGTTTTTATTTATGCCAAGAACCCACTTCCCGTGGGCGTGTGTTGGATTCACTGTCCCACGGTGCTTTATGGGATATAGAGTTCCGTAATGCAGGCAGTAAGTTCATGCGCGGTTCTGCAATTTTTAAGTTCAATTAATACCTCTAGTGGGTTGCAGAGCATGAAGGATGGCTCATTTAGCGTATGGAGTACTATGCCGATTCCAGCCCTGCCTCGTTCAGAGCCCCGACCTCGCTCAGCCAGTGATTGATGTATTCTCCAGCTGGTGACGGTGCCACTCTCTGTGGCGAGGCTGCCGCGTATAATAGTCAACGCAAAGATGCCCTGTAGCATTTGAGAGAGCACACGAACAGTACTCTGCCCTCCAGCAGTATCACGCAGCCTTCTTCCCAACTCCGCCTTTCATCATATCTGTCAACGCGTTTCAGGGCCGAAGCCCCTTCTTCCTGGGCGCAAAACAACACACGTAGCAGCCTGCATTAGCATTTCCGGTTTTTATTTATGCCAAGAACCCACTTCCAGTGGGCGTGTGTTGGATTCACTGTCCCACGGTGCTTTATGGGATATAGAGTTCCGTAATGCAGGCAGTAAGTTCATGCGTGGTTCTGCAATTTTTAAGTTCAATTAATACCTCTAGTGGGTTGCAGAGCATGAAGGATGGCTCATTTAGTGTATGGAGTACTGTGCCGATTCCAGCCCTGCCTCGTTCAGAGCCCCGACCTCGCTCAGCCAGTGATTGATGTATTCTCCAGCTGGTGATGGTGCCTCTCTCCGCAGCCAGGCTGCCGCGTATAATAGTCAACACAAAGATGCCCTGAACGTGTATATGTATAGATATATATATATATATATATATATATATATATATATATATATATATATATATATATATATATATATATATATATATATATATATATATATATATATATATATATATATATAAATATATATATATATACAAAGCACGAAGACTGAAATTTGGAGCCCCAGACCCAGAAAACGACACGAGTCCCAGAATCAAGGCAAGTTCTTTAATTTCTTAAGGCAAAGGCAGCATACGAGACTGACGCGTTTCGGGCGGTTGCCCTTGTTCACAGTCACAGATTACCCTACATGCCTGTTTTTTTTTAAATTGCTAGTGCACACCATGTGATAGTAATAAACATAGAGTTACTATTACGGTTTAGGTTGTACATCTTCGAGAGTATGTCTGCTATATTGAAAAATACTTTTCTTTTGAATACACAAAAATCAATTTGGTAATTCATTTACAATGTGGATAATTTAACACAGGATTGTATCTGCATATATGCATAATTATGGTCTAAAACAGTCTGTCTTATAAAGTGCAAGGTGCTATGTTGTGCAAATTGTAAATCTTTACATCTTGTGCAAAATAGGCATTTTTGGTTATAAAAGTATAAATACTTTAAAACTTTCAATATAAAATTAATTGTTATATCATAAAAATGTTTTACCCTATATACATATTAAAAGAAGCAAGATCTGTAAACATATATACTGTGCAAAATCGCAATATAAATACAAGAACCGTAAAGACCAAAAAAAAACATTATCAATCCTGCAGGGACATCTTAAAATGATGGCAACCCTGTTTATCCTAATTAAATTGTAAGGGACATCAAATAACGATGGCAGCCCTATTACTCTCATTGAATAACACCCCGTCTGGTAGATCTCTATGTTAAATGTTCTAAATGTGCTGATAACACCATAGTGCCATGTGTTAAACTCAAGATGGAACATAAACTAATCCATTTCAATTTGAGTGAACCCCAGTGCAAGATATAAATAATAAAAAAAAGGGAAGGAAAAAGAGATAGACTGGAATTGACAATGAGGGGAGAAGTGAGGGTCTTACAGGAGGGAAAAGGAGCCAAAGAACTTATAACAGCACATCCAAAAGGTAACAGACTACACATAGGTCATTAATGGGTGTGACCTTTGTCAAATGATTACAAACTCACAGGTCAATTAAAGAAAATGATAGAGATCCTCCGTGGTGTTAAGCCTGTTAGGAACCTTAGTATCAAGCTCTAATATCATCCCAGATTCCATCTGGCGCAGGAGTTTATCTCTGTTTCCCCCTCTTCTTGGTTGTGCAACTGATGTTAACACAAAATAATTCAAGCATTCCAAGTTGTTGTTGTGAACTTGTCTGAAATGCCTGGCGACAGGATAAGCATTGTCGTTAACAATTGCACGCAAGTGTTGTAATATCCTAGCATGTACTGCTGGTCGGGTACTTCCAATGTACCTCAGACCGCAAGTACAGGTTAGGACATATACTGCATATTCGGTCCTACAGTTGTAATTCCCCTTGATCTGTAGGGGAGTTGGACTGAATGGAGTAGAATATGAACATGTATTTATCCCGAACTTACATGCCCGACAGCTGTTACACTTGAAAAACCCATTTCTGGGTGGAGATCGGGTAGGTTGTGTAGTAAGTTCTGGGAAAGGGTTAGAGACATGGTTACGTAAGGAGGGTCCCCTCCTAAACGTGATAATTGGATTGGCTGGAAGATCTCCGGCTAGAACTCCATCTGTTTGCAGAATGGGCCAATTTCTAGTGAGGATCGATCTTATTCTTCTGTCCTGATGACTGAAAGCTGTAAGGAACCTAATATCAGAGCTTTCAAAATGCTCCTTTTCGTTCAGTATCTTATTATTGTGGGACAGAAGAGATTCCCTGGTTACCTGTTGGATGTTTGTAACCGCTGCTTTCAGGGTTTTGTCATGGTATCCCCTGGCCTTAAATCTGCTGATGGATTCTTCTATACATTTGTCCCTTTCTTCTGCCACACTACAGATTCTCTTGATCCTGAGTAGCTCACCATATGGAATGTTGTCTATGGTATGTTTCGGATGGGCACTACTAGCATGCAACGTGGAGTTGCCCGCAGTTTCTTTTCTGTAAAGGGTGGTTGCCAACCGGTTGTTTTTGGGGTACACTTTTACATCCAAAAAATTAACTGATGTTTTACTGATGTGGTGCGTGAATTTTAGATTGTATACATTAGTGTTTAACATTTTTATAAAATCTAACGCACTGGCTTCATCACCCCTCCAGATTAAAAACACATCGTCAATAAATCTGACCCACTGTTCCACACACTCAGAGAAGATGGCCTGATGTTCCCCCTTGAGGACCCGCTCCTCTCAATAGCCTACGTGCAAGCACGCATAGCTAGGGGAGAAGCAGGCCCCCATGGCCACCCCCCTCCGTATGTATATATATATATATATATATATATATATATATATATATATATATATATATATATATATATATATATTCGCAACTTGCCTCGTCGCAGGGGGAGCGCATTGGAGCTGGTGCCAACCACGGGACCAGGGCAGGATCCCGTATTTCTATCGCCTCAAAGTTTAAAAATGATGGCACTCCACTCGCGAAACTTTTCAACGGCATTACGGTAACATTTTCAACAATAAGTCCCTTTTCACTTTTTCTTTAAATACACATTTCTCACCCACTGCATTGTGGGCATTGTAGTTGAATTAACATCATTTAACTAGATCAGAATTTCCTACTGAATTTATTAAAGTGTGTGGAAATACTTGTGATTTTCATAAATCATATGCGTTTTTGTCATTGTTTATCGGACTGAGTGCCCTTGCTATGCCATGCATATCGTGTTGATGTTAATATGTAGAGTATCAATGAGACTTGAGTCCAGCCAAGTTTGGTTTAGCGGTGAAGAATTCATCCTATGTGCTCATTTAAATCTGCAGTGTATTTTGGTGAATTAATTCACTTTTAGTAAAACAATTACTGTGATTCAGCAGGTATGGAATGTTATTCTGTGTTTCTAGGGCTGAGTGCCCTGACCACCGCTACTATTTACCACTAATAACTGGACAAGTGTTGCTATGTGTTGTTTTGCTCTTAATCATGAGAAAGCAATTTCTATTCATCAAGTATTAAGCATCAGTTCCATTATAAATGTACATGAAGTTCTGCATCTGCATTGAGTCCCATCGGATGTGTGGTCTTGAACTTCATAATTAATTTAGATTCTGGTCTCCTTAGTTGCATTTTTCTGTCACCTCCACGTTCATTCAGAGGTATTGCAGCTAGACCAGAATATGTCAATCAATCAATCAATCAAAGCATTTATATAGCGCGCTACTCACCCAGAGGGTCTCAAGGCGCTAGAGGAGGGGGGTCCGCTACTGCTCGAACAGCCAGGTCTTGAGTTGCTTCCTGAAGGCGAGGTGGTCCTGGGTCAGGCGGAGGTGGGTCGGGAGGGAGTTCCATGTCTTGGCGGCGAGGTAGGAGAAGGACCGTCCCCCTGTGGTGGCTCTTCGGATGCAGGGGACGGCGGCGAGGGCGTGGTCGGTCGATCGAAGCTGGCGTTTGGGAGCGTAGAAGTTGAGGCTGCTGTTGAGGTATCCTAGGCCTTGGTTGTGTAGGGCTTTGTGTGCGTGGGTGAGGAGTCGGAAGGTGATTCTCTTGTTGACTGGGAGCCAGTGCAGGTCTCTCAGGTGTCCGGAGATGTGGCTGCGACGGGGGATGTCCAGGATGAGTCGTGCTGAGGCGTTCTGGATCCGCTGGAGTCTCTTCTGGAGTTTGGCGGTGGTTCGGGCGTAGAGGGAGTTGCCGTAGTCCAGCCAGCTGGTGACGAGGGCCTGGGTGACCGTCTTCCTGGTCTCGGTGGGGATCCACCGGAAGATCTTGCGTAGCATGCACAGGATGTTGAAGCACGACGAGGAGACGGCGTTGAAGCCCAGGTTGCGTGCGTGGTCTGTTGGTTTGGGTGCGCTGCCTAGGGCGGGGGGGCCACCAGGAGTCGTCCCAGGCGGAGGGTGAGGATCCCAGGATGAGGACTTCCGTCTTGTCCGAGTTCAGTTTCAGGCGGCTGTTCTTCATCCATTCGGCTACCTCTTTCATCCCTTCGTGAAGGTTGGCTCTGGCGGGGTCGTTGGTGAGGGAGAGGATCAGCTGGGTGTCGTCGGCGTAGGAGATGATGTTGAGGTTGTGCTGGCGTGCGATGTCTGCGAGGGGGCTCATGTAGACGTTGAAGAGGGTTGGACTGAGCGAAGAGCCTTGAGGAACGCCGCAGATGACTTCGGTGGCTTCAGATCTGAACGGAGGGAGGCGGGAGGCGGACTCTGTGTTCTTCCGGCGAGGAAGGAGATGATCCACTCCAGTGCCTTCTCCTGGACTCCGACGTTGCTGAGGCGCTGTACTAGGGTACGGTGCAAACACAACAGGTGATGGACCGAATGTGGATCAATGTCACACACTCACCCCAGTCCTAAGATCTGGGCCCAAATCCATCGTTTTTTTGCACTCCACACCACCCTGGGTTAGACAATGGCGATATGCAAATCAGCTCTGACCCTGTGCCCCATGGGAACAGTCCAGTCCGAACTACAAAAGCCATGTCCTTCCCAGCACGGAATCAAGCATCCGAGGACCGGACCGGTTTCGAGGTAACACCTCTCATCAGCCCGGCTAGCTTGACTCCAGTGGTGTGGAGTGCCTGGGACCCACGTCTGGGCATCCCCAGCGCACTTAGGGCGGAATATGCAAACACAACAGGTGATGGTACTAGGGTACGGTGGCAGACAGTGTCGAAGGCCGCGGAGAGGTCTAGGAGGATGAGGGCTGCTGTTTCTCCGTTGTCGAGCAGAGCTCGGATGTCATCGGTGGCTGCGATCAGGGCGGTCTCGGTGCTGTGTTTGGCCCGGAAGCCAGACTGCGAGGGGTCGAGGGATCCGTTCGTCTCGAGGAAGGCGGCCTGCTGCTTGTTGACGGTCTTCTCAATGACTTTTGCAGGAAACGGGAGCAGCGAGATGGGCCGGTAGTTCTTGAGGTCGGTGGGGTCGGCTGATGGCTTCTTGAGTAGGGCGCTGAGTTCGGCGTGCTTCCAGCTCTCCGGGAAGGTAGCTGTGTCGAAGGAGGTGTTGATGATGTCCCGCAGGTGAGGTGCGATGACAGCGTCGGCCTTGTTGAAGACGTGGTGAGGGCAGGGGTCGGTCGGAGATCCGGAGTGAATGGAGTTCATCGTGCGGACGGTGTCTTCGGTGCTGATCGGAGTCCAGGCGCGGAGGGTGGTGGTGGGGGGGCGGTGGTTCAGTCGTGGTTTGCGTCGGTTGAGTGCTGAAGCTGTTGTGTATGTCCGCGATCTTGTTGTGGAAGTAGGAGGCGAGGGATTTGCAGAGGTCTTGCGAAGGGGTGATGTCGTTGTTTCCGGCGTTGGGGATATCATATTGTCATATTTGTCCATGTGTAACCAGGATGATTGATCATGTGCTTAGCCATTGCATAGGCAGGGTCCTTTTTCTGTATTGCCCTTGTATGTTCCAAGATGCGTTTTTTCAAGGGGCATGTTGTGCTCCCGATGTATCTTTTTCCGCATTGGCATTGAAGTAGATATACCACGAAAGAAGTTTCACACGTGATTTGTTGTTTTATTTCAAATTTTCTACCTGATGGTTCCAGCAGACTTTTGAGATTTTTTCCAATCTTGCACGCCTTACATATTAGGCATTTTGTGAATCCTGTTTGTTTGGAACCAAGCCAGTCTTTGTCTTTTCGCAGTTCGAAATGACTGTGCACCAAATGGTCTGACAAATTTGGTGCTCTTCTGTATGTGACCGATGGTTTATCTCCTATCTCATTTCCAATGTCAATGTCTTTTTTTAAGATGTGCCAAAATTTGCTCATGATTTTTCTGATCTTAGATCAGGTCTTCCAATCTGAGGTTCGCGAGGGGGCGGAGTCATTCTTTGCGACTAATAAGGGAACGGCCTCCACTAGGGGGTTAGAATGGGACGCATTCAAGGTGGTTATGAGGGGCCTGTGCATTGGGAAACACACCGGAGAAAGGAAGGTAGTGCTCGAGGAAGTCAGGAAAGCAGAGGATGCGTTAAGGGAGGTGGAGAGAAAGAGGCCAGAGAGGGGGACGCTGCAGACTCCGCTCCTGGAGGCAAGGGAATTAGTGGCTTCGGTGACCGAGAGGCTGAGATGCTACGACTACAGGCAATATATGGAGAAGGTCCATGCAGAAGGCGACAAGGTGGGCACACTGCTAGCGCGGCTGGCAAACCCTGAACCGCGGGGAGGTGCAATACTGAGTGTGAAGTTGGAGTCAGGTGATACCGTTTACTCACAGGGGGCGATCCTCTCACGTTTCACTGGATACTATGAGACCCTATACCAGAGTCGCTCTGAGACGGAGGATGGTGTCCTATCCGACTACCTGGCAGAGGTCACTCTCCCACAGCTTGACGGGGAAGAGGCTAAGGCCCTGGGCGCAGTGATCACACTGGCTGAGGTTCGGGGGGCAGTTAAGCATATGGCACGGAGGAAAACACCGGGGGTGGATGGCTTCCCAATCGAATTTTATGCTACGTTCATAGACATATTGGCACCCCAGTTGTTGGAAGTCTATAATGAAGCGTTGACACAGGGCCAGCTGCCCGGCTCGATGAGGGAAGCACTGGTTGTGCCCCTGCTGAAGCCGGGAAAAGATAGTACGGATGTGCCCTCTTACAGGCCGCTGTCTATGTTGACGGTGGATTATAAAATCTTGAGCCGCATCTTGGCCACCAGATTGCTGCCGCACATGACGTCATTAGTACACGAAGATCAGGCCGGCTTTATCCCCACTCGGAATACCTCTGCTAATATTCGCCGTCTTGTGCAAGTGTTGGGCAGCGCGACGGATACAGACGATTGGCCTGCAGTGCTATCCGTCGATATAGAAAAAGCATTTGATAGTTTAGAGTGGGGCTATTTGGATGAGGTGCTGAGGAGGCTTGGCCTCGGGTCTGGGTTCAGGCGTTGGACAAGAGTATTGTATTCCTCGGCTACTGCCAGGGTGAGATTGGGCTCGGTGATTTCCTCCGCGTACCCGGTCCAAAGGGGCACGCGACCGGGGTGCTCCTTGTCACCCCTCATGTTCGCCTTAGCTCTAGAACCCCTGGCAATACGAGCTAGATCGGGGTTAGTACACGGAGGGGTCGTTTGCCGAGATGAGCGACACCATATATCGCTTTATGCAGATGATCTGCTACTGTTTTTGGAGGACCCGGAAGGGGCGTTGAGGGTGGCAATGAACGCGCTTGCGGAGTTTGGTGCCCTGTCGGGTCTCAAGGTGAATTGGCGTAAGACTTGCCTTTTCCCGCTAAGAGAGGGGACACAGCGACCATCGTTACCAGCAGAGGTGGTATGGGAGGACTCCTGTTTCACCTATCTGGGGGTCAGGATCTATCACACATCTGAGGGATTGCTGGAGGGGAACTTAGGCCGGTGTATGAGAGCCCTGCGGGGCTCCACGGCGTTTTGGGCCACGCTCCCACTATCGGTGGTAGGAAGAGTGGCACTGCTCAAAATGGTGGCGTTGCCGCGCCTCCTGTATTATTTTAGGACCTTGCCTATATGGGTCCCACCTAGGTTCTTTAGGGACCTGCGGACCCTCACCATTGGGTTCCTATGGGGGGCCGGGAGGAGGCGAGTGGCACTAGACACGTTGCGTAGGCCGAAACTAGAAGGAGGGATGGCGGCCCCAGATTTCGAGCTATATTATTTAGCGGCGCAGCTGCAGATCCTCACGCAACAGGTGGTGAAGGAATTTCGGGGTCCTGACCAGCACAGGGGGAGGGGGATCCCGAGACATGTCCTATCTTATATGGTGATGACCCAGCAGCTGGATGTGCGGGATCTGACACTCGAGGAAAAAACGTTGCGACTATGCTGGAATAGGAGTCGGAAACGTGCAGGAGTAGTACACCCGTGTGCCCCGGAGATACCTCTGGGCATGTTGACGGCGCTGCCACACGGAGGGGATTGGACCCCCCTTTTGGAGTGGGAAGAATTGGGACTCCAGGTGATAGGTGACTTATACGCAGAGGGGGAACTGCTGCCCTTCCAAGCAGTACAAGATCGGTTTGGAATACCGGCGGGGAACTTCCTCTTGCACATGGCTGTCACAGCAGCGATCAAGAGGCATTGGGGTGAAGGGCAGAGTGAACCAGTGACCACGCTGGCGTGCCAATATGTAGTGATGGCTGCAGGGATGATTAAAGCGATTACATGTCTCCAATCACGAATGCTTCGGGAAGGATTGACACCCCTTAGTGGCCTGAAACAGAAGTGGGAAGAGAGTATAGGAAAGCCTATTCCGGATACTACGTGGAGTCAACTTTTACAAAGAGCGGGGAAGGGTTGCAGGAATGCACGTTTTCAGCAGGTGCACTTCTTTGTGGTCCACAGGGCTTATCTAACCCCGGGCAGGATTCAGAGACATTTCCGAGTGACGGGAGCGGCTTGCCCCAGGTGTCTTCTCCCAGGGGCGGAATTGGACCATATGTTCTGGGACTGCCCAAGACTGGGATCCTATTAGACCGACGTGGGTGAGCTCCTGAACGAGGTCACAGAAAGGCAGGTGACCTTTGATAAGGCCTCCTGCCTGCTGCTTTGGTTTCCCCACACGAGGAAAACGAAGGTTACCAGCAAGTTTATTGACCTGGGGTTAATCCTGGCTCAGAGAGCTCACGTGGCGCTGGAAGTCGACAGAGGGCCCGTTTAGTAGGCGGTGGGCGATGGAATTGAGTAAATGGGCCAAGAGTGAGAGTATGATCAGGCTTAGACAAGCAACGCGCGCAGCGGATGAGAGGAGTCTAGAGGTGGCGCGGGCATGGGAGTGTCTGGTGCAAGCGTTGAAGGACTATATGTCGCAGGAAGAGGACGGGGAAGAATGAAGTACATAGTGCATCCCTGGAGGGCGCACGATTGCCTGAGTGTTGTCCCCTTGACTCCTGTACGTTAGATCACATTCCGGCAGTCAGCACACTCCAGCGACACTTCAGGGAGCGGGTGGGGGAGGGCAGGGATGGGGGGGCCCCGTGGGAGGCTTGAGGATGATTACGGTGCACGTAGGACACGGGTGGCTGCAAGTAGGCGGGCTGACTCGGCCCAATATCCTTGGGTGGGGGGACAGCACTGGCCTGAATCCTTATACCTCGAGGCTTCCCAGCAGGGGTTTGTTAGTGGATTGGGGTTGAGGGGGGGAGGGAAGTAGGTATTAAAAAGCAGCGACATTCGACAGGCCTACCTTGAATGATGTCGGAATTTTTGTTCGCATTGTTACTCTCTCATCTAGCGCCATCTCAGGTCTTAGACTTTTGCCGCCCTGCCTCCGGGATATGGGCTGAATGGCCGTGTATTGCCGGGAGACCAATTGGGGATGGGCGAAATATGGAGATGGGCTATAATACGAGTATGATGTATGACTTTGATGCTGCAATAAAAATTGTTTTAAAAAAATAATAATAATAATAATTTTTCTGATCTTGAAACTCTCCTTAGTGTACCTGATTATCATTCTTGGTTGTTCTTCCAATATTGTAGTCTCTATTTCATTATCATTAGGTGTCAAGTCCTGATTCGGATTTTTCCTTTTTCCTAGTAGACGAAGCCTTCTGGCGAAACGCGTCTGTTGTGGGGGTAGGGGCTTGAATTAAAGAAAATCACAACCTATGGTATTGTGTGCTGGTCATCTTTGTAGCCGAATTGGAGTGGATCGTTTTGATATATATATA
Organism: Lissotriton vulgaris; assembly: GCF_964263255.1. Lineage (NCBI taxonomy): Eukaryota > Metazoa > Chordata > Amphibia > Caudata > Salamandridae > Lissotriton > Lissotriton vulgaris. The sequence goes on from NC_141694.1 coordinate 92,373,002, forward strand.
TATATATCTCCACCAAGCACAGCAGCCGCTGTGCCAATGCACTCCAATCCAGTTAGTTCAAGGAAACCACGAAACTGTGCGTGTGCTCAAATAGATTTAATTCTCCATTCAAAGTTCCAGCATGTGATACACGGCAAGTATGGAACAAAAACCCAACGCGTTTCGGCGATGAAACTCTCGCCTTGCTCACGGGTAACTCGTGTATGAAAACAAGCAGTTAAATAAAGTTTACCCAAAGTGCACATGTGGTCAGTGACCCGGTCATGAACATAGACAAGGGACATAGTTAAGGTCACTATGGTGGCCATCTTAGCATGGTGAAATAACAGTGTGCCAAATAAGAAAACAATATTACACACAGTTATTAGTCACTGTTACTCAGGGAATTTGGCACATTCTAAACATTATGTAGACATGCTGGATTGCGGTATGCATACACTCCCAATACAAGCCTAGTGCTGAATTGAGTGTATGCAATCTATTTGAGCACACGCACTGTTTCGTGGTTTCCTTGAACTAACTGGATTGGAGTGCATTGGCACAGCGGCTGCTGTGCTTGGTGGACAATAATGTATACAGGGCGACCTCCGCCCCTGGATTGCACCGCAGTTTTAAGGTCCCGGTGTAAACGGAGGAAGTGGGCCGATTTTTTTATATATATATATATATATATATATCACCAATGCTCACCTTTACAGAAAAAAGCAAGCGGGACACATGCTCCGGGAAAGACAGAGGATTTAATGGAACAAAACAGAGCCCAGTCCTTTGCAGTCCATGAAACGCTGTAGTGTTGGGCAGACGCGTTTCTGGCCATTTGGCCATCTCAAGTGCCAGCCTCACAGGCTGCTGTAAATCTCCCGGATGAAGCGGAGACCACTCCCTTTGAAGCCGTCCCACAGCTCCTCCTCCCAACTGCAGGTGTGTGCTAACTGTTTCCAACTCCGAGTGCACTGCATGGTGGTCAGCATAGTTCATCGAGGTCTCACATTAAGTAACGCGAGTACCAAACATCCTGAGATGCCCCTAATGTTCGGCGGTGAGCAATGTGCCTCCATAGCGCACCCAGGTGAGGTAATCCCGTTCCGACCTCCGTCTTATCCCTTAATCAGGCAGCACAATGCCGCCTCCTCTCTCCCCATTGCAAAAGAGTACTGCTCAGTGGCAATAGCTTTGCTTGGGGGGGGGGGCGCCGCATATAGCACTTTCTGTACTCACACCAAAGTTATTTTGCTGATGTATGCGGTGCTCCTGAACGAGAGGGCGTGCCCCAACCGGTCTCAGCAGAACCGGACATAGATACGCCACCAATGCTCACCTTTACAGAAAAAAGCAAGCGGGACACATGCTCCGGGAAAGACAGAGGATTTAATGGAACAAAATAGAGCCCAGTCCTTTGCAGTCCATGAAACGCTGTAGTGTTGGGCAGACTCGTTTCTGGACGGTTTGGCCGTCTTCAGTGCCAGTCTCACAGGCTGCTGGAAATCTCCTGGATGAAGCGGAGACCACTCCCTTTGAAGCCGTCCCACAGCTTCTCCTCCCAACTGCAGGTGTGTGCTAACTGTTTCCAACCCCGAGTGCACTGCATGATGGTCAGCATAGTTCATCGAGGTCTCACATTAAGTAACGCGAGTACCAAACATCCTGAGATGCCCCTAATGTTCGGCGGTGAGCAATGTGCCTCCATAGAGCACCCAGGTGAGGTAATCCCGTTCCGACCTCCGTCTTATCCCTTAATCAGACAGCACAATGCCGCCTCCTCTCTCCCCATTGCAAAAGAGTACTGCTCGGTGGCAATATATATTTTTTTATTTCACTGAAAAAAAACATAGGTTTCAGGGATGTTTTAGTTAGGCTGACATTTCACTCGTAGAAAACCAGAGAATGATGTAATACGTGACGTAATCAGCAGTGCATTGCGGGGGCACAAGTTATAGTTGGCTCTACTAACTATAACTTTCAAATTTCTCTGGTTTTGTACGAGTGAAATGTCAGCCTAACTATAATGTCCCTAAAACCTATGTTTTTTTCAGTGAATTTCTATGGTTTTTTAAATGCTAATTTCTAACTATAACCTCCCTGAAATGTATGTTTTTTTCAGTGACTTTCAATGGTTTTTTAAATGCTTATTTCTAATTATAATGTTGATTAAACCTATAGTTTTTTCAGGGATGTTAAATTATCATTCCATTCTCAACCTGGTGACAACAGCCGATATCGCCAGTTTTCCAGCAATAGCTTCTGCAAAAACAGTCGCCACAAATGAGAGCAACAACTAACGCCAATAATATACAGAGTAGGCTTTCCTGTGCAAAAATAACACAAAAACACCACTTCCCGATATTTTCAACGAGCAGCCAAATCTGGTGTGCGATCCAAAAACAAGCGATAAGCCATGTTAGCAGGGGGACTCTAACATCTGCATTTTACTGGTGTAAAGCAGGACGACTACCTACAATGTGAAAGAGAGCCCAGCCCAGAATCACATCTAAAAACCAACACATGTCGTAGAGCTACTGATCATGCACCTCCGACACCCAAGAAGGCCACAACACCCACTGCCACCACCCTCAGGACCTCCCCCCTTCCTACTACCACCGAATCAGCGCAGAACAGGACAGCAGACCTTCCAAAAACAGCATGGTCCATTCAGCCACACAATAGCTTAATGTTGGGAGATTTGGCAATCAAGTATGTGTGAAGGACGCAAGTCACCCATTAATAATAATGCACACAATACCAAGTGTGGCAGTGATGTGCTGGACAGACCTCACTATGCAGAGCACAAAGCTCTCCATGTGTACTTATACTGCTGGTACTTGTAGTGTTGTGCACAGTGGACGCAACCATGTTACCTTTGGCAGTTGGGAAAATCTCGGTCATGTAGCTGTGTTGTCCTCCACCCCTGGAAGCGGAAGCAGAGTGGGCTGGTCCAACGTACGCCACTCCAGTGTAGCAGTATGAATAAATATGCCGGGTCTCCGAGCGTGATTCACTTGTGGGAAGGCCAAAGCGTCTGCCAGGGCGGCGGCCCTCACCCTGCCACGTGGCTGCTGCCATGACCTCGGGCCTCGACACAGGCCCCCTGCGAACGCAGCGGCACAGTACCGCAGCCTTAGGTCTGTACAGACTACTGCCTTCGATCTACACTGCGGACAGCAGGGCTCACAATTCAGATTGAGTGGCGATTGCAGATGACGCAGTCCAGTAGGCAAGAAACATTGCTCCCAGTGCGGTCCGCCCAGACCACTCATCACAGGGTGCGCACACGCTCAGTGCTTCAGGTGCCACTAACTCAGTGCACCACAAGTCATCGCCAAGTAGCCTAATTAAGGCAGAATTCAATAGCCAAAAGACATTGCTACCATTGCGGCCTGCCAGGACCATGTATCATTGCAGGCCCTGCACATGCTGGTTGCTTCAGGTGCCACTAACTATGCAGCGCAACTCAATGCCATGTGGCTGTGGGCCCTTGCTGCCCACTGCCTCGGGCCTACACTGCGGTCAGCAGAGCTCACAATTAAAATGGAGTCTTGATTAATTAATTACAGAGTCCTGTAGGCGACTAACTACAACGTCCCTAAAACCTACATAATATCCTTTTAGTATCCCTGCTTCAAGAACTTGTTTTATATCAGTTATAGTTTTACTACAATGACCATATTCATCTTGCAAGTCAAAATGAACACTGAATGGCAGTCTACACTGGAGACAGCAGAGCTCACAATTTGAACTATCACGTCCCTGAAACCTACATATTTCGACAATGTATTCTATACAGGTTTCTTGTTTTCTTCCATACGCCTACACTGCGGTCAGCCGAGCTCATAATTTGAATTCAGTCTTGTTTTATTAATTGCAGAGAGAATTGTGCTCTATGTCCTCGGATTTTGTTAAGAGGATGTGACAAAAAGCATTCCTCAATGTCTGTGCTGACTACTGCCTTCGATCTACACTGCGGATAGCAGGGCTCACAATTCACATTGAGTCACAATTGCAGATGACACAGTCCAGTAGGCAACAGACATTGCTCCCAGTGGGGCTCGCCCGCACTACGCATCATCGCTGTCTGCACACACGCTAAATGCTTCTGATGCCCCTATCTCAGTGTAGCACAACTCATGGACCCTTTATGATACAATGTTTTGTGTATAATTTCACATCTGCTGCCCCTACCTCAGTGTACGACAAGTCATGGACCCTTTACAATAGAATCTTTTGTGTACTATTTCACATCTGCTGCCCCTACCTTAGTGCAGCACAAATCATTGACGCTTTATGATTGAATCTCTGTGTCTGATCCAATGATTACTGTTGTACTTGTTGCCAGCACCAACCATTTCCTTTGGGCTGGCTTACACTCACCCCAGACGCATCCAGCACAGACGTCACTGGACATTAATTTATTTTATTTATTTAAACACTTGTTAAGCGCAGCAAAGGCCCGTGGGCATCTTGGCGCTAAGTATTTGCTGAATCTGCCTTAGAGAAGGATGTAATTATTGATCAAATAGCCACGTTTTAAGATGCTTTCGGAAAGACCACAGAGAGGGGCTGCTCTTTATAGATAGTGGCAAAGTATTCCAGAGCTTGGGTGCTGAAACGAGAAATCTTCTGTCGCCCCATGAAACCAGTTTGGTACGGGGTATTTCCAGCTGGAGGAGGTCAGCAGACCTCAGGGATCTGGTGGGCCGATAGGGGACAAGTTGTTGCGTAAGAAAGGCTGGTCCCTGGTTATGCAACGCCTTATAAACAATACACAAAGCTTTAAATTTAGATCTGTTCCTGATGGAAAGCCAGTGAAGTTCTCTGATGGTTCCTGAGACTGATTGAAACTTGGGGATATCACCCAGCAGTCTGGCAGCCGCATTTTGGATGGTTTGCAGCTTATTGAGAACTTTTTCTTGGGAATTCAGAAATAGGGCATTACAATAGTCCAAGGTGGACAGGACCAAGGACGTGATCAGGGTTTTACCAGCAGAGACAGGAAGGAAGGGGAGAATTTTTTTAATGATTCGTAGCTTATAAAAAGCAGAGGAGGCAATCTGATTTGCATTGGGGAAAAACGTGAGACGATCGTCAAACATGACACCTAGATTCCTCACTTTGCTGACAGAGATGGGGGAGGACCCATAGACTGTGGCCACCAGTGAGAGGACCATTCTGGGGTTAAGCTTCCAAAGATGACCACCTCGGACTTATCCGAGTTCAATTTGAGGCAGTTGGATGCCATCCAGTTCCCTATGGCCTGCATGCCCAGATTGAAATTATCGGCGATTTTTTGGCCGTCATTTTTGATGGCCAAAACCAACTGAGTGTCGTCGGCGTAAGATGTAAGGCTCATCCCATGGCCACGAATGGTTTTGGCAAGGTCCGACACATATATGTTAAAGAGTGTCGGACTCAGGGATGAGCCTTGAGGTACACCGCACGGCAAGGACAGTGTGGTGGACTGAAAAGGCCCTATGGCGACTACCTGAGTTCTCTCGGCAAGGAAGGAAGCCAGGAGAGTCCTGGCCCTGTGTCTAATCCCCAATGCTTCGACACGGTCGATCAAGATGGCATGATCGACCGTGTCGAATGCCGCTGATAAGTCCAGCAGTATCAAGACTGCTGTACCACCCGCGTCGCGAATGGTTCTGATATCCTCAGTAGCCTTGATCAGGGCCGTCTCTGTCCCATGATTTAGGCGGAAACCAAACTGGGAGTCATCCAGTAGATTATGGGTTTCTATAAAGGCTGATAGTTGATTATTTAGGGCCTTCTCGACAATTTTAGCCAAGATAGGTAGATTGGCGATCGGTCGGTAATTTTTAAGCTCGTTCCTATCTAGGTTATGTTTTTTTAGTAGAGGCTTTAGTAGCGTCTTTTTTAGATCAGAGGGGTAAACACCTGTGTTAATCATGGTGTTACAGATGGATGTAATAGCTGGAAGCAGTACTTCTGAGACTGGGAGCAGTACTTTAAAAGGGCAGGGATCAAGGGCAGAGCCTGATTTGATGGATGACACAATGTCCCTGACCTGATTAATAGAGACCTCTTTAAACTGGGAAAGAGATGGGCCAGTCATGGAGGAGCTCACCATCTCAGGAGCAATGTTTTGTTGTGTTTCTACACAGTTGGCAAAGACAGCATAAATATCATTGACTTTGTTGTAAAAATAATTAGCCAATGCATCACAAAATGATTGGGAAGAGGGGGGTTGTACATGTGACCCTGATAATAAAAAGGGGCCGAGCGCACGTGCCCGTACCCAGTTCCACTATCTATCAGTGTGCGTGTGTTCAGTATGTATGCAAAATGCTGCCCCTGGGCCCTACCACATTACATTGTGCTGTGGACAGCGTATGCAACCATGTTACCTTTGGCAGTGGGGGAAAACTTTGGTTATGTAACTTTGTCTTGGTCATTCTACAAGGACGTACGTAGAGTCTGGACCATTAGAGTACTGAAAGAGTGTATTGTGAATGTATAAGTGGTTGGGGATTGGTGGAGTGATTGTATAACTACATATGTTGGCACAGCCTAACCCCGAACACAAGCTTGTCTCTTAATTGGATGCCCTCCAGGTGCCCAAAACTGAAACCTGAACTTTCCATGACCCTGTATTGCTACAGCTGCAACACTCCACTGAATGTGCAATAAACATTCATATCCACACAGATGTGTCATGTCGACCATCTTTCATGTGTGGAACTATAGATGAATGTAAGGTCAGTGATTTCCCCATACCTTCCATGTTGGCCATGTTGTGGGTCTTGGCTCACAGAGTGACACATTGGCGCTTGCGACCCGGGTGACTGCAGAACTACAACACGGACACCCGCATCAGTTGATTCCTCATATAGCCCAGGAGGGAGCCACGCCTAGAGCGCCGGAGTCATTCTTCACAGCCTCACGCAGGACTGGCATACGCCAGGCCAGCCCACTCTGCTTACGCTTACAGGTAAGGACAACAACGTTACATGGCCCAGAATTTCATTGCAGTGATCTGCTGGTCACAGTCTAGGTCTCAGTACGCCATAGCCACTCCTTCACGGCTGGTATACACCCACACCACACCCATCCAGCACAGGCGTCACAGGACACATGACCCTGCCAATAAAAAAGACCAGGCGAATGTGCTCTACGCCATTTCAGAGTTGCTCGCACCAGATGCACTGCGGCTGGCACAGGCACACAGGAAAGGTACGGTCACTTACGGTCCACTGAGGTATGGTTACAGTAACTGCTGAGCGAGTGTGCAGCCTGCTGTGAGGGCCCGTCCCGGCGGTCTGGACAGCTTAGGTTTTGTGTGCCCTGCTGGACCGCAGTGTAGGCCTGAGCCATCAGACCGTGCAGGCCTAGCGCCACGTGGCGTCGCCTCGCTGGTCACAGAGTTAGTGGCACCGCAAGGGCTGAGCGGGTGTGCAGCCTGTGATGAAAAGCCGGGTGCACTGGTATGTCCTCTGCCATTGCGAAATCAAGACCCAGCACCAAATACGAGACCTGGTGGCCTACGGAGCGGGGCTGCATGATATGCAGGGTGCCCTGTCCGCAGGCCCCAGGTTTGGGCCTTTCACGTGGTAGACCCTCTTTTCTACACGCAGGTTGCGAAAGGTGAGCAGAGAGGCTGGTTTGCGCAGCCGCGGGTAGTCACCTCTTGGTAGTGGTAGTGCATGGGGTGCAGCAGCCTGGATGCACAGCATCGGGCAGATACCCCTGGGCAGTGGAAGTAGATGGGGTGCAGCAGCCTGGGTGCACAGCGGCGGGACATCTATTTAGGCGTGCACAGTTGTATGTACTCTGCCATTAATGATTCCATACGTTTCAGATGAGTAAGCTTGGGGGCTTCACTATGTCCCGGCACGTGGTTCGAGACGCACCAGTGGCGGAAAGGTGAGCTGTGAGGGTTTTGTCCACAGTGTGAGCTCTCACTGTCCCTCTGCATCTCTTCCTTTCTCTCCCTCACACTTTCTCTCTCTTTCTCTCTCTCTCTCCCTCTCTCTCTCTCTCTCTCACACCATTTCTCTATCTCTTCCTTTTTCTCTCACACCATTTCTCTCTGTCTCTTCCTCTCTCTCCTTCTTTCTCTATCTCTCTTCCTCTCTGTCTCACTCTTTCTCTCTTCCTCTCTCACATGGTTTCTCTCTCTCTTCAATGTATCTCACTCTTTCTCTTTCTCTCTCTCTCTTCCTCTCTCTCACTCTTTCTTTCTTTCTCTCTTCCGCTCTCACTCTCTTTCTCTCTTCCTCTGTTGCTCTCTTCCTCTTTCTCACACTGTTTCTTTCTCTCTCTTCCTCTCTCACTGTTTCAATCACTTCTTCTTCTCTCTCTCTCTTTCTTTCTGTCTTCCTCTCACTCTTTCTTTCTTTCTCTCTTTCTCTCTCTCTCTTTCCTTTGATCTATGGGCACTCTCTAACATAACACTATATTATCCAGTATTATGGGTATCTTTCATAGATTCACATGCCTGAATCATTCCCCGTTGTCGAGACGGGAGTCTCCGGTACATAGAAAAGTAATGTCCTATAGACATACATAGAGAAAAGTAGGTCTAAGGGCTTTGCCTTAGTAGCCTATCTATGTCCTTTTGTAAAAAGGACCAAACTCCAGAAGGTAGCCAATCAGCTACCACCTCCCTCTAGAACCTTCCTGTCAGAAGCCTCAGTCTCTCAGATTTTCTACCGCCCGTTGTGCTAGGGAGTCTCCACCGGAGTTCTCCTCAGGTTTCCTAGTTTAATCTCTTTTCTTCTCAGAAATTGGATATTTCCTTCATAAATACACCATGGCTGATCAACAGAAGAAGGGTCTCTTCAGAGCTTGCTCTTCTTGTAGTAAGAAGAGGCTCCACGTCGATGATAAGCATGAAACCTGCTTATACTGTCTTTATCCAGACCATTCTCCTAAAGAGTGTAGAATTTGTAGGACATTCTCTACAAAAACACTAAAAGACAGAGAAGGCCGGCTGCTCCTCTGGTTGAACAGGCTGAAAACCAGAGACGACCTGGAGTCTTCAGAGGAAGGTGAGATGGCTTCAGTTTCATCTAAATTATCCTTGAAGAGGCCAAGGGTTGCTTCCCCTAGCCCTACTGACGTTCCTCCTAAAAAGACTGTCAAAAAGTCTTCTGAGGCAAGATCTACAACGTCTGACAAGGAGGTTCCTGCCTTCAGGAAGCCTGCGCCGTCGTCGACGACTATTTAGTCGACGCTTACCTCAGCGCTGAAGAAGACTGTGTCTACAGTCTATGTTTCTACATCGACGACGACAGTGTCGACGACGATGGCGTCGTCAGCATTCTCATCGACAACGGCAACTACTCCATCGTCGACGGCGGGTAAGCCTGTGTCGTTGATTATCCTCATTGCAAAGCCCTCGACGAAGATCCCGTCGACGACGACATCAGCGTCGACGACTAAGCCAAAACTGTCGACACCGTCGACGAAGACACCCTCGTCGACCGGCGTGCCGTTGTCTAAGACACCGACGACGGTGAAGACATCGTCGACGACGAAGACATCGTCGACGAGCGCACCATCAACGACTGTGCTGTCGACGAAGGTACCGTCGACTAGGATACCGTCGACGAAAACACCATCGACGACGACAAAGACATCGTCGACAAGCGCACCATCAACGACGGAACCGTCAACGAAGGTATTGTTGACGAAAACATCATCGACGATTGAAACTCAGTCGACGACGACACCGTCGACGACGCCATCGTCGACGCTATGGAAACAATCAGACTTGATTTCTCCGTTGTCAGATGCCAGTCAGCCGCCTACAAAAAAGAGCACGAAACAACCAATAACCCCTGACTTAACGTCTCCCAGTAGGGTGCAAAAGTTACCCCTGTCTTGTCTATTGCAAGACGAGGAATCAGACGAAGACCAGTACGGACAGGCCACCAGTCCTTCAGATCTCATAGTAAAGTGCCAAAGCACAGATGAAGATGGCCATGAGGTTGTTTCTACAGAAGAGAGTGAGCATTCCATGTCCAGACGCAGGTCACACCTATGGTATGCCTTCCAGTGTCTATAGTTTCAGACTTACGGTTCTTGATCCAAGACTACAAGCAGCGCTTTCCTGAACCAACCACTGCCCCATCGATGGAAGCAAATCCAGCTACATCTGGACCAACACCATCCTCACGACCTAGACCATCACCTTTGGTGATCCAATTTCAAACAGATTTCGAAAAGCACCACCCAATTGGGATAAATTGCCACTAGGCTTAATTGGTAAAGTTCATAAACAAGCAGTAGTTCCAAATGGACAACGCTGAATCCGTGGTTGCAAAAGAGTTCTTTTAATATGCCAAGAGAAACCAGCCAACGCGTTTCGTTCCGTCAAGCGGAACTTCTTCAGGGCGCAATTATGTACACGAAGGTAGAGATATATTCCAGTTCACAAGGTCTGATTGAAACAGGAGCCAAATCCTTCTATCTGAGCGTCCAGTAAATATAATCTTCATCTAAGAATACATGCAACAAATAGGTGCCTTTTATGTTCACGAAATGTTGTTGTCAAAGGGCGCTCACTTATCTTCACGTCCCGTATTTTGACGTATTATGTGTTCCACTGGGCCCAAGTGTTGGCCTTCAAATGGTCTGACGTGCACTTTGTTGGCACCGTCGTGTATTCGCTTCCAATGGTCTAAAGTCGGCTCCTGATGTGTAGTCACATTAACGTAATTACCTTTTGGGGTCGTATTTCTTTCCCCAGTTGGCGTGTTCACGGTCCGTGCGCCAAATCCTTCCCGGCAGATTATCGTGATCCGTCAGGAAAGAGAACCAGTGCACAATGTCCCGTCTTCTGACGAAGAAGTCGAAGAACCAGAAGAGGGAGAGGTTCGGGACGACCAGTCCGACCATAGGGACGATGAGGACTACATCACTCCATCTCCGGCCACACCTGAACCCACTACCTCGGACTCACCGCCAGTGGACATTGGCGGATTTCACAATTTAGTGGAGAGAGCGGCCACGAGATTCCATATGACAATGGAATCCCATGAAACAGACTGCTTCCTATATGATTTTAAAGACCTGGTTAGGAAAACAACCAGATCAATTCCTATCATTGAGCACATATGGGAACATGGAAAACAGCTGATGCAGACACCAGCCTCGGTCTCCGCAGTGGTACCACGGCTGGACAAGAAGTATAAGGCACCAACAACAGCACCAGCCTGCCTTACTGGGCATCCCAAGCCAGATTCTGTGGTTACCCAGGCGGCACAAAAGAACTCTAGGAATCCGGCATCTCCATTGTCAGCTCCACCGGACAAGGAGGGCAGGAAGCTTGACAGTATTGGCAAACGCTTTTCCACCACGTTGGCCATGACTGTGAAAGTGGCTAATTCCATTGCGCTACTAGGCCGCTACAATAGGCAATTGTGGAAGGATATTGCCCCGTATCTGGCGGAACTACCAGATAATTTGAAAGAGGAAGTTCAATCACTCCTTAAGGAGGGCCAAACATCGGAACTTATTGATTGTGCTGTAGATGTTGCAATGACCGGCTTCAGACAACTAGCAGGGGCCGCGGTCTTGCGAAGGCAGGGGTGGCTTAAAGCTACATCCTTTCGCTAAGAGGTCCAAACTAAGGTACTGGACATGCCCTACGACGGCCAGCACCTTTTTGGGGAGAAAATCGATGAGGTCCTACAAACGATCAAAAAAGATACGGACAAGGCACGAGCGCTGGGCACATTGCAGTTTAAGAACCAGTCCTTTCGAGGGAGCTGGGGTAGAGGTCAATCCTCTTACAGAGGATCTTATCAGAGTAAATCCTCATACTCCTATAACCAAGGCCAATCGCAATACCAACAGCGACAGCAGTAACCAGGTCGCCAGACCTCGTATGGAAGGTCCAACTACAGGGAAAAAAGCCAGAGGAAACCCACTGGCGGACGCCAATGACTGTTTCCAACAGCCAGTCCGTCCACAATCTCGTTTTTTCGAACTTGGAGGAAAACTGACACACTTCCTCGACAATTGGAGATCAATTACAACGGATCGGTGGGTGCTCCAATTGATCCAATTCGGACATTCGTTGGACCTCAATTCAATTCCCCCGACAACTCCTCCTCGCAAGCTTCAACACAGGCGTTTACGATTACTCCTTCAAGAGGTCTCTTCAATGTTAAAGAAAGGAGCGAGTACCAGCAGCTCACAGAGGAAAGGGATTCTATTCCCGCTTCTTTCTAATACAAAAGAAAGGGAAGAAATGGAGGCCCATCCTAGACCTCAGGTCACTCAACATATTCTTGAAGAGTCAATATGGGGTTACTAGAGGAAGGAGACTTTATGACGTCTTTAGACCTGCAAGACGCATATTACCACATCCCTATTCACAACGGCCACAGGAAATTCCTCAGATTCGCAGTGGCAGGTCAGCACTATCAATTCTGTGTCCTCCCATTCGGCCTCAAGTCGGCACCTCAGATTTTCACCAAGTGCCTCTCCCCAGTGGCAGATTTCCTACGACAGCAGGGACACCAAGTCTTCCCATATCTGGACGACTGGCTGGTAAAAGCACCATCTATAAAAGGCGCAACCAAGTCCTCCAGCGCCTGTCTCAATCTTTGCCAGCAACTGGGTCTGACGCTCAATCACAAGAAGTCAACCTTACAGCCCTCCCGAGTTCTTACCTTTCTCGGGGCGACATTGGATACGGAATGTTCAAAAGCATTCCCATCTCAGGAAAGGAAGCACAAGCTTATCACTCTGGCCACCGCAGTGGCCTTGAGGAAAACTTTGCTGGTCCGTACTTTCAAGTCCCTCCTGGGGATGATGTCCTCGTGTATCCTGCTTATTCCACACTGTTGGCTCAGAATGCGCCCTCTGCAGGAGGCCTTGACCAGGCAATGGACTCTAAGCACAGGCTCTTTCGAGGATCGCATTGTGATAACTCAGCAAATGACCAAGGCCTTGCTCTGGTGGAGGTTGCCCAAAAACCTCTCGCAAGGGCTACCATTCCTGCTGCCTGCAGCTCCACACGTGATAACTACGGATGCCTCCCTAGAGGGTTGGGGAGCGGTCCTTCAAGAGTTGCAGATCAGCGGCAAGTGGACAGACCAGGAAAAGCAGCTCCATATCAACCTCCTTAGAGCTGAGGGCAGTTTTTCTATCTCTGCAGGCTTTCCTACTGCGCATCAAGAACTCCCCAGTGCTTGTCAGGACTGACAACACTACGACAATGCACTACTTGAACAAACAGGGAGGAACGCGTTCGCTCACACTATCTCGCGAATCGCAGAAAATCTGGAACTGGCTTGTGCTCCACAGTATCACGCTGACAGCGGAGTATGTCCCAGGCAAGGACAACGTCATAGCAGATGCTCTAAGCTGACAGAGATCGCTGTCCCACGAATGGGAGCTAGAACAAACAGTGCTGAATCACATCTTTTCGAAATGGGGAAGACCGCAGATCGACCTTTTTGCCACCTGGGCGAACGCCAAATGCGCAACTTCGCAAGCTGGCATCCCCAATTGCGGTCCCCCGGAAATGCATTTTCCATCGCATGGCGCAACGTGTTTGCGTACGCATTTCCGCCATTTCCCCTGATACCAAGAGTCCTCCGAAAAATGAAGACCGAGCACTGCACCCTGATTCTGATTGCCCCGTTCTGGCCGAGGCAGCATTGGTTCATGGACCTCCATCGCCTCTCAGTCCACCCGCCAATCCGTCTGGGCCAACATCCATCCCTAATCACGATGTCCAACGGCCAAGTACAGCACCCGAATCTGAAATCTCTCAGATTATCGGCTTCGCTCCTGTGTACCGAGAGTTCTGCCAACTAGACATTCCGCAGGAGTGCAAAGATGTCCTCGCGAAAGCAAGAGCAGAGAGCAAAAACAACACTTATTCGTTAAAGTGGAAACGCTTTTGCATTTGGTGTAAGGACAAAGATCTACATCCCTTTCAGGCTACTCCGGAGCAGTTACTACCATATCTCCTCCACCTGGCACAGGCGGGACTTGCGCATGCCTCTATCAGAGTACATTTGGCAGCAATTTCTCGCTTTACCCGAACTTCAAAAGGACCCTCTCTCTGGTCACACAGGTTAATAAAACAATTCCTTAAGGGGCTTTACAGATCTTTTCCTCGCCCACAGAGAGTCCCACCAACATGGCATCTCAATGTGGTCCTCAACCAATTGATGAAACACCCTTTCAAGCCCATTCACAGAGCAGATGTCAAATATATCTCCTGGAAAACGGCCCTTCTATTGGCTCTGACCTCAGCAAGAAGGGTCAGCGAACTACAGGCTCTTTACATACAAAATCCCTTCATGCAGTTCAAGGAAGACAGAGTGGTTTTAAGAACTAATCCTCAATTTATTCCTAAAGTCCCGTCGGACTTCCATTTAAATGAACTTCTAGTCCTCTGATCATTTTTCCCAAATCCCAGAACTGCAGCTGGAAAATCCCTGCACTCTTTGGACCTGAATGTGAGAAGTTGGCCTGATATTCAGTGTTCACTATTCTAGTGATCACTATGTATCAGTCCAAACAACCCTTATGGTGATTGGTTGTAAGTCAACCTTATAGACCAGCTATCCTAGTAGCATGGATACGAGCAGTCTTCGGGCTAAACTCTAGAGGGCGTGTTAAGCCAGCTGTTATACCATCACATATACCCCTTGAACTCCCAGTGAAAGGACACCACACAAGTGTTATGAAAATAAACAGTGTATTTATTTAGATCACAACAGCCCTGTACTCTTTATGAGGACAGGGTACTAAGCACACAACAAAACTCTTACGATAATACTTTAAGTTGCACAATTTACACAAATGCCCGAGGGGCACGAAAAACCATATACTATGGAAGTGGAATGCGAAATTACTAGCAGGTAAGTACTGGACTAATAGGCTTTGGAATCGCTAGGACTACGTTACTGAACCTTCAGATTACTAGTAGGAGGCCTAGGGGACTCGGGTGCAGAGTGTGCACTCTCACGTGGGATGCGGGACAAAGTCTATGGGAGCTAGTAAAAGCAAAGTTAGTGTTCTCGGGCGAACCCGATAAGGTAGGCTGAAAACGAAAGTGGATCTGGACCCTTGGATAGTGAGGCTATGCTGGGGCACCGAAATGCCGAAGTTACCTAGCCCAGGGGCTGCGGCTGCATAGGTCTGAAAAGACGACGGAAACCTTCGTTGACGAACCAGGAGCCTGAAAGAAGGAGTTGCTGGCAGGCGACCAGTGAAGATTGTTCGATGGATCCAAGCCTGGATCGAAGATGGAAGACACCTGTAAGCAGAGGGGACCAAGTCCTGAATCACTAGCCAGTGATCAGATGGGCACCAGGATGTCACCGGATGGAGTCACCTCGACCAGGTGAGTGGGCGACGCTGGGCTCTGCAGTCTCACGGACCAGGAGGCGTTGTCGGCGACCAGGATGGAGGTGCGAGCTGTCCCACGATGGTTGCTGCTGTCGACGTCGCTGGACCCAGGATTGGGGCAACAAGTCTTGGCAAATTCAAGCCCACGCGGTGGACTCAAAATGGCGTCTGGAGTGGACCAGGAGGGTCCGGGGTGCTCCTCTTTTGGAGGGGAGCAAGGGCCAGTCTGGAGCAACCAGACTAGCAGTGGTGTTGTCGTCGTTCGTCGTCGAGAAGGCCACAAGCCAGCGGGCTTGTAGCCAGACAACGCGGTGAGCAGCAAAAAGCAGAAGGGCCCCATGCAGATCTCGTGGATGCTGGGGGGCTGGACTTCGGTGCTGGAGCTGCTCAGGGTCGGGGCTTCTCGGACCCCAAAGCACTCACTCGAGGATCCCTCGGCGGTCGTGCTGGATAGAAGTCGTGCAGTTCTGATGATGGCCGGTCCCTCGAGGTCTCGTCGCACCTACGGTTCTCAGCTTAGCTGTAGAGGTAGGTAGAGGTCAGAGGTGCCAGGGAAGCCGGGTCTCGTCGTGCTGGTCAGTCGGATTCCGGAGGAAGGACGTGCAGCAAACCGCAGTGTTCTTAGATGGTGCCTGCGGGTGCAGGGTGACTACTCCTTAGTCACAAGGGAGAAATCTTAGGAAGAAGTCTTGAGTTCCTTTCGTAGAAAGTAGTTTCAGGATTCAAAGATGATCTAATTTGGAAGGGTCCCCGCTCCTGCCTTTATCCTAAAGAAAGGGGTGGGTACGCGACTAGGTCCTGCCCTAGGGGTGGGACCAGGAAGGGGGGTGGTTACACCCCTCTCCCATGCCGGACTTTCCCCAGCTCAGGGGCTGGTGTGCCCCTGGAACTGGTTCTAGCCGGCAGATGCGTAGTGAGCACCGGGGTGCCACTAGCAGTCACCTTCCTGTAAAGCCCTGCCTACCCAGGATACACAAAACCCTGTCTGGGATGGTGCTAGCACCGCCCCTGACAGGAAACCCTTTGTCCAAGCTCCCCTCGCTGGAAGGACTCCCAGCTGCAGGGGGTCAGACTTGTGTCTGTGGTGGCAGCATCCATTTTGTGATGCTGAGGCTCGAGTTAACTTTAACCGGGGTTCACTGTTACATACATGTTGTGTCCCTCTAGAAGGGTGGAATGGTAACCCCGTCGCCAGAATTGGCGAGGGGTTAGTATTCCAATTCGTATGACACCTTACTCGACATGTTTTGATAAAGCGATACCAGAGTTAGCATTTAACCGCGAGGATTATAATGCACTTAAGAGTATATGGTACGCGGTATCATGGAACAGCTATTAGGACTTGGTTCCGCAAGCTGCAAACGGGCTCAGCTCATGCCAGAGCACCATCTCACACGATTCCAAGCACTCTGCCTTCAGGATTGTCAAGGCCTGCCGTAGGAGTGACTGATAGGAATCTGTGTGTCCATTTTTAGGGTTAGATATAGGTATACTATATCTAAAGCAAAGGGTGATTACACCACCTTGCCCCAGCTGTCGTGCAGCCATTTGTGTCAGATTTAGATGGCCATCCAGGGGTGGCATAATACATGCTTCAGCCCCTGGTAGGCCCTGGGTACACCTATGCCCTGATTTACAGGGTCTGATAAGGTGGCCCAGTACCAATTGGATAATGCACCTAAGGTACACATGTCAATTTAGTGAGAGAACAGCTAGGCTGTGGGTCTGATTAGCAGGCCCACAGCCAGAGAAAGTCGTAAACCAGTGAAACAAAAGCAAAAAATCTGGGTGATCATAGGATTGCAGACCCTACTCTCCTACACTGAAGAGGTGTCTTAAATTTGACCTCGACAAGACAAAACATTTCAGGAAAACGAACCAGCTTTTCATCGCTTTCAGTAGACCAAGAAAAGGCATGCCGCTTTCCAAGCAAAGTATTTCACGATGGATATCTTCGGCAATTGCCTTTTGCCACGACAAAGCCGGACGACCGTTGCGCTCCGAAGTAAGAGCTCATTCTACAAGAGCTGTGTCCACATCGGCACCGCTCTTCGCTGGGGTGCCAATATTGGACATTTGCAGGGCAGCGACCTGGAAGTCGCCACATACCTTCACCAGGCACTACTGACTGGATACGGAACTGATGCAGGATGCAGCAGTGGGCCAGGCTGTGCTTTGCCATCTATTCCAGTGAGGTGAGCCTTCCTCCTTCCCGCCATCCTTCGCTGGTATGCACATTTATTTACTTATTTCTTGTTATTGTGGATGGTTCTTAGTCGCATGATATGTATTATCTCAGACTGCTGTATGCTGTTCCACCAGAAATGTGCATAATGTATTGCTTGCTACTCTGATTCAGGCATGTGAATCTATGAAAGACACCCATAATACTGGATAAGAAATGCGTTCCTTACCTGTAACTGCAGTTATCCAGTATTGGTGTCTTTCATAGATTCACATGCAACCCTCCCGCCTCCCCTGGGAAGGACTCACTTCTTTCTCTAACAAGTATTACGCCTACCTAGCTTAGTGCGTACGAAAATATGAGAGACTGAGGCTCCTGACAGGAAGGTTCTAGAGAGGTGGTAGCTGATTGGCTACCTTCTGGAGTACACAGATAGGCTACTAAGGCAAGGCCCTTAGGCCTACTTTTGTCTATGTATGTCTATAGGACATTACTTTTCTATGTACCGGAGACTCCCGTCTCGACGACGGGGAATGATTCAGGCATGTGAATCTATGAAAGACACCAATACTGGATAACTGCAGTTACAGGTTAAGTAACGCATTTCTTATTGGGCTTCGGTCCTACAGTACAGCATGGAATTATTATATGAACATTCCTTTATTCCAACAATTGGGCCCCCGTCTTCCTTCCAACTACTCATGGATGCCTTTGGCGACAAACGTCCTTTGGGTACTATGAACGGGTCAGATTAAAAACTCTGAGTGTCTTTAAAGTCTTTTCTAACGTAGGTAGGATTTATGGGCTGGGGAGACTGAATTAGTACTCCCCATCAACATGAATTCCAATTTGCCTGCTATTTTTGGGAGATCTCATCTCCAAGACAGGTATAAAGGCGGAATACTAAAATTGGGAGATGTAATCACCATCGAAGGAATTAAGGCATTTACCGACCTTAAAATTCAATGCAGCATGTGGGACCTAGATACTTTTAAGTAAATCGGCATAAGTGATTTTTTGTCCCGAAAGGCTGGTGGTTCCGCAGAGTTTGCAAAAATAGACCTTATCAATAAATTAAAGGCCCCGGTTTTACCTCGGATAGGTATTATCTATTCCGCATTGAAAAATCAAATGCCCGACGACCTGCCCAAAATAGCAGACAAATGGCAATCAAAGTTAGAGGTTCCTCACAATATTTTTCATAGCGCTTTGAGGTCTGCCCAGAACAATCTGCTCTCGGCTAAACTGCAGGGGCAATTTTTTAAAACCGCTTTTTTTCTGTACATCACACCTAGCAGAGTTGCCAAATGGGGAACAGGCAAGGGGACGTTGCGTCCTAGATGTTTGGGGTTTAGTGTAGACTCAGTACACATGTTCGCCACCCGTCTGAAACTCACTCCATTCCTTGCCAAAATACAGGATTTTCTCAGGAAAGCTATTTCTCATGACATCGAGTTAACCCCCATGACTATCCCACTAGGGACCCAAGACCAGGTTACCAGAAAGAGCGGTGGGGCACTTACCTTTGTAGCCATGACAGTTTTTCGAATCTGTATAGCCTCTGCATTGATAGATGTAAATCATCCATTGTTCTCCCAGTGACTGGCCCGATTAGTCACACTTGTCATCTCAAGAAGGCTATCTATGCTAAAAAAAGGCATCAAGGGAAAAAGGAAGGGCCTAGTTATTTGGAAACCTTTAATCGTATGGCTTAACCAGACAGGGCAATAGGGTTCATGAAAGCCAAGTTCCCTCTCGATCTTTCTAGATCTTCAATCGCATATCAATGCTGCTAGTGCTGGCCGAATAAGTAGTTAGCCAATTCATAGGTTCTTCTTCGTTGATTAGGTTTAGCTCATTATGGTTACTAATACATTCTTTATTTCTATGTGTTTTTTGTATTTTGTAAACTCCTTAAATCATGAAAGTTAACCAAAGAAATTATTTAATTGGTTTGTTCCATCTAGCGCGTAACTTTTCTTTTTATTGCTTTACGAACAAGGTGGTGGGGTGGGGGGTGCTGGTATTTGGGGTGGTATGACATTGTCTCATCTCTGTATTTTTTTCCCTTGTGTGTAAAATTGTATAAAAAAGAAAAAAAGAAAAGGAACACGTTTCAGTTAGGCACCCTGGCCACCCGGGTTGGTTTGTCAAGAGGGATTTGATAGGTATATCAAAGGTTTGGTATCTGTGGGAAGGTGGAGATGTACTTTCCTTTCCTATACTGCAGAAAAAATACCAGCTAGCCCCCACTGAAGCATTCCGATACTTAAAAGTCAGAATTGTACTACAGAGAGTGATCCCTAGAGGAGTAGACATTCTGGTGTCCTCCCCAATCGAGGACAGATTGCTAGTTGAATATATGCTACAACAGGTTATCTCACTTAACTATCGCAAATTGATCAACATTTCCCCAGACCCCCTGATTAAGCTGCGTGTGAATTGCGTGAATGATCTGGAAGATGGCGAATGGCTGGAGGTCTTGACCTCCCCTAGAGAAGTGGCCATACGTTCTAGATTCCAACTGGTTACGTTGAAAATACTGCATCGATGCTACTATGCATGCACAACCTTGTTTAAATTGGGTTAAACTGACCATGCTAGGTGCCCTAGAGATTTTTGCTGTATGGGTACCTTTTTCCATATGTTATGGAGTTGCCCTGTGCTTCAAGACTATTGGAGGGGGGGCTCGATTGTCTTGGCGAGGTGGTAGGAGATGATCTGACATTGTCTGCTAAACTATGCCTACTTAATGTGTGAGAGGAATCAGATTGTTGTAGGGGAAAGTAGACTAGTACCAGGAAGCATATATATAAATAAGTAATTTATTAAGAGCTACAGAGAGTAGTTGGTGCTCCCAACAAGACTAGCAGGCAACTGCCTATAAGAAACAGAGTACAGAACATCTGGAGACTAAGAATCCAAATGGAACCATTGACTTAAAGGGGAAATGAACAAATAGCACAAAATGAGAATACAACATATCCTCTTCCCTACATACATCAAAGTGAAACTAACAAAAAGAAAAGAGTGAAAAATAAAATAAGCAAAATAATTAAGCGTCTTCACATATTAAGCATCTTCACATAAATAATCTTTTAAGTAACTAGGAGATAGTCTGCACCTCTGTAAAGAGACACGAGAGCGACCCACGTTACCCTTTAGACCAACATGAGTATCATCTTGATCTAGATCACAAGTTTCTTCATCCTCCTCTCCAGTACCCTTTTTGTACAATGCAACTCTCCTCATGTTCCAGTGTTCTCCATTGTACAATGTAACAAAACGATTATTTACAGATTTTACCTTGAACGGACCCCTAAATTTGCTTAAACCACTGCAAATACGACCAGGTTTCACCTTCACAAGGTAATTTACTTTAATCTTATTAATGACAACCCCTTCTTCTTTCTCATTAGCCTTTCCGTAATTTTCCATCTCATCCATATTCACACCTTCCTTCATCCAAGCGGGTAGAAGCTTGGTTCCAGCAGCCCTTCCTCTCCAATTTGAATGGAATTTTCCCAGAAACGCTGTTTTCTGTGGTCCGATATGCCCACACTAAATCATTCACCATACAGCTTACATCACCACCAGACGAAACAGCCATCTGCATCACGCCCTTCACCATCCTGTTCGCCCGCTCCACGATGCCATTCCCTTGTGGGTTATAAAGAGATGTTCTTGAGTGTAAGATACCACATTCCCTCAAGAATGAAACCATCTCACCCGAAGTTAATTGTGTTCCATTGTCAGTAATGATTTTCACCGGATACCCTTCCTCTCTAAACATTTCGGACATCATATTAATGGTAGACCTTGTTGTGATTTCTGCACAAAACTTCACAACCAACCATCTTGAGTAAACATCAACCATGACAAGAGCGAATTTCATGCCCACGCTAAAGCCACAAAATGGTCCAATGAAATCCATACAGACGGTGTGCCAAGGTAACCCTGGATCCTCAATTTCACCATGATTACCCTGACAACCCACCTTCAACCGCTTCTCACACTCTAAGCAATCCACGCACCTTTCAACCCACTCGGATATCTGCTGGTCCATCCCCGGCCACCAAAAATGCTCTCTAACCCTTTTCTTAGTAAGAGACTGACCAAGGTGTCCCTCATGTGCCAACTTAAATAAAGGAAACCTCAAATCACACGGTGGAATATACTTATCGCCCTTCATCACCAAATTTTCTTCATCATCAAAAATCGACAACTGGTCCAAAACCTTCAAATACGGTCTAACACCAATAGCAAGGGTACTTTCCCGTCTGGCACCTTTTACAATCAACTCCTTCACACTACCCAAAACCTCATCCTTCTCCATACTTTCATTCCATTGCTTCTTCCCTATTGCTCCAAAACACAAACTAACTACATCATCTATTGCTGCTACCGCACCCTCACACTGTGCCAATTCTACGCCAGACCTGTCTACATCCTCCCACGATAAAGGAAGCCTTGATAAACCATCCGCCTGGCAATTCTTCCAACCAGGTATATAAACAACTTGATACAAAAAATCCTGCATGCGTGCCGCCAATCTGGCCAACCTTGCAGAACCCTTACCTGTACCACCAGGTGACAAGATTCTAAGCAAAGGTTTATGGTCTGTGAGTAATCTGAACTTAAATCCCCACAAGTACATCCTAAAATACTCACAGCCCCATGCAGCCGCTAGCGCCTCCCTCTCTATTATCGAGTAGTTTCTCTCCGTACAGTTTAGAGATCTTGATGCAAATGCTACCGTCTTGAGACCAACAGGATGTTCCTGTGCCAAAACTGCACCTACCCCGACACCACTTGCGTCAACAGTCAAAACAGATTGCAACTTGGTGTCAAAAGGTGTGAGAATTTTAGCTTCACAAATCTCCTTCTTTATGTTGTTAAACACAGCCTCCAATTCCGTATCCCAAACAAATTTACAACGTTTTCTCAATAGTGCCCTAATCCTTTCCGTCTTATCTGCAAAATTCTCCACAAATTTTGCGTAGTACTCTATCAAACCCAAGAAACTCCTCAACTGGTCTTTATCCTCAGGTGCAGGAGCCTTCCTTATGGATTCTAACAAATCTCTTTTTGGTCTAACTCCATCAGCTGACAAGGTATACCCCAAATAGTCTACCTCCTCCACCGCAAACCTGCACTTCTCTTTCTTCAATGTTAGACCTGCCTTCTCCATTTTGTTCAATACTTCACTCAAAATCACATTATGCTGCTCCAAACTTTCACCAAACAACAAAACATCGTCCTGGAAGTACACGACACGCTGAAACACGCCAGCAGCGGACGCCAACCCAAAGGGCATGCGCGTAAATTGATAAATGCCCTCTGGGGTGATAAACGCAGTCAAAGATTTTGATTAATCATGCAGTTTTATCTGATGGTACGCGCTGCGTAGGTCTAGTTTTGTAAAATACCTTCCTCCTTTCAACAACAAGATCAACTCATTTATGTTGGGTAGTGGGTAATTATCCACAACAATATTTTGGTTTAGAGTGCGGAAATCCACACAGAACCTGTACTTACCATCAGACTTGGTCGAAATAACAACAGGCCAAATCAAACTGGATGTCTCTATTTGTTCTATAATTCCCTGCTCTAACATCTCAGTCGGCATCTTCTTCACCTCTTCCCTTGCAATAATAGGCACCTTCCTCACCTTATGCTGCATGGGAACCACATTCTCCTTAAGCATGATTTTATGTACATACCCCTTCAGTGCCCCTATTTCCTCTTTAAACAAACTTGACATCCCATCCACAATTGACTCTGTTGTCACTTCATCCACCACCATCACTTTATTTTTTGCTGTTGGATTTATGATAATATTGAGATCGTACTGCTGACTCCACCCCAGTATTGGTGGTCCAGATCGTGCAACATACACTTTTCCTTCCACACTCCTACCCTGAAAGACAATGTCTGTCAACATGTACCCAATAATGTCTATCCTCTCTCCCTGATATCCCCCAGGGTTGATGTCCTTTGGCATAAGAACTACATCTGGCCAGTTTCCCCTAAATAAACATGCTGGGATAATTGTCCAGAAAGAACCTGAATCAACCATCAATTCAGTGTCCTTACCTTTTATGACAAACAAAGCATTGGGTCTTTCCTTTCTACCCCTCTCATCTTCCATCTCCTCATCACTCACGCACAATGTTTTATTTGCTGCCTTTACTTTGGAACCATCCACCACACACACTCCTTCATTTTGTACAACAGCCACCTTTGTTTTATTAATCGTTTTGCACATTTTGTAAAAATGGCCTCTTCTCCCACACTTCTTGCACTCTTTATCCAATGCGAAACATCTTTTATACTCAGCTGTGTGATAAGTGCTGCCACACCTTGTGCACAGCTTCTCTTGTCCCCTGTTTTGTTCCACACCATATTGCGTATTACCATTATATTTTTTAATTCCTCACTCACTACTTCTCCTAGAAACTACAGCTACATCATCCTCTTTTTCCACCTGAGAGACACCAACTGCGCCCACATTTTCCTTTACGCTTTCCTTTTTCTCCATCTCCTTCATGCAAGCACTTGACTCCTCCACAACCTTTGCAATCTCTATTGCATTTTGCAAAGATGGATTCTTTGCCGCCCATAACTTTTCTTGCATTTTTTTGTTCTTACACTGGACAATAAGTTGATCCCTTATCATCTCATCCCTTATTGTTCCAAAATTACACTTAATTGACAATTCTCTCAGTCTGGTGACAAACTGATCTATATTTTCATCAATCCTCTGAGGTTGTGTATAGAATTTGTGCTGGGCCATGACAATGTTAACCTCTTTTGAATACTGTTTCTTCAGTCTAGCTTTCGCCTCAAGATAAACATTAGTTATTTCTCTCCCATCTGCATTTGTTCCTGCTGGTAAAAACTTAAAGGCATGCTGTGCTTCTTTTCCCAAGGTGCTCAGCAACAGTGCCTTCTTTCTAGCTGCACTAAAATCTTTCCCGTCTAATGCCTCTATATAATTCTCAAAGATTTCAATCCATTCCTCCCATTCTATTGGAGGATCACCGCTCTGTTGCAGTAACAAAGGTGGCATCACAACATTATGCCCCTCCATCCTTGTAGGAAAAATGGAGTAAACTTGCACCCCAAAACCCACACAAGAAAGAATATTCTATTAAACAAATGAACACTTTTTCCTCTTTACCAGTTTTTCTTCCAAACTTCTTTTCCACTATCCCTTTCTTCGGTACAGTACTGTTCTTTTCTTTTTTTTTTTTTTTTCCTTTGCTTCCCTTTGTTATTTGTTTAAAGTCACTGCAAAGTCAAAATACTTCCGTTTTCTTTTCCTTACTTCACCTCTTCTAATGAACGTAACTGAAGCAGTTCGCTTTCGTTGGTTCTCCCTTGGTGCGCTTTACGAAAGGTTAGAAGAGGTTGCGAGGATACACTTTGTTTCTCTAATGAAAATGGCCGCTGCGTGTCATGTCACCGCGCAACACGTTCTTTCGCTCTTTTAACAACATACAGCGCGCGATGGTCTACGTCACTCTCACTGCGTCATGTTCTTGCCTGAGACGCTTTGTTAATCGACCATCTGCATCTCGCGCTGGATCTCGAGCAAAAGGTAGGGTTTTAAATGTCGCACACTGCTCTTTACTCGTGTGCAGTTGTGTCACTTTCAAATGATGCACTCAGCTCGCTGCGCTTAAATTATCAATTCACTTTTCTTTTTTCCAGGCATTTTCTTTCCCCTCGACATTCACAACAATGTCCCTTACTCACGCTTTGTTCTTTGAAAATCGTTTCCTTTTTCCCAGATTTGACTTAACTTCTTTCACGCTGGACTTCTTTCTTTTTTTTCTTTCTTTTCTTTATGGTAGTAGCTTCCGATTTTCTTTTAATCCTTTGCCGCTTGTTTTTCAGAGTTCTTCTTGCTGTCTTTATTTCTTTTTTTTTTCCTTGCACACAGAGTTCTTTTCACCAACGGAGGTAGTACTTCCTCACTCTGTCTCCTTCATTACTCTGCTAGTCCTGATCGTCGCCATTCGTTGTAGGGGAAAGTAGACTAGTACCAGGAAGCATATATATATAAATAAGTAATTTATTAAGAGCTACAGAGAGTAGTTGGTGCTCCCAACAAGACTAGCAGGCAACTGCCTATAAGAAACAGAGTACAGAACATCTGAAGACTAAGAATCCAAATGGAACCATTGACTTAAAGGGGAAATGAACAAATAGCACAAAATGAGAATACAACACAGATCTTACCAGTATGAAGTGGCTGTGGGTCACCTTGGGACGAATGGTCACTAAGCAAAATATAGCCCGCATGTGGAGGGCGGAGGTAAATCCAAGCTTGAATGATTGGAAGAAAGACCTGGACTAGTGCGTGCTAGCAGAGAAAGTGGTATATGTGAGTAGGGGCTGCCCGAATAAATGGAACAAGATGTGGGGCGGTTGGAATGAATACAGTGGAGGCTTGTGTGAACCCCTGGCTGATGCTGTGGATGCCAGAGTGCATTGATGTCATTAAAACTACTGTTCTGTGGAAAGGTTGTGTCACATTATATTAGGAACATTATTCATCTATTTGTTCAGTGACGGGAGCTGCGATGGTCTGTTTTATTGCCTTTTTTCCGGATATATGACAATTAATGTCACTGGTGTTTATTTTGTAGAAGTGTTCAATTAGATTTTATTAAAAATGTTTTTTCAAGTCAATAGTTATTCAGAACAAGCATTGGCATAGCCAATGGGTCTCGCTATGGGCCTTATAAGTGTTTTACTAGAACTGTGTAGATTCTAGGCTCGACCTAAAAAGCCAGTTCATTAGTGAGACGTGTATAGTGCAGCTAAGTGAGGCCATGCATAGGAATCAGCAGAAAACCTGCCACAAGGCTTGTTTTAAGGGAAAATACACCAGAGAATTTCTCTCTAACTACAAAGGATAGAGTGCGCCTGTTTATGTGAAATGTATAATAAAAGATGTTGTTCTACTTTGCAACTTCGTCCAACCAGAAGCTGAAGAACCAGTTCAACAACATGCCTGTTGAATTGATCAAACACAGCCTTCCTGATACTCCTGGCCACGGTTATCAATGCCATTAAATATAATGGGGTAACCCAGTGGCGCTCAGAACCTGGGTCCTAAAATTAAACAAAAAATAGTGGTTCTGTGGGGTATAGAACAATTTCTTTGCTTTGCTACACTTATAAGTATTTAAGTATTTCACAAACCAACATTAAATGTACGATATGGAAGGACACACAACACAACTCTTAATTTGAAAGATTTTTCTTATTATAAGAATCTTGCATGTATCAATCAATGGACAAATGGCTGTCCGAGACAAGTGATGACCGTGCTATACAGAGATAAGGGGGGATAACATATTAACATACACTTATACGAAACATAAATTCACATCAGTCCATTTTTTAATTCAATAGTCACAACAAACTAAATTATTTTTCTTTATTGTGTTGTGACTTTTCGTGGACGCTCCAGATGCAATTAAGTCTGCACTACACTTTAGGGTCGAAATGCTGACGGTGTGTATGTCAATCCGTCCATAAAAAGTCACAACACAAGAAAGAAAAATAATTTAGTTTGTTGTGACTTTTGAATTCAAAAATGGACTGAGGAGAATTTATGTTTTGTATATGTTATCCCCCCTTATCTCTGTATAGCACGGTCATCACTTGTCTCGGACAGCCATTTGTCTATTAATTGATACATGCAAGATACTTATAATAAGAAAAATCTTTCAAATTAAGAGTTGTGTTGTGTCTCCTTCCATATCGTACATTCAGTGTAGGTTTGTGAAATACTTAAAGAATACTTATAAGTATAGCAAAGCAAAGAAAATGTTATATACCTGACAGAACCGCGGTATAAATGGGCCGGCAGTTTTTAAAAGTAGGTGCTGAGACTGGTCCCTATCTGGCTCTCCGTTTTTGCCTTCACCTTCAGGATGAAAAAAATAGATAACTTACCTGCAGTAGTACCACCCTCCACTGCTTTTAATGTAACTTTAAATAAACACTTTTTTTCAGCTTTATGTAGCGCAAAGTCGGACGAAGATATTGGTGCGCTTTACATAAGCACCAGTTACAATACACAATGACATATTCCTTTTTTTAATCACAGGCTCTTGTGCAGACGTCAGGCTCAACCTGCTCTCTCAGCACGAAAGTCAGAAGCTTTAGCCTTACAACACAACCTTGCCCACAAGAAGAAAGCATATCAATATTATATACAAGAAGCCATACATGTTGCTTATTTCTGCAATGCAACTTACAACCATTGAGAAAGCCAATAGTCCTGGCTTGTTGTAGGTGTAATGTATAGTTGTATAGATAGAAGCAGCACAATGCCAGGGCTGCACAATATGCCAAGTACAGATTTTCGGCGTAAATGTTTTTTTTTTTGGCAGAGTTCTATTTAGCGCGAACTTGACCCGAAACCGAACGGGGTAACAGAGCGCTTTACATAGCACCAGTTATGTTACATGAGGACACACATTCATTTTTGTTAGGCATGTGGAGATGAAGTGATTTGCCCAGAATCACTGGAGGTTTAGCGTCATTACCGAGACTCGAATCCAGTTCCCCAGGTCCCAGCGCCCTGGCTGTTAGGCCAACTCCTCTCCCCATTAAATGAGGCAAAAAAGCTGCATTGGTCAAATCAAATCAAAACCAACTTTATTCGGTTTTCCATAATTGTAGAAATAGCTTAAAAGTTCATAAAAAGATACATTTTGTACAAATATCTCAGTTAAAAAAAAGATCAGTTAAAATTTGATTATACAATAAAAAAAGGTTTTGTAAAAAATCACAGTTCATAAAAATACAGTTCATTCAGTTATGACCACAACATGGATTCATTACAGTGGGTTCAGCAGCCCTCTGTTATACAGAAAAGACGACTCGTCTTTGTTACAGATTTAGACGATGGCGAATACAAAATTTAAGA
The DNA here is from genome assembly GCF_964263255.1 of Lissotriton vulgaris. Lineage (NCBI taxonomy): Eukaryota > Metazoa > Chordata > Amphibia > Caudata > Salamandridae > Lissotriton > Lissotriton vulgaris. The sequence goes on from NC_141694.1 coordinate 92,401,477, forward strand.
AAACGAGCCATCATTTTTACGATAGCTTCATTTTCGAGGTACTGGAGCACCAGAAATGCAGGGCGGCATTGACGCAAGCCCCAGTATTTCAGTATGGGCAATATCCAGCGGGTTTGTGGTATTGTGTAAAATTTACTGAAGAAAATTGTATGTATGGTCGATTGTGTGGAGACAGAGTCACAAGGACATGGGATTGAATTTGATGACCAATCATTCTGGGAGGGAAAAGAGACCATTAAATGAAACATATTAAATCGAAATCGTGTCAGCAACAATTTTTCAAATTGGGTGAACTGTACAACAAATTGGGTTCAATTGAAAGCATGGTCTGGGCTAATAGGCCCTGTTGGACAGACGGTTTCACTATCTCTTTTAGCAAGCGTACCTTGCCCAAATGTGCCAGGCATGCTTTTTTTAAATCCGCCTTTGAAATCGCAATTATTGTTAAGGGCTCGGAAAAAAAAAATTCAAATCCTAGATCAGTTAGTAAAGTTTTGACATATGCTAACCATTTTATTTTTCCACAATGATCAAGTAACAGGATATCTTGTATAATTGATCTTGTTAGGTGACATTGTTCAGTTACCCAAATTCTGCGCCACAACATTACTGGTTGAATTTTTATGGTGTCTGATATATAATCTATGCCCAGCTCTAAGTGGCAGGCATATGTGGAAGAGCTCTTTGGTACTCCTAATAAGTATCTAACAAAAGAATTTTCTATTATTTGCAGTTCTTCCACATTCACAAAACCCCATATCCCAGCTCCGTACGTGGCAGTACTGACATATTTCGCGTTGTATATTTTTAATAGTTCTGTTGGTGGTCTCTGACCCAATCTTTGAGCAAACGATTTTAATGCTGTTGTTGCTCTTAAAAAGGCCAGTTTCCTTGCATTAATCGCTGCCTTCCATTTAAATTTTTCATCGATTACAATTCCCAAATATGGGTATGTTACTGTCCTGTCCAATGCCTCACCTTTTACATACAAACTTCTTGTCTTTGTAGATTTCTTCCCTGCATGCATAGTGTATGTTTTTTTTACGTTGAGGGTCAGGTTTAGACTCTACATAAAAGCACAGTAACTATCTAGTGCTCGCTGCAGCTCAACAGGAGTTCTTGCTAGAATTACAGCGTCGTCGGCATATAACAGGGTCGGTATCTGCCGACGGCCAATTAAGGGGAGATCTTTACTTCCTTCTAGCATGGCGGCCTCTAGCCCGTTTGTATACAGGGTGAATAGAAAGGGGGCCAGCACACATCCCTGTCTGACCCCCTTTTCCACCCTAAAACTTTCCGTGAGCAGTCCTTTGGTCCCGAATCTTACGCTTCCAGTTGTTCCAGTATATAATTCCCGAAGGAAATCCACAACCGGAGGGTCGACACTCATTATTAAAATAATTTTCCAGAGCTTCGAGTGCACTACGCAGTCGAAGGCTGCGGATAGGTCAACGTACACCATATGCAGTGCTGTCCCCTTAGCCTCCACATATATTCCTGCCAATAAAGACAGGTTTAGTGCCTGATCTACTGTACCTAGCCCCTCGCGGAACCCATATTGTATGTCCGAAATGATATTTTGGGTGGTTGTCCACTCCTGGAGTCGGTCGAGAAGGATCCGACCTGCCATCTTCCCGAGCGAGTCCAGGAGTGAAATCGGTCTATAACAAGATGGGCTAATTCGGTCCCCTTTTTTATATATAGGGACCAGTATCGAAGTTTTCCAGGTTTCTATTAGGCCCTCATCTATGGTGGCATTTAGAACATTAGTCAACAACGGGGACCAAAGGTCTACTACATATTTAAAAATATCCACTGGAACCCCGTCTGGGCCTGGGGCTTTGCCTGTTTTCGAGGATTTCAGTGCTTTTTGTACCTCTTCGTGTGAGAAATGCAAATTTATTGGGTAAGTAACCTCAATCAGGGGATCTATACGCTCCATACCCTGTATGTTCCTATCACTAAAGACTTTAGAAAAATAGCTCACCCATTCGCTGTCGCTAATTGCAACGTCGATGGATGGTAAATCCTCACTGTCTGTTAAAAAAGGGGATCTAACTATTTGCCAAAAGGTTGCACTATCTTTTAATTCCGAACTTCTGCTTAGACGCTCCCATAGGTCAGCTTTTAGCTCTTGTTTTCTGATTTTCAAAGCTAAGGCATATTCTTTCCTTAATCTGATAACCTCTCCTCTGTCTCTCTTTTCCCTGCTTAGGGCTTCCTTCAGTTTCGAATAAGCTTTGGTACAAGCCGGGCTAAACCAACCTTTTTTCATCTGAGTTTTTTGTTTACATAATCTAGTGAGTTCTTTTTTTATGTTTTGGGAAATGGTTTTAAAACTAGCCAGAACTTCTCTAGATTTTGTTTTAGAGTCTAGGCAATTTATTATATCTATTTGGTTTTGCCTGACTATTTTTGCAGTGGCAGCTCCTTTGTCGATGTTTCCCCATTTTAGTGTGTAACCATTCAAAGATCCTATTGCGAGCTCTTGCTGGTCTAAGATATTCATTAAGTGAGGCTTTTTATAGAATATTGGTTCGCGTAATGCGATGGTATTAGGGAAGTGATCACTCAATGGATTTTTAATTACTTCAAATAATTCGATGTTAGGGCCTTTGCATGATGAAATCAGGACATAATCTATCAGGCTCATCAAACCTCTACCGTTAAATGTTGGGGAAAAAGATACTGGGGAGGTCATTATCTCATTGGCGAAGCCCAATTCCAATTCTGTCATGATCTCATTCATTTTCTCACCCTCAGTTGTATGTAAAAAGTGTGTTATACCATTGCCGTCATCCTCCCTGATACCACATCTATCAATGTTGTTAGTTGTACATAGGTGAAGATTGAAATCACCACCCCACACTATTGTACTTGACTGGTTGATGTACTGTGCTCGAAGATCCTGAAGGGCTAGGGAAATCTCTGGGAGAAGGTTGGTCAAACTGTATTCAAATTATTATAAAGATTTACTATAACATATACATTTTGTTTAGTTCTCTTTAGAACTATTAGCTGGTAATTCTCTGCCAATTTTAATGTCCTCATTATGTAAGGTGTTTGCAATATAGGTAACTAGACCACCCTTACTTCTTCCAGAATATGATTTTTTGGCTGCTGAAAAAAAAGTTTTATACCCTGTTATATGTATAGGATCAGTAGCCCATGTTTCCTGAAGACAGATGATGTTACTTAGATTGACCTGATTCAGGAAGTTAGGGTTTGTCAGTTTGGCGGACAAGCCGGCTATATTCCAAAACGTAAAGGGAACTTGAGGAATAGCTGAATTGGGATTAGGGGGATTTGTATGTTCGTTAAGTTTGCAGTTGACCTAGGAGTGGCATGGGCTAATAACGGGTTAGCCAGATCAGCTGGCCTGCATTGCGAGGGATCCTTAGAAGTGTGTTTGCCAGGAGTAAATATTATATTTTTATCCTCTGAATCTGGCGTTTTCTGTGTTAATAATTCCCCCTTGTTTAAGATATGCCCATCTATCCCTTTGGCTTGATCATGAGGCAGTCAGTCATTGAAGTCCAGACCAGACAGTGCACTGAATCCGTTATAGGTCGGAATGCTATAGGAATTGCCTGGTGCCGCGGCTACTTGGCGCCATCGGACATCTCTGTGCTCATAATGTGGCATTGTAGACAGATATGGGTGAGTTGTCGGGTATGAGTGAGTTTGGCCTTAATGCCATTGTGCAGGACCATTAGGGTAAATGAATTTGGAGTTTTGGTGAAAGAAAGGAGTATTGCTTTCAGGCATCAGTTGTTGGTCATAGAAAGGAGTAGCCGGGTTAGTTGCCGTGATTAATTGGGTAGTGATTAGGTGCCTATAAAAATAACCCAGAGGGAGAAGAGTGGTATTAAATTCCCAGGTAGAGGGGGGAGGTGCCCTAGCCAGAGTTTTTTCGGCCCATAACGGTTTTTTAAAGTTGACAATTATACAATCCCCCTCAAACTTTTTTTTCAGAGGACCTATCCATCCTACTCTCTGGGTGTGGGTGATTTCTCCAGAGCATTCCATAGGGAAGTTGCAGTTAGCTGTCAACCAATGTAATGTCTTGTTTTTCAGTGAGGAGGAGGTCTCTTCTTGGTTGTACCTAAGTTTTGGGACGTTAACCAAAACCAACACATAGGCCCCACACTCAGGTGGGAGACTAATACGTGGAGGTATCTGCCTTGAATTGTAGGGAGGATCATAAGGCATCCGGGGCCTTTGGAAAGTTGGCAACGTGTCGCTAGTTTGATTTGATGTTTTTCTACCACTTTGGGATATTATATGGATCTTCTCTACCTGCGTATTTGTAAATTGGGTATTCATTTCAGTTCTGGGAGTTGGGCTATTGATTAGTACAGGTTTAGTTGTGACAGATTCTTTACTTAAGGACTTTGTTGGTTTTGATTTTGTCACAGCGTCAGAAACTGGGATATCCTTTGATTTAGGTAATATAGGTTTACTAGAACTTTTCTTCAGGCCAGCATTAGTGTTTGAGGTGACACTAGCAGCTTTTTTACTATGAGCTATACATTCTTCTAGCAGCTTTTCAATGCGGGCAAGCCTGGATTCAATTGGCGACATAAAGATGCTTAAAAGGTCTCCAAATCTTTCAACTAGTTGGTCGTTTCCTATAATAGCGTCAGATTTGTCCGTGCACACAGAAGGGAGCTCAAACTGAGTGTTTTTACTTTGTATCTCTCTAGATCAGGGGTACTCATAGTACGGCCCGCGGGCCTGGGGTGGCCCGGCAAGCCTTTCCTGGCGGCCCACGGACCCCCGAGACATCATATCTGTGTTTTACGTTTTTTTTTAAGTGTCTGCAGTAGCGCGAGAGACTCTGCTGCTCTGTGGGAGCTGCCGGCCGGGCGATCCTAGCAATGGCCAGCGTAAAGCTGCAGGGGCCTAAGAAGAAGTGAAATACAAAGGCCACATTAACATGCAAATGGTCTTTTAAAGACCTGTTAAGTGCTCAGGGGCGGCTGTGAGTGTGTGTGCGCACCAGCTGGCACACAGGCAGGGTGAGATGACATAGGGTGACAGAGGGAGTGGGAGGGAAAGGGAGGGGGAGGGGGACGGAGAAGGAGTGAGTGAGAGGGAGGGAGTGAGTAAGTGAGAGGGAGTGAGTGAGTGGGAGGGAGGGAGTGAGAGGGAGGGAGTGAGAGGGAGGGAGTGAGAGAGGGAGGGAGTGAGAGGGAGGGAGTGAGAGGGAGGGAGTGAGAGGGAGGGAGTGAGAGGGAGGGAGTGAGAGGGAGGGAGTGAGAGGGAGGGAGTGAGAGGGAGGGAGTGAGAGAGTGAGTGAGAGAGGAGGAAGGAGTGAGAGGGAAGGAGTGAGAGGGAAGGAGTGAGAGGGAAGGAGTGAGAGGGAAGGAGTGAGAGGGAAGGAATGAGAGGGAGGGAGTGAGAGGGAGGGAGGGAGTGAGAGGGAGGGAGTGAGAGGGAGGGAGTGAGAGGGAGGGAGGGAGTGAGAGGGAAGGAGTGGGAGTGGGAAGGAGTGGGAGGGAGTGAGTGGGAGTGATGGAGAGAGTGAGTGGGAGGGAGTGAGAGGGAAGGAGTGGGAGGGAGTGAGAGGGAGGGAGTGAGTGGGAGGGAGTGAGTGAGGGAGTGAGTGGGAGGGAGGGAGAGAGGGAGTGAGTGGGAGGGAGGGAGAGAGGGAGTGAGTGGGAGGGAGGGAGTGAGTGGGAGGGAGGGAGGGAGAGAGGGAGTGAGATGGAGATAGAGAGGGAGGGAAAGAGAGGGAGACGGAAAGGGAGGGAGACGGAGAGGGAGGGAGAGGGAGGGAAAGGGAGGGAGACTGATGGGGAGTGACATGGAGGGGACAGGATGGAGACTGATGGGGAGTGAGATGGAGGGAAAGGGAGGGAGACTGATGGGGAGTGAGATGGAGGGAAAGGGAGGGAAAGGGAGGGAAAGGGAGGGAGAGGGAGGGAAAGGGAGGGAGACGGAGAGTGAGTGAGAGGGAGGGAAAGGGAGGGAGAGGGAGAGGGAGTAAAAGGGAGGGAGACATAGAGAGAGAGAGAGGGAGAGAGAGGGAGAGAGAGGGAGAGAGAGAGAGAGAGAGAGGGAGAGAGAGGGAGAGAGAGGGAGAGAGAGAGGGAGAGGGAGAGGGAGAGAGAGGGAGTGAGACAGTCCGAGTGAGACAGAGGAAGACAGGAGAGAGGGAGGGAGAGAGAGCTAGAGAGAGGGAGAGAAAGCTATAGAGAGGGAGGAAGACCGAGAGAGAAAGAGAGAGAGAGATGTGTGTATGCCGGGACGGCTCAGTGGACGAAGGTGTCCTCTCTAATTCACTACTTGTGTCAAGGTCGGAGTCATTTAAGGGATTTGTTGCCGAAAGATTGACCTCGTTGGGTAGAGTATGAAGGTCGGGTCGGATTTCATGACATCACCCCCTCGCAAGCCCTCTGCGACTCCCTAGCCTCATTCTTCCACAACAAAATTGCAGACATCCACAACAGCTTCGACATCCAACCCGGAAACCATCCCACCCAATCTTCTGCCGTACCTGCACCCCCCTCGAACATCCTTAACAACTGGAACCCAATCTCCACCGAGGACACCATCCGCCTGATGAACTCCATCCACTCAGGATCCCCCACAGACCCATGTCCTCACCACATTTTCAACAAAGCAGACTCCATCATAGCACCACACCTCCGAGACGTCATCAACTGCTCCCTCAACTCCGCCACCTTCCCGGAAAACTGAAAACACGCCGAACTCAGCGCCCTTCTGAAAAAGCCCACAGCGGATCCCACCGAACTCAAAAACTACCGCCCCATCTCGCTCCTACCATTCCCGGCCAAAGTCATCGAGAAAGCCGTCAACAACCAGCTCGCCGCCTTCCTCGAAAGCAACAAATCCCTCGACTCCTCACAGTCCGGCTTCCGAGCCAAACACAGCACGGAGACGGCTCTCATCGCAGCAACAGACGACATTCGAACTCTACTAGACAACGGAGACACAGTCGCCCTCATCCTCCTCGACCTTTCCGCAGCCTTCGACACAGTCTGCCATAGCACTCTCCTACAGCGCCTCAATAACATCGGGATCCAAGGAAAAGCACTGGAATGGATCACCTCATTCCTCACCGGAAGAACCCAGAGAGTCCGCCTCCCACCATTCAAGTCCGAGGCCACTGAAGTCATCTGCGGCGTACCCCAAGGTTCCTCACTCAGCCCCACCCTCTTCAACGTATACATGAGCCCCCTCGCAACAATCGCTCGCCAACACAACCTCAACATCATCTCCTATGCAGACGACACCCAACTGATCCTATCACTCACCAAAGACCCCAACACCGCCAAAACCAACCTACATGAAGGCATGAAAGAAGTAGCAGAGTGGATGAAGCACAGCTGTCTGAAACTGAACTCAGACAAAACAGAAGTCCTTATCTTAGGCACCTCCCCCTCCGCTTGGGACGACTCTTGGTGGCCAGAGGCCCTTGGAAAAGCACCCACCCCGACGGACCACGCACGAAACCTGGGCGTCATCCTGGACTCCTCTCTCTCGATGAACAGACAAGTCAACGCAGTCTCATCTTCATGCTTCAACATCCTCCGCATGCTCAAAAAAACATTTCGCTGGATCCCCACCGAAACCAGAAAGACAGTCACCCATGCACTGGTTACAAGTCGCCTGGACTACGGAAACACCCTATACGCCGGTATCACCGCAAAACTCCAGAAAAAACTCCAACGCATCCAGAACGCATCAGCCAGACTCATACTAGACATCCCACGCAAAGACCAAACTCTAGCCACCTGAAAAACCTCCACTGGCTCCCCGTCAATAAGAGGATTACTTTCCGACTCCTAACCCACACCCACAAAGCACTCTACGAACTTGGACCCGAATGCCTCAACACACGACTTTCCTTCTACACCCCCCTCGCCAGCTTCGATCTTCCAACCAAGCCCTTGCTACCATTCCTCGCATCAATAAAACCACCATGGGAGGTAGATCCTTCTCCTACCTCGCAGCTAAAACCTGGAACTCTCTCCCCACCCACCTACGTCTCACACAGAACCACCTAGCATTCAGAAAGCAACTTAAAACCTGGATATTCAACAAGTAACTCCCTTCCCCTCCTCAAGCGCCTTGAGACCCTCTGGGTATGTAGCGCGCTATATAAATTTCTGACTTGACTTGACTTGACCTGCGTGTAAATTGCTATCTGGGTTTCTGGAGCTAACTGGTGTTGTTGCGAACATAATGCTCCCAAGAGAAGAACTTTTAGCAATTTCTAAGTCTTGCGAAACCCTACGCTCGAGGAGTGAAATACTAAGATCGATGGCATCATTAGTACTTTTAATAAAATGATCTATTGGTCCGATCACAACCCCCCACCCCCCCTCCCCGCCCCCCCCCCCCCCGGCTGCTGTCTTGCTTCTACTGCCTCTGGTGGACATGATAAAAAGTTATTTTGCCTTAATTTGAAACAGCTGTTACTGAGAATCAGAAGCCGCAAAACAATGTGATGTGAGGCTAGTAGCTTACTGATATAGCACTGATGAAGTAGAACAATATCCCTATGGACAAAGTCAGAGTCTTACGTGCTATTGAGGTGCATTAGTTAGGGGGGTGGACCCAACCCGACCTCTTCGTCCTCTGAGGACCTCAGAGGGCCCGCCCTTTGCCCGGGCTTAGCCCGGCGTCGCCCGCGCGCGTCCCGCGATGCGCGGACCCCCGCTGCTCTAGAGCGCCTCCGGGCACGTGCAGGGCGTCGGCGGCTTCCTGCCGCAAGCACTGCTGGGACCTGTAGTCCCCTCACTCGGCGGCCGTGCCAGATGTCAGGAGGCCAACGGCGGCGGAGAGGGACTGGTCGGAATGCAGGGAGCCAGGTGCAAAATGGAGCAGCCCCCGTGAACAGTCTGCAGGGCGAGGCAAAGTTCCAATGAGCAGCGTTCCACCGCTGGTAAGTTGCGGCGTTTGTAAGTATCACCCGCTCTGTCGAGGACCCCCGCTGCTTAAGAGCGCCTCCGGGCGCATGCAGGGCGTCGGTGGCTTCCTGCCGCAAGCACTGCTGGGACCTGTAGTCCCCCTCACTCGGCGGCCGTGCCAGATGTCAGGAGGCCAACGGCGGCGGAGAGGGACCGGTCGGAATGCAGGGAGCCAGGTGCGAAATGGAGCAGCCCTTGTGAACAGTCTGCAGGGCGAGGCAAAGTTCCAATGAGCAGCGTTCCACCGCCGGTAAGTTGCGGCGTTTGTAAGTCTCAGTAGAGTCCGAGAGGGGGAAGCAAGAAAAAGAAAACGTATTTATTTATTTTGGGACAGCCATAGTAGTAAAAAAAACTGATCAAACTCAAAAGACAGGAGAATGCCAGGATACACTGAAGAAAAACAATAACTGAAAGAACAGGGAAAAAGTTATTGTTTCATATTGTGGGTTTTAAGCCAAATGGTTATTACTTTGAGGCTGAAACCACCTACCTCATAATAGAACACTATAAAAATGAGTACTTGTTTTTAGGATCCTGCTTTTTTGGGAAAGTAAACTAAGATAAATATGTCCAAGACCACAAAGCAAACCCAGGTCTGAAGCTGAGATTATAAGAGAGGTCTGCTGTCTCTGTAAAGGCCAACTCTGCCAAATACACCACATCTCCAGCTCCTTGGAAAAAAAAAGGATACAGAAAACTCCAACTTGCACATATCAGTTTTAGTCACTGGACCGTGCAGACACCAAAGGCAGCTTCAGAGCATCATGTATAGAACAAGCACTCCATAATGGTTATCTTTATAGACCGAATGAGAAAGCTCTACCTATAACGCAATAACTTCAAAACAAAGTACATTTTACACGAGAGCAGTATCACATGTCAAATCGCATCTACTTCGATGGGCCCAAGACCAGCAAACCGGCACAGATATATGAGACGTAGTGGAGCAAAAGCAACACTCTCCAATATTTATTGCCCAGGTTTTTAGGCACGGTTGCACAAGAATTCTGCCCGTCGTCGACATGTATTAGTCATCGCCTGATGCTTATGCCGGCATCATAGCACCCAGCTTGCCCAAATGCGTACCCACAATAGAGCAAAAAGGCAGTCCTGGGTGCTATTTCCAAATAGAGAAGCTGCTCTTTTTTTTGGGATTGTGGAAATTCTGACCTTCTTTCAACAGGTTTAACAAGTTAACAGGACTCCTCATAAAAACATTTTGGTTCGTAGATGTCTTACATGTGCCTGTACAAACAATAGTGCCAAAGAGACTAGCAGTCTCAACGTTTAATAGAGCAGGATTTTATCATCTAACTATTGAAAGTACTATATTCGGTGCACAACACGACACCTAGACCTTACAATGGGGAATTCTGCAGCTCCCTAGCAGGGTAATGTCTAGGAACTATCCACAAAAGGGGCCCATTTGGGAGCATTTGCTGGCAGGATACCAGTATTTAATAGGATGTAGCTACATGAATGCCAAAGAAAATGCCAGTGGTAAGAGACAGAAAATTAGAATGTGCCTTAACTTTAGCCCACACAAACAGGCGAATTGGAATCTGGGTGGGGATCGGGGGTGGTTGGAGTTTGGTCTGTTGCCAAGGGTACCAAATACCCTAAAATTACCCTCAGAAGTTTTAATACATAGTGTGAGAAGTTGGCCTGATATATAGTGCTCACTATTCTAGTGATCACTGTGTATCATACCAAACGACCCTTATTGATGATTGGTTGTAAGTCAACCTTATAGACCAGCTATCCTAGTAGCGTGGACAAAAGCAGTCTTCAGGCTAAACTCTAGAGGGCGTGTTAAGCCAGCTGTTTTACCATCACATATACCCCTTGAACACCAAGTGAAAGGACACCACACAAGTTGTTATGAAAATAAAGTAGATTTATTTATAACAAGTCTACCCTGAACTCTTTATGAGTCAGGGAGCTAAGCACAATACAAAACTCTTACGAAAATACTTCAAGTTGCACAATTTACACAAATGCCCGAGGGGGACGAAAAACCATATACACTTAAAGTGGAATGCGAAATACTAGCAGGTAAGTAACAAGATCCAGAGGCTTCAGGATCGCTAGGACTACACTACTAAACTCTAAGGTTAGGAGCAGGAGGCCTTGGGAGATCGGGTGCAGAGTGTGCACTCTCAAGCGGGATGCTGGACAAAGTCTATGGAGGCTAGTATTTCTAAAGTTACTGTTTCCGGACGAATCCGACTAGGTAGACTAAAAACGTAAAAGGATCTGGACACTTGGATAGTGAACCTGCGTTGGAGCACAGAAATGGTTACCTAGCCCAGGGGCTGCGGCTGCATAGGGTTCAAAAGACGTCGGGAATCCTCGTTGTAGTCTATGGAGCCTGAAAGAAGTTGCTGGCAGGCGACCAGTGAAGATGTTCGGTGTGATCCAAGCCTGGATCGATGATGGAGACGACCTGAAATCAGAGGGGACTCAGTTCTTAATCACTAACCAGTGATTGTGTGGGCACCAGGTTGGCACCGGATGAGGTCACCGCGATCAGGTGAGTGGGTGACGCTGGACTCTGCAGTCACACGGGCAAGGAGGCGTTGTCGGCGACCAGGCTGGAAGTGCGAGCTGTCCCAAGAGGGTGTCTGCTGTCGGCGATGCTGGAACCAGGATTGGAGCAACAAGCCTTGGCAAAGGAAAGCCCACGCGGTGGAGTCAAGATGGCGTCTGGAGGGGACCAGGAGGGTCCGGGGTGCTCCTCTTTTGGCAGGGAGCAAGGGCCAGTCTGAAGCAACCGGACCAGCGGTGAAATCATTGTGGTACGTCGTCAGGAGGGCAAGTAGCCAACCGACAAGTGACCGGACAATGCGGTAAGCAGCAAAGAGCAGAAGGGCCCCACGCAGATCTCGTGGATGCTGGGGGGCTGGACTTCGGTGCTGGAGCTGCTCAGGGTTGGGGCTTCTCAAACCCCAGTGCACTCACTCGAGAATCCCTCGGCGGTCGTGCTGGTTAAGCGTCGTGCAGGTTTTGAAGATGGCCGGTCCCTCAGGTCTCGTCACACCCACGAATCTCAGCTGGGCTGATGATGCAGGTAGAGGTCAGAGATACCAGGGAATCCGGGTCTCGTCGAGCTGGTCAGTCTTGATTCGGAGGATGGACGTGCAGCAAACCGCGATGCTTAGGTGGTGCCTGCGGGTGCAGGGTGGCTAATCCTTAGCCACAAGGGAGAGTCTTCAGAGAAAGTCAAGAGTTCCTTTCGTGGAAAGTAGTTCAAGATTCAAGATTATCTGATTTGGGAAGGGGGCCCGCTCCTACCTTTATTCTAAGAAAAGGGGCTAGCACGCGACTAGGTCCTGCCCATGGGTGGGACCAGGAGGGGGGTGGTTACACCCCTCTCCCTTGTCCGGACTTTCCCCAGCTCAGGGGCTGGGGTGCCCCTGGAACTGGTTTGAGCCGGCATATGCACAGTGAGCACCTAAGAAACAGAAGCTGGATCTCACAGAGGACCATTGTATACGTCTAATAAAAAAAAGAAATACATGGGTACTTACCCCTCTCCCCTTTACATACCTCCCTCTCCTCCTCCTAAACCAAATTTGATAATTAAACCACCATATTCACTACCACCTCCTTTATCACCTGATACACAGGGCGAGGACGATGGGGATGGAGATGAGGACCATTATGTGCCACATGACATACCACAGGACACTGATGCCTGGGACAATTATGATAAGGACCCAGATCAGGATAACAACCCAGTCCTCTATCCATCTAGATCCTCCCTCCTGATAACATCGGGTTTGTGCAGCTTATTAACAGGGCTGCTCAATATCAAGGGGTGGAACTACACTCAGACCCTCTAGAAGAGGATTTTCTTGATGAGACTTTCAGAAAGAAAGGTCTACTAACATGCTACCAATGCTCAAGGTCTTACTAAAACACCCTGACAAAGTATTCAACGACCCAGTTAGAGCCAGAATATTAACACATAGAGTGTATAAAAAAAAACTGCTCCTACAGACCTGCATATATAAAAGGCCAGTTGCCTTTGGACTCTCTTGTTGTAACTAACGCCCGCAAGAGAGCTAATTCTGAAACCACAGGCAACTCACCTCCTCTTGATAAGGAGTCAAAACTTAGTGATGCCTCAGGCAAAAGTGGCTTCCCAAGCGACTAACCATTGGCGCATTGCCAATACTCCGGCTCTGTTACCACACTATGATAGGGCTCACTATGACGAGTTGGAAAAACTCCTGCAACATCTACTGAATGAGTATAAAACTAAAATTAACGACCTGATCCAGGAATGGAAGCTCCTCACCAACGCTTCCATAAAATGTGCACTAGATGCGGCAGACACAGCATCTCATGCCATCAACACCAGCATACTGTTACGTAGGCACACTTGGCTTCGAATCTCTGGATTCAAGCAGGAGGTACAATCCTCCATACTTAATCAGCCCTTTGATAAAGCGCATTTGTTCGGGCCATCTGTAGACACTTCATCAGAGAAAATGAAGAAAGACTCCGAAACTGCGAAGTCCATGGGGTCCTTACAATTGCCTTCTAAGCTGGGTTCCTCTCCCCGCTCCTTTTGTAGGGGTGGCTCAAAAACACAGTCATCAGAAAATCCCTCCTCCTCTTATAAAGGTAATATCTTATCCTACTCCTCCAGAGGCTATTTTAGAGAAAACTACAGAGGAAATAATAACCAGGGTCGAAGCAGAGCTAATTCAACCTGCACTTCCCCTGCCAATAAGCAGTGACTTTCCTCCGCTACCCCCGATCATCCCACCCCTGCCAGGGGACGGCTTTCACAGTTTCTAACTGTCTAGAATTCCATCATCACAAGTGGGTAAGACAAATTATCCAATATGGTTACTGCCTGGAACTTACCAGCACTCCAGCAAATATTCTTCTAAAGCAACATGTAATGTTACCAGAACATCTCTCACTCCTCAAAAAAGAAGTTCTCTCTGTTACAAAAACATGCAATAGAACCAGTCCCGTTCCATCATCTGGGAACATGAGTGTACTCCCTGTACTTTTTAATCCCAAAAATGGACGGCTCTCTGAGGCCTATGCTAACCCTCAGACAGCTAAATCTTCATATTCAGTCAGACCACTTCCACATGGTCACCCTCCAACAGAGCTCCCATTGCTTTAACAAGGCGACTTTCTATCCACTCTGGATTTGAAGGATGCCTACTTTCATATACCCATTCACCCAGCTCACAGAAAATATCTCAGGCTTGTGGTGGACTGACACCATTATTAATTCAAAGTTCTCTCCTTCGGGGTAACTACAGCACCCAGAGTATTCACAAAGTGCCTCGCAGTGGTCGCAGCTCATTTAAGAAGACCACATTCACGTCTTCCCTTACCTGGACGACTAAATAAAAGCCAAATCACAACACCGCTGCATTTTCCACACTCACAAGACAATACAGCTGTCTCACGACTTGGGATTCACTGTAAACCTCACCAAGTCTCACCTCCAGCAGTCCAACATGCAAGCGTATCTAGCAGCTACAATAGACACTTGCAAAGCTCTAGCAAACCCTAATCCAGCCAGAATACGCAACATGCAAAATCTAACATCACAATTTCAGCCCCAACACGGACTACCAGTCCGAGTGTTCATGCAATTAATCAGCATGATGGCTTCTTGCTTTCTAATCATCCCTTATGCAAGACTTCAAATGCGTCCCCTACAGGAATGCTTGGCACATCAGTGGAACCAGGCTCAAGGTCAGCCTACAGATCTGGTGTTGGTAGACGGCCGCACCCATCGCTCGCTGCAGTGGTGAAATATACAAAACCTTTCCAGAGTGCGGCCATGCCTTGACTTGGTTCCACAGATCGTGTTAACAGCAGACCCATAACTCACTGGTTGGGGAGCTCATCTTGAAAAACACACTGTTCAGGACACATGAACCCTACAACAGAAACACCTTCACATAAACTACCTAGAGCTACTAGCGATTCTTTGGGCATTGAAACCTTTTCAACTTCATCTAGTAGGCAAAGCTGTCTTAGTCCGTACAGACAATATGACAGCAATGTACTACATACAAAAACAGGGAGGGACACACCCTCTGCAGCTTTTACGCCTAGGTCAAAGCATTTGGAGATGGGCCATACCTCAAAAGATATATGTCCTTGCAGAACACCTCCCAGGAGTAAACTACCAGATCGCAGATCTGCTCAGTCGTCAAAGACAACTGATCCACGAATGGGAACGACATCCTCAAGTTCTGATCCCATTCTTTCAAATGTGAGGCTATCCAGAAATAGATCTGTTCTCAACGCACCTCAATGCAAACTTTGCGTCCAGGTTTCCTTTCCCATCGTCCAAAGGCAATGTGCTATGGATGAACTGGTCAGGCAAATTTGCTTACGCTTTTCCACCTCTCCCACTAGTTCTATTAGTGGTTTGGAAGCTCAGGCAACCGTCCCTCACAATGATCCTAGTTGCTCCCACTTGGGCTGGACAACCCTTGTTCACAACCCTAATGGAACTATCAGTAGTTCTCCCCCAGC
This sequence comes from Lissotriton vulgaris, assembly GCF_964263255.1. Taxonomy (NCBI): domain Eukaryota; kingdom Metazoa; phylum Chordata; class Amphibia; order Caudata; family Salamandridae; genus Lissotriton; species Lissotriton vulgaris. The sequence continues at coordinate 92,416,944 of NC_141694.1, forward strand.
GTCTCACTCAGAACCATAGAGAGATAAGATATCCAAATCCCAGTCAACTCATCCTTGCGATTTGGCACCTGAAATCAGAGTTTGGCTACCTTACTCTCCCTCCAGACAGCATGAAGGTCATTAAAGAGGCGGGACGCCCTACCACTAGAGCAGTGGTTCCAAAACTTTTTTGACCAGCGGCTCCTTGACCAATTGGCCAGTGGCCGCGGCTCCCTATTACATTACTTTTTTTGGTAACTTCTGTTAAAGGCTTGCTATACTGTATCTTTTTGAAAAAATCTTCAAGATCCTGGGCCTGACTCAAGAGGGGCCATTAATAATGTATTGCATTGGATGTCAGGCATTGGCAAAGCTAACAAGTTTGGCTTTTAATTTACTAATGGAGTGGTTCTTAACCTGTGGTTTGAGCTATGACATTTAAGCGAGGCCTAATAACTTTTCCAATGCTTGTTTGCTTCTGGTATAATTTTTTTCTTAGCTCTGTCCTCTGTGTCCCTAGTTTTTGCTCTTTTTTCGGGAATGGAAGAAAGAGGTTACACCTGCATTACCAGAACCAGGGATACCTTATATAAACTTGATGGATCCATTTTGAATGGTTTGGAATAAGTACACGAGGAGTCAACAAACATATCTCCCCATTTATAAGAGACTGTGAAGTACTCAAAAACTCCAGTGTCGCCGACTGGATGGAAAGTTGGCGCACGGTGGGCCGACGTGGGAAGCGACACGAAACACCGGTGGAGAGCGGGAGGCGGGGGGGGCGTGCTCAGCAACAGTGAGTGCTCCCAGAGACGACAAAAGGCGACCGGCGGAGTGACAATGTTATGGTAGGGTCTTGTTTTCCTTTGGGATTTCCCCTGCTCTGCTGGCAACGCGGGCGGAAGTGATGGGGGCCGGGGAGTCCTGAATCCTGCAAGGCGAGAATATTAATGACTGCCCTGAATGGTTTCCCTTGGGAAAGACTTGGACTGAGGAGACACACGGACCAGGGTTATGGCTATGAGTTGGGCTGAGTGTTGAGGGCATGATATTGGGGGAGGGGCACCTGGAGCCGAATCATACACGAGGGTGTATAGTCCGATATACTACACGTGCATCTTTCTTAGGTCGGCGAATCCACGGTCCTCTAACATGGTTTCTGTTGTGGAATGTGGGCGACAGGCGCTCTGCATGTTTCAATGGTGGGTGGTTGGAGGCTCACCAAGCAGGGAGTCAGGGAGGTGGGGTTTTGGGGGGTGGGGGGGTGGATTGTTGGATCTGAAGGGGAGGGGGGGTTTGTTTTGACAAGTTGTGTATGCTCATTTCTTGGTCAGTTCTGTGCTGGGTGGGGGTGGGAGTAGTGCATCAAAGGATAGTCAGCTCTGGTTGTAGGGGTTATGGGATACGAAACGCAGATGGGCTCCCAATCCGCGGTTAAGATCTGGACATGGAACGTCAATGGTTTGGGCAACAAGATTAAAAGGACGCTCGTACTGCAGCACCTGAAGCGACATTCGCCTGACGTGGTTCTCCTGAAGGAGACACATTTGCGGGGAAACAGGTGCCAGGCATTAGACCGCTTTGGGTACGAAATGGTTGCCCACTCGGGCTTTACGTCCGGCTCTAGGGGAGTGGGTATCCTGTTGCGAAAGGCTCTTCCTGTGGTGGTTACCGGGACGTGGATGGATGACTCTGGGCGTATGGTGGCAGTAGCGGGAGGGTCGAACAGTGGTGTTTTGCTCTTGCTATGTCCCGCTGGGCCTGCATTCCACAACCTATAAGCGCTTGGGTGCCTTCTTGGCAGATCTCCCTCTGGGGACGCTTTTGGTGGGAGGAGACATGAATGCCGTTTTGTCCGTAGACCTAGATAGGTCAGGTGGGGGACAGGGCCATCGGGGGGAGCGGGGGCTACAGGGGTTCCTAGGGTCTCTGGCTTTGAGCGACTTATGGCGGGCACACCACCCCTCCTTGCGACAGTACATGTTCTATTCGGCTAGTCATGGGTCCTTTTCCAGACTGGATCACCTACTGGCGCGTACTGATCAGTTGGGGGACTTCTCGGACCCCCAAATCTTAGCTAGGGGTCTCTCTGACCACTCTCCGGTGGCTGTGCTCTTGAAGGGGCCAGTCGTAAACAAGGCGGCGTTCCTGCGGATTGATCCGTGGCACCTTAGGGATGATATGATAGGAGATGAGATCAGCGAGGGCTCTCAGTTCTACTTTGAGGAGAATCAAGGGTCAGTACAGTCATGCATCACACTCTGGGAGGCGTACAAGACTGTTCTGAGGGGGCAGGCACAGGCCCTGATAGGTGCAAAAAAGAAGGAGGAATCCTTGAAGATCAGGCAGCTCGAGGGGGAGGTCACCGAACTGGAACGTAACTTGGGTGAAGCGTCCTCGTTGGAGGGTCAACACGCTCTGGCCCTCAAGCAGGCTGAGCTCAGGGCTCTGGCGGAGGGGGAGGCGAGGGCCCTGGCCACACAACACCGTATTTACGATGTTTGGGACAAGTCCCTGACGCTCCTGGCTTGGTTGGAGCGCAGAGATACGTAATGCTCCTCGGTGGCGGCGGTGCTAGCTAAGTCTGGATCCCTGGTGTCCACCAGCACAGATATTGCGGAGACGTTTGCGACGCACTTTGAAGAAGTGCACTCCCCGGTTTGCACCAGGATGGAGCAGGACTGTGAGGAGTTCCTCCGCGATTTTGTGCTTCCTACTCTGTCGCAATCCCAGAGGGATGAACTGGAGGCAGCCCTGACTGGTGAGGAGATTGGTGCTGCGCTTCTCTCCCTCCAATCTGGGAAGGCGCAGGGCCTAACGGGCTTCCGGTCGAGATCTTTAAGAAACAATCGAGCATTGTCAAGGGTCCTCTTTTGCGTATGTACCAAGAGGCGCGTCAGGTAGGGATGCTACTGCCGGACCAGAGAGAGGCCACGATTGTGGTTATCCACAAGGACGGCAAGCCAGCTGATTGCTGCTCCTCGTATCGGCCAATTTCTCTCTTAAATGCTGAGGCAAAGGTCTTGGCCAAGGTCCTAGCGGATAGGCTGATTCCAGTGCTCCCGGACCTGGTACATGTAGACCAATCAGGTTTCATGCCCCGCAGGAGCACGCGACACCAATCTGCGGCGCGTGTATGGAGCGCTATATAAGACAGACGGTGTGGGGGACACACAGACTGCGTTGATGGCGCTGGACGCCTCGATGGCGTTTGACAGCATTGAGTGGCCATACCTATTTATGGTCCTGCGGGCCCTGGGCTTCGTTCCGACTTTTTGCAGCTGGATGCGCCTCCTGTATGAACAGCCGATGGCACGCGTACGAGTCAACGGAACGGTCTCCAGAGCCTTCCAGCTCAGGCGAGGCACGAGGCAGGGGTGTCCCTTATCCCCCCTCTTGTTCACCCTCGTGTTGGAGCCGTTGGCCCATTGGGTGAGGAGAGTGTGTCATTCTTGGGCTTGGCATTAACCGATGATTGGGAGGAACGCATCAGCCTATTCGCTGATGATGTTGTGCTCTGTATGGCTCGGCCTTATCAGTCAATGGCACAGGCCCTTAACCTCTTTGAGCTTTTTGGGAGCTATTCGGGCTATCACATCAATTGGGCGAAGTCTGTCATATCCCCCCTCTCGGGCCCTCCCCTGTGGATACCGTCAAGGTGCCCTGCAACATAAGTGAGCGATGGCTTCAAGTATTTGGGGGGTTTATATCACAAGAGTCAAAGCAGAGTTCCTGGCCAGGAACCTTGAACCTCAGCTGTCGCGTCTCTCATGATGTAAGCCATTGGCGGGCGTTGCCCCTGTCCCTGGCGGGTCGAGTTGCAATGTTTAAAATGCTACGATTCAGAAAAGGGGGTGGTGATGAACAGAGTGTCTGAATTAAGCAGACCACTCTTACCCAGTCCAAAGATCAGGGCTTGATCCATCACCGTTATTTATCTCACTGCACCATCCCAGCTCAGAACCTGGCTATATGCAAATCAGTCTGTCCCTGGCCCAGTGCATCATGGGAACAGGGCAGACTAAAATACCAAGCCAATTCTTCACCAGAAAGGAGACAAGCTACCGGGGACCGGTTTCTGGCATTTCAGCCTTCTTCGGCCCGGCTTGCTTGAATCCTGATGGTGCAGTGAGAAAGGGACTCATGTCTGAGTATACCCTGCCACACCTATAGTGGCCAAAAACGATTCAGAAAAGGGGGTGGTGATGAACAGAGTGTCTGAATTAAGCAGACCACTCTTACCCAGTCCAAAGATCAGGGCTTGATCCATCACCGTTATTTAAAATGCTGGCGCTACCTCGCCTTTTGTACATCCTACAGAATACACTGTATCCGGTCCAGCAGGGGTTCTTCAAGCGAGTCTCCCAGGTGGTGAGAACGCTCCTCTGGGATGGAGGCCGCCCTCGGATTGCGTTGAAGAAAGTAACAAGGGGGGTGTACGACGGGGGGCTGGCCTTCCCGGATGAGTCTCCCAGGTGGTGAGAACGCTCCTCTGGGATGGAGGCCGCCCTCGGATTGCGTTGAAGAAAGTAACAAGGGGGGTGTACGACGGGGGGCTGGCCTTCCCGGATGTGCAATTGTATTACTGGGCGTCTCAGCTTCAAGTCGTCAATGACTGGGTCTACGCAGATAGGTCAGAACCAGCATACAGAGTAGACCGTTTTGTAATGCCAGGCGGGAATTGTGAATCCTTGCTATATGCCCGGAAGATGCATGCGGGTAGGCCCTCGCATACTGGTGTGGTGGTCCAATGTTGGAGGGAGGCGAATCAATTTCTGGGGTGGAAGGGATCCCTGACGGGTAGGACCCCCCTGTGGATTGGGGAGCAATTGCATGATGTAACTAGGCTGACAGGCTTTAGGGGCTGGCAGCTTATTGTAATTGAATATCTGGGCGACGTGTGGAGGACGTTTCTTTGAGTATTTATTGAGTATGATCTCTGGGACTCGCAGCGGTACCATTATCTGCGCCTTGTCCATGCCCTACAGTCACATGTTCGAGGAGGTGTTTCTATTACGGAGCATTTCCCTAGGGAGAATAGTTTGCTCCTGGATCCCATTCTTGAAAAGCCCACATCCACGATTTTTAGGAAATTGATAATAACATGCCTGATCCCTTGGTGTCCCTACGGGCGACCTGGGAGCATGACCTGGGCCCATTGGAGGACGACGATTGACCGGACACCCTGCAAAGTCCCCCAGAGGTTGCGATCCGGGTTAGGTTCCGGCTGGTAAGCTTAAAATACTTAATCGGGTCTACTACCCTCGCACCCTGTTGCATTCATAGGGTGGGTGTCAGTCAGCCTTGTGCGCGCTGGGATGTGGGGGGATGGATCTTTCTACCACATACTGTGGGACTGGCCGGAGATTGTTCCCTACTGGACCAAGGTCACTGATATTATGGCGGAAGTAGTGGGTTCACCGGTTCCGAGAGAGCCAAGATGGTTGCTCTTAATGATTAAAGGGCCCACGGACTGGACCAGGCATGAAGAACTCTGGCTGGCAATGGCGGCGAGCATTGCAAAGCGGAACATTGCCAGGGCATGGGTGGCGTCAGCCCCTCTGCAGTGGGATCAGTGGGAACGGGACCTTGACTGGTGCCAGAGGGCAGAGGAAACCATTTATAAAAGCAGGGGGTGCCCGAAAAAGTGGAAGAAGATATGGGGAACCTGGAGAAGGTACAGGTGAATGGGGGGTGGTTTGGGGTAGTGGGTCTTGGGATGGGTGTGTTGTTAATGATTGGCTGTGTTTATCCTGTGTATTGTATTCTCCTTATTTGTGTGATGAAATGTGACCAATGGACTGATACGTTAACTGAAATGAGCACTGTTAAAAAAAAACTCCAGTGTCACGTCATATAAAGCACAATCCTGTGCGAGTTAGTTTATATTTCAAAACATCAGACTGAAGTGCATAATTGCATAATAGACATATCCTATGAACCTTGGGACATGACTTTATAAACATGTATGAAAAAGTTTCGCATGTAAAGGTTTACTCCTGGATGTTCTGTAGTTTAGCATACACATCAATATTAATTTATTTCTGTGATAATGGTTTCCTTTTGTCTCAATAGACAGCTGAAAAGAACTGCAGCAGTCCGCTTATTTTTCATTTAAAAAGTATTTTAGTCATAATAAAGTTGCAGTTTTACTTAAACAAGTAAGCATTGATTGAAGAGTGCAATCACAAGTAAAACTTCCTTCATTGCCTTCAAGGTCTCACAATGATAATCCTATTTCAAACTAGTTGTAACTTGACCCAACTGGAATACAAAGTGGTGCACGTTAACAGATTAGATGGAGATTTTTGCATTTGAGGCACTAGGGTCTTCACACAGAGTTAGCCAGAGTCTCCCTATGTTAAAAGCCAAGACATGCAGATGACATTTTTAAGGACCCTGTTCGGGCACGATTTTTAACACCAAGGGTTGATAAAAAATTTAAACCATCTCCCTCTGATCCAGTTTTCATTAAAGGACAGCTCCCTCTGGATTCACTGGTAGTTTCCAACGCTCGTTAAATAGCGAACTCGGAGACATCTGGAGATGCTCCTCCCCTAGATAAAGAATCCAAGCTTATTGACGCATCTGATAAAAGGGTTGCTGCTCAAGCTGCTAATCACTGGCACATTGGCAACAGGCAGGGCCTACTAGCCTGGTATGATGGGGCACATTGGAACAAGTTGGAAGGTTTACTTCAATAACTCCCAGAAAAGCAGAAGAAAAAGGCACAAGAGCTAGTCTCTAATCCTTCTATTAGATGTGTGTTAGATGCTGCTGATACTATTCGTGTCCGGTATGACTCGTAGGGGGAGCTGGGAGGTCACGCGGTAGGGGGTCGCGCAGGGAGAGGAAGGTTTAATTTAAAAAGAGAAAAAAGTTAACTTACCTTAGCCGTCCCAGTCCCAAGTCTTTGCTTCTCTGCTCCTCTCCTGAACAGGAAGCAGGCAGCCTCCCTCCCCTCACCTTCCCTCCCCTAAGCCAATCACAATGCTGCAATGGCTGCGTTGTGATGGGTCAGGACGCCGACCAGCCAGGCGTCTATGGGAGGCCATTTTCTCCAGCCTACATGGAGAAAGGCAGAGTGCACATGACTGGTTTGGTCGGCACCAAAGGGCTGACTGTACAGATAGAGCCCTCAGAGTGGGCAAGTCACTCCTCCCCTGCCCTAGGGCAGTACCACCCGCCCCCAACAAAACCCTTCTGCTTTCTCGCAGTGCGAGAAGTGGAAACATAAAATGGTATTTATAATACCATTTTATGTTTCTGCTTCTCGCACTGTGAGAAAGCAGTGGGGCGACGCTCCTCCACCCACATGGAGGAGCTGCCCAAAGCTGACACTGCAGCGAGAGAAGTTAACACTAGCATTCTCTTACTTTGGCATGCCTGGCTTTGAATTTCAAGTTTTAAACAAGAAGTACAACAGTCCATTTGAAACACTCCTTTTAACAAACATCTTTTCGGACGTCAGGTTGATGAGGCTTTCAAAAAATGAAGAAAGACACTGACGTGTCGAAATTCATAGGAGCACTACAATCCACTTCAAACAGAGGCTCTTTTAGTCACTCATTCTATAGAGCAGGGTCTAAATCTACATCATCAGACTTTAACACTTCCCCGTACAAGTCCAACACACAACCCTCTTCCGGTAGAGGTTTCTTTAGAGGGTACAGTGGAAACAATTTTAAGGGAAGAGGTAAGGGCACGTCAACACATAGTTCCCCTTCTCCCGATCAGCTGTGACTTGCCTACCCTTTCCTCCAATCATATAACACATGTTGGGGAAAGACGTCAACAATTTCTCCCCATTTGGCAATCCATAACAACAGACAAATGGGTGCTAGACATTATCCAACATGGTTAATGCCTAGAGCTCACCAGCAATCCTCCTAACATTCCTCCTCACACTCACAAACGCTTGTCAGAACACTTGCAGCTTCTAAAACAAGAGGTACAAGCTCTTTTAACAAAAGAAGCTATAGAACCAGTTCCATTACAGTACCAAGGTTCAGGAGTGTACTGTCTATACTTTCTAATCCCCAAGAAGGATGGCTCCTTGAGACCAATTTTGGATCTAAGGACAAAAAATCTGTACATATTTTCAGAAAATTTCCATATGGTCACACTTCAACAGGTCCTTCCACTGCTACAGCAAGCCGATTTAATGTCCACACTAGACTTAAGACGCATACTTTCCATATTCCTGTTCACCCAGCTTATCGCAAATACCTCAGATTTGTGTTAGCAGGAAAACACCATCAATTCAAGGGACTCCAATTCGGAATAACTACTGCTCCTGAAGTATTCACAAAATATCTAGAGGTAGTGGCAGCACATCTCAGAAGACAACAAATTCATGTCCTCCCATATCTGGACGACTGGCTCAACAAGACCGGCATACACCAAAAGTGTCAACACCACACTCAGACTACATTAGACCTGCTCTACATTCACAGTGAATGCTCAAAAGTGTCCTCTTCAGCCTTCATAGGTGCAGTCTTATCTGAAAGAGACTCTAACCACTTGTACAGCTTTAGCCTCTCCCAGTGCAGCCAGAATTCAGAAAAATCAATCTCTGCTAATACAGTTTCAAGCAAATCAATACTTAGTAGCAAGAACGTTTATGCAACTGCTAGGGATGATGACTTCATGAATCGCAATAGTGCCTCATGCAAGATTGCACATGCGTCCTCTACAGGAGTGCTTACCATTCAGTGGAATCAATCTCGGGGTCAATTAATAGATCTAGTGTTGGTAGACAGCCGCACCCATCGCTGTCTGCAGTGGTGGAACACATTAAACTTCTCAAAGGGCGGCCTTTCATCAGCCCTTTTCCTTAGATCATACTAACAGCAGACTCATTCCTCACAGGTTGGGGTGCCCAACTTGACAATTTAAGGCCTGTGGTACAAGAGGTACAAAGCTCTGCACATCAATTATCTAGCTGTATATCTAGCACTCAAAGCTTTTCAGTCTCACCTTAGAGGGAAAGTTGTAGTCCGTACCGACAACATAACAGCACTGTACTATGTACAAAAAGAGGGAGGGACACATTCTTCGCAACTGTCACTCCTCTCTAAGACTATTTGGCATTGGGCAGTTCATCACAAAGTCCACCTTCTGGCAGAGCATCTCCCAGGAGTGGACAATCAGATTCCCAACCTCCTTAGCAGAAGGCGACAACAAATTCACGAGTGGAAATTCATCCCCAGGTTCTCCTTCCATATTTTCAACAATGGGGATGCCCACAAATAGATCTGTTCGCCACAGTGGATAACTCAAAATGCCCAAGCTTCGCCTCCAGGTTCCCACAACTGCTCTCCAAAGACAATGCCCCATGAATGAACTGTTCAGGGATATTTGCTTGTGCTTTTCCGCCTCTCCCACTCATTTCACTGGTAGTTAGGAAGCTCAGGCAAACATTCCTCACACTAATTCTCATAGCTCTCACATGGGCCCTCAACCCTGGTTCACCACACTGCTGGAGCTGTCAGTAGTTCCACACCAAAAGCTGCATCTCTCCTCCAGTCTCCTCATTCAGAGCCATGGAGAAATCAGGCATCCAAATCCTAAAGAACTCAACCTGGCGATCTGGCTCCTGAAGTCAGAGTTCGGTTATTTACAACTATCACCAGACAGTATGTATAGTCTAAGAGAGGCTAGAAAGCCTATTACTGGGCATTTTATGCAGCAAAATGGAAGTGATTTTATCTATTGTAACAATATCAATCCTCTTGCTGCTTCTGTACAATATAGCATCTGTTACCTCTTACGTTTACAGCAATCATGACTAGCTTACACATCCATTCACTTACATCTAGCAGCAGTAGCTGCATACTTACAAAAACAGACAACAATTATCTATGTTCAGAGTACCAGCAATTAAAGCCTTTATGGAAGGATTAAAAAGAGTGATACCACCAAGAGTCTGACCTGCACCAGCGTGGAACCTAAACATACTACTTACAAGACTAATGTGTCCACAATTCAAACCAATGCCAATTAGAATTCCTCTCATTGGAGGTTGCTTTCTTCATTGCAATAACTTGACTGAGGAGAGTTGGTGAACTTCAGCCATAAACTATACAAGAGCCATTCTTTAAGCTTCACAAAGAAAGAGTGGTTGTTCGCACCCATCCTAAATTCCTCCCTAAAGTAGTTTCTGCCTTTCATATCAATCGGTTGAGTTACCTGCGTTGTTTCCTCAACCTGATTTTGTAGCAGAACGAGCTCCACATACCCCTGATGTTAGAAGTGCTCTACTATATTATGTTGAAAGAACAAAAGAATTTCGCAAGACTAAGTAACTCTTTGTTGCTTTTGCTCCACCACTAAGGCAATCCCATATCTAAATCGGGCATTGTAAGATGGATTGTAAAATATATTCAGACATGTTGTGTGAAAGCAAAGAGAACTTTGATAATACCCCCTAGAGCACCATTCTACAAGCAAAATAGGGGCTACTATGGCCTTCGCAGGGAATATTCCCCTAGCCGACATCTGTAAGGCAGAAACATGGGCTACACCGCACGCATTCACCAAACATTATTGTGTAGATGTGTTAGCGAGGCAACCAGCAAATGTAGGTCAGGCAGTACTCAAAACACAGTTTCAGACAACTACAACAACTACAGGTTCGCCCCCCTCTGGAAGCATACTGCTTTATAGTCTATGCAAAGCATGTCTCTCACAGCTCACATGTCTCTAATGGATAATGATACCCAGTAAGCATCTGTTCTTGGCATGTAGAGCTATAGATTCACATGCACCTCCCCCCAACCTGTAGTTGACGGAGTTCTCAGTTTACATACATATGCATTGGCATCTCTGTTTTCCTGCAGAGGGTGAGCATTGAGTTAGTAAGTGTAGAACAATCTAACAATGGAGTTGATGCCGTTGCACACGATCACCAAAAGAAGAAGTCACCTTACCTCGTTACTAGAAAGACTTCTTTGAATAAAAACAAGTTGCAAACATCCGGACCCAACACTAGATGGCAGGAGTATGCAAAGCATGTGAATCTACAGCTATACATACCAAGAACAGATCTTACTGGGTACGTAACATTATCCTAGTTACCCACTGCATTTACAACATGCAGGTTAAGCCTACACTACCATTTGTTTGCATCTTTCAGCAATAACTGCATATTTGTAAAACCAACATCGATCTATTGTTCAAGGTTCCAGTAATTAAAGCCTTTATGGAGGGCCTTAAAAGAATAATGCCACCCAGGGTACCTCCAGCACTAGTTTGGAATCTGAACATTGTGCTTACACGGCTCATGGGTCCACCTTTTGAGCCATTACACAACTGTCCACTGCAGTTTCTTTCATGGAAAGTGGCTTTCCTCATTGCAATCACTTCACTGAAGAGAGTTAGTGAGCTACAAGCTTTAACCCTAGAACAACCCTTCTTTCAACAGGATAGAGACAGGGTAGTTCTTGCACTAACCCAAAGTTTCTTCCCAAAGTGGTTTCTGCTTTCCATATCAATTAATCGGTTGAGTTGCCTGTGTTCTTTCCTCATCCTGATTCAGTAGCTGTGAGAAGGTGCCCCTTTTCCTGTATGGTAGCCCCTACTTTTTGCTGAACTGCCAATGTACTTTGACTGAGTGTGCCCTGGGCTCCTGCCAATCAGGTGCCAGAGCCTATGTTCTTTTCCTAAACCTGCATTAAAAACCAAACCCAATTGGCATCTCATGCCATAGGTCAGCCCCTGGTAAATGGTACCACAGATACCCAAGGCACTGTGACTAGGGAAGACCACTTAGGGCTGCAGCACTTATTTTGCCACCCTTAGATGCCCTGTACCATTACACTCACACACTACCTTTGCAGGCTGCGTGCCTTGGGGCAGAACTAAGTGAAGAGTCGACATTGCACACATCCCTGTGTTCCATGCCTACAACCCACTGCCCTGGCATAGATCAGTCACTCCTCTAGCTTGGTTCCCTATGCCAGTGTTGGGGGTACAGGTACATGAACCTTGTACCCCTACAGTGTATAAGTCCATTCTTAGGCATTGTAAGTGCAGTGCTGCCATTAAGAGTATATAGTGCCGGATGTTTGTCATTATGAATCCACAGCACCATAATGGCTACACTGAAAACGGAAAGTTTGGTATCAAACTTCTCAGCTCGATATTCCCACACTGATAACCATGTGAGATTTAATGAAACATGCATTCAGAGGGCATCTTACAGATGCCCCCTGAAAAACGACCAGTCTCCGGTGGGTTCCCTGACTGGTACACACCAGTCTGCCACCAGGAGACCTGTTTCTGGACTCCTAGGGTGGGAACCTTTACTCCCTGAGCCCAGAAACAAAGCCTTTCCTGGGCAGAGGTGTTCACACCCCTACAGTGTCTAAGTCGATTCTTAGACATTGCAAGTGCACTGCTGCCATTAAGAGTATATGGAGCTGGAAGTTTGTAATTACGAACTCTCCAGCACCATAATGGCTGCACTGAAAACTGAGAAGTTTTGTATCAAACCTCTCCGCACATTAAACCCACACTGATGCCAGTGTGGGATTTAATGAAAAATGCACAACCGAGGGCAACTTAGATGCCCCCTGAAAAACGACCTAACACTAGTGTCCAGGGTGAGTGGCTGCTTTCAGCTCCCACCACAAGAAATGTTTCTGGACCCCTAGGTGGAGAGCCTTCTGCTCTCGGAGACCTGAAACAATGCACATCATGGGACGAGGTGCCAAGCTTCCTCCCCCAGGACAGGCAGGGTCCACGAAGGGGATTCTTTAAAGGCTTGCCGACTTTGTGAGCTTCCCCAATCCACTTGCTGCTTTCAGCAACTGGTCCCAGCTGCAACATCTACTGGTTATCCACCGCTTTGGGAGAATACTGCTATATAGTCGATGCAAAGCATGTGTATCGACAGCACACATGCTTTGAACGGATTATGCTACTTACCCAGTAAGCGTCTGTTCTTGGTATTTAGAGCTGTAGATTCACATGTCCCCTCCCACCTCCCTGGGAGCCTGTAGCTGTTGCAGTTTTGCATTATTTAAATTACATACGCATGGATATCTCTATTACAGTTACTCCATTCTCACCCTCTTGCGGGAATACAATCTAACATTGGAGTCGAAGCCTATGCGCACGATCACCGAAAAAAGGAGTTGTCTTACCTTGTGACTAGGAAAGACTGCTTCTAAGAAAAACAACTTACAAACATCCGGACCCAACACTAGATGGCAGGAGTATGCAAATCATGTGAATCTACAGCTCTACATGCCAAGAACAGATGCTTGCTGGGTAAGTAGCATAATTCTTTATGGGCATCAAGGGTAATAAGGTGTAGTAGCCAATTGGCTACTTACCTCTGGGTTCACTACCCCCCAGATGACCACCCTTCTCCCAGAATTCCTAATTCCACAAGTCCCAAAATGGTGGTATTCCTATCTTCGGGTTCTTTCCACCTTGTTCGTGTTCTCGTGTTCTCCCACCTGTGAGAAAGTGCCTTATTTCTGCATGTTTGCCCCCACTTTTTTTGCGGAATTGCTGATGTACTTTGACTGTGTGTGCCCTGGGCTCCTGCTATTCAGGTACCCAGGGCCTATGTTCTTTCCCTAAAACTGCATTGAAGCCTAATCCCAGTTGGCGTCTCTGGCAAAAAGGACAGCCCCTGGAAAATGGTACCACACGTACCCAGGCACAGTGACCAGAGAATGCTTTAAGGGCTGCAGCACTTATTGTGCCACCCTTAGAAGTCCTGTACAATTACACTCACACACTGTTTTTGCAGGCTGTGTGTTTTGGTGTAGAACAAAGTGAAGAGTAAACAAAGCACACATCTGTGTGCCATGCCTGGAAACCACTGCCCTGCATAGTTCAGTCACCCTTCTAGCTGGGTGCTCTATACCAGTGGTGAAGGGATACAGGTGCATGAGCCCTGTACCCCTACAGTGTCTAAGTACATTCTTATCAAAACACAAAGAGGGAGGTACCCTTCGGGCTAATATAGGACAGGGTAAACACAGTTTAAACAGAAAAAACGTCCATGAGTTTAAGGATATCCCTTGCGTCGTAATATAGCCGCCTTAAGATGTTTAGAGGAGGTTATATTCGACACAAAGACTAACCAAACAATATAGTTAGAGCTATGAATATCATTAAGTAGTTACTAAACGTCAGTATAGAAACTCTGTAGGAAATGTCTAATATAGTCATGCAACATTTAAAAACACTCTCGTGTACACCAACAATTTAAAAACAGCAATTTATTTTTTTATAAAAGAATTAATGACATAATCAAATTTCACAGTACATGATAATGCAACAAATTACAAATAAAAAACCAAGAGTCGACGCAGCGTTTCGGTGTCTTGAGTAGATAGGTACACCTTCTTCAGGACGTTTTTTTTTAAAACACTCAAATTATGAAAGATTTGAGTTTCAAGAACGATACTTTGACGGAAAAGGCTGTTTTTTTCTTATGGCAGCATTTCTTGCATTTATTTATTTATTTTTTTATGTAGTTTATAGAGCGCGCAGCTACCCCCGAAGGGGTGTCCCGGCGCTAAAATCCTGAGCCTCCAAGGGAAAGTAGGGAGTAAAGAGCAGGAGAAGCAGTAGAGTGACTCAAAGTCCGGAGAAGAGCCAGGTTTTGAGTTTGGCTCGGAAAATGGATTCAGAGGGACAGAATCTCAGCTCGATTGGTAGGGAGTTCCACAATTTGGCAGCAATGACACTGAACCCTCTGCCACCCGTTCTAGATAATCTAAAACGGGGCGAGATCAGGAGGCGAAGGTCATTGGATCTCAGGGATCTGGTGGAGCGGGATATCGAGACCCGTTTTTTCAGATAGTTAGGTCCGCGGTCGTTGACGGCTCGATAGGTGAGGGTGAGGACCTTGAACTGGATGCGGCTAGCCACTGGAAGCCAGTGGAGTTCCCTCCGGTAAGCAGAAACAGATTGGCGGTACAGGATGTTACCAATCAGTCTGGCTGCAGCATTCTGGACAATCTGCAGCCGGCCTACCAAGTACTGGGGGGCACCAGCATAGAGGCTGTTGGCATAGTCCAAGTGAGACGTGATGAGGGCTTGGGTGACTGTACGGCGGGAATCCAGGGGGAGATAGGGGAGAATTTTTCTGATCATGCGCAACTTCAGGATGCAGGCAGAGATGACTTTATTAACCTGAGTTTTGCATGACAGGGAGTCGTCAAACTGGAAACCCAGATTCCGAGCAGAGTGAACGGGGGACGGGGCGGGATCAAGCGCCGTGGGCCACCACCAAGAGGAGGGGATGGAGGCTCTCTGATTAAAAAACAGTACCTCCGTTTTGTCTGCATTCAGTCTGAGATGATTCGCGGTCATCCAGATACTGATGTTATTGAGGCATTGGCGAAAGTTGGCGAATGCGGAGTCCGAGTGGTCCCTGAAAGAAAACACCAACTGTGTGTCGTCAGCGTAAGAGACCACCCTGACTCCGTAGGACTCCACAACGTCGGCCAAGGGGGCAAGATAGACGTTGAAGAACAGGGGGCTGAGGGCAGAGCCTTGTGGCACCCCGCATGACAGGGGTTTTTTCTCTGACTTGAAGGGACGCAACAGTACCCTCTGACTTCTAGTCGAGAGGAAGGACTCGATCCAGCTGAAGGCAGTGCCACCAATGCCTATCTGCTTAAGTCGGTCAAGGAGGATAGGGTGGGAGACCGTATCGAAAGCTGCAGACAGGTCGAGGAGGACCAGCATGGCCTCCTCGCCCCTGTCCACGCATTCTCGAATTGTTTCGGATACTTCCAGCAGGGCCGTCTCAGTGCTGAATCCGGCTCTGAATCCGGATTGTGATCCATGCAGCAGAGAGTGATTTTCTAGATATTCCGTGAGTTGCAGCTGCACGGCTTTTTCCAGGACCTTAGCGGGTTTAGGGAGAAGGGAAATGGGGCGATAGTTAGCAAAAACAGTGGGATCTGCGTCCGCTTTTTTTAGGATGGGGATCACCAAGGCCTCCTTCCAGGTGGTAGGGAAGAAGCCATGGTGGAGGGAGGCATTCCAGATGGAGAGGAAGGGGCAGGCAAGTGAAGGCGCCAGTTCTCCCATGATTTTCGCGGGGACCGGATCGGAGGGGGCGCCGGATTTGCAGTGGATGAGTAGCCTGATAGCATCATCCTGGTTAAGTTTGTTAAATGAAAGAAAGGACGGTGACTCTGGGGGACTAGTGGGAAAAGGCATGGGGGTAAGCCCTGTGGGGAAGGAGACACGAAGTTTATTAATCTTTTCGAGGAAGTAGTAGTTGTTGATGGATTTTTTTAAAATTTTTCCACCTGAATCAAAAATAATGTGTAAGTTCGATGTTTCGCTGTACCAGGGGTGACCACCGTATGGATTAATGAGATCAAATACAGATTTGCTTTTTTTTAATGAAAGGCTTGATGTAATCCCATCTCGAAGTCGATTATAAAGGGATGCTTATGGCTGATGTGCCAATTAGGGTAGTGCACAGTTCTTGTGCCTATATTCTTCTGTTCTTTTGTCCGTATTGTAGATGAATATCTTCTCAAAGAACAGCGGCCTCCCTGTCACTGGGTCCTGGTACAGCTTGCTTCATGTCCTCTTAAAGCGCCTTGTCTTGTACCTCCCTGGCTTTGTCTATCACCCATTCTATATTTTGGTAGCTGTGGTAACTTTTAGTCTTTCTATCTAGCTTCACCACCCGTCTTGGAGTAAAATCTGTTCCTGGCTTCCCCGTGTACCTAGCCATGGCTCTCCGACTCAGAAATGGGAAGAATGCTAAGCAGGGTTGGGGGCTCTGTGTCCATAACTCTGGACCAGTTTATTTACAGAGCAGCAAATGTTCTCGAAAAAGAAATATTGCTCACCGAAAAAAGGTTTTCACTAGAGATATCATCAAAGCGCTCTTCCCTGGGCTCAATTATGGCTGCTGCTTCCCCAAAACATCATCAAGCCAATGGCACTTCATGCCCTGGCATAAGTGTGAGCAAAAACAGTTCCCAACAGGTATTATATAAAGACAGTTTTAGAAATGTATGCAACATGCATTACAAAGAAAGGAGGACTTGACATTTGGGTTTTCCGCGTTGCCCTAAATGCACCATGTAAGAATGTCCAGTGTACACATTCGTAAACTGAATTTTTCCTTTCAATTTTTCTTTTATTATGAATCATGAGGCACTTTTAATTGTGACATTGTAACTGTGCTCGCAACTTGCCCTACTCCGCCTCATAACCTGAGCGCTGCTCACGTCCACCAAACACGCCTCTACCGCGTCATGCTTATCCGATCTGACTTAGTGCTGATTCAACTTTTTGTTTGCCATTATCACCCAGGCAACCATTCTACACGCCCTATAGTCCTCCTTCAATGTCGGCAGGACGCGACCCCCAGCCCTCCCATTAGCCAATACCACCCCGGTATCTCTACCAGACACTCCCCTTCCCCGCCCCTGGCAGTCACGTGACTCCGCCCCAGCCGTTTACTTCCTGACTTATATGCAGGCATAACACGGTCGCAGGTAGCTCCCGCATTTATTGCCTGCAGCCCGCCTGTCAGCAGAGCCCCGGTTTCGGCCCACAGTCCTGATTCAGTCAGGTAAGAGGAAATTTTTCAACGCGCGCCAAGCGCGACCTTCTACCGAGACACGTGTGGCCGTCTCTCGATATTGAATCGTGCTCACTCCGAGTACTTTCCTCTTTTCCCCCCCGTAGGCTCAGCCAATATCACTCGCCGCCCAGACGAAAGAAACATACAGGTAATTCCAGTTACCATGTCTTCTAGTACTAGCAAGTAACTCTAGCCTTTTTTCTAAAACTCTGTCTACTACTTGCTCCCCAGTAACTTCGGACCATTGAGTTCTTGAACCGGATTTCAACTACGCTCTCCTGCCTGAGCTTAAGTGTGAGTCTCCAACTGTCCTCTCCATATGCGGCGACCCTATTCACCTACCTAATGGCCACCCTGGCTGACTTAGATATAGCGGCTTATATATCCCATATACTGCAGTACCTTAGCCACCCCCTATGTCACTACCCCCTGGCCCATTCTGGCCCTCACCCACCCCCCCACATCCTGACACAACTTAGTCCGTAATATAGACCGGATCAAGCACCTGTGCACCTTCCCTTCCCTTTCCGTACGCCAACCCCAGATCCCACGCTCAAACTGCCCTTTCTGTCCACAGCACTGTTCTCATCGACAGCCCCGTCCTGATGATGATCCCGACTAAAGGGGATTGAAACGCCGTCGACTAGACAGCTTGAATTTTACGACGCATATCACGTCTTGTGCTCCCTTATAAATAATTGTGTTTCAAGTGATTGTAACTTGTCTCTGTTGGAGCCATTGTTTGATGTTTATACTCTGGCCAATGCGTCGCCTTTGCTGTTGTTTTTAACACTTGCACACTCACTTATCACTGATTGTATATAGCACTTTCACCAAGTGTCACTGGGTTGTCACAAGATCCACTCTGTACAGTGCTGCTCTAACTGTATTGATCCATGAAAGTTTTTTCCTTTTGTTCTCGGAAATAAGATTACCCTTTTTGTAAAGCATTCTGACTCCTTGGTCCTCCTTTCTTTGTAATGCATGTTGCATACATTTCTAAAACTGTCTTTATATAATACCTGTTGGGAACTGTTTTTGCTCACATGATACACCCATCCCAACGAGGTTTATGGGTCTTCTCCTGTTGTTCTTATACATACTGGCATAAGTGGGCAGCAGGTGGGAGTGTATGGGTCTCCTAATACCAGCCCTAGTACCGTCATAGACACCACCACCCCTAACACCGCCATAGATACTACCACCGATAGTATATCTATACTAGCGAATAGCCTAGCTGAATCTAACACTCCCACGCCCCTTCCAAAAGCAATAAATGCCCCAAAATTGTGAATGGCCCAAAAAGTTCATCCTCTGGTAGGAAAACGAAAGCGTGGGGATGGGACCCAAAAGGGTAGATGTGCTAAAGTAACAAAATCAAACACCCTAGCCCTAACATCCCACCACAAAGAGCAACACCAACCAGCTATCATTGCTATCGGGGATAGGCCAAGTAAACAACCAGAAAAAACATAACAGGTGTGTGGAGGGTCGAGGGGAATCTTTACCGACCTGTCTGCTCATACCCCTTATGCCAATATACAATACACAAAAGAGCAGACCAGGTCTGGAGATACGGCGTGGCTATACCAGTCGCCGCGGCGACACATAGTGCATGTGTAGGTGAAGGTTGCTGTCAACATATAATCATTGATAACACATTTAACAGAAATTGTTAAACAAAAACCTAAGCAATTCCCATCAGACCACCCTTTATGGTGGAATTTACATCATGTGGGGATTGCTGAACATTCCGTCCGACCATGTAGTGCCGGTCTTGGAATGGATAACAGTGATGTAGTCATAATAACCATCCTAGTGTGATGCTAGTGAAAGAGTGCAGTGCTAAGGTGATGGTGATAGATAAAAAATGGCTACGCAGACTCAGAGGAGGGTTTTAACAAAAGTCCATGTGCCAAAAGTTAAAAATGCGCCACGTAGTAAGAATGCCTACTGGCACAGTGCAGGGCGGTCGACATGTTTCAGCCATAGGGGTACTTACCCCGGCTTTCTTCAGGACCTTTAAACATAGAGTGGCTACTGCACTTGCGTTGAAATAAAAGATGTACTACAACACAATACATTAGCTATTCATCTACCAGGAACTTCAATACTTAAGTGTCCACTGGAGGGAGATCAGAGTGTTTTCTTCCCAGCTTTGTGTGGGTGAAGACCTCACCTCACCCGGCGACCGCTCGGGAGTATGAGGCCCCGCTCTATCCGTCGGTGCCTCCTGGCTTGCAGCGAGCGGAAGGGTGGTCTGATGGGAATTGCTTAGGTTTTTGTTTAACAATTTCTGTTAAATGTGTTATCAATGATTATATGTTGACAGCAACCTTCACCTACACATGCACTATGTGTCGCCGCGGCGACTGGTATAGCCACGCCGTATCTCCAGACCTGGTCTGCTCTTTTGTGTATTGCAAGTAAACAACCAGCCATATCGATTGTAGAAAATCAACTATCCAAAGGCATGCTCGTAGTCCTAGAGCAACTACATAAATCTTTGTTGCTTCCACTTCTTGAGAGGGTAAAACTCATCAATGAGACTGTGGCGAAACTGGAAAATGCAGTTAAGGAAAACTCAGCCTTACTTGCCAAAGCATTGGAGTCCCCTTGTGGCCCCTGGGACTTCACTGCCCCCAACAGTAACCTCACAGGTTTTACCATCTAACCCAAATACCCAATTAGGTCCTATTGCATCTGTAAATGGCACAGTGCAGGCATCCGTTGGTGATCACACTAGGAAGGGTGCTGTAGCAACTGGTAGCGAAGGTCTGAAGAAGCCAGCCACCCTTGGTAGTAGTGCGCTATCAAAAGCTAGAGGGACCAACAAACTTATAAATGAGGTTTTGCAAACGAAGCTCCCTAGCATCAACCTACCCCCGGAGTCAGCTCCATACACTGTTATCTTGACTGGTGTCCCAGGGATCCAGCACGATAAACTAGAATCCCACATTGAACTCAAGAACAAGGTCACTTTCTGGCTCAACAGAAATAGAACGCTCCCACCCCGTGTGAATGCGGAGATCTTACATGTTAGAAGGGTGAGCTGGCTGGGAACGATACCAAAGGACTTAGAGGGAGATTGTATTATCGTAAACTTTAGGGTCACCAGAGCAGTTAGGTATATATGTTATGACTGGGAGAATCGGGGGACAAATGGATTTCATTCCCTTGACCTAAGCTATTTTTACCCAAGCCAACCATGTAGAATGACCCCTGATCAGCTGAATGGGTGGGAAACAATAACAAGACACCGACACACACCACATGCAGCTTGGAGTTCCGCCTCCCCCTGACCAACCGTTTTGAGTCATTCTATGGTCTGGAGTGGGTGTATTGACTGGGTATCCAACAAAGGGAAAGGTTCGCCAATAGGTGTAAGTAAACAACTACAATAGATCAAGTTGAGACTCTATTTAACACCAATCCAAACGGGGTGATTCTTAGGGAATGTAGTGAGGTACCATCAACATTTCCCTCTTTGTTTTCCCAGTTTCCAACTAGAAAGAGCGCTCTTCCTGTTCCTGCCTCCACTAAGGGTGTTAACGCTTCCATCTTGCTCCCCCAAACCTCTACGATACCAAGGGTAGTGGCATGGGCAGGGACGGTTAAGATGCTAGAGGGTGGAAATAAGAATAGGGCCCACAGGCCATGTAAGTTTGGTAGCCCCAGTAAGAGCAACATAGGCCCCTTAACCACACAAATGGCCCTGCCTCCCCCTCCTATGTGTATAACGGGTGACATCCACTCGTCGCTAACCATGGTTTCCTGGAACATAGCGGGTCTAAAGAGTAAAATCTCCTGAGTAGAGTGGTTAGACCTGGTGGAACAACATGACATTCTAGTATTTCAAGAGACCTGGGCAGTAGACCCCATTTTGCATCCAGGGTATCCTAATTTTTATAAAGCAGCGACTAGAGAGGCAATAGGAAGACCTTCAGGGGGCCTAAACATTTGGGCTAGACAATCTACCAACTATAGAATTACAGAACTACATGTTGATAGCCCAGATATTCTAGCTATAAAGCTGCATCAGCCCGAACGCCAGGAGATCTTTATTGTTAATGTGTATAATAGAGGTTTGCCTGGTGGGCGTGGCACTGCTACTTTTTTAATATTGGACACCTTCTTGGACTCTCTTAGCCCCGAATGTAATGTATTAATTGCAGGTGATCTCAACTGCTCATTCGAGCCTTTAAATTCTGAGGGGGAAACCCTACTGACTGAAGAGGATGTTGAGTGGAATATCCCCCTACTCGACCTCAAGCCTATAAAGAAATGGTCCGAAATCTGCTCTGCAGTGGATGGGTCTTTGCCTTGAGCGTGGCTTTAGGGCGGCCAATGGTCGATCGGCCTCTGACAAAATGGGTAGGCCGACCTTTGATAATGGCTCCCACAAAAGCAGAATAGATTACGTCCTCATTAAAATAAAGCACTGGTCCATGCTCGAGGACATGGTGATCGTGGATCGGCCAGAGAGTGACCACAACCCCCTGGTTGTGGGTCTTCATCTAAATTATGGCGGCGAGCGTAAAAATCAAACAGACATTGCAACCGCTGATGCACTGCTCACAAATGACCTACGCAGGGTGCGTTGGGCAAGGGTATCTATTGACCACGGGGTTTTGGAGGAGATTACCTCTAAGGTAACCAGGGTTTTGGGAGTTTTGCGCTCACTTGCAACTCAAGAGGAAATAAATAGGGACATAATTCAACTTCACGAAGACCTATTTAACAACCTTAGATCCCACTTTTCTAAATCTAGCACACAAAAAAAAAACACTGGCCACCCTCCGCGCCAATCTTGGTACAATAAAGCGTGCCGGGAATCTTATGGCAAGCTGGCCCTTGCCATCAAATCTAAAAGGATACCCGATATTAGGGCAGCCAGGCGGAATTATTGCAAAGTTAGAAAAATAGCCAAACAAGACTGGGATAATGAACACTGGCAAGATCTCCTAGATGCCAGTAAGTTAAAAAACTTGACCAAGTTCTGGCATGTTGTCAAATGGGGAAATAACCACGACGCAATGGTCCCTGTAAATCATGTACCGGTAGAGGTTTGGGTCAAGCATTTTGAGTCCCAGTTCTCTGGGCAAAATTTGACCAACAATAACCCCCTCTCTACTCTTTGCTCTACGCCCCCCTTACACGGAATAACATTTGATAGCAGTGAAGCCAAGGCTGCCCTTAAAAAGATCCTCTGCGGTAAGGCCCCGGGTATGGACTGTATCCCCGCTGATCTCTTTAAGCATGACCAAGACAGCTGGGTCCCTATATTGTTTTTCTAGGAAATGCAATTTCAAAGGGTGCTGACATACCAGACTCTTGGCGTGGAGCCGAGATTTTGCCAATTTTTAAAAAGGGGGTTTGTTCAAACCCGGGGAATTATCGACCAATCAGCTTGATCGACTCTATACAAAAAAACATTGCTAGGATGGTCCTGGCAAGAATCCAGAGTTGGATCGAGTTAGAGGACATACTATCTCCGCTCCAGGCTGGGTTTAGATCCTGCATTAGCACAATCGAGCAGGTCCTTAGGTTCCAGCTGCTCTACTGGAAAGTAGTCCGCTTAGGTGGTGGAACTATTTATACCGCCTTTGTCGACCTCAAGCCGGCATTCGACTTAGTCCCCAGGGGAAAATTATGGGGGGGTTCAAGGGACTTGGAGATGCCCCAGGAGCTTCTGAACATCGTGATAAAGTTGCACAAGGCTAACTTTGCACAAGTTTGTTGGGGGTAAGCAAGGGCAGGTGACCAATAGATTTGCAGTGTCCCGGGGTGTCAGGCAAGGGTGTGTCCTGGCGCCAACCCTGTTCTTGTTATACATTAACAGGGTTGTGCAGTACTATGCGGCCTACCCGACCGACGCCCCTACTTTGGGTGGGATTAAATATCCGTTACTAATGTTTGCGGATGACACCCTTTTATTATCGCAAACACAGGTGGGCCTGCAGGCGGCTTTGAATAAGTTCGAGGAATTCTGCGAAGACCACAATTTGCAGGTCAACGTGTCCAAAACAAAATTCATGATTCTCAATAAGGGTAGACCAGTGGTAGGCCATGTCACTATGAACAATATAAAACTAGAGCAGGCTAATGTCATGTCCTACCTTGGAATCCTCCTCGAGAGTAAACTGAGCTGGAAGCCACAGATTGAAGCCCTATCCCTAAAGTTTGCCCAGCTCTCAGGGTCCCTTGTTAAAGAGCAGAGAAAGTCCCAGACTAAAAAGATAGGCCCAGCCATGAAGGTCTACAACTCCAGGATTGGTTCAGCGATCCTGTACGGTGCGGACCTCTAGGGGTTTGCAGACCTGTCTTTGCTGGTTGAAGCTCAGAATACGTTTTTAAGAAATCTAACAGGCCTTCCCTGCTCCAGTCCCATGTTGCCGCTAAAATTGGACCTTGGTTGCCACGCAATAGAAGATCTTGCTCACTTTAAGCCATTGGCCCTATGGAGGAGGATCTGGACCATTCCCGAACTTGCCCCATTTGCGAAGGAAATGAAATGAAGGCTATCATGGATGTTAGATCTATCATGGGTTCGGGTAACATCTTATGGTTCAAACAAATTAGAATATCCCTGGATCCATGGGTTTGGGTAATCTGTGGTCTGATCCTGTCAACAACCCGTTTCCTCCTAAAAAAGCATTCAAAAGCCTTTATTGGTCAACTATATATTAGAAACTCGCTCGACAAGTGTCTTCCACTTCACTGTCGGGACTATTTCTAGAGCTCAAATCAGACCCTCACCTCGAAGACTATTGGGACACAGTAATCAGGTCCAGAAACAGAAAACTTTTTCACCAGCTAAGGGTCGGCTCCTTTCCAATGAGAGTGTTTACAAAAAAGTGGAAGGGCCAGGAGTCTGACTCCTGTCTCGGGTGTCCAGATCGTAAAGAGTCCATTGCCCACATATTCTTTGAGTGCCCGGTTTATGCTGCCCCACGGGCCAAATGGCTTAAACCAATCTGCCATAATAGGTCCACAAGGGTAGGGTGTGAGACTTTAAGGATTCTTAGGTCTGACACGAGTGAACCGATAGTTAAAGCCGTAGCCAAATTTCTGGGATGGGTGTGGATTTTGAGGGTTAAACAGGATATAGTTGAGTGACCCTACAGAGACCTGTCTTGATTGCATTACAACGGTTTCGTAACACCATTTTAGATTTTTTATATATTTGTATGTTTTAAATTGTATACAAAATGCTTTTAAATTCCATTTTATAACTTATAAGTTTTAACAATGTATTTTATGTATGGCACTATCTTTTATGATGAAACAATCGAAATAAAGATATTTGAGGATGACATTGGGCCTCAGCACTCTACACCCGGCTGCCCTAGTGCCGCTGAGGGTGTAACAAGAGTGCATCCTTGACCCGGGGGGATCCCCGAGTCTACCCCAGAACCTCCACTCCCACTACTGAAAACCTACTGTGACTGTGTTTTTTTTAAGAGGTTTTCAAGTGTGGAGTTTGACAACCTAAAGAAATTCTTTAACACCTTGCCTGCGGCGCCGATTCTCTCGCGGTGCTGAACATTCCAATGGCTGGTGTGGTCATAACGGAACAGTTCCGTCATCAGCACAGCGCGACTGATGCTCATGACAGAACCGTTCCGTCATGAGCATAGAAGGGGTTAAAATTGCACTAACTAACAAAAACTATTTTACTTACCTGTTTGCAGGAAATGTCCCAGAGTAGTATCCAGGTATACTGCTCTGAGTAAGAAAAATAATCTCAAAAGTAACTTACCTGTAATTTTACTGAAAAGCCTGTTCAAGTCTATGTACTGTATTTACAAAGTATTGCATTTCTCTGATACCATACTGTAAGTCAAAACAAAGTGCATATGCTATTACAAATCAAAAACTGTGTTATAACTGTATATTTACTACAAAGTACTTATCACTTACCTGTGCCAGGCTTGCTTGGTTCTAGAAAATCAAATAAGTAACAGAAAATTTGTATACAAAAACAATTGGTCTGAAGTTGTCTTTGAGTGTGTGAATTCATTTACAGTGTGTACAACAAATGCTTAACACTGTCTGTAGGAGAGTAGGGTCTGCAATCCTATGATCACCCAGATTTTTTGCTTTTGTTTCACTGGTTTACGACTTTCTCGGGCTGTGGGCCTGCTAATCAGACCCACAGCCTGGCTGTTCTCTTTCTAAATTACGATATGTACCCTAGGTGCATTTACCAATTGGTACTGGGCCACCTTATCAGACCCTGTAACTCAGGGCATAGGTGTACCCAGGGCCGCCAGGGGCTGCAGCATGTATTATGCCACCCCTGGCTGGCCTCCTAAATTTGACACAACTGGCTGCATGACAGCTGGGGCGAAGTCGTGTAATCACACTTTGCTTTAGATATAGTAGCCCTATATCTAACCATACAATGGACAATCGAGTTCCTATCAGTCACTCCTATGGCAGGCCTTGACAATCCTGAAGGCAGGGTGCATGGGCTCGTGTGAACTAGGCTCTGGCCCGAGCCGAGCCCGGTTGCAGCTTGCGGAATCAAGACCCAATGGCTGTTCCATGATAACGCGTACCACATCGGTAACTTCGGTGTCGCGTTATCAAGACATGTTGAGTAAGGTGTCATACGAATCGGGATGCTGCCCTCTCACCAACTCTGGCGACGAGGTTAGCATTCCGCCCTTCTAGAGGGACACGACATGTACGTAACTGTGAACTCCGGTTAAAGTTAACTAAAGCCTCAGCTCCACAAAATGGATGCTGCCACCACAGACACGAGTCTGACCTCCCGCTGCTGGGAGTCCTTCCAGCGAGGAGAGCTTGGACAAAGGGTTTCCTGTCGAGGGCGGTGTTCGCACCGTCCCAGACAGGGTTTGTGTATTCTGGGTAGGTAGGGCTTTTGCGAGAAGGTGACTGCGGAGTGGCACCCCGGTGCTCACTACGCATCTGCCGGTCAGAACCAGTTCCAGGGGCACCAGCCCTGGCCTGGGGAAAGTCCGGCAGGGGAGAGGGGTGTAACTACCTCCCTTCCTGGTCCCACCCTTAGGGCAGGACCTAGTCATGTACCCACCCCTTTCTTTAGAATAAAGGCCGGAGCGGGGACCCTTCCAAATTAGATCATCTTTGAATCAAGAACTACTTTCTACGAAAGGACACTCAAGACTCTTCTCAAGATTTCTCCCTTGTGACTAAGGAGTAGTCACCCTGCATCAGCGGGCACCATCTAAGAACTCTGCGGGTTGCTGCAAGTCCTTCCTCAAGGATCCGACGGCCCAGCTCGACGAGAACCGGCTTCCCTGGCACCTCTGACCTCTACCCACGTCATCAGCTCAGCTGTGATCTGTGGGTGCGACGAGACCTCGAGGGACCGGCCATCATCAGAACCTGCACGCTCTTAACCAGCACGACCACCGAAGCGATTCCCTGGTGAGTGCTCTGGGGTCCGAGAAGCCCCGACCCTGAGCCGATCCAGCACCGAAGTGCAGTCTCCCAGCATCTCCACGATCTGCGTGGGGCCCTTCTGCTCGCTGCTCAGCACGTTGTCTGGTCACTAGCCGCTGGCTTGTGCCCTTCTGTGACGACATCCGACAATCAACACTGCTGGTCTGGTTGCTCCAGACTGGCCCTTGCTTCCATCTTTGCGAGAAGCACCCCGGACCCTCCTGGTCCACTCAAGACGCCATCTTAGGCCCACCACGTGGCCCTGAGATCTGCCAAGGCTTGTTGCCCCATCCTGGGCCCAGCGACGCCGACAGCATCATCCTTCGTGGGACAGCTCGCACCTCCGCCGTGGTCGCCGACAACGCCTCCTGGTCCGTGAGACTGCAGAGCCTAGCGTCGCCCACTCACCTGGTCGAGGTGACGGCCAACCGGTGCCATCCTGGTACCCTCTGACTACTGGCTAGTAGTACGAACTTGGTCCCCTCTGCTTTCAGGTATCAACAATCTCCGATCCAGGCTTGGATCTCTACGAACTATTCATCACTGGTCGCCGGCCAGCAACTCCTTTTCTTCCGGCTCCTGGCTCGTCAGCGAAGACCCCGACGCCTGTAAGACTTGTGCAGCCGCAGCCCTCGTGGCTAGGTAACTCGGCATTTCGGTGCCTGCATAGCCTCCTTACTCTAGGGTCCCGAGTCCCTCGCTTCCGACTTGCCTTATCGGGTCCGCCCGAGACCTTAAACTTTCCGTGTCCTCGGACACTTGTTTTAATTGTGCACTTGAAGTATTTTCCTAAGAGATTTGGTTTGTGCTTAGTACCCTGTCCTCATAAAGAGTCCAGGGCTGTTGTGAATCTTAATAAATATCCTGTTTATTTTCATAACACTTGTGTGGTGTCCTTTCACTGGGTGTTCAAGGGGTACATGTGTGGTAAACAGCTGGCTTAACGCGCCCTCTCGAGTCTTTAGCCTTAGACTGCTCGTATCCACGCTACTAGGATAGCTGGTCTATAGGTTGACTTACAACCAAACACCATAAGGGTCGTTGGAACGATACATAGCGGTCGCTAGAATAGCGAACGTTGCATATCGGGCCAACTTCTCACACTGTCCTCTGACACTGCCTTACTGCTCGACCACACTACCACAAATAGAGAGTGAGGTGCCATCTAATTACATCTGCCTACCTTAGGGGTTCCACTGGACTCTGTGCACACTATACCTCCCTTTGGTATAATATATACAGAGCCAGCTTCCTACACCACCCTAGATGTGTGTCCAGCCTGGCAGTGCAACACGTCTCCTGCAGAGCTAATTTTCCCGCCTGTCCTCGTGCCAAATGGTCCCAGGGCAGGTGGTGGCATTTCCCTGGTCTGGGAGGGTCCCGTATCAAAGGTGGCAGAGGCCTTCAAAGCCTCCTGCCTTGAAATGCTGATTTACTAGCCTTCCTGGAAGAGTAAATACCTCCCACCATAGAAGGTGTTGTTTCTGACTGGACCAGCCAGCTAGGACACTAAAGGCCTAGTTGGTTCAGGGGTACCTCTAAGGTACCCTCTAGCTGCATGTTTTAATAAATCCATGACTGGAATCATTGTGGGTTTATTAATACAAGGTGTTTGATACCAAACACCATATGTTTCAATGAAGCAATTATGTACCTAGGAAACTTGCTTTGACCAGGGCCCAGTATCTTAAGATGGCTTTCCTGCTCACTCGTACTGTCAGTAATGGAACTGGCTAGCACAGGGGCATAGCTTCTCCTGCAGATATGTCCTCACATATAATCTAATTCACCCCGCCTTTGGGCTGTAAGGGCTGCTGTAGGGGCGACTTACAAATATTAAATGAAGTGTTAGGGAACATTGCATACTGTGTGTGTCATGTCGTGTTTGCATGCTTTAGAGCACCTTGTCACGCAGCCTGCAGTGGCAGTCTGCATGAGTTTGGTGCTGGGTCCCTTAGAGTGCTTCAAGATATGCTGCATCTCATAGGGACCCTCGTCAGTACCTATGCCCTAGTAACCAGGGACACCACTTACTAGGGACTTACAGAGGTGCGAAAGGTCTGGCTATTGGGGGATCAATTGACTAGTTACCATGTTTTGGGAATGGAACTCTAGCATTGGTGACTGACTGAAGTGAACTAGGTTCCTGCTAACCCAAAGTTGCTTGAAATTCCAGGTAGAAAGTGGGGGGACTACTGCATCAGAAACCCAGTTTCCTACACAGTGAGACTGCCAATTCTCATGCAGTGTCCTGTTGAGGCTGTCGATAAAGTTCAAGAGTCGACCCAAGCTTCTCTCTAGACAAAATGGAAAGTTCTTCTACAAGGACCTGAAGTCTGAACTGGAGGACAGCATGGTTACTGACTACTTGTAGTTCTTCCATCTCAATATTCCTGCAACCTTAATAGTAATTATGGCTCAAGTGCAGGTATTTGGTACAAGAAAAACTTCCAGCTGTAAGTTGAAACACCTCTATGTGTGTTTATGGAAAAAGGACTTGACCTCTTCTCAGTGCAACCCCATCAAGGATTCTCATTATCTGCACACACCCCAAGAAGGTCTCCCATCCTCCTCAGTGTGTTAAGTTGTCTCCAATATCAAGATTTAGGAGGACAAATGATGCATCATGATTATTATCCTAGAGGATCATCAAGCAATTTATGAAGGACTTTTTTGGTGCTCTTTCCCCACCAAAAGCCCCCAGTATGGTGGGAGTTGAATACTGTGCCTTTCGTCACACTAAATTAGTACCCGCTTCAAGACCGAGTGGGAATTCATTCCACGAGATGCATGGCGATATCAGGTGTCATCTGTGTAGGAGTATCTGTGTTAGATATTTATCCTGTAGCAACGTGGAAAAGGAGGGTCACTTTATCCAAGCACTACGCCTGGTTTTGAATGTGCGGGCGCTTTAGTGGTTCAGGCTGTTCTACCTAACCGGTTTCAGTAATGGTGATGCTTCCTTGAGCTGTATTCACATTTGATGTACTGGTTGCAATTCGAATTCAAGCATGGGAGACTATGAAAGCTCCACTGCAGAAGAAAAAAATTCATGTTCGAGGCATGTGAGCTGTAGATCACATTCTGTGCTTAGCCCGCCATCTGGTGTTGGGTCCGGATGTTTGCACTTTGTTTTTGTTCAAAGAAGTCTTTCCAGTCACAAGGTAGGTGACTCCTCCTTTCGGTGATAGTGCGCATGGGCATTGGCTCCATCGTTAGAATGTTTTGCCGCAGAGGGTGAGGATGGAGTTAGTAAGAGTAGTAACAATAGGTGTGTCCATGTAAATTGTATCTAAATGAGATTACTGCAACAGGTACAGGTACCCGGGGAGGTAGGTGGGCGCATGTGGCTCTACAGCTCTACATGCCAGGAACAGATGCATACTGTAGTAAGTAAGTAGCATTTTCCATTCAAAGGAATGTGAGCTGTAGAACACATGCTGTGCATAGACTACATAGCAGTAACTCCCAAAGCAGAAGCTAACCTGTAGCTGTTACAGCCGTCTGAAATAATGTATGTAAAACTGCTTGGCCCACACTAGCTTGTTGTCTAGCTAATACATCTACACAGTAGTGTTTCCTGAATGTGTGGTGTAGACCATGTTGCAGCTTTGCAGATGTAATTTATGGGTACGTTTCCTAAAAATGCCATAGAGGCCTCTAGTTCACGAGTGACGTGCGCTCTATGCGGAATTGTTAATGTGCGTTTTGCTTCAATGTAACATGTTTGAATGCAGTTGACTATCCATCGTGTAATGCCTGATTTTGATATAGGATTGCTTTTGTGTGGTGAAGCAAAAGCAACAAAGAGTTGCTTGGTGTTTCGGAAAGGTTTTGTCCTTTCAATGTAGTATACTAATGCTCTTGTCACATCTAGAGTGTGAAGAGCGCGTTCTGCCATGTAAACTGGTTGAGGGAAGAACACAGGCAACTCAACAGATTGGTTGATCTGAAAGGCAGTAATGACTTTAGGTAGGAATTTGGGGTTAGTCCTAAGAACCACTTTGTTTTGGTGTATTTGTAAAAATGGTTCTTCTGTGGTTACTGCCTGAAGCTCATCCAGTCTCCTCAGAGATGTTATAGCTGTGAGGAAAGCTATCTTCCAAGGGAGAAATTGTAGTTCACATCTGTGCATTGGCTCAAAAGGTGGACCCATGAGGCTGGTAAGGACAATGTTGAGATTCCACATTGGAGTAGATGGAAGCCTTGGTGGAATGACTCTTAAGTCCTTCCATAAATGCTTTAATAGCAGGCACCCTGAAAAGAGACAGACGTCTGTTCTGCAGTTTTGCTGATATTGCAGCAAGATGTAAGCTTATGGATGTGTAAATTGGAACGCTGTAGATGTAACAGATAGCAAATGTTTTGGATTCAAGCGTCCAGCAGATTGATTTGATTGTTATTACAGTATATCACAAACTGCTTCCATTTTGCTGCATAGCATGCTCTTGTAGTTGGGCGTCTAGCCTCTTTTATGATATTCATGCAATCTAGGGTAAGATTGAGGTAGCCTAACTCTAGGATTTCAGGTGCCAGATCAAAAGGTTGAGATGGCTGGGATCTGGATGTCTTATCTCGTCATGGCTCTGAGTGAGAAGATTGGAAGTTAGGTGTAGGTCTTGATTGTAAACTACTGATAACTCCAACAGGGTTGTGAACCAGGGTTGACTGGTCCATGTGGGAGCAACTAGGGTTAGTGTCATGGACTGCGTTCTGAGCTTCCGAATGAAATGAGTGGGAGAGGCGGAAAAGCATAAGCAAATATCCCTGACCAGTTCATCCATAGTACATTGCCTTTGGACAATGGGTGTGGATACCTGGACACGAAGCTTGGGCATTTTGTGTTAAGATGTGTGGCAAACAGATTTATCTCTGGGAAGCCCCTCATTTGAAAGAATGGGAGGAGAATTTGAGGGTGGAGTTCCCATTCATGGATCTGTTGTCGTTGATGACTGAGCAGATCTGCAATCTGGTTGTTTACTCCTGGAAAGTGTTCTGCAAGGAGATATATCTTGTGAGTTATGGCCCATCTCCAGATGTTCTGAGCAAATTGTGACAGCTGGAGAGAGTGTGTTCCCCCTGTTTTTGTATGTAGTATGTAGATTGCTGTCATGTTCTCTGTGCGAATCTGGACCACTTTACCTACTAGATGAAGTTGAAATGCTTTGAGCGCTAGAAAGATTGCTAGCAGCTCGAGATGGTTTATGTGGAGTTGCTTTTGTTGTAGAGTCCATATGCCTTGAATAGTATACTTTTGGAGGTGAGCTCACCAGCCAGTGAGCGATGCGTCTGTTAGCACTATCTGTGGAACAGGGTCCATTTAGGGCCGCCCCTTTGAAAGGTTTCGTGTATTTCACCACTGCAAAGAGCGATGGGTGCAGTTGTCCACGAACACTAGATCGGATAACTGACCTTAAGCCTGGTTCCACTGACTTGCTAAGCACTCTTGAAGGAGCCGCATTTGGAATCTTGCGTAAGGAACGATTAAAATGCAAGACACCATCATCCCTTGCAATTGCATAAACACTCAAGCTGATAATGAGTTTTGGGGCTGAAACTGAGA
This sequence comes from Lissotriton vulgaris, assembly GCF_964263255.1. Classification (NCBI taxonomy): domain Eukaryota; kingdom Metazoa; phylum Chordata; class Amphibia; order Caudata; family Salamandridae; genus Lissotriton; species Lissotriton vulgaris. The sequence continues at coordinate 92,449,505 of NC_141694.1, forward strand.
GATTAGAGTCTTCATGTTGCGGATTCTGACTTGGTTGGGACACGCTAGAGCTTTGTGAGTGTCTATTGTGGCTCCTAAATACACTTGTGTGTTAGGCAGTTGGAGATGAGACTTGATAAGGTTTACAATGAACCCAAGGTTGTGAGGTAATTGCACTGTTTTTCAGGTGTGTCGTAGGCAGTTTTGCTGCAATCTGGCTTTTATGAGCCAGTTGTCTAGATTGTCATACCCTGGGTGCGGTAGTTACTCCGAATGAAAGGACCTTGAATTGATAATGTTGGCCGTCTACCAGAAACCGGAGATATTTGCGGTGATCAGGGTGAATGGGAATATGGAATAAGAGTCCTTTAAGTCCAGAGTGGACAGAAAGTCGCCTTGCTGAAGGAGCGGAAGTATTTGTTGGAGTGTGACCATGTGAAAGTGGTCCAACTGAATATATAGATTTAGTTCTCCGAGGTCTAATATAGGCCTGAGAGAGCCGTCCTTTTTATGGATTAGGAAGTGTAATGGAACTGGCTCTATATTGTGTTTTTCTAACGGAGAGAGAACCTCTTGCCTCAGAAGGGTAAGATGTTCTTGTGCCATTGCATGTGATCTTGGAGGAATATTTGGGGGAGTGTCTGTAAGCTCCAGGCAGTAACCATACTGGATAATTTGTAGTACCTACTTGTCTGAGTTGATTGAATTCCAGACAGGTAGGAACTGGGAGAGACGTCCCCCGACAGGAGTGGAATGATTGGGGTAACGGAAGGAAGTCCCTCTTTGTTTGTGGGGGAAGTGCGGGTGGAGTTGCCTCTACCCTTACCTTTCTTTCCTCTAAAACCTCCTCCGAAATAACGTCTTGATGAGGGGGATTGGTTATTGGCCTTGTAAGAGAATGAGGGATGTTTGGGGGATACATTTTTTGGAACCACCCCAGTAAAAGGAGCAGATAGAGGAACCCCTATTGGAAGGTAATTGCAAAGCCCCCATGGACTTTGCGACCTCCTTGTTTTTCTTCAATTTCTCTAGCAAGGTATGAACCGCTGAGACGAAGAGAAGATCCTTATCAAATGGCTGGTTAAGAATAGAGGTTTGCACCTCATGTTTGAATCCTGAGTTTCTCAACCAAGCATACCTGCGTAGGAGTACGCTAGTATTTACTGCAGAGGCTGCGGTGTCAGCGGAGTCTAGGGCACACCTGATAGATGTTTTAGTGATGAGTTCACCTTCTTGGATAAGATTATCAGCTCTAGTCTTGTGTACATCAGGCAGAAATTGCATGAGTTTTTTCAACTCATCGTAATAAGCCATATCGTAGCGTGCCAGCAAAGCTTGAGCATTGGCAATGCCCCAATGATTGGCTGCTTGTGAAGCCACTCTTTTGCCAGAGGCATCAATGAGCTTAGACTCTTTATCGGGAGGAGGAGCTTCCCTGTGGTTTGTGAGTTAGCCCTCTTGCGAGTGTTGGAAACCACAAGCGAGTCTAAGGGCAACTGACCTCTGATATAAGTAGGGGCAGGCTTATATTTTTTCTCCACCCTAGGTGTAATAACTCTTGTCCTCACAGATCTTTAAATATGTCATCTGTGTGTTTTAGCATGCCTTTAAGCATTGGCAATGTATGAGTGGCTCTTTGAGAGGAAGTAAGGGTCTTCTAACATGTCTTTCTGGAGCTCCACCCCATGATATTGAGCAGCCCTGTTAAGAAGCTCAACATATCCAATGTTATCATCAGGTGGGGAGGGTCTAGACGGATACAGATCAGGGCCATTATCTGTAATAGGGCCAGTATGATAATCCTCCCATGGGTCAATGTCTTGTGGCCTCCATTGATCCTCATCCCCATTTCCGCGATCCTGTTAGTCAGGTGATTGTGGTGGTGATGGTGAATTTGAAGGTGTAATGAGCAAATTGGGATCAGTCTGAGAAGAAGGTGGAATGTAAGGGGAGAAGGGTCACACTTTTCCTTTTGAGAGGAATGTGGTAATCCTCTGGCTGGTCTGGATTTTACTTTTCTTTGAAAGGGTGGCATGGATATGTCCTGTATCAGGGTGTATAACCAGGCCAGAAATATTATATTTAATACGCGAACCAATAGAAAAAAAATATTCATTTTATTTTTTATTGTGAGGTTGGAGTGTTTCTAAATTCAATTTAGGCCACTCATCGCCCTCACAATAGTCTGTTTAATGCACATACACTACACCCGTAAATTATTCAGACGTTATTCATTGAGTTTTTAGCCTTCAATTTTACATTTCTTCTCATTTAAAGAATATTTTTTTATTTCTTTAGTACATTTTGCTTCTGTATTTCCTTACACTTTATTTATCAGATAATATTATTTAATTTCTTAAGCAGTCGCTGACCCACTAAGCAGGCTTACCAGACCCCTAGGTGTCCCTGAACCACAGGTTTAAGAACCACTGCTGTGCAAAATGTGTCCAAAATTGATTAAGGAACAAAACACAAACCCCAGAGGATAATATAAATATCTACCAATGTCAGCTTATTTTAGTCAAACTTGAAGACTTTGAAGTCTTGCGTCATTGGGAAGTTGTTTACGTTTTCTTTTTTCCTATCGGTCTAGAGTCAGCCAAGCTGCACTGTTGCAACTACTGCAATCAATTGCTTGTCTGGATACATAAGCTGGATGAACATTAGTTACATCACTCAAGATAACTTCAAGCTTCTGGAGACATTATGGGTCCTTCTGGAAGAGCAGGACCTGCAGCTGCCAGCAGCTGAGTGTCTCCTTCTTGCTGTCAAAAGGCTGGTGAGTAAATATTTTTAAGGCATGTTTGAGCCATTCAAGACCTGTTTCTGCTTTCTCATTTAGGTTCTCATTTGGGTACCCGTTTATACAGTTTCGCTATATAAAAATGCTGCTGTAGTCTCTCTAAGAATGATGCAAGAGTGATAAACTTTCCTATCTTGAGTGTTGTGCTAGAATGTAGTGCATTAGTGTTTCATGTGGTGTAAGTGTTAAAGCCACATAGGAAATATTTTTCCATACCACTTTTTACTGGGGATACAGTTGAAGAAGTTCACTTTCAGTTAGTTCTTTTCTGTGCACTCATGCTTAGTTTTTTTCCATGAAAACTTAATTTCTCGTTTGTGAAATGCTATTCTTATAGTACGAAGAAATTAAAGATCCAATGCCCTATGAACTGCAATACTCTTCAGAAAGGCGTGGAAAATGTAGGTAGGAGAGTAATGGCGTAAAGGGGCGAGTTTGGTATAGAAGGGAGAGAGGGATTTGGCAGGAAGAATGCAAGAACAGAAGTACAAGAAAGGACTTGGTTTTGCAGCGTGAATGCTTTTCTAGATTCACAAGCTGTGCATTATTCCGCCTTCTAGTGGTTGGATCCAGAATAGTCTTTGTTTTTTTTCTCTTGTTTTTGGGCTCTCAACCCCTTTTTGGGGAACGGTATGTCCCCTGTGTGACGTCAGAAGGTTGTGTGTGGTAGCCATCTTGAGATTCTTTTTTCAGCAGTTTGGTCTGGAAGCAAGTTGGAAAGCGCTGAAGTTTTTCTGGATAACCCCTGAAAAGAAAAAAAGTTCTAGTGAACTACACCGAACATCGACAACACAACCGAAGATAAGAACGGGACTCCAGGTTCGACACGGAAGACTTCTAAGTGCAACAAATGGCAAGGTAGGGGCCATAGAAAATACCCATATCAAGTTCTGCTCCAAGTTCCACCACAAGTTTGCACAACGCAATCCGCACAACGCGTGCAACTTTTGTCTACCGAAGGACCATAAGGACAAGGAATGTGAGGCCTGCGCTACGTTCCTGCCAAAAACACTCAGGACTCGTCGAAAGCAGAGAGAGGCCCACTACGCCACTGTGTCTCAAAGCTCGAAGAAGACTTCTCTTAAGGACCTGGGCCTGTCCAGTGATGACGAGGACCAGGAAAGGCCAGAAGAGTCGATGCAAGAGGGATTGGATGTTGAAATTCTGGAAGGAGACTCCGAACAACCACGCGCCCACAAGAAGGCGAGCGACACGGGGAAGACAGATAAGGTAAGACACCATACACATCTGTGGGAACCCAAGGGTCACAAAGGAAAGGCGCAACCCAAGGCAGCTCCGATGCAGAGTTAAAATGTGATCGAAAGTCAGCCGGGATCTAAAGAACCCCACGGGACCCTACCAAAGGATACCAAAGAGGGAAAATCGCATAAGACGCCGAAAACCAGGGTCGAACACGAACCCCCGACGGGAAGCACAACATCGTCTAAGGATGCAATCGCGAGCAAGAAAAGAAAGTCTTGTGTGTCCGACTCTGAGAGAATACTCGAGGTCGAGAAAAAGAGAAAACAACTCTAGGTCGAGATGGCGACGCTCCTCCAGAAAAAAAAAGTTTGATGCGTCAGTTAAAGATTTTTGGATCCCAAAAGTTCTTGTCATGGATCCGAAAAACGTCGCCGCCAATTAGGAGGACCTCCTCGAATCCTCCCGAACCATGCGAAGAAGATCCCGAGGACTACAGAGATTATCCAGAAGAGGTGGAAGGCTCCAAATATTTCAAGGACACTTAGAATGACCTCGACACTGATTGTCCCGAAGAGGAGATATGCTGCTATCCGTTGTAGGCATCACAACTAAATCATATAGCCTTCTACAAACAGCTGGTGAAAAGGGCAGCAGACACTTTCGGGGTACCCCTCGAAGAGGAAAACTGAGACATCTGTGTCCTGCTGGAAACACTGGCCCCTGCCAACAAGGGAACACAGTACTTCCCAATGCTACCAAGCATCCTAGACCAAGGCAAGAAGCCTTTAAGGAACCAGCCTCAAGCAAGGGGGTGACACCAACGGTTGAGAACAAGTACAAGGCCTCCTCCAAGGACCCTAAATATATTCAGGGTAACACTGTGCCAGACTCCATCATCATCACCAAGGACAGAATAAGGGTGAATGCACTCTCTAACACTGGACCCCCACCAGGAAAAGAAAGCAAGAGAATGGATATGGTGGGAAGAAAGATGGAGAAAGAAGCAGCGACACAATGGCGCATTGCTAACTCCAAAGCCCTCCTGAATAGATCCGGATACCAGCAGTGGGATGACATAGAGGAGTTTATCAACAAGCTCCCTGAGGAGTACAAAAAGAGAGGAAAATCTATTGTCCAAGAAGAGAGAAACATCGCAAACACATGCCTGGGAGATTTTTATCTCAAAGATATTGAGGGCAAGGAGACTGTTGCCTTGCTTGACACACTGGGGGCGCTGGGATTATCTCAGCTAGTACAAACACCCACACATGAGGCAGGGCATACACTGCACGTTTTTTTTACCTCATTGCAGGGACTAACCCTAAAAGACCCGCCCCCCCCCCATTGACATGGACAGACCACTCCTTAATCAAGTTCAACTTATCAGTTCCCACTGTCTGCGGGGTAGGACTACAGTAACACATTCTCTCCCCTATACAGCCTGGAATAAAGAAGATAAAGTTACTCTCCAAACACATTTGGAGAGTCCACGACCTCTACTGAACGTTTCCCCGGAGTTAGCCGTCATTAAAGACACTGACCGGTTCAACTAAGCAATTAAGGTCTCCGTGCCTACTGAGAAAACCTCAGGGAATCGGAGTTCTCCTTCGCCCCCCTGGTTTTCTGACGCTCTGTGTAAGGAAAAACAAAAGTGTGGCTGACTGGAAAGACACTCGAGAGTGAATTACGACACAGCGGATAAAGAGATGTATAAAATCGAGCTTACCCAATTTAAAACCTACTGATTGCTGAAAAAAAGGATTTTTTTTAACTAGGCAGATTAAGAAAGCAAAACACTCCTCCAAAGAATTATTTGAGGTAGTAGACAAGTTGGCCTCTGTACCCAAGAATGTAGGTTTTAGGGGCGATCAAAAGTTTAGTGAAAACCCAAGTTATGGACATCTATAACGCTTTTGAAGACACGCTAGCCCACTCGCCCACTGAACTACTTATGAGCCCCGAATATAAGAGTAACACCCTTTATTGTTTCCCCCCAACATCATCGGAGGTAGTGGAAAAATGCTTGAGAAGGCAACATCGCGGCAGCATCCTCCAAATTCTACAAGCAATCAGAAGTCTAGCCGAGATCAAAACCCAAGACTTGCTGTCAGTAGAATTTGAATTCCTTAAGCACTTCTCGGAACAAGAGACGACCAAGACCGAATGGGCTACACTCGAGCTAGCAGAAAAAATCCTTAGTGAAGCCTCGCAACTAGAAGCCTGGGGGATTAGAGTGCACCAGTACCGACCAGTTGGGTACCCGACACCGCTGCTTCAAATCCAACCCAACTCCAATAAGTGGTTACTAAGTAACCGGAGTGAACGCAATCAAACCAGCACATTCCTCAAAGGAGCGCGCAGCACCTCGGTCACAGGGCCCGATGGACCCAGCCCTACAAACAGGAAGGGAAGGCAGTTTGAAGAAATCTACCCCCCAACTGACTGGTCTTGGATATCCAAAACTATAAATGTAAGAACCGACGAAAGCGTGAGTTACATCCTAACTGGAGATTTCAATATGTTCTTAGGGGAGACAACGGACGAATCCAATGGAGAAGACGATAAACATCAAGCATGGGGGATAACCTCCCAGGAAAACTATAAGTGGGCCAAACCAACAAAAATCTTTAAGGCCTTGCATCGCGAACTGCGAAGTCTTTCACTGGCAACACTAAACGGTGGTATGCCAGGGGACAGACCTCAAGCCCCAACTTTCCACAGGAACTCAGCTATCACCGCAATCGACTACACCTTTCTCGCCCTCCCACTCCTTGATTAGGTTAAGGACTTCAGGATTGGGGTGTCAGACTACAGCGACCATCAACCCCAGCAGCTCACTCTTGGAATCCAGTGTACTGCCATTACATACGCCAACCCACAAACCCACCAAACAACGAGATATCAACGCAACAGAATTCGGTGTAAAATACGCGATCCAGAAAAGATATCAGTCGCGCGAAAACACTGTGGGAAGAAATCAAACTCCGCGAAGGAAGCACCGTCCATGCATGGGAAATCTTCTCCAGAGCTTTGGGTCATCCAGCCCTACAGGCCCCTACACAAGAGGGCCCCAACTAAAACAAAACATCTGGGCGAGAACAAGAGAGAGCTCCTATTTGACATCAAGCCAGCACGCCGAACTAAGACAACTAACGGGCGATATAAACGGAGCATTCGCGCAATTTGTCAAAATAGCGCATCTGCCGGCACCGTAGAGCACTAAGAAATCTCCGAATAAGGAAAAAGAAAATGATCTGGCGTGCAAAAAAGGATCACACGGAATCACTCTGGGCCAAACTACTTCACAATGCAAATACGAAAAATAGTGCAAGATTCTGGCAGATGGTCAAGAGCATTGAAAATCCATCGGCCTCCAGGATCAACTCACATATAGCGGAGGACGTCTGGACAACCCATCTGCAAACTTACTTCAATGCAGAGTACCAAGGTAATCTGCTAAAACCAGTCGAGCCTCCCTTCACATTCCCTCCACCCCCCTCACACAGGAATGAACAACGACCTAGTTCCTCTCTAAAAACGATAGAGGGCAGAATCCAGCAAAGTCACCACAAGGGTGCTCCTGGGCCTAACGACCTGCCTTCAACCTTATACAAACAAGATCGACAGTACTGGTCCGGCGCACTACAACCGCTCTTTGACAATATTACCATAATAATATTAATAATAATAAAGAAGTTTATAAAGCGCCTGGTGACGCCATCTCGGCGTGTCCCCGCGCTGTGGAGATCAGATTCGTACAGCGGCCGTGGTAGCTCCTCCACCCAGCGGTGTTTTACAGATTGTACAGGTGGGTTTTTTTTTTTTTTTTTTTTTTTTTTTGAAAACCTTTATTTATCGTAAACACAGTACACAGCGTCTGCCTACAACCACTGCGGGCCGGCCGCTATGACATCACAGAACATTCCAAGTTCCCTAGCGTTGCGATAGATGACAGAAATATCAACAATACAGTGTAATAGCAGGGAACTGCGGAAAAGGATCAAGAGGGTTTCGTTTTATAATTTTGGCGAATCGTCCTGAAGTCAGACCGGGTAGTGGAGAGGGCGAGCCACCTAGAAGGGTATCCACAAGTGGATCGGCGTTCTCAAAATACTGGCGTAAGTCATTACAGGCAGGATATACAAGCGCGGAAGTGCATTTCGCCCCAGTTAGCGCCAATCAAGATAATATCTCAGGAGTCGGGATCTAACCTGTCTATGGCATAACAGGATGAAAGAGGGTTGACTCAATAACATTGATGAAAGGATCTGACGACATACAATAACGCAAGCATCACGTGAAACAATTCGTAAACAGGATACGTGCCCTCAACCCAAAGTACAGGTGGGAAGGAAAAGCAGGGTTTGCAAACATTCCGTAACTGTGCATTGAATTCGATATCTTTAACTATAGAGTCAATAAACAATGCGAAATGACATGACCACACTGCGCAAAAAGCATCCCAGAAAGACCAAACCCGGACCCCCCCGTCTGACCCATGATAGATGAGAAAAAGGGAAGAAACAAGAGAAAGAGAAGAAAAAGGCCATAGAACAAAAGAAAAGAAATTAAAGCCCCACCCCCCCACCCTGCATACCAGCGGAAGGCTACGGCCTACCCCCCCCCCCCCATAGGCATGCCTGTCGCCCCAGTAAAGACCCCGAAGATGGGAAAAGGAGGAGGACCCTCGCGCCGGCCCCAAATCCCACCCCCTCCGTCGCGCCATAGTAGAAAGTGTAAGCCCATCAGGATGAGGAGCGAGTATCATATTACATCCATTTCAACCCCACAAAGTCATGGCGTCCGAGTCTTGCATCGCCACCGAGACCCTTCAGACAATACAGAAAACAGTCAGCACTCATCCCTGGCCAGTACGAACAGAAATAAACAAACTTTCTGACTCAATAGTACCAGAAGCCGATGAGCCCAGCGAGCAGTCATGTCTTATGCGAGCCATCCAGGCGCCGAGCAAAAACAACAACACGATGTTTATACCCCCATTCCAGGATATATTTTCCGGCATAATAGACACTTGGCATTGTAGTGCAATGAGTGGCTTGTTAGACGTGTAACCATAAAGGGCAGCATTCACACTGGTCGAGCCGATAGAGTCAGGAGGTGTATCATCCAAAACTGTGTGTTTCCGAAAGTCTCCGGTGTCTAGGGAGTGAGAGTAGTCGCGCGCCAGGCAGAAAGCATCTTCATCTGCTTTACCAGGTATCATCCCAGGAGCGATGGCCGCCATTGAGTCGCGGAGAATCAGTCCTCGATAGGTCAGGGAGAAGCGAAAGTCCAGGATAGCCCGGAGGATATCTCCCAGCGTGGGCTCCATTGCTGCGTTGTCGGTATAAGCCGAGCCCGGTTTCCTTGGGGACCCCTCAGACAGCTAGAAAGGAGATTAGGCAGACGAGAGTAATGAGTACGTCTGTGGCGCACAAATAGGTACTGCGGAGTACACCAAAAAACAGCTTTAAATCGTGTGTGAGCGCCCATCAATCAGGGAAGAGGAATTCAGCAGACCGCCCGATCCGTTGTTAAGCGATCAATCTGAGTCCCAGGTCAACTCCAAATAGCCAGCCAAGAATGTCCGCCATAGGCAGGGGGCTTAGCGCCGATCTCCGATCTCCGGTACAGTCACCACTGAGGAGTCAGCAAAATAGATGAGGCAAAGTTCCGAGTTGTTGCCCCGCGCTCAGCTCGCGCCAGTCATTAAAATCGGGAGGCTGCCATTTCCGACCAGGATCACCGGCCCCTGTTGTCAGGTCAGGGCCGCTGTTGATCACCTCCGCTCCGGCAGCACTACCACTCGGGGTCCCGGCTTTGGACCGGTGCAGGCCGCGATATGCAAGACGACGTTTCTCGGCCGTCCGGGGGTCGCCGCTAGGCCGGAGTTTCACGGCCAGGCACCGCACCGTCTCAGCAACACGGGGTTACGGTTGGAACGTAGGATGGGCGTCAGGATAATTGGAAGGCGATGGCGAGCGGCGGAGCCAAGCGCTTAGGCGGCCATCTTGATCGCCGCCGTGGCTCCTCTCTGTACAGGTGGGTTTTTAAGAGATTCCTGAACTTGACCTCAGAGCCTTCCCGTCTGAGGCCAACCGGGAGTCTATTCCAGTTGCGAGCCGCTACCAGTCTAAATGAGCGGCCTCCCAGTTTTGCTCTTTTTACGCGGGGAATCCTTAGTAGGCCCGCTCTTACTGAGCGTAGTGCTCTGTTTGGCTCATATATGTGTACCAGGTCTTGGAGATAGGATGGAGCTTTATGCCATATAATCCTGTGGCATATTAGGAGCGCTTTATACATAACTCTTTCTGACCGGTAGCCAGTGTAGAGCCGCAAGAGCAGGTTTGGAGGCTGCTCTTTTTGGAAGTCTCAGTACAAGGCGGGCGGCCGTATTTTGAAGGACTTGCAAGCGCCCTATGCTTTTTTCTGTGGTGCCTAAGAGCAGGACATTTCCGTAATCCATACGGGATGTTACCAATGCTTGAGTCATGTTGCGTCTGGCCTCCAGGGGGAGTAAGTCTAAGGTGTGGTTGAGAGTTTTTAGCACCCCAAAACACTTTCCCACTAGGCGGCGAATGTGGCCCTCATAGAATAGCGTGGGATCAACCCATATCCCCAGGTTCTTAGCCTCCTTACAGGGAATGGGCGTTGGGCCCAAGCATGGTGGCCACCAATCCGCCGTCCAGCTCGAGTTGCTCCCATAACACAAACAATCCCAGATTCCTGGAAAGGCTCCATCATCTCGCCTATTTATAAAAAAGGCTGTAAGAGCGACCCAAAAAACTATAGGCTCATCGCTCTCATTGACATCGAGGCTAAGTATTACGCGGGCCTCGTCCTAGCCGACCTTCGGGAATGGGCAAGGGAAAAGTCCTTAATCCCAATCAATCAAACAGGGTTCCAGAAAAACCTAGGAACCACCACAAAACATCCTGGCTCTTTCCCTTCTAGCCGACTCTACAAAAGCAGCAAGAAAACCATTATTTGTCAGTTTCATCGACTACAAGGCCGCCTTCGACAGTATAGATCGAGGAAAGCTATGGTCAAAGCTATCTCAATGGGAAATACCTTCTGCCCTCTTGAGTCAACTCACTCTATTACATTCTGAGACGTGGGTCCAAATTAAACTGGGGAATGGCAACACCTTATCCAGGCGGATTCCAACCTCCAGAGGCTTAAAGCAGGGCTGCGTTCGGGCCCCCACCCTATTCAACCTCTTTGTGGCCGATCTCTCAACCGAACTTGACAACAGCAACCATCATGCCCCAAAACTGGGAGGCCTTCCGCTTTCAAACCTATTGTATGCCGACGACCTGATTTTAATTAGTCAAACACCAGTCGGCCTACAACACCTACTTCATACTACGAACAAATTCGCCTCAACAAAAGGGTTAGAAATTAACCTAGAAAAATCGAAAATAATGATGCTAAACCAACGCAACACAAAAAAACGATTGAAATGGCAGCTGGGCAAGAGAGAACTCGAAGTGGTTCAAAACTGTAAATATCTTGGGATAATTTTTGACCAGAACGGGTCATATGACCAACAAAAAGAGGTGATTCAGAGAAGAGGAACCCTCCTAGCAATCACTTTGAAAAACCTTAAAAGCAAAATAGCAGGACTAAACCTGCTTCCGCTGCTTGAAGTGCTCCATGCAAAGCTAATACCAACGCTCTCATACAGGAGTGAGGCCATGCGAGGGATGGACGAAGAAACCCTAAACAAAACAGTAGCTAAAGCTTTAAGAATAATTTTCAAGCTTCCCAAATACACCTCCCAAGCTCAATTAAGACTCGAATTTGGAGTAGTAAATCAGAAAATAAGCAGGAAGGCGACTTACGAAAAAGCTGGTACAAAATAAAGTGCGCAGAGGTGGGCTCACTTAACTCATTCCTATGGAAGGAACTATTAAGGAACAATGCCTCTCCGGCTAAAGCCTACCTTGAATCAGGGATCAGCATGTTAGCCATGGAGAACATCTGGGAGATCGGACTTCCATTCAACAACGTCAAAGACCTGGTAAATAAGTCAACAAGGCTTGTATCTATTGAAAACGACAAGGAATGTCTAAATAAGAGGGCACACAGCTGGTTTGTGATACAAAGCTATCTAAAATGTTCACCACAACCGTATCTCGGCACCAGTTTTTCAGGATCGTTAAAAGGAGGATTTTTGGCACTGCGGATAGGGATTTTATCTGCCAAACCTCACATGCCCCCGTGGAAACGCACATATGCATCTACACTATGCAGACTATGCGGTGAAACCAAAGAAGATATGCTGCATCTCCTATGCACATCCAAGTTCCTAGAGCGGGAGAGGAGAGAGCTGTTAAAACCACATATAAACGAAATGCATATTAGGTCTTGTCGACAGGCAGTATAGGCCTGTTTCAGCGGGACCAACGTTAAATTAATCTGCAGCATCGTCCGCTTCATGAAAACTGCCCAAATAAAGCTTTCCGCCGAGGTCTAAGCCTAACCGCCACCGCCTAAGCCACCTTGTCCGGTAACTCTTCTTGACCCCCTTTACGCCCTGACCCTAACTTCGGTCGTTAAGACTATACAACAGACTGTCAGAGCTATGGACACTGGGGCTGTCACCAGATTGGGCGTTACCCCTTTTTTACTCCTATCGTAAATAAACTGTATGTACTTTATTTTTTAATCGTTTGATTTTAAAACATGTGCACTACGTTTTTAAGGAAATATGAAATTAAGGTATACATGTATTTTTTTTCTTTTCTTATAAATCTTATATTGATGTGTGGACTGCTAAGATTTTAATTAATCAATGCAAATAAATAAACTAAAACCTATATCGTGTCAACCAGCAATGAAAACACCAAAAGATGCTTGCTAGGGACGTACAAGATGTTTTCAAAATGCCCTGAGACTGGAAATGCCGTCTCTGTAGCGCGATCTTGATGCAGCGTTACCCAGAAACTATCACCAACCCAGGGTCTGGGTCACTCCGGTGGGGCCCATAACACCAAAGTACACACACCCAGTCAAATACTTTTCCCCAGACCCTTGCAAATAGAAACTACGAGTTGGCTGATTTCTCTCCTATCACGGGATACCTTTAAGCACAGATTTTATCACCAACATTAGTTTTCATCACATAATTCTACTAACTAATCTATGCATCAATGTACCCCGCAATTAGGTCGATGGACCAATTAGTTGAGCAAGTTGATGGTCAAGACCAGCTTAAACTCACTACAACAATACATTGATTTGCAAAGTTAATTAACTCTAAAAGAATCACAAATACATGAAATCGTTCCAATCATAGAACGTGTGGTATTCAAAGCACTCTGTGTTGGCCACCGTATCCTGCAAAGGAAAGGACCTTCCTACCTGCACAACCTGCTTACGCCATACAACCCGACCCGCCAACTGAGATCTAGCAGGACAGGGATGGTGCTAGCGCCTAAGTTCAGGAGAGTAAGAATGGGAGGTCACTCCTTGCATGTCTTGGCTGCTCAGAAATGGAACAAACTCCCTCTGGAGCTCCGGCTGGAGAAATCAGAGCTCAAGTTTCGTAAAGAGCTGAAAACATTCCTGTTCCCTAAAGAGTAGGACCAAGCTCTGCTAGAGTATGTTCGAGTGGGTAGTATCAGCAGTTGATAGTTTTTTTAACGCAGCAGTCCATAGCGCGAGGGCACACTAGTACAGTGTAACCAGGCGCATTATAAGTTTAAATAATAATAATAATAATTTTATATAATTAATTTGCATAAAAGAAATTATCATTTATTTTCTCACTATTAATTCTCACTGAGCATTGCGATTTCTTCAGGAAATAAATCAAGAAACTGTTAAATAAAAATCATGAAGAGAAAATGTAGGTTCACATTTATTCCATTATTTTATAAATAATTAAAATGTAATCCCTGTTCATGTAACTGACAGAGGGTTCCCCATGAAGGATCAGCAAACCATAGTTAAAATACACATTTAATTTTAAACATTTCCTACACTAAAACCTTCCTTCCCAGCACTAAAATCCCAACATACTTATTAACCCTGGCCTCCTCTACGCATCTCTCACCCAGGCTAGTGTCCCACAACGATTTCGAACCTACAGGGGTCATCAGTGTTCATTCTGGCATAGTTTCAGGCTCCCAGCATCTCTGCAAACAGTTGTAACCGACTGAGTGCTAGGTTGTTGTTGCCATTCAAAGGAGTCTCCTGTAGAAGAACTAAGTCAGGGGACTGTAGGAAGCTGGCTCTGTATATACTATACCAAAGTGAGGTATAGTGTGCACAGTCCAGTGGAACCCAAAAGGTAGGCAGAGGTCAAATTAGATAGACCCTTACTCTCTATTTTTGACAGTGTGGTCGAGCAGTAAGGCAGTATCAGAGGACAGTCTTAAGCTTTTGTTGTACACACTCAGTCAGCAAATTAATTGACACACTCAAAGACTGAACTTCAGACCATTTGTTTTTGTATAAAAAAATATTCTTTTAGACGACGTCCTGTTCTTTTTAACGGATCTTGACAGGTCAGGGCCCCGTCTCCTAAGCATCCTCCAAATCTTTGGCGAGACTTCGGGCCTATATATCAGTGGGGCACGACCCCCAGGGGGGGCGTGAGGACACAGGAAGGGGGGTGCGCATTCCCCAGCCGAGGGTTGTGCCACAGAGAGCCTCGCACTGGGAGCTGCTCTAAAGAGCAATCCTATTGTGCACACTTCACACCAGCTGATGAAGGAGGATGGGTCTTGGCGACAACGACCATTAGGAGGCAGGCAGGCTCTGCAGAAGGCCAGTACTAGCTTATTTGACCTCATGCTGGCTGGGCCTGTTCATGCACCGCGTCTACAAGGGAAGGTGCGATCTGGGCTTGGTGGGAGGGGTGGAGGTTGTGTCGGGGGCTGGAGCAGGCCGTTCTCAGCGAGGGAAAAATGGGATGGAAATCAGAGGCCAGATTCACCCAACTTTCCATAACTTCTGCTATTTCGAAATTTGTAATTTTTCCTGGTTTTTTTCACCTAGTCTACCCAAATAATGTCGATTTTCGAATTTTTTATTGTGGTGCATAAAACACCTGTACTGGAAAGGCACTTGGCACCTGGTGCTAATATATTTATATTTCCTTTCAAATACATGTTTGAAGATTATGACAGTTTTGTAAAAAAAATATGTACAATCTGGGTATTACTAAAATGCAAGTTTAAAATATTGACTTACATATTCACAGTGCTTTCTGTAACAAGCTGTAACCTAGCACAAAAAATGCACACGTGACTATTCTCCACTGCACCATCAAAGAATAAATTATGTGGGTCCCTGGTTACACATTGACCTCTGAAGTACATTAAACCAATAAAGGTGTCATAATGTACAATTGTGCATTTCCCACTGAGTAACAACTTTTTAAATACATTTTTCACTTAAACTACCAGTTATTTTACCAGTTATTTAAACGTAGCTACCTGGCAGTGAAAAACCTAAACATTTTTACAGAATACACTGTTTAATAATATTTCCCCACCGTAAAAATGATTTGCCACAGGAATTAAGGGCGTTTATGGTTATTGATGGACAGTAACAGGTTCTAGAATATTTTGCCAGAAGGGGGTCCTTACACCTAAAAACATTTGAGGAGGAGGTCTCGGCAGCAAAAAGTTTGAAGACCTCTGCTATATATGAACCCACGCAAATCTAAGCTTTGGGTGTTGGGGAGTGGCCCGGCAGTTGGAGACTGGGCATCGGAGCTCCAGAGTGCAGTTGGGGGCATTAAATACTTAGGTGTGTTCTTGTCCGAGATCCCCGCTGTGTCCTGGGAACGAAATGTGATGCCGGTCTGGGAACGAACCCGGGCGGATATCAGAACATGGGCCCCCATGCCACTCACCATTTATGGTAGATCGGCCATATTTAAAATGGTGGCCCTGCCCCGCCTGCTTTATCAGTTGCAAAATCATCCGTATTCTATCTCGTCTTCCTGGTTTAATTAAGTAGACTCAGTCCTGATACAATTCCTTTGGGTGGGTGGTTCAGTTCGGGTGGCACTGCGCACATGCTTTCGGTTAACGTACTGTGGGGGTTTGGCGACTTCTGATGTCCTCTCCTATTGCACAAGTTACTACTTGTGTAACGATATATCTGTAAGAGACATTAGTTAGTGATAGATTCCTTACCTTAGAATATCCACAGGCGTCAGACTGGATTCGGAAAATTTTGCGTAGCAATGCCCCTGCGCGCCGTCGTCGGCGCCGTCGTCGGCGCCGGAATGATGTCGTCGGAGTACATAGCGCCCATGCACGCTGACGTCAGTTCTGATACAAAGCTTTTCCGCGCCAGATACGCAGAGCCATGATAGAACCAACACTGATGCCATGAAACTAGGGCCCTGAAAGGGGATGACCTTAACCCTAGATATCGGTTCGCAGAACGGGGAGGATGGGTGGGTCGGTCGGTAAGGAATCTATCACTAACTAATGTCTCTTACACAAGTAGTAACTTGTGCATCTGAAAGAGACACGTTAGTGATAGATTCCTTACCTTAGAATAGATACCCCAGCAATACCAACCCCGGTGGTGGGTCTGCGAACCAATAATCACACCAGAAAGTCCTGGAGGACGTAACGGCCAAAGAAGCCATCCCTACGGACTTGGCTGTCCAGGCAGTAGTGTCTTGCAAACGTGTGCAGCGAGGCCCACGTAGCTGCCTGGCAAATGTCCTGCAAGGGCAGTCCTCGGCCCAGAGCAGTTGTAGTCGCCGTGGCCGAGTGGAATGAGCCCTCAGTCTAGTAGGGGGTTCCTTCTTAGCCAAGGAGTAACACGCCTGGATACACAAGATGATCCACGGCGAGATGGTCCGCTTGTGCACCGCCTTTCCCTTCTTAGCGCCCACGTAACCAACAAAGAGTTGGTCATCCACCCGAAACTGGCGTGTGCGATCCAGATAGTAGGATAGCGCACATTTTGGGTCCAGACGGTGGAGCCTCTCTTCCTCTTTCGAAGGAGACGGAGGTGGAAAGAAGGTGGCAAAGTAATGGACTGCCCGATGTGGAAGGCCGTGACAACCTTGGGCAGGAAGGAAGGTCTTGTCAGCAACACACCCTTGTCTGGATGAACAGAGAGGAAAGGAGGTGTAGAAGAAAGAGCCTGGAGCTCACTCACTCGCCTGGCAGAGATGATGGCTACCAGGAAAGCAGTCCTCAAGGTAAGAAGACGGAGAGGACAGTTATGGAGCGGCTCAAAGGGAGCACACACTAGGTAGGTTAGCACAAGATTCAAGTCCCACTGGGGCATCACGAAAGGGACAGGAGGAAACATGTGTGTGATGCCCTTCAAAAACCTATTTACAATCGGGGACTTGAACAAGGAAGGCTGATCAGGTAGCCTTAAGAAGGCGGAAACGGCAGAAAGGTAGCCCTTGAGAGTGCCCAGAGCAGAGCCCTGCTGGGCAAGAGAAAGAAGGAAGAGGAAAACCTCAGAAAGAGGGGCATTGAGTGGATCCACAGCCTTTGCTGTGCACCATGCCACAAATCTGTTCCACCTGCAGTCGTATACCGACTTTGTGGAGGGACGCCTGGCTGCCAGAATCATATTACAGACTTCGGGAGGCAAGTCAAATGGCCTCAACTGTCGCCGCTCAATCTTCAAGCTCGTAGGTGGAGACTGGACAGGTTCAGGAGGAGGACCGTCCCCTGCTGCTGCGACAGAAGGTCCTCCCGAAGAGGCAGACGAATCGGGGGATCGACTGACATGCTGAGTAGCTCGGGATGCCAGTATCTTCGTGCCCAGTCCGGAGCCACAAGGATAACCTGGGTGAGATCACGCCTGATCTTCTTCAGCACTCTGGGCAGAAGTGGTATAGGCGGAAAGGCGTACAATAGACCGCAACTCCACTCGCGACGAAAAGCATCTCCGAGTGAGTGCCGCCTTGGAATCTCCAACACGCAGAACTGATTACATTGCGCGTTCTCTTCTGTGGCGAATAGATCTAATCAAGGCTCTCCCCACTGCTGAAAGAGGCCTTGTGCCACGTCCGAGTTCAGATGCCATTCGTGATCCATCATGCCCCGGCGGCTGAGTTCGTCCGCCCGGCGTTCAGAGAACCTGCCAGGTGTTGAACCACCAGGGTCACGCCCTGATGTTCCAGCCACTGCCAGAGGCGCAGAGCCTCCTGGCATAGGGTCCACGACCCCACCCCGCCCTGTTTGTTGCAGTACCACATGGCGGTGGTGTTGTCCGTGAACACCTGCACTACACTCCCCCGGACAGAGGGGAGGAATGCTTTCAGTGCAAGACGGATCGCCCGCAGCTCCAGAAGGTTTATGTGGAGCTGGGACTCCGCCGGAGACCAGAGGCCTCTGATCTCCGCCTCTCCCATGTGGCCCCCCCCAGCCCAGGAGGGACGCGTCCATCACAACTATGTGCTCCAGGTGGGGTAGGGAGAGGGATCTGCCACTGACCCAATCGCGGTCCGTGAGCCACCACTGCAACTGTCTTGCAGTGCCCTCCGAGATCAAGACATGGTCGGACAATTTGCCCTGGTGCTGGGCCCACTGAAACTTCAGGTCCTACTGCAGAGCCCGCATCCGCCACCGGGCGTGATGCACCAGAAGGATGCAGGAGACCATCAGCCCCAGAAGACGCAGCGTCAACCTGACCGAGACTCGGGATAAAGGCTGAAAGATCGGACTCATAGCCTGAATATCCCGAACCCGCTGTTCGGGAGGATAAACCCCAAACTGCGCCGAGTGCAGAACCGCTCCGATGAAGAGGAGCTTCTGGGAGGGACACAGGTGCGACTTTGGCACGTTGATGGAGAACCCCAGCAGGTGCAGGAGATCGGCCGTAGTCTGGAGGTGGCTGATGACTGTCTGGGGTGAGCCCGCCTTCAACAACCAGTCGTCGAGGTAGGGGAAGACTGATACCCCTAACCTGCGCAGATGGGCTGCGACCACCGCCATCACTTTCGTGAACACCCGTGGGGCGCTGGTAAGGCCGAAGGGGAGCACGGAAAATTGAAAGTGTTCGTGGCCTACCGTGAACCGAAGGTAACGCCGGTGGGCCGGCAGGACGGGGATGTGAAAGTAAGCGTCCTGCAAGTCCAACGCTACCATCCAGTCTCCGGGGTCCAGGGCAGCTAAGACCTGAGCCAGAGTCAGCATCTTGAACTTCTCCTGTCGGAGGAAGCCGTTGACGTTCCGTAGGTCCAAGATAGGGCGTAGGCCCCCTTTGCCCTTCTTGGGTACCAGAAAGTAGTGGGAGTAACAACCACACCCTACTTTCGGCCCAGGAACGCGCTCGATGGCCCCCTTGGCCAAGAGGGCCGTGACTTCCTCTTGCAGAAGTTGCAAGTGATCCCCCGACACGCGGTGGAATTGCGGTGGCATGGCTGGAGGGGTCGCCTCGAAGGGGAGGGAGTAGCCCCTTCGGACGATTTGCAGCACCCACTTGTCCGATGTGACAGTGCACCAGTGGAAGAGGTGATGGCGAACCCTGACCCCCACTGGCGTCACATGGGCCTGAAAGCACAGACTAGGAGGGTTTTGAGGCAGGTGCTGCGGGGGAAGTTGTTGACTGGCCTCGCCGTGGTCCCCGACCGCCGCTACGTCGGTTTCCACGGCCGCCACAGCGCTGTTGAACATGTGAGGGCGCCCCTTCCTTGGCCACGAAAGGAACGAAAGGCACCCGTTTGCTGTCGTGGGGCCGGAGGCCCAAGGACTTGGCCGTAGCCCTGGAGTCCTTAAAACGCCCAAGCGCATGGTCTGCCTTGTCGCCAAAGAGGCAACGGCAATCAAACGGCATATCCAGAAGGGTAGTGTGGACATCGACCGAAAAGTTGGCGGACCTCAACCAGGGGTGGCGTTGAACCGCCACCGTCGTTGCCATCGCCCTGCCCAGTGAGTCCGTTGTATCCAGCCCACACCGGATGGAATACCGCACTGCATCTCGACCCTCCGCAAGGGCTTGGGTGAGTTTAGCCCGGGCCTCCTCCGGGCACTGTGGCAGCACGTCCGCGACTGTGACCCACAGGGTGTGTGTGTAGCGGCCCAAGAGGCATGCAGTATTGACTGACCACAGTCCCAAACTGAGGGATGAGAACACCTTCTTCCCGAACTGTTCGTACCTCTTGGATTCCCGATCGGGCGGGGCTGTCGGGAATGCAGTCTGGGAAGTGGAGGCCTGGAAGACCAGGCTCTCGGGGGTGGGATGGTTGGACAAAAAGCATGGGTCGCCCGGGGCCGGGCGGTAGCGTCTGGCCACGTTTATATCCACAGGCGGACCTGTGGCGGGCTTGGACCAAGTACCCACAAGAACGTCACACAAGGCCTCATTAAAAGGCAGCAGAGGCTCACTGGAGCTTGTCTGCGGTTTAAGGACCTCGGTGAGGAGGTTAGTCCTCACGGCTGTGACAGGGAGCTCAAGGTTTAGGGCCTTGGCTGCCCTTGTCAACACTACACTATAAGCAGCCCCCTCCTCCGTAGCCACGGTTGGAGGGGAGACAAATCCAGTGTCTGGCGAAGTTGCCACTGGCCTCCCCAAGCTCATATGTCCAGTCCTGCTGAGACTGGCAAACCCCTCCCAATCACCCATCTCCTGTAGTTCAGGGTCAGCGGATGGGGCCAGTTCATGGAAATAGGAATCCCCAAAGGCCGTCGGTAGCGACACCCGCTGGGCCGCGCCGGTGAGGTCGACCTGCGACGACCCGGATCTGGAAGCGGATCCAGAGAGGGCCTGCGGCGCCGGGGCCGGAGCACCCGACAGCGTCGTAGCTTAAGCACCCGACCCGCTAGGCCCTCCAGCTGGGGCCGTTGGGCCCGGAGGCGCCCGTGAACCCGGCTAAGGAGGGAGGGACTTCATGGCCATGAGGTACCGCTCGATCTCCTCAGGCGTCGCGTCATGCCCAGGGACCCGAAGGTGTGGGGCAGGCGACGACTCCAGCGACTCTGTCGGAGCCGCGTGGGTGGTGTCACCCGAACCCCCCCCCCTGCCGCATCGCGCGAGCGCCTGGGTGGGTCGGAGGAACGATGACATCTCTCCGACCTCTCATGCCTCTTACCTGGAGAAGTGTGGCTCAGGGGTTAGAGGCGGCAGACCTGGAAGCTGAGATCGGCTCTGGACCAGGGTTCAATTCCCCGCCTCGGCAGGTCTTGGGCTAAAAATTCCACGGACTCGATAATTCTCGCTCCGGTGCCTTCTCGACTCACGGGTTCACACTCTGCGACTCTGGGCAATAGCTTGCTTAATCTCCACAACGGCCCCTCGCGGCGGGATGCCTGGCTTTCACCTTGTGGATACCCTGCCGGGGTTATCTCACAGGGGAATACCAGGACGGGTTCCCTAAGCAAGCGCCGGGAAACCCACTGCGGGTAGCTGTGCGCTATATAAGCTCAAATACATTTACATTTACCTGAGGACTTGGAGCCTGACGACCGATGTCCACTCCCGGTGCTGCGAGGGCTCCGACCCCGCGACCCGTCCCTCGACCTCCTGTGGGACCGGGACCTGGAACGTTGCGGGCTGACTGCCGGAGTTCCAGTCGCTTGCGGGACAGCTCCCGCCTAGCTTTAGACGTCGGGGCCCGGCAGTCGGAGCAGGTGCGGTCGCCGTGGTCGAGGCCTAAACACTTGAGGCACCGGCGATAGGGGTCGGTAACCGACATCAGTCAGTCGCACCTGGAAAAGGGTTTAAACCCGGGCATCCCTACCGGCACCGTAGGAGTCGAAGACTCGAAAAAAGAAATGATCAAACAGATCAAAAAGTTTAGTCAAAAAAGACTAAGGGGTAGAGCTTCTCCGGATCTGCGCTATCTGGTGCGGAAAAAAGAACTGACGTCAACGCGCATGGGCGGCGTCTATGTACTCCGACGATGTCATACCGGCACTAGCAACGCCGACGACGGACGCGGAGCTGTGGACGACGTCTGCCGGCGCGCAGGGGTATTGCTACGCAAATTTTTCCAGATCCAGTCTGATGCCTGGGGATATTCTAAGGTAAGGAATCTATCAGTAACGTGTCTCTTTCAGATACCAAGCGTCACATCTCTTAATATTGAATGAATGGTGGTATGGGGATAGGGGGGACCCGGCC
The DNA here is from genome assembly GCF_964263255.1 of Lissotriton vulgaris. Taxonomy (NCBI): domain Eukaryota; kingdom Metazoa; phylum Chordata; class Amphibia; order Caudata; family Salamandridae; genus Lissotriton; species Lissotriton vulgaris. The sequence goes on from NC_141694.1 coordinate 92,471,556, forward strand.
TATGCACTGGAGTGGTTCCTGATGGAGTCCCACATGCTCCACACGTTGCTATACGCGACAAGTCGGTGGAGCAGGTGGTCTTTGAGGTTTGGAGGCGAGCGTTGCGGTGGATGGGATGGTGGCGGACTCTGACCGAAGAAACTCCTCTTTGGCGTAATGGTCGCTTGCCCGGCCTGGCAGCCCTTCCGGGATTTGCGGGATGGGACGACATTGGAATTTCTAAATTGGGAAATGTCATGACAGGGAGGACAGGATGCTCAAGTCGTTTCAGGAACTGAGTACGGAATATGAAATGCCCCGCACTCCATTCTTCCGCTACCTACAATTTCGACATGCCCTGGCCCCTTACCTAGAGGGGTTGACCTCTCTTCCTGAATTTAGTCCATTGGAGGCCCGGGTTTTCATGGGGGGGGAGACATCGAGAATAAAAAAATATCACGCATATACCAATCCCTGGTCATACACTGTTCCTCAGAACTGCAGAAATTAAAGGAGACCTGGGAGGCAGAGGTAGGGGCTGTGGAGGAAGAAGATTGGAATGAGGCACTGGCAGGTCCCAGGGGTGCGGCCATTTCGGTCTGCCTTAAGTTAATCCAGTACAAATACCTGCATCAGGTGTACTTCACTCGGCGGCGGCTGTGGCGGGCGGGCCTCATTGCGACCCAAGACTGTACTAGGTGTGGATGTGAGGAGGGCACTTTCTTCCATATGGTGTGGAGTTGTGAATGTTTAGACAGGTTCTGGAGTGGAGTTTGGAATGGATTGGATGAGGCGCTTGGCTGGGTGCTCCCGCGTACACCACGACTGGGACTGTTACATGTGCTAGATGGAGTGGGGGGCAACCTCTATAAGAGACATTTATTGTTACTAGGACTCACGGTTGCAAAAGGGACATTGCGAGGGCATGGACGGACCCGAGGGCCCCGTCACTTGTAGCGTGGAAGAGGGGACTAGATTTTTGTATGGGGATGGAGAAGCCCATATTTCTGGCCCGAGGCTACCCTCGTAAACACTATAAAATCTGGAAGCGATGGGCCGACTTCAGGGGTATATGGCTAGAGCCTACGCCAGAACGAGACCCAGAACTGGATGAGTGAGCGCGCCGTGCCGATGAATGTGTGTACACAGATGGTCGGAATTGTAGGAGCTGTGCGGGGGTGGGGAGGAGGGATTCAGGCAGGAAGGGAGTTGGGGGTAGCTGGGGGGGGAGGGAGGGAGGATTCTTACTAGCAATGATTTCATTTTTCTCATTGTTCCAAATGTAAAAGTCAAGATGGATTGCATTGTTCTATATATATATATATATATATATATATATATATATATATATAGCTATGTCTGGCAGATACCTCTGGGGTACAGAGCTCTAGTTATTTTATTTCTAGAAACGAGCAAGCCTGGGACAGGTGCGCAATAAATACTTTACAGTAATGAATGCTGATTGTAAAATAGTTCAATTGAAATTGTAAATGTACTATGGTTTGACTCACAGTATTGTTTCAGAGAAATGCAATCACTTGTAAATACAGTACATAGACTTGAATGGGATTTTCAGTAAAATAGCAGGTAAGTTACTTTTGTATTACTTTTCTTACTCAGTGTTGTATGCCTGGATGCAGCACTCTGACATTTCCTGTAAACAGGTGAGTAAAAGCGTTTTTGTTAAATCATACTATTTTAAAGAATTTCTTTAGGTTTCAAAACTCCACACTTAGAAACTTGTTCTGGAAAAACAGACAATATTATCCTATGGAGGAAAATAGTGTTATCAGTTTTTAGGTAAGGATTCGGTAGTGGGAGTTGAGGTTCTGGGGGTAGAACAAGGGTTTCCCCAGGGTCAGTGATGCACTCTTGTTCCACCCTCAGCGGCACTAGAGCGGCCAGGTGCAGAGTGCTGAGGCCCAATTTTATCTAATGGAGGAAAGGGTGCCTCTGGATGGTGCCTGCTGGCTACTGGCTTATGGGAGCAAAGCTCCTGGACTTTAGCTCAGAGCAAATGGGAAAACATATTGGCACCAAAGGTGCACCCTCAGCGGCACCAAGGCAGCCGGGTGCAGTTTTGAGGTTGGATGCCCTGTTGTATTCAATGGAAAACCTCCAGTTTGCAAAAGCACTGCAGACAGGGAGACGAAGGACAGTGGTTTGGGCACCCAAGGCTGTGGGGCGTTGGGTACAGGTGTGCCTTTTGGGGTCGGATCTTCTTACTAGCTCCAGGTCGCGGTTAGGGAGGCCTTCTGGATTTAGACTGCAGGCGTTGGCTGGAGGTTTGAGGCAGGTCAGGGGTCGCTGGACCACGGTTCAGGATTGCCTGGGTGACCTCCTCGTGGTGTTTGCCCACTCGAGCTTGGGCCGCGGACGGCGGGCGCAGAGTGGGGCAGATTTGCGGTTTCCGGCTACTGCTAAAGATTGCTGTAGAACAAGTCCGGTGTTCACGGGAGAAGCAGTCTGTGGAAGTGAAGGCAGGTAGGTCATCCAGTGTTTTTGAGGTTGCTGGCTGCAGGAAACACCGGGATTTTCCAGGAGCAGGTTCGTGGGGGAGACAGGCCGGTAGGGCTGGGGAAAAGTCAGTGGGAGTCTTCCTCTTGTTAGCTGCTGCACAGCTGTTCAGTCCTTTTCTTCTTGTTTCTTGTCTGGGTCTGAGTGTAGGAAGGTGGAGACCCGGATTCCCAGACCTCTCCGACCTCTACCTACATCTGCAGCACAGCTGAGATCCGTGGGTGCGGCAAGACAAGTGGGACCGGCCATCTTGGAGAAACTGCACTTCGCTTCCAGCACGACTTCAGAGACATCCTCGACGAAGTGCTTTGGGGATTGAGAAGCCCCAGTCCAGAGCAGCTCCTGCACAGAAGATCAGCCCTCCAGCATCCATGAGATCTGCGTGGGCCCCTTTTGCTTGATTGCTGCTCGACGCGTTGTCTGGTCACTTGCCGGCTGGCTAGTGGCCTCCTAGACGACGATCCTTGAAATCCACACCGCTGGTCTGGTTGCTCCAGACTGGCCCCTGCTTCCCTGCAAAGGAGAAGCACCCAGACACTCCTGGTCCGCACCAGACGCCTTTTCCACTTACCACGTGGGTTGCCTTTGCCAAGGCCTGGTGACGCCGATTCCGGATCCAATACCCCCGACAGCGAGAGCCTGCGTGGGACAGCTCGTGCCTCCATCCTGGTCATCGAAGACACCACCTGGTCCACGTGGCTGCAGAGTCAAGCGTCCACTCTTCATTTGATCGCGACAACATCATCTGGTTCCTTCCTGGTTCCACTCCAGTCACTAGCTAGTGACTGAACATTGTCCCCTCTGCTTTCAGGTCTTCATCTTCCTTGGATCACTCCAGACATCTTCCATCTGGCCGCCTGCAGCATCTTTTCTTCCAGGCTCCATAGACTTCAACACGGAAACCTGACACACTTTGACACCTGTGCACCCGCAGCCCGTGGGTGAGGTAAGAAGGGCATTTCGGTGCTCAAGGGTAGATTGACTCTCCTAGTGTCCAGATTTCCAGTCGTTTTAGTCCTAGCTAGTCGGAACTGTCTAATACTTACCTTTTAGTAATTTGTACTGTCCATTGACTTTGTTACGCATCTCGCGTGTGAGTTCACACTCTGCACACGCGTTCCGTGGGCCTCCTATTACGTACCTCAGGTCAGGATAGTGTAGTCCCAGCGATCCTACAGCCTCTGGACGGCTCCATTCCTTCCATCGATTTCCTTATACCATTTACTTAGTATATGGTTTGTCGTGTCCCTAGGGCACCATTGTAATTTGTGCAACTTATCGTATTTTTCTTAAGAGTCTTGTCATGTGCTTAGCCGTCTGATCTCCTAGAGTTCAGAGGTGTTTGTTAGTTAATAAATATCTTGTTTATTTTCATAACTACCTGTGTGTTGTCCTTTCATTTGGTATTCAAGGGGTTATATGTGGTAAAACAGCTCGCTTCGCATGCCAAAAGAGTTTAGCCTAAGACTGCTTTGTCCATGCTACCATTAGGATAGCTGGTCTATAAGGTTGACTTACAACTGATCACCATAAGGGTTGTTTGGACTGATACAAGGTGATCACTAGAACTAGTGAGCATCATATATTAGGCCAACTTCTCACACTGAGGAAGCACGGTTCCGGGGTGCCCCTACATGTACGAGTTACTTACCTTCTGTAACAATGTATCTGGTAGAGACGATTCTATACGCAGATTACTTCAGGTAGAATTATCCCCAGGCGTGAGGCTGGATCTGGAAACTTTTTTGCCAAAGCATTCCTCCTGAGCGCGGTTTCACACAGGAAACGGACTTTTGCGGGTTCTGGGACCACTTGTAGATACCTTCATTGGGTCTTATCATAGTACCCGATTGAGATGTCCCTTCTTTTTTTTTTTTTTTTTTGGGAAAACCTTTATTTGTAGAAAAAGTACACCGCTGTTCAGCCATACATCCCGGAGGCCAGGCAGCATTGAGGCAGCAGGTAAATTCGTGTATGCAGAAGCGAACAGGTTTAATTTTCAAATAGTGCAAAACTTAGAAATAAATAAACCAAGGAATAAGAAAGCCTCAAAGGCTAGAAAAAGAAATGTGTGTAAAACAAGAAAGGAAAAGAAAAGAGGGAGAGAGTAGGCTGAGGACGGTTCAGAGACAGTGGACTTGTGTCACGGGGAGAGGTCGAGGGCTACACACCCTAGGCAGCTCACAATACTAACAGCGACAGTGGGTCGTGTGGGGAGTGTCACAACAGGATAACCAGTTCGGAACCACGGGTAAGGGGCACTACGGGGACAGCTGGGCATCAGAGTCAATCTCCACAGGGGGTGCGCAAATATCACCTCGATACGAGTTCCAAGCTCCCCACACAGACCTCCACATTCTAGGTTTGCCCCTGGCCGCATACACCGTCTTCTCCCGCAGCATGCACCAGTCCATGTTGGTTTCCCATAAGCTAAGCGAGGGAGGAGCCGGCGCACCCCACTTCTGAGCGATGTCTCTCTTGGCCACCATGTTGCCCAAGGTGACCCAACGGGTCTGGGCAACACTGTAGTCATTTGGGCCCCAGATGTTGAGGAGGCATCGCCGGGCCTCCGCTGGTAGGGCCACTCCAGTCACCTCCCTCATCACGTCATGCACACGTGCCCAGTAACGAGTGACCCCAGGACATTCCCATATAATGTGCATGAAGGTCGCAATCATACCACATCCTCTCCGGCACATACCATCCAATGAGAGCCCCATATGTATAAGTTTGGGGCCCGTGACATACACTCTGTGCAATATCTTCAGCTGGACCAGGCGGAGCCGCGCCGATATGGCCACCTCCCGGGGGGAGGAGACCGCCGACTGCCACTCCTCATCGTCCACCTCTATGCCATCATTCACCCAGAGCTCCCTCAATCGCACCAGCAAATCAGCACGCACATTAATGAGCTTCTTGTATGTTAGGGAGATAGCGCTGTCCGGCATGTGACCGTCCAGTACCCGATCTTCCAGGGGCGATGACTCAGGTACCGTCTCCCCCTCCGAAATGTGGGAAGAGAGGGCATGTCTAAGCTGGGCATGTCGGAAGTATTCCGTCGCCCCCAGTTGGAACTCAGACTGTAATGCCTCAAAAGACTTGATCCTTCCCCCGGCCACCATGTCCCCAACCTTAGATATACCAATAGTGTCCCATCTGTCGAAGCCCTTGGTATGCCACAGTTTCCCCAATATGTCTGAGTCATATAGTGGAGTGGCCATGGTAACCTTATCTTGCCAGCCCAAAGTTTTAGTGACTGACCGCCATAAGTGTACCACCGTCTTAGTGGGACCCGTCAGCTTCCGATCCAGAGACCTGGAATAGAGCGCTCTATAGTAATTCCCGTCACCCATGAGCCACCGATCCATGGCATAGCCCGGGCTGATCGCCGGGCCATAGAGGCCATGGTTGATCGCCGCGAGTTGAGACGCCCAATAGTAGCGCCGTATATCAGGCAAGGCGATACCTCCATCATAGCACGGTATGGTCAGCTTGACCAGCGAGATCCGTGGTCTACCATCCCACAACAACGCTCGCTGCAAGGATTCGATCTCCCCAAAGTATTTAGCTGGTACCGGGTCCTGGGTATTCTGTAGAGCATAAAGGAAGCGTGGCAACGCCATCATTTTGAACAGCGCGGCCCTGCCCATCAGGGAGATCGGTAGCTTTTTCCAGCCCTCAACGTCTCGGCGCAACCGCGCCAGAGGAGGAAGCAAGTTATGTGAATATCGGGCTCGGGAGTCCCGCGACACGTAAATGCCCAAGTACCGAAAGCCCAGCTGGGCAATCTGTATTGAGCACCCACGGGGAAGGCGCGGAGTGTCTCCACACAGCGTGTACAATGAGGACTTGGACCAGTTGATTACCAGGCCCGAGTGGGTACCGAAGGTTCTCAACAGGTCAAAAACTACTATGAGCGAGCGACAGGGGGAGGTAAGGTACAGAAGGATATCGTCCGCATAAAGCGGCACGCGGTCCTCGAATCCTGGAGACCACGTTATCCCGGTGATATCAGGGTGCATCCTGACCCAAGCCGCCAGAGGCTCAAGTGCCAGGGCGAATAGGAGCGGCGAAAGTGGGCATCCCTGTCTAGTGCCTCTGTGTAACGCAAAGGAGGCCGATAACCGACCATTAACAGCCACGTTAGCCAGCGGGGCAGAGTACAGGAGCTGGACCCAGCCGATGTAAGCGGGTCCAAACCCCAACTTGGCCAGGACAGCCCATAGGTAATTCCACTCCAACGAATCGAAGGCCATAGTGGCGTCAAGCGAGGCGAGAACTGTGGGTTCACTAAGAAGGTGAGCCCGTGCCATGACCGCGTGAAGCCGTCTCAAGTTGAGCGCCGTATTGCGGTGCGGTATGAAGCCAGACTGGTCCGGGTGAACCAAGTCCGAGATCACTCCCACCAGCCGGTTGGCCAACAATTTGGCCAGAATCTTGGGTTCGGCGTTCAAAAGTGAGATGGGTCGGTACGACCGGCAAAGATCACGTGGTTCCCCATCTTATGTATCACCACAATGGTGGCGAGTCGTTGGTCGAGAGGGAGCTCTCCGGCCTCGCGGGCCTCAAGGAACATACTCAGCAAGGGTGCGGCGAGCGTGTCAGCCTTGAGTTTATAAAGCTCCACCGGAATGCCATTGGGCCCCGGCGCATTGCCGGAGCGCAACGATCGAATCGCCAATGCCACCTCGTCGACGGTCAAGTCCCGATCCATGTCATCCCGCTCGATATCTGAGAGGCAGGGAAGTGCGATGTCCTCCAGAAGGGAAGCCGAAGCAGACTCCGGTAGAGGATTGGCGGAGGTGTAGACCTCCTCAAAGTATTCCGCAAGGGACCCAACTATGGCTGCCGGGTCTGTTAGAGACAGACCGTCCTCACTCATTATCTCCGGGACTACCCGGGACGCGAGCTCCCGTCTGTCCAGCCATGCCAAAAGCTTGCCAGCTTTGTCTCCCGAGTCGTATATCCTGCCCTGCTGTTCCCTGCTCAAGGCCTTTGCCGCGTCAGTGGCAGTTGCCCGGAGTTCAGACTGTTTAAGGGAGAGGGCGTGCAGTAATTCGGGAGACGGACCCAGTGCTAGCTGAGAATTTAAGTCGGCGAGGTCGGACTCCAGCCGCACCACGTCCTCGTCCCGCCGTCGGCGGGCCTCAGCGATCAGGGAGAAGGCCTCGCCGCGAAGCACGGTTTTAAAGGCCTCCCAGAGGGAAACGGCAGAGTCAACAGAGCCAGTATTCTCGGCAAAGTACCGTTCTATAGCTTTAGCCAGGAGTGCCCTGGTCTTCGGGTCACGAAAGTACCATGGATTAATGGGAGCCACCCGCGAGGTCGCGGGTATCTGAAAGTCGAAGGAAACCCAAACCGGGGAATGATCCGAAATGCCCCTGGCTAAGATACGAGCGGTGGAAACAGACTGTGCCTGGGCCGCCGGGGTGAGAACGTAGTCTATTCGAGAAAGGCTGCCGTGGGCACCCGAGAGGAAGGTGTACTGCCGCTGGGCGGGGTGCATCAAACGCCAGCAATCAACCATCCCCATGGAGCTCAGGAAATCTGGGAGCCAGGACTGAGAGGTACGCAGGTCTCTGGATGGGAAGCGGTCCAAGTCCCCTGAAACTACGGAATTGAAGTCACCACCCACGATTAACAATCCCTCGGGGAGACCTAAGATGGCGCCACCCAGATCCCTGAAAGTAGTCTCCTGCAGCCCCGGGGGAACGTAAACCGAAACCAAAACTAACGTGCGGCCCTCCCATTTACTCACCACCGCCACATATCTGCCCCTCTCATCAACAAGCATAGACTCCACCTCCAACGGGAGGGACATGCGCACCATGATGCCCACCTCCCTGGATCCCGAGGAGAACCCCGAATGCGCCACCATTTTGTACCCACGTCTATTCAAAGCCTTACACGCTTGTCCCACTAGATGGGTCTCCTGCAGGAAAACTACATCTGGCGAACACCGTTTGAGCAGTTGCAACACAATCCCCCTTTTAATGCGGTCCCCTAACCCGTTCACGTTCCAGCTCAACAAGTTAAGAGATTTACCCCCCATCATCAAGGACGTTCCGCCCCCTCCCCCCCCGCCCGCAATGGTGCCCACAATGGTATCATAGCATTCCAATGAATCCTCAGCCAGAACAGAGAATGAAACAAGTAAAGAAATAGAAAAAACACACCCCAACTGCCCACCACCCTGCACCCCTGCATTAGACTATAAGCCACCCCAACTAGCAGTGTGCCTGTCGCCCCTTAACTAATCTACAAGAAGCCCACAGAGGAGAAAGGAGGCATCCTATCCCCCCCGTCACCCTCCATATTACTGACAAAAGATTCAAACCGATGGCAGCAATGTCTTAAGTCGATGCCCTTTGCGGCAACTCAGCTTTCAGAGAGTCAGTTGACTGAACAATCATTCCTGTGCTTCTGCGCCTCCGGTGGTCTCCTCCGTCTGGTCAGTCGGTGCATGTCGTTCTTGGGGCAGGGTATCAAGCCAGTGCCCTGCCTCGTCCGGAAAGTCGAAGAACAAGGTCCGGTGGTTATGTTCGATGCGAAGTTTGGCCGGATAAAGCATAGAGTAACGCAGGCCCAAGTCTCTTAATCTCCTTTTCACCCCAGCAAAGCTCTGGCGTCGTTTCTGTACTGCCTGAGTGAAGTCCGGGAAGAAGTTCACATCCGAATTCTGGAAGCGCAGCGGGCCCGCGGTCCTCGACGCCTGCAGGATAGCGTCTCTGTCCCTGTAGTTGAAAAGTCTTGCGATGATAGGGCGAGGGGAAGCGCCCGACTTCGGCGGCCCTCCCGGTACCCTATGGGCCCTTTCCACCGAGAAGAACTTACTCAGGCCCCCCGGCGCCAAGTTCTTAACCACCAGGTCCTCGACGAAGAGTTCAGCTGAGTCCTCCTCGGCCCTCTCCGGTACCCCGGTGATGCGGACGTTTTGGCGCCGCGCACGACCTTCAAACTCGTCCAGTCGGCGAGCCAGCATCCCATTCGCCATCTTCAGGTTGCGCACCTCCGTCTGGATGTCGGACACATCAGTGACCAGGCTCGAGGTCTTGAGATCCAGCGATTTCACCCGGTCATTAGTTTTCCCGAGGTCGGTCCTGATGAGGTTTAACTCGATCTTCAGGGAGTCAACCTTGCTGGACAGTTCCTCGCGGAGAGCGTGCATCTCCGTCTTCAACCCCGTTACCGCACCCAAAACATCTCGAAGCGTTATTTCGGAGTCGTCCGGGGATTCATCCCTTCTCGGGTCTTTAGTGCGGCCCGCCAGTCCCGGTGATCCCTTAGACTGGGAGAATCGCTCCGGAATGGTGGATTGGGACTGGGTCGGTTTTCTGCTGACTCGCTGAGACTTGCCTTTGTCCAAATCACCTCTGCCCGCCATGTTGGCACGCTCGGGCTTGGTGGTCAAAGGGGGCGAAGAAGCCTTGTGGCGTGCGCGCAGTATGCGTGGTGGAGACTCCAAGGTCCGTCACTGAGGCCGCGTAGCATTAGTGTTCAGACACCAAAGGCATTCACCAGGGAAACGAAGCACAGGCAGGGAGGCACCATATGAGGACACCGCTGTACCCCTCAGCGTTCGTCAATGACACGGGCGGAGGCTCCGGGGTCCGTCGGGCTAACTAAGTCCAGGAATGATTTTCATTCCGAAAGCGGGTGCCGCCTCAGGACCGGCTCAGCAATCGATTCCCACGGTCGTGGGACAGGATGGGTAGCAGGATTATTGCGGAGGATCGGGAGGTCTTCGGAGCTCCGAGCTTACGCGGCCATCTTGGTCGCCGGCGAAGCTCCTCCCCTCCGAGATGTCCCTTCTTGCTTCCTGACTTAACTATGGAAGAAATCACTACCGCTTGAATAAAAGAATCCTACTTTGAGATACTGAATTTTAGACCTTCTACCGTGGAATTAGTGACCAGCCTACAGATCACTAAATATTCTCAGTTTATTTTCCCGTCTGAGCTCACACTTGCTCTCAAAACCCCACTGTCCAGGTCACTAATTGGACTAGGGAGGCTTGACTATCGAATACGGACCAACTTCCATAGCTCTTTCGCCACTAGCGTTTACTTAGAATCTGCAGCAATTTGAGACTTCGGAGCCGCTATCTGTATTATTTCCCAAGGCCCACTTGTCATCATTTTTAAGCATGTTTTTCAATTAGCACTGACAAAGGATCCTCTGCAGTTTGAGGTGATAGAGCCACAATTGAAGCATCCTTCCGGGCTCATTTGCCACTATCATAAGCCATGAGGCAGTCACGGTGGTGACGAAACGCGCGTTGTCTGTTTCTGTGCTACCAAGTCAAGAAACTGAAATTCTAACAAAGAATTTGTGTTTTTTCTAATGGGAAGACTTTTTGAAATATAATTTATGTGTCTTTAATGCAATAAATCACTGTTGAATCATCTGATTCTATTCTGCTTACTAAATCCCTGTGATAGAAGATTTCTCTCATCATCACATGGTGTTTCCTCTGCTATAAAAAAACGAATTTACAAACTGTACTTATAACATTTAGTGTGCCGGGGTTCAGTCCTTTATGTATTTTGAACATGCCATCATTTTGATATTCTGGGTAGTGGGATATCTTACCCTGAGAGGCACCTATTAGAATTGACCAATTGTGACAAAGTGACAGCATATTTTTACCTATATCTGATAGCACCTTTTTTGAAGTGGCACACTATAATCACCACTACCGTGTGTGGTTCTTTGAAATTTGGTGAGATTTGTTTTTGTTGTGGTTAACTTCTCAGAGGTTTTGTTCATATCTGCCTGGAGGAGAGCACATCAATGATGTCTTTGGTCATGTGTGTCTTGAAGGTTGTTCCCAACACAAGGATATCCGCCATTATAGAAGCGAGGGCGGTGGTGGTGGTGGTTGTTGTTGTTCAGCGATCCCTCTCAGTCATCAATTCCCATACGCAACTCTAGGAGGGAGACCTTGTTGCCAGACGGGCTTCGTCGCTTCCAGCCCTAGATATTGAGCTTTGTGGTCTAGGCTGCCACTGTGTGGATCTGCATCGGTCCTTAGGGCCACTGATTGTGTATCGTCAGGCCCGCTTACCCCCGTCCTTGATTGACCCTACTGACCATGTTCCCAGGCTGTGTATTGTATCAGAGTTTGTTCTCCTGTTTTCAGGTTTCTAACCCCCCGGTCTTCAGAAGCCCTACTCACGCTGGTGTCTGCTGGGGCCTCATTGATCGTCTCTCTGTTTGCTTCTGTGTCCTTGGGGGAGGCCTCCCCAATCAAGGAACTCCTCTTGCACTACAGGGCCTGCACTGGGGATTAGTGCTCCGGTCTCCACTGATGCTAAGCCACGCTACCATTGTTCCAACACATTTAAGTGTGGTTTGTTCTAGACATAAGAAAAATCGTACTTGAATGGGCCAATCTATCCACTGAAGACAAACACTCCACTGGGAGAGCCTGCATGTGTAATGAGCATTAGGCACCAGCACAATACACTTGGCCAAAAGATCCAGAATCCTCAGAACTATCTGAGCCGGAGCACAGGACCAAGCCTGAAACACCAGGATCATGTCCTACATCTCTTGGCCTTGCTGCAGGGGTGCAAAGGCTTTGAACAACACAGTACCCAGAACAGGCAAAACTGTTGATGAGAATCCCAGGGAGGACTTCAGTGAGACGGTCATCTGAGTCTATGACTGTAACCAGCCCGCTGTCATCAACGACTCGTTGAAGTACAGGAATACCTGTACTGCCAATCCGTGATGAAGGCCCGCGACCATCGCTATCATCTTCATAAATATAGAGAGGGACAAAATGAGACCTAAAAGTAGGAATATGTACTGTCATTTTTCTGACCTCTCAACAAAGCAAAGAAAACTCAGACGGACTGCACAAGGGTTATATGTACATGTTCTACACGTCTACAGTCAACATCCAATCCCCAGGTTCTAAAGCAGATAGACCACGTTGTGAGAATTGTAGTTTGTTTAATTGTTGAGCATTTGGAGGCCCAAATCTATAGTCTTACATTTATCTGTGAAGCAGCACACACTGAAATTGCCACATGGTTGGTGACCTATCGGGGAAGGTATATTCCAATGGGTAGTTTCAGTGTTTACTGTTGTTTGTGTTCTAGGACATGTGTGCACTAACATTGTCTCCCAAGTTCTGACCTCTCTTAAAGGAAAATATGGGTTTCTCAATTCTTGGGTTTCCCAGAGGTAGGTCCTCCTTCCTATTTACTCTTATGCTTACTCATTTACCTTTTAATGAATATAGTGTAGGGATCCATTCCGAACACTGAAAAGGCCCTGACGAATGAAATAAACCGTGACAGGCTACCAAGAGGCAAGAACCTGTTGGCAAAACGGTGGGGCGGCTGGGTCATTATACCCAACAGCATCCCCTAATTTTTCGATTCAGGAATTTTTATCCATGCGTAAGGTACCACCAAATAAAGTACATCTTTGTGGTTTAACTTAAGACATTAATATCTTTTAACTGTATCCCTGGTTAATTATACAGAAGGAGAATATTCTAAGAACTCTTTCAAGTTAGTACTTGAGGTCAAGTTTGCCCTGGAAGTACTATCGTACCAGGGTGGGATGAGGAGGCCAATGATGAAGCATGCCACATTACTTGGGTGAGACCACCTCATCCAAACACTTTTATGATCATAATGAAAGTTACCACTTAGGGAGATAATTGGATTTGGAAGGATAGGGTACAGTGCATCCCTCTCCATTTCGAATCTAATCACTTCTTCTTTTTGGTGTTAGGCAAACGTGTGACATAGAAGCCTTTTTTTCCCTCCCTCGGCGATTATCATATCCATAAGGAATTCCTGCATGTTACATGAAAAACCTGGGTCGCACGTTCAGGAATGATAGCTATTAACTACATTAGTATTCATACCATGGCTCAGTGTCTGTGGTGTCCAGGCTGGCCAGTTACTTGCCCAAGACCAGTCCATCTTGGACCTTATGGGCTAAAGTATTTCATAACTTCTAAGGGAGGGCAATATCTTGCTCATCATATAAAAGAGGGCATGAGTTTATCTTCCTAACAAGCAAACAGCATAAAGAGTTAGCAATTCCAAACTGGCAGAAAAGAAAACCCTCTTGCCAAGCACTTCAGTTGTTTGTCAGATGGGGAAGTACGAAATGAACTTGGGTTCACCTTCCTGCTCAAAACCTAAACCACAAGGATTTCTGGTGCTGTGTCAAAAGGCCATATAAACTAGAGAATGCCTAAGGCACCTATTGATAGGATGACCTAATGGTGCTGCTGAATATGGGTTGATAACACTGTCAAAGGTTCCATCATGGCTTCACTGAAAAGTAACAAAGGCCCAGAAGTTGAAGGGCCAAGTTGCAAGATTTCTAGAAGCATATTCACCTTAGCTTCCACTGTTACCAACTGTAGATCTAACACTTTTGAAGTTCTATGGACCATGATAGCAAAGGAAGAGTTTTCCTCAGTTCAGGCCCCAATGAGGAGTCCATTGCCATCTCTGGTGCAGTATCAAGTCTACTGAAGGCCTAAATAGAGGCCAACACCAATGTAGTGAGGGGGTAACAAATTGTCATCTTCTTCCTCATTGCTCGTCATGAAGAACATTCTGAAGGACTTGAACTGCAGCTGAATGTGAACCACACATATGCTCAGGTCACCAAATATACTGGTGCTGAGGCAAGGCACTGCTGTTGAATTCTACACCATATGCTGTGCCTTAATGATCTCATAACGGTACAAAAGGGGGTGGTGATGGACGGAGCATCTGAATCAATCAAACACTCACACCCAGTCAAAAGATCTGGGTTTAATCCATCACCGTTCTTTAGCCCACTCTGCCACCCCAGTTCAGATATGGCTATATGCAAATCAGTCTGACCCTGTGCCTCATGGGAATAGTCCAGCCCGAACTGCCAAGCCATGTCTTCCCTGGACCGGATACAAGCTTCCGAGGACAGGTTTCTGGCATTCCAGCCGTCTTCAGCCCGGCTTGCTTGAATCCAGTGGCAAAGTGAGCAAGGGACTCACGTCTGAGCATACCCTGCCACACTGATGGCGGCCAAAAGCGGTACAAAAGGGGGTAGTGATGGATCTCATAAGAAACTGGCTGGGGGTGTGGACAAGATGGCAAGCGGATAGGACGTGTCTGTCCTCATCTCCCGGCTCGCCACTGCCTGCCGCTTGCATAAGGCAACCCTCCGACTTCTGGGGGTCTCACAGATAGATCAGAGAGGGGACTACAGTCTGACGCCATGACTTGGAGTATGATTGGTCTGACGGGATTGGCTTCAGCATCATGAACGGACGCAACAAGAGAATTGTAATGACGCCCGCCACACCTAGTTTCAGTCCACACCAGGAAGGAAGCAGCTGCAGTCCCAGCGGGCGCACACCAGAGAGGTACCCAGCTGGAGCTGCTGGTTATCGGGGACTCCCGGTGGGGGAAAGCTGAGCATTTGACCTCGATGTAGGTGAGCGCAGGTGCAAAAGGGCAGATGGAGACGGGAAACTATTGCACCCCTGAGGCCTGACTCACAGCCCACATGGGAGGTGAGAGAGGCAATGCGAGGAGTCTCGGATGAGGTCGGTTGGCTCTCCAAGAGCAGAAAGCACCAATATACTGGGATCACACGCCAATGAGTGCAGGCAACAGCAGCAGCCAGACCGGGTGATTGTCCCCGTGGGTGCGGATGGCGAGAACGGAAAGAGATGGAAAGAGCAGTGCCTGAGCTGCAAGGCACTGCTCTTTCCATCGCCAGGCCGAACAGGAAGGTGGGGGCAGCCAGCAGAGGCTTGCCACTGACACTAGGGAGTAGGGGTAGAGGAGGAGAGCAGCAGGCCTCCGCCCACAACATATCCCAAACCGCGGCGCTCAGGGATGCCCAAGTAGGATCCTGCAACAGTCCCCTGAGAGACGGCTAGGGGAGTGGACGGTGGAACCCCTAGCCCCACAGGAGGGCCCCAGCCGGGCACCAGCAACCTGATTGGGGCTATTGGACCTCAGAAGGCCCAGGAGCTAACAGGCTGCACCGCTTCAGGCCTGTACTTCCGAGGGGCAGGAGGAAAGCTGACAACGCAGCTGAGGTTGGGCCCTCAGAGCTGAGGTGGTGTGGGCCGGTCTAGCTGAAGAGGATCATCTTGAACCCTACTGACCTTCCTCTAGGGCAGAGGATCCCCACTCAACAGGGGCAACAGCATTTGGGGCTTTCACCGCTTGCCGGACCATATCCCCTATATGGCGGCAGCAAGGGGGAAGAAGGACCGTACCCTAAAAGGTATGTTGACCAGGCTCCATTTGGGGCCGGAGGGTGATGGACAAGCGTACCAGAGTAACCAATCCGACCAAGAGTCAGGGAAAGAGGAGGAGCCAGTGACTTGCGAATTCCTGGAGTCTCTTTTTACCTCACTGAGAGAGGACATCCAGACTCTTTGAGGGGAACTCTTCAGGGACATTAAAGAAGTTCGGTGGGAGGTAGGCTCCCATGAGGATAGTGTGTCGTCTGTGGAAAACATCAAACATGCGCGAGACGAGGAAGTGGAGTACCTGCAACAAGAGGTGATTTGCCTCCGGGAGCACCAAATTGAGCTACAGGCCCACACTGAGGACCTAGAGAACAGCTCTAGACACAATAATTTCAGAGTCAAATGAGTTATGTCACAAGCAGAGGGCTCAGATATCTTTAAATATCTAAGGGAACTCTTCAACTATATTCTAGGGGCCCAACAGGACAACAAAATCAAAATTTCCCGGCGCTCTGCAGCTTTGCCTCCGGACATCTTAGCATACCTCCCAGACTTCCAGCTAAAGGTGACTATTATTTGAAAAGCAAGGGAAAAGCAGTCATAGGAGTTCTGGGGTCATACTCCAACACTATATCAGAATCTGGCCATGATCACACTTCAGAAAAGACAGGATTTCGGTACACCTATGCAGCCTCGGAACTGCCTACTCCTGGGGCCATCCTTTTCGCTTTATCTTTCGGTGGGAGGGTAAACTGCTCCAGCTTCGGTCCCTGCAAGAAATGTGTGACATCCCGGAGATTGCGAACGCCTCAGACATAGAAGGGAGAGCCAAGGCCGCAGTGGTTGGAGGAATCATTGGATCCAAACAGGACGACCAAGGGAGCACAACGTGTAGCCAGATCCGGCCATTATGGCGTAGGAGCGCCAGGTGGTACTGGAGTAGCTGTCAGGGGAACGATGAGACGATACCGCAACATGAAATTGCCGGACCAGTAAAGCTACACATACTGGTTTGATATGGTGGTCGGCCTGGACTGCCAGGGGGAGGCAAGGCGGAACTCAAAATGACTGCTTTAAGTTTTAAGTTATATTTGCTTCAAACTTAAAGAAGGTCACACATGCATGAATGGTCTATTCAAGGGTAATGCCCTGGTCAAGGAGGCGGCAGGAAAACCTGTAACATGAAAAACGATGGGGGTCACTTAAATGATTCACCCCACATTAGTTATGGCGTCACAGGTAATTAATGTACTCTCACTAAAGGTTAAGGGCCTAAATAACCCCATCAAGAGGACAGCAATGTTATCATTCCTCGAAAACACAGAGGCGGACATTTGCCTCCTCCAGGAAATGCACTTGTTGAGCAAAGATTGCCACCGCCTTAAAACATGAGCGTTCCCACACCAATTTTTCTCCCCCATCCAGGATAAAAAAGCAGGAGTTGCTCTGCTAGTAGTGCAGAGGTTTAGAGGGAAGGTGGGCCCAAAAATAGCGGAGGTGAAAGACAGATTTTTAGCACACTCAATCCAAATTGTGGGTCACAACCCTGTAGTGGGATCCCTTTACGCCCCCAACACGAGTCAAGAGCAGTTCCTCAAGACAGTGTCCCAGAGGTGATGTATACACACAACATCAGGACACTGGTTGGGGGGTAGGGGGGGATTTAATAAGGTCCTCGACACTGGCAGGGATTTGTCTGGCTCAAGGTCAGATCAAGCAGTGGCTTTTCTAAGGGAGGATGACAGTGGTTGCAGGAAATGGGGTTACTAGACCTCTGGAGGGAAGCACACCTGCAATCTACCCAATATACATTCTACTCACATGCACACAAGTCAAATGCCTGGCTGAACTACATACTAGGGAACAACTCAACCCCAGGCCATAGAGATAGTGCCGGCTGCGTTAACAGACCACGATGCAGTGATTCTCACAATGGAGGTTCCTCTGCAGCAAACATCAATATGGGACCTGGCGACTTAGGGAGACCTTGCTGCAAAGGCCCGCAGTTGTACCTCAATTTACGGACACCATCCACAATTATCTTGCACAAAACGATTCCCCTGATATCACTTTCTCCACACTCTGGGAGGCCAAGAACTCATAGCGATATCAGCAGTAGACAATGAGGCGCGTTGAGAGAAAAGGGAAAGCCTAAGTCAGGGAACTGGACTGCATACATAATTGCACAGGGGCTCTCAGGGTTTGGCGTGGGCTCAACTGGCAAGGATTGACATCAACAGGGAGGAGTTGTAGTGTAGTTCCTATTTTCCCAATAGGCTCTGCGCACTGGAATACCATAAACAGCAGTGTAGACGTAGGACTGAGGTCATCTAGGTCTCTACTGACTATGTTAAACTTAATTTAGGTTTGCGCCAGCTAGCTCAGAGGTCACTGGAAACTTTCCTGAATGAAGAGGGAGGGAGAACCTTCCCTGGCTCAGACAAGGGCTCAGACAAGAAGGGATTCAGTTTCCTACAACCGCATAAAAATGACAACTTTGCTCCCCCAGAATAAGAGTATATCTCTAGAGTCGTGTGAAAACAATAGACAAATATTTCACTCAGTCAGCAGTGCATACTTAGTTTCACCAGAATGCAGAGAAATGGAGAGACTGGCGTTTTCAATAAAAAGGTCTTATTTATTGAGCAGTCTTCCTTCTCATGCAAGAGAAATGAATTGCCACAATTGCAATACTTAAAGTAAAGTAAAGTGCGTACAGTAAAAGTAGTATTATGAAATAATACTGTAAAAGCATTGATACGGTTTCTTAGCCATATGATACTTTAAAATGGTTAAAATATATACATACATATATACAGAGGCTAAAAGGCTCAACTGGTGCTTCTAACTAAGCCTACCCCGGTGTACCTGACCTAAGCCTATTACGTGGGAAGGGACAAGTATGTACAGTGTTAAATTAAGTTGGTTAAGATAATTTTGCCAAGAATCTGCATCAAGAATTCTCCTAAGGCCAGTCAGTCAGTCATAAGCTTTTATTCGATATGCAAGATATCTTATAAGCACATTTATAATACAATCAATATAATGTACAAAAAAAAATCATTGCCACAAGAAGTCAGTATAAAATATTAAAAGAGATAAAAGGACATAAAAGACCGTTAATAAATTAACTAAAAAGAGAATTAAACAGCTACTGACAATCTCTTACATCGAATAAGCCAAAACTGCTTTAAAAATTTAGCTGTTCCGCACACAATAGGGGGGGAAGTGTCCGTGCTTAGGATACGCAAGGCTACTAAATGACTACGTGTACCCATATTTCGACAGAGTGGTTTCAGCCAGAGACTCCTAGGCCTTGCGTAATCCGGGCATTCGAATAAGACATGCGCAATGGACTCAACCTTACTCGGGCAACATGCACAGTTAGGAGAAGTACGGGCCGCTAGTGACCACTTCGATACCAGAGCACCTAGCGGGAGGGAACCAACTCTAAATTTAAAATAAAGAGCTCGGTCAAAGGGGAGAGTGATCAAGTCCAGGTAGGGTTCAAAGGCCACAGTGTCTTTAATTTGTAGAAAGGCGGCAGTGGACCTGCAGTGGTTGGAGTTTGTAATTAGACGCTCCGCAGTCCATTTTCCAATAAAGCGCCTTAACAACTTCTTTTGGAGGGGCTGAACGAGATGACCAGCAGTCTCCTAGGCCGATATTCTCCAAAAGCTTTTTGGTGTCACTTAACCATCTTATCTTAGCCCAACCCCCCTGGCTCATTGTATCTCCCAGGGCATCAGCATAGGATTTTAATTCTTCGCACCTCCAAATCCGTGTCCACAACAGGAGCGGGCGAAGCTGGGCCCGGTCTTTGATGTTTTTACATCCCGTGTCCATCCACACTGGTACTGATGGTGTGCTCAGTGGAACAGAGATGAAAGATTTTAAAAGCTTGCTCTCCGCTGTCACTAGGGCATCCAATCGGCAGTGGCCCCTCAGTTCTGCCCCATACAAGGCTGATGTCGCTACTTTGGCCTTGTAGATGTCGAGTACTGGGGTAAGTGATCTCCTAGTTGAGGCCCTGTATTCCCTCATGAGAGCTCCTCCTACTCTCCTATGATTAAGAACCATTTTATCAATATGGTTTGCCCAAGTCATCCTATCCGTAATCCGGATACCAAGGTAGTCGAATTCGGCTACTTTCTCTAGGGGGATAGAATTAAGTGTAGGTGGGCGGCCCAATTTTTTAGGTGGATTTACAACTAAGTATTTCGTTTTGTCCACATTTATTATTAACCCTTTTGCAGCACAGAACTCCTGGAATCGTGTTAGTAATTTCTGCAGGCCTTGTGGGGTCTTCGAGATCAGGAGCGTGTCATCCGCAAAAAGCAGGGTTGGGATGCGGACACCTCCAAGACAGGGGGCGTCGGCTGGTTCTTGTTGAAGATGTTTTACCACCCCATTCAGATATAGTGAGAATAGGGTGGGCGCCAAGACGCAGCCCTGTCTTACGCCCCTGGACACTGGTATCTTCTCAGTGAGCTCTCCGTTTTTACCCCAACGGACCTGTGCAAAGGTGTGGCCATGAAGGCTTATGAGAAGGGACAAGATGTAAGGTGGTAATGTGGAATTTTAGTTTGCGATCTGAACATCATCTGCGCCAGCTTGTCACCTATGCACTACGTGCACGGCAGCCATTCTAGGTCACCTATGTACTACGTGCACGGCAGCCATTTTAGATATCATGGTCTCCCTGTCCACGATCAATCGCCAGCGCGCCCCTCTGACCCAGCAAGCATCCTCCGCGCACCCTGGCTCCCCCTCCCTCCTCCTTATGAGCATGACCCTTCTGCATGACCCTGTCCTTGGGAGTCACGCCAGCGCCTGACCAACACCTCCTCTCCTCCCATGAATGCCCCTCTGTTGATAAACCTCCCCTCTGCGCTGGATTGTCCACGCAGCATGAATACCACTCCATTGATGGCCCCTCACCCCGTGTCCGACTGTCCACACAGGTCCGAGGCCATTGCCTAAGCCGAGAGATATCATTTACTGCCCTTATTGTATGAGGTCGCTCTCCTTCAAAGGACCCTCTATTGATCCAGGCCTCCCCACCCCCTGTGACATGATCAGGCGCACACATCCTAAGACTCGACGAAACACTCAGCTGCGTGATGACCCTCTCTCTTATCAGCAGGTTGAGGACCTCCATTGTGAATGTATATGGGGGTGGGATTAACACGAGGATTACGGGGATGTCTTTTCCCATGCCTTACAAAGTTGTGATTGTATTAAAGGAAGGTCACATGCCATAAACCAGTGTATAAGAGGCCAGGCCTCTGAGTGGCTGCTAGAGCACCTCGAGACGATACCTTGTTGTCTGATCTGATGTGTTCTGCTCCGTCGGAATAAAACTTCTGTTTCCTGCCTCCTGGTCTCCGGCGCCTGCCTCATTGCTTGGTAAATTTGAATGGTACAAGGGCGGTTAGCGCCGGGCAAAACTTGAGAAAGGTTCTAGCCCTACCTTTTTCTACAAATTGGCGTCCCAAAGCGTGGGGCCCATCAGCGACACGTGGATCCAGTGGGAGAGGTCCCGATGACAGAGTGAACGACTGCAACGATCGGGAAGAGCTCATGTCCGATAGACCCTCGTCTGACAGCCGATCATCCGACCTTCACTAGTTCTGAACAGACCTCTCTCGAGTGATCTACGGTCCTGACTGGGAACCATCAGGAGTGCCGCGAACATCACGAAGGAGAGAGGACGATCGGGCGCTGGATCCAGAGGACAGGAAACCGTCCATGCGGTCCGGGTAAGGTCGTGTAAACACGACGAATTGAGGAAAATTGTTTGTTTGGATAATACTAGTATTACGCTTTGTTGAAACCTCTGGAGATTCGCTGTCTGCAAACGGGGAAAAACAAACAGGCTCTCTCTTTGCAAACAGTGAAGGATAGGTAACGCGGACTTTTGTACCTATTGTAATCCGCCGTGTCTATCTTCCTCCCCCACTGTTTCCCGAACTGTCGTTCGTGGATTATTGTCTGGAGATTCTTTTTCTGCAAACAGGGAAGAACAAGGTCTCTCTTTGCAGGTAGAGAAAGAGTGGGTAGCGATAACTTTTCGTGTCCACTTATTCTCCCCACTGAATTGTTTGATTGGCCGATTATTCGGTATTGGTTCGTTTGAGGTATTCACCGCCGGCAAACAACGGAGAATAGAAATATTCTGTCTAGTCTTTGCCCGCCGTGATAAGATAGGTAGTGCAGACTTTTGTCCCCGGTGTAAACCGTCATGCCTATCTTCTCCCCACTGGTTGGTAGCCTGTTTAGCCCGGACCGCTTATTAGAGATGAACCACCCAGCTCCACTGGAGGGCACCCCTAATAAGGACATGTTCACTAAGTATGGACTAGTCGCTATAGCTTACACTAGACTATGGCATAAATACACGAAAAAGAACCCTGAAAGTCAGTGGCCACTGATAGGGTCCTTTAGTGAAAATAAAATAAAAACATTAGAAATAGCGCTCCAGAAGAATAAGACCACGCCCACTATGCTCGACAGTATCGGCATGTGGCGCAAAGAAACGGAACAACGAAAGAAAAGAGAAGAAGCAAAAATAGGGAAAGAATTACGGAAGGCAGCCCATCTGGCCGCAAAGCAACTAGAAGAAGAAATAAAAGAAAGAAAAGAAGCTACACAAAACCAAGAATCAGGGTCAACAGGCCAAATGTCCTGTTAGGACCCCCTCTGCGCTCTACCCTGAACTACCCTCCAAACAACGGGCAAACGATGAGCTATTGCTAGGTCCACCGATCATCTACATGCCCCCTCCATATGCTCCCAGCCAACAAAACTTGCAAGCCCCGAGTGTGAGTGAAAGTGACCCTAGTACTAGTGCACCGGCCCTCACGGCCTCCGCACCAGCCGCATTAACAACTTCGTTAGACGACCCAGAGGCTAGCAAACAATCATCCGCCAGGTTAAGTAGGTTGAGCAAAGATGAGCGGGATGGGATCGACAAAATAGCAAAGACATTGGTAGAACGAAGGGAGAGCGAAGAGTACACAATGAGCATATATAATTCACATGCCGACGGCCATAAACGGCATTTCATTTTGCGGTTCAGCTACCACACCCTGAACGCGTATGAAGATAGGTACCAGAGTAAGGGTCCCGCTAAACTCACAACACTGTATAGAAAGATTGATGTTGGGGATGGGACTGAACGTGAGGCGACGGAGCTCTTCATGCAAATGCTTGAGGTCTTCCGCCACCTCGCAGAACAGAAACCAGAAACCAAGGTTACGGCCCCTGAAACAACCTCGGCAGAGGTAGCCAATACTATGATGCCTATCAGAGAAGCGGCTCCTTACTGGATCCCGCCACGGGGCCAGGGAACGAGCGATGATATTAATAATGAACATGCAAAGGGAAGGGTTGTGTACAATTGGGTTTACCAACCATGGGACCGACAAGACATCCTAACCTTCAAGCAAACCTTGCCCGACTTAAGAAAGAACCCGACGGCATTTTATACTGAATTAGGCACAGCCTTGGGTTCGACAATAATGACTTTAGCAGATATTGACTTGTTCTTTGGGTTATGCCTGCCAGCTGATGTGTGGAAGCAAATCCGGAAAGTCGACCACACGGATCTGTTTGGACATACCTGGGACCAACTCGGTAAACTAGATAGACAGCGAGAGCCGGGGAGTAAACCAGTGAAGGACATACTGGAACTCCCAGACAAACTGGTCCAGAAGTTAAAAACCCTGGTCCCGGAAAGAAAAGTAGACTGGTCGATAGTCACGGCCTGTCGACAGAAACCCCAGGAGGATGTGTCAGAATACTTCTCCCGATTCGAGACCGTGTTCTCCGACTACAGTGGCCAAGACATGACCACCGCAACCGGACAGCACCTGTTTGTGCAAAATTACGTAAAAGGACTAACACAGGAGGTCTCCCAAAAACTACAGACGAGTGAGAGTAGTTGGGGGGCCTCCAAACCCGCAGCTATCCTTCAGATGGCTCAGTATTACGAGCACCAAAAGAATGAGAATGATAGGGCGTCCGAGAAAAAGAAGAAAGATTTGAAGGAAAGGGTAATGATAGCCCAGATACAGGGTATAGCGCTAGGACGGGAACACCAAAGGGGGAACTACCAATCAACCACCCCCAGAGATCTACCTCCTAAAGATCACACCCCAGCACCCCACACTGGACGTAGAGACGTTAGCAATGACCAATGCGCCTTCTGCAAAGGGCTCGGTCATTGGAAATTTCAGTGTCCAGTTCTGATAGAAATGAACAGAAATAGGGAGTCCAGGGATGTGGCGGGTGGTCCGAGGAATAGAATACAGGGACGAGGGAGCCCCAACGACACCAATAATGACAGATCAGGAAGACTGAACACATTTGACCGTCCCCGACAGAACCAATATCAGCTATCTGAAGGTGAACATGCCCCCGACTTTGCATAGGACTGCCAGGGGCAAGGGAGGGATCCAGTCGAGCTCTGTGTTGACCAGCAAGGTCCTTATGTCACCGCTAAGGTCTTGGGTACAGAGTCTTCATTCTTGGTAGACACTGGGGCGACACGTAGTGTGTTATCAAAACGACTGATTCCAAGGGCACCCTTGTCTGGCTCACACATAACGTCGATAGGTTTCGATGGGACGCCCTCCACTAACCCCCTGTCCGTACCTATTACCTTTGACCTAGAAAACAACACTACTGACGCGACATTTCTCCTCTCCTCCAACTCCCCTGACGCCATTATGGGCATTGACTTACTGAAGCATTTTCGAGCTACCATTAGGTGTTCCCCAGATGGAATACGAGTCATCCTGTACGACAACCCAGACATGCCCAGATCCCGTCCCCCACGACACATGTGCTCTATAACTGACGCTGACCTATCCCTGCTTGACACCCTACCTTCGTACCTGTGGGCCAAAAATGACTCTGATGTGGGGCGAATGATGATTGACCCTATTCACATAACTGTACGACAGGACGCTATGCTCCCGAAACTCCCGCAGTATCGGATATCGCCAGAGGGTGAGAAGGCACTGGTAGCGATCATTCAGTCTCTGGTAGACGCAGGAGTGGTTGAAGAAGTGGTTAGCAACGTCTGCAACAGCCCAATCCTACCTATTGTTAAGAAGCAAGGTGAAGGAGATGAGAAAGCGTACCGCTTCATCATCGACTTGCGAGAGATTAACAAAGTGGTTGTACCCCAATATCCTGTGGTCTCTGATATCACCACCATTCTGACCCTCATCCCGCCCACTGCCACCACCTTTACTGTTATCGACCTTAAGAATGCGTTTTTCTCTATCCCCATCCATCCAGACAGCCGTTACCTCTTCGGCTTCACTCTAAAATCCCGCTCGTACCGATTTTGTAGAGCTCCCCAGGGGTACACTGAAAGTCCCAGCATTTACAGCCAGGCCCTCAAAAGACAGCTGGATGCCTTCCAGCTTCCAGAGGGAGTGGTGTTGATCCAATATGTCGATGATATCCTTTTGGCGGCCGACACCACCCCCCTTGCAACAACAGCCACCGTTCAACTCCTACACTTTCTTGCAGAAAATGGCCATAAAGTCTCCAAAAAGAAGTTACAGTTCTGTCAGCCACAGGTGACTTACCTAGGCCATCTTCTGTCCAAAGAAGGGAGGAAACTTACACCCGACCGAATCCAAACCATCCTAGATACCCCCATCCCGAAAACACAAAAGCAGGTCCGCTCTTTGGTTGGCCTAACCTCTTTTTGCAGACAGTGGTTGCCTAATTACAGCCTCATTGTGAAACCATTACTTGCCCTACTGACCAAAGATGTCCCCTCCCCGCTTCCTTGGACCACTGAGTGTCAAGCCTCCTTTAAGGAATTACGGGACGCACTCTGCTCAGCGCCCGTCCTCGGAACGCCGGATTACTCCAAACCCTTCTCCCTCTTCACCCACGAAAGGGAGGGATGCGCATTGTCTGTCCTAACTCAATCGATTGGTCCTAAGCAGCGCCCTTGTGCCTACTTCTCCGCCACTCTTGATCCTGTAGCCAGAGCTTTGCCTGCCTGCCTTCGAGCAGTAGCCGCCGCTGCTGTCTCTATCCGTCAGAGCGAGGGAATTGTACTTTCCAACTCTCTCACAGTGCTAGTACCCCATGCAGTCGACACCCTCTTGAACCAGACCAAGACCCAACACCTGACTAGCGCACGACTGACAGGGTATGAACTGACGCTACTTGCTCCCCACATCACGCTAAAGAGATGCACGACTTTGAATCCTGCCACATTGTTACCCCTGCCTGAAAATGACCCTGACATTCCTCCCATCCACGACTGTGTGACCCTCACGGACGAACAAACTAGGAGTAGGGTTGACCTCCGAGACACTGCTTTCCCTGACCCCGATGGAGAGCTATGGGTAGACGGCTCTTGCATCAAACTCCCAGATGGCACCACTTCAGCTGCCTATGCAGTAACGACAGCCCGAACAGTAGTTGAGACAGCCTGCATCACACAACGATCTGCCCAAGCAGCAGAGCTGATAGCCCTCACTCGAGCATGCATCATAGCCGCAGGGACCACCACGAACGTATATACGGACAGCCAGTATGCCTTCGGAGTGGTCCACCATTTTGGGCTCCTGTGGAGGGAGAGGGGATTCCTGACGTCCCACGGCACCCCGATCCTCCACGGAGATTTAGTCTCCGCCCTGATTGAAGCAGTTCTCCTCCCCAAACGATTAGCGGTGATAAAATGTCAGGCACACAAAAGGGTGACAGACTTAGTTGGACAAGGGAATGCATTGGCCGACATTACTGCACGAACCACAGCCGAGAATAGGACGGTGACACGCATGTACGTGACCAGGTCACAAGCAGAAACATGGAGTGACACAAGGATAATGATCAGAGACATACAATCGGCCAGCACCCCTCACGAGCTGACTAAATGGGCAGGGGTGGGTTTGAAGGATGAGGAAGGCTGTTGGCGAACGAAGGATGCAAATAAATGGATGCTGCCCGACTCATATCTGATTCCCATACTGACCATGGCCCACTCCCCCGCACACATAGGATCTGCACCCATGATCGAACTCATTTCCAAAGTCTGGCATAACGACAAAATCCCCGATTCAGCCAGACGCCTAGTTCGACAATGCCTTATCTGTCTGCAACACAACCCCGGGAAAGGAGCTGTAGTGCCCCGGGGAGGGTTTGGGACCCCCAATCACCCCTTTGAGGTCCTTCAGATGGATTACATCCAACTAGAGAGATGCCAAAACCTGAAGTATGTACTAGTCATCGTATGTGCCTTCAGCAAATGGGTAGAAGCCTATCCAACCCGTGACAACACTGCCATGACTACTGCCAAAGTACTACTGAAGGAATTCTTCCCTCGCTATGGCCTTTGCCGAATTTTATGGAGCGACAATGGCCCCCACTTCATAGCTGAGGTTATCCAGCTAATCCTGAAAGGGTTGGGGGTGAAGCAACGATTCCATGCGGTCTTCCACCCCCAATCCGCTGGTCTAGTGGAACGCCACAATGCCACACTCAAGCTGAAACTGGCAAAAATAGTGGCCACCACTGGACTTAACTGGCCGGATGCTCTCCCACTGGCTTTATCAATGCGCTCCACTCCCACCAAGCACCATTTGACTCCCTACGAGGTCGTGTTCGGGCGGCCAATGAATCTCTGGACTGCTCCCAAACCGACCTCCATTCATGACGTCCCAGACGTCCTACTATCTGATTATTTGTGCAAGTTAACTAAAACGTTGTCTGTCATTCATCAACAGGTGCAGCAGGCCATCCCCGATGCTTCCAGGGGCCCCGGTCACGACATCCAACCGGGAGATTTCGTATTGATACGAAATTTCCAGCGAACCAAGAGTCTGGAACCTCGGTGGACGGGCCCCTGGCAAGTGCTGATCACCACCCGAACGGCACTCCGAGTGGAGGGGAAGAGGCACTGGCTGCACGCGCATCATTGCCGGAAGGTCTCTGCAAACCTGGCCACGACAGAAAACGTCAGCACCCAAGAAGAGCTCCTGAGCAAAGACCGACCGATATTGGACTGTTATCCAGATACTGAGGCACTCGAACTTGCAAAATTCTCTGATCCTACTGTGCCATCCAGAGAAGGGTATTTCCTGCGTCGAAAGGAGGGAGTCTCGGCTAAGTAGGCCACGGACTAAGTTAAAATCTCAGAACGGTGACCTACACACAATCAAGGGTTGCCGGAAGAGAAGCTAAACGAAGTCTGTGGTTCTGCCCACTACCGAGCCCCTTGAAGGTGATGGAAGCGCCAATTAAGAAGATGATGGAAGCGCCAGATAAGAAGATGATGGAAGCAACGGGAAATACCCAGTATAGAAATCCAAAGACTGACAACCTGCACAAATCAAAGACAATTGCACTCTTCATTGTCTTCCTTTTCTGCCTCCTTCTCATGACCTCCTTCTGGATTCTGGAAGAGAGCACACCGGCTCATGAGACATTGCTACCTACTGCACAGCCAACACCCCTGAAAGAGCATCACCTAATCTCTCTGTCGCCTCAGCTCCGAGAAAGGCGCAGGGAATTCTGGAACAATTCCTTCGTGCAACTGTTGCACCAACATAACCTTGCTGCAAATGCTACGAACTGTTGGATCTGTGGGTTGCTCCCGCATGCCACTGGACACTCCATCCCCTTCATCCCTTCACCCTTCTCAGTTCACGGCTCTTGCCTCGCCTGGTTGATCCTCATGCAAGAGAGCCACAGGGACAACGCCACCTCCAGCCGGACAGTGTCACTCTTCTACTCTGGGTTCTGGCTGAACAAAACAGGAAAGACTCCAGCTGCCCGGTGTCCTGCGCTCGCAGGCACCACTTTCATCAAAGACATTCCAGCCAAAGAACGAGTCGAAGTACAGGTGCTCCACAATCCAGCCAGAACCACCTTCTCTCATCTGCAGAAACAAACTACCGCCACCCTGACTGTGGCTCTGTCCGTGATCAATGTCACTGGCCTTGTGTGCCTAGAAGGCCAGGGAACGCAGCTGGTGGGTTACAGCGCCTGCCGAGTCACCAGAACATTGGACTCATCTGAACCCCCTTCTTTTGTTGCTTCTCCGAATATGTACTTTGTGTGTGGCACCAAGGCTTACACCTGGCTCCCGAGAGGATGGAAGGGCACCTGTTATATTGCCTTCGTTCTTCCACCCACATATGTAGCCCCTGCCAACCATCACCGGCAGAGGCGTGCAGACGACCTTGGACAAGCCGACTCCACCGGAGCACAGTTCCTGGATGCAGCAAAGGGACTTGTTCCTCTGTGGGGTCCAATGGCAAACAGCCGTGCTATCCGACACCTGACCCAGGCCGTAGAAACAACGATCAACATCACGGCTGGCATCCTCGCCAACAACACTGCGGAACTTCAGGCGGTCCGCCTTGTGACCCTTCAAAATCGACTCGTCCTAGACGTAGTCCTAGCCGACCGAGGAGGAGCATGCCGCATCATCGGATCCAGCTGCTGCACCTACGTGCCTGACAACTCGCCTTCAGTCTACAAAGCCATTGAACACCTCCACAGACTGTCCTCAGAGGTTCACCAAGAGCAGGAAGGATGGTCGCTTGGGAGCTGGTTTTGGGACACTTTGAAAAATTGGGGTTGGAAGTTGTTTTCCTTCGTACTGGTACCTGTTGTGATATTATGTGGGTGTTGCTTAGGTATCCAATGTCTGCCACCTTTGCTCGGCCTTGCTTCTAGCTGTATGTGCCCAAAGACTTTGGACTTCCGAAATGAGCACATGAGCCCCCTCTATGAAGTAGAAATACGTGGCCTTATGGGGATAAATCCGAACTGACAAGTTGGCGAGACATGTTAAAAGGGAGGACTGTGGAATTTTAGTTTGCGATCTGAACATCATCTGCGCCAGCTTGTCACCTATGCACTACGTGCACGGCAGCCATTCTAGGTCACCTATGTACTACGTGCACGGCAGCCATTTTAGATATCATGGTCTCCCTGTCCACGATCGATCGCCAGCGCGCCCCTCTGACCCAGCAAGCATCCTCCGCGCACCCTGGCTCCCCCTCCCTCCTCCTTATGAGCATGACCCTTCTGCATGACCCTGTCCTTGGGAGTCACGCCAGCGCCTGACCAACACCTCCTCTCCTCCCATGAATGCCCCTCTGTTGATAAACCTCCCCTCTGCGCTGGATTGTCCACGCAGCATGAATACCACTCCATTGATGGCCCCTCACCCCGTGTCCGACTGTCCACACAGGTCCGAGGCCATTGCCTAAGCCGAGAGATATCATTTACTGCCCTTATTGTATGAGGTCGCTCTCCTTCAAAGGACCCTCTATTGATCCAGGCCTCCCCACCCCCTGTGACATGATCAGGCGCACACATCCTAAGACTCGACGAAACACTCAGCTGCGTGATGACCCTCTCTCTTATCAGCAGGTTGAGGACCTCCATTGTGAATGTATATGGGGGTGGGATTAACACGAGGATTACGGGGATGTCTTTTCCCATGCCTTACAAAGTTGTGATTGTATTAAAGGAAGGTCACATGCCATAAACCAGTGTATAAGAGGCCAGGCCTTTGAGTGGCTGCTA
The DNA here is from genome assembly GCF_964263255.1 of Lissotriton vulgaris. NCBI lineage: Eukaryota > Metazoa > Chordata > Amphibia > Caudata > Salamandridae > Lissotriton > Lissotriton vulgaris. Next base: position 92,501,860 of record NC_141694.1, read on the forward strand.
GAGCACCTCGAGACGATACCTTGTTGTCTGATCTGATGTGTTCTGCTCCGTCGGAATAAAACTTCTGTTTCCTGCCTCCTGGTCTCCGGCGCCTGCCTCATTGCTTGGTAAATTTGAATGGTACAAGGGCGGTTAGCGCCGGGCAAAACTTGAGAAAGGTTCTAGCCCTACCTTTTTCTACAGTAATCCCAACTCATGAAGCACCCTCAAAAGCTTTTCCCGGGGGACTAGGTCAAAGGCAGTCTTCAAGTCTATAAAGGCTAAGTAAAGACTACCCTTGCCTAGTTCCACCACCTTCCACCCCAAAAGGGTCAGCCTAAACACCTGCTCGATTGTCCCCATACCAGCCCGGAAACCTGCCTGGAATTCTCCTAAGGGTTTAATCAGCTCCGTACCTTGGTAATAGAATGTGGGAGGTCTGGTATCTCTTTCCTCAGGACTCGATATCCCAGCAACCTGCAAGGGTAGGCTGGAAACACCAGAGCTGGATTTTCTCGGCTGGAGAAAAAGACAGCGTCTCTCTCAGTGTGTCAAACAGGAGGGGCGGCTTCCGCGGGCACTCGCATCAGCTGGGCTCCTGGGCAAGTAGATGGCCGCTCTGCTCCAAACCACTGTGTGTTTGCTTAAGGCAACTGTTGGTATTTTATACCTGAAAAGGTGCCGGGTTTGACGTAAGGTTGGACATAAGACGTCACCAAGAACTAATAGTTCTTGCAGGACTTCAGGAGTTCTTGTTCAAATCAAAACAAAAGCAGAGGGGGTTTTCCTGGGCTGCTGGAGGCTTGGTTTGTTTAAAGAACACGTTGTGCTTTCTAGGAGTCGATGGGAGTAGCCATGCTGTGCTTTTGATTGCATGGGCTATTACAGAATATGAATCTGATTCTTATGCCTTTGTCAGGACATTATTGATTATAACCTCACAAGGGCATAAATCGGGAATATCTAATTAGGGTCCTAGATAAGAACACAACAGAGTATGCTGCCCTCCGCCTGAAACACTCTTTTTACAAAGGGGAGGTCAAATCTGGGAGGTTATTAGCAAACAAGTTAAGGACCTAGAGACAACGGACAAGTGTTCACTCCCTGAAATCCCAGGTGGGGGATGAGCAGATAGCAAACACGTTCCGCAATTTTTATGCAGAGCTATACGAGAGTCAAGCACTAGCAATGCAACACAGAGGTTTATTTGGAAGGGACTGGACCAGTGTGGAGGAGGTCCTCTCGTCTCCGTCTCAAGCCATTTAAATTACCGGGCCCAGATGGATTCCCAGCTGGTTTTTACAAGTCATTCTGTCAGGTCCTGGCTCAAGTCCTCACAAGACTTATTAATTCACCTCGAGGCCCCGGCTCAGTACTCTTGAATATGTTGGCAGCAGCTAAAGTTGTAATCCCAAAGCCAGGCAAGGATAAGCGACTCTGGCTCTTACCGCCCGATATCGTTGTTAAACGCTGATATCAAGCTTTTTAAGAGCATTCTAGCAGGTCTCCTGGGCCCTATGATGCTGGGTATTATTGACTCGGATAAGGCTGGTTTCATCCAAGGTGGGCAGAGCTGTGAAGACACTACGCGCATTCTGCACTTCATAGATTAGGCGGACCACACAAGACTGGAATCCCTTCTCCTGACAGCCAATGCTGAAAAGGCACTTGGACTTTTTAGGAAGCATTTGGGCATCGTTCTGCTATTTTAGCATTGGGGGGTTTTATTCTATGATAATTGGGGAAATATATTTTTAGGCACTCTGACACCCTTCACACGCTCTGAATCTTCTTCCCTGCCTCGCCCAGCCGATTTTCGAGCCGGCGTCTGGCGGCGGTGGGCGCCATCTTAGGTGTGGCTGGGGGAGCGCTCTAGTCGCGCCGGCCTCCCTCCCTCCCTGAGTATTTAGTTGGGCTTCTCGGCGGCCGCGTTGCCTTTCGAAGCTCTCCCTAGTGAGTGCAACTAGGGCTGCGAGCTTGCTGCTTGATTTTACTGTGTGGGGAATAACTTTTACCATTTTAGGAGGCACTTGGACTTTTTAGGAAGCATTTGGGCATCGTTCTACTATTTTAGCATTGGGGGCTTTTATTCTATGATAATATGGGAAATATATTTTTACAGATCAACAAAAAGAGAGGTAGGGAGAGGGATGAACACTCTTAGTCCCCACTATGACTGGAAAAACAACAAAAGAGTGTTCCTTAGTTTTCAAAATACAAAAGTAAGGGAGCACAAGAGACCAACAAAGCCCATTAGGTTTGTTTAGAAAGCCCTCACTCACCGACCTGGTCGGTGACATGCTTCATCATCGGGCCCCACTGGGTGTGACCGAATGTCACCCCAGTGTGCTACAACGCCAGATTTACTGCGGAGCTGGTAAATGTGAAGATGTGAGGGCTATGTGGTGAGTTAAGTGAACAGAGTGAAGTGGGGAGTTTAAAATTGCCTTGTATGTATCAAAAATTGATTTAATGGTTGATCAACAAGAGCAAGACTAAAAAATGTGTTGGTAAACACGGCCAACTAATTGGATGGTGTGCTTCCAATAACATTAAGTGAAGAAGTGATCGGTCAACATGTTTCTGCCGGTGTTGGTATAATTAACCTGGCATTCGTCAGGACCTAGTGTGAATAAACCCCAGCGGTATGGGCACGCTAAGGCCCACCCTACCAAAGGACTTGAAAGTGAAAAAGTGTCTGAAAAGTGCAACAAAAGAGGGGGCTTCACCGAATAAAACAACGGGATTCACACACCCTCTCGGTCTCTAGGTCAGAGACATAAAATTAAGTGCACTTTCAAAGAGATGAAAATTCACCCCATAGACCGCGGGAGGGAGGTGACGGCGTTTTTTGGCACATCGCCCACGACGCCAGGCACCCGAAAAGTCCACCTGATCTGCCCTCGGAACTGGGTCTCGTCGAAATATATTTTTAGGCACTCTGACACCCTTCACACGCTCTGAATCTTCTTCCCTGCCTCGCCCAGCCAATTTTCGAGCCGGCGTCTGGCGGCGGTGGGCGCCATCTTAGGTGTGGCTGGGGGAGCGCTCTAGTCTCGCCGGCCTCCCACCCTCCTCACACCACTATATAATGTGCGTCATGGCCAGACGGCTGGCGCAGCCGGCGCCGTGCGCGCGCCGAAGCCGCGCCTAAGCCAAGCCCGTCTGCGCCCGTCCGCGACCGGACACGGCCCAGGGCCCCCACCACTGGTCCAGACAAACGAGTGTGTTGGAGTAGGAGCGATCTTGTAAGTCTTTCCACCTCTACCTGCATGCCGGGCCTTCATAGTTTAAAGATAGGGGAAGAGGGAGGGTGCAGGCACTGTCAATTTCGTTTTAGCACACTGACAGCTGATACCCGGGGCAGTTCCACCTTGTCCTGTGGCCTGCTTAACGTGAGATCGTTGCGATGCCACAAGCACGACATATACGATCTTCTTGTGGATAGACAATTAGACTTGCTCTTCCTCACGGAAACGTGGTTGGATGCTCACTCGGACCCCGACATCATTCAGGCTTTGCCAGAAGAATATCTGATGGTGAGACTGGACAGACTCGAGGTCAGAGGGGGGGGGGGGGGGCATAGCGATTGCTTTTAAACAACAGTTCGCTTGTCAATTGGAATTAGTCCCTTTGGCGGGTAGCGAGGGTGGGGTTTTTACCATAAAAATTAATGGGGGTACCACAGTGAAGGGTTATCTAATCTACCGTCCCCCGGGACCACTGGCAAGGTTTAAAGGGAACCTACTAGAGTATGTCACGGAGACAGCACTACGGAGAGACAAGTTTCTGTTACTCGGAGACTTTAACATGCACTTAGAGGATCTGTCAGACACAGGAGCGATGGAGTTTTGTCAAGAACTTCAGGCCTTACAGCTCGAGTTAAAGGGTCAGCTTCCAACACATCAGCATGGCCACTTGCTCGACCCGGTCTTTGCGAATTGGGAGGATGTCACAGTGGCGCCCCCCCGAGCCCTTCCCCTGGACAGACCATTTCATGGTGCCATTTGAAATTCATCTCCCTAAACACAAGGTGTCAGACCCCCCGCCCCTCAACTACCCCAGGCGTAAATGGGCCAGGTTCTCCTTGCCAGAGTTCAATGAGGCTCTTATCGCAGGGGGCCCTCCTGGAGGCGATGACGCGGATACGGCAAACAAGTTGCTTAACGACCGTATCACGGCTGCACTGGATCGTACGGCCCCTTTAGGCCGACCGAAGGAAGGGGGCCCTAAACAGAGAACGGCACCGTGGTTCAATGAGAAACTACGAGGCGCCAAGAGGGACTGCAAGCGGGCAGAAAGGCAGTGGAGAGCAGCCTATGACAGCCTGGCGAGAGAGCGATATCTCGTCATTAGACGAGCATATAATAACCTGATTAGGATAGTGAAAACTGCTTATTATGCAGACAGGATCTTGGGTGCTGATAACTCAGCTAAAGAACTGTTTAGAGTCTATAAATCCCTGACTGTCCCCAAGTCCTCAGTAGGATTGGAGGTCTGTTCAGTTGCCGCCTGTAATCGTATTGCTGACTACTTTGGTGACAAAGTGTCTAAAATTTATTCAGCTTTCCCTACCCAACCCAAGGCAGGGGGAGAGTTTGAAGCATCTGCTAGAGAGGCAGGTGGACAAAATCTGCTGCTTAATTTCACCACCCCCCCAGCAGACGACCTGAATAAAATATGTAGATCTGTGAAATCAGGCTCTCCACGGGACCCAGCATCACCCAAGCGGCTGGGGGACAGCCTGACAACGCTAGAACCTTACATTAGGCATCTGATGGATGTCTCCTTTAGGTCCAGCACCATGCCAGAGGAATGGAAATAAGCCGTGGTGCTTCCCCTCCGCAAGAAGCCGAATATCAGCTTCGAGAAACTGGACAACCTGCGTCCCATATCCCTTCTACCCTACTTCTCCAAAGTGGCGGAGAAGGTGGCTAATATGCAGTTAATGCATTATGTAGAAGACACTAACCGGCTACACCCCACCCAGTTTGGATTTCGGCCCGACATTCGACGGAGTCAGCGCTCCTCATGGCTTCCGAAACCATTAGGAAGGGTGCCGATGAGGGCCAGACTATGGCCCTGATCCTTTTGGATCTTAGCGCTGCGTTCGACACTGTAGCACATTCCATCTTGCTACAGTGTCTGAACAAAGGGGGAGTAAGAGGGGCAGCGCTGAAATGGATCCAATCATTTCTTTCCGGCCGAGATTTTCAAGTCAGGCAGGGCGACTGCTACTCCGAGCGAGTTGCCTTGGACCAGGGGGTGCCGCAGGGCTCATCCCTGAGTCCAACCTTTTTAATTTGTATGTTGCCCCGGTTGCTACCATAGTGGAGAGTCACGGCCTGAGCATGGTGTCGTACGCCGACGACACGCAGCTGGTCATCTCCCTCTCGCGAGCACCAAGTCTCGCGGTGGACATCTTCAGAGCATGCATGCAAGATCTTGCTGCCTGGATGTCTGCCAATTGCCTTAAACTCAACAGAGGCAAGACTGAGATGCTGGTGGTGGGGGGGAGACCAAGCGGCTTGGACGTCGGCGTGGTGGCCTCCTTGCCTGGGACTAGCACCAATTCCCTACCAGGAGGTGAGGAATTTGGGTGTTTGGTTTGACTCTAACCTGACTTTTGGACCCCAGGTGAACCGGGTAGTTGGTGCCTGTTTTGGGATTCTTAAGAGCCTTAGGAAGGTCTTGGAGCTTCTGCCAATCAAAGCCCGTCAAACTCTAGTGCATGCACTAGTCACGTCCAAGATGGACTACGGCAACCTGCTCTACCTGGGGACTCTTGAGAAGAACCTGAGCCGCCTGAAGGTCCTGCAGAACGCTGCGGCGCGGCTGGTTCTCAAATTACCCAGAAGAGCATCATCTAAAGCTGCGCTCCAGGCCCTGCACTGGCTTCCGGTGAGAAGCAGGGTGGAATTCAAAGCACTATGCACATGCCACCGGATTGTTAACGGCAGGGCTCCTCTCCCTCTGCAGGGCCTGCTAACACAATACGAGCCCCCCCGTGATCTCAGATCTTCTGGCTCGGGGCGCCTATCCATTCCTCAGGTATCTAAAGTACGGATGGGCGGCAGGTCCTTTAGGTATCTGGCGGCCTCAAGCTGGAACAAACTTCCTGTGGCACTGCGCCTGGAACCTTCAGAGCGCACCTTCAGAGCCAAGTTAAAAACCTTCTTATTTGCCCGGTAGTTGGGTCCCTGTCCCGGTACTTTCCTGGTAGCACTTGCTTTTCAGCGCGGGGACACGCCGTGGTGCGTCACCAAGCGCTCTATAAGACCCCCTATTATTATTATTATTATTATTATTATTATTATTATTATTATTATGCCACAGAGTGCGCTTCAGAGGCTTGTGTGGGTCGGGGCGAGGCCAGGCATGAGGAGGAAAAAAAGCTATATGAGGCCAGATGAGGGGCGGTTGGGCATTCCAGATTTGAAGAAGAATTTTTAGGCAGCCCAGATGAGGTACCTAGTAGAATGGAATAGAGAATAGTCTGATAAACATTGGTTGTTTCAAGATAGGGCACTTGCACAGCTCCCCCTCTGGAAGGTGCCCTTTCTCAAAATAGCAGATAGACTGTAGAGCCTTTTGGGCTCTCCCCTCACTAAGACTGCTCTGGACAGCTGGGATTCTGTGGCATGTCGCAGGTGTTCACCAAGTTCCCATCCCCCATGACACCGCTGTTTGAGAATGGCAGTTTTACCTCTGGGCTTCTCTGGGGGGCTTTTGCAGTCTGGCACCGAACACCATGCCGTGCGGCAGGCCACATGTTCGACAAGGCAGGAATCCTCTCTTTTACGCAAATGCGCCAACAGTACAATCCCCAGAATCCGAGATACTCCGAAACCTTCAGGTGTGCCACTGGTTAATGCATCCCACAAATACAATCATGGTTAGCAGACACCTCAATTAAGCAGAGAAGTAATCCCTGGAGTTAAGTTCCACACACCATTCACTCTGTTTACTTTCACACCATAAGCAGTTACAGAAGTTGGAGAAAAGGGGGTTTACACAATCACATCCTCGAAGACTAGTTAATGTTAAGGGTTAGCTAGCAAGTAGAGTCCTGTGTAATAAGTCTTATCTAAAATACAATTATATACCCACAACTGAAATGTAGTGTTTACACTAGTTTATCAAAAAAAGAGATATACTCTCAAATTTCATTAAAACAATTTTTCACAAGTACAAAAAAAGAATTATTTTGCTCAATAAAAATCACAATTTATACAAAACACTCCTCATCGGTAACACCATCAGGTGAAAGAAAGCACCTAATACAAAACATAGACCCTAAACAATACGCAGTAGAAATAATCTATTAAAAACTTCTGTTTGATCCAAAAACGTTTAGTAATCTTTATGGGATCATTTTGTAAGAAACATTTTCTTATCTAGTGTCCCTCGTTATTTTGGATTCTTTTATTGGACTTAGGCGTCGACGCGTTTCGGTGGCAGGTTTGATTAAATAAAGAAGGACCACCTTCTTCAGGACATGAAACAATGTAGGGTCACTTTTCTCAAACATTCCACACACCATTCACTCAAACAGAGTGAATGGTGTGTGGAACTTAACTCCAGGGATTACTTCTCTGCTTAATTGTACTAAGAGCCCTGTTCCCTGGAACGTGGTGGGCCACCTCACTTGATTTACTAGCAGACACCTCACCAAATGTGAGAAATGGCTGGTCACCAAGTCTTCAGACAAGCGGCTGATCACGGAATTATATGTTCTACTTCCCCACCCCACCCCCACACAGCCTACTCAAAGTCAAGCTAGATGGACAAAGGAACTTGGAAGGGATCTATCTTTAAATGAGTGGGGGAAAATATATTTCAGAGCTCGACACACAGCGCATAACATGAATAGCGTGGGGACCGCCACTAAAATAGCGAGGTACTGGTAATGGACACGGTACACCTCAACAAGGGCAAACCTGGACGTAGCCCAGATTGTTGGCGGGGCTGCGGACAACAAGGCACATTTATACACATACTCTGGGAATGTCCACAGATTACTGCATATTGGACACAGATTCTAGATGAGATAGACACGCATTTCGACATTCAAATTCTACGGTTCCAGGCCTACACCGTCCTGGGCTTACCAAACCCATTGACCTTTCCCCTTAAGTCTCGCAGAAGTAGGCATATGCGGTTAGCTCTGGGAGACACACTCCAGAATATTCGCTCACTCTTGTGGCGGGGGGGGTCTGCTGCCACCCCTACACACCTTGGATGTCTCCACAGGCTTTGGTATACACTGGGGATGGAGAGGATACCCGCCACCCTCACAAGGTCTAAGGCCTCGTTTCGTGAGATATGGCGCCCCTTTCTCAGTCTCCTGTCCACAGAATTCAGAGAGATTACCTGTCCCAAATACTTACGAATCCTCCAGCTTCTGGAGAAGGAGTAGCATTAGACACATGCCATGGGGAGGGCCACTGATCCACCCTTTTCAATCAAAAGGCCACACACCCAAAAGTTGAGTCCTGGAGGAGCGGGGGGGATAGTTGGGAGGGGGTTTTGTTCTCCTTTTTAGTTGTTTACGGTTAACTGATAAAACTCACATGTCAAACTAGGAGTCACTTGAGATGGAAACTTCCATATCGTATGTGAAAGCCGAATATGATGGTTTGACTACTGTCATCCATTGCCTTCGATTCATGTGATTACTAATAAAACATTTAGGGCCATAAGTAGGTGGCCAAATACCGGTCGGTAGCTCCGAAAACGGGTCGATTTCGGGGTTACCGACCGGTATTTAGCCATGTGAGATGTACGTAATACCGAATTGAATCGATAATAACGAAATCGGTAAACAATTACCGATTCCTTATTTACCGATCTGAGAATACCGAAACAATGAATACCGAATCGGAAATAACGATTCGGTAAAAACCTCAAAAACGCGATGTACCAAACCTCGTTATTACCGAATATGACCAAAATACGTAATAACGATTCGGTATTACCACTTTTCCAGAGCAGGTGGTAATCAGGTGCAGTGCATAAAAACAGGCCCAAAAAGCATCTGTGTGAACACAATGGCAGTCCTCTACCTCATAGCAAGGTGGCAACGCTTGAGAGCAGCAGGAGTGAGGATCTGGAGACGGGAAGAGCGGGTGTACAGACTACGCATCGCATTGTTCCAATTGACTGAACCTGAAATCCATGAAAGGTACAGACTGCACCCAGATACCATCCTTGACCTAATACAGGACCTAAAACCCTATCTGGAGCATCAGACACCAAGGGCCCACGCAATCCTAACCCATGTCCAGGTACTCTGTTGCCTGCATCTCCTTGCATCAGGAAGTTTCCAGGGTGTGATAGCCGCAGTGGGTGGTGTGTCACAGAGCTGTCTATCCCGTTTCTCCAACACCTTCCTGGATCCCATGATGGACAGAATGGAACATATTACCTTCCCCAGTACACAGGCGGAGCTGCAGAGGACCAAGCTGTAGTACTACCAACTTGCGCAGTTCCCACACGTAATTGGCTGCATCGATGGGACACATATACCCATCTCCCCACCTGCAGCAAATGAATACATCTACAGAAACTGCAAGTCCACCAACTCCATCAATGTGCAGGTGATATGTAATGCCAAGTACATTATAACTGACATCGTGGCCAAATTCCCCGGGAGTAGCCACGGACTCGTACATCTTCCAGAACAGTGGCATCCATACACGTCTGCTTGCTGGTGAATTTGGAGACGGATACCTACTAGGTAAGTAAATGTGACACACCATGATGTACACCCTGGCTCAAGCTGTTGGTCACACAAATTCATGGCACTTACTTCTGTACATAGGTGACAGCGCATATGCCCTCCGGCCTTATCTACTCACACCATATCTCAACCCAACCACCCCAAGGAGAGGAGATACAATGTGGCACAGAGGGGCACACGCAACGTGGTGGAGCGCACATTTGGATTGCTCAAAAGCAGATTCTGTTGCCTCCACAAAACTGGAGGTGCACGTCTGTACAGCCACATCAAATGTTGCAAGATAATTGCTACATGTGCAATGCTACACAATCTGGCCACAAAAAAAGGAACAGCAGTGGAACTAACTGACTCAAAGGACGAGGACGAGGACAACCCTCAGCCAGAGCCCTGCGCAGCTGGTGTTGCAAATGAACAACGATGGGAGACCGAGATGGGCAGAGATTACGTCAAACTATTTCTGAGTGAGTAACGAGACAGAGCCAGTAACAGTTACATGTGAAGGTGTTTATTAAGCACACCTCCAGTATTGTGATCAATGTCCAATCGGAAATGGGTTACATCACCCATCTCATGTATGGCAACAGGCATAGGTCTCTACTTCCTGCGTCCACGCGGTGCACGTTCACTAGCTACACTGTCTGGTGTGTTGGACTGTTCCTGTGCAGCCCCGTGACGTTCACTGCGCCTCCTGCACTCGGTGGGTGAGGGCGTAATGCTACCACGGCTGGTAGCCTCCTCACTGTCCCCCCCACCACCTTCCATTGTGGCCGCCTTAGTATTCTGAAGGAGCTCTAAAGCTGAGGTCTTAGACACCATCCCCCTGGCCAGATCCCTGCTGCAATGCGCCATCTCCTCCTGCATGGCGATGGACCTGCGACACATCAGTGATGTAGTAGTGGCCAGCCGGTTCACTGACTTGGTAAAGGCCTGTAGCCTCTGCCTCTCCCTGCGCCTGCCAAGACGGTCCTGCTCAAGCTGGCTGCAGAGGTTGTCCACAGAGGTTGCTACTCTCTCCATTCCCGCACACAAGTGGTCTCCCATAGCACTGATGCCCTTTTCCATCCTGTGCATGTGCTTGTTGATGTGTGCCACCTCCCTGTGCATTGATTTCATCTCCCTCCATTGCAGGCGCTGGACCTTCAGCATGTTGCCTTCCAGTCCAGCAAACACACTTTCACCCTGCTCGGATGCTTCTGGACTGTCCGGCCTTGCCCTGCGGCATCGGGATGAACTGTGGGCGCCTCGGATGGAGTACCAGCCCTCTCCCTGTTGGATCCCTCATGTATTGGACTGTGTTCGCCCACTGTGCCCTCCTCTGACGACTCTTCCATCTGCTGGAGGGTGGCCACGGCATGCCTCCTGCCTTACTGTGGTGGTGGTGATGTTGGTGATCGTCGCAGTGGGGACTGGGTGAGAGGGGATTGCGGCCTTCCCTGGCGCTGTGGTGATGGCTGTGGTGGAGGATTTGATGGCTGTGATGGCGCCGAGCTTGTGGTCCCTGCAGGCATGATGTCATCTTCATGTTGCCTCCCCTCTGGTCTGGCTAACTTAGCTCTGCTGCCCTCTGCTGCACTGCGAGATGACTCGCCTGTAATGACACAAATGTAGATGTACTCACTGCTCTGTCTGCAATGGAATTACATTAAACATCATGCCTACAGAGCACAGTGATTGTCCTGAGGTAGCCAATTACTTTACCATGCTATTGTGTTTGCTAGCCTGACTGTCCTATACATAAGTTCCCTCTGACTACATCACCCATATTGCATTGCAGGTAATCAGTAAGACATGGAGTGGGAGCCCCAATGCCACTATGGGGATTGGGGTTGGGTAGGGGGTAGCACAGCATGCTGGGCATGCTTCTTACCTTGTTTTCTTGCTGCTCTGGCGGAGCTGTCTGCGTCTCCCACGCCACTCACACTCTCCGGCTGGATGGTGAACTCCCCCATCAGTTCCAGTGGTGTTGGTGCTGGGGCTCGGTTCTTTCCTCCACCTGTTTAGGCAGCCTGCCTCTGTCTGTCTGCCATCCTTTGTTTAGCTGTCTTCCTGAGGTCGTACCACCTCTTCCTGATGTCCTCTATGGTGCGCTGTGTCACACCTATGGCATTGATTTTGTCCCGGATGCCACTCCAGATTTGCCACTTCTGTGACTCGGGCACTTGGTGGGACTGGGCTCCAAAAAGCTTGTGATGGTCTTGGCTGACATCCTATATCAGTACCTCCAGCTCCTTGTCACTGAACTTCAGTTTTCTTTTCCTGTCACCTCTCTCCTTCTCCCTGCGCTGTCTTGCCATTTCAATGCTTGTTATCTTGTTTTATTTTTCTTGCTTGTAGCTGTGAGGCTCTGTTGCTGCTGGCTCCTCAGCTCACCTGCCTGCCTGCCTCACAGTGAGCTCCAGGTCTTGTGCAGCTGCCTGGGTGTGGCCACTTCCTGTTTGGGAGGTAATTGGGTGATGCAAAATTGGCTGATTCAACAAATTGCGATTTTTTGAATTACCGAATTGGTAATGTATTCTGTAACTCCGATTCGGTATTCGTCTCTCGGTATTTTTTTTTTTTTTACCGATTCGTTCACATTCTGTATTTATTACCGAATTTTAACGAATCGGTAAAGTTTACCGATTTTTTTATCTACATCGCGTTTACCGAATTAATACCGATTCGGTAAAATTCGGTATTAAGGATTCGGTATTCTTGACTTACCTACATATGGCCCTTAAACCATAATAAGACACTGGGCGATATCTAGCCGAAATAGGTTTGAGTGAGAGATTACATTGGATACGTAGCCAGCGCCAACCCAGTCAAAACCAACTTGACCTCTGGCAAAGGAGAGGAGATGTGGTCTGGTGCCAGCAGTGGACCGGGCTGAAGCATAACGGGTGAATCTGCATTGGGAAGGCCCAAAAGTAATCATCTAGACAGGGACCCAGATAAGTCCATGAGGCCCAAAAGCATTCCACGGCACAAGAGATGGTCCTAAAAACCAGCATAATTGCATCTTTAAAGATCAATACCTGCTATAAAGCAGAAGATGACCTGGGGAAATTGAGGCGCATCGGCTCCAGGTGGGGAATGGGGTCGGACGACTTGAGCGGGATAGGGCCCTTTGAGTGGTATCTGTGTAATCTCTACCTAGAGCAGGATCCAGTGTGAAAGCAATCCCATCTGGAGTTCATGTGCTTCCACTAAGACCTTACTTTGACTTTGTCTTGGAATCACCCGAGGATGGACCTCATACTGGAAAGGGGAATGGCCCTGAAATTTAGAGTGCGAACAGCCTTATATTTTGTGCTTGGTCTCCCATTCACTGAAGGACTTTGAATGAGTGGAGGAAGCTGGCTCTGTATATACTATACCAAAGTGAGGTATAGTGTGCACAGAGTCCAGTAGTACCGCAAAGGTAGGCAGAGGTAACAGTAAATAGCCCCTTAGTGAGGGCGAGCAGAAAGGCTTTATCAGAGGGTAGTGTTAAGCATTGGATATACACACAATCCGCAAATGACTGCACAAACTCAAAGACTGAACTTCAGACCAATTAGGTTTGTATTTCCTAGAACCAAGCAAGCCTGGCACAGGTATGTGAATTATACTTTACAGTAATAATACAGTTTTGAATTGCAGTTGTATATATACTTTGGTTTGGTTACAGTAGAATTACTGGCAATGCAATACTTTGGAATATTGTACATATACTTTATATTGACTTTTCAATATGATGTCAAGTAAATTACTTTACAGATTACTTTTCTTACAAAGTGTAGTATACCTGGATAATGCACTGGAACATTTCCTGTAAGCAGTTAAGTAAAAGCGTTTTAGTTATTTGGATGCAGTTTTAGAGATTTTCATAGATTTTCCAACTCCACACTTGGAAACTTTAAAAAAAAAAAAAAAACAGTCTATGCTATCCTATGGGAGTAAAATAGTGTTATTGTTTAACAGGTAAGAACTTTGTTGTGGGAGTTGGTATTCTGAGGTTGGACTCAGGGGTCCCCCAGGGTCAAGGATGCACTCTTGTTATACCCACAGCGGCACTAGGGCGGTCGGGTGCAGATTGCGGAGACACAATGTTATCAAATAGGGAATAGGGGGCCTCCAGTTGGTGGCTGCTTACGAGCAGTCCACTGGGTTGTGGGAGCAAAGCTCCTGGACTTAAGCTCAGGGCAAATGGGGGTTTAGGCAAGCACAAAAGATGACCCCTCAGCGGCACAAGGGCACCGTGTTGATTTCAATGGGGTTTTTCCGGTTTGCAAACACACTGCAGGCTCAAGGACGTAAGGTCTTTTGGGAGCGACCACCACTTGGAAAGGTAAGTTGGGATGCTGTGGGTTGGTTAGGCACCGTCGGTTGGGCCACACAACGCCTTGGGGTGTCGGGTGCAGGGGTGTCTTTTAGGGTCGGATCTTCTTACCAGCTCCTGGTCGCGGTTGGGGGGACCTTCCAGATTTAGGCTGCAGGCGTCAGCTGGAGGCTTAACGCAGGTCAGGAATCTCAGATCAGAACTCGGGCTGTGGGCGATGGGTGCAGAGTGGTGCATACTCACAGATTTCGCCAGAGCTGGAGTCTGTGGGTAAACAAATCTGGTGTTCACTGGAGACGAAGTCTCTTCTTTGGAAGGCAGGGCAGATCCTCGGGGTTCTTCTGGTTGCTGGCTGCAGGACACACCTGAGTTTTGCTTCTGCAGATTCGAGGTGGGTATAGGCTGGCAAGGCTGGGGCAAAGTCAGTAGGCGTCCTCTTCTTCTTAGCTTCGGCACGGCTGTTCGCTGCTTCTTCTTGTAGTCGTTTCTTGTCTGAGGAGGCAAGGTTGAGGGTGCCCCCTAAATACTAGATTTTGGGGCAATTCAGGTAAGTTAAGGCTTGGACCAATGGGCCCCTCCCTTGGGGTGGGTACACCCCCTATTATGCCACCCTTCAGTGGGAGGGGGGTATATGCCTCACTCTGGTTGGCTGGGTCCCCTCCAACTGCAAGATGGCGGGGACTGAGAGTTGTGCTTCACCTCGCCTCCCCCAACTGAGGGGTGGGGTTGACAAAGGTGGGAACAGCTCACTTCCCCACTTGATTTTCCTGCCGGTTCTCCTGCCTAAAGGGGGGGGATCAGAACCAGTGGGGGCTTGTTCCTGAAAGCAGCAACAGGCCTGGGAAAGCTCGTAAAGGCGGCAGGCCTCTGAGGCTTCCCCTTGTGGACTCTGCCCATCCTGGGGGAGGAGGGGGATGTGCATTGTTTCAAGCCCCAGAGAGCAGCAGGCTTGTGACCTAGGGGTTAAGAAACATGTCTGGTGGTGGCAGCTGAAAGCAGCCATTCAACCTGGACACTAGTGTTAGGCTGTTTTTCAGGGGGCATCTCTAAGATGCCCTTTGTGTGCATTATTCATTAAATCCCCCACTGGCATCAGTGTGAGTTTAATGTGCTGAGAAGTTTGATACCAATCTTCTAAGTTTTCTTTTTTTTTTTTAAATATTTTTATTGGGAATCAAAATGCATCACAGAGATAAAAAATAAAAACATTAATGAGTTAGTCCGGACATAAAAACATAGAATGATCAACAAGCTCAATGAATAAATATTTTCTACAAATGATACAAAAGGTTCAATGAATAAATATTTTCTACAGATAGTAAAAAACATGCATAAAACCTCCGACGGTGAGTTGTACAGGGCCTGATTCAACTTATTCACAATTCATAGAGCAAGACTTGGATAAAACCAAATGATAAAACCGGTAAAGTGCAACGATGCGACTCAAGCGATTAGCTTGGTCTGCCTCCAATTTGTAACCGGGGCCCAAAACCTTCTTTCAACCCCTTTCGCTCGTACAGACATGTTTCAATGTTGTGAATTCCAAGAAGCCTAGAGAGCCACATTTGAAAGGAAGGTGCCATAACATCCTTCCAACCTGCTGAAATCAAAATCCTGAGCACAGCCACGGATATAAACACCAACGCTTCCTCCTCTTTCCCCAGATTTAAATTAGAGTCTGTGCCCAAGATCATCAGGGTAGGGGATAGATCGATCTTATGACCTAGCAGCCCCTCCCAAAATTTTTCAATCTCGTTCTTTACTGGGGTCAGGAGTCTGCAATTGCAAAACATATGCAATAAATCAGCTTGTCCATCCCCACATCTTGGGCACGTGTCCTCTGCTCTAACCCCCCATGCGAATAATTTTGCTGGTGTATAGTACAGATTAAACACCATTTTATAATGTTGGGCTCTTAAATTTGTGGCTCTAAAGATCTTTTTATTCAATAACAGGGTTAAGTCGACATCTGTATCTGGATTTCGCAGTTTTCTAGACCAAGCTACCTTAGTCTTGTCGACATCGTCTTGGATCTCTAGGATAAGAATGTTATAAAGGGTCTTGATTTTTTTACAGCCACTCGTCAGAGCATCTAGAAGGGGGCTGTTATCGGGAGGAGGAGGTCTTGGTTTTATAGCCTTCAAGGAGCGAGCCAATTGGACATAAACAAACCAATGATTACTTGGGACTCCGAAACCGTTTTGTAAGGCCTCGAAGCTTACAATCCCTTCTCTATCCATTAGTTCCCACAAAGTCTTAATGCCCAGCCCACTCCAAACTTTTAAGGTCCTTTCTGCACCTAACCCTGAGAAGAGGCTAGCATTATAGATATGAAGATATGGATTAATTTTGGGGATGTTACACAGGTTTCTACAGGCCTTCCAAACCCTCCAAACACCGTCAATAATCTTATATCTTGCTTTTTTATAAAATCTTCGATCCACCTTGCAAAGCATCAAGCCCATTGCCTTTCTACCTAACAATAACTCAAATATAGAAGGGGGCTGATGAACTTCGGGGCTTAAGTCATTGTGGGAAGCCACTGGCTGGAAGAGCACGGTCATTTGGGTCAAGAGGCATGTCCAATGATATAGTCTTAGATTAGGGGTGGTCCTAGAAAAAAATCTAAATATCAATTAATGTGAATCTTGATTTTTCACAGAACCATTAGTCAGATTAAATCTGTAAACAAAGAGGGGAGATATGATTCTTGCATTATGTGTGCAGTAAACCCAACACAGCTATTTTTGATAAACATATAACAAATAATCACATATATAGCACAATTTTATTTACATAATCATAAAGTGGTTACTGGGAAGGAAGGAAAAAAGAGAAAAGGTGCTAAAGTGAATTAGAGAAAAGAAAGGCTCAAGGCACAGAATTAAGGTGATTATGTACAACAAAGGGACAATTTAAATTTGCAAAAAAACAACAAGGCCTACCCATACAATTCTATATACATTAATATACAAGGGGCAAGGGAATAAATGGTATAGGCCTCGAAATAAAAGGGGTGTAATCGTCGACGTTTCGACCCTGGCGCAATACAGGAATTTCACGACCTCTGCAGCGGGTCTTCTTCAGGACAGTAACCGGAATGGGAGCGGGGGGGTAGGGTTTGGAGGACCACAGAATGAATGTGGAGGTGTATGTAAATAATATGTAAATAAAATTGTGATATAAATGTGATTATTTGTTATATGTTTTTTATCAAAAATAGATTTGTTGGGTTTACTGCACACATAATGCAAGTATCATATCTCCCCTCTTTGTTTACAGATTTAATCTGACTAATGGTTCTGTGAAAAAATCAAGATTCACATTAATTGATATTTAGATTGTTGTCTAGGACCACCCCTTTTTTATATACATTATCACCCAGGTCCTTTGACTTATTGGGTCTACCCCATTGTTTTCAATAGTCTTAGATTAGGCAACGCTAGTCCACCCCTTTCTTTTGGGAGAGACAAAAGGTTTGTGGATCGCCTTACCTTCTCAAATTGCCAAATAAATTTAATAAATATAGATTCTAAGTTTGAGATTATTTTCTCCTCCAAAAATAGTGGTATGGCCCGGAAGAGATATAATATCTTGGGGAACATCGTCATCTTGACAGCATTTACCCTTCCAATCAAAGACCGTTCCACCTTCTCAAATCGGTCTCTATTGATTTAATGAGCGGTACATAATCTCCTTCCACTATCTTCTTGACTGCGGCATTAATTGTCACCCCTAAATATACAGCGGCATCCGCATATCTTGAATCTAGTTTAACCATATTTTTCGTGCAGATAATCTGGGTCTTTACTTTGTTTAATAAGTACCCCGAGCTGGCACCAAATTGTTTTGTCAACTCGGACAGGATAATCATTGCCTGTTGGGAAAATACAGCAAGATCATCCGCATATGCTAGAATCTTGTTCTCAAACCCATTAATAACCACTGGTCTTAGTCTAGAACACCCTAAGATGGCCTGAATAAGGGGATCAATATAAAGAGAGAAAAGAATCCACAGGACTATAATGGCTTTACTGAATTCTTAGAGATATTGGTAGCTAACGTCTCTGCATAATAAACCCACACTGCTGCCAGTGTGGGATTTATTATATAATGCTCTCAGAGGGCATCTTAGGAATGCCTCCTAAAAAACAACCAGACTCTAGTGGGTTCCCTTACTGGTAAACACCAACCTCTCAACAGTATCTCGGTTCAGGATCGCTGGGGAGACCTCCTCGTGGTGTTTGCCCACACAAGCTTGGGTCGTGGATGGCGGGCACAGAGTGGGACGGATTTGCGGTGTCCGGACGGAGCCCGAGGTTGGAGATGAACAAATCCGGTGTTCACGGGAGACACAGTCTTTGTGGTTAAAGGCAGGTAGGTCCTCTAGGGTTTCCGAGGTGCTGGCTGTTGGACACACAGGGATTTCATTGGAGCAGGTTCGAGGTGGAGACAGGCCAGTAGGGCCGGGGCCAAGTCAGTGGGCGTCTTCTTCTTGTTAACTTTGGCATGGCTGTTCGGTCTTCTTCTTTTCTTGTAGTTTTTTCTGGTCTGAGGAAGCAAGATTCAGGGGTGCCCCTAAATACTAGATTTAGCGGTGTTACAGATAGATAAAAAGGTTGGGACCAATGCGTCCCTTTCCTGGGGTGGGTACTCTCCTATTATGCTACCCTCCAGTGAGAGGGTGGCATAAACCTTTCCCTGGTTGACTGGGTCCCCCCATCTGCAAGATGACGGGGAATAAGAGTTGTGCTTCTCCTCGCCTTCCCCACCTGAGGGGTGGAGTTGGCAGAGGTGAGCACACCTCTCTTCCTCACTTGTTTTTCCCATTGGTTCTACCGCCCAAAGTGGGGTCAGAACCAGTGGGTACCAGTTGCTGAAAGGAGCAAGTGACCTGGTGCAGCACACAAAGGCGGCAAGCCTTTGAAGCTTCCCCTTCGTAAACCCTGCCCATCCTGGAGGAGGAGGCTTCGCACCTCGTCCCAGGATGTACATTGTTTCAGCCCCCCGAGAGCAGCAGGCTCTCAATCCAGGGGAAAACCTAAGGGAATGATGGACGGATTGTTAAACATTGCAAGCACTCACCACCAGTCAACTAATCTGGGTTTCATCCATCATCATTCTTAAGCTCACTCCGCCACCCCAGTTCAGACATGGCCATATGCAAATCTTTCTGACCCTGTGTCTCATGGGAACAGTCCAGCCCGAACTGCCAAGCCATGTCTTCCCTGGACCGGAAACAAGCATCCTGGGACCGCTTTCTGGCTAATCAGCCGTCATCCGCTAGGCTAGGTTGAATCCAGTGGCAAAGTGAGCAAGGGACCCACGTCTGGGCATACCCTGCCAACTTAGGGCGAACAAAGCATAACAAAAGGGAATGATGGATGAGTGTTGAACATCGCAAGAACTCACCCCCAGTCAACTGATCTGTGTTTAATCCATCATCATTCTTTAACTCACTCCCCCACCCCAGTTCAGACATGGCCATATGCAAATCAGTCTGACCCTTTGCCTCATGGGAACTGTCCATCCCGAACTGCCAAGCCATGTCTTCCCTGAAATCAAGCATCCTGGGACCGGTTTCTGGATAATTAGCCGTCATCGGCTAGGCTAGCTTGAATCCAGCTAGCCTAGCTTGAGGCCAAGTGAGCAAGGGTCCCATGGGTCCAGAAACATAGCTGGTGGTGGCAGCTAAAAGCAGCCACTCAGCGTGGAGACTAGTGGTAGGTTAGGTTTGAGGGGGCATCTCTAAGATGCCTTCTATGTACATGTTTCATTAAATCCCACACTGGCTTCAGTGAGGTGTTTAATGTGCTGAGTAGTTTGATACCAAACTTCTCAGTTTTCAGTGTAGCCATTGTAGTGCTGTGAAGTTCGTAATGACAAGCTTCCAGCACTATATACTCTTAATAGCAGCACTGCACTTAAAATGTCTAAGAATAGACTTAGATACTGTAGGGGTACAGGGTTCATGCACCTGTACCCTCACCACTGGTATGGTGCACCCAGATAGACGAGTGACTGATCAATGCCAGGGGAGTGGGTTGAAGGCAGTCGATCCAAAGAATACAATTGACTCGGGAAAGGACACTCATTCAAAAAAGCCGAAGTCACCAGTCGATCCGAAAAGGAACATCGACTCGAAAAAGGACACTCCTCCAAAGAAGCCTACGGAGCACAAAAAACGCGTCGAACCGAAAGTCACGGTTGACCCGAAAAAAGGCCCCGAGCCGACTAAGCCAAAAGTCGTCGAAAAACCAAAGTTGAACACTCAATCCAGGACTGTAGAGGAAGAACTCTTCCACCCAGATCCCTCTGACGACCAAGCAAAAATATACATCAATCCAGAGAGTGGTAAAGTTACCATCCTGCATAGGATAAAGAGGCCTTTGGACTTTGAACATCAGTCCCCTATTCCATTGAAGAAAAAGGACTTTGGGACTTCTCCATCTAGACCCTTCAGTCCTTTTCAACCTTTCATGCCTACTAATCCTTTTAATCCCTACTCTCCTTATTCTCCTTCTCAACACGGGGACAATGAAGGTAACA
Source organism: Lissotriton vulgaris (assembly GCF_964263255.1). Lineage (NCBI taxonomy): Eukaryota > Metazoa > Chordata > Amphibia > Caudata > Salamandridae > Lissotriton > Lissotriton vulgaris. The sequence continues at coordinate 92,522,433 of NC_141694.1, forward strand.
CAGGGGAAGAGCCACAGCCTCAATATGACTTCCCACAGGATCCTGAACCACAAGAGGAACCATGGGAAGAGACAACTGACACTTACATGACCCTCCCATCCCTGATATATCCTCTTATACTACTAAGTCGTCACCTACTGATGACACTGTAGTTTTTAATCAACTCATAGACAGGGCTGCACAGTTCTACAACGTAGATATGCATAACAACCTTGTTGAGGAAGACTTCTTGTATGACACCTTCCCTACATCAGAAAAATGTGTCAAAACACTTCCCATGTTAAAGGGAGTTCTGAAACATGCACCTGCCATATTTAAGGATACAGCCAGGGCACGGGTAATCAACCCCAGAATAGAAAAAAAGTATAGGGCAGCTCCTACAGACCCTACTTACATCAGAGGGCAGTTACCACTTGATTCCTTGGTAGTGGCCAACGCACGTAAAAGAGCCAACTCCCAAACCACTGGGTAAGCACCTCCCCCCGACAAGGAGTCAAAAATACTAAAGGCATCAGGGAAAAGGGTAGCAGCACAAACCTCCAACTCGTGGAGGATCGCTAATACACAAGCCCTACTGGCTCGTTACGACAGGGCGCATTACGACCAGCTAGAAACCCTAATGCAACACCTACCTGAGCCTTTCAAAGCACAAGCCCAAGATCTCATACAGGAGGGAAAATTCATAACAAACGCCTCCATCAAATGCGCGCTTGACGCAGCAGACACTGCAGCTAGGTCAATCAACACTAGCATCCTACTCCGCAGACATGCATGGCTGCGTATTTTTGGTTTTAAAAATGAGGTGTAGTCCACCATTCTTAACCAGCCTGTTAATCAGGATTTTCTATTTGGCCCTGCTGTCGACACCATTTTGTATAAAATGAAAAAGGACACAGAGACGGCGAAATCAATGAGGGCATTGCAATTTCAGCAACATAGAGGCTCCTTTCGTCGCTCCTCATACAGAGCGACTACACGAGGAAATACCTCACAAACAACGGCCTCAAACAAAAGTAACACACAAGGTTCCTTTAACAAGAACACAACCAGAGGAGGTTACAGAGGTAACAATAACAAGGGGAGAGGACGTGGAGGCAATAACACCAGAGCCTCCACTGCCTCAAAACAGTGACTCCATTACGCTACCTCCAGACCACTTAACACCGGTCGGAGGCATACTCCAACAGTTCCTACCTGTCTGGAACGCAATTACCATAGACAGGTGGGTGAGAGAAATTATCCAGTCTGGCTACTGCCTAGAACAGACTTCTACACCACCAAACATACCACCCAGACATCGTCCAATGTCCAAAGAACACATCACCCTGCTACAACAAGAGGTGAACTGCATGCTAGAAAAGGGGGCCATAGAGCAAGTCCCTTTCCAACAGCAAGGGACAGGAGTGTACTCCCTATATTTCCTTATTCCCAAGAAGGACGGCTCTCTCAGACCAATATTGGACCTCAGACCCCTAAATAAATACATACTGTCGCAGCACTTTCATATGATAACACTACAACAAGTGCTCCCGTTGCTACAACAAGGAGATTTCCTATCAACACTGGACCTCAAAGATGCGTATTTCCACATACCCATCCATCCAGCCCACAGAAAGTACCTCAGGTGCACAATGGAAGATCAACACTACCAATTCAAGGTTTTGCCCTTCGGGGTTACCACGGCTCCAAGAGTGTTTACAAAATGCTTAGCGACCGTATCAGCACATCTCAGGAGGCAGCACGTCCATGTGTACCCTTACCTGGACGATTGGCTAATACAAGCAAAATCGTACCAACAATGTGCAGCACACAAGTCTCAGACAATCCAGTTGCTACACAGCTTAGGCTTTTCAATCAACTACACAAAATCACATCTGCAACCGTCCCACACACAGCAGTACCTGGGAGCCACTATAAACACCTCAGTGGCGAAGGCATATCCAAACTCAGCAAGGATAGCCAGTAAGCAGGCACTCATTCGCAAATTCCTGCCAAAACACTCTTTGCCAGCTCAAGTCTTCATGCAGCTCATAGGCATGATGGCCTCCTGCATATTCATTGTCCCCCATGCCAGACTTCAAATGCGCCCATTACAGGAATGCCTAGCACGGCAATGTAACCAGGCTCAAGGACAACTAAAAGACCTAGTGTTGGTAGACTGTCGCACTCACAACTCTCTGCAGTGGTGGAACCCTCAAAACCTTTCCAAGGGGCGACTGTTCCAAGAGCCGGTTCCACAACTAGTACTAACAGCTGACGCATCACTGACAGGCTGGGGAGTCCATCTCCTTCAATACACTGTACAAGGGCTCTGGACAAACAAACAGAAAAAGCTGCATATCAACCAACTGGAATTGCTAGCAATATTCCTATTTCAGAAATACTTGTACAGCAAGACTGTGTTGATCCGAACGGACAACATGACCGTGGTGTACTATATCCAGAAACGGGAAGGAACGCACTCTCCACAGCTGTCCCATCTGGCACAAAGCATATGGAAGTGGGCGATTCCAAACAAAATTTTTCTCCTAGCAGAACACCTTCCAGGGAAGGACAATCAGGTTGCCAACCTGCTCAGCAGGCACAGCCAACAACTACACGAATGGGAGATTCACCCCCAGGTTCTCCAGCCATTCTTCGAAGAGTGGGGTCACCCAGAAATAGACCTGTTCGCCACAAAAGAAAACTCGAAATTCCAATACTTTGCCGCCAGGTTCCCACATCCATTGTCACAGGGCAATGCAATATGGATAAACTGGTCAGGCAGATTTGCGTACGCTTTTCCCCCAGCACCACTGATCTCGCTGGTGGCACGCAAACTGCGGCAATACTCCCTCACACTAACCCTAGTTGCTCCCACATGGGCGAGGCAACCGTGGTACACAACGTTCCTGGAACTCTCAGTGGTTCCCCATCCAAGACTGCGCCTTGCACCTCATCTTCTAACTCAGATCCATGGAGAAATCAGACACCCAGATCCCAATCAAATGAACCTAGTGATCTGGCTCCTGAGGTCTTAGAGTTTGGATACCTTAACTTGCCCCCAGATTGCATGAACATCATTAGGGAGGCAAGAAGACCAACCACACGAGCGTGCTACGCAGCTAAATGGAAAAGATTTGTTATTTACTGCAACAATAACCAAATCAACCCCTTAGACCCTTCAATACAAAATATTATATGTTACCTGCTACATCTACAAAGATGTAACTTAGCATACTCTTCAATACGACTACATCTCGCTGCTATAGCAGCATACCGTCAAAACAGGCAACGCCTTTCACGGTTTAGAATACCAGCAATCAAATCTTTCATGGAGGGTTTAAAAAGGGTGATTCCTCCTAGGCACCCCCCCCTTCCTCAGTCTGGAATCTCAATATAGTACTTACCAGACTCATGGGCCTTCCTTTCAAACCTTTACATTCATGCGAACTACAGTTCTTAACGTGGAAAGTTGCATTCTTGGTGGCCATCACCTCACTCAGAAGAGTGAGCGAATTACAAGCGCTGACAATTCAAGAACCTTTCATGCAGGTACATGCCAACAGCGTGGTTCTTAGAACAAACCCTAAATTCATGCCTAAGGTTGTATCCAATTTCCATATCAACCAATCAAGAGAACTGCCAGAGTTCTTTCAAAATCCACAGTCAGTAACTGAGAGAGCCCTGCACACACTAGACTTAAAGAGAGCATTACTTTATTATGTAGACAGAACTAAATCCTTTAGGAAAACAAAACAACTGTTTGTTGCCTTTGCACCACAACACAAGGGAATCCAATTTCAAAATCAGGAATAGCCAGATGGATAGTTAAATGCATTCAAATATGCTATCAAAAGGCAAAACACACTTTAACTGTCCCCCCAAGAGCACACTCCACAAGGAAAATGGGGACAGCCATGCCTTTCCTAGGAAATATTCCTCTTGAAGAAAACTGTAAGGCAGCCACATGGACCACCATACACAATTTCACAAAACGCTACTGTGTAGATGTGCAAACAAAACAGCAAGCTGCTGTAGGCCAGGCTGTCCTCAAAACTCTTTTTCAAACTGCTGCAGCTGGCACAGGTAGCCACCGCTAGAGGAGATACTGCTATACAGTCTATGCACAAGATATGAATTCAGCAGCCCACATGCCTCGAACGGAATATGCTACTTACCAGTATGCATCTGTTCTTGTCATGTAGGGCTGCTGACATTCATATCGCCCGCCCTCCTCCCCGGTGCATGTAGCAGCTGCAGCATTATCTCTGGCATGGCCATCTCTTACTTTACTATCTCCATCTTTGCCACAATGGTGAAAAACAATCTGAGGATGGAGAAGATGCCCATGCGCACTGGAGTCCAGGGGAGGAGCCACCTATCTCGTGATACTTCGAAGACTCTTCCTAGACAACAAGTGCAATCATCCGGACTCAACACTAGGCGGCGATCTATGCACAAGATATGAATGTCAGCAGCCCTACATGCCAAGAACAGATGCATACTGGTAAGTAGCATATTCCTTATACAAAACAAATTAGTCTGAGTTTAGTGTCAATGAGAGTCCGACATCATTTCTTGCCTGAGTGTGTACAATAAATGCTTATCACTACCCTCTGATAAAGCCTTACTGCCCGCCCAAACTACCACACATGGAGAGTAAGGCATTATCTACTTTGGCCTCTGCCTACTTTTGGGGAGCCACTGGACTCTGTGCACACTATACTTTACTTTGGTATAGTATATACAGAGCCAGCTTTTCTACACATAGGGGCATGGGACAGGGATGCCCACTCTACCCCTAGCACTTCGCATTGACACTTGAGCCACCTGCTGTGTTGGTTCGTGGGGACCCCCTCGTTGGAAGTATCGATGAAGAGGGTGGCTGGGAGGAGCGTATCTCACTATACATGGATGACTTTCTGCTATATGCATACAAGCCCCGTCAAACTTTTCACAGACTCATCCACATTTTACAACTTTTTGGCAGCTATTCTGGCTCCCAGGTTAAGTCCTTATTATTCCCTCTAATCGAAAGGATCCCACCATCACATCTGCCTGTGCAGCCCTGGTCCAATGAGAGGAGTTAAAGTACCTAGGAATTTGGACCACCAAATTATGTCTCGGAATGTACACTTTCAACTGGCGAAGTTGTGAGAGGCCTTGGCCCACTGGGGGTCCCTTCCAGTCTCTCTTATGGGCAGAGGGGTCTTGTTTAAGATGATGGCTCTCCCCTGCCTGTTATACGTGCTCCAAAACACCCCATAATGGATCCTAGAGGCCTTCTTCCGGGCGATCGAGGCAGAGCATCGCAACCTGCTGTGGGGGGTAGGTGGATGTCAGCCCACAAATAGCGGTACGTAAGCTACAGCAAGGAGGGTGTCTGCGAGGGCGGCCTGGTGGTACCTGATGCCAGGAACTATTACTTGGCATCCCAGCTTATTAATGTCAACAAATGGGTCTTCGCACCATACACGGAGCCCGCCTACTGAGTGGATCGCCTTGCCTTGGGAAACGGCGGCTACCCGACTGTGCTGTATATTAAAAGACGCTAGAGATCTCTCCTGCTACACACACGGACGGTGGTAAAGATATGGTGAAAAGCTATGAAACTACTGTGGTGGGTAACTAAACTAATGGAACAGACCCGCTTTTTGAATGCGACCTGCTGGGTGAGGTTGAGCGCCTGCAAGATAGGTGTGGCCTAGTTGGGATAGACCGCCTTGGAGCTATCTGGCATGGTGGGACTATGGTCACTTTCATAGAGTTACAGACTGAATATCGTATAGCAGAATGGGAGCAATTTGTTTTCCTGCAGTTGAGACACGCCCCATGATGCCATATGTCAGAGGGAGAACAAAGACTTGAATATTCCCCGTTAGAGGACAGACTCTTACTCGAACCAATGATTGACATAGCTGTCTCCCTCACGTATCAAAAGATTATGAATAGCTCCCCTGATCCCATGAGCCCCCTGAGGGAAGCGTGGGAAACAGACGTGGAGCTCCTGGAGGACGACGATTGGGCGGAAGCCATACAGAGTCCTAGGGAGATTGCCATACTGGCGCTGTTCAGACTGATTCAACTCTGGATACTGCATAGATCATATGTCTCTAGGACACTTCAGCACCATATGGGCAGCTGCGACACAGACCGGTGCGCCAGGGAATGCGGGGAGGTGAGTTCCTTCTTTCACATCCCATGGACCTGTCCCTGAATTCTGTCATATTGGGCGGGAGTTGTCCGAGTGATGACAGCTGTAGTGGGTCTCCAGCTTCTGGTTGTGGCGCATATTGAGAGTGACAGGGTAGACAGACTAGCCAAAATATACAAAAATATGGCTTAGGCTTCCAGACGCTGTGGCAAAAAGAAACCTTGCACAGGCATGGGGAGCTGCTGGTGCTCCAAGGATCGGAATTTGGAACCGTGATGTAGATTGGTTTCAACAGGCGTAAAAAGTTATTTACCAAAGCAGAGGCTCCCCCCAAAAATGGGAAAGGAGCTGGGCTGCATGGGTTCAGTACAGTACAGAACTTACCCAAAAGGGTCCAAAATGGGAGTAATCGGGAGGGGAGGGCGGGGGGGAAGTGAGATCGAGTGGTATAGAAATCAGAATCGGATAGTGGCTTCTACTTACCCTTCCCAGCCCATAGCTAGAACTAATGTAGGAATACCCGTCCCTTCTTCCTCAACCAGCGCAGACTCACAAATTCAACCAGGTCCAAAGGGTACTTTAGGAAGCAGTCGAGGGAGGAGAAGTAGATTTATAGATCTTCCGCCTGACTGCGCCCCTTATGTGGTGGTTTTAACCAATGTACCACTCTTTGACCCCTGTTCTGCCCAGCTAGCCGAGGAAACACACAAATCCCTTAAAAACAAAACCGTGTCATGGTTGAATAGGAGCTGTGGCTTTCCAACAAAATTTGCTACAGAAATTATATCAACCAGAAGGGCAAATTGGATCGGGCCATCTAGGAAGATGTGTAGCGGGGAATGCATAATTGTACATTTTAGACACCCACAACATGTCGCTACTGTTTTGTTAAGGGCAGCCTCTATGTCGTTTGACGCAAATAGTATTTGTGTGCGCCCCTTAGGGTACTTTTACTCACATCTAGGCAGAGCCCCTCCACAAAATGCGAGAATGAGACCGTTTACACTACCCACACTTATCGAGACCCGGCCCTTAGGATCTCCACAGAGCTGTGGGGGAGATAATTACTTTAAATTTGGGTCTAACCTTGTCACTCACAATAGATTTGATGCACTATCTGGATTAAAGTTGTGTGATTGACGTGAGGGTTTGGGGGGGGGGGGGGGGAGACATCTGCAGTAAGGGAACACTTGGAGCCTGAAGAAAACATAATAAGGCCTAAAAATACTTGTTGTAAATCTGAAATTATAAGTAATACTGTGGGGGACAAGGTAAAGATGTTAAGCTGGAACGTTGCTGGGCTACGTTCCAAAAGGGATGATAGCAACTGGCTAAACTTTGTAAAACAATACGACATTGTGGCTCTCCAAGAGACAGGGGATAATGATTGTGACTTCTGGATCGATGGTTTCACATCCTATTTCGTTCCCGCATTGAGATCTCCTGCTGGGAGAGATAGAAGGGGGCCTTATGTTCTTGGTTTCTGTGAACATACGGGGTAAAGTAAAAAGGGTTAACTGTGCTTCCCATAACCTTCTTATTTTGGAAATAAGTTTGGCGAATAACACAAAACTAATCCTGGTGAATTGTTATAACTTGCAGCAAGGGGATTCTCCTAATGAGCATCTTAATTTGTTGTCTGATTTTTTTAAAATTCTATAAGGAGAAGCAAACCACTTTTTGCCATTATATTTTGTTGGGCGATTTTAATGTACATCCTTGTAGTCTTAATTGTCAAATTATTGATATTGATGGACCAGATCTTACATCCCCTCAGCATTTTGAGCATAATTCTAAGGGGGAAGCTCTGGAGATACTCCTGTCCAACAATGATTTGTTTGAGGCAGGGTTCTTCGATAAGAGTGTTCGTACCCTGACGTATGTAGCTAGGGACTGTGAGTCAATAATAGGCTATATATTTCTTTCCTCAGGACTTCTAAAATATGTACTTTTTTATAATGCTATACACTCCACTTTCAGTGACCACAACCCGGTGGTGATTGAATTGATAAATGGATTTTCCTTATTAAATAAAACTGATTTGCCAAAGGTTGTAGCTGAGGTAAAAATAAAAGATCAGGGCAGAAGATTAAACTGGAGTAAGGTTACCCCAGAAGACTTCTTCCACATTATTACGACTAAGGCTGCGCAGGAACTAAACATATGTGCGGACCCACAATCTTGTGGGGGGGATGTAATTACCTCGTATGAAGCCATCTGTTCTCAGGTGGCTAAAGAACTTACAATAAATAGCAAAGAAGGGAAAAATAAACCAGTACAGGGCTGGTTTAATCATAAATGTACCAAAGCACATAATCTATTAAAAAAGGCTCTTAACAATCGGCCTAGGAATAAAGGTTTAGTCGCTCAGCTTAGGAAGGAGTACTCCAGAGTCGTCCTGGCACGGAAAAATGAAATAAAACAAGAAGTGTGGGCTGATCTAACGGATAAAGCGACATTGAAAGATAGTGCCAAATTTTGGTCTATAATTAATACTCCCCTGTTCTCTGGCAATCTGAACTCTGCTTTGGAATTAAATATTTCTGAGGAGGATTGGTTAAGCCATTTAAAAAAAATGTATGGGAGTGATTTAGAGTTGGACATTTTTGAGATTCCCATCACAGATCCCCCAATTATACCTGTAAATTTTAATTTAGGAGAAGTGGTTAAAGCAATAGAGGGCTCCGCGGGGCGTAAGGCACCAGGCTCTGACGGGGTTCCCTCAGATATGTATAAGGCCAACTCCACTTTATATGTCTTCAATACCGCGGCCATTTCAGGATTTCCTAAATCATGGTCGCGATCAACTATAATCCCGGTTTTCAAGAAGGGCCAAAGGGGAGATCCCAGATGCTATAGGCCTATATCATTACTTGACTCCTCCTTTAAAATACTGGGAAAGGTTATATTAGCAAAGATAACAGATTGGGCTCTGGAAAAAGACATACTGTCCGACGCCCAATATGGTTTTAGAGTTGGGAGGGGCACGGAGGACCAATGCCTCAATTTACATCTAATAATATCCAAATATACGAGGGCAGCAAGGGCTCCATTTTCTTGGGCTTTATGGATTTGTCCACAGCCTTTGACCTAGTTAATAGGTCTAGGCTGTGGACTATGCTGCTGGAAATGGGCCTTGACCGGCCCCTCGTGTATTTTCTGGCCGAGTTACATAAAGATCTGAATGCCTCTATAAGGATGACGCAAGAGGGGAAATGTACGGCTAGTTTTAAGTCCGGAAGGGGGGTGCGGCAGGGCTGTATCCTGGCTACCATGCTGTTCACCTTGTATATAAATTCGCTGGAAGCCAATTTGTTAACAGCTACACTCGACATACCGCGTATGGGAGGAGCACCGGTTCCGGTGCTTCTCTACTCGGATGATGCCGTTTTATTGGCAAGGACTCCTTTGGACTTACAAAGACTGCTGGACTCATTTGGGAACTTTATGAACTACCTGGACCTAGTGGTCAACAATGGCAAATCACATATTATGTCTTTAGGGGCTGGTAAAGGTACCGCTAGATCTTTCTATTGCGGGGAAGAAGAAATCACCAAGGTGAAAGTGTTCACCTATTTGGGAGTTGTCTTTGACGACAGGGTAACGTGGTCACCTCAGCTCTCTTTAAAGGTGAATGCTGTGAGAAATTCTTCAGCCACAACAGCAGGATTTGTCAAACGACTGGGGGGGAAACCCTTTAAGGCTATTTTGGTTATATATAAAGCAAAAACTATCGCAATTGCAAAGTACGGGGCAGCTATATGGGGGTACATTAAACCTGACTGTATACAGACAGAAGAGAATAAATTCTTCCGTGCCCTCCTTGGTCTCCCACAATCCACTGCGACCCATTCTGTTCATCTCGAGTTGGGCTTAGGATACATCTCCTATATAATTAAAATAGCCCCAATTTTGTTATGGATTAGAATCTGGTTGAATCTGAATCTTACCCTAAATCATAGGATTCTAAAGGATTGTATTAAACTAGATAGAATGAAGGATATCCAGTGGCTGGCGTATGTAAAAATGTCATCAGAGAAACTGGGGCGTCCTGAGATTTACCTTCATCCTGAATCCTTATGTAAAGCTGACTTAGAGTGGGTTAAGAAAAATTTTGTTAGGCAAAGCGAAGCAGACCGAGAAGCAGTGGAGTTATGCAAATCATCTGTCAGGACCCACTTCTTGGTAATTTCGTCACTAGCAATGCCATCATATCTGTATCGTTTCTAACCCTTTTCACAGATGGCTTTTGACTAAATTCCGTTTCAACCAAATTCACCTGGTATTGTGGGATCTGCAGGGTTGGTTCAGGCTAGAAGACGCGACCCCGTGTAAATGCAATGATTTCTCCGCCCAAGACACCATGCATTTTATGTTCTTTTGCCCTTTTTTTCAAGAAGCCAGAAAAAGGTTTATTTTTCCTCTATTGAAAAAGATGGACTTTATACAATCTAAATTTGCATTATTGTTCCTACAATTGATGGATTCCCCTGAAATCATGTTTAGAGTTGCCAGCTTTCTAGTTGCGTCTGTCAGAAGTAGGAGGGTCAGACAGGCAGCTCTACTGGAAATGTCTAATCATATATTATAAGTCTATGTACATGATTATGGGTCTTTAACAAAGAAGTGGTCCTTTTAAATGTTTTTTAATTGTATTTTTTATTGTATAATACATTTTTATAATATTTTGTATAGTGTATAGTATACTTTTATGATTTTAATGAATTGAATAAAGTGGTTTTACTTGACTTTACTTACCCTATGCTTTCTCTCATATGGACTATGCATGGTTTCCTTGAATTACTGCCTGCCACATTACACCCTCTCTCTGTATTATACTAAACTATGCATAAAGCAAGTATTTAAGACCAAATGTGTTGGAAAGAAAAGGACATTTGAATGCTAGTCCTGAGAAGGTGCTCAGCAGTTTTTTCCAGCGAAACGTGCGTTGACAGGTATTTGAGTCCCCTGGCTAAGACACAACGATGGAAGACTATAAAGAGCAGTTTTCATGTTGGGTTGTTAAAAGAATTCTCTGGGAGGAGGGCTGCGTATTGAATTTGCATGAGAATGTGTGCTTGGTATTAATGGGAGACACGAGCAAGGAGTGGGGTTTGTAGTGACTTTGTTTTTATAAAATGATGAAATACTGGGGAATGTTGTAGAGAGGAAAACATTTTTTGATCATGTTTTTTATACTGTAAATAAAAAGAAATCAAAATTGTATAAAATGAAATAATCTGTCTGAAGGTAGAGTTGAGTCATTGTTTAATGAGCAGGTATATAGGCTCTGCGGGAATTGCTATTGGTAGCTGGGTGGGCTGGAGTCTTGTGTGCTGTGCAAACAGGCACTCAGGCTGGTACACAGTCAAAATATCGAGTAGGAAATATCGACCTACCATAATATCGAGTCTGAAATATCGAAGGAGCATAATATCGAAGGCAAGAATATCGTAGGACAGAATATCGACCCAAGGTAAGTAATATCGAAATTCTTAATATTGATGTAAGTAATATCGAAGTTAGTAATATCGATAGCATATATATCGATGTTACTAATTTCGATGACACTAATATCGATATTTGTATTATTTTATAGTTTTTTATTATGTATGTGTTATATGTTTAACTTAAGTATTTAAAATAATTACTATTATATGTGTATTAATTTTATATAAAAATAAAATAATTTATAAGAAAATTGTATGTTTTAGTACTGGAGCGGGTTGTGGGTTTATAGGGGAATAGGGTGGGAAGTAATTTAATTATGTTAAATTGAATATTAATTAGTAGGATTTAATAATAAATTATAATTAATTGGTAATTTTTTGAAAATAATAGGAAAATAATTTTAAATGTATTAATTGATATATATATGTTCTGTAGCGGGTTGTGGGTTTATAGGCGAATAGGGTGGGAAGTAATTTAATTATGGTAAGTTGATGAATAATTAGTAGGATTAATTAATTATTTATAATTAATTGCTAATTATTATTAATTAATTGAAAAAATCAATTAATTGAATAATTGATATATATTTTCTGTAGCGGGATGTGGGTTTATAGGGGAATAGGGTGGGGAGTAATTTAATTATGGTTAATTATTTAATAATTAGTAGGAATTATACAATAAATTTAAATAATTGGTAATTCATTTTAATTAATAGTTAATTAATTTTAATTATTTGCTAATTATTTTTCATTAATTCATAAATGGATAAATGTGTTATGTTGTGGATAGTGGTTTTATAGGGAAATATGGTGGGAAGTAAAGTAAATTTAATTAATTAATAATGTATTAAAACTAATTGTATTGTTAATAATATAATTGTTAATTAATTATTAATTGGTAATTAAATATTATTAAATGGTATTATTTTAAATTTATTTTAGGTAAAATATATTTTGCTAAGCATGTGTTTTATAATTAAGTATAGGTATTGTATATGGTTTATATTTATTTAATAGTTTATTTTTTTTAAACTACAAAAATCGTTTATTTATAAGTATGTTATTTTAACCCTTATACTATCCAACACTTTCCCTACTGTTGCACTCTCTGGAGTTGGAATAGTATTTTTTACCCCTACGCTATCCAACGCTTTCCCTACTGTTGCACTCTCTGGAGTGGGAATAGTAATTTTTACCCCTACGCTATCCAACGCTTTCCCTACTGTTGCACTCTCTGGAGTGGGAATAGTAATTTTTACCCCTACGCTATCCAACGCTTTCCCTACTGTTGCACTCTCTGGAGTGGGAATAGTAATTTTTACCCCTACGCTATCCAACGTTTTCCCTACTGTTGCAGTCTCTGGAGTGGGAATAGTAATTTTTACCCCTACGCTATCCAACGTTTTCCCTACTGTTGCACTCTTTGGAGTGGGAATAGTAATTTTTACCCCTACGCTATCCAACGCTTTCCCTACTGTTGCACTCTCTGGAGTGGGAATAGTAATTTTTACCCCTACGCTATCCATTGCTTTCCCTACTGTTGCACTCTCTGGAGTGGGAATAGTAATTTTTACCCCTACGCTATCCAACGCTTTCCCTACTGTTGCACTCTCTGGAGTGGGAATAGTAATTTTTACCCCTACGCTATCCAACGCTTTCCCTACTGTTGCACTCTCTGGAGTGGGAATAGTAATTTTTACTCCTACGCTATCCAACGCTTTCCCTACTGTTGCACTCTCTGGAGTGGGAATAGTAATTTTTATCCCGACGCTATCCAACGCTTTCCCTACTGTTGCACTCTCTGGAGTGGGAATAGTAATTTGTACCCATACGCTATCCAACGCTTTCCCTACTGTTGCACTCTCTGGAGTGGGAATAGTAATTTTTACTCCTACGCTATCCAACGCTTTCCCTACTGTTGCACTCTCTGGAGTGGGAATAGTAATTTTTACCCTTACGCTATCCAACGTTTTATATAATTAATTGTAAAAAAATTAAATGTTTATTTTATTTTTTATATTACTTACATTTTATTTATGTTATTGTTTTATGTTTGTAAATGTATTACTAATTTAGAATATATTTTATTAATTTATAATTTAGTAAAATAAATATTAATAATTATTGTTCAGTACATAGATATTATATATTTACTGTATATATTTAATTAATGTATTAATATATATGTATTGTTTATTAATTTTAAACATTAGATACTTTTAAATATGTATATTTTATTTATTAGTGTTATATACTTAATTTTACATTTATATATTAAAAGAAAAAAAATCGATATTTTTAACATCGATATTTTTTACATCTATATTATTTTTTCGATATTTTTGTACTTACCATGTTGTAGATAGGATGTCGATATTTTTGCCTTTGATATTGTTGACTCGATATTCTTGTAGGTCGATATTTATGAGGTCGAAATTCTGTCAGTGATCCACTGAGGCTATGGGGCTAGCTGAACTTTCAGGGGATTCCCAGACTGTCCTCAAACAAGCAGGCTTCTTGAGCACCAGTTGAAACAATCCCAGATGATGTCATCAAGTTTGACCATAAATCCTTGAGGACAGCGTTTTCAAAGCGGACCTAGGAGATAAGATCTCGGAGTACTTCGCGTCCAACGGGGGCACCGCGAGCTCGAGAGCGCTAGAATGGGACGCTTTTAAGGTGGTGGTGAGGGGATACTGTATTTCCAAGAAGGTTGGCATGAGGCGAATTATCCTTGCCGACTTAGATACAGCTGACCGGAAACTCCGCGAGTTGGAACTCCGCCGCCCCGGGCGCCCTGAACTACAGGAACGCACGGCGGAGGCGAAGGAGGCGGTAGCGGCGGAGGTCGAACGGCTGCGCTGTTTCGACTACAAGGCCTACACGGTTAGGTCCCTCGCAGAGGGGGATAGGTCGAGCGCGTTGCTGGCATGGCTAGCCAACCCTACGCGCCAGTCCTCGTTGACGACGTCCATGCGCATGGCGGACGGGACCGTGGTACACACTCAGCCTGAGATTCTGAGCTGCTACCTGCACTACTACGAACGTTTGTACCGTAGTCGCTCTGTCAGAGACCCTGACCTGCTTGATAATTATCTACGGCCCCTGGAGCTCCAGACAGTGGAGCGGGACGTGGCGAAGGCCCTGGGGTCCGACATAGAACTGGGAGAGATCCGCAGCGCCATTAAAAACATGGCGAGGAATAAGACCCCGGGCCTAGACGGCCTTCCGGTGGAATTTTATGCAGCTTATGCTGATCTCCTAGCCCCAAGGTTATTAATAGTATATAGAGAGGCGAAGAGGCTTGGTCGGCTCCCAGACTCGATGTGCGAGGCCTTAGTGGTTCCCCTCCTCAAGCCCGGAAGGGACTCGTCCGATCCGGGGTCTTACCGTCCCTTATCAATGTTGACGGTTGACTATAAAATACTGAGCAGCATTTTGGCTTCGAGGCTGCTGGGTCACATGAGCTCTCTGGTACATGAGGACCAGGCTGGATTCATCCCCAGGCGAAACACGACCATGAACATCCGCAGGTTGTTCCGCCTGCTGGGAGAACCGCTCGTGGATGCCCCGTGCCCGGTAGTCCTATCGGTAGACTTAGAGAAGGCTTTTGACAGCCTGGAATGGGACTACCTGTGCACTGTGTTACGGAGGTTCGGCCTTGGCGAGGGCTTCATCAGATGGACCACGGTCCTATATGCCTCTGCATCGGCCAGGGTTCGGGCGGGCCCGCTAATTTCCTCACAATACCCGGTGGAGAGAGGCACGAGGCAGGGTTGTTCGTTATCCCCGCTTCTCTTTGCGCTGGCGGTGGAGCCACTCGCGCTGCACCTCCGATCGGGAGCCCATTATAATGGCTTGTGGACACCTTCAGGCCCACACTACGTTTCGCTGTATGCAGACGACCTGTTGCTCTTCCTTGAGGACCCGATTGCTGCCCTGCATGGAGCTGCGACGGCGCTCACGACGTTTGGGGAGGTCTCGGGCCTCCAGGTGAACTGGGCTAAGACCTGTCTTTTCCCGGTTCGCAAAGGCACCCCTAGCCCTGTTCTCAGTAGAGAGATTAGATGGGAACCTGACTGCTTTAAGTACCTGGGGGTGTACGTCTACCATGAACCATCTGACCTCCTGGATGGGAACATTGCCCGCGGCACCCGAGCACTGCGGGGCAGTATGGACTTCTGGGCTACACTACCGATCTCGGTGGCAGGGCGGATCGCTTTGCTCAAAATGGTGGCGCTTCCCCGGTTGCTGTATTATTTCCGGGCGCTACCGATCTGGGTCCCACCGGCCACGTTTCGACTATTACGATCAATGATAGTCGGATTCCTCTGGGGCTCGGGCCGCCGAAGGGTGGCCCTCAAGACCCTGATGAGGCCGAAAGCCGAGGGTGGGCTTGCGGTGCCGGACTTTGAAAAATACTACTTAGCGGCGCAGCTCCAGACCTTTACCCAGGAGATAGCCCGGGAATTCCGGGGCCCAGAAGACAGGAGAGGTACGGGTATGGCCAGGCATGTTCTCTCCTTCATAGCGCTGCGACAACGTTTGGCCTTACAGGACTTGTCGCTAGAGGAGAAGACCGTTCGCCTGTGCTGGAACCGAGCTCACGCCCGGGGCCACCTGAGAATACCGTATGCGACCGAAATACCTTTGGGGATGCTGACGGCTTTGCCCCATGGCGGTGATTGGTCACGGTTGGCAAACTGGGAGGACGCAGGCTTACAATTGATAGGTGACCTCTACGAGGACGGGGCGCTATTGCCCTTTCAGGAGCTCATTGATCGCTTCGAGGTTCCTCGCGGCGACTTTCTATTGCACTCGGCCCTAGCCCGGGCGATCCAGGCGCACTGGAAATGCGGGCAGGAGGAACCCCCTATATCTCCGGTGTGCCAATACGTCATGATGTCTGCGGGTACGGTGAAGGCGGTCACTTGCCTTTACGGTAGACTGATCAATGAGGGGCTGACCCCCCTCACTACTCTGAGAACCCGTTGGGAGGCGGACATTGGCAGGGAGATCCCGGAGACGACCTGGTCCCAGCTGGTACGGCGAGCCTGGAAGGGCACACGCCACGCCCGCTTTCAATTGGTCCACTACTACGTACTCCATAGGGCTTATCTGACCCCGGCGAAAATCCAACGATATTTTGCTACGGGCTCGGCAGACTGCCCCAGATGCCCGGCGCCGGAGGCAGACCTTCTCCACATGTTGTGGTCCTGCCCGGGATTGTCCTCCTATTGGATGGAAGTGGGGAAGACCCTGGAGGAGGTGACAGGGAGATCCTTATCGATTGATGCGGCAGTGGGACTCCTACACTGGTTTCCACATACCCCCAAAAACAAGATTACTAGCAAATTCATCGATTTGGGGCTTCTCCTTGCTAAGCGAGAGGTGACCAGGAACTGGAAGGCACGGGCTGGTCCGACAGGGAGCCGGTGGCACAGCGAACTCTTGAAGTGGGCAGTGGGGGAAAGCACACTGAGATACCAGCTAGCTAGGAGACAGCGTAACGAGAAGGCTCAGGAGGCAGCGCTAGAATGGGAGACGTTAGTGCAGGCCCTCAGGGATTATTGCACCCCCAACGACTCTGAAAGTGAGGAAGCAGCTCGCCCCGAGTCCCGATAGACGATTGCACTTTACAGCTCTGTTGCTTTCCTCATGGGTCCTCTCACAGATCCTAATGCGGTTGTTACCGTGCACTGATGGCGGGGTTGGGGAGGGATTGCTTTGGTTTATAGTGTTTTTGAGGGTGGGGTTTACTTTCTGGGTTTTGTAGGCTTGTTTGGAAAAGCAGATGACGGACAGTGGATCATCCGGACCGGCTTCACTTTCCTGCTGAGCCCCCATTGAATTTCGCCGCCCGACCGTAGTGTTGTGGGCTGAATGGCTGTGTAAGAGTACATACTGCTGGGGGACGGAGGGTTGCGTTTCATTGATTTTATCTGATCTATAATGCTGGTCGAATATGTAACGATTTACTGATTCCTGCAATAAAAATATATTTAAAAAAAAAAAAAAATCAAGTTTGACCATAAGTGCCACCTGCCTCAGGGGGTCGTTCAAAGGCCCCTGGTAGGGCGTGCCTTAGCTAGATCTTTTGACAACATTAAATTTCAAGCCTTTTTTGCTGTGGAGTTTCTGCCTCAGGCTCCCTGCGAATCACATTCATGTCCTCCTGTGCAAGATCCTGCCTTCTGCTAATTTCCTGAGTCCTTGAGAAGGAGGGGAGAGGCATGGAGAGTCTTGTACTTTGATCTGCTGAGCCGGAGCATCTACCGTTCTCTCAGTCTACCTCTTTGGACGGATCTCCTTTGTCAGCAACAATACAGAGTCCTGCACCACATGCTCTTGAAACCAGCTGAGTGCCTTTACATATCCACCAGAAACAGCGTTACTGAAGGTAAGTAGTTTTTAATTGTCACATTCAATTTGTTAGTTTTTTTGCTAGCTTTTTCCAAGCATTGTCAAGACCAATAGAACTGACTTTAGGCAGCATTTGTGCATGTCTGTGTTTTTTTTTTTAGAGACTTTTTTATAGCGCAAACTAGACCCGAGGCATTGGGTATCGGGGCGCTTTACATGAGCACCAGTTTTGTTACAGAAGGGCACCTTCATTTTTGTTAGGCACGGGGAAATTAAGTGATTTGCCAAGAATCAAAGGATGTTGAGTGTTGTTGGTGAGACTTAAACCTGGTTCCCCAGCTTTGAGGTCGACCGATCTAGTCGTAAGGCTATAACCTCTCCCTATGTTTGTTTGCATTCACACATTATAGCCTGACCTATTAGCTTTGAGAGTGCAGGTTCTTAAGAGGACCCTAGCTTTGATAGACCTAAATGTCACTGTGGTTACTACTGTCATTTTAAATGGTGTAAACAGCCTCCTGACAGTTGAGATGGGTCACTGTAGTTCCTTTCTTATAGAGAGCTGGAGGGTCCCATTCTTCCCAAAACCACACTAATAGTTTTTGTCCATATTCTCAACTAGTGCTGCATAGATGTCTGTCTGAAGACATGTTTCACGGCTTTAGTAAATGATATGTAATCCTTTATATAACTGCTGCTTTTGCCTTGACAGTCATTTTTGTGTTTTCAGGTTCCAAAGAGTCAGGCTCAGAAGGATACAACAACCTATGC
Organism: Lissotriton vulgaris; assembly: GCF_964263255.1. Classification (NCBI taxonomy): domain Eukaryota; kingdom Metazoa; phylum Chordata; class Amphibia; order Caudata; family Salamandridae; genus Lissotriton; species Lissotriton vulgaris. The sequence continues at coordinate 92,541,153 of NC_141694.1, forward strand.
CTTAGCATGCATTATCAAGCTGTGTCAGGACAATCCCACTGTTATCCTGGTGAGTGAATCATCATACAAAGTATGAACTCAAGGCAATCGTACAGACTAGAAGATAAAGCCTGTACAAATGACTGCAGGTCTCTCATGGTTTGCTGCTGACAGATGACATTGATGATAGGGTGTGATAACGTCTCTGGGTTTCAAAATCTGAGGTCTGATGTACCATGGACTTTGCATTTTGAAGTCTAAATCTGCAGTACCCGCTATGAATTTCAGTGCATACGTTGTGAATTGCATGGAGAAAAGGTGGCAAAAGAGGAACCACCTCTCCCCCCCCCCTTTGCAATTCACGCTGGTGAGCATAAATGTTTTGCAGTGGTTTGTGGTTGAAAAATATGTAATGGGTTGTGCTGCTGAAACAAGGTGGTAATCATTCTCAAAATGGAGTTGTCACATTTTTACAGCTTAAATTATGCAATTGTAGGCTCCAGATATTGGAAGTAGAGACAATGTTCACATGGACCACTGCTTGCACGTATGTTGCATTGACACACTTACCTTTAGAATACATGGGTTGCAATGGAGGCATGTTGCAAATGCAGCAGTGGTCTGCGGCACAATGCAGTCCTTCACCCCAGCATCCCTGCTTTTTGGAGCGCTTAACAATTATTTATTAATAGTTATGAGAAGACCTATTTCCAGCTTTTGAGCACTCCTCAGACTGCAAAGGCAGAAACTTGTTTCAGATCCAGTAATTACATTTCATCCAACATGTTTTGATCTTTTGACCCCTTAAGTCAAAGATGCCTTATACTTGCCATTACTTTTTGCTCAACTGATGACTGACTTTTGAACGAGATATTTATATATATGCATGTAATATTCTGTGAACTCAAGCTTAAAAAAAGTACTAACAAAGCCAGTAGGTTTCCCTTATGTGAATTATATGCCCAGACACACAACACCAATTCACACAGTGAATTGGATGATAAATTTGATTTGTGCCAATTTGCAAACTGAACAACATACCGAACTGCTTGGACTAGGGGCCTGCCTATGGAAACATCAAACATATAGGAACATATACAATCCTTCACAACACAGAAAATCAGACAGTACAGAAGGAGGCATAGTACGCAGTTACGGTGGATGAATAGAGAGAACCAGGGGAAAATATTTGTTTATCCAGTATTGGGGTATCTTTCATAGATTCACATGCCTAAATCATTCCCCATCATCGAGATGGGAGTCCCACGGTAAAATATTCAAGCGGTACCTTAACTCCCATCATGCGCTATAATGGCCAAAGGCCATCTAAACAGTAGCCTATGTATGTCCTTTTTAAACAAGCATTTGCAATGCAATAGGTCTCGCATTAGGAAAGTTTGAGCTATTGGTATTGTAAATGGCAAAGTTTTTATTTATGTGTTGTTTTTGAAAATATCGAAATTAATAGCTTTGTCATTTACAATGCCAATAGTTATAGCTTTCGCAAATGTGATACCTATAGCATTTGTAATGCAATATGTACTCCTCTGTAAATCTATTATCTTATTTATCATAAAATGCAACTGGTTTCCCTTCTTTAGACCTCTGCCTAACATATATATCATATGGGGAAATGCAGAGCTAACCAGAACTGCCGGCGTACATACCACACAACTACAGGTGTGCTTTTAACTCTCACATTTCATTCCATCACAATGTTAAGCACACGATCCTTAATAACTCGATAACTGCACTTTGGTACTCATCCTGCACAACCTACAACTACTTCCCACAAACGCTCAAAACAAGGAACGCACCCTCCCAGCCACATTCCCACATGGTGTAGCTTACCATCCGTGCCAGTAAGGGCTTTAGCACTCCACGGAAGGCTAGTAAGTCCTACACAAATGTTACAGTACAATAGCACTTTCTAATGTAAGCTGCACAAAAACACGACTTGGACGACTAAGGCATGTTGGCCATTTTTTTAGTTTTTACACCTTCATGAGGGATGAATGCTCTAGATACACATCAGTCGAAGTATAGGGACAATGTGGCTCCATAGGTCACAATGAAAACCCTCACAACTTATAAGGCGTGACACTTCGTTTAGCAGACCTTAAAAAGAAAGGCCGAGCACTCGGATTGCAGTTTTCTCTTACCTTACAACAACTGCGAGGGCAGGGAAATCTTCGCGAGAGCGCGTGCTGCAGCCCGTCCAGAGCTTGCGCCGCCGGCCTGCGACCAGGAAGTCAGGCAGGCCGGGCGGGACAACCGGAAACAGGAAGTAGGAGGGCTGGAGCCTACCCCGCCTCCCATGGAAGAGCCGCGGCTGTTTGGAGCACCGGAGCAGGCAGGATCCTACCCTGCGCCCCGGTGCCGAAGGAGGGAGGAAGAGTCCTGCTGCCGGGCCCTGCAGCTGCCGATGAGAGAAGCCGCTGCCGCCGCACCAAGGAAGCTGGTGAGTGTGGCTTCGCCTTGTTGATGATCTGCGAGGGCGGGGGGGCATGTGTGTGCGCGCGTGCGGCGGTGGGGGGCTGTGTGTGAGCGTGCGTGCGTGTGTGTATGTGTCTTGGAGTCTGTGTGTGTGACTGTGGGGGGGAGAGGGGGTGTGTGTGAGCGAGTGCCTGTCTGTTTGTGTATATGCGCGCCTGAGCTGTGAGGGCGGGGGGGCATGTGTGTGTGCGCGTGCGACGGTGGGGGGCTGTGTGTGAGCGTGCGTGCGTGTGTGTATGTGTCTTGGAGTCTGTGTGTGTGACTGTGGGGGGGAGAGGGGGTGTGTGTGAGCGGGTGTCTGTCTGCTGTTTGTGTATATGCGCGCGCATGTGCACGGCGCGGGACGGAACGTGCGCGTTCGCGCACCCAAATCTGCCTTCAAAAGCTCGTAACACTTTCTTGTCCTCATTTCCCCGAGTCAGATAACTATAAGTCTCCAACCTGGACGCATCCTTCGGATGCGAATTCCAGGGCGAGACCTAAAAAGGACCAAATGTTGGCATTCAGCCAATCAGCTGTAAGCACCCTCTAGAACACTTCCAGCAGAGGTCAGTTCTCTCTTTTCACCGCACATCGTGTAGATGGGAGTCTCCCTGAGTGCTACTCAATTTCTTCTCTTCAGCAAATTTGGACATCATGTCAGACAAAAGAGGCATTTTCCGCCCTCGTAAAACCTGTGGGAAGTAAAGGGTCCATGTGGATAAACCACACAAGGAATGTAAGAATTGCCTATATCCTAGGCATGAGGTGAGAGATTGTGAAATCTGTCTCACTTTCTCAAACAAGACCCTCAAAGACAGAGAGGGAACATTGGTATTGTGGCTCCAAACCACAAAACACAATCTCATCCTTCTGATGAAGAAGAGGGCAGAGCTTCAACATCCCACAAGAAGACTAGATCCAAGGACAGTTTCTCAGGTGAGGGAAGAAAATATTTTAATCCTTCTCAGGAAAGGGCTTCAAGTAAGGAGAAAGATACTAAACATGCCTTTGAACCAGCATTATCTGCGCCCTCAACACCTGTCAGGAAGGATTGAGATCGCCCTAGAGCCTCCTCTTCTGATCCTGTAAGTAGGAAAACCGTGAAAAAGTAATCGCGAACGACAATCTTTCTCTCGTCGACGACGATCTATGTAACATAGTCAACGCTATCGGCAATGACGTTGATCCAGTCTCCAATTCTCTCTAACAGAGTCTCCACGTTGACGATGAGAGCTTCATCACCGACGAAGACCTTCAACGCCCCTCCGTCGGCTGCAATGCTGTCAACGAAGATCCCTATGATGACGGACTCGTCCACTGGTGGTCCGTCGAGGAAGACACAGTGGACGACAGAGATCCCATCGACGACCGAGACATCGTCGACAAAGGCATCGTGGACGATGACACCGTTGATAACAATGAGGCCGACAACAGCTCTGTCGATGAAAGAAGTTTCCTTTCCCAAACCTTCTGCACCGTTGACGCTTCAGTTAACAAGGATTACTCAAGTCACTAGAGTAACAAAGAGATTCTTACACCCGTCTATGCAGGACTATAGCAAGGTATAGCCTTTGCTTCCATGAGATCTTTTGGAAGGGTATGTAGAAAAAGGAGGATGATGATTGCATCCATGGGGTAGCTCACAGCCCCTCTGAGCTTCATGTGAAGTGCCAGGAGGATAAGAAGGAGAATGAAGACTATCAGGAAGAGGCACAATATTACCAGCAGGGGTATATGGCTCCACGTCATAGTTATCAATTTAACTTCTGACCGGAACCACACCCCAAGGACATGGCCCATCTACCGCTATCGTTAATCGAGGATCTTCATGCCATGTTGGCGGATTATAGACCAAGATTCCCTCAGCAACATCAATCAGAGAATCAGGTACCTCAAGTGGAAGAACCTGCAGGTACACCAGGTCTTCTACCGCCTAGCACACCTGTGAATATGCCGGGCTCGGGCAGCCGACCCAGGAGCACAGAACACTTCCTCCTCAGAAGAAGATGTAGAGGAAGGTGAACTGCCAGATCCAATATCTGCTCCTGACCCTTGGGATGACTACTTGATTCCAACACCATCCCTTCCTCTGCACCTTCTGTCAGACTCTCCTCCAGAAGATATTGGGGGGGTTTCACAACTTAATGCAGAGGGCAGCCAACAGGTTTTATTTGCCTATTGCAGTGAAGCAAACCGAATGTTTCCTATACAACTTCAAGGAAGACACAAGAAAAGTCGTACGCTCCATACCTATTATTGACCATATATGGCAGGAGGACATCAGGATTATAAAAAAACAGTGCCCCTTCCACCAGTACTGCCTCGTGTGCAGAAGAAGTATAGCGCTCCGGATGACTCTCCATCTTTCCTTATTGGACATCCTAAGGCAGATTCGGTCATCTCTAAGGCAGCAAAAGGTGTTCTAGGAACCTGGCTTCCCGGATTACTAATCCCCCCTACCCCCTGATAAGGAAGGGCATTGAAAGGACATTCTTGGAAAAAGATTTTCTATAATGGCAGCTGTGACAATCAGAGCAGCAAATGCTCTAGCCATTATCAGCGGCTATGACCGCCAGATGTGGTCCGACATGGCAGGGCTAATAGACCTTATCCCCGGAGGAAAGCAGACAAGATGCACGCAAGATACTGCTGGAGGGTGAGCGTGCAGCTTCAGAGACAATTGACTGTGCCCTTGATGTGGTAAATACTGGTTGTAGACACTTAGCTGGAGCAGCTGTTCTTGGACATCAGTGATGGCTAAGAGCAACCACCTTTAGACCTGAGGTACAAGCAAAGGTTCTAGATATGGCTTTTGACGGTGAGTCACTCTTCGGAAAACACATTAATGACGCTCTATTGGCAATAAAATATGATACTGATACCGCAAATTCATTGGGCGCTCTGCAGTACAGAAGGGTACTAATCAGAGGTGCTGGAGGGCGAGGATTCGCCACTACAAATGAGGATACCAAAGAGCTCCACAATATCAGCCATATCAAGCTCAATATGGGCAGTTTTCTAACCCCTCATCTTATCGTCAACCATCTACAGCTGGTTTCTCTCGCCAGGGAGGCCGCATCAAGCACCCTAACAAGGCCGCAGCTCTGGCAGAAGGCAAATGAGCACATCCGGGTACCAGCCCATCTTACCTCCCTACCTGTGGGTGTGAACATTTCCAGTTAGGTACAATGGTGGCACAAGATAATATCAGATAGCTGGGTGTTGGACCTAGTCGCCAATGGTCACACTGTAGAGTTCCATCAGCGGCCACCAACCACTCCACCTGGGGATCCCCCTCCCCCCTCGTCTTATTACCAAAAGAAGTCTTGGCCATGTTTCTCAAAGAAGCAATTGAAGAAGTATCTTTCGCTCAGAAGGGAAAAGATTTTTATTCTTGTTTTTTCCTAATAAAAAAGAAATGTGGAGAATGGATACCTGTTATGAACCTAAAGAATCTCAACAAGTTTCTCAAGAAGCAGACGTTCAGGATGGTAACACTGTCTGATATTCTGAGCTGCCTAAACAAAGGAGATTTCATGACTTCACTGGACGTGGAAAACGCATATTTCCATATCCCAATCCATTGGAAAGACTGGAAATTCCTAAGGTTCATGGTGGCTGGTACCCACTATCAATTCAAAGTACTCCTGTTTGCCTTCAAATCAACACCACAGCCCTTAACTAAGTGACTGGCACCAGCAGCGGCAACCCTGTGGTCTCGGGGGTTTCAAGTCTTTCCGTACCTCAATGTGAGAAGTTAGCCTGGCATATGTTGTCTTCTATTCTAGTGGGCTCCTTGCACCAGTCTAAACGACCCTTATGATGGTGGTTGTAAAGTCAACCTTATAGACCAGCTATCCTAGTGGTAGCATGGACAAAGCAGTCTTAGGCTAAAACTTCAGAGAGCATGTGAAGCCAGCTGTTTTACCATATATAATCCCTTGAATACCAGATGAAAGGACACCACACAAGGTATATATCAAATATATATGTATTTATTACTAACACATCCCTCTGACTCCTTTATGATGTCAGAGTTCGAGATACGTTACAAGTTACTCATTAAGCATACTATAAGCTGCACAAATACAAATCTGCCCTAGGGGCCTCACGAACCATATACTATGAAAGTGGTATAAGGACCACTTCAGAAATAGTGAATAGGCCTAGGGAATCGCTGGGGCTACACTGAACAACCAAGGGTTTGGAAGTAGGAGGCCCACGGGAGGCGTGTGCAATGTCTAAACACACACGCGAGTTACCATAGAGTTATAATGGGAACGTAAAAGTCACAATGTAGGTGATTTAGGACACTCCGGATGGACTACGGTAAAACCCCTTTAAGCTAGGACACTTCGAGAGTCAACACCCACGGGAGCACCGGAGCACTCGAGTTACCTCACCCAGGGAAGCCGGGTGCATAGGTGTCTTTTCGTGTTGGGTTTCATCACTGTTTCCTATGGAGAGCTGCAAAGAAATGCTGCAGGCGGCCAGGAAAGAAGTGGCCGGTTGGATCCAAGGGCGGATCGAAGATGTGAAGAACCTGAAAGCAGAGGGGACAGAGTCTGGGTCACTAGCCAGTGACCAGGAAGGAACCATGCGATGTTGAGTGTTTCAGGTGAAGAAGGTGAAGCTTGTCTCTGCAGCCACGAGGACCAGGAGATGACGACGACCACCAGGAGCTGGATTCGAGCTGTCCCACGAAGGATCTAGTTGACTGCGGTGTCCGTATTTGATTGGACCCAACAAGCCTTGGCAAATGCAATCCACGCAGGAAGGGAAGATTGGCTTCAGATCAGACCAGCAAGGTCTGAGGGGCTACTCCTTTGGAGGGAAGCTGGAGCAAGCCTGGAGCTACCAGGCCAGAGGTGTAAATTCAAGATGGAGTCTTCGGAGGGCTAACTAGCCTAATGGCATGCAACTGGGATGACGTGTTGAGCTGAAATGCAAACACGGACCCCACGCGACACTCGTGGATTGTGGAGGGCTGTGCGTCGGTGCAAATGGAGCTCAGGTCTGGGGCATCTCAAAACCCAATGCACAACTACGAAGGTACCTCAGAAGCTGCACAATTAGCAAAATACAGGATGTCCAGGGAGTCCGGTCCCACGTCTCATGTGTCCGCCACGGGTCTAAGCTTTGCTGTGGATCTGGGTCGGAGTCGGAGAAGTCTGGAAGTCCAGGTCCTATGTCGCTGAATCTTAGGGATCCGGCGGGAGCCTCGACAAAGTAGACTGGCAAGTTACTGGTGGTGCCTGTTTGCACAGGGTGGTCAGTCCTTGACCACAAGGGAGATGTCTTCAGTCTTCTAGTCCGAATAGAACGTCGAAGGTCTAAGAGTTCTGTATCAAAGTTTCGTTCCAGGATAATCGAAAGTCTCTAGACACAGCTCCTAGCTTTATACTAATCTAAGGGGCTGGATTACCTGCTAGGTCCCTCCTATGGGTGGGACCTGGGAAGGGGGTGGTTACACCCCTTTCCCTTTGTCCAGTTTCGCGCCAGAGCTGGGGCTGGAGTGCCCCAGCAACTGGTTTGAACCGAGCTATGCATGGAGCACCTTGTGTGCCCCAGGTAGTGTCTGGAAATGCATCTTTCCTTTCAGCCCACCCTGCCCCAATACACTGTAGGTTGTCTGGAGAGGTGCTAGCACCTCCCTCGACAGGAAATCTATTGTCCAAGCCTCTCTCGCTGGAGTTTCCCCCAGCTGCAGGAGGTCAGACTTGTGTCTGTGGCAGCAGCACCCATTTTGTGATGCTGAGGCTCTGTTTAACTTTCACCGGGTAAAGCAGTAACTACATGTCTTCTCCCTCTAGAAGGGTGGAATGCTACCCTTGTCGCCAGAACTGGCGAGGGGGTAGTATTCCAAAGTGTTTGAGACCTTACACAACATGTTTCGATAAAGCCAAACCAAAGTTAGCAATAACCGCGAGGATAATAATGCGCTTAAAAGTATATGGAATGGCTGAACAGCTATAAGGAAATGGATCCGAAAGCTGCAGAAGGGCTCAGCTCATGCTAGAGCACCCTCTCACATAAAACCAAGCACTCTGCCTCCAGGATTGTTAAGACCTGCCATAGGAGTAACTTGTAGGTGTATATGTGTCTATATGTAAGGGTAGATATACCGATACTATATCTAAGCAAGGGGTGATTACACCACCTTGTCCCAGCTGAGTGATCAGCCAGTGGTGTCAGTTTGGATGGCCAGCCAGGGGTGGCATAATACATGCTGCAGCCCCTGGTAGGCCTTGAATGCACCTATGCCCTAGGTACCTATGATACACTATACAGGGGCTCACAAAGGTGGCCCATTTCCCAATTAGGTATGTACCTAAAGTTCATGGTATCAATTTAAAGAGAGAACAGCTGGGCTGTTGGTCTGATTAGCAGGCCCACAGCCACACTGAAGTCGAAAAGCCAGAGAATCACAGCAAAAAGTGGGGGTGACCATAGGAAGCAGACCCTACTCTCCTACACTCAACAATTTAGAAGGCCAAATGCCAGTACTATGCCAGCATATTCCCTCTACCAGGGTCAAGGGGGAATGCCCTTTCAATGTGATGGTCAGGGATATATGCCTTCTCTTTTCCCCCCATTCCGTTAAAATTCCAAGATACTATCCAAGATTAAATCGGAAGACTGTTGTCTGATCCTGATAGCACCACGTTGGCCTAGGCAATACTGGTTCCTAGAACTGCTTCTACTGTCGGAGTCCAAACCCATTCACCTGCTGCTATCTTCAATGATGTTATCGAGTCCCAAGGGCCAAGTGAATCATCCGGACTCACACTCGCTTCAATGCACGCATGGCTCTTGAATTCCGTGAATTTAAGGACCTAAATATACCGCAAGAGTGTAGGTAGATCATTGCTAAATCCCGTGCTGAAAGCACTATCAAAACATATAGTTTCAAATGGAGACGTTTCTGGTGAGAAAGAAATAATGTTCACCCACTCCAAGCTCTCGCTGAGCAGATTTTGCCATATCTCCTCTCTCTTTCGCTAAATCATGTCTCACTTTCTCTTCAGGGAATGTTCACCTGGCTCTGCAATTTCCCGTTATAGGAAATCTCGAACTCCTTCTCTCTGTGCATCTAGTCTTACAAAGCAGTTCATGAGAGTTCTTATCTGCGCATTTTCCCCGGTGCGTGCGCCTCCTCCGGAATGGAAGGTTAATGTGGTCCTGGCGCAGTTGATGAGACAACCATTTGGACCAATTCACAAGGTGGAGCATACATTTCTCCATCGAAGGTATCCTTCTTACGAGCTATTACTTCTGCAAGGAGAGTGAGCGAAATACAAGCCTTTACAGTCAAGGAAACTTTTCTACATTTCACTGAAAACTATGTAACTCTACGAACGAAACTGACGTTTAAGGTACCAACACAGTTTCACCTCAACTCGCCGGTGATATTACAATCTTTCTTTCCACACCCATCTAGTCCAGCAGAACGGGATTTGCATACGTTGGATATCAAGAGATGGTTGAAATTCTACCTACAGAAGACGGAGGAGATAAGGAAAACAGATCAGCTCCTGGTCGCTTAGGGACAAGGAAAACCAGGAATGGCAGTAACAAAGGCCACTGTCGCCAGATGCGTCTCATCCGCAATCCAGTTCTGTCACGAAAGGCAAACCAGCCACTGACAGCAAGAACTAAAGCACACTCCATAAGAACAGTTCCTGCATCAGCAGCTTTGTTTGTGAGAGTGACTTTAGACAAAATATGCCGTGCTGCGACATGGAAGAATGTTTACAAAGCATTACTGCCTGCAATCTACGCAACAAGAGGATAGAGCGGTTGGCCAAGCGGTACTGCGAAATCTCTTCAATTAATATCAGCCTCTTTGTTTGCAATACGGGGAGCACTTTCTTTATTTTAATGAAGGTATTGGATATGCTTGAAAATGTGTAGAAAAACGAATATATAACTGTATTTGACTATTTTTTAAATATTTGAATGCTTGTGTATATTGGAAGATTTACTGCAACAGTAGTGGTTTTAGCATTTTATTCTGCTGGAATGTTTAGTGCACACATTCTATGCAGGATATTGAATGATTATTAGCAATGTTACTAGTATATGTCTATAGCATTGGGAGTTTTAAGTTACATGTCTCCCACCGTCCACTAATGACAGTACAGTTTTATGGTACTGCCTGCTATTCTGATTCCGGCATGTGAATCTATGAAAGATATCCCAATATTGGATAAAAAAATAAGTTACTTACCTGTAACTACGGTTATCCAGTATTGGTATCTTTCATAGATTCACATGCCTGAATCAGTCCTTGTCGAGATGGGAGTCCTACTGTGAAATATTAAAGCAGTGCCTTAAATCCTTCATAGGCTATAATGGCCAAAGGCCATCTAAACAGTAGCCTATCTATCCTTTTTAAAAAAGGACCAAATATTGGCATTCAGCCAATCAGCTGTTAGCACCCTCTAGAACACTCCCAGCAGAGGCCAGTTCTCCTCAGTTTTTCTAAGCACTAGTGGGAAGTAAGGATCCCAAAATCAATGAGAACTGACTCCATGGGGAGGAATGTGGGTTGCATGTGAATCTATGAAAGATACCAATACTGGATAACCGTAGTTACAGGTAAGTAACTTATTTTCTCGTCAATGCCCAACCATTCTTGTATCTCTTGTATAAGCTATCACTTCTAGTAAATGATAGGTGACTTCTGTTTCAATGTGTATTCAGTTGTTATCCTCTATGAAGTGGTCACCTGCTGGTAAAAATGCAGTGTTCTCTGCCTTCCCATTCCATGATTAGCCTCTTTGCTATAATCATGGATATTTAGCAGCCCAGTTCAGTAATTTACTTTATTTATATCATGAACTACACATTTACAGAACTTTTGTTGCACTGTTGGGGACTCCCATAATCACAGCCCTGTTAGCTCTCCAGCTACGACTTCTCCTGTCCTTGACTATGAAATGAAATGAAATGAAATGAAATGAAATGAAATGAAAAGAGATTTATAAAGCGCATGGCTGCCCTTGAGCGTCCCAGCGCTGAAACAAAACACAGGACCACCACCCAAACACAACTGAAGCAAAGCCTAACGGGGGAAGAGATAAGTTTTCAATGCCTTGCGGAAACGCACTAGATTGGGTTCTTTCCGCAGGGCCGTCGGCAGAGCATTCCATAGTTGGCCTGCATTAATAGAGAACCGGCGACCGCCGGACTTCACCTTTTTGGCTCTGGGTATCACCACAAAATTACAATCATCCGAGCGAAGGGCTCGCGTAGGTTTGTAAGGGCGCACCAGGTCTCTAAGGATTGGAGGGCCTGATCCTTGCAAAGCTTTGAACACGATGCAAAGGGATTTAAATTTTATGCGAGCTCGGATTGGAAGCCAATGCAAGGCCTTGAGAGCAGGCTTAGCTGATGATCTTTTGGCAGTACCAGTGAGCATTCTTGCAGCCGCATTCTGAGCCCTTTGGAGCACATTCAGGGTGGATTCTGGTGAGCCAAGGAATAAGGCATTGCTATAATCCAGCCTTGACATGACTAATCCTTGAACCAGAAGTTTCCGGGAGTTTTCCGGGAGTAGCGGGAGGATCTTCCGTACTGACCTGAGCAGTCCATAGCAGGTCCCTGCCACTCGTTTAGCTTGAGTGGTCATTGACAGTTCAGGTTCAAGCCAAACCCCCAAACTTTTTATTGCTTCTTTGGGAGCTGGGGGGGCACCTAGACTGTCCGGCCACATGGATTTGGGGAGTGTTGAACATAGATTGCCAAGAAGCATCAGCTCCGTTTTCGTCCCATTTAGTTTGAGCCGGGACTCCGACATCCATGACATGATGTTAACAAGACATGATGCGAACATTTCCCCCTGGCTTTCCGAGAGGGACAGCGAGACGATCAATTGAGTGTCGTCTGCGTAGGTTGCGATTTTCACCCCGAAGGGTGAAACCACCTCCTCCAGTGGGGCCATGTAGATGTTAAAAAGCGTAGGGCTCAGTGAGGAGCCCTGCGGTACTCCACACTGAAGGGGGGTAGGCAGAGATCGAAGATTGCCTTCGCAGACCTGATAAGTCCGGCCACTCAAGTACGACGCGAGCCATTTGAGGGCCGACCCTCTCACTCCAATCTTCCCCAAACGGTTGATCAGGATATTATGATCAACCGTATCAAATGCAGCGCTTAGATCCAGGAGGACCACCGCAGCGGATCCTCCCGAATCCAAGATGCATCTGCCTTCCTCCACCATTGAAATCAAGGCCGAATCGGTTCCCTGGCCAGGCCGAAAGCCCGTCTGAGTGCGACCCAGTAGATCATTAAATTCCAGGAAATGCGAAAGGTGGCGGTTGGCAAACTTCTCGGCGATCTTATTCAGCCCGGGCAGAAGCGAGATGGGACGGTAATTCGCCAAATCGGCCGGATCAAGGCCTGGCTTTTTCAGAAGGGCCTTGACTAAACTGCTCGACCACACTACCACAAATAGAGCACTTGGGATTATTAATTTAAGCCCAGTAAACCAATAAGGGTCATCTGTACTTTTGGTATGGTGTGCCCTTACTTGTCCCTGGCCACATAAAAAATCACCTTCCTAAAATGAAAAACAACAACAACAGATCGGCGACGAGAAAGACGACGTTCCCATACAAAGGGGTGTCAGCCTGTGCAGTCGCTCTAAGTCACCTCCGAGGAGCCCAGCCTATATGATGAGGAACACGAGTCAGCAATGTTGGCAGTAGAACCTCCAGATGGACAGACTGAATCAGGCTGGGAGCCCAAGATGTAGAGGACATCAATGACAGCGAGTACCCAATGTCCACAGACCTCCCTCCTACACCAAAAGTCTGCCTACACAGCCCACTCACCAATGCCCGGGTGCTCTACAGCCTTTGGGTTCTGGCCGACACCGAGAGCATGCCTTTTAGCTGAGACTGCCGTCAATGCCAATACGGCTCTATGCCATAGGGACAGGCTTTGAGGTGAATCGCAGCAAACACTGTGTAGACTGTCATCGATGCTTGTGCAGCCTTTGGTGCCACCAAATTCTCCAACACCCCATCTCCATCATGAGACTAGAAAACCTTTGGAGCCAAGCAAGCGTCCGGCATCTACACCTACCTCATCAGAGCCAAGCCATACATCGACTCCAAAAAAAACAATGCCTTGAACTGCTTTGGCGTCGAGCACCTACGCTCCATTTGAGCATAGAAAGAAACAAACTGAGAAGGGTATGATGCCCAAGAAAAGCAGGACAATAACATCAGAAACAGAGGGAAAGTCATTTGAAAAGCTTAGACACAAGAAGCGCTCTATGGAGGGCGGCACCTTGCCAAAGAAGTCCCATAAACTGTAATGATCTTGACTTCCCAAAGCCTCTTTCAAAGATGAAGTGTGGACCGTAAAGCCTCTGGCCCTATGCAATTCAACAACATCACCACCTGCACAGTCACCATTGTCCATACACTTGCAGGGAGTCCTAGGCATTCTGAACATGACACAGACTCAGGGGAAGACCCACCCCATATCCCTGGGATGCATACAGTGTACTGCCAGATACAGATATTCAAGACCCAGTACCAGCTACGTCATCACCTCCAGATGATATCTCCTTCTAATATAGAGTCATTCAGTGCCCTGTTGAATATCATAAAGTACAAATGTACACTACGGAGCAGGGAACAGACTTTCTATTTGAGACACTCTGCGTATGATAGGGTTCATGCATGCTCAAAATTAGAGTCCTTACGCCTCGCATTGAGAGTAAGTACAAACTTTCCCCTGTTTGGGTATCAGGAGATGCCCAACAGCTGTCTCCCTAGTGCAGGGAAGAGAGCTGATTCCCAGAGTACTAAAGACACTCTTTCTCTGGATAAGAAAAGCAAGCAAATAAATGCGGAAAGAAACCAAGTAGCAGTGGGTCTGCTAATCATTGGCGCATAACTAACTCAGTAGAGTTACTTGCCCGGTATGACAGGGCCACTTGGGATAGTATAAAAGCGCAAATGCAACATTTTCCCAGAGCAATGTAGAAATGGGGGTGGGAGAGCTAGTCCTAGAAGGTTGACAGATCTCCAATGCAACCTTATGCTGTGTCCTAGATTGCGTGGACACTGCTTTGAGGGGAATCGGAATGAACTCCTCCATTCTCCTACATAGGTATGCCTGCCTATGCACCTCTGGGTTCAAGCCTGATGCGCAGAAGCACCTCCTCAATGCCCCTCTGATGAGGACCATCTCTTCGGCCCAGAGGTGGACTCCCAGCTAGAGAAAATTAAGAAAGACACAAAGACCGCTCAATCCACTGGAGCTCTGCAGTCCACTACGCCATGCCAACTATAGTTTTGTCGGTATCAAGGCAGAAGGACTTCCAAAAGCAGCGGAGCAATATCGTCAGCAAGCAGCCAAAAGCTACTACAGAGGAGGTTTTAAACAGAGGGGGTAGAGGTAGAGGAGCTCGCGCAACTGAGCCTCTACCTCCAAAAACCTTAAGAGTGTTAAAAAATTGTATTTAGATGAAACAAAGACCATCAGAAGTCTCATCAATTGTTTCCAAACTATGGTGCCATCAGGACCGGTTTCCACGCCTCCAAGCACTCCATTTCCAGATGGATAGTGTCTTGCAATAAGCTGGTTTATCAATTGGCAAATAAACCCTTACTGGTTTCTCCAAAAGCTCATTCCACTAGGGGAAAAGCAGCTTCTATAGCTTTTCAACCTAATGTACCGATGGCCGAGATCTGCTAGGCAGCAACTTGGAAATCGGTGCATACGTTCACAAGACATTATTGTCTCTATTCTGATTCCAGAGCAGATACCCAAGTAGGCCAACCCTTCTTAAAAAATGTATTCCAATGATGAGTTTGTTGGAATTGGTATTCTTTGATGTTTACTGCTATTTTTATGGTTCTCATTTGCCCGCAGGAAGAAGGGATGGGCTTGCTACTCGATTCATGTGCTTATAGCTACTGATGAGGATCCCCTGGGGGGGGCGTGGCTTGGACGCCGGAGGGAATGGCGGCGTGAGCCCGGAGCTCCGCGCCCGATCCCCACAAGTATCCTGAAAATCCGAGCGGTGCCCGCGTGAACGACACCACTCACGCTGGGGCGACAGAAAACATTGGCAGCAGCATCCCGGGGGCTGAGAGAAGTACCCTACCAGCGTCGCATTGACCCGAGCGGGGGGACGGCCGGGTTCGATGAAGAAGGCGGCCCAACATGGCGGACGCGGCCGCAGCTAGCGCCCGCGAGCATTGAAACCCGGCGACGCATGGCGTGATTAGAAGCGGGTAGCACGGAGGAGCTGAGAGAGCGCCAGCGGTCTGCCCGGCTGAAGGAGAGGAAGGGGCCAGCACTCAGCAACACGCATTTTCGCACCCGACTCCACAGCCGCTTCACAGAGCTGATGCAATTTAAAATGGCGGCTGAGCTCTACGCCGCGAAAGGAAGGAAGCCGGTGAGGAGATCGAGGGTCGAGAGGGGGCGTTGGGCTCTGTGGGCGGTCCAGCGCCTGGGCCGCTGCTTGCACACGAGAAGTGGGGCCGAAGTGAGTGCCCGTGGGACCGAGGGGACGGGCTCGAGGTAGCTGGGCGCAGCCCCGGGAAGAGGAGGAGTAACGGCTGCAGCGGCGGAGACTCGTGTGAGGCTCGGCGGTTTGAGCGGAGACCCCTGCACCAGGAGATCGCGCCTCCAAGCAGGGAGGTACTGATTGCGCCTCCGATGGTGATGACCTTAGACTGCACCACTGCGGGGACATGGTAGATCCAAGGTGCGGTGCACTATGCCCTCAGCCGAGCAGAAGCCGGGAATACTGCGCCTGATTGCCTGCAGAGGAGAAAGCGATCTGCTCGGTCCTGTGGAAGACCGAGACCCTGACCTGCCTGAGAGCGACCCCCTCTGCAGTTACACTCAGCTGACGGTGCGGCCTTTGGAGCAAGCGGGGGCAAGTTGATTGGCGCTCCCCAAGGACAAATGCCCAGGAGAGACTACCATAGAACCACCGCAGGGCAGGACTCCGGGGCCAATACCGAGCTGACATTGGCTGTTGTTGAGGACCCAAGGACATTCCAGTGGGGTGACCCTGCAAGCCCTGACTGCGATTATACAACACAGTTGAGCCACATAATTGCCCCAGTGAGGTGGACGAGGGGTGCTGAGAGGCAGAGCGCGTATTCCCAGAATAGTCTTTGGCGCCCGCGGACCCACCTAAGGTGCTAACACGACACCGGATATATGCCCGAGCTGGGAATCATCCTGTTACAAAGTGCCAAGGGGGCGTCGGACTTGGGCTGCAGAGGGAGGCGCTAGGGACCCACAGGTGAGCGAGGACGACTGTTCTGGCAGACCTTTCTTGCTGGGGTGCTGCTGGAGTTGCAGAGGCGAGAATTCCAAGATTGGTGACCTGCCGGGGGCCCTGGCTGCGCATCCCCGAGCTGCTCGGGATCGTGGGTTCCTCCTTCTCACTGAAGTACTGCACGGCTCGACAGTGGCACTAGCATGATGGGGAAGAACAAGGGGAAGGTCGATGAGGTTGCGAGCTCGGAAAAGCCTGCGGGCTCTGCCCCGGGGCCTGCGGACCTGCAACAAGGACCGGATACTGGAGGCCATTGCGAAGACAAAGGAAGCTTTGCAGCATGACATCGCTCAAGTGGCGACGGGGCTGGGGCTCCTTCGCGAGGACCATGCCAAACTTAAAGACGGGGTCAAGGACACGGAAGACTCCCTGCGGGAACTGGCCCCTGCTCACAAGTCAATGGAGGTGAAACTAGCGGACGCACTGGATCGAATACAATCGCTGGAAAGGAGGGCAGAGGATGCCGAAAACCGAAGTAGGCGCAACAACGTTCGCTTAGTGGGCCTGCCCGAGAAAACAGAAGACGGAGACATGATTGACTACCTGGACAAGTGGTTTAAATCGGAAGTGACACCAGAAGGCCTATCGCCTTTCTTCACGCTTGAACGTGCACACCGTGTTCCGGCTGGGTCTCCCAAAACAGGCCAGCCACCCAGACCGGTGATAATTAAGTTGTTACACTACAAGGACAGGGACTTGCTCCTCCAGAGGGCCCGCGACGCGGGTCCATTTCAGGTAGCTAATAGCAAAGTAACACTGTTCCCTGACTACACTTATGAGACACAGCGACTGCGTGCCTCCTTTTTGTCCATAAAACGAGAACTGAGGACTGAAGGCATACAATATTCCCTGCTCTTCCCGGCCAAGCTCAGAGTGGTTTTGGACGATAAGACGCACTTCTTTACCACATCGGCGGACGCTTGGGCATGGTGGGAAACGTACAAGGCGGGCACGGATGGAGCAAAAATCAGGGTAGACAAGGAACGGCGCCTACCATAACAGCGGAAATCACAGAGACTCCTCAGGCGACGACAAGGATCCCGGACGCCTTCGATGTCACAAATGGAATGGAAGGGGAGAGGAGAGCAGCGCTGCAGGCAGTAGTGGAACTGTTGTGAACTGCCACAGCTCCGTCGCGACAGGGCACAGATACAGAAGGCCGAGCCACAGGCTCGGAAACGGACCAATCGGACGCCAACAGCATCAGAGGCCCGATAGTGACGCCTCAGACATTGGAGGAAATCCTGGAGAACTGATGCGAGAACTGGGTGAGACAGATCCTTACGACAACAGGGGGGAACTATGTTGAACGATACGATAATGTCCTGTGCTACAAGTCATTCCACCACGGCTAGTTATAAGGGGTTCACAAGGGCGGGGGCGTGGGGCTGGCACGGCCGCCTTCTGGTCAACAGTTGCACCCTATTGGCCCATAAGGCTACCACAGTGACGACTGCGATATAGGTGGGGGGGTTAAGTTGGTAATTTGAGTTTGGATGGGAGCTGATAGAGTGATATTGGGTCCTGTTCTGGGGCGGAGTGGACTGTGGGGGACTCACTCTGTTGGGGGTTAACTGTTTTGGTTCTAGGGACAAGTTTGGGAGACACCACCACCCACGCATGGGTTTTGGATTGTTTCATACTGCACCAGCTGCCATGGGATAATGGCTAATGTGGGAACGTTGAGATGTATAACCTGGAATGTGAGGGGGTTACACACAATGACAAGTAGGCACAAAATACACGCCTATTTGACCCGCAGGGGGATCCATATTGCCTTACTCCAAGAAACACATCTGATGAAACAGGAAGGGGTGGCACTGCAGCGCAGATGGAGAGGGCAACTGTATCATACCACATACTCTGCGTATGCTAGAGGAGCATTGATCTGGATCCGGGCGGGCACTCCATTTCAGGTGACTAGGCAAACAATTGACCCTGAGGGCAGGTATGTAGCGATAGAAGGGAAACTGCAAGGCAGGGATATCGCCTTATGTAGCATATATGCACCAAACACTGACCAGTTGCCCTTCTTGACTCGTCTCTCTGGGGCGCTTGCCCATTACTTAGCGGGTCCTGTTTTGATAGGAGGGGACTTCAACTAAGTCACGGATGTAACATTGGACAGGTCTCACCCACCGCTGAGAGATTCCCCAGTATACCAACTTACGAAGGGTAGACTTGATTGGCAGGGGAGGTGGGGATTGGTCGATGCTTGGCGCACACAACACCCATTGGAGAAAGACTACTCATACTTCTCTAGTCTGCACGATTTACACGTTAGACTTGATGCAATGTTGTGTTCACCGACGGTGATACGATCGCGCGAACTGAATATCTTGCTAGGACGATATCGGATCATAACCCCATGCTGATTACGATGAACTGGATGATCGAACGCTCATGTGTCCCAACATGGAAACTGCGACCTGAGACATTGGACGACCTACTGTTTCACGCAGCGCTTGAGGAAGGGATCACACAATACTTTGCTGAAAATGACGGCACTACGGCATCCAAGGCGATAGAATGGAACGCCTTCAAGGTTGTTCTCAGGGGCCAATGCATCGGGAAACATGCTGGAGTGCGTAGGGTGCTGCTATGAGATCTAGACAAGGCGGAGGTTAAACTGCGGGAAGCGGAAAGAGCGCGGCGGGATCACCCAGAGCTCCAGGGGGAGGTCAGCGGCGCTAGAGAGGCCGTAGCGATTGAGGTGGAGCGCCTCTGTAGCTTTGACCACAGGGCATACACGCTGAGGGCGCATAATGAAGGGGATAAAGCTGGAACGCTGCTGGCGTGGTTGGCTAACCCCGCTAAGCGAAGCTCCCGATCCTGGCTCTAGAGGGGGAAGGGGGACACACGGTCTGTACTCAGGCTGAAATTCTCCGCAGCTTTCATAGCTATTATACAATGCTTTACAAGAGCGCACTTGGGGGACGAGAATGTGTCATTGACGCTTTCCTCGAGGGGTCGCGCCTCCCACAACTGAACCAAGAACAGGCGGAGGAACTGGGCAGAGACATAGAGCTAGGTGAGATTAGAGGAGCCGTGAAACGGATTGCTCGCAATAAAACGCCGGGCCTGGATGGTTTGCCTATAGAATTTTATAGTAAATACTTGGACCTATTGGTACCGCGGCTCCAATTGGTATATAACGAAGCAAGAACTGCTGGCCGTTTGCCCCACTCTATGCACGAGGTCTTAATGATCCCCTTGCTGAAGCCAGGGAGAGAGAGCTGTAACCAGACTTCCTATAGACCACTATCTATGCTTACTACAGACTACAACATTTTAAGTAGTATATTAGCAACTAGACTATTGCATCATATGTCCAGATTGATACACAAAGATCAGTCAGAATTTATCCCCTCACGCAACACAACCATGAATATCAGGAGACTTATACGACTGCTAGATGACGCTCACCCAGGGGTGAAGGCGCCTATGGTCTTGTCCATTGATATCGAGAAAGCGTTCGATAGCCTAGAATGGGAGTATTTATACAGAGTCATGGGTCACACCAGAACCAAGTGGAGCGTGGGACGCAGCAGGGTTGCTCCCTGTCCCCCCTACTCTTTGCCCTTGCGATTGAACCTCTAGCAGCTGAGATACGGAAGGGGATACATTATAGGGGTATAGCCAGTGGGGGGGAGCAACAGTTTATTTCCCTATACGCAGATGACTTATTGTTATTCCTTGAGGATGCGGAGGAAGCATTGGAGGGAGCAGAGAGGCTTCTTTTGCGTTTCGGAGAGATCTCGGGCTTAAGGGTCAACTAGGTCAAGACATGTTTATTTCCTATGCGTCAGGGGGAGGTGCGGCCTGCCCACTGTCCCTACCTCAAATGGGAGCCCACGTGCCTGAAATACTTAGGGGTCTACGTATACCACACAGCGACGGATATGCTAGATGGTAATGTGGGCCGCTGCATGCGAGCGTTGAAGGGAAGTATGGCCTTTTGGGCCACCCTACCGCTCTCGGTGACCGCCAAATCTCTCTATTGTAAATGGTTGCTCTGCCGCGCCTTATTTATTATTTCCGCACGCTACCAGTGTGGATACCCAACCCCATTTCTCGATGCTTACAATCACAATTGACTTTGTTCCTCTGGGGCTCGGGTAGATGCAGAGTTGCGCTCAAAACGCTTCTCCGCCCCAAGGACGAAGGAGGCTTAGCGGTTCCAGACTTCGAGCTTTACTATCTCGCGGCACAGCTGCAGATCTTCAAGCAGGAGGTGGCGAGAGTGTATCGCAGCCTGGAGGATGGACGAGTTGGGGGCACTCCGAGGCATGTCCTAGCTTATATTACCTTGAAGCAGAGGCTAACTGTGAGCGATTTAACGCTCGAAGACCAGACATTTAGGCTCTGGTGGAACCCCTCCCAAAGGCGAGCAGGTGTACGGCATCCATACGTGCCTGAGATTCCCCTCGGCATGGTGACGGTGTTTCCCCATGGAGGAGACTGGTCGCAGTTGCAGCTCTGGGAAGACGCAGGGCTACAAGTAATAGGTGACTTGTTTGACGATGGTGTTTTAATACCGTATGAAACGCTGCAGGAGCAGTTTGGCCTCCCGAGAGGAGGATTCTTGCTGCACTTTGCAGTGACTAGGGCTGTAAAGGCGCACTGGAAAGGGGGGCTCTTGGAACCCATGACGACCATGGCATGTCAATACACCATGATGGCGGCGGGAACCCATAAGGCTATCACATGCCTGTATTCTAGAATGCTATGGGAGAACTTGCCGCCTTTGACAGGGCTAAAAGCCAAGTGGGAAGCTGATTTGAACAGGGAGATCCCCGAGACAGCTTGGGCGCAGATAGTGCGTCGAGCACGGAAGAGCATGAGGTACGCACGCTTCCAGCAGATACACTTCTTTATCCTCCATAGGGCCTATTTGACACCCGGCAAAATTAGGCAGTATTTTGGAGTTGCCGAGGCAGGGTGCCCCAGATGCACTACAGAGGGGGCGGAACTGGTCCATATATTTTGGTCCTGCCTGACTTAGATGATTATTGGCAGGCGGTTGGAGACACACTGAATGAGGTGACGGAGAGGAACTTACAATTTGATCTGGCTGCCAGTGTACTACATTGGTTCCCGCATACTCCCAAAAATAAGATTACAAGTAAATTTATTGATATGGGCCTTCTCTTAGCAAAGAGGGAAATTACGAGGCTTTGGAAAGCGAAAACGAGCCCCACATATAGGAGATGGATCAATGAGTTCTTGAAATGGGCGACTGCCGAAAGCACACTAAGATACCAAGTAGCACGCCGGAGATCGGACGTCAGGGCGCTGGTCGCAGCGGCTGCTTGGGAAACTCTGGTGCAGGCCTTACGGGACAGATCGTTGCAAGACGATGGGAAACTTCCGACATTGGATGAGAATACTTCCCCAGCCACACCAGGCACATTACAAACCTAGACAACCATTAGCTCCTGGTGACACTACTAGATGTAGACCGTATGAACTCCAAGCATGGGTGGTAGGATCCAGGGAGGGTGGGGGGATGTTGGGATCAGTTTATTAGACCTGGAGGGGTTAGAGAGGAAAAACAAAAGCAGACATGAGAACTCTCTACGAAAGAGTTACAACTACACTTGGGCTAACGTTTTTGACACTTTCCTAAGCAACGCCGCTCGACCTCCGGGTACAGTGCTGATTAATGTTAAATAGAAGTAGATGTCAAAGCTGCCATGATAATGTAGAAGTGTTATATGAGGATCCCCTGGAAGAGAAGAATAAGTTACTTATCTGTAATCCTAGTTCTCTTCCAGGGGTATCCTCCTCAAAGTCATAAGCAACCCTCCCGACTCCCAGGCAAATGATCCAAAAAGTGTAATCTCTTTGTGCCCTGACCTCCGGGTCTCTGCAAATAACTGACCTGTCGGCCCTGAGGCATGATGGGAAGCTAGGGGTCATGGTTGCCTTAAAGGAATGGTGCCAGTTTCTTTGTGTTTCTCTTGGTTAGCTTTTCAGCTTTCTATACTATTGAAGTTACAATGCAGCCAATGAGCTGACAATGTCTGCTTTTCTCTTTGCAGGGTTATGTTTTTTGCTGTCTATTAAAAGCAGTTAAAATTTCCTTTGTTTTCCTGCTTTGTTTTTGTATGTGTGCGAAGAAAAATCTTACAGCATTGCTCAGCCTGGGGTATATGGAAGGCTGCATTGATTGTTTTTCATTAAATGTATATGTATATATATATATATATATATATATATGTTTTCATATATTTATTTTAATATATTTTCTGGGGTCCCCATGCATGGGCGGTAGTATTCATGTGCCTATGACTTTGATGAGGATACCCCTGGAAAAGAACTAGGATTACAGATAAGTAATTTATCCTTCTCTGCCTTGTTTTAATCACTAGGCGGGTAACTTCAAGTAAAAATAAAAAGTGTATGGCTCTCGAGCTCCTAAATACGAGCTCTTGGGCTTGTTTTACCACAAACTGGCCCATTCGCACGGAACCGCGCCGCTCGCATTGAAAGTCACCTTGAGCTGACACAGTTTCAACACATTGCGCAGCTAGTATCAATCCCCTGCGGGGACCTCTAACTAAAGCACCAGCCCACCCGTCCACAATGCCCAGCCTGCTCCTCTTGCCACGCCGACCACTGGGAACACTCTTCTTGCTCCTGGTGATCTTCTTCCACGCAAACTGGGTTCTTGGCAAATGTAAATGTAAATGTATAGGCATTTATATAGCGCACTACTTACCCGTAGGGTCCCAAGGCGCTTCGACCGCTGCGAAACCCTTCCTGGCTTCCCTGAGAGATGGTCCCTTAATGGGTATCTCCAGGGTGAGACCAGGCATCCCCGGCAGTCTGGTGGGGCCGTTAGTGAAGATGAGGCAAGCTAATGCCCAGAGTTGCCGAGTGTGATCGCTGATCAGAGTGGGCACCGAGGCGAGAGAATTATCGAGTCCGCTGACCCTGGTCCAGGAACCTGCCGCGCCGGGAATCGAACCCTGGTCCCGGGCCGTCCTCTGCTCTCGGGTCTGCCGCCTCTAACCAGTGAGCCACACTACTTCACTAAAACTTGAGACAATAAACCTTCAGCAGTACTAATCTGGGACTGTGTTCGACCTTCACTCCTTCGTTGTCGTTCTAAACTTTTGAATTTGAGCAGGTCTAACTCGACCAGATGGCTGCAGTTTGCGATTTTGGTTTCTAAGTTATATTTTACAGTATATTATTTACAAACTCTAAACTATGGTTCTACTGAGCAGATGTTTGTTGTTTTTGGTCTTATTTTATTCATTAAATTAATCTCTATTTTCTAACCTGTTGTGGGATCTTTTTGTGTGGTGTTTTCATTATTTTACTGTTCGAAGTGTTGCACAAATTCTTTACGCAGTGCCTCTTAAGTTAAGCCTGAATGCTCTGTGTCATGCTACCAGGGGGTTGAGCACAGGTTAATTTGGGGGTTTCTTAGTCCTTACCCTGACTAGGATTGTGGTTGATGCTTGACCAGGGCTCATACCCTAGTCAACCAGTAACTCAATTTTAACAGCCCCTCTAGGGCAAGTTATCTTTCGTTCTGTTTGTATTGTCTATTGCCTGAAAAAGCTTTGCTTTGGGCACAGTTAAAGGATATCTTCAGGCCCTTACTACAATCTTACTTTTGCCAGATCAGTCCTCTTTGTTTGTCACCGTTTGTGATGCGATTCTTGAAAGGGCACCCACATATGTTCTGCTTCTCCTTTTGTGATTCCCCAGTGGGACCATAACCTGGCCCTCAGTTTATTTAGTGTGCACTCCGAGCCACTTCTCAGTTGTCCCTCACTGCTCCTTTTAAGATGGTGTTCGTTGAGGTTAGCACTCATATGAGTGACCTTCTGGTCTTTGTTTCAATCAACCATGTACTACCTTCTTACCAGACAAACTGGTTCTGTGGACTTGAGCGTCATTGGTCAAACCATCACCTTGCATGCGTTCTATGCTCCACCTCATCCCTCTAAGGAGAAGGAGAGGCTCCATCGCTTGGATACCAAAAGAGCACCCAGCTTTTACATTGGTCATAGCAAGGAACACCAGGTAGATGATTAACTCTTTGCTGGGTTCTCTGAAGCAAGAAACGGTAAGGTAGTACAGAAGAGAACCAACTTCTTCTTGAACATGCTCTATATTAAGATCTGCAATGCATTGTCTGAAAGGTAGCCTCCATAACTTCTGCATGCTCATTCTACCAGGGCCAAAGCTGCTACCACTTCCTTAGCATACAGAGTCCCTGTCCTAGACATATTCCAGGCAACTACATGAGGTTCCTGCTGTACATTCACAAGAAGTATTGTCTGGGCAGTTGCGTTCTGTGAGAATTTCCCTCTCAATCCTGCGGGATTTTCTGATTTGAGTCCTTTCACAGACCCACCGTCAGAAAAGGTACTGCTTTGGTAGTTATTCAAAAGCGAGGTATCTGCGGCTAGATGTCTCTATCAGAAGAACAAGTTACATACCTTTGAAACTCTTTCTGGTAGTGACTCTATATAGCTGCACATTCTTCATTGGTCCGCCTATCCTCTTCATTGCGTGATTGGGCTGTATCCATTAATAGGATTCCAAGTCTAGGAATCTGCACACTAGTCACAACCAATGTGCTCTTGTTGCTCTGCATCTGGAGCGCGGACAGCCTCAAAGGCATTTCAAGTCATCGCATGGGGGTGGTGCATATATATGCTATGCACCTCATTTCTGGAGCGATCTGCATCATTGCAGAGCAGCTCGGATCCAACTGGTGGTGTGCCAAGGTACTGCTGAAAAGTTCTGGATCCGGTGTCACTCCTGAGGAGCATTCAAAAGGTGAGAAATCTGGGGCTAGATAGAGCCTCTACCATAAAGAACGTTACCGACGGTAAGTAACTTTTCCTCTTATCGTCTTGCATCCAAGAGCTGAAATTTCTGTGTGACTCCAGCTAGAAAAGTATTGTCCCTGAAAACAGTTTAACTGGTCAGGTATCTAGTATAGGAATGGTCCATTGACTAATGTTACATCACATAGTGGGGGTTTAGCAATGCCTGTACATTAATCTGATCCTCTTGCACTTTGTGAAAGGAATGATGGAATTGGGAGGATACAAATTGTCCTTTAATGGTAATTATGTAGTGCGGTGGTTTCTAATGTAGTTTATAGAAAACTTGAATGGTTTAATGTAAAAGTACAAATAAACAGAGTATTTTGTGAATGTAAGTCCACCAGTGAGCTTGTTATGAGGTCACGATTTTCCATCTTCTGGAAGGAATTGGTGGACTACATGTTGCAAAAATATAAATATAAAGCATGGTGTATAAGTATATAAAACATGTTGTATTAAAATAGACACTGAATCTGAGAGGGCGTGGCTTGGCCGCATTCTAAGTGGGTTTTGCCGGCCAAGCTCAAAATCCGATATAATCCTGCAGACTACGGCATTTTCATAAGCTGCAACCAGTGTTTCCTGACTAAACCTTACCTGCGGCATCGCTTCGAGCTGTCTTCGCCTTCCGGAGCCTCTCTGGGACTGGGAGCTGGTGCTCGTCTGAGGAGCTGGCCCTACGCCTCGCGGGCCGGCAGGAGCCCAGCCATTCGGCTTCTGTCATCGGCAGGGCTGCCTGGGGCTCCGTGCAGCCGGAGGGTCGTCTGTGGTTCCTGCTGGCATTGGATGAGTGCTGTCGCCGCCGGGGCTCTCGGCGGCAGGGCTGGGGGTGCAAGAGCTGAAATGCCCGGCCTGGGTCGCTCTGGCGCCTTTTTTCTACCCCCGTTCCTGTCTGGCGCCTTTCCTGCCCCTCTCAGTGCCAGGGCCTGGTAACGCGAGCAGCGCGCCTCCCACGTTTCCCCGTCGCGTCTGCCCCGGTCTGGTGTGCGCTCTCCCACCCCCATCCCGCTGCTGTGGTGCTGTGCTGGGATCATCTGACCCGCTCTTGCCTCTGCGGCCTTCCCCGGCGGCCTGTGATGGATTGGCCCCCAGCACACACATCATCAGGGGCCTGGACTGCCTGAGGCCTAATCTGCTCCCCTATGCCTGGCCTGCTATCTGACGCGCTACGCCGGTCATATGCGGGCCTTGTGTATTTTGCGGCTGGTGCTGCAATCTCTGTCTTGTCTGTTGCTGCTGCCTGTGGGGGGGTTCGCCTCGGCACTGCTGCTGTGCTGCCATTTAGAGCCTCCGTGACTGCTCCTTCATACCCCTGCTGTGGCGCCACATTTTGGAACCTGGCATTGCGGTGGCTTCTCTCCTTCAAGGCCCTCTTTGGGGGAGGCTCCATCGGTATGGCCTGAACGCGAGATGGAGCGCATCTTGAAGTACGGGTCCCCCTCATGCCAGTTGACTGTGCCTTTCTCTTGGGGACCCGTGGGCCTTCCAGAACTTAAATTTGCTCTCTGCCTGCCCATTCGTCTTCTTTCTTGACCTTTGTCTGCTGGGGAGTCGCGCTGGCGGAGTCCTGCCTGGCCGGGTTGACGCCCTGTGGCCCACGCTGCCAGCTGATCTCCTCTGTTCAGGTGCCTACTGCTCCTGCTGCTGTAGATACTTGGAGGCGTATTGGCGGTTCCTCCTGGTGCTTAATCTGCTCACTCAGGGCACTCTGTTTCTCCCCCATTTCGTGGTGTGGTCGCCTGCGAGATTCCTCTGCTATGGGAAGGACCGACCCCAAACAGCCCAGAATTGCATTCGATCAGCGCATGTCGACTCGTCAGGACGGCACTAGCTCGGACGGTGGTGACCCCGCCGCCACCATGGACTCGCCCCCCTCTCGCAACGATGACCTAAAAGCATCATGTTGGACGTAAAATCTATGGTCATTGGAATAGCGACCCAACTGGACCAGCTTTCAGCCCGGCTGGACTCTGTGAAGGTCCGTGTTGACACACACGACAATCGTCTCCTCCACGTCGAGTCCAGGGTCTTGGACGCTGAGGATGCTGCCACTCAGGATCACCAGAAGCTGCTACAGATGGACAAAATCCTTGCTCTTATTCGGGAGAAAAATGAGGATTTGGAGGCGCGCTCCAGTCGGAGTAACCTCCGCATAACTGGCGTCCCAGAATCCACCAACATAGCCAGTATGGAAGATTTTGTGGAGAAACTGGTCTCAGAACTCTTTAGTGATGTACTCCCCTCATTTTGTATTGTCGAACGCGCACACCGCTCCCTTGGACCACGCCCCGGTCCCGGATTACCTCCTCGCCCTATCATTGCAAAAATTCTAAATTTCTGAGACCTTTCTGAGATCTTCGTGCAGCACGGGTCATGGGCAAAATAAATCTTCACAGCAATTCACTCTCGTTCTTTTCGGACTACACTGTCACTGTTCAGGCTGCCAGACGAGAATTCCTTCCTGCAAAGTGGATTTTGCAAAAACTGGAGGTCTCTTATTCACTTGCATTACGCAGCAAAATTTAGACTTCGACAGGGTGCTAAAACGCTTGTATTCCCTGACCCCAGAGATGTCCTCGCCTTTGCAAAGAAACTTGACAAATCATCACGCTCCTCACCATCCAGCTCTCAGCCTGCTGAAGTTGATCGTCTTAGCGACAATGATTGACTGGTTGTATTTTTCTGGGTTTATTAATCACTGAATGTTGTCTGAAGTTCTAGTAGCTTGGCCACCCTGCTTAACTGCAGGGGTGTCTACCAAACCATGCCCTAACGGGATAATTCCCTTTCTTACTATGGTTTCCCCTGTTCCAAGTTGCGGGTTCATGGGGTGGGCATGGGTGGTATCTCAGCCTGATTGGGGGTTTGGAGTGGGTCTGGGGTTGGTGGGTCTTCTTGGGCTTGTTTGGGGGGTTGAAGTGGGTGCAGGGTTTTGGGTCCTCATGACGCTGCTTTTTGGTCTGTTGGGGTGAGAGTACTGGGAGGCGGCTGAGACATTTGAAAAACGTTTAGGACCTTTTTTTGAGTGGCTATCATGGGAGGGTCTGCTGGGTGTGGAGGGTTTGGTATTTTACCTTTCGTCTAATCTTTACTGGTTCTATGTGGTTAGATTGCATCACTTTACTGTGTTTACTGTTTCCAACTGCAATGAGTTCATGCACAACACTCCCCCAAGTCCAAAAAGCACTGCTCTTCCCTCCCCCTTTTTCATTCCCCTTCTGGGTCTCTGCGCACCGTCCAGGTGACTTGCTTTCAAGTTGCTAAACCTCTTGCTGGAGGCGCTCACATAGCGTCCCTGCCGGTAGGAGATACTGCGCTGCTGCACAACATCTGGTTCAACCCGATGTATGTCCTGCCTGCACTGCGACGCACCTCGCTTGTGTAAAGTACAACATGACTGACCGCATTTGTTGGACCTGGAACATACGTGTTCTCAATGATCACTGAAATGCCAGGCTCATTCAATCTCACTTGCAGCGACACAGGGTGTAGACATGTGTGTCTTTCAGGAGACGCGCCTCTTGTCTGAGTCTTCTTCCAGACTCCAGTTGCGCTACTGGGGAGAATCACATTCCTCGTTTTACTCCTCTTACGCAAGGGGGGTCTCCATTCTGATACTCGGGGGGGGGGGGTCTCCCCTGGGAAACTATTCAGGCACTAACGGATCCCAATGGCAGATATGTTATTCTACATGGCTCCTTGTTGACTCGACCCGTGACGATTGCTGCTGTGTACCGCCCCAACTCGGACGACCCCAATTTCTTTACTCATATATGGCATCTTATCTCCTCCTTTGACCCGGCAGCTATTGTCTTGGAGGGAATTTTAATGTTACTCTAGCAGCGGCACTGGATCGTTCTGGTCCCCATTCCTCCCATCCGCGCTCTACAGCAATGCTTCAGTCCATACTTACTGACAGCTCGCTTTATGAAGCTTGGCGTCATGTGTGGCCCGACGTTTGCAAGGGCACTTGCGTAACGTGGGCTCTGGGCTGCTGATCGCGCATCGATTTTTGGCTCACCTCCCCAGACATCCTCACCTGGCTTACCTCTGCCACTCATATGGCGCGTACCTCTTCAGACCACGCTCCAGTTCAAATCAGTCTTCGTCTAACTCATTCCCCACAGCGAGGCTTTACATGACTGCTTCCCCCGAACGTGCTTCATGAAACAGTCTTCTGCGACGAGATCCAAACAGCCATCTCTAAATATTTTGATCTAAATGCGGGTTCGGTAGACTCTCCCTCTGTTCTTTGGGAATGCTTCAAAACAGTAATACGGGGCGAGTGTATTTCTAAACAGGCTGGTGTCCTCTGTTCTATCCGTACCACTCTGGCGAAGTTGGAAATTCAAATTAGGGCTCTGGACGCCGCTCAGGATGCACACTCCGGCCTGAGATCCTTGCGCTTCTAAGGCAAAAGCATACTGAATTTACTGATAAGCTGATATAGAGCTTGCCTTTCTGGGCAGAGATTGGCCGGGAAAGACCTTCGCAAACCACCTACGCCCTTCCCAGGATGCGTCATATATTACTGCTGTCAGTGACGGGGGGCCCCTCTAGAACCACCTCTCCTGAGGAGATTAAGGCTCGTTTCATGTAATTTTACTCGCAGCTCTAAACCGCTGGCTTCCCACCCCCTCGCGTGAGGCCTTTGAACAATATTTTGAGACTATGGCGTTGGTATGGCTGGAGAATTATCATCAGGAATTTTTAGATGAGCCCTCTACTAAAGAGGAGATACTTGCTGCCATTAGTACCTTGCCTGGCGACAAGGCCCCTGGTCTGGATGGTCTAACTGCCTCTTTTTATAAAACGTATGCATCTCTTTTAGAACCATATTTGGCTCCAATGTACAACTCTTTCGATAATGACCTCTTTCCTCAGTCCCTCCGTGAGGCGATGATAATGTTGTGACTCAAGCCTGACAATCCAGCCGACTGTTATAATTCCTATCGCCCCCTCTCTCTTATTAATACTGACAATAAAATGTTCGCTAAATTAATTGCTTCTCGCCTTCTTTCACTAATGCCTATCATTGCTCTCCCTGATCAGTCTTGTTTCATTCCTGGTCGGGCCACCTCGCACAACCTCCGGACCATATTTTCAGCTCTGCACCAGATCAACCCCAGACGCCCCGCAGATGCCGCTCTGCTAGATGCCACTAAGGCATTCAACACGCTCGAATGGCCCTTTTTATTTTTTCTCCTACCACGCATTGGTTTTAGCAATATGTTTATACGAAAGATATCTCTTCTCTATACTCTCCTTTTCGGCTCATCTCCAAATCAAAGGGCAGATATCGGATCCCATCTGTACTGAACGTGCCACATGGCAGGGGTGTCCTTTGTCACCTATGCCGTTCACCATCGCGATGGAAATTGGAATTAAATTGAAATTAAAATATTTATTAAGTGCACGACTACCAAGCGGTTTCTTGAAGCTTCTGGCGGCCAGACTCCGGCAGCATCACACTCCGATGGGTATAGACTTATCTGCCCGCTCCCTCCTAGTCTCTATGTATAGGGACGACATCACTCTGTATGTTCGCCACCCCCAAGACAATCTCAGCCCTCTAGTACGGGAGATAATAACGCTTTGGTGGATTGTCGGGCATACAGTTGAACTGGATCAAGTCTGTGTTTTCCCCATTACGGATGCCACCAGATCATTTACGCCGAACTTTCCCTTTGTTTGGGCCTCCGGCCCCACCCCTACCTAGGTATCTGGCTGAGTAGGGATCTGGACGACCTCTAGAGATCTAACTTCGGGCATGCAGTGGGTTGGCTGGAATCCAAAATTCCGCAATGGAGTTGGCTTCCATTATCTATCGCCAGTCGCATGGCCATTGCTAATATGGTGGTTCTGCCAAAATTCCTCTACCTTTTTCTGAACATCCCTATCATCCTCACTGCTCATTTCTTTTGCAAGCTCTGTTCTCTGATCATCTCTCTCGTTTTGGCCGGTAAACAGCCTGGAATCGTGTATGATATCCTCACTCTCCCTATGTCGGTAGGGGGTATGGGCACTCCTAATTTTAAGCTATACGCCTTATGCGCTCAGGCTAGCTTTCTGCATTTTTGTATCCACCCCGTCCCTATCACCGACATGTGGCTGTGGAGACTGACATGGCATCACCCTGGCCGCTGGTCACGGCCCTATTCGCCCGGTCGAGTCGCTTGCGTGCGGATGTGGACACGGTTGAGACATTGCGTTGAGCCTGGACCGGACTGTGCTGACTCTCCAATTTCCCGATACTATCGGCTAATGCCATGCTGATTGTGCTGCATCCTGCTTTTCCCACCCTCCAGTCATCCGGCATGTCCAAACATGCATCATGCTTGGGCCTGTCGACATTGGCAGATCCAGACCCCGTTGCCACGTTCTATTCTCTTTCTGCCTCTTCTGGTCCGCTGGACATGCTATTGTTTTACCAGTTGCGCGGGATATGTCGGGAGTTACATCCTACGTTCCCCCAGCCTCAGCCCGCAATGACTGCCCTCGATTTCATATACCCAACCCCACCTCCTCACAAAATAGTCACTTAACTGTACGCCCTCACGTTGTCGTCCACTTCCATCTCCACAGATCGGGTGCGCGTGGCATGGAGAGTACACTTGGGCATGGACATTGCCCAGGCTGACTGCTATCAGATGAAGAAACTGTCACCCAACTACCGGCTTCCACTTATTAATTTCAAGTATTTACATAGGTTATACCGCACTCCTGCCCAGCTTCACAAACTAGGACTCATACCTAGCGATAGTTGCATGCGAAGCGCTGCCCCTGCTGCGGACTTTGCTCATGTAGCATGGCTGTGCCCCAAGGTGTCAGATTTTTGGCAAGCGGTATGCTCCGCTATCTCCGCAATCACCTCGCGATGGTGCAGCCCGACTCACCGTTGTTTCTGCTAGGATTTGTGAAATTCTGCCCGGATGCTTCCCGCTGCCTGATTGCAATGCTGCTGGTTTTGGCTAGGCGTAGGGTGGCCATGTGCTGGGGTCGCTGACCGGTGCCCCAATATGCTCATTGGCTTAAGGACGACTCGAGATGCCATACCCTGCTGTTGGAATTCTGGGACTTACTCCCTGTGAGGTCGCGCCCTATTGACATATGGGCACCTCTGGTGGCATATCATCTTTCCCAAATTCCTTCGAGCCGTGCTGTCTCTTCCGCACTCCCCGCCGGCGCCCCGCAGGTGCTGGTCAGTAACTGCCTCCCTCAATCCCTCTGCCTCCCCTGGTTGCTTCACCTGTCCTCATCCCTGCGGCTGTGCCCCCACCTCCTCCAGGGAGGGGATTAACATGAGTTGTCATTGCAGGGCCTCACGGAATCTATCTCTTGCATGTTGGGAATGTCTTTGCATTTATGATATTCGGCTCAAAATCTACTGTGTATATTGATCGGATCTGTTGCAAACTGTATTCTGTCTGTATTGAACTTGTCAATAAAGGTTTTGAAAATTAAAAATAAAAATACACACTGAATCTGAGATGAATGCAGGGTCATGTATGAAATGTGTGTCTTGTGAAACATAACTGAGTGTTTTTCTGTGTCTAGGCCAAAACCTGATCACGTAACTCCAGAAAAGTTCCTAGCAGCCCTTCATTCTGTTGTGTTCTGTTTTCAGCCGCACTTGCAGACACTGTTTGATAATGTGAAGTATCTGTTGTCCAACGAGCTGTTGATGACTGGAATGGAGAAGGTTCTCTTGACAAAGTGTTTGGTGCAGCTCAGCAACCACTTTGTAAACTATGAGCGGCAGAAAGCGTTCCTGGAAGAGCTGCTGACTCCTGTAGCTGCACTCTGGCTGTCTGAGGTGATGCAATGGTAAGGCTGCCATCTCTTAACCTGTTAGGTAACATTAGACAGAAGTGGTCACTGATCATGAATTAAACTCAAGCTCTCAAGCTCTCATGTTTATGTTTAGCTTCAAACAAATTAGATTTTCCTGGAGGCTGTTTGGAATCAAGCTCATGTAAAAAGCAACATACATCTCTTAATAGATGTTTCCCCCAGAAGCCACTGTTACATACCAAGCATCTACGCACCACCCCCATCACTTTCCTAACGGCCTTTTCTTTCCATATATTTGTGGGACTTTTTTCCTCTACTCTATTGGTTTGTCAATCCTTGTTTCTTTTTTATACCCCTTAGTTGTACTATGACTTTGTAACTCCTGTTACCTTTTTTACAGTACCTCATTAATCTTCCCTCTTATTTTACTATCTTCCATACTCTGTTCCCATTTTCTTCCATCAAATAGGTGCAGATACCCATTTTCCCACCTGTTTACAAAAGACCTTGCTAATGTCTGTTTTCTCTTGGTTGTGAGGTAGTCGACAAGCCTCGAATAAGGTTACATACAAGTTTTATCACTCATATTCTCCCCTGCAGCTAGGTATGACTTTGGACATACCTGGTTGGCAGTCTGCCCTCCACTTCCATGGAACACTGCAGGTCTGTGAACTGTTGAATCGGTGCAGGGTCTTTCCTTCCATGGATTCACAGGCAGCCATTCCCCTAGTCTTACTGTGCATTCTAATATCAGACATAGAGTAAGAAAACAGTAGAAAAGAAATCCATTCACATGTACACGTTGTGTTTCCCAACCTCAGTTTTGTATCGTAGGATCAGATCTGAAAGAAACACGTTAGTGTTAGATTCCTTACCTTCGAATATCCCCAGGCGTCAGACTGGATCCGGAAAGTTTTCGCCAGCAGTTCCTCTGCGTGTCGGTAGGCGCCGTCTGCAGCTCCGCGTCAGTTGTCGGCGTCGTGATCACCGGGATGACATCGCTGGAGTGTTTAGAAGACGCCCTCGCGCGCTGACGTCAATTCTTCTTTTTTCCACGCCAGCAAGCGTAGATCCGGGAAGAGCGTACCCTTAGTCATTTTTTGACTAACTTTTTGGACAATTTTGTCTATCTTTTTCGAGTCGACTTTGGCTCCTGGTGCCAGTAGGGATGCCCGGTTTCAAGCCGTGTGACACCTGTCACTGACTGATGTCGGTTACCGACCCTCACCGCCGGTGTCTCTACTGTTTAGGGGCCGACCACGATGACAAGTCGTGCCTTGACGTCGAAAGCTAGACGGGAGCGGTCCCGCGAGCTACTCATGATTCGGCAGTCGGCTACGTGCCGCTCGAGGTCCC
Source organism: Lissotriton vulgaris (assembly GCF_964263255.1). Lineage (NCBI taxonomy): Eukaryota > Metazoa > Chordata > Amphibia > Caudata > Salamandridae > Lissotriton > Lissotriton vulgaris. The sequence goes on from NC_141694.1 coordinate 92,575,938, forward strand.
GGTCGAGGAGGAAGTCGAGGAACCGGTCGCAGAGCCGAAGTCATCACCGTTCGTCAGGATCCAAGTCCTCGCACTCCGGTAAGTCGAGGCATGGCAAGAAGAAGTCGAAGAAGCAACATTGCTCTTCTGACTCCCCTCGCGCGACCTGCCAGAGCCGCAGGAGTCGCATCCGGTCCCACACCCTCTGGTCCCTGGACTCAATGCGACTCCAGGGGAGATTCAAGACTTCCTCGTAGCCATGAGTGTAGGAAGGTGGATATCGGACTATGTTTACCCCCAACTTTTTGCCTAGTGTGTAGCTGGTTTTTGACTTAGTTGGCCTGGGATCCTGCTATTCAGGGCCCCAGGCTATCTGCTCTCTCTGTAAAATGGACTCTATATACTTTAGGTACATATCCAATTGGGTATTGGGTCACCTTGTGAGCCCCTGTATAGTGTACCATAGGTACCCAGGGCATAGGTGCATCCAATGCCTACCAGGGTCTGCAGCATGTATTATGCCACCCCTGGCTGGCCATCCAAACTGACACCACTGGCTGATCACTCAGCTGGGGCAAGGTGGTGTAATCACCCCTTGCTTAGATATAGTATACCTATATCTACCTTTATATATAGGTACATATATACCTATAAGTCACTCCTATGGCAGGCCTTAACAATCCTGAAGGCAGAGTGCTTGGTTTTATGTGAGATGGTGCTCTAGCATGAGCTGAGCCTGTCTGCAACTTTTGGAACCATGTCCTTATAGCTGTTCTATGATATAGCCATACCATATACTCTTAAGTGCATTATAATCCTCGTGGTTAATGCTAACTTTGGTTTGGCTTTATCAAAATATGTTGTGTAAGGTGTCATACACTTTGTAATACTACCCCCTCGCCAGTACTGGCGACGGGGTAGAATTCCACCCTTTTAGAGGGAGAAGATATGTAGTTACTGCTTACCCGGTTAAAGTTAACAGAGCCTCAGCATCACAAAATAGATGCTTCTGCCACAGACACGAGTCTGACCTCCTGCTGCTGGACGAAACTCCGGCAGGGGAGGCCTGGACAATAGATTTCCTGTCAAGGGAGGTGCTGGCACCTCCCCAGACAACCTGTAGTGGATTGGGGCAGGGTGGGTTCAATGGAAACTGCTGTTTCCAGACACTGCCAGGGGCACACAAGGTGCTCCATGCATAGCCCGGTTCAAACCAGTTGCTGGGGCACTCCAGCCTCAGCTCTAGCGCGAAACTGGACAAAGAGAAAGGGGTGTAACCACCCCCTTCTCAGGTTCCACCCATAGGAGGGACCTAGCAGGTAATCCAGCCCCTTAGATTAGTATAAAGTTAGGAGCTGTGTCTAGAGACATTAGATTATCCTGGAAGAAACTCTGAAACGAACTCTTGGACCTTCGACATTCCATTTCGACTGGAAGACTGAAGACATCTCCCTTGTGGTCAAGGAGTGACCACCCTGTGCAAACAGGCACCAACAGTAACTTGCCGATTTGCTTTGTCGACTCTCCCGCCGGAACCCGAAGACTTAGCGACGCAGCCTCTGGACTGCCAGAATTCTCGGACTCCGACCCACATCCACAGCAAAGCTGAGACCTGTGGCGGACACGAGAGACATGGGACCGGACATCCTGCAGTACCCGCTTTTTGCTAACTGTCCAGCTTCTGAGGCGTCCTCGAAGTTGTGCTTTGGGAATTGAGAAGCCCCAACCCTGAGCAGTAAGTGAAGCGAAGCTCAGCCCTCCACACTCCACGAGTGCCGCGTTGGGCCTGCGCCTGCATTTCTCCTCGACGCATCTTCGCGGTTGCTTGCCTGCTGGCTAGTGGCCCTCCTGAAGACATCCTTTTGAAACAACACCGCTTGCTTGGTTGCTCCGGGCTTGCTCCTGCTTTCCTGTAAAGGGGATGCTCCCCAGACCTTGCTGGTCTGAACAGAAGCCGATCTTCCCTTCCTGCGTGGATTGCCTTTGCCAAGGCTTGTTGGGTCCAATCCGGATACCGATACCGACACAACCAACAGCTAGATCCTTCATGGGACAGTCAGTATCCAGCTCCTGGTCGTCGTCGACGCCTCCTGGTCCACGTGGCTGCAGAGACAAGCTTCATCTCCTCACCTGATTGCATCTCGACATCGCCTGGTTCCTTCCTGGTTACTGGCTAGTGACCCAGACTCTGTCCCCTCTGCTTTCAGGTTCTTCACTGCTCCGATCCACCCCTGCATCCATCCGGACACTTTTCTCCTGGTCGCTTGCAGCACTTTCTTGCAGTTCTCCATAGGATTGATCGATGAAACCCGACACGAAAGAACACCTATGCACCCGGCTTCCCTGGGTGAGGTAACTCGAGTACTCCGGTGCTCCCATGGGTAATAACTATCAGAGTGTCCTAGTTTAACTGGGTTTTCCCGTAGTCCACCTGGAAGTGTTCGAAATCTACTACTTTGTAACTTTTACGTTCCCATTGAAAGTCCATGGTAACTCGCGTGTGTGTTTAGACACTGCACACGCATCCTGTGGGACTCCTACTTCCTAACCTTTGGTTGTTCAGTGTAGCCCCAGCGATTTCCTAGGCCTACTCACCTTTCCTGAAGTGGTTCTTATTCCACTTACCTATTATATGGTTCGTGAGGCCCCTAGGGCAGAATTGTATTCGTGCAACTTATAGTATGCTTATTGAGTAATTTGTGCTGTATCTCGAACTTTGACCTCATAAAGAGTGCAGAGGGGTTGTGTTAGTAATAAATACATATATATTTGATATATACCGTGTGTGGTGTCCTTTCATTTGGTATTCAAGGGATTATAATTGGTAAAACTATTTGCTTCACATGCTCTCTGAAGTAATTAGCCTAAGACTGCTTTGTCCATGCTACCACTAGGATAGCTGGTCTATAAGGTTGACTTTACAACCATCACCAAGAGGGTTGTTTGGACTGATACAGGGTGCCCACTAGAATAGTGGACATCACATATCAGGCCAACTTCTCACAATGAGGACTCTTTTCCCGCCGTCTGTGCATGATGGATCACGAATGGCATCTGAACTCGGACGTGGCGCAAGGTCTCTTTCTGCAGTGGGGAAAGCCTTGGTTAGATCTATTCGCCACCGAAGAGAACGCACAATGTCATCAGATCTGCAGGTTGGCATTTCCAAGGCGGCACTCGCTCAGGCACGCTTTTCGCTGCGAGTGGAGCTGCGGTCTGTTGTACATCTTTCCACCTATACCACTTCTACTCAGAGTGCTGAAGAAGATCAGGCGCGACCGGGCCCAAGTCATTCTTGTGGCTCCGGACTGGGCTCGAAGAGTATGGTATCCTGAGCTACTCAGTATGAGTGTGGATTCCCCGATCAGACTGCCTCTTCCGGAGGATTTTCTATTGCTGCAGCAGGAGACGGTCTTCCACCCAAACCTGTCTAGCCTCCACCTCCTTGCGTGGAGATTGAGCAGCGACAGTTGATTCCATTTGACTTGCCTCCTTAAGTCTGTAATGTTATTCTAGTAGCTAGGCGTCTCTCGACTAAAACCGTATACGTCTGTCGGTGGAACAAATTTGTGGCATGGTGCACAGCAAAAGCTGTAGATCCCCTTTCTACCCCTCTTTCTGAGGTTCTAGTGTTCCTTCTTTCTTTCGCCCAGTAGGGCTCTGCTCTGGTCACTATTAAGGGTTACCTTTCTGCCCTTTCAGCCTTTCTCAGGCTCCTTGATCAGCGCTCTCTTTCAAGTCCCCTGTGGTAAATAGATCTCTCATAGGCATTACTCACCTTTTCCCTCCTATTCCTTTTGTGATGTGATGTGACCCTCAGTGGGACTTGAACCTGGTTCTCACATATTTATTGTGCGCTCCCATTGAGCCTCTTCATAACTGTCTTTTGCGGTTATTGACTTTAAAGACTGTGTTCCTGGTTGTCACCACCTTCGCAAGGCGTGTGAGTGAGCTCCAGCCTCTTTCCTGTAAACCTCCTTTCCTGGCGGTTCATCCGGACAAGGTGGTGCTTCAGCCACGTCCCTTCTTTCTACCGAAAGATGTTACTGCCTTTCATTTCGGGCAAACTGTTACTCTGCCCACGTTTTTTCCACATCCGCACCCTTGCAGAGAGGAAGAGAGGCTCCATTGTCTGGACGCCAAAAGGATTCTGCTTTTTTTCTACCTCAACCACACAGTTCCGGGTGGATGACCAGCTCTCTGTTGGCTATGTGGGCGCCGAGAAAGGCTGGGCTGTTCACAAGAGAACTATCTCCCGCTGGGTTGTCTTGTGTATTATTTGGCTTAAAGGGAAACTCCAATAGGGTTGCAGGTCGATTCGACTAGGGCGACAGAGGCTACTATGGCGTTGTGATGTGGTGTCCCACTGCAAGATATCTGTCAGGCCGCCACGTGGGTCTTGCTGCACACTTTTACCAAGCACTATTGTCTTGCCAGTCAGGTCCGGAAGGACAGCTTCTTTGGCCGGTCGGTGCTCCGTGACTTTCTGGTATGATTTTGGTTCGCAGACCCACCACCGCGGTTGGTATTGCTAGGGTATCTATTCTAAGATAAGAAATCTATCAGATGCACAAGATACTTACTTGTGTAACAATATATCTGTAAGAGACATTAGTGATAGATTCCTTACCGCCCACCCATCCTCTGCGAACTGATTTCTAGGGTTAAAGTCCTCCCTTTCAGGGCCTTAGTTTTTGTAATGCACCAATAATCGGTCTCTGGCATGGCACTGCACTCCTGACGCGGAAAGTAGTGTAGAGACCTGACAGCGTGCAAGGGCGCGTATAAGTAGCAGCCGTGGCGTCATCTGGGTGTGCATTACGCCAGCGACGGACGCGGAACCGTAGAACGCCACCTTCTGACACGCAGGGGTACTGCTGGCGAAAACTTTCCAGATCCAGACTGACGCCTGGGGATATTTGTAGTGGTTCAGTCGTACTCGTTTAAGAGGTTTAGAGTAGCTTTAATCACAAACAGGTGCTGCGCAGCAGCTCAGCTCAGAACGCCAAGAAAAGCCAGTTACATCTGTTTGAACAGCATTCTAAGTAGAACTTAGAATAGAAACACATAGAGAGGATTCCAAAAAGACTAGAACAAAACATTACATTATCCTCTGTTCTTCAATAACAAAACTGGAAAATAAAAAAAACATAAAGAACTAAAGAAAACATTGCAGGGTAAAAGACTTGCAAAGAAAACATTGCAGGGTAAAAGACTTGCGAGCTTAACGATACCTAGCAGGAATAGAACGAAGACGGCCACTCCTTCGAGGTCCCTCAAGATGAGGAGAACGGGAAGGAGACAAGTCATCAGCGCACACAGAATCAGAAGGCAAAGAGTCACTACCACAGGAAGTGGAACCAAATGCAAAACTCGTATTCTTGACACTATCATTAGCTTTGACAACTCTGGCAATGTTCCACCAATTCTTCATATTTACTCTTACAGCATTACCACAGACCTTATCGATAACGAAAGGTTCGGAGAACTTAGCACTACCCTTGGTGGTGTGCACAGGCATCTTAATACGTTTCCTATCACCAACAAGAAACTGTTGAGTTACAACTTTTTTCCTGGAGTCAAAATCAAGTTTCTGTTTGGACTGAGGACACGTAACAATAGCCCTAACAACCTCATCCACATTGCTGAGGGAATTTAATTTCACCCAACGTGACATCCAGCCAGGACAAACCTTAGAACAAGGTTTTCTCCCACGTAACAATTCAAAAGGAGACACCTTGGTCGAGGTATGTGGTGTGGTACGATAGAACCACAACATGGATCTGACCGCATTTGGAACATGGCAACGTTGAGCAATAGCCCATTGAACACAATTATTTAGGACCCTGTTCATGCGCTCCACTAAACCGTTCGTTTGAGGGAGATAAAGGGCGCTCCTTAAATGATTGATCCCACTCTGGCACATGATCCTCGTCGCCACGTTTTTCTGTAGTGATTCAGTCGTACTCAGATAAGAGGTTTAGAGTAGCTTTAATCACAAACAGGTGCTGCGCAGCAGCTCAGCTCACAACGCCAAGAAAAGCCAGTTACATCTGTTTGAACAGCATTCTAAATAGAACATAGAATAGAAACACATAGAGAGGATTCCAAAAAGACTACAACAAAACATTACATTATTCTAAGGTAAGGATTCTATCACTAACTAATGTCTCTTACAGATATATCGTGACACAAGTTTGTAACTTGTGCGTTTGACATGCAATTGTAAATGCACTTTGAAATGGTTACAGTTTGATTCACTGGTAATGCAATACTGCTAAAGGCTGTACATATGCTTTGTATTGACTTTGCAATGAAAATTTCAGGTAAGTTACTTTTACGTTACTTTTGAGATTACTTTTTCCACTCAGTGTGATATGCCTTGATCTCACACTGGGACATTTTCTAGAGAAAAGGTAAGTAAAATCAGTTTTGCACAATTCTTATTTTTCAGGTTTCCATGCAAATCAACTCCACACAGAACATTTTTCAGAGAAAAAGTCAGTAGGTTCCTATGGAGAGAAATGAAGTTAACGGTTACCAGGTAAGTTATCGGTCTTTGGAGTTGAGCTGCTGAGGTTGGAACAAAGGTTCCCTCAGGGTCAAGGACGCACTCTCGTTACACCCTCAGTGGCACTAGGGCGGCCGGGTGCAAAGTGCTAAAGCCCAATGTTATCCAATGAGAGCTAGGGGGCCTCCGGTTGGTGTCTGCTGGCGAGCAGGCCACAAGGTTGTGGGAGCCAAGCCTAAAGGGGCGATCCGGTTTAGCACACAAAGTGCACTCGCAGGGGCGGCTGGGTGCAGGGTGCTGTTTTGTGGTCGGGTGCCCTGTTTTCAATTTGGATTTTCGTTTTTGGTTTTTAGCTACAGGCTCGGTCCAGGAAGACATCCGGGAGGAACCAACAGCTGGGCAGGTAAGTTGGAGGGCACGGGGACATAGGTGCACCTCTGGTTCCTTTCTCCAGGGCGCAGGGCGGCTGTATGCAGGGGTGTCTTTTGAGGTTGGATTTCACCTTACCGGGCCACTCGCAGTTGGGTCTCCGTGCAGAGGCTGCAGGCGACGTTGGGGAGTCCTGGAGGGGTCAACCCACGGTGCACTAGGAATCTGGAGTGCTGGGGGACCTCGCTAGGACCAGTGGGCCACTTGAACTCAGGCCGTAGGCAACGGGTGCAGTGGTGGTTCCAGGCGTCTGAGTTTCATTTTCGTCAGTAGGCTCGGAGTCTTTGTTTGGAGTTTCCTTTGAACAGAACTGCTGTTCACAGGAGATCCGTTCTTTGTTGAAGGCAGTAAATCCTCCCTGGGGTTCTGGAGGTCGCAGGCAGCAGGACAAGATGATTTTTGACGCAGGATCTCCGGAAACTGCAGACAGGCCGGAAGGGCTGGGGCCAAGTCAGTTGTTCTCTGCAGTCTCCTCTGCTGGGTGACTTCTTTCGTTCATTTTTCTTCTTAGGTTATGGGAATCTGCTTTCTTGGTTCAGGGCTGCCCCATAAATACTGTATTTAGGGGGGTTTTAGGGGTAATGAGGTCAGTAGCCAATGGGCTACTGACCTTAGGGTGACTACACTCTTGGTGTGCTCAGCCCATGTCGTGGAGTGAGCACAATCCCTAATCCTGATTGGGTAGTGCCTGCCATCTGCAAGATGGCGGGCACTGAAGTGTGGGCTTCACTTTGCCTCCCTGGTTGGCTGGGTCCCACCATCCTCAAGATGCGCGTACTCAAGGTTGCGCTTCACCTCGCCTCCCCCACCTCAGGGGTGGGGTTGGCAGAGGTGGGAACACCTTCCGGGCAGGCTAGTTTTTCCCGCCTATATTCCTGACGAAAAGGAGGGGAGACAGGAAGGGGACCTGTTCCTGCTACCAGGAGAGGCTTAGGGGTCGCATTACAAAGGCTGCCAGGCTATTGAAGCTCCCCTGCCACAGATGGCTCTTCCTGGCCTGGGGGAGGTTTGAGAAAGTGCCGTCTTTCTTGCGTTGGTATGCCCCCACTTTTTTCTGAACTGCTGATGTGCTTTGACTAAGTGTGCCCTGGGCTCCTGCCAACCAGGTACCCAGGGCCTGTGTTTCTTCCCTAAAAACTAAAGCTGAAACAAAATACCCAATTGGCATCTCTGGCCACCTGTCAGCCCCTAGTAAATGGTACCCTAGGTACCCAGGGCATGGTGACCAGAGAAGACTCCTGAGGGCTGCAGCACTGATTGTGCCACCCTCAGAGGCACTGTACCCTGGCACCCACACACTGCATTTGCAGGCTAGGTAACTAAGTTATGTTATGTTATAAAACTCTTCTATAGCGCGCGGCTACTCCCAAGAGTGTCCCGGCGCTTTGGCAAAGAGGAAAAAAAAACAGTACACAACACAGTGCTCTATGCAGGTGGCAAAGATATTACTGGGTGAAAAGCCACGTCTTCAGCTCTTTTCGAAAGGCGAGCAAATTGGACAATGAAGTACAGAACTAAAACGAGAGTCGACATGGCACACATCCCTGTGTGCCATGCCCACGGAACCCACTGCCCTGGCATACCTCAGTCACCCTTCTAGCTGGGTGCCCTATGCCAGAGGTGAGGGCAGAGGTGCATGAGCCCTGTGCCCCTACAGTACCCAGGGCCATTCCTTGGCACTGTAAGTGCAGTGATGCCATTTAAGAGTATATGGTGCTGGGAGGTTGTCATTACGAACTCCACAGCACCATAATGGCTACACTGAAGACTAACCAGTTTGGTACCAAACTTCTCAGCACATTAAACCCGCACTGATGCCAGTGTGTGATTTAATGTAACATGCACGAGAGGGCATCTTAGAGATGCCCTCCAAAACCCGATCCTGCAATCCACGTCTGGGCTGAGTGGCTGCAAAGGCTTCCACACAGCAGACATGTTGCTGGACACCTGGGTGGCGAGCCCCTCGCTCTCCTGGGTCTGCAACAAAGCACATCCTGGGCGAGGTGCCATGTCTCTCCCCCAGGATGGACTGGGGGAAGCTTCAAAGGCATACTGCCTCTGAGAGCTTCTCCAGACCATTTGCTGTACCCAGCAACCAGCCCCCACCAGTCCTACCCCCACTCTGGCGGGAAAAACTACGTCTGGAAGGGGGGTGTGCCAACCTGTGCCAACTCCACCTCGCAGGTGGAGGAGGCGAGGTGAAGCACGACCCCGGGCTCCGTCCTTCTTGTAGATGGGGAGCCCTGCCCAATCCCAGCTAGGGTCCTGCCCCCCTCCCACAGGAGAGGAGCAGGCTAGGGGGTGTACTCACCCCAGGACAGGGACCCATTGGTCCCTGCCCTTGCCCTACCTGTAACGCCCCTAAATGTAGTATTAGGGGCTCCTTGAACCTTCCTTCCTCATATCCCAATACCAAAAAGATCAAGAAGAAGACGACCCGCCATGCAGCTGCTAACAACAGGACAGCAACAACTGACTTGGCCCCAGCCCTACCGGCCTGTTGATCCTGGAGCCTGTTCCTGCCTAATCCTGGTGACCTCTACGGACAGCAACCTTGGAACACCCAGAGGACCTGCCTGCTTTGACCCTCTTGACGACTGGGACTCCCATCAGCAGAGGCTCTGCTGCAACAACCCACCTGGTGCCCACCAGGAAGCTCCGTACCAGCCCACTCTGCACCCGTCGAGCCCGGGCCGGGCCAACCCGATCCAAGACCACGAGGATGTCCCCCCGGTGACTGGGACCCGAAGTCCAGTGCCTAAAGACCCTCCTCGACGAACCAGACGACGCCTGCAGACTCAGAACCAGGGGCCCCCCAACCACGAACAGCCGATGGTAAGCTTTTCTGACACCTAAAGACACCCCTGCACCCAGCGCCCTACGTCCCTCTGTGCCTCCCTTTGGGGTACCTACCTGTGCTGGAAAATCCCAACTTACCTCTCGAAGTGCTGGTCGCCCCTGGAGAGTCTCCGCCCCCTAGCCTGCAACCTTTGTTCCTTTTCGACCTCTCCCATTGGATGACATTGAGCGCCCGATGGCTCAAAAGCACCCTGCACACAGCCACCCCAGTGCCGCTGGCTGTGCCACCTTTGTCCTGTTCTACTTCCCCCCCCTTGCCCTGAGCAAGTGATCAGGAGCCCAGCTCCCACAGCTGCGTGGGCTGCTAGCCAGCAGCCACCAACCGAAGGCCCCCTTTCCCTCATTGGATATCATTAGGCCTACCTACCTCTGCACCCGGCCGCCCCTGTGCCGCTGGGATTGAACTAACTGTACTCACCTGACCCTGGGGGACCCCTGAGTCTATACCCAGAATCATAACTTCACCAACCAAGTACTCACCTGGAAACCGGTAATTCACTTACCTGCTATTGGATAACATTGACCCATTTTGACTCGAAAATCTTCTCAGTGTGAAGATTTGAAAACTGAAAATAAAATCAGCCAAAGCCCGAATTCGAAAGTACTCACCTGTGTTCAGGGGAGAAGCCAGTACTGTACCTTTCAGCCCATTACTGAACCGCAAAAGTAATCCCTTGCAGGTTTACTAGTAATCTGTATTTTCTCCATAGTAACATATTTTCTGCTTTTCTATGAAATTTCTTCTGAGTGTCTGCTTTTGGAAACTGCAAATATTCTTTAAAATCATACGAAATACTGAAACGTAATTACCTACCTGTTTTGAGTTAAGCCCCCAGTGCTAGGAGACTAGTGCTGGGTTACAAAAGTAACGCGATCGTACTTTACCTGCAACCTGAATTTCCTCTCATTGAATAACATTGTCAGATTTACCTTGAAAAGTTTCTAAGTGTGAACTTTTAGCACAGTATTATATTCATGAAAATTTATCACAGTAACTAAAACGTTTTTGCTAATCTGGTTTCAGCTTAAACCCCAGAACTGAATCTTAGATCTAGACCTGGAAATACCAAAGTAATCCGTAAAGTAATGTACTGTATTTACCTGTGACAAATCCATTGAGCTCTATGCTAGAGTGTGTTACAGGACTGTGTGGCTTACTATCTGTCCTGTAATTATTGTGTGCACAAACTTCATTGCTTCTCTGCAAAGCATTTATATGAGAGTACTCATAACTTGAAAAGTATATTTTTATAACTGTTGGTTCTAAAAATAAAACAACTATATCTGAGGATATAATACCAATTGTCCTGGAGTTCAGTTCTTGAGTGTGTGAAACCTTTTGCTGACTGAGTGTGTACAAAAAATGCTTTACACTGTCCTCTGGTACTGCCTTACTGCTCGACCATGCTACCACTTTGGAGAGTAAGGTCAGTTCTGACTTTAACCTCTGTTATACCTCTGGGGTTGGTGGACTCTATACACACTATACTTCATTCTAGTCCAGTATATATAGAGCCACTTTCTCACAGGAGGTGTGAACACCTCCGCCCAGGAAATACTTTGTTTCTGGGCTCAGGGAGCAAAGGCTCCCACCCTAGGGGTTCAGAAACATGTCTCGTGGTGGCAGGCTGGTGTGTACCAGTCAGGGAACCCACCGGAGGCTGGTCTGTTTTCAGGGGGCATCTCTAAGATGCCCTTTGTGTGCATTTGTCATTGAATCCCGCACTGGCATCACTGTGGGTTTAATGTGCTGAGAGGTTTGATTCCAAAGTTCTCAGTCTTCAGTGTAGCCATTGTGCTGCAGTGGAGTTGGTAGTGACAACCTGTACCAGCACCATATACTCTTAATGGCAGCACTGCACTTACAATGTCTAAGTATGGACTTAGACACTGTAGGGGTACAGGGCTCATGCACCTGTACCCTCACCACTGGTATAGGGCACCCAGCTAGAGGGGTGACTGATCTATGCCAGGGCAGTGGGTTGTAGGCATGGCACACCGGGATTTTTCTGCACCAAAACACACAGGCTGCAAAGGCATTGTGTGTGTAAAGGTACAGGGCCTCAAAGGGTGGCACAATAAGTGCTGCAGCCCTTAAAGGCCTTCCCTGGTCACAGTGCCCTGGGTACCTGTGGTACCATTTACCAGGGGCTGACCTGTGTATTGAGATGCCAATTGGGTTAGGTTTGGGAAAAGAACACAAGTCCTGGGAACCGTATTAGCAGGGACCCAGAGCACCTCAAGTCAAAGTGCATCAGTAGTCTGGCAAAAAGTGGGGGGGTTACTGCAACAGAAACCCACCTTCCTACAACGAGGCCTAGTGAAAAAGGTCCAGGTGGCTAAGCCTTGCCATCGGGAGCAAATTAAACCCAGGCTCGTGGAAAGCAGATCATCAGGGCCTGGATATGCGAGGAGAAAGGATTTTAATTTGACTCCCTCAGCCGAGGATCAGAGCGAGTGGAGCCTTTGAAACCCCTTAAGATGAGCCAGTATTTATGGGTCGGCATGAGGAGCATTTTTTAATTTTGAACTTAAGCGGGGTGTGTATGGGGCCCCTCTCCCCATAATTTGGAAGGCCCAGGGACTCCAATCCCTGGTACAAGTTTCATATACAGGTTTAAGGACCCTCTACCCTGGTCCCACACCACCAAATGAAAATGAGAGAGAAGTCGCCAAGGCCATGAGAAGCCAGAAGGGGCCAGGACCTCAACTCTGGGCTTCAGACAGAAGTGGCAATGGGGGGAGCGAAGCCCTTCGCCTGGCCCCTTGATGCCAAATGGTGAAGCTGGTGTGCCACTGCTATCTCCCCTGTGTCTGATGAGAGTGGGTTGGCCACCACAGAGGAACTCCCTGTCGTCTGCAGAAAGGGGTTAAGAGCTCTGCCGGCTCTCGCGTCGGCAGAAGGAAATGCCAGGAGGGCAGACAGCCGGCTGGGCCAACAGGTTATGGGCTCTCCAAGTTGCTTCTAATAAATGGAGGCATGTGGGGATCAAAGAAAAGCAGCCAGAGCCGCTCATTAAAGGTGCGTTGTCCCAGTAGGGAGTGCTCCATAATGCCCTGTTGGGCTTGAAATTTACAGAGTTTGTGGCTGTTTCCCACCATAAAGGAAAGAGCACATGGGGGAGACACAGGAGTGCAGTGTTCCACCTCTCTCAAGGAAACTCAAAAGGATTTGCAAAAGTATTGACCATTGCGAAAAAGTGCCCTCTTCTGCATGGTGGCCCCCACTTTTTGCTGAATTGCTGATGTGCTTTGACTGAGTGTACCCTGGGCTCCTGCAAACCAGGTACCCAGGGCCTATGTGCTTTCCCTGAAATCTGCTTTGAAGCCTAAACCCAATTGGCATCTCTGGCCAAAGGTCAACCCCTGGTAAATGGTACCACAGGTACCCAGGGCACTGTGACCAGAGAAGGCCTCTAAGGGCTGCTGCACTTATTGTGCCACTCTTAGAGATCCTGTACCTTCACACTTGCAGGCTGCGTGTTTTGGTGCAGAACAAAGTGAATAGTCGACATCGCATACATCTGTTTGCCATGCCTACAACCCACTGCCCTGGCATAGATCAGTCACCCCTCTAGCTGTGTGCACTATACCAGTGGTGAGGGTACAGGTGCATTAGCCCTGTACCCCTACAGTGTCTAAGTCCATTCTTAGACATTGTAAGTGCAGTGCTGCCATTAAGAGTATATGGTGCGGGCAGTTTGTCATTACAAACTCCACAGCACCATAATGGCTGCACGGAAGACTGAGAAGTTTGGTATCAAACTTCTCAGCACATTAAACCCACACTGATGCCAGTGTAGGATTTAATGTAAAATGCACGACAGTTGGCATCTTAGAGAGGCCCCCTTAATCTCGACCAACTCCCGGTGAGCTGTCTGAGTGGCTGCCGAGGCTGCCACCCCCAGACATGTTTCTGGACCCCTGGGTCGAGAGCTTGCCGATCTCGGGGGCTTGAAACAATGCACATTCTGGGGCGAGGTGCCAAGCCTCCTTTCCCAGGATGGGTAAGGTTCACGAAGGAGAAGCTTCAAAGGCATACCACCTTTGTGAGCCTCTCCAGACCCGCTGTACTCAGCAACTGATCACCACTGATTCTACCCTCCACTTTTAAATGTTGTTTTACAGCAGTAATACAATGGATGAAAGATACCCATCTCTGCTGTAATACTGATAAAACAGAAATTCTACCCATCGGCAAAAACAACCTCTTTCAACCAAACATTTTACTCCCAAGCACACGTTATAATATGACAAGGTTTCCCTGTTTTTGCGAACAGACACAGTAATTTCAAAACAAAATATGAACAATTTCTTTTGGTTCTTTCTTTTCAGGTTTTATTCTGTTGATTTCAGCCACAGCCAACACGTGTTTCGTCGCAATTGAGGAGTGATCCCTCGACTTCATCAAGGCTATATTTTTCCAAGTGTTGGAATTGTCAATGTGGTGATATTTCCAACCCACATAGGGGTTCCAAGGGATTTCGCGACTGGCCAGTGCACAAATCTTTTTTATATAAGTCTAAATTTTTACCGTAAATATGGTTGTCTTCTAAAGACACTGAGTACAGCAACTAATTCAAAACGCCAGCAACATCCACCATGTGCGGCAAGGGAAACCTTGTCAAAATATAACGTGTGCATTTGGAGTTAAATTCTTGTTTAAAAAGCTGTGCTTTTGTTTTGTGGAGGTGAGTGGTTCCCCACACCTTTGAGTACTGTTAACCTAATTTCCAAGAAAACTTACAATTTGTGTAAATCTACCTTGAGGCGCCAAAATCCCTATACTTAAATACCACATAACTTAGCAGTCTCTTTCGACCAAAAGACTGGTGGCCAGATGATACGACAGCCCCTCCATCAACGGTGGAGTTTGCAAATAATCTAGGTGTGTGGTTTGACTCTGCCCTTTCTTTTAAACCCCATGTCCTGAAAATAACAGGGACCTGTTTTGGGCTCATAAAAACCTGGAGAAAGTTTCTAAATTTGATCCCCCTGGGCGCTAAGAAGACAGTGGCAGTGGCTCTTATATTATCGCGGCTTGACTACTGCAATAGTCTCCTTGCAGGAATTGATAAAACCATCCTCAGGAAACTACATGTAGTCCAGTACGCTGCAGCTAGACTGGTCTTAGGGCTGCCGCGTGGGGCGTCGGCCTCGGCGGCATTGAAGACCCTTCATTGGCTTCCAGTCCATAAAAGAATTCGGTTTAAACTTACACTAACGACTTTTAGAGCACATCGTCATCGGGCCCAATATATCTTTCACTAAGACTTAGGCCCTATACCACTATAAGAACATTGAGATCCATCAGCGCTAGCCTGCTCAAGGTGCCGCGTTTTAAACTGGCTACCAGAGGCGGAAGAACAGCTACTGTACTGGGAGCAAAGGCCTGGAATTGTATGCCAAAGGAACTTAGAGTAATGGAACAGGAGGGAAACTTTAGAAAAGCATTAAAGACATGGATCTTTGGAATAACTGATGCTTGCTGTCTAGACCTTATTTAGGTCTTGCTCTATACAGCTGATCCTTGTCACTTACAGCGCCAGGAGTCTCCATTAGGAGAGGCAGTTGCGCTATAGAAGACTCACTTTTCAATTAATTTCATTTCATTTTCACTTTGGGTGGGACACCCGGCGGGAAAAACAAAGTGAGGAAGAGAGGTGTGCCCACCTCTTCCAACTCCACCCTCAAGGTGGGGGAGGCGAGGTGAAGCACAACCGTGAGTCCCCGCCATCTTGAGGATGGTGGGACCCAGCCAACCAGGGACAGGCTCCTGCCCCCCTCCGAATGGAGAGTGGCAGATTAGGGGGTGTACCCACCCCAGGGAAGGAACCCATTGGTCCCTGACCTTTACCTACCTGTAACGCCCCTAAATTTAGTATTTAGGGGTACCCTGAACCTTCCTTTCTCAGATCCAGCAACCACAAGAAAAGGACGAAAAGCCGTGCAGAGCGAACAAGAGGACGATGCCCACTGACTTGGCCCCAGCCCTACGGGCCTGTCTCCCCTCGAACCTGCTCCTGTTAAACCCTGGCGTGTCCAGCGGCCAGCAACATCAAAAACCCCAGAGGACCTGCCTGCATTCACTTCCCAAGCTGTTTCTCCCGTGAACACCGGAGGTGTTTGAACTGCAGCCTCTGGTGCCCGCCAGAAACCACGAATCCAGCACACTCCGCACCCGCCGAGCCCGACCTGTGTTTGAGTGAACAAACACCATGAGGAGGTCCCCCCGGCGATCCTGACCCGAGATCCGGCGACCCCTGACCTGCCTCAAGTTTCCAGATGACGCCTGCAGCCTCAATCCCGAGGAGGCCCCCTACCATGATCAGAGCGGGTAAGAAAATCCGACATCCAAGGCATCCCTTGCACCCGATGCCCCACGGCCTTGTGTGCCCAACCTAGCAGTGCCTAACCAACCCTCTACATCCCTACTTACCCCTCCAAGTGTTGGTCGCTCCAGGAAGATCCTCGTCTCCGAGGCTGCAGTGTTTCTTTGTCCCGGGGAATCTCCATTGAAATCAATAGGGCACCCGACCTCAAAACAGTACCCTGCACCCGGCTGCCCTAGCTCCGCTGAGGGTGCCCCTTTGGTGCTAACTTGCCCTGAGCTTACCTCTCGGAGCTTTGCTCCCACAACCCTGTGGTCTGAGTCTAACCCCAGAACCCTAACTCAAAAGACTGATTACTTACCACGAAAGCAATAACTAATTTTTCCTCATAGGATAACATTGACACTTTTTCACCCAAAAAGTTTTTAAGTGTCGACTTTTTAAAACGACAAATATTCCTTAAAAATCAACGGAATAACCAAAACGCATTTTCTCAACTGTTTTCAGGAAATGTCCCAGTGCTGAATCCGGCACGGAGTAAGAAAAAGTAATGATAACCTAACCTACTTGCTAAGTGAATTACCTCCCATAGGATAACATTGGTGATTCTATGTGAAAACGTTTCGAAGTGTCAACTTTTGAAATGCAATAATATTTCTTAAAAATCGTACCTTTAACCAAAACACATTTACTCACCTGTTTTCAGGAAATGTCCCAGGACTGAATCTAGGATCCAGTCCTGTGTTAGCAAAAGTAATCTGAAAAGTAATTAACTGCATTTTACTTAAAAAGCCCATTCAATTGAATGTACTATACCTGCAATGTGTTGCAAACTGCTTTATTTGCTTTCTTAACCACATCATTGCTGCTGTATATTCCCGTGCTGTGCTGCAATTTTCAAAATCCCTTGTTATGTGACAAGGTCAACTCGTCAAACGCACAGCGCAGGTAACACCCATGACGAGTTGACCTTGTCACAAGCATCGAAGGGGTTAAAACTGTAACCAAAACCAGTACAAGTTACTCTGCTATTTTGAACTGTGTTCATACAAGTGATTTACTACTGAGAAGTGTTTGTATGCTTACCTGCACCAGGCTTGCTTGGTTCTAGAAATAAAACAAAAGTATATTTTTTATACAAAACAATTGGCCTAGAGTTCCGTTCTTGAGTGTGTGAATTCATTTGCTGACTGAGTGTGTACATCAAATGGTTAACACTGTCCTCTGATACTGCCTTACTGCTCGACCAAGCTACCACTTTAGAGAGTAAGGTTCTGTCTAACTTTAACCTCTGCCAAACCTTTGGAGACCCTTGGACTCTATACACACTGTACCTCACTTTGTTGCAGTATATAGAGCCTGTTTCTTACACGGTGTTCACTGGAGAAGCAGTCTTTGGAATGGAAGGCAGGCAGGTCCTTTGTGGA
Organism: Lissotriton vulgaris; assembly: GCF_964263255.1. NCBI lineage: Eukaryota > Metazoa > Chordata > Amphibia > Caudata > Salamandridae > Lissotriton > Lissotriton vulgaris. The sequence goes on from NC_141694.1 coordinate 92,593,475, forward strand.
AGAGGTGTGGTGCAGCGGCCAGGGTGCCTGACTCCAGACCACAGGGTTCATGGTTCGATCCCCAGCTCCGGCGGCAGGTTAGCCCAGCACCATGTGACTCTGGGCAATAGTTTGCTTGATCTTCCTGATGGCCCCCAGCACGGGACACCTCTGTCGGAGGTAGCTGTGCGCTTTACCTGACCCCAGGCCACCCCCCACGCCGCACGGCTCCTCCGCTGTGACCGCGTCTCTGCCCCCAGCGCCGCAGGTTCGCCCCTGACATCGGTGTCCCCTGCTGCTGCTACCTTCTCCTTTTCGACTGCTGTTTGCCCACATTTGGGAATTGTGCATTTATTTTCTGTTTAATTGTAGTTGCTGATTTGTATCCCTGCCCTCTGTGTGTGCCCCCTCCGCTCCCCGCCGCTGCTCCCCTGCGGCCCCGCCCCCTTTTTTTCGGTACCCCTTGCCCATTGGCCGCCCCGCTCCCGCCTCCCAGCTGCTCCTCCCTCCCACTTCGCCTCATATGGAGACCGCACGGCGGCTGCGCAGCGGGCGCGCCGCTGGCACGCCATAGGCAAGCCAGTCTACGCCCGTACGCGCTTGGACCGCGCCAAGCGCCAGGACCCCTGGCCCTCGACTATGCCAGCCCACCCAACTGACTTACAACGCCTCCACCCTCCACACACTCAACGCCGGCCGGAACCCCGCCTGCCACCGAGCCACCCCAAAACGCACCCACGGACCCTTCACCTTCCAAGCCTGCAAATTTACCTGCCTCCGAACCTGCACCGCACCCGCCAAGCCAAGCGCCAGCAACGATCACCTCAAGTGCATCCTGCTCTACACCCGCTCCGTCCACAGGCACGCCGTCGAACTCTGGAACCTATTCGACACTACATCACCAGACGTCGCCTTTCTCACAGAAACCTGGATGAACGCCTCCTCAGCCCCTGACATCGCCATAGCCATCCCGGAGGGCTACAAGATCACCTGGAGGAACCGCGTCAACCAAACCGGAGGAGGCATCGCCATCGTCCACAGAAACACCATCCGCATCACGACCAACTCCGACGACACCCTCACCGCTGCCAAGCACCTTCACTTCCAGATACACACCGACCCCAAGACCACCCTCAGAGGAACCCTCATCTACAGACCATGCACACAATTCAGCGAAGCCATCGCAGACTTCGTCAGCCCGCTCGCCCTCACCTCCTCTGACTACATCCTCCTAGGGGACCTCAACTTCCACCTGGAGAACAACAATGACAGCAATACCGCCGCCCTGATGGATAACCTCGCCAACCTCGGACTCAAGCAACTGGTGATCACCCCCACCCACTCCAGCAAGCACATCTCCTTCAGCCACTCCACTGTACTACACTGGACAGATTACAGCTGCGTCCACTTCAACTTCAGGAGAACCACGACCCTCCACCACCTGCAACAGGTTCCCCGCAGAACCTGGAGCAAGATCACCGACGACCAGCTGACCACCTCCCTCAGCCAGAACCCTCCCACCAACACGACGGACCCCAGCGAAGCAGCCCGCAACCTCACACAGTGGATCACCAACTGCGCCAATGACCTTGCACCACTGAAGAACCCTCCCAGCAGACCCGACAGCAAGAAAACCTCATGGTTCACCAACGACCTCAAAAACTCCAAGAAAACCTGCCGCACCCTCAAGAAAGCCTGGCGCCACGACCAGACAGCAGAAAACATGATAGCCCTCAAGAACGCCACTCGCAAACACCACCAGATGATCCGCACCACCAAAAGGACATCATTCAAAGAACGACTGGACAATAACACCCACAACAGCAAGGAACTCTTCAGCATCGTTAAAGAGCTCTCCAACCCCAGTGCCTGCAACAACGACATCACACCCTCGCAATACCTCTGCGACTCACTCGCCTCGTTCTTTCACCGCAAGATCGTCGACATACACAACAGCTTCGGCAAACAGACCACGCACCCTACCACCGAACCAGCGCCCCCCACCACCACCCTCCGCACCTGGACCTCGGTCAGCACCGAAGACACCACCCGCATGATGAACACCATCCACTCTGGCTCCCCAACCGACCCCTGTCCACACCACATCTTCAACAAAACCGACTCCATCATCGCACCCCAACTCCGGGACATCATTAACGGCTCCTTCACATCCGCCACCTTCCCGGAGAGCTGGAAACATGCCGAGCTCAGCGCCCTTCTGAAGAAACCCACTGCGGACCCCACGGACCTCAAGAACTTCTGCCCCATCTTGCTCCTCCCTTTTCCTGCCAAAGTCATCGAGAAGACAGTCAACAAACAACTCTCCGCCTTCCTCGAGACTAACGGATCCCTCGACCCCTTGCAGTCCGGCTTCCGAGCAAACCACAGCACCGAAACCGCCCTCATCGCAGCTACCGACGACATCAGGACCCTGCTCGACAATGGGGATACAGCTGCCCTCATCCTCCTGGACCTCTTAGCAGCCTGCGACACCGTATGCCACCGCACCCTGATACGACGCCTCAGCAACACCGAAATCCAAGGAATGGCCTTGGAATGGACCATCTCGTTCCTCGCCGGAAGAACCCAGAGAGTCCGCCTCCCCCTTTTCCGATCCGCGGCCACCGAAGTCATCTGCGGCGTTCCTCAAAGACCCTCGCTCAGCCCCACCCTCTTCAACGTCTACATGAACCTTCTCACCACCATCGCACGCCAACACAACATTAACATCATCTCCTACGCTGACGTCACCCAGCTGATCCTCTCCCTCACCAACGACCCCGCCACCGCCAGAGCCAGCCTCCAGGAAGGAATGAAAGACGTCGCGGAATGGATGAAGCTCAGCCGTCTGAAACTGAACTCAGACAAGACGGAAGTCCTCATCTTGGGACCATCCCCCTCTGCCTGAGACGACTCCTGGTGGCCCTCTGCGCTGGGCACCGCCCCAAGCCCACGGACCATGCACACAACCTGCGCTTCATCCTGGACTCATCCCTCACAATGACCAAGCAAGTCAACGCCGTCTCGTCATCCTGTTTCAACACCCTGCGCATGCTCCGAAAGATCTTCCGGTGGATCCCCACCGACACCAGAAAGACGGTCACCCAGGCCCTCGTCACCAGCTGACTGGACTACGGGAACACCCTCTACGCTGGAACCACAGCCAAACTCCAGAAAAGACTCCAGCGCATACAGAACGCCTCTGCACGACTCATCCTGGACATCCCCGTCACAGCCACATCTTTGCCCATCTGAAAGACTTGCACTGACTCCCCGCCAGCAAGAGGATCACGTTCAGACTCCTCACTCACTCACACAAGGTTCTCCACGACATGGGCCCCAAATACCTCAACAGCCGCCTCACATTCTACACACCCACCCGCCAGCTCCGATCCGCCAGCCTCGCTCTCGCCGCCGTCCCACAAATTAGCAAAGCCACCGCCGGAGGAAGATCCTTCTCCTACCTGGCGGCCAAGACATGGAACTCCCTCCCCACCCCCCTACGGCTGACCCAGGACCATCTCTCCTTCAGGAAACAACTCAAGACCTGGCTGTTCGAGCAATAGCGACTCCCCTCCCTCCCAGCGCCTTGAGACCCTAACTAGTGAGTAGCGAGCTCTACAAATTCTTTGATTAATTGATTGATTGATTGACAAATGCTGGAATTTACATTTTTGAGGTTGCTGGCTGCAGGACACACCGGGGTTTCGCAGGAGCAGGTTCGAGGGGAGACAGACCTGTAGGGCTGTGGCCAAGTCAGTGGGCGTCGTCCTCTTGTTAGCTCTGCAAGGCTCTTAGATCCTTCTTCTTATCTTCCTTCTTGTTGTTTCTGGATCTAAGGAAGCAAGATTCAGGGTGCCCCCTAAATACTAGATTTAGAAGCGTTACAGGGAGCTAAAGGGCAGGGACCAATGGGTCCCCTCCCTTGGGTGGGTACACCCCCTATTGTGCCACCCTCCAGTCAGAGGGGGGCAGGAGCCTGTCCCTCGTTGGTTGGGTCCCCCCGCCCTTAAGATGGCGGGTGGAGTTGTGCTTCACCTCGCCTCCCCCACCTGAGGTGTGGAGTTGGCAGAGGTGGGCACACCTCTCTCCCTCACTTGTTTTTCCCACTGGTTCTCCCGTCCGAAGAGGGGGGGGGGGCAGAACCAGTGGGGACCAGTTGCTGAAAGCAGCAAATGGTCTGGGGAGGCTCACAAAGGAGGCATGCCTTTGAAGCTTCCCCTTCGTGAACCCTGCCCATCCTGGGGGAGGGGGCTTGGCACCTCGTCCTTGGATGTGCATTTTTTCAGGCTCCAGAGCGCAGCAGGCTCTCAACCCTGGGGTCCAGAAACATGTCTGGTGGTGGCAGCCTAGGCAGTCACTCAGCCTGGACACTAGAGATGGGTTAGTTTTCAGGTGGCATCTCTAAGATACCCTCTGTGTGCATTTTTCATTAAATCCCACACTGCCATCAGTGTGGGTTTAATGTGCTGAGAAGTTTGATACCAAACTTCTCAGTGTTCAGGGTAGAAATTATGGTACTGTGGAGTTCGAAATGACAAACTCACAGCATCATATACTCCTAATGACAGCACTGCACTTACAATGTCTAAGAATGGACTTAGACACTTTAGGGGTACAGGGCTCATGCACCTGTACCCTCACCACTGGCATAGGGCACCGAGCTAGAGGGGTGACTGGTCTATGCCAGGGCAGTGGATTGTAGGCATGGCACACAGGGATGTGTGTCAGGTCAACTCTTCACTTTGTTCTGCACCAAAACATGCAGCCTGCAAAGGCAGTGTGTGTGTGTGTAAAGGTACAGAACCTCTAAGGGTGGTACAATAAGTCCTGCAGCCCTTAGATGTCTTCCCTGGTCACAGTGCCTGGGGTACCCTTGGTTCCATTTACCAGGGCCTGACCTGTGGCCAGAGATGCCAATTGGGTTAGTTTTGAGGAAAGAACACATGCCCTAGGAACCTGATTGGTAGGAACCCAGGGCACACCAAGAACAAGTGCATCAATAGTCTGGCAAAAAGTGTGGGGTTACTGCAACAGAAACCCACTTTACTACATTTAGTAACAACAGATTGTGTTAAACTCTAAATACCACTAAAATTCACCTATCTCAAGTAACTATAACTCGCGCCCTTACTGTGCACTGGTAATTACCCCACATTACATCACTTATGACATCATTGAAGCAGTGATCCTTTTGATGAGAAATTTGTATTGCGGGGGCCCAAGTTATACTTACCTTGGAGCACAACTTATAGTTACTTGAGATAACTCTAACTGATGAATTTCAGTGGTTTGTAGTGTTTAAAACGCTACATTGTTACTGATCATTTCACCTAACTATAACGTTATTTTAATCTTTGGGTTTTTCAGTGATATATATGTAGCAGTATCGAGGCGTCTCACCAGCGCCGGCTTTTTGGCACCCGGAGAAAAGTGGAGCTACGGCGGTGAACGAAAACCGTGCTTGAAATTAATATGACCTTATGCCCCGAGGCGGATTAAGCAACAGAAACGTGGATACATCGGAACAACGTGTTGGGACTCAGACTTCGAACAACACACGAAGGCGCCACCAAGCGGGTCTGCCATACGGAGACTGGGAACGCGTCGGCGGCAGCTGACGAGAACCAAGACCCTGCGGCGAACCCGGTGAGTGAATGCCAAACTTACCGAAAGAATACACCAAACCCCAGCGAACCACTGTGACTGTGTCACCACCCCACTTTAGAAACAAACACAGTAATTGCAGCACAACATAAACATGTCGAATTTTGATGGAATCTCTGGAGAAAGAGAGTCTGCTGCCAACTTCATGTTTAGAAGTTCAACAGTAAGGCAGGCGCAACCAAATAAACCCACAGCCCAAAACGCGCCCACCAGCACCTTGAAAACATTATTCTCCAAATTAGAAAAAATACAAGAACAGGAGATACGCAAATGGTGGGAGGCCACCTCACTGGAAAGGTACATAGAGTGTGGCATAATACCGAGGGGGCTACGTATATACACTGTGCCCTCGTATGAAAATCCGGACCCTGCGTTATTGAAGGTTTGGGCGGAGTATACAGCGGAATCGGCGAAGGGAATGGTGCGCATACTTATTAAATGCGCATGGAGTGACAGAGAAAAATGTCTAAAAGAAATAGCAGACATAGAAGAACAAATAAGCAAAGAGAAAGACTCCAAGGAAATTGAAGAACTCAGAGGTACTATGAATAAAAGAATTAAAGACTATGAATTAAGCATTCGAAAGAGAAAACAATCGAAATTTCTCAGAGATGAGCAGGACTATTTCAGGAAGAATCTTGACGTTCGCCAGAAAATTTGATGCCACCAGAAAACGGCTGGCCCAGACTAATGCGACGCCAACAAACTAAGACACTGAGGAGTCTGAAGTTTCGGAAGGGGAACAAACCGAAGGAATCAGAGACAAAGTATCGGCAACTGAGAGTCCTTTTTTCGACGAGTTCGAAGTGATCAAGGAAACTCGTCTACGCCCCCAACAAAGAAATCATCCACCGGCACCCCAACAAAATCAAAGAGGAGGACGCGGAGGGGTAAAAGGGGCAAGAGGTGGTGCCCAACAAGCAATGGCATCCCCGAGGGTTACGAGGAGTGGACTGAACCGCAGGAGATAAAAGACAAAGAAGAGAACAATGTCATAAACCTTTCAAAGAGAGAATTGACGAATTATGAAATCACCAAGCTCAAGAAAGGTTTAAGCTTCTGCCCAACCAGTGATTTCGATCCAGTGAATGTACGGATTGATCTATTCAAGTACATCAGGAAACTGAAGTTTAAAAAGATCTTCTTTTTGCACCCTCCAAAATCTGAAAGCATAGAATCTGGGACCTCGGTTTCAATTACAAATCTAAATGATGTACCCACACGTGAGGAACTGGCGGATACACTCCTAAGACCCACACAAGAACTATTGGAAACAACCACAAATGCCGAGATGGCGGAACAGACAATCACCACACAAAAAAGAGATCCTAGCACGATGAAAAACAAATCAAAAAAGTTGCCAATCACTAACTATGATGCTATTGATCTTTTTAATGAAGCTGTGCTTGAAACCTGGAGAAAATTTCAACTGGAACAAAAAGAAAAAATGAATCGAAAAACTTCCAACATATCTAAAAGAGAATGGGAGGCGATTAGATCACTCAAAGAGGATAAAACAATCGAAATTAAACCTTCGGATAAAGGAGGAAACGTTGTCATCTTTGATCGGGATCATTATCTCGCAGAGGCACACAGACAACTAAGGGATAAGGACTGCTACACTCCCATACAAAGAGCTGAATATAATAAGAGCATTACAACATTTCATAACATGCTAGAAGACTGGCAAAAAGAAGGAATGCTCAGTATGGACGAATATCTTTTTCTAAAATGTGAAGCACCAATTGTACCAACCTTTTATCACCTCCCAAATGTACATAAACATGCAAAAAGACCTCTGGGACGTCCAATTGTGTCCTCTATTGGGAGCCCCCTAGAAAACACCTCCAGATTCATCGACTCATATTTAGCACCCTTCGTGAAAGATCTCCCTTCCTATCTAAAAGACACCCAGAACTTCCTAAGTATCATGGACAATGTCACATGGGACTCTGAAATGTTATTAATAACATTAGATGTAGTGAATTTGTATACCTGCATCAATCATGAGGAGGGTCTTACTGCTATTAAGTGGTTCTTCGATCAAAAACCCGACCATTTTTGTAGTCACAGCGCCATGATTTTGTCCATGATAAGATTCTGCTTATATAACAACAACTTTCTGTTTGATGGGACAATGTACAATCAGAAGAGGGGTACTTCCATGGGTTCGTGCTTCTCCCCCAGCTACGCGAACTTGTTCGTGGGCTGGTGGGAGAAGCACGAGGCGTGGAAAGATGCCAACAGTGAGTGGACCGAAAGGATCCTTATGTGGACCAGATATATAGACGACCTGTTCATTATTTGGCACGGTGATCGTTCATCTGCGGAGAACTATATTGCTACCCTCAATACCAACAATCTCAACCTGAGATTTACCAGCACCATCAGTGCTAGCAGCATTAGTTATTTAGATCTGGAAATATTTGTGCATAATAACATCTTACAAACCCGCCTGTATAGAAAACCCACGGCGGGTAATGCAATATTGCATGCTGGCTCTTATCACCCCAAGAGCCTGGTGAAGAATGTGCCATATGGGGAATTTCTCCGCCTAAAGAGAAACTGTTCCTTAGAACGAGATTACATGCAGGCTAGCATTGATGCAAAAGAGAGGTTTGAAAGAAGAGGGTACAATAAAAACATCTTACAACAGGCCAGTGTGAAAGCCTCAAGCATCAATAGGAGGGATCTCCTAACACCAAAATCAAAAACAGAGGTGCCTGATGAGGTGAGAATGATTACTGAGTTCAACACCAAATCAGGAGAAATTGTAAACATTTTCAAAAAACACTGGCATATACTCACCGCTGATAAAATCCTAAAAAAGAATCTGCCACAGAGACCATTAATTACATACAAAAGATGTCCATCTTTGGCAGACCATCTGGTCCGCAGCCATTTCAGAACAATGACCCAACCCATCAAACTATCCAAATCAACAGACTTTTTTCCTTGTCTAAAATGCAAGGCATGCAGATTCAGTAGTAAAGTGTCAGAGTATCCCAATCGCACAGGTGAAAAGAAACCCAATCTAAAAATCAAACAGTTGCTTAATTGTAACTCGGAGTATACCATCTACTGTCTCACCTGCCCCTGTAAGCTGCGATATATTGGCAGCACTATAAAACCTGCAAAACTAAGAATCCCAGAGCACATGCGGGCAATCACCAATAGGGATAAGACATACCCTGCCCGCCATTTTGCCGAACATCACCAAAGTGACTGGGAGAAACTTAGTTTCTATTGTATTGATCAGGCACCCAAATTAGAGCGGGGTGGAGACAGAGACAAGTCCCTACGCATTCTCGAGTCAAAGCACATCATCAGTCTTAAAACCATGACTCCGTGGGGACTGAATAATAATGAAGAACTATAGGTTCACCTCTGAGATACATATAGAATCTGACACATATAACATCAGGACTCATATCATTTAACACCTCTTTAAAATAACAAGTCCACTCTTCTACTGATCTGTATGTCATAACATGCATGTTTGTGCTGCTAATGCAATTGCCCATTCAGGGCTAAATAACTAGTACCATGCTTAATAGGAAACTATTTTTCCTAACAATTCTGCGCTTTATTGACTAAGAGTCTATAAGAGACACTGAAAAAAGTAATTTCATATGAATTCATAGAATAACAGAATTGTATACACTTATGAATTTTACAGTGTTTAAGAACTGTTTAAAAAAATTGATTTACGTTACATGTTTTTAATCAGCACTATGCACTTCAAGTCAAGTCAAGTCAAAAATACTTTATTCGATTAATTAAAATCATAAAAGTATACTACAAACACATAAACACATATAAGGATGAGGTAGGCATACATTTCATTCATTTTTCACCAAAACAGTACAGTATGTAGTATACATTTAAAAAGATGTTAAAAAAGGACGTTAAAAAGAACAGTTATGCAGGATGAATCGGGTTCAGGTGTTACTTTTTACTTTGTAGGATAGATCAAACCCCTTGATTAAGACATCACTTTTAGATTCTAAAGGTAGTTCATTGCCATATTCAAAACACAATAAAACTATACGGAGCAAATTTACTATACAAATCATAAGGAAATATTTTTTTTGGAGTGGTATTTATAAAGCGCAAACGGTCGCTCCGGAAGGAGCATCATGGCGCTATAGGTCCTGATTCCAGTCATAGAGGGGATGGGGGAGGCTAAATGGCAGCTTTGGACCAATCGTCAGGGAGCGTGAAGATCCAAGTTTTGAGCAGCTTCCGGAAAGGTTTCTCAGATGTTTGAAGCCTGAGATGCCTTGGCATACTATTCCAGGCTTTTATGGCTAAGTTGCTTAAAGTTTTGCCGCCTTTGGATTTCAGATTGAATTTAGACAAGGTCATGAGGTTGTCTTGTGCAGATCTTAGGGATCGGCACGGAGTGTAATGGGGGAAACGTTTGGTTAAGTAGGAAGGGCCGGTTTTGTTGAAGGCTCGAAAAGCTACAATGAGAATTTTAAAGAGGATTCTCTTGTGTAGGGGGAGCCAGTGCAGGGACTTAAGGGCTGTGGAGATGGAGGATTTTCGTGGAAGTTTCAGGACAAGCCGGGCGGCAGTGTGCAAGACACTTTGCAATTTGGCGAGGGTCGATTTTTTGGTCCCTGCCATGAGTCCGTTGCAGTAGTCAACTCGGGACAGAATAAGGGCTACCGCTACCGTTTTTCTCGCTTCGAGCGGGAGGAAGTCAAAGAATTTCCTTAATGACTTTATTATGCCGAAGCATTTACCTGCCGTATTCGAAGCGTGGAGATCGAAGGATAGCTCGGAGTCGAAGAGGACACCGAGGTTCCTAGCTGATGAGACGGTTTGGGGAGGGGCGGCAGAGTTGTCCGGCCACCACAGGGCAGGGCAGAAGGATGCATTTTTTCCAATGGGAAGAATCTCGGTTTTGTTCGAGTTGCAGCGCAAGTGATTGGTGTCCATCCATTGGAAGACTACTGTAAGACAGTGTTTCAGGTTGAGCTCAGCCGTGTTGGAATTTTCATCAAGGGGGATGATCAGCTGAGTATCGTCGGCATAAGAAGTGACAGTTATGCCGAACGATTCTATGAGGGTAAGGAGAGGGATAAGATAGATATTGAAGAGGAGGGGACTTAGGATGGAACCTTGGGGGACGCCGCAGAACACCTTTTTCTCCTTGGATTGATAGGGGCCAAGTGAGACGGTCTGGAACCTGTCACTGAGGAAAGAACTGATCCAAGATAGGGCAGAGTTGGAAATGCCGATGTCTGAGAGTCTCCTGATCAGGATAGAATGGGAAATAGTGTCGAAAGCTGCCGTGAGGTCGAGAAGGATCAAGATAGCCTTCTTCCTTTGATCTTGAAGGGTTTTGATTGTGTCGGTCAGCTCGATCAGGGCCGTCTCAGTGGAATGTTTCGGCCGGAAACCGGATTGTTGGGGGTGAAGTAATTTATTTGAGTCCAGAAAGGTCTTGAGCTCCTTGTGGACCAGCTGTTCCGTTATTTTACCTAGTGCAGGTAGGAGGGTGATTGGACGAAGGTTGGTCAGGTCGGAGGGGGGTTTATTCGACTTTTTCAAGAGCGGCTTGACCACCCCTTGTTTCCAAGAGCATGGTACTGAACCGGATGAGAGAGATTGATTGATTATGGTGTTGATGGAAGGGTTAATTTCGTCGATGATGAGGTGGAGAATCCTAGGTGGACAGGGGTCAGAGGGAGAGCCAGATTTGCAAGCAAGGATCGCGTCTCTGGTCTGGGACAAGGTGACCGGAGTAAAGCTTTTGAAACTATTTGTAGGCTGGTTGAAATGGTCCGGGTCCCATGGTAAGGGAACTGGGGGTGGGGGAGGGAAATTTTTGTGGATGAGAGTGATTTTGTCATCAAAGTAGTCCGAAATTTTGTCACAGAATTCTTGGGATGGGGGGATTTCCGGTTGAAGAGCTTTGGGTTTGGTAAAGGATTTAACTATAGAAAAAAGGGTTTTTTGCCTTTGGCTAGCATTATTAATAGCATTAACGTAGTAGATTTTTTTTGCTGTTTTGATGGATGCAAGGTAGGTTTTCCTCTGTAGGATGTAGTTCCTGTGATCGCTGTTATCGTAGGTACTACGCCATCTCCTCTCAGCTTTTCTGCAGAGAAGATGGGCGGCGGTTAGGTCCGGCGTGTACCAAGGGGCCATGAGTTTAACTGTTTTCGTGGCCTTGTCCCGTTTGTGGGGGGGGCAGCGAGTCGAAAATTCGTGAGTGAGCCAGTTGTTGAGACCTATAGCGTCTCTATCTATATCGCCCGAGGGAGAAGGGGCATTAGATGGGGAAAGGGGGTGAAGAGTGAGGTTTTTCTGGACAGTATTCCAGTTGATGGAACGGGCGGGCTGGCGTAAACGTTTATTGCCAGTAGGGATAGCGCCGCTAGAAATATGAAAGGGGATTAGACAATGATCAGTCCAGATTTGAGGTATAGGGGATAGGGAGGAGAGGGACGGGAGGTTAGAACAGATACCGTCCAAGGTGTGACCTAGGGAGTGTGTGGGAAGCTTGACGCTTTGTTGAAGGTTAAAGACGTCCAACGACTGTAGAAAATTTCTGGAGTGCGGGTCTGCTATGGATTCAAGATGTATATTGAAGTCTCCAAGGAGGGTAAAGTGTGGATAGCGAAGGAGGAAACTACCAAGAGCGTCGTCTAGCGAGTCTAGGAATTTAGTGGCGTTTCCAGGTGGACGATAGATGAGGCCACCGGTAAAGGAGAGCGTTTTGCTAAGGTTTATGCAGAATCCTAAGCCTTCTGCGTCGGTGAGGGGATCGAGGCTGAAGGTGTGACAGTTAAAGGCGTTCCTGACAATAACTGCGACCCCACCTCCTCTACCCTTCTGTCCCCAATATGTTTTATAATATGCTACATCTCAATATTTACATGATTCATTCAGCTGTTGAGGTGTTCAGTGATCTAAGTCGTTTAGCTCTCATGGCTGCTACCAAAAAACTTGCAACCCCGAACATTACAATAGGGGTCTCCATGATTTGTAAAAACAACAATGCAGGTTTCACTTGCATAAATCCCCTGTTTCTCAAAAGCGGTAGTAAATATTTTTCTCTCCCCTCCGCAAAAAAAAGGACAAAAAAATACAAAATGGGTCTGGTCTTGGTCAGAGAAAGAATCGCATTTACATGGGGCATGATCCCTTGGCTTGTTCCATTTCGGGTAATCACCCAGAAGGAGGTGCATCTGGTTGAAACGGAATTTTGTGAGAAGCCACCGGTGGTATGGCCTATTCACTACCCTCAAATAAGGCTGGATGGTCATGGTTGATACAACAGTGTAATGAGCCCTAACAGTTGTTTTCTCTATTTCTTGGGCTTCACGAAGCATGTTCCTAGACTCTATAAATTGTGTTTTAATCCATGTAACATCCTCTTTACATAGCCTCTCGGGATTACTATACAAGTCAGCACGGCCCAAATGAGTAGCAACAGACTTAATATAGCTTAGCCATTTTATATCTTTAGCTCTGTCTCTCCCCATGCAGTCAGTAATAATTTGACGATTTAGCATCAGGTTCGGGTTCAGCCACATTTTCACCCAAAGAAGTAGTGGGGCCAGGTTAAGGGCATCCTCAATGTATCCTTGCCCTAATTCTGTCAAGACAGAGAAGATGGGTGTAGACTGTGGTAAGCCTAATAGTGAGCGCATGGACCTATTCTCTTCCTTCTGTATCAGTGCCAAGTCCCTGAATCCCCAAATCCCAGCCCCATATCTAGCCAGAGCCAGGGTTTTGGCTCTATACAGGTTGAGGATGGCTTCAGTTGGTTTACCCCCCAGTCTCTTAGCAAAACTCAATATCGCTGCAAATGACCGCCGTATAGCCATTGCTTTATTTGCAACCTGCGGGGTCCAGGTGCCCATGTCATCGAAGATGACTCCTAGGTATGCAAATGTTTTGACTTTGGATAAAATCACTCCATTGCATCGTAGGGTTTTTGTGGTGTTTTTACCTTTCCCAATGGACATAACGTGCGATTTTTCCATATTTACAACCAAGTCTAGGTTTTGCATAAAAGCCCCAAACGAGTCAAGAAGCAGCTGTAAACCATTGGGGGTTCTGGCAATGAGGACCGTGTCATCGGCATACATCAGTACCGGCAACGGTGACCCTCCCATATTGGGTATATCTGGGGTAGCTGTTTTTAGAACGGAGTACAGAGAGTTAATATACAAAGAAAATAACATGGGGGCCAAAATGCACCCCTGTCTAACCCCTCTTACTGATCTAAACCCAGTGGTGCACTTGCCTCCTGTAGTCATCCGTACTGATGCAGTCAGGTCGCTGTGCAGGAAAGCTAAAAAGTTAATCAAAGCAAGGTCCAGACCCAGCTCCGAGAGAATCGTCCACAGCTTCGACCTATTTACTAGGTCGAACGCTGTGGACAGGTCCATAAAAGCTAGGTGGATTGACCCGCTGGAAGCAACAGTATATTTACAAACAGTCATGTATAAATTAAGACACTGCTCCTCAGTCCCCCTCCCTGTTCTGAATCCATATTGAGTGTTGCATAAAATTGCATTTTCCTTTTCCCACAAATTAATTTTGTTTAAAATGACTTTACCAAGAATCTTAAATGAGGAATCAAGTAGCGATATTGGTCTATAACACCTGGGATCACCCCTTTGCCCCTTCTTAAAAATTGGAATGATAACCGAATGTGACCAAGTGGTCGGAATGTCAGACAAATTCATACATGCTAAATTAAAAACATTCGCAAGTACTATAGACCATATGTAGGGATGTGCTTTATACATATCAGCGGGGACCCCATCCGGGCCTGGGGCTTTCCCGCCGGCAGTATTTTCAATTGCGTTTAATACTTCTTTTACTGTTACCCTTAATGGAGTGTCTGTAGGTAAGGGATCTATAGGAGTGAAAGGGGTAGTAATGGTCTTACTTCCGTAGATGTTTTCGAAGTGATCTAGCCATTGTTTCTCGGTGATATTAACTTCTACTGACTCATTCTCTTTGCCACTAAACAAAGGAGAGTTCACTATAGACCAAAATGTTGCACTATCCCTTAAAGTAAGATTGTCATACAGTGCTTCCCAGGCTTTGTGTTTTATTTCTCTTTTGCGAGCCTCGGTCGTACTCCTATATTCTTTCCTTAATTGGGACACTTCAATTATGTTACGTGGCTTACGTTTTAGGGCTTCTAGGAGTTTTTTATGTGCCTTTGAGCATTCGGCGTTAAACCATCCCTGTGCCCTTCGTGGCTTATCAGCGGGTTTACTTGTAAGGGCCTCAGCAACATTTTTACATATGGTTTCAAAGGCTTTTGTGACATTTCCTCCTGTGGTCAAAGGGTCCCTGCATATATTTAGTTCCACACTTAGTTTATCACACAAATTAGTAAAAAATTCCTCAACGTTAATCCTGGACCATTTAACTCGTCTACCTTGGTCGTGACTCCGGATTACAGTAGGGTAGGTTAACTGTTGGTCATAATTTATTATGGTTGGATTTACATTAGTCAGTTCCATAACGACCGGATTATGGTCACTAAATGCCGTTATAGTGGCATTGTATGAGATGACATTTGTGAGAACACTAGGTGACCCAAAGATATAATCAATGATAGTATTACTACCTCTTGCACTATAAGTTACCACTCTGTCTTTCGGGTTCACAAAGGCGGGTTCAGACATATCCATATCTATCAACAGTTCTTCTAAAGCCCCCCCTTTTGCAGAGTGTTCGAAGTGCAGATGGGTCAAATAGTCATCATCATGGGAACTGCCGTCATAACAGTTGAGTTGACAGAGGTGTGTGTTAAAATCACCAAAAACAATATAGTAAACCAAAGTAGATTGACTCTTCTTATAATTATTTAAAAAATCAGCCAACATTAGGATATTTTCACTTCCTTGTAGCCCTTCTGTTGAATTATAAAAATTTACATATAAGAGTTTTTCCCCCATACTCATCGAGACCTCCAGAATTAGACAGGGGAGTTGATATTTATAATTTTCATCGCCCCCATGTGGCTTACTGAGATTAAGAGTGCTAGGCCTCCCTTACTTCTGCCCCTATTGGACTTTTGAGCAGCTTTAAAATAGGATACATATCCTTCTACCCAGAAGTTACATTCAGTGTCCCAAGTTTCTTGTAGTGCAATCACATCCTGTTGCTTAATGATTTCAAGCCATTCTTTATCATCTCTTTTGGCTTGAAGGCCGGAAATGTTCCATGTCATTAGCTTGACTGATCTGTTAACCCCTTTAGTTCCGGGAGGTTCCTGCAGCCCCATCTTGGTGCCCAGTCAGGTGTTAGTATCAAGGTTTGTAAGGGCATCAAAACGGTTTCTAAGCTCCAGTATGCACTTTAACTTTAGTCGCCATTGATAGCCACGAACTATAATGCAATTTGCACGTTACAAGATGGCTCCCATCTTTTGGTATGTTAGTAGCCTTTTTCTATCTCCATGACAATGTTTAACTGGCTAATGGCTTAAAATGGCGACATGTATCTGGCACGAACGTAACACTGACGAAGCCTGCAAAGGCGAAACGCGTCTGTTGGGGTGAGGGGGGTTTGGTGTAATAAATCTTTGAATTGGATACCAGCGTGCCAGCTGTTTTCATTCCGAACAAAAGTAGGAACGTGTAGCAATATATGTATATATATATATATATATATATATATATATATATATATATATATATATATATATATATATATATATATATATATTTATGGTCTAACCTTTCAGTGTCAGGTTATATTGAGCCTATTCGCATCCTATCATTAGTCTAGTTATTGAGAGCTGGCTAGCTTCAATTGGTTTGGATGTATCTCCGTGTATCTATTCGATGTGTGGATATTATTGTATGCAATAAATGTCTGTGTTTAGTTTCCCCCAGAACAATAATAATAATTTTTTGCCTGTATCCTTATGTTGATTGATATATCTATCTTTCTATTTAAGAGGATGTGTTTGATCTGCTCTGGGCTGTCACCTCCAGTTGATACGTAGTATCCTTGTGGGGTATTGTTAAGGCACTATGTCCTAATATGGTCTCCCACTATATACGTAATATGTAATGTAATTTAGGATACAAGTCTTTCATTCATTTCAATCACATTATTTAGATAGGGTTCTTGGGTAGTACTTAATATGAGTTGATGGACATGTATACCTCCTAATAAGGTGCAACATGGTTGAACTTGAGTTTTCCCCTGTAAATTTTCTAATTCACTTTTGATATTTTGACCAGCCACTTATGAGGTATTAGGGGTCAGGGACCTGACTCCTAAGTTGGTTGAAACTGCATTTTGAGCACTTTTTATTTTCCTACACTAGGGTTTTGCAATTTTGGGGAGTATAGCGGTTAACACTAGCACCTTAGCGGGCAACTTTAATGGTAATAATGAATTTTTGCACTATCATCCTGGGAACCAAGGATTCCAATATCGAATCATCAATATGTATATTTGTATTTAAACAGATATAAGTTCAACAGATCTGTAAATTGTAAATACTGTACAGATAGATTTATAGACATTTATAAAATGTATATATTCAGGCATTGCAGTATTTGTACATTTAGATTAATTTCTATTGTAAATACTGACCTTTTAACCGATGTAAATATGGATCTGTTTTTTCACTGTGGATGAACTACATTGTAGTGGTTTTTCAGTTTCCATTAATATGTTTGCCCTGCTTTTGTGTTAATTGGTCACCCTTTATAAGCAATTTCATTGGTTTTGTTTGGCATGTGATCAAGGTCACCGTGTAGTGACCGAAACGCGTCATGCTGGCGATTGCGTGTAAATAAACCACTGTGAATTTTCTCTTGGCGCTGTGGAGTGGTCTGTACCTGTGGGTTTCGTTGATGCAGATCGGAGTTCTATCCATGTGCAGATACAGCGGAGCAGGATTGTGAATTGTGTATATATATATATATATATATATATATATATATATATATATATATATATATATATATATATATATATATATATATATTCATTTTCCAATGCCTTCTAGATGAGGAAGAATGAATAGGGACCACAATTCTGGTGCATATTTTTTCTTTATTGTGGATTGTCCGCTATCATGCGTTTCAGCTGTTACCGGCCTTGATCACTTGACAGCGCTGTGCTGCAGGATCTGATCTTTTAAAGTGATGTGCTGTGCGAATAGATGGATACAGACAACAGACTTCACCTAGGTTGACAATTTTTGGATAAATACTTAATAAATAGTTCACCAATATTCTGACGTTTCCTCATACACTAACAAATATAAAACATAAAAGTTGTTCCGCACACAATAATATAGTCGCGCTAAATACAAAAACAGAGGGCAGTCTCTTAATGTGCACACAGAAGGATTTCGGATTCCACGATTTATCTTTTTCAAGAAGAGTTCTTTATTGTGTTTTTGCAAAGATAAAATCCAGTAGCCGATGCGTTTCAGGGCTACACAGTATGAAAGCGTCTTATCCCATTCCAGAATTCTTTAAACATTATTTCTGTCCAGTAGTTACACAAATATGATGTATTTCTATCTCAGAGATCTTCATCCCCCCCCCCCCCTCCCCCAGCTGAATTTTTTCAGATGGCGCCCCCCCCAACAGAAATGTCTGGAATCTGGTACACTATATAATCGACTTCCACCCGCATATCCCGAGCCATAGCTAGCAAATAATGCTGAACACAATAAGAGTGTTTAGTAAGCAGCAGGTTTGTGAGTGAGTGTGGTTAAATGACAGAGGCTTATTACGCAGTTTAAATCAAAATAATCCAAGATGAAATGTGCACAAATTGTTTTTACTATGAAGCTTTGTTTTACACATATAACACATGATTTGACAGACTGATAATAACACCACTAACATTAATGTGACGGGTGTGCCTGTTTTTCGGCACAGAGACGGTCAATCTGTGGATGGATTTTTGCTACTGCCATCCTCGGGTGGTGCTCCACATCTAGTCTTGACCGGTACTTAGTGTTAAACACCGCAAGTACTGAGAACCCAATCTCACATTAATAGGACGAGCTAAAAGGCAAGAGTTTTGATAGCAGTTTCTCTCAAAGCTGAATGTTCTGCAGAAATTTTCTGCCAAAACTCTCCCAATGAGTCTTTGCAGAATTGCATCTGCAGAGTGCTGTTACTTTGGAGATCAATCAGTTCTTCCTGCATACGAATCGGGAGATGGCTCCCCACCTCTCCCAGAAATGGTTAAAAGACCCAGTCATTGAAGTGATTGCTGTCCTCAGGAAATAACTTTTGTAAATTGTTCCTGAGAGACGTCAGGTGATTTTTTTTATTATCTCAGCAATACTTGTAAGTTCATTTTCAGTCTCCTCAAGAGCATCTACTAAATATGGAAACGACTCAAACAGGCCCTCTTCAACTAGTCTTCTCCATAATTTCAGCTTCTTCTTGAATGCAGTTATTCTTTTGTTCATGGTAAAAGAAGTGATTCAGCTCCTTGCAGAGACCGATTCAGGGAATTTAATTTCTCGAAAATGTCAGCAAGGTATGCTAAAAGCACAAGCCAGCGGGGATTGCATAGGTGTTCTGCTTTGCCAGGGTCCAAACACAGAAGAAACTGCTGTACTTCATTCCTTAATTCAAAGATGCGAGTCAGCACTTTCCCCCGGGATAACCACAGCACTTCTGTATGAAAGAGCAAGCCATCATGCTCCGCTCCCATTTCTGCACATTCAATTGCAAATAGACAAGCTCTTGTGGGATGGGTCTTTATAAAATGTACTATTTTTATAGGAGAATTAAGCACATCCTCAAGGTCACTGTCTGTTTCGAACACCAAGGGCTTCCCGGTGTATCATAGAGTGGGTCCACAGAATATGTGGAGCCACTTTCAACACGTTAGCTTTTAAGTCAGCCCTAGCACCACACATTGAAGGAGCACCGTCTGTGCAGTTTCCAACATAGTTTTCCCATTTTAAGCCATGGATATTCAAGAAGTCATTGATAATGTCAAACAAATCAGAACCTGTTGCCCGCCCCTTGATTGGCTTGCAAAATAACAAATATTCCAATAGTAGTGTTTTATAACAGTATCGAACATAACCAATTAATTGGGCGTCCTTTGACACATCAGTTGCTTCATCTAATTGCACAGCAAACAAACTTGATTTCAACCGAGCTATGAGCTGTCCCTGGATATCTTCTGAAATGTTAGAGATGCAGCGGGAAACTGTTGTGTCTGAGATCGGTATGCTTTTGAACTTCTCTGCTGCTTTTTCACCAAGCAGTGTCCCAATCACGTCGAGCAGTGCTGGGAGATTCACGTTTTCTCTATCTACAAAGGGCTTTTTGTTTTTAGCAAATTGGTATGCTACTTGGTATGATGCTTTTAATGCATTTGCTGGAGTATTTGCCACATGTTTCACTGCCTCTTTCTGCTGAGTTATGTCCTGCAACTTCCTGGCAAATAAATCTCTGCTTTTTCCTGCCAGAGACCAATGTTTCGTTTCAAAGTGACACCTCAGTTTGGTTGGCTTCAAGCTGTCACTCTCCAAGATCAAACCACACACTGTGGTCTACTTTCTCCACTAACAACAATGCCGAAGTCCAAATAGGAGGCATCATATTTCCGTGTTTTTGCAGCTTTTCTCTCTCCATCTGTTTCTGTTTCAGCCTTTCACTTGACCACTCTACCATCTTTTGGCAGCAGGAAACGGTCCATGTCATATGTGTGCTTAACCGAAGATATAAAATTCCGAAGCTGCATGTTAATGAATAGTACATGGCTGCAATTTTAAAGCTTCATGAGGTAGAGCAGGTTTTGTAGTTAAAAAAATATCTTTACAAAAATTCTTTTTATATTATAAATGAAACATTTTAATAAAAAAATAATTTTATGATAAGTGGATAAAAAGTAATTACTCCAGTATTGGAACTTTCATAGATTCCCATGCTTCTTTCATTCCCCTTTACCCGAATGGGAGCACCGGGTATACATAAAATAGCAATAGAAACCATTACTAAAACAGAACCTAGGCCTAGGCACATTCTTGTTTTGCAACCTATCCACCTCTTTTTGTAAAAGAGATTAAAAAAAAACAATCAGATTAACCTCACCCCTTAGAACCCTCCTGAGTGAAGCTCAGAACCTCCGATTTTTTACCGCACGTTGTGCAAGGGAGTCTACACTGAGCTCTGCTTGGTTTTTTCCTACAACTTTAATTCTACAACCTTTTCCCCAGTTTTTTCTTCAACAACTTCTTCAGAATGTCGGATAAGAAAAAGAAGGCCCTCTTTAAAGCCTGTGCTACTTGTGCTAAGAAGAGTTTATATATTGAGGACAAGCACAAAGATTGTATTTACTGTCTGTACCCAGACCATAAGGTTGCAGACTGGAAAATATGCTGCACCTTCTCTACCAAGACTCTGTGAGACCGTGAAGGGCGTCGTCTTTTGACCTGGCTCCAGAAGCTAAATTCAAGAAAAGAGCCAATGTCCAGTGACAGCGACGAAGCATATTCTGCGTGCGTCATCTTCCAGAAGGTCTGTAAAAAGGGGCAGAGCATCTTCTGAGAAACGCCCTGGGAAGGCCTTGAAAAAGGCCTCTGATAGGTCTAAAAAAGGGCTTAGTCCTGTCGAATCTCCTCACAAAGGTGTAAAGGAGAGGGAAGGACTGTCAAAAGGAGTAAGTCTTGAGAAGAAATCCAGTTCTGTTCCTCCAACTTCTCCTCCTGCGGCTCCAAGGACCTTCAAAAAGCCATCATCGTTGACTTCCGAGGTAAAATCATCAAAAAAGGCTCACTCATCGAAGACGCCGTCAACGACTCCGTCGATGAAAGCACCAAAGGTCTTCTTCATCTATGATCCCGTCGACGAGCTTGTCGACGGTGTTTTCCTCATCACCGGCTCTGTGTCGGCGATTTTGACACCGGTGGTGTTTGTATTGTCGACAATGGCATTGACGAGGATGTCGACGACGAGTGTGACGACGTCTACTATGACGACTGCTGGGATGTCGACGATGACTGCGTCGACGACGTCTATTTCTTCGTTGACGATTCTTTCTTCGTCGGCGACGGAGGGAAAAATGTCTATTTTGCTCAGAAAACGTCAAATTACACTGGCAATGACTTCCCCCAGGAGGGTGACTCCTTTACCTCCTGCACTCCTCCTCGAAGAAGAGTAAACGGAAGAGGAGTGATGGTCCTTTTGGGTAATGCTGATAGCCCTTCTCAGCTACACGTTAAATGCCAGGACTCAGATTCTGAAGGGGAATATGAGGATTTTGAGCAGTATGGTCCTCCCTCACAATATCAACAGGACTACCAACATGAGATGGTCCAAATACCCTCCTCCTTACTGACAGACTTGCAAGCTATGCTGTTGGATTACAGAAAAAGGTTCGCACCACAGCCTCCTATTACAGTAGAGGTGTCTGTTAGTACTGTTCCTCCTGCTCGTCCCGTTGCCCCACATTTACCACGGCCTCAACCAATACTGGAAGCGCAGGATGTTCCTCCTATTGCTCCCCCCGTCCAGGACGATACCTCTGATGACAACTAAGGCAACGACACGATTCCGGATCCAGATGCGGAGTGAGATGACTGTCATTCCAGATCCAGCTTTTCCTGCTCCGGCACCTGTTGATTCCCCCCCGTAGATATAGGGGGTTTCCATACTTAATGGAGAGAGCCGCCAATGACCAAGGTGGAATCTAAGTGCTTCCTTTATGACTTTAAGGAACCTTATAAGCGATCGGTCCGTTCAATTCCAAATGTCTGAGATGAAGGTTTAAAGGTAATGCAAAATCCTGCCACGGTCATTCCAGTTCTACCTCGCCTGGAGAAAAAATATAAGGCTCCGGAGGATAGCCCTGCCTGTTTGACCAGCCAGCCTAAGTCGCACTCAGTCATCTCGCAAGCCGCCCAGAGGAAATCTACAAATCCTTAAGCTCCCCTTATCGCTCCTCCAGATAAAGAGTTCAGGCGTCTTGATAATGTAGGCAAATGGTTTTCATCTATATCCAGCCTGTTAGTCCAAGCAGCTAACTCTTTGGCTATACTTGGACGATACGATCGCAAATTGTGGTGCGACATCTCACCCTATCTTGATCAGTTGCCGGAAGAAGGAAAGAAAGAAGCTAAAAGGGCTCGCCAAAAGGGCGAAATAGCATCTGCAAAAATCATTGATTGTGCAGTGGATATTGCAGTGACTGCTTTCTGCTCCTTGGCTGACTCGGCTGTCCTTCGTTGACAGAGCTGGTTGTGGGCTACTTGGTTCTGCCCGGAAGTCCAAAGCAAAATCTTGGATCTGCCCTATGATGGGGAAACACTTTTTGGAAAGCATATACATGATGCGCTCCAGGATATTAAAAAAGATACGGAAACCGCAAAATCCTTAGGGACTCTGCAGTACCGCAAGTTCTCATTCCGAGGAGCGAGGAGAAGAGGTAACTCTACACACAGGGGAGGTTATCAACAGCATCGTTACTCCTTGTACGGTTCCCAGTCACAATCCTACAAGCCAAACTACAATCAGCGGCAGAATCAATCCTCTTCTTTCTCTCGCTCGAACAAAAGAGGAAGACTAGTACGCCAGGGCAGAGACATCT
Organism: Lissotriton vulgaris; assembly: GCF_964263255.1. Lineage (NCBI taxonomy): Eukaryota > Metazoa > Chordata > Amphibia > Caudata > Salamandridae > Lissotriton > Lissotriton vulgaris. Next base: position 92,616,701 of record NC_141694.1, read on the forward strand.
CTAAGCACCAAAAGCGGCGTTCTGCCTCTGACTACTGCCCCTTCTCCTCCTGTGACATCAGTGGGAGGCAGAATTTCATATTTCCTCCGCAACTGGCAGCAAATTACATTGGCCATTGGGTATTGAACATCATACAATATGGCCATACCCTGGAGTATGTCCAACCACCACCATCCAAGCCTTCTCGTGCCACTCTATCAAAACATCTCCGTCTTCTACGGTTGGAGGTTCATCAAATGCTCCTCAAAGGAGCTATGGAGCCAGTCCCTCTCTCTCAACGGGGAAGGGGTTTTACTCCTGGTTCTTCCTGATCCGGAAGACGTTTGAAAAGTGCCGCCCTATCCTAGATCTGAGGGAGCTCAACACTCATCTCATCAAACAATCCTTTCGGATGGTTTCTCTACAAGATATCCTTCGACTTCTCAACTCAGGGGATTTCATGCCCACTCTGGATCTAGAGGACGCTTATTTTCATGTACCTATGCACCCAGCTCACAGGAGGTTTCTCCGCTTCACAGTAGCTAAGAGCCATTTTCAGTTCAGGGTTCTTCCCTTTTGACTTCGATCTGCTCCTTGGATCTTTACAAAGAGATTAGCTCCGGTAGCATCCTTTCTGTGAAAACAAAAGCTTCAGGTCTTCCCTTACCTGGACGAAAGCTCCAACCAACCAGGCAGCACAAGAATCAGTCATAGCATGTACACGCCTGTTTGCCAATCTCGGGCTAACACTCAACAGACAGAAGTCTTCTCTCTGTCCATCAAGAACAGCCAGATTTCTGGTGCCATTCCAAACACGTCCATAAACAAAGCTTTCCTGACCTTGGAGAGGCAAGAGAAGCTGATGACTATGGCCTCCCGACTGTTAAAAAGACAGTCACTTTAGGTTCGCCTTTACAAATCCCTGCTGGGGTCTTTTTCCACCTGCATATGCCTGATTCATCACTGCAGGTTTACGGATGTGTCCACTCCAGGAAGAGTTAGACTTACAGTGGCGCCAAGTCAACGGATCCTTCAACAACAAGATCTAAGTTACCGATGCCATGAGAGACGCTGCATCATGGTGGATGACCAAAGAAAACATTTCTCAGGGCCTTTCTTTCAGGCTCGCCCCTGCTCCACATATAATCACTACAAATGCATCTCTCGAAGGCTGGGGAGCCGTGTTACAAGAGCTTCATGGAAGCGGCCGGTAGCGGCCCCAGCATCGTCTGTTACATATCAATCTGCTAGAGCTCAGAGTGATTCGCCTGGCCTTGCAGGCTTTTCTTCTATGAATACAACAGCTGGCCGTCCTTATACGTACAGACAACATGACAGCCATGCATTATATAAACAAAGGAGGCGGCACCAGATCTCGACTATTTGTCACATGAAGCCCAAGAAATCTGGGAGTGGGCAATTCAGCAGGAGATATCACTCAGAGCCAAACACCTTCCAGGTGTCCTCAACAAAGCAGTGGACACGCTCAGCAGACTGAGCTCAGTCAGCCACGAGTGGGAACTGGACAACTCCACTCTACAGAAGGTTTTTCGCAGATGGGGCACACCACTCCGGAGAACAAGAAATGCCGGTTCTATGCAAGCAGGCTTCACCATCCGGGATCGTTGGGGAATGCCCTTTCGATGGCCTGGTCAGAAGCATGTGTTTATGCTCCCCCCCCCCCCCCCCCCCCCATTCCTCTGATCCCCAGGCTCCTCAGGAAACTCAAAGCAGAACCATGCAGGATGATTCTGATAGCTCCTGCGTGGCCCAGACAGTTTTGGTTCACAGAACTACACCTTCTCTCCGTGGACCTCCCACTTCCTCCGCATCCGATTACTTTGCTGCTGACCTTGTCCCAGGGCCAAGTCTGGCATCCGGATCCTCAGTTTCTACAGCTCTCTGCAAGGTTCCTGAGCAGTGAGAATCTATTGGTCTGAATCTCTCAGCAGAATGTAAAGAGGTGCTCTCTCAGGCAAGAGCCCCAAGACCCAACAAGATTTACAGGTTGAAGTGGAAACGTTTCTGTATTTGATGCCAGCAGAACGACCTCCATCCTTGAGCTGCATGAAGTTCCTCCATACATTCTGTCACTGGCGAAAGCGGGACTGGCTCACTCTTCTATCAATGTGCATCTGGCGGCAATCTCTCGCTTCAGACACACGTCTTCAGGCACTTCCCTCTGGTCACCAAGAATCATTAAACAGTTTCTCAAGGGACTTTCCAGAGTTTTCCCTCCAGTCAAGCCTCCTCCTCCTCTTTGGCATCTGAACTTAGTTCTTGCCCAGCTTATGAAGCCTCCTTTTGATCCTATTCACAAGACAGAGTTGAAATTCCTCTCCTGGAAGGTAGCGCTTTTTCTACCTTTGACTTCAGGTAGGCATGTGAGAGAATTGCAGGAACCCTTTCTCCAGTTCAAAAAAGGAATAGTGATTCTACGTGCTAACCCAAAATTCGGATTTTAATTTGAATGAGCCGGTAATTCTTAAGACTTTTTTCCCTCAACCGGCTACTCCGGCAGAGAAAGCAATTTACTCTCTGGACATTCAGAGGTGCTTAAAATTATATCTCCAATGAACTAAAGACTTCAGAAGTTTTTCTCAAATGTTTGTGTTGTTTAGTGACCCTCATAAGGGTTTTCCGCTTTCCAAGCAAGGGATCGCTCGTTGGATTACCAATGCTATCCAGTATTGTCACAAGGCAGCGGGCAAGCCCCTAGAAGGTCAAGTCCATGCTCATTCCACAAGGGTGATTTCTTCTTTGACAGCCCTCTTTGCTGGAGTTCCTATCCGGGAGATCTGCCGTGCAGCGAACTGGAGCAGTACCCATACAATTACATAGCATTAATGCCTGGATTCTGCAACACGGAGTGACACAGCAGTCTGCCAAGCAGTCCTGAGGAACCTCTTTCAGTAGTGGTGAGCTTTCCCTTCCATCCCTCCTTCCATGTTACTGTTTTATCAGTTCATGTACATTTTTTAACCTCATGTGTTTATGTTGTCTGAAGTTTCTAAGTATGTTATTGACCATTGAAAATGTCATTAAGATTTATATATATGCTATGGCTTTGTTCTTCGTTTGATATTGGTCATGGTTCCAAAAAATGTGCTGATAACTGCTAGCTACTCTTATACAAGCATGGGAATCTATAAAAGTTCCAATACTGGATTAAGAAAACAAGTTACTTACCTTTAACTTTGGTTCTCCAGTATTGGAAACTTTCATAGATTCCCATGCGACCCACCCACCTCCCCTGGGAAAGCTCAGACTCTTCCATCTTCAGTGGTTTGATTACACAACGGCGACAAAAATCTGAGGTTCTGAGCTTCTCTAAGGAGGGTTCTAAGGGGGAGGCTTATCTGATTGGTGGTTCATTTGTTTTGGTCTCTTTCACAAAATGAGGTGGATAGGTTGCAAAACAAGAATGGACATAGGCCTAGGTTCTGTTGTAGTAATGGTTTCTATTGCTATTTTATGTATACCGGGGACTCCCATTCCGACGACGGGAATGATACAAGCATGGGAATCTTTTAAAGTTTCCAATACTGGAGAACCAAAGTTACTGGTAAGTAACTTGTTTTCTTCCTGCTCATACAGGCTTTAAGTAGGTGCTTCCATAACTGCTGCAGTATGTATATGCTGTATACCATTGTTGAGGCTCTGCAAGTTACTTGTTCAAAGGTTAGTGAGGGAAAACTTCAGCACTGCCCTTTCACCCATCACTCAAAAACAAATACGTATCTTCTTATTCACTTCCTCGGATGTTCCTGCTGCTTGAATAGGAGTCCTCTGCCTAGCGATCAAAACACGTTTTCCCTTGCAATGAAGAGAAAATGTTTAGGAAATATTACTTGCATGTTCTCAATATTTTTTGCAAGAGACATCATGAAAGCTCCCCTGAGATCAGAATCATAGTGATTGGCAAGGGAATGAAAGACATGCCTAGAAGTTACCTGCTCTCTTATCTTTAGGGCAAATAAAGTATGCCATGATCTGCAAGTTATTTGTTTCAAGTCCTGATGACTCGTAAGATAGCCATGATCTCCAAGTTAAGAATTTGATTTCTGGCAAGGCCATGTTAGCTTTCCATTCTTTCAAGTTTGTTAAATTGATCATGAATGTACTTCCTTGGAGCTCCTTCACTACAATATCCCCCATGACCATCACGCCCACTGTCCTGTAAGCAACAAGTTTCCTTTACTTTTGCCTTGCTAATATTTCAACACGTGCAGTTCCTCTGCAGAGAGGCGAAGGATTGGATGATTATCTATTTTTTTATGACCCACAGTGCCTTCTAAAAATGTTGTATTCAAAATATAAATCTTTCATATGCCCAGGATAAGACTCTGTCGGTTAAGACACCACCTGGATATATTGGGAAAAATGAATGCCAATAAATTGCTTTAAAACTATTATTTTTTCACAGTTTTACATTGTGTAAGCTCCTAGGCACTGGAACACTTTAAATGAGCACCAGTTACACTACACAGGGTCAGATTTGTTTTCATTACTCATGGATAAATTACATTAATTCGGCCAAGATCACTTGATGTTTCGTCCGAGGATGGGATTCAAATGCGGCTCCCCAGTTCCAAAGTCAACAGCTCTGGCTATAAAACCACAACCCTCCTCTTCAATTTGATGGGGTTGAAAGTATCAATTTAAGTACAGCATGCAAACGAGCATAGTGGACGTGTGCAAACTTTAAGAGGGTGGGGGTTGCTTAGTTGTATTGTTTATGAAAAAAAACCGAAATCAAATGATCCATTGTACAGCATAAAGTTCTAAAAAAACTGGAGCATTTTATGGCCAAAATATTCCTCAGGTATAATCCCCAATTTGTCTTTTTCCCAAAAAGACTATAAACCCCAAAGTCAAACCCATACTGCCCAAACAATTTCCCAGGGCCCGCTTTAGGGTGGTAGAGCTGATGTGTTCAATAGCTTTTGGTTTTAAAAGTACTTGCTGTTTCCTTGCTGTCTAGCAGTTTTCAGGCAATAATAAAAATGTCAAGATAACGCAGGTGATTAATCTTTCTGCTCAAGAGCGATGAAGTTTTGTCTAGTGGCATTTTTGACTCATAATGTAGCACCGAGGGTTAATTTGCCTGCTGCATAGAACGTATACCATGCAGATCACACAACGGTATTCCTCTCTGTTTTGTGTAACATTCCTATAGAATGCTTTATACACATAAGATTCATTGACTCTGAGTAACCAGTGCTCAATTTAATCCTGTGGTTGTCTTTAGGTTCCACTGGCACTCATTTCTGGTGACCGTCACTTATTTTAACTCATCGCACATTTACCTAGAGAAAGAGAGCAATAAACAAACACACGAAGGGGAAGAAAGAGGAAAAGGAAAAAGTCACAGAGGGAGAAAGCCGGAAACTGCAAAAGTGAAATAAAGGTGCATGGTGTGACTGGTAGTGGATTAAAGACATGACAGATTACAAAACAACGTATTTGGAAAACTAACATTTAATATTGCTGGCTTTGGGCATTTGAGTAGAGCTCTGGACACCAGCATCTATTTTGTTTTTTTTTTACACAGATTAAGCACTGTGTATCATGTGTGTGATGCAAAAAGCTCTGACACCCTATGGTTGATAAGAGTAGCAATATAAAACATAAAAAATGAATGCATGAAAGGGACTGTGGAGAGTTGAGTGACACTATGGAAGGTGGTAGTGAGGGAGTCCGTGGAGATGGAGGTTATTGGGGGTTGGGGTGCCAAAAAAGATTGTTGCACCAAGCGCCCTTAACTCTAAAGCTGCCCTGCAAGCACCTCATGTGTTTCTTACTCATAAAGCTTCATAATCGGTGAGCACATAGAATTGTTGAGCTGCTGTGCCAGTGGCTTTGAGAAAGGACACAGTCTCTCAAGCCTGCAGTTTTTTTGTGGGAATATAGAAAAGATGTATATACAAATGACATTAAATGAAATAGAGTCCTCAGAAAAACATTTAAATGGCTTTTCACATTGGATAAACAATGGGAAATAGAGACTGCAAATTATGTGACGGGTTCCTCAAACAGTGCACAGTTACTGATAGTGGTGGCAAGGTCTTGATCGCCAGTCTATTTTGTTGCCCTGGTTCTAGTGGCGGCTGCTGTAAATAAATAGTGGTAGGGCGTGGGTCAGTGGAGAGGGTGAATTAAACACCCAAGTGAAAGCTGTAGAAACCAATGGAAATAACTCACTTTATAGCAGTATAGTGGTGCAACTAGAATCCAAGCAAGAAGGCACCAGTGTGCTGCATAAAGTAACACCCTGAGTGCAAAACACCTGCAAAACTACAGTGAAGTTCTTCAAAGGTTTCTTATCAGCCTCTCACGAAATATTTAATCTGGTTACTGCCATCATGTGTTTTCTTGTGCGGAAACTCTGGTTGCATGTGTGTTTTTCTCTGTGCTGTGTGTACAGATTCCGTGAGGCTGAGGCACTCTTGCTTTGCTTCCTGAAAATAAAACATCTTTGATCTGGTGTGCTTCTGTTGTCTGGTAACAAGTAACTGCCTAGGAGTGAATTAGTGAGTCCAGACGTTTTTGTCATAATGTAAAAATGAAAATGTCTTTGAACAGCAGAAGGCGCTGTGTTTCAAGTTTTTGTTGTCTATAATTGGGCACACAGAGTTTTTCTCATTTGCTCTGTTCCTACAGGCCTTGCTAAAACCCCTAGAGATGTTTCTTTACACTACAGAAGTATGGGCACGTCCTACCCCATTGCAAATTTATATAAATTACCTTGCTTTGCATTGCAATGTGTGACATTTTCATAATTTCAGTGAAATTATGACTGACATTTCAACGACTATGAGTGACACTTTCCCCTGAGTAAAATCAAGCAATGAAGACAAGGGAAACATAAAGAGCTGACATTGCACCCATTGAGCAACGTGACTGCACCAGCAAATCACATTTTCATAGCATACCAAGTCAGTGTAACCGTAGTTCTCCAGTATTGAATCTTTCATAGATTCACATGCTTGTATCTTCCCCGTCGTCATGGTGGGAGTCTCCCGGTAGAAAGAATAACCATAGCAGTAGAAGAAAAAACTGCCTGGAAACCATAGAGAAGCATAACCATAGACAACCTCTCCTCCTCATTATGTGGTCCAAATCACAGCCAATCAGCTGCCAGCACCAAGATACACCATCCCCAGCAGAGCCACCATACCTCAGATTTCCAACTGTCTTCGTGTGAGAAGGGGTCTCCCTGAGCTGAGCTCAGTCTATTCTCTGCTGAACTTTTGACCTTCTACAGTTGGAAGTGAGGTACTGAGTTTCAATCTTATTTTTCTGGAAGATGTCTGAAGACTCTAAAAAGAGACTTTTCAGATCTTGCAGATCCTGTGGCAAAGCCAGATTATTTTCTGAAGACCCACATAAGGAATGCTTGTACTGCTTGTATCCCAAGCATATTCCCAAGGACTGCAAACATTGTCGCACCTTCTCTGCTAAAACACTTAAGGACAGAGAAGCACGCCTATTACTATGGCTTCAAAAGAAGAAAGCTACAGACTCTGAGTCTGATGGTGATGCCAAAGGACATTCCTCTAAAAAACACGAGAGTTTCCTTTGAGGAAAGAGGAGATAAAAAGAGAATAAAATCTGGAAAAACCAAAGAAGGTGAAACTTCTTCTTCTCTTCCTCCAACTCCTCACAAGTCTGCTTTAGAAAAGAAGACTCCGTCATCATTGCCGCCGTTGAAAAGTAAAGAAATTCCTGTCAGATCGCCGACGACCCCGGCGACGATCTCGTCAATGGCGACAACCATCTCGTCATTGACGACGACCATCTCGACGACGACTGCATCGTCGGCAGCGATTACGATGATGACTCCGTCGACGGTGAGTGTTAGACCTTCGTCAACGTCAAGATCTTCGTCAACAGCAACCCTGCCGACGATCCAGTCGCCGACGATCCCGTTGTCGATCCCGTCGACGACCCAGTTAGCAATCCCGTCGACGATCCCGTCGACGACGAGCAAGTAGTCGACGATGACAGTTGTTAGATCTCCGACGATGATCACTTCCATCTACATATCTATAAAGAGAATTACCCCGTTCTACACTTCTTCCATCCACTATTCTGGATTGCCAAGAATCTGAAGATGAAGGGTCTTATGGAACTGCCTATAGCCCCTCTCAACTAAATATTAAAAGTCAAGAATCAGAGGACAATGACTTTCAAGAGGTTCAAGAACAATTCTCTTTTAAGGATCGGCCAGTAAGAGGTCCTAAACGTTATGAGTCATTTTATCAGGCTTATGATTATGACGAGGATGAGGAAGTGAGTCCCAATGTTCAAGAAGAATCTATGTCCGTGAAAATCCGCTGCTAGAGGAAAGGCGCAAGATTCTGGTAGAAGACAGTGACATTCTTCAGGCGCCTCCGACCCGGTCTCATCTCAAACAGTTCCATTACCTCTATGATAGATAGTTATTATCGCCGTTTCCCGGAGGATAACGCTGCAGCCCCAGCTCCTGCTCCTGCAAATATTCCTCAGCCTGTGAAGGAAACACCAGTGGTTCAGTCTAATACTCCAGTACAACAAGTAGACACTCCGAAAATAATAACTATTTGGGGTGCATTAATTGATAGTGATCATGAAGATCAGGCTGAAGGAGAAATTCCTCATGATGATGTAGTTGGGGATGAATGGGACCAATACATCGTTCCAACTTCACCTTCGTCACCATTACCTCAAGCGAGTTCTCCTGAGGATATAGCCAGTTTCCATGATCTGATTGAAAAAGCTGCAAAAAGGTTTCAGCATGAAATGCCTGTTAAGGAAAGTGAATGTTTCCTTTATGATTTCAAAGAGTCATCACAAAAATCAGTAAGAGCTATCCCGATAATCCAACACATATGGGATGAAGGAAAAAAATTAATGAAAAATCCAGCATCAGTCCCAGCATCAATTTCAAAAATGTATAAGAAATACCGTGCTGCGAAGACAGCTCCGGCATGTCTAATCGGACATCCTCGTCCTGAGTCCGTTGTTAGTCAAGTGGCACAAAGACGCTCCAAAAATCTGGTGTCTGCCTGTTTGGCGTCTCCTTATAAAGAAGGTAAAAGAATGGACAGTATTGGTCAACGCTTTGCTGTTATGGCGGCAGCGTCTATCAAGGCAGCAAATGCACTGGTGCTCATTAGTAGGTTTAATAGACAGATGTGGTTGGACATCGCACCAATCCTGTCCCATCTCCCAGAGGACAAGAAGGAGGAAGCAAATACTATTCTACAAGATGGAGCCAGAGCAGCGTCTGAATCCATCGATGCAGCGATGAACATGGGGTCTATAGGATTTAGACAAATGGCAGGAGCAGTGGCTCTTCTAGGCAGGGATGGCTAAAATCAGCATCTTTTAGGCCTGAGGTCCAATCAAAAATCATGGACATGCCTTTTGATGGAGAAAGTATGTTCTGTTGTGGCGCTTCAAGGAATAAAAGCAGACACAGATACTGCTAGAGCTCTGGGGTCTTTACAGCAAGGCCGCTACCAGTCTTTTCGTGGCAGAGGATCGAGAGGACATTTCCATCAGCGCTTCTCTTTTTAGTCGAACAGGTACCAGCCGTATCATCAACAGGGTATTGTCAGTTCTCTAACAATCCGCAATATCGGTCCTCTAATACATCATTTCAGCAGCAAGGAAGGAGAAAATCCGCTGCTAGAGGAAAGGCGCAAGATTCTGGTCGAAGACAGTGACATTCTTCAGGCGCCTCCGACCCGGTCTCATCTCAAACAGTTCCATTACCTCTCTCAATTTCTAAATTAGTGGCAATCAGTAACATCAGACAAATGGGTGTTAGACATCATAACACAAGGTCACACCCTGGAATTCTCACAAAAACCTCGTAATCGTCCACCTCTTTACAGAAATCAAAATCATCTATCAGCCCTCAAAATGGAAATTGTAACTCTCCTTATGAAAAGGGCAATAGAAGAAGTCCCACCAGAAAAACAAGGGACAGGATTCTATTCTCATTTTTTCCTCATAACGAAAAAGCAGTCTTCCAAATGGAGGCAGGTAATGGACCTCAGAGATCTGAACAAATACATAAAGAAAATCTCGTTTTGCATGCTGTCCTTACAGGAAATCCTCCTTGTACTTCGCAGAGGAGATTACATGGTTTCTCTAGACCTTTTGGATGCATATTTCCATATTCCAATCCACAAGAAACACAAACGGTATCTGCGGTTTATGGTGGCGGGCGCCATTACCAGTTCAAAGTATTACCTTTTGGCCTAAAATCTGCCCCAAGGGTTTTCACAAAATGTATGGCACCAATCGCAACACATTTAAGGCAAAAAGGTCTCCACATTTTTCCATATTTGGTCGACTGGCTGTTAAAAGGAGCAACGTACCAGAAGACACAGCAGTCTTTACAAATCTGTATGGATCTTTTAAAAAAATGAGGCCTTCGAATAAACAGAGAGAAATCCTCCCTTACTCCGACACAGTCACTCCAATTCCTAGGGGCGCTATTAAAAACTCAGGAAGCGAAAGCTTTTCCCTCGGAGGAACGCATAACAAAGATTTTAAATTTGACAGCATCAATAAAATCAAAAAAGTTCACTTCAATCAGGATCCTCAAGTCTTTACTGGGAATGATATCTTCCTGTATCCCATTGATTCCCAACTGCCGCTTACATATGAGGCCGCTACAAGATTCCCTGGACAAACAATGGGTTCAAGCTCTAGGTTCGTTCGAAGACAAGCTAGTCATCAATTCTCAGATCAAACATGCAATGTCATGGTGGGGTATCAGGAGCAACTTGACAAAGGGCCTTGTGTACGAACCTCAATCTCCAAGTTACATCATGACATCAGACGCTTCATTATAAGGTTGGGGAGCGCACCTACAGGAACTAGAGATTCAAGGCCATTGGTCTCCTCGAGAGGCAAAACTACACATCAATCTTTTGGAATTAAAGGCAGTTTTCCTGGGTCTTCAAGATTTTCTTCCCAGAATTCGTGGATCTTCGTTCGTGGTAAGGGCCAACAGTACAACGACAATGTACTATCTTTAGAAACAGGGTGGCACAAGGTCGAAGCCCCTGTCTGCTCAGACACAGCAGATTTGGAATTGGCTTTTACATCACAACATTGCTCTACAGGTGGAACATGTTCCAGAGATAGACAACACAAGGGTAGATTTGTTAAGCAAATCATCTGCCATTTGCCATGAATAGGAACTGAATCAAGACCAACTTCGTAGAATATTCAATATGTGGGGCAAACCGAATCTCGACTTGTTTGCAAATCAAAGCAACTAGAAATGCAAACATTACGCAAGCAGATTCCTAAAAAAAGGATCAAGGGGAAATGCTCTTCATCTCCGCTGAACAGGGATGTTTGCTTATGCTTTCCCACCATTTCCTCTAATTCCAAAGATATTGAGAAAAATGAGATCAGAACCCTGCCACATAATTCTAATAGCCCCAGCTTGGCCAAGACAGTTTTGGTACACAGAACTTCTCCAATGATCCAGAATCTGATTTCCATGAACAAAGGCCAAGTTCTTCATCTACAATTGACCTCTCTGTAATTTTCAGCTTGGAACCTTATGAACATGAATTTCAATCACTAGATATTCCTCAAGAATGTCGTGAGATACTGGCAAATTCTACAGCAATGTCTACTAACAAGACATATACAGCAAAATGGAAAAGATTTTGTAACTGGTGTATTTCAAATAATATTCATTCTTTTAATTCCTCCCCAGAGCAAATTCTCCCATATCTGCTTCATCTAGCCAGATCTGGACTTTCTCATAATTCATTTAAAGTTCATTTAGCGACAATTTACAGATACCGCAGATCTCCAGGCTGTCTATCGCTTTGGTCTCAAAGACTAATTAAAGAATTCCTAAAGGGTTTATTCAGAAAATGTCCTCCAATTAAACATCCTCCGCCTCCTTGGCAACTTAACACAGTCTTGTTACAACTCATGAGAGCTCCCTTTGAGCCAATTCACAAAGCTGAGTTGCAATTTATCTCATGGAAGTTAGCCTTAACTCTTGCTCTCACTTCGGCTCGGAGAGTCAACGAGATTCAAGCTTTCTCAATTCTATATCCCTTCATGCAATTCAGTTCAGATAAGGTAATTCTCAGAACAAATCCAAAATGTATCCCTAAAATACCTTCTTCTTTTCATCTCAATGAACCTGTGATCCTGCCTACATATTTCAAGAATTCTTCCACAACGGCAGAAAAGGCTTTACACACTTTGGACATTGGGAGATGTCTTAAATTTTACATAGAAAAAACAAAATCATTTTGTAAATCAAATCAATTGTTTATAGCTTATTCAGGACCAAGAAAAGGTTTGGCTCTTTCAAGATCTTCCATTTCCAGATGGATTGCATCCGCCATTGTTTTCTGCCATGAAAAAGCGGGAAAACCTCTGTCAACAACAGTACGTGCTCATTCTACCCGGAAGATGGCAACTTCAGCAGCTTTGCTAGAAGGCGTCTCGCTTCCAGACATCTGCAGAGCAGCAACTTGGTCAAATGTGCATACATTTACCAAACATTATTGTCTGGACACAGAGTGGAAAGCAGATTCAGCAGTGGGACAAGCAGTTCTGCGGCGCCTTTTTAACTAAGGTACTTATTTTTCTCTTTACAATTAACTATTTATGTGATTGTGGTTGTACACATATGTTTTTTCAATTGTAAAAAGTTGTTACATGATTTCTTAATAAGTCTTTTCATTTAAAATAAAAAAAAAAACCTGAGACAAAGGGGCTAGTCTAGAAACGCTCTTGGAAAAGGACTGCTATCTATTCTGATACAAGCACGTGAATCTATGAAAGATTCAATACTGGAGAAAAAACTAGTTACTTACCTGTACACTATTGTTCTCCAGTATTATCTTTCATAGATTCACATGCACCCGCCCACCTCCCCGTTTTTGTTCTAGGTAGACCGCCTTTATCTCCGGTTTCTTTCATAGCTCACTCTTGGGCTGTTGGAAATCTGAGGTATGGTGGCTCTGCTGGGGATGGTGTATCTTGGTGCTGGCAGCTGATTATTATTATTATTATTATTATTATTATTATTATTATTATTATTATTATTATTATTATTATTATTATTATTATTATTATTATTATTATTATTATTAGAATTTGTATTGCGCAACAGCTACCAAAAGGGTTTCCCGGCACATGTAATGAAGCCGTAACACGTGGGCTCCTGGGCAATTTATTTATCGAACCAAGTTTTCAGCAATTTACGAAAGTTGGAATAGCAAGTTTTATTCCTGAGTGAAGCGGGAGGGAATTTCAGTATGACGGCCCTAGGTATGTGAAGGATTTCCCTCGAATGCGAGCTAGCTTGTATTTTGGGACCGCAAAACGTCTATGGGAAGCTGATCTAAGAATTCTTGATGGGATGTAGGGTGTGGCTAGGGCGCATAGGTAGTTGGGGGCTGTTCCAGACTTAATTCTGTGCATATAAGGGAGTGCTTTAAATTTTACTCGATTTTCTATGGTTAGCCAGTGCAGTTTCCGCCTGAAAGCGGAGATAGATTCTTTTTTAGGCACTTTGCATAAAAGTCTGACTGCTGCATTTTGGGCCATCTGTAGTCTATGCGTAATTTGTTTGTTTGAGCCCACATATAGGATGTTTCCGTAGTCATGCCGGGAGGTGATTAGGGCGTTGACTATGGTTTTATTTGTAGTTTCTGGTAACTTCCAACAGATTTTTCTCAGCCACTTGATGATGGAAAAAAAGTGGCTGTGACTTTTACAGATTGGGCCTGCATGCTCAGTGTGTCAATAAGGAGTACGCCTAGGTTACGTACATGAGGTACAGGGATGGGGAGAGTCCCCATTTTGTCTGGCCAATGCTGTGTGCAATGTTGTGTGATTGGCTGTGGTTTGGACCACATAATGAGGAAGAGAGGTTGTCTATGGTTATGCTTCTATATGGTTTCCAGGCAGTTTTTTCTTTTACTGCTATGGTTATTCATTCTACCGGGAGACTCCCACCATGACGACGGGGAAGATACAAGCATGTGAATCTATGAAAGATAATACTGGAGAACCATAGTGTACAAGTAAGTAACTAGTTTTATCAGGCTTCTCCAACAAGTAGCTCGCAAACTACTGGTAGCTCGCTAGCCACCCATGAGTAGCTCTCCTGTGAACTGGGGTGGCTGAGTGAGCTAAAGAATGGTGATGGATTAAACCCAGATCAGTTGACTGGGGGTGAGTGTTTGATTTGCTCAAACGCTCCGTCCATCATCCCCTTTTGTATTGCTTTGTTCGCCCTAAGTTGGCAGGGTATGCTCAGACGTGAGTCCCTTGATCACTGGATTCAAGATCGCCTGGCTGATGAGGATTATGAATCCGAAACCGGTCCCAGGATGCTTGTTTCCAGTCCAGGGAAGACATGGCTTGGCAGTTCGGGCTGGACTGTTCCCATGAAGCACAGGGTCAGACTGATTTGCATATGGCCATGTCTGAACTGGGGTGGCTGAGTGAGCTAAAGAATGGTGATGGATTAAACCCAGATCAGTTGACTGGGGGTGAGTGTTTGATTTGCTCAAACGCTCCGTCCATCATCCCCTTTTGTATTGCTTTATCAAAAACATGTTGTGTAAGGTGTCAAACACTTTGGAATACTACCCCTCCGCAAGTCCTGGCGGCGGGGGTAGCATTCCACCCTTCTAGAGGGAGAAGACATGTAGTTACTGGTAAACCCGGTTAAAGTTAAAAAGAGCCGTAGCATCACAAAATGGATGCTGCTGCCACAGACACAAGACTGCCGTCCTACTGCTGGATGAAACTCCGGCAGGGGAGACCTGGACAATAGATTTCTTGTCCAGCACCTCCCAGGCTTTAGTGTATTGGGGCAGGGCGGGCTGCATTCAGTGAATGCTTTCCAGACACTGCCTGGGGCACACAAGGTGCTCCATGCATTTCCCAGTTCAAACCGATTGCTGGGGCACTCAGCCCCAGCTCTGGCGCGAAACTGGACAAAGGTAAAGGGGTGTAACCACCCCCTCCCCAGGTCCACCCATAGGAGGGACCTTAAAGGTAGTCCTGCCCAAAAACTTAGTTTAAGTATAGGATCCCAGTCCCTAGGACTTTAGATTACCCTGGACGAAACTCTGAAACATATATCCATTTCGACTGGAAGACGGAAGACATCTCCCTTGTGGTCAAGGAGTGACCTTGTTCAAACAGGCACCAACAGCAACTTTGCCGGTCTGCATTTTCGAGGCTCCCGCCGGATTCCGAAGAGACTGCGACACAGGGCACAGACTTCCAGACATCTCTTACGCTGCTCGACGTTCCCAGCAAAGCTGAGACCCGTGGCGGACACGAGAGACGTGAGACCGGAACTCCTAGGACATCATGCATTTTGCAAGCTGCATCGACTCCCGAGGTATCTCGAAGTTGTGCATTGGGGTGCTTGAAGCCCCAGCCCCGGGCACCATATGCACTGAAGCTCAGGCGCCCACATTCCACGAGTGTCCCGTGGGCCCCGCTTTTGACTTTCAGCTCAACGTGTCTTCCCGGTTCCTTGCCCGTTGGCTAGTGAGCCCCCGGAAGACTTACTTTTGAATTTAACTTGCTTTCCTAGTTGCTCCTGGCTTGCTCCAGCTTCCCTACCAAGGAGAAGCGCCTCAGACCTTGCTGGTCTGCAACAAAGCCAATCTCGACATCTTGCATGGATTACGTTTGCCAAGGCTTGTTGGGTCCAATCCGAATCCCAACACCGCAGTCAACTAGATCCTTCATGGGACAGCTCGAATCCAGCTCCTTGGTCGTCGTCAACGCCTCCTGATCCCCGTGGCTGAAGAGATCAGCTTCACCTTTTCACCTGAAATCACCCGACATTGCCTGTTTCCTTCCTGGTCACTGGCAAGTGACCCAGACTCTGTCTCCTCTTCTTTCACGTTCTTCAGATCTTCGATCCACCCTTGGATCCACACGGACACTTTTCCTCTGGTGTCGAGGTGATTGGCTCTCCAAGGGTCCTAGTCTAAAAGGGTTTCATCGTAGTTAACCTAGAAGTGTCCTTAAATTGTAAAATTGTAACTTGTGTGTTTCCCATAGAAAGTCAATGGTAACCCGCGGCTGTGTTTTGTCACTGCTCGCCTTTAGTGGTTCTAGACAGCCCCAGCAATTCCACAGGCCCTAGGCCTGCTTTCAATTCCTCATGTGGTTCTTATACCACTATTTGAGTTTATGGTTTGTGAGGTCCCTAAGGCAAAACGTATACTGTGCAACTTCTCATATGCTAATTAAGTTCCTTGTATTGTACTTTTACCTCTGACCTCATTAAGAGTGCAGAGGGGTTGTGTTTTTTGAATAAATACATATATATTTGATATATACTTTGTGTGGTGCACTTTCATTTGGTACTCAAGGGATTATAATTCGTAAAACAACTTGCTTAATGCGCTCTTTGAAGTCGTAGCCTGATGACTGCTGGTCCATGCTACCACTAGGATAGCTTTCTATAAGGTTGACTTTACAACCACCCTCAGTAAGGGTCGATTAGACTGGTGCAAGATGCCTGCTAGAACTAGTGGACATCATATGCCAGGCTAACTTCTCACACCATCCATCTGTCGCCACGATGGAACAGGCCTTTACATCAATGGCGTTAAAAAGATTTTTCCCTTTGGACTCTAGAACAAATGTATAAATCAAATCCATATACACCACACTCATACACTTGGAACAACTCCAAAAGCGGTACACTGCTTATATTACAAAAATGTATTTATTACAAAACAGACAATGTTTAAAAAGAAATTTTTCAATCACAAGTCACTGGATTTCAATATTAAAAATGAGCATCAATGTTATCGCAGCAAAAAACTAAAACAGTTCAAATTCCTAATTCTCAAAGAACATAACATCACATAGCAGCGGATTAGTGACAATAAGAAATACACCATACGGAAGGAGAAACTGAATAAGGCAGCAACAATCAGCCCTTACTGTGTTTATCTGGGAATGACTAGAGACAATGCAATGGACAGTAAAAATCGATCTCTATGCTGCTAGTCCTGTTTCAGATTTTACAATTGAGATTGCGTCGACGCGTTTCGGTGGAGCTATATGATTACTTCCACCATCTTCAGGACAAGAAATAAAGAAATCCTTCCACCTTTGCTTCCTTTATAAATATCTAACAAAAACATAATACAATAAACATATTATGACACATACTTCTATCTTGTAAGGCCAAACAAATACATGTCATTAACCCCTTCACTGCTGGCCCGTTTCCGCCCCTGTGCGGTAAACAAATGAACAGGGGCGGGCCATGACGAACCCCAGCCGTCATCAGCACACGAGCACCGTAGTGCATGACGGCTGGGGTTCGTCATCAGCATGCAAGGGGTTAATACTTTAAATATAGTATAGTCCATTTGTGTCTAAACAAAATAATCCTGCATTTTATCAGTAATAAACATGTTAAATAATAATATTAAAAAAAGACACAACTAATAGCAGATGTTAAAAATCACAATTAGAACTCATCTGCTATTTGTTGTGTGCTATCGCATGAAATTGAAATGACTGAAAGGCGTTTATCATTGGGAACGGGGGAATTGTTAGTGCCCCCGAGACTATCATTTGGCCCCACCATTTCACCGTCCCCGCTTTGCCAATCATCATCATCTGGCATTCCTCGTGACTTGATTCAACTCCCTAGTGTTCCCCTTTTACCCAGCTCGGAAATAAGTGCCTTACCAGACGGAAGCATAGTGGCAATTTCGCAAGACGAATCAGAGGAGTTACTACCACCACCACGGATTCGGAAACACATTAGAGCTGGAGCCCCATTTGAGTTTGGGAAAGCCAAGTCTCAGAAACTACAAGTTGCCAGGCCCAAAACTCAACAAAAAAGGAAACTGTTAGCAATGCTATCTCTGCAAAGCCCCCTGCTCTTTTGGCCCAGAACTTGACATCAATATGGGTGGATATTGCACAAAAAATTGATTCTGTTATGGCACCTTTACTGGAAAAACGTTCCCTTATTGAGAAGCAGATAATGAACTTGGAGACAAGTCGACGCGATCCTAAGGTTATCCCATATATGGCTGAATTCTCTAGACCACTGGTCTGTGATCCCCAAATACGTCCCCAGCGTACAGACATGCCAGCAGTAGTTCGGACAGCTCTTATTAGCCCCCTGCCCTTAGTCACTCAACCTGAACAGGATCAAGCAAAAATGCCCATGGCATCAAGTACTAATGTATCTACTACCGATCTTAATCCTTACCAACCCATAGTCGTTGACAATTGTAGCCATAAAGGGTCCAGTCCAGCAAAACTTAAAGTTCCTTACAACCAACCTGATCAATCATCTTCTGTGACTCTCTATCCTCCACCTGCAGCTGCCCCACTGGCCCTAGTTTTGGCAAATGTACCTCCCCTAAGAAGAGAGCAGACTGAGACTACTACAAATTTGATGAATAAATGTCTCCACTGCTTTTCGAATAATACTAACATAACTGAAAAGGGGATATGTATGATGGCCAGCGAAATAATTATGGCAAGGAGAGTGCAGTGAGTTGGAAACCAAAATAAATTGTTCTATGGGGATTGTATTATAATAAACTTTGCCCATTTTGATGTATTGCCTAATTTGTTGCCCAATCTCTACCCCCCCAACACAGGAGTTCCCGGATAATCCCCCTACCACTAGAGTTTTTTAATGACAATTCCACGCCCCAAAGCCCTACAATGAATAGGGACATCAACCCACAGCTCCGGCATGGAGGGAGTGGGGCGTCTATTTCCAGCAACATCAGGGGGCATCCCACTGGGCAACAGATTTGAGCCCTTATCTTTCCTTGAGGAATGTGATTGACCACTAGCGGGTAGTAGTTGCAGACCCTTACTGCACACACATTTGGCTTGCCCCTCAACAAAACAAAGTATTCATAAACTACTATGCCCTAGCATGATTGAGGCCGGCATCCGGGCTGAGCTAAATAAAAAACAAACACCTGAAGTGCTGGTCTATGAGCAGGTGCCTAAATTGCAATTAAATTGTTTGTTGAGTTCAACCTTTAAAACTTTTGCAGAGGCCAAATTGGGCACCGAACCAGGTACCCTGTGGTTACATCTATTTTAGAATCTCCTTTAGCAACTGATCCAATTGGGGGAGATACAAATATACATAACTCAGGAAAACGTTCATTATTATCATGGAACATTGCTGGTCTGAGCACTAGGGCGAACTCTCCTGATTGTCAACAATTTATAGAATCATATGACATATGTCTCTTCCAGGCGACGTGGTTACTTACCCCAATGTATCATCCAGGTTATCTCAACTTTCATATAGGGGCTACAAAGGGAAGTAAAGGTCGCCCGGCAGGAGGACTCACTATCTGGGTACGGCAAGATCTCGGCTTTGAAATCCATATTTTAGTAACCCAGAGTAATGATATTCTTGCTGTACGTCTCATTGTGAGTCCTACAATTAGCATAGATATTTATCATGTATACGCTAGGGGCATGGTTGGGGGTAAAAGCTCAAACGTTTTATTGATTCTGGAGGAACTACTTGAGAAATATTCCCAGGACCCAATAATAGTGGTTGACGGAGATTTTAATACAACCTTCGAACCACTGGGTCCAGGTGAATTTGATCTTGCAGGTGACAAGGATGAAAGGTGGGGCATTCCTAGGTTTAACTTACTTCTGGTGAAGAAATGGACGGATGCAGCCATACAATTAAAGGGGCTCTACTTAGAGAAAGGGCTAAGGGCGGCAAATGGGCGCACTCCCTTGGACCTCCATGGAGCTCATACCTTCAATAATGGCCATTTTAACAGCAGAATAGATTATCTTCTTGTTAATCTTAAATTCTGGTGTTTCCTAAAGGATATGATCATAGAGGAGCGTATTGAAAGTGACCATAAGCCTCTATGCTCTACCTTTGAACTCTGGGGCCAGTTTAATGCAAGTAATCATGGAGAGAGAATAACCACTCTTGATTTGGTTTGCTCGAATGACGTACGTCATTTAAAATGGGCAAAGCTCGTCGAGAGCCCAGAAACGTTGATTGCTATTAATAAAGATATGATTGGCACCCTAGCCAGTTTTGAGGCTGGTCTGCAAAATAATCCTGACTTCCGAAAGGAAATCACTGGAATTCATAATTCCTTTTTTTCAAGGCTACCTACTTACTTTGTGAGGCGCACGTCAAGAGCAAAAACTATAACTAAGACGCAGACCTCATTGTTTCATAAGGCTTGTAGTGTGGCACAAAACAGACTAGGGATGGAGCTTAAATAGAAGAATCCTGAGAGAGTCTGCGAGGCACGAAATAATTATAGGAGTATCCAGGCTTTGGCTAAAAAAGAGTATGATTAGAATAGGTGGCAGGACCTAAGAGTGGCATGTATAAACAGAGATTCTAAACCGTTTTGAAATCTCGTGAAATGGGGTAAAGGGGCCATCCGGAATGCCCACAGAATCATATTGATAAACACCAGTGGGTCGATTTCTTTAAACCTCAGTATGACAGTAAAGATGATAATGTGAGGGCACTTGAGGAACATGAGCATACATATTTTAGAGATCCACCCTTTTTACCGGCAGACACAGAGAGCGCGCTGGGAGCTGTAATGGAGGGTAGAGCTCCAGGCATTGATGGAATTCCAGCGGACCTATTAAATGATAAACTTAAATGGGTCCTGTATATTACCATTCTGGCTAATGCCATTGCTCAAGGTGCACCAGTTCCAATATCATGGAAAGGGGCTGAAATTGTACTAATTTTTAAAAAAGGGCACAATTCAAGACCAGAAAATTACAGGCCTATAAGCCTGATAGATTGCTTGCAAAAAGTCGTGGGCCGGATGGTTCTGAATATTGTCCAGGTGTGGATTGATGAGCACGCAATCTTGTCACCCTTTCAGGCGGCTTTTCGGACAAAAACAAGTACAGTGGATCAGATCCTTCGATTTATAACGTTATATTGGCGTAACGTGGTCTTGGGGAAAGGGTCACTTTACGTTGCTTTTGTTGACCTTAGGTCAGCTTTTGACCTAGTCCCTCGCAGTAAACTATGGTCTGTGTTATCTGAGTTGGGGATGGCAGCAGATTTATTAATTGATCAGGGCAGCGTGACAGATTCGTTCCCTGTAGGCAGAGGAGTCCGCCAGGGATGCGTGCTAGCGCCAACACTATTCTCTCTTTATATTAATGGTATAGTGGACTCCTTTGTGCACGTAGCCACTGATGCCCCAGTGGTGGCCGGTATCCGCACCCCCATTTTATTATTCGCGTATAACACGCTTATTCTATCTAAAACTCCTAGCGGTCTCCAACTCGCCCTGAAGTGCTTTAACAACTTTTGCACTTCGCTAGGCCTGGAAGTTAATAATAATAAAACAAAATGCATGTCCTTCAACCAGCACAGATCATTTAGGGGCGGCAAAACAATGAACAACCTCCCCCTGGAACAGGTTAATTCTTTTGTATATCTGGGCATGACTTTACAAAAAGACATGGGATGGAAGGGCCAATTGGATATGTCTGTCCTGAAATTTCGCCAAAATGCAGGGGCTGTTTATACTCACCATAGGCAGTCATACACTAAACCTATAAGTCCGGTCATACAAATTTATTAATCGAAAATTTTGAGCTCTACGTTGTATGGGGCTGAGTTGTGGGGCTTCGAAAACCTCAGGTCGATTTCTGTTGTGGAAACAGTTTTTAAGGAAAATTATAGGTGTTCCACAAAGTACCCCCTCGGGCCCCTTGTTGAATGACCTTGGCAGGAAATCCATAGTGGACCTGGCTAGACTTCGCCCACTTTTATATTGGCGGAGGCTTTGGTCAACAAAGAAACTAAAACATTATGCATTAGGCCTTATGGACATAATTCTGATAGATTGTCAACGTAGAATTAAATGGCTCCGGGAAATAAAGTCCCTTCTCGAAATGATGGGCATGAGTTCACTATGGGCAGATCCTTCTAATGCGTCCTTTCCCTCCAAAGAAGCTCTAAAGGTGGACGAGCGCATTCTTTAAACGCGCCAGCAGCCCAGGTCACGCTATGTTTTTAAAATTTTATCTGATTGCCACTATGCTCTAAATTTTATTAGTACAAGCCTTCCACTGGGCCCTGCCTACGCGTGCTATTTGGTAAACGCGCTAGCAGCCCCAGGTGCCAGAATCTTTTAATACTTTCCCCGTGTTTATTGATTATCGTTTTAAAAAGTACCTTGTGAGTGTGCCTCTCAGTCCCCTCCTCCTGCTCGATAATTCCAGCCTCTTCCCAGTTACTTCCGCCCCCTACCCAAAGCTTACTTCTTGCATTGAGCTTTTTGTGTAGCACTCAGGGTCATTTAGTTGGAGTAAAGCCTCCTCCATATAATCTTTTAGTGGCCAGAGGACGATGTTACCCCCTTATCTGAATTTCTGACCATTATTTGTTTATTGCTTCGGAGTTTCACAATTAACTGCTGACATTTTCTCTCCTGGTCCGTATACTTTGATTTGGTTTTGTGGAGGTTTGAATTGAATTTTTTTATTTTGGCTATTACCTGTTGGTTAAAAATGTCCAAGGAATCTCGGCGCATGATTGGGTTAAACGTAGACTGCGTTTTAAAAGGGGTAGAAGGTCTTACACAAGTTCCTTGCATAGATATGTTTGATGCACTTATTTGTGTATTGATCACCAGCTGTATGCTATTAACTCCACTGGCATTCTCACTTTGCAGGTCTTGAAGATCTTGAAGCAGCACAAGGTCACCTAATGTTAGATTTGTTGCGTTGAGTGATATGGCACCCCCTGTGTTGATAGCCTGTTTTTTTGGGGGGGAGCAGATGGTACTTCTTCAACTTGAATTTCCGTATAAATGTATATACATCTGTTCTTGTTTGTGTATAATTAAAGTTTCTCTCAGGACAATATGACAAACCTAGGGCAAGAAGTTGTGATTCGGCTTTGCTCAAATCAACCTGTGCCAGATGGATCATTATAGTGTTGGCGATTGGATGCTGTTGATTTTCCATCACTAGCGTTTCCAGCGGATGTATGATGTTAGCACGCATACTTTTAACACGCATACCATTACCACACATTTTTTACAACGCAGGACCATTTACAACGAATACCTTTACAACGCATTACACTACAACGCACATACTATTACAACGCATACCATTACAACGTAAGTATAGGTAAGTATATAATATTTTAAAATAATGTAATTAAAGTAAATAATAATTATTTAATATTTTAATTAATTATATTTTTATTAATTATATTATTTTAAATTTAAGAATTTGTAAATATATATGTAAAAAATACCCATATACCCCAAAACCCAAACCCAGCCCTTAACCCTAAAAATACCTCTGTACCCCAAAACCCAAACCCAGCCCTGAACCCTAAAAATACCCCTGTACCCCAAAACCCAAACCCAGCCCTGAACCCTAAAAATACCCCTTACCCCAAAACCCAAACCCAGCCCTGAACCCTAAAAATACCCCTGTACCCCAAAACCCAAACCTAACCCTGAACCCTAAAAATACCTCTGTACCCCAAAACCCAAACCCAGCCCTGAAACCTAAAAATACCCCTGTACCCCAAAACCCAAAACCAGCCCTGAACCCTAAAAATACCCCTGTAACCCAAACCCAGCCCTGAACCCTAAAAATACCCCTGTACCCCAAAACCCAAACCCAGCCCTGAACCCTAAAAATACCCCTGTACCCCAAAACCCAAACCCAGCCCTGAACCCTAAAAATACCCCTTACCCCAAAACCCAAACCCAGCCCTGAACCCTAAAAATACCCCTGTACCCCAAAACCCAAACCTAGCCCTGAACCCTAAAAATACCTCTGTACCCCAAAACCCAAACCCAGCCCTGAAACCTAAAAATACCCCTGTACCCCAAAACCAGCCCTGAACCCTAAAAATACCCCTGTACCCCAAAACCCAAACCCAGCCCTGAACCCTAAAAATACCCCTGTACCCCAAAACCCAAACCCAGCCCTGAACCCTAAAAATACCCCTGTACCCCAAAACCCAAACCCAGCCCTGAACCCTAAAAATACCCCTGAACCCCAAAACCCAAACCCAGCCCTGAACCCTAAAAATACCCCTGTACCCCAAAACCCAAACCCAGCCCTGAACCCTATATATGAAATTAAATGATGTACTTACCTATACTTGCGTTGTAATGGTATGCGTTGTAATAGTATGTGCGTTGTAGTGTAATGCGTTGTAAAGGTTTGCGTTGTAAATGATCCTGCGTTGTAATGGTATGCGTGGTAATGGTATGCGTGGTAAAAGATGCGTGGTAAGAGTTACATACCGTTTCCAGCGCCCTCCTGCGGTTTTCTTGTTTCCTCCGCTCAGAGCTTGCTTTTCTTCTTTCCTGTCTTCTCTTGTTATTACATTTTTTCCTGAATTTGTTGTTTCTCAGGCGAAGGGTTTCTCTTCTGCTGTGCCGTAAAAAAATGTAATTCCTCAGCTAGGGATAATTTTACTTTATTTTTACTTGATCTTCCAGCACTTGTCTCTGGCTCAGATTCACTGTTAAGAGCTGAGCTTAGGTCTGATGCTGATGTAATTTTGTCTGGACCTGTATTGTTTCCGATTTGATATCTTATTAGTATTGCTGCTGATCTTTAAATCCCTTAGTGAGTCATATTTGCGTGAAAACATGAATATTTGTCAGTTTTCGTAATCCGCTTTGTCACATTGGAATTTATAGGATTTTCTTGCTTTTATTTTGTCCTCCTTCTTCCGTAATCTCACCAAACATCTTCTCAGGCAATTTTTTTGTGGTTGTGAAGGTCCCAGCTTTGTAATTTCCTCATTCAAGGCATCTATTTTAATTTACGATTCCAATCTGTCATGTTCAACAAGTTTTACCAGTATTTGGACTAGTTTCCTTGATGACTCTAAATTACATTCTGTCCATTCCACCATCATTTGAGGATTCGTTGTTTCATAGCTGGGGGCTATCATTGTTCTTAATCCTTTTCGGGATTCTGCAGACGTCTAGGTATCTCTGGAAGGACGTATGCTCTCACCAATTTGACTGTTCCTGTTTCATAAGCTTCTCTAGTAGCTGTAATATTTCTATTTTGGCTGCTAGGGGTATCCCTTGTTGCAACACTTGCTTGTAGTATTTCCTGTGTAGGGTAATTTTGGAATATTTCTTCTGCTGCTCTTTCTGCATCGCACAGCGTTTCTGCAGACATTTTCCCTCAATTTTAGTTATATGAAGGAGACTACTAGCCGGAGATTGCTTAACGTAGAAATATCCCCAGGCGTGAGACTGGATCCGAAAACTTTCTGCCACAGCATACCTGCGAGCTGGGGGGACGGCATCACGCGACTCCGCCCAGGCGTCTGCGTACGTGACGTCAGTGAGGTCACATAAGTCCCACCCTGGCGCACCTACGTCAGTTTTTTCCTTTTCCGCGTGCAACACGGATCCAGTCTTGCTCGGGCCTGCCTTGGGCCCTTTTTTCCTTACCTCCTAGTGACTATTTTTTATGGAACAGTGTGCAAATGCCTTCGGGCTTCCAAACTTGCACGTCGTATGGGTGTCTTATGTCGGCAACGGACCCTCACCTCATTTGTATGTGGTGTTTGGGGGAAGATCATGGCACCACTGGCTGTGAAGCGTGCCAGCAATTGAAGCCGAAATCGCGACAGGAGCGCCGGATGAAACTACTCTCAGCGCGTCTTTCAAGGTCGGCTTCATCCCCTTGATCTTCCTCGGCATACGGCTTCAGTAGCGGCCGTTGTTGTCGTGCTTGCTCATTTCCAATGTCGCGAGAGCGTCCCTCCACGGTGGGTAAGTGTCGCAACTTGTCCCAGGGGGCTGGTGTTCGGCGTGCCGGGGGCGTGGACTCTCCGTGGGTGATGCGGCCCCATGTGTCGTCCTCCTATCCATCGTTTCCCGGTGAGGAGGCGTCGAGAGTCCAGATGGAGACATGCACGGCGGCTTTCCAGGCCTCGCTGCCGTCTCCTCCTCCTTCCACTTCTGGGGCGTCAGCGGACCCCTTGCCTTGCGCTGGTCCCTCCGCGGCGCCCGCCCCCAGTGGCTCCAGCCCCGGCGCCAAGTGGTTCGGATACAGGCTCGGAAGATGTGGTGCTGTTGGGGTGCGGCTCCTCTGGGGTCCCTCCTTTGCACTACGGCGCCTCTGCCTCTCCGCAAACTCCTGCGGGAGTCCCTGTGGTGTCGCGGGAGGGCTCCGAGTTTGGGTCGCATCCCCGAGCTCTGCTCGGCCCTCTGTGCAGGGAGAGGCCTTGTCCATTGCTGAGCTTAAGCCGCCACGGCGCCGCCACCTTCTGGTCCGGGCGGCACCAACGGGGTCAGTGAGCCCTCCTCGTCCAGCTGTGGGTCGAAGAAGGGCGGGGACCTCTCGTCCCCCTACAGGCCCCTCTCATCCCTCCCCACGGACGGCTACCTCGTTGGAGGATGAGTCGGAGGTTGAATCGTCCCTGGCACTGCCGCGTGGTTCGCCGGACCACCTCTGTTATATCCTGGACGAGGCTGGCAGAGGGCTTTGTGTCGATCCCCAGGTCCCTCTTGTTCCTCCACGCAGGTAGCTGCCTCGACGGAGGTAGAGTTAGCGCCCCCCCTTGGCTGCTTCGGCTCCGGCTCCACTCCGGTCCCCGGCGCGGTGTGATTTGGGGGAGCCCTGTCCGGCTTCTCCCTCTGCGCCGGATGGTGTTGACGTCCTGCCTCAGGCGGCGGAGTCTACAACTCCACAAGGAGGCCGTGCAGCGGATTAGTCTTAGGACGCCCCCTCTTCTTCGAAGGTTGGGTGCCTACTGGTGTCATCCTCCCCGGAGACTGGCCACGGTGTGGTCTCTTTTTCGCCGGCGTCATCGAATGGTGGCTCCCCGCCTGTTCCGAGGCCTTGGTGTCTGCTGGAGGAGCGGCAGGTTCCCAATTCTTCTATGCCTTCGGACTTCCAGGTCTGCCTCTACCCGCCCCGAATGGCTTCGGGGAGGGTCGCCTTAGTTTGCAGCCATCGCCCACGGAGGAGCTGCTTTCTCCACCGTGAGGCCCTACGAAGCGCTGCCTTGCGGGCCCTGAACACCTTATGCGTGTTGGCTAGGGCCTCCTCTTTTTTGTGGGACTCGGCTGAGTCCTTGGGATCCGCAGCTTCCCAGGAGTCTCTGCAGGTGGACTTGCGGCATCATGCGTTGGATGGCTGGGAGCTAGCGGCTTTTATTCTCCGCTCCGCTCTGGACATTTCAGAGGTGCTGGGCCGGGCCATGGCTTCCTCAGTCACCCTCCGTCGCCATGCTTGATTCGGGACGGCATGTTCCCTGAAAATGTGCGGGAGCGACTGATTGATCTTCGGTTCAATGGTCACCTGTTATTCCATGCCCCGGCTGACTCGGCCATCCAACAGTTCCTGGCAGGGCTCCGTCCTCCTCCGCCTTTTCCTTCTCCTCCTCCTCCACCCCCTCCTCCTCAGTAACTGCTGAGTTGAGCGGGTTGCCCTTGCAGTGGAATGTGTTTTATAGCCATTTGAGTTCCCTTTGCTGGGACTATGGCGTTGTTGGCATCTGGACGGCCCTTTTGTTGCCTGTGCGTGTGTGTGTGTGTGTTTTTGCTGGAGTTGTCTACCCAGACTTGGCCCTAGAGATTAGGCCTTCTGTTTTCTCTTGGGCTGCTTGACAAGCCTTCTACAGGGGTTTTCCCCGTGGCTCTTTGTTTTTTCCTCTGCTGCGGAAGTTTCTTCCTAAGAGGGTTCCCAATTCTTGGGACTTAACATACACCCTGTGTGCGGTAGTGGTAGCTGTTATAGGCTTGCGCTTTGCTAGGGCGTTCTGGTCGCATTCGGGCCTCTCTTCTCCGCGGCATTTTATGTATGTTGCAGATGGTTCTTTAGGTCATATGCGTAGACCCCTCGTGGTGTGTCCGGGCATTTCCTCGCCTTAATGCTCCTGCCCTGGAGGCTGGGCTGGTTTGGTCTTTCTCCCTTGGTCAGGTGTAGCCTGCCCGTTCTCCCTGGGCAGTTTCTTCTGCTTCCAGCGGCTTATTACTGTTGGTGCCGCTCTGTCGGGTTTGTTGCCTTCCGTCTATTGTGGGCTCTCCTTCTTTTCTCTCGTTTCGCTGGGCCCGCTAGGCTTTCTTCTTAGTCTTCCTTGCTTGGCATTGGATGGAAGCTCTGTTGCCTTGTAGCAACGTGGGGTGTTTGGCCTCCCTGGCCTGGCCCTTGGTTCCTCCGTTGAGAGTGAACGGGCTTTCTTCTTCTTTCTTTTTCCCACACCTCTCACTTGCCTGGGAGGACATGGCTCTTCGCCCTGTCCCTTGGACTGGTCCCCTGTGGGACCCTCTGCTATGTCCTGGCTGGTGGGGTCCTTGCAGACCCTCCTTCCCCGAGGGTATGGCTAGAGTATCTATTCTACTTTAAGGAATCTGCGGCTAGTAGCCTCTATCAGATGTACGAGTTACTTACCTTCGGTAACGATGTATCGGGAAGAGACGATCCTCCCCGTTCTGCAAGGACCCTTGGCTTGGTCTTCTGCACTTGCCTTCCGGGGGGTGACTTTTCCTCTGTGGGTATGTTATTTACCCTTTTGACAGGTTGATTTCCTTGTTCCTTACCTCCTCTTTCATATTTGGAGGATGGGTCTTAGGGTATTCCTGTGCCCCTCTGCCCTGGTTGCTCCGGGGTTGGTGCTTGCCTTCCCCTCATTCACCCCCTCTCCCTTCCTATTTGTTCTAAGTTCTTGGCCCCTCTGCTGGGGTTACCTGGCTCTGCCTTGCCCTTATTCCTTGGGGGATTGTTGTACCCTGGGTTAGGGTTGCTTTGAGGGGTTGTCGTTCCCTGTTTGTCTTGGAACTGGTTTCCAGTCACTGTTCTTGGTTTGGGCTGCCATCCTACTACAGGTTGTTATGACAGTTAGCCTGTGTTCCCTGTTCAGTTGGGGGGGACTGTTTATATGGTGGCAGGGTGGCGGTTCAGGGCTGTGCCTTATTCTTTATTCGGCCTTTGGGTACGGCAGTGTCCAGCACTGCCCCTGGTGATGTTGTTCCTCACCATCCCTTTTTCCCAATATTCTGCTATTCGCACACTGTTCTCATGTCTTGCAGTTTGCCTGGTGGCTTCACGTTGTGGCGCAGAAAAGCTCTCTGAAGAAAACTGACGTAGGTGCGCGGGGGTGGGACTTACGTGACCTCGCTGACGCCACGTACGCAGACGGCCCTGGGCGGAGTGGTGTGATGCCGTCCCCCCGTGGCGCAGGGATGCTGTGGCAAAAAGTTTCCGGATCGAGTCTTGCGCCTGGGGATAATTCTACTTCAAGGAATCTGCAGCTAGAATCGTCGTACCTCTCAAACAAGTTCGCGCTATATAAAACTTTAGAAATAAATAAATAAGTGGCGCACAGTGGTCTCCAGCGGCGTTCAGGTCCACCGACTCGAATCCGCCGTGCACCCCAGAGGTACGCCGCTTCCCTTTGGCACCAGAGGGTCTCTACGATTTTCCTTTCGCCTGGAAGCTTGAATAGCCTGGATATTTAAGTTTCACCTAACTATAACATTACTTTAATCTTTGGGTGTTATCGTTATATATATATATATATATCAGTGCTCCAACTGTCAAAGACGACCAGCACTCTCAGGGTAGGTGAATCGTTTATAGGAACGTGTAGAAAAGCAGACGTGTTTCAGCAAGCGGCTTTATCAATGTCGGCATTTCGTGCCCTAAAGTTCATTTAAGTATACAAACAAAATTCATTGGATGAGGCTGAGAGCTCATAATCGAAGAGTGACTACTCTCAAGGCGAGTCACTTACTCCCTTACTGCAGTCACCATCTTATAACATAAAAAGACATATAGAGATTCCATTTTATTCATTGCAGTGAGTACTATAGTCGTTCATGTTCATTTAAATGATAAATATCACACTCAATATTATAACCATGATTCAACATACATTATAAAGATGGAATAATGAATGTGTTGGCAACAATTACATGATAGCGAAAGGAAAATCATAATGCTAGGTTCGAGGAATATGAGCTGCACTTATGCATAGATCGCCATCTGATGTTGGGCTCGCATGCTTGCACTTTGTTGTTGTCTTGGAATAGTGTTTTGTAGTCACGAGGTAGGTGTCTCCTCCCTTGGACGATAATGCGCATGGGCCTCCACTCCGTCTTCAGATTGTTTTTTTTCCGCCATCGGGTTCGGATGTAACTTTTGCGCTCCGGTTCGGTACCGTATTTCCAAAACCTTTTCTCATGCGCAAACTATCTACAATTCGACTGTATTGTTTTCGATCCCGCAATCTTCTACGCCATCTCATACATTCGATTCCAGTCGTCGACTCAGGCCGCTGGACCTATCGACGCCGTTCGGGCCTACAGCTCATGGAAAGGACTCCAATCAAAAAATGCCCCCAGTGTGGAGCCAAATTCTCACACAGTGACCATTACAAGGTCTGTAACCTGTGTCTCTAGCCCGAGCACGATGAGAACAATTGCCGGGCCTGCGTCTCATTTCGATCCAAAAAGACCATCCGTGATCGCGTGGCCCGACGACACATCATGGCGTAGTGAGCAGCTCTGGCACCAGTGAACATCTTCGATGAAGGCCCTGATTCCCCGGCGGAAAATTCTGAGGACCTGGAAATCGTGTCCGAAGCAGATGATCCAGACTCAGACGATCACATCACTCCTGGTCATCGAGTGAATTCAACTGTCCCTACCCCAACTCCACCCGAAAAAAAGAAGGCCATGTACAAGACTTCGCCTGCTGGCCTCAGTCTGGACCGAGCAAACTGCACATTTTTGTCCTTCTGCACCGAAAACGGGAGCTCAACCTACTCCCAAAAACAAATAGCCACCGACTACCTCAACGCCGAAAAACCCATTGGATCCGAAAATCCAAGTCCTTGGAACCGAAAAAGATTTCCGACCCCATAACCAAGCCGAAGGACCCTAAACCATCTCCTAAGGCCTCGGAGCACAAATCCAGACCCCGCTTGGACCAGAAAAAGTTGGCGCCTAAAGCGGTTACCGAAGAGGAAGAACTTTTCGACCGAATCCTGTCGATCCAAAGCAGAAAAAACTCAAAATAAACCCAACAACAGGACATGTGGATGCTGTTCCACACAACAATAGGAAGCTGGACACACCAGACACTCCTGCAGTGCCTGCGAAGAAAAAAGACTGTGCCACTTCACCTTTAAGACCCTCTACTCCTATTCCTCCCCCTGAACCTGTTCTTCCTCCTAAACCTGTCTCTCCTCCACAGCCTCCAAAACTCCCACCTCATTCATCACCACCACACAATGATGATTATAGGGGGTGGGGTAGGCAACAATGAACCTTTCACTGACCCTGATACAGACACTAATACAACACAGGACGATTGGGAAGACTATATAATAACCCAATATATCCCGCAGACCAACCTGATCCCCAGCCATATCCAACAATACCATCTCCCCCAGATGACAATATAGGCTTTGGTCAATTGTTAAATAGAGCTGCTCTCTACCATGGTGTTCCCATGCATTCAGACCCAGCAGACGAAGACTTCCTTCTAGACACCTTCGAACAGTAACAAAAAACTGTTCAAATTCTACCAATGATAAAAGAGGTCATAAAAAATGCTCCCGACATATTCAAAGACACGGTCAGAGCCAGAATTATTAATCCCAGAATCGATAACAAATATAAGTCCGCCCTTACTGACCCCACCTACATCAAAGGGCAGCTACCCTTAGACTCACTAGTGGTAAGTAACGCTAGAAAACTCGCCAAATCTCAAACCTCCAGTGATGCACCACCTCCGGATACAGAATCTAAGTTGTTAGATCCCTCTGGCAAGTGAGTTGCTGCACAAGCAGCTAATCACTGGCGCATAGCCAACACACAAGCATTACTTGCTAGATATAATAGGGCTCACTATGAACAACTAGAATCTCTATTACAACAGAGGAAATAATAACAAGGGCAGAGGCCGAGGTAATAACACCACTCGCGCCTCCCCCACTAATAAACAGGGACTTCCCCCCGCTCCCTCTAGACCATCCCACTCCAGTCGGAGGGAGACTCTCACAGTTCCTACCTGTCTGGAATTCCATCACAATAGACAAGTGGATAAGACAAATTATCCAGTATGATTACTGCCTAGAGCTTTCAACAACTCTGCACCCTATACCACCCAAACAGCGTCCAATGTTCACGGACTACCTCATGCTCTTAAAACAAGATGTTCTCTCACTGCTTCAAAAGCAGGCAACAGAACTAGTTGCCCTACAACATCAAGGAACAGGGATTTACTCGCTGTATTTCCTAATTCCCAAGAAGGATGGTACTCTAAGGCCAATACTCAACCTACTTCCACATTCCCATACACCCTGCCCACAGGAAGCATCTAAGGTTCATAGTGGACGGACAACACTATCAGTACACGGTCCTTCCATTTGGGGTGACTACCGCACCCAGAGCATTCACAAAGTGCCTTGTGGTATTAGCAGCACATTTAAGAAGACAACAGATCCAGGTCTTTCCATATATCGACGACTGGCTGATAAAAGCCAAATTGTACAACTAGTTTGTTTGTCACACTCATCAAACCATCCAGCTGCTTCACAACATGGGATTTACAATAAACTATCCTAAGTCGAATCTTCAGCCCTCCCACATTCATCAGTATCTAGGGGCTACACTGGGCACTTCCAGAGCTCTGGCCTATCCCAATGCAGTCAGGATAGTCAGTATGCAAACACTCATAAGCAGTTTTCAACCACAACATTCCCTCTCAGCAAGGGTATTCATGCAGCTCATAGGAAAGATGGCCTCTTGCATCTTTATCGTTCCTCATGCAAGACTTCAGATACGCCCCTTACAAGAATGCCTAGCACATCAGTGGAACCAGGCTCAAGGACAACTTACAGATCTGGTGTTGGTGGATATCCTCACACATCGCTCTCTGCAGTGGTAGAACATACAAAACCTGTCCAAAGGGCGGCCGTTTCTAGAGCCAGTTCCACAGATAGTGCTAACAGTAGACGCATCACTCACCGGCTGGGGAGCCCATCTCCTAAACCACACAATTCAAGGCAAATGGACCACTCAACAGAAAGTGCTCCACATCAATCATCTAGAACTATTGGCAATATTTCTAGCATTAAAATCATTCCAAGTACATTTACAGCACAAGACTGTCCTAGTCCGGACGGACAACATGCCAGCCATGTATTACATTCAGAAACAAGGAGGCACACATTCTTTGCAGTTGTCCCAGCTCGCACAAAACATTTGGAGAGGGGCCATTCCACAAAACATTACCATCTAGCAGAACATCTTCCAGGAGTTCACAATCAGATTGCGGATCTGCTAAGACAGACACACACTATATATTATAGTGGTCCCAGTATTACAACATCAAAACAGTGTCAATGGAAAAAATACAACAATATTAAAAACAGAGAATCAGAGAAGGACTATATTGATGCTACAGTGTTATTTAATCACATTGAACATAACTTACAGTTTGTAAGAGCGACATTTAAGAGCAAACATATTTAAGCAACATCATCATTGAAGTGCCCCAAGGGAAATGTGAAAGTGGAAGGATAGTGATTCAAGTGAGGTAGTGAGGTAAGTAAAGTATAGATGGTGATGAATATCACAATCAGTCGGGCATATCCTATTCAATGTGCAAAAATGTTTTAGTCATAGTGCATCACATCTGTACACAATTATTTCCATCGCCATGTAACACAAGAGTTCACAGTAAGGCAAATACTGTTGAAGAAACTGGCATTAATGAAGTATTGACGTTTTGACCCCTGTATAAGTGTAGGTTCTTCCAACTCTTACTGGCGGGGTCTTCCTCAGGACTGATGTGGGAGTGGGAAGGATTGGGCACCTAAGAGTAAAGGAAACAAGCATTTGCAGTGCAATAGGTCTCGCATTAGGAAATTTTGAGCTATTGGTATTGTAATTGACAAATTTTTTATTTCTTTGTTGGTTTTGAAAATAGCTAAATTAACAGCTTTGTCATTTACAATGCCAATAGTTATAACTTTCGCAAATGTGACACCTATTTTTATTTCTGTGTTGGTTATGAAAATAGCTAAATTAACAGCTTTGTCATTTAAAATGCCAATAGTTATAACTTTCGCAAATGTGACACCTATAGCATTTGTAATGCAATTTGTGTTGTATTTACGTGACTTAGATGTATTGCTATTACAAATAACAATGGCTTTGAATTTTTTTAAAATAATTAATACTTAAATAAAAGTTATTGTAATTTATAATAGCAATAGCTTAAACTTTTGAAAATAACTTTTGTGAAGATTGTGTTAAGTGTAATTTATTGTGATGAAATCCAAGAACAAAAGTGAAATATTAACATCTTTTTGTGACATTTGTAATAAAGTTTGAGACATTGAGAAAACATATTTGAACCAGTTGTTGTTGAATGGCTGCACAGATTGATGCTGTGGTACTCCTGAGTGATGCTGTGGGGCTCGTGAGTGATGCTGTGGTACCCCTGAGTGATGCTGTGGTATCCCTGAGTGATGTTGTGGTGGTGCTGAGTGATGCTGTGGTGATGTGATAGAGTGAGTGCGTGTCATGTCCACGACGCACAGGAGCCGGAGCCGCAACACCGCGACCAAACAGACAATGAACTACAGTTCCGGGAAGTCGGAACCGGAGGGAACTACAGGTCCCGTGAAGCGTTGCGCGATGCATGCGCACTTCAGGCGTCAGTATATAAACAATGGCGGCACCCGCGGAACCCGTCGAATATTGCAGTAGCGGACTCTAGAGCCTCGGAATCGCTGTAAGGTAAGGGATATCGACCCCTTTTGGCATGTTACAGCCCTGTGCGGTTTCGTCAAGAGCTAGTTGTGCGGCCGCTGTACAAGTCATTCCCAGTAGTGCAGGAGCCCTATTGTTTGAGGACGGACCGACCTTCCTTGCCGTTACGGACCTGAAGCGTGTGCCCTAATTTCCCTGTGTTCCTCCTAGTTCATCAGTGCTCCGTGAGGAGGGGCATTACATGCTCAGGGGAGCAAGTGACATTAACTACTTACCCTGTGACGATAGACAAGTAACAGAAGTAGATGTTGGGAAAGAGACTCCCCTGCCTTTGGCATTCTTACCTTGTTGTCACTCACTCAGGCTGACTGTACCCCTTGTTGGTGAGTGTCGGGACCGGCACTCATGCAGGGGACGGTTAAGACGGCTGGCTAGACCGTCAGTAGATTGGTAAAGGCTCGAGTGGTATTGTCGGCCACTATTAGCACGGTGCCCTCCGTTGGGGAGTGTCAGGACTGGCGCTCATGCGGAGGACGGTCTGAAAGCCTACTAGACTCTAAGGGTGGTGTTAACCCTTGGTGTACTAATTGGATTCTAATGTACTAAATCCTTGAACCATATGAGAAACTCATAAAGTCCTTATTCACATACCTTAAGTCTCAGTTGCATTTGTCCTGCGCTTTGGGTCAAGTTTGGAGTTAGGGTCACGTACCCAATCCCGAGAGCAGTCAGGGATTACAGTGCGATAGAGAGAGTGAGTGCGATAGAGAAATAGAGTGAGTGCGATAGAGAAATAGAGTGAGTGCGATAGAGAAATAGAGTGAGTGCGATAGAGAAATAGAGGGAGTGCGATAGAGAAATAGAGTGAGTGCGATAGAGAGAGTGCGATAGAGAGATAGAGTGAGTGCGATAGAGAGATAGAGTGAGTGCGATAGAGAGATAGAGTGAGTGCGATAGAGAGATAGAGTGAGTGCGATAGTGAGTGCGATAGTGAGTGCGATAGTGAGTGCGATAGTGAGTGCGATAGGGAGTGCGATAGTGAGGGCGATAGTGAGGGCGATAGTGAGGGCGATAGTGAGGGCGATAGTGAGGGCGATAGTGAGGGCGATAGTGAGTGCGATAGTGAGGGCGATAG
Organism: Lissotriton vulgaris; assembly: GCF_964263255.1. Taxonomy (NCBI): domain Eukaryota; kingdom Metazoa; phylum Chordata; class Amphibia; order Caudata; family Salamandridae; genus Lissotriton; species Lissotriton vulgaris. The sequence goes on from NC_141694.1 coordinate 92,652,602, forward strand.
TGAGGGCAATAGAGTGAGGGAGGGCGATAGACTGAGGGCGATGGATAGACTGAGGGCGATGGATAGACTGAGGGCGATGGATAGACTGAGGGCGATGGATAGACTGAGGGCGATGGATAGACTGAGGGCGATGGATAGACTGAGGGCGATGGATAGACTGAGGGCGATAGATAGACTGAGGGCGATAGATAGACAGAGGGCGATAGTTAGACTGAGGGCGATAGATAGATAGATAGACTGAGGGCGATAGATAGATAGCTAGAGTGAGAGCGATAGATAGCTAGAGTGAGGGCGATAGATAGCTAGAGTGAGGGCGATAGATAGCTAGAGTGAGAGCGATAGATAGCTAGAGTGAGGGCGATAGATAGCTAGAGTGAGGGCGATAGATAGCTAGAGTGAGGGCGATAGATAGCTAGAGTGAGGGCGATAGATAGCTAGAGTGAGGGCGATAGATAGCTAGAGTGAGGGCGATAGATAGCTAGAGTGAGGGCGATAGATAGCTAGAGTGAGGGCGATAGATAGCTAGAGTGAGGGCGATAGATAGCTAGAGTGAGGGCGATAGATAGCTAGAGTGAGGGCGATAGATAGCTAGAGTGAGGGCGATAGATAGCTAGAGTGAGGGCGATAGATAGCTAGAGTGAGGGCGATAGATAGCTAGAGTGAGGGCGATAGATAGCTAGAGTGAGGGCGATAGATAGCTAGAGTGAGGGCGATAGAGAGATAGAGTGAGTGCGATAGAGAGATAGAGTGAGGGTGATAGAGAGATGGAGTGAGTGCGATAGAGAGATAGAGTGAGTGCGATAGAGAGATAGAGTGAGTGCGATAGAGAGATAGAGTGAGTGCGATAGAGAGATAGAGTGAGTGCGATAGAGAGATAGAGTGAGTGCGATAGAGAGATAGAGCGATAGAGAGATAGAGTGAGTACGATAGAGAGATAGAGTGAGTGCGATAGAGAGATAGAGTGAGTGCGATAGAGAGATAGAGCGATAGAGAGATAGAGTGAGTACGATAGAGAGATAGAGTGAGTACGATAGAGAGATAGAGTGAGTACGATAGAGAGATAGAGTGAGTACAATAGAGAGATAGAGTGAGTACGATAGAGAGTGCGATAGTGAGTGCGATAGTGAGTGCGATAGTGAGTGCGATAGTGAGTGCGATAGTGTGAGGGAGGGCGATAGAGTGAGGGAGGGCGATAGAGTGAGGGAGGGCGATAGATAGACTGAGGGCGATAGATAGACTGAGGGCGATAGATAGACTGAGGGCGATAGATAGACTGAGGGCAATAGATAGACTGAGGGCGATAGATAGACTGAGGGCGATAGATAGATAGATAGACTGAGGGCGATAGATAGATAGATAGACTGAGGGCGATAGATAGATAGACTGAGGGCGATAGATAGATAGATAGACTGAGGGCGATAGATAGATAGATAGATAGATAGATAGATAGATAGATAGACTGAGGGCTATAGATAGACTGAGGGCTATAGATAGATAGATTGAGGGCTATAGATAGATAGATAGATAGATAGATAGATAGACTGAGGGCGATAGATAGATAGATAGACTGAGGGCAATAGATAGATAGACTGAGGGCGATAGATAGATAGATAGATAGACTGAGGGCGATAGATAGATAGATAGATAGACTGAGGGCGATAGATAGATAGATAGATAGACTGAGGGCGATAGATAGATAGATAGACTGAGGGCGATAGATAGATAGATAGATAGATAGACTGAGGGCGATAGATAGATAGATAGATAGATAGATAGACTGAGGGCGATAGATAGATAGATAGATAGACTGAGGGCGATAGATAGATAGATAGACTGAGGGCGATAGATAGATAGATAGATAGATAGATAGATAGACTGAGGGCGATAGATAGACAGATAGATAGATAGACAGATAGATAGATAGATAGATAGATAGATAGATAGATAGATAGATAGATAGATAGACTGAGGGCGATAGATAGATAGATAGACTGAGGGCGATAGATAGATAGATAGATAGATAGACTGAGGGCGATAGATAGATAGACTGAGGGCGATAGATAGATAGATAGACTGAGGGCGATAGATAGATAGATAGATAGATAGATAGATAGATAGACTGAGGGCTATAGATAGATAGATAGATAGATAGACTGAGGGCGATAGATAGATAGATAGATAGACTGAGGGCGATAGATAGATAGAGTGAGGGCGATAGAGTGAGGGCGATAGCTAGAGTGAAGGCGATAGATAGCTAGAGTGAGGGCGATAGATAGCTAGAGTGAGGGCGATAGATAGCTAGAGTGAGGGCGATAGATAGATAGATTGTTGTGTGTGTGGTTGTGTGTAGTTGTGTGTGGGGTTGTGTGTAGTTGTGTGTGGGGTTGTGTGTTGTGTTTGGGGTTGTGTGTGGTTGTGGGGTTGAGTGTGGTTGTGTGGTTGTGTGTAGTTATGTGTGTTTGGGTGTTGTGTGTGTGGGGGGGGTTGCGTGTGTAGGGTTGTATGTGTGTGAGGTTGTGTGTGTGGGGTTGTGTGTGTTGGGTTGTGTGTGTGGGGGTGCATGTGGGGTTGCGTGTGTGGGTGGGGTGTGTGTGTGGGGGGGTGGGTGGTTTTTGGGGGGTGTGGGGGTGGGTGTGTAGGGGGGTGGGGTGTGTGTGTGTGGCGGGGGTGTGGGGTTGTGTGCGTGGGGTTGTGTGGTTGTGTGCATGGGGTTGTGTGGTTGTGTGCGTGGGGTTGTGTGTGTGAGGGGTTGTGTGTGTGGGGGTGGGGTTGTGGGTGTGTGGGGGTTGTGTGTGTGTGTGGGGTTTTGTGTGTGTGTGTGGGGTTTTGTGTGTGTGTGTGGGGTTTTGTGTGTGTGGGGTTTTGTGTGGGGGGTTGTGTGTGTGTGTGTTTAGGGGGTTGTGTGTGTGTGGGGTGTGTGGGTGGGGTGTGTGTGTGTGGGGGGTGGGGTGTGTGTTTGGGGTGTGTGTGGGGTGTGTGTGTGTCTGTGGTGTGTGCGTGGGGTTGTGTGCCTGGGGTTGTGTGTGTGGGGTTGTGTGTATGGGGTTTTGTGTGTATGGGGTTTTGTGTGTATGGGGTTTTGTGTGTATGGGGTTGTGTGTGTGTGTGAGGTTGTGTGTGTGAGGGGGCTGTGTGTGCGGGGGGATTGTGTGTGTGGGGCGTTGTGTGTGTGGGGGGGTTGTGTGTGGGGAGGTGTGGGGGATGTTGGGGGTTGTGGGTGTGGGGGTTGTGTGTGTGTAGGGGATGGGGGTATGGGGTTGTGTGTGTGGGGGTGTTGTGTTTGGGTGTCTGTGTGGGGGGTGCTGTGGGTGTGTGTGGGGTGGTGTGTGTGGCTCAGCGAGACCTAAAAAAAACTAATCTCAAGAGTTCAAGACATGCGGGTGACTAAAACAGTCAAAATTAGTCTCCATTCCGATATCATTACGGATTCTAAATGATTATATATTAAAATGTACTGTGCAATTTTGCACCAAAGTAGAATGATACAAGCATTTACAATGCAATAGATCTCACAGTTACATTGTTTTGAGTAAATGCCCTTGTTTTTTATATTGAGTTTGAGTTTAAAATATTTATAAAGCGCACGTACACCTGGCGGTTTCATGGCGCTATAGAGTACTGAGCCCAAGAGGGCAGGAAAGACGGGGGAAGATAATAGTAGCAGTTTTATGGAGAGAAAGCTTGTGAGAAAAGAAAAGTTTTTAGCGATTTACGGAAAAGTGTGTATTGGGTGCATGATCTAAGGTGGGCGGGGAGAGAGTTCCAGAAAGCAGGGGCAAGTGTGGAGAATTTCGTGCCTCCCCACTTTTTGCGTTTGAACTGTCAGCAGCTGTTGGGCGGATGAACGAAGTTCCCTGGCAGGGACATAGGGTTTGATTTCAGAAGAGATGAAGGCAGGGGCTGCGCCGACCCGAGCCTGAAAGGTGATGCAGCCCATCTTGAACTGGGCTCGTTCATGGATGGGGAGCCAATGCAAGGACTTGAGGAAGGGAGTGACGTGGTGGGATTTGGCCAAGTTGAAGACCAGACAAGCAGCCTGGTTTTGGACCAACTGAAGTCGTCGCATGCTGTAGGCGGGCATGCCGCAGTAGAGGGCGTTGCCGTAGTCTAGGCGGGAGGTTACCATTGCCAGGACTATGAGTTTGAGGGCGGGGAAAGAAAAAAACCGAGAGACTTTGCGGATAGTGCGGAGTGAGAGAAAAGAAGAGGACACAACAGAACTAACTTGGGAGTGTAAAGTGAGTTGGTCGTTCAGCTTGACCCCAAGAGTTTTTTATAGATGACAAAGAAGAAGGGGGGACACCAAAGGAAGGGGGCCAGAAGAGAGAGGTCCAGGGACTGGAGCAATCACCTGTCAGAACCAGCTCCGTTTTGTCGGGATTTAACTTCAGGTGGTTGTAGTTCATCCAGTCCCGGATGAAGACCATGACAGACTAGAAATTAGACACGGATTCGGGGGATGTGGATAAGGAAAAGATAAGCTGGAGGTCGTCCGCATAGTTGTAAACGGAGACTTCCAGCTGTTGAAGGGCAAAGATAAGAGGGGCAATGTATAGGTTAAATAAAAGAGGGGAAAGGGAAGAGCCCTGGGGAACCCTGCATAGTACTTTGCGGAAGTCCGCTGAGAAGTTACCCAAGAGCACTGCCTGGGTGCGGTCTCTCAGGAAGGAGGACAGCCAGATCAAGGCAGAACCTCTGATCCCCGCCACCCTGACACAGGAAAGTAAGATAGAGTGGTCAACCGTGTCGAAGGCGGCGGAGAGATCGAGGAGGACCAGGGCCTGGGGATGGTTAGTGTCCATACCTTCTCTGAGGTTGTCAAGAACAGATATCACTACGGACTCCGTAGAGTGAGCGGGGCGGAACCCAGCCTGACGGGGGGCTAGCACCCCATTCTCCTCCACATAGGTGCTGAGTGTTCTGGTCACATGGCGCTCTAGGACCTTCCCCAAAAAGGGCAGCAGTGAAATGGGGCCGTAGTTGACAAGAACGGAGGGGTCGGCGCCAGGTTTTTTTAGGAGAGGGACGATGATGGCCGATTTGAGGGGTGGAATGACAATGCCCTGGGACAGTGAGCTGTTGAGGAATGTTAGAGGGGGCAGCACACAGGCTGAGTAGATCTGTTTCAGGATGTAGGCGGGACAGGAATCCAAGGGGGAGCTTGATTTAACCATGGGCAGGAGGGAAAGGAAGGACTCATCTGTCAAAAGAGGGAAAGAGTCAAGGCGAGCTGCGACTGGCGGACACTGGGGGTCGACAAAGGAGGAGGGGGGGAGGGATATTAGCTGTGATGTTAGCGATTTTGTCCAGGAAGAAGGTGTTGAGGGAATCACATAAGTTCTGGGAAAGAGAGGGTTTGAGGGTGGCTCGGTCAGAGAAGGCGAGGTCGTGCACGATGGAGAAAATCTCTCTAGGCTGATATTCGGCTGCCAAGATTTTAGAGGAGAAATAAGCATTCTTGGTCGCCAAGATTGATTTTTTGTACACAGCCAGAAGGGAGATGTACGGATTTTTAAGATTAGGGCAATAGTCACGCCTCCAGGAAAGTTCAGCGCGGCGGACACTGAGTTTTTGAGCCTTCAGTTCCTCATTGAACCAGCGGTTTCGCGTCATTTGTGCGCCTGGCGGACGCCTGCCTTAGGGGGGCGACAGAGTCGCAACCTGATTGGAGCCAGGAGTTAATGGAGTCGGCTTGTGCGGAAGACGACAGCCCGTAGAGATCCGGGCTGGATGCGGAGAGAGTGGCCACATCTACATGGTTCCAGGAGCGCGCCCAGGTGTTTTTGGGAAGGGAGGGCCTGGGGGCTGAGGTGAGGATTAGGGAGAATGATATCAAAAAGTGGTCGGACCAGGTACAGGGGGAGATAGACAAGGAGGTTACTGGGCAATTGAGGGACCAGATCTGGTCAAGGATGTGGCCCTGAGTGTGGGTGGGGGATTGAACGTGGGATTCGAAATTGAGGGAGCGAAGGGTATCTGAAAATTCTTTTGAGGTGGAACATTCGGCCGGGTCTGAGGGCCAAAAGTTAAAGTCACCTAACACCAGGATGGAGGAGTTGTTGATTGCAAGAGTGGCCACCAAGTCTTGGAAGCTGGGAAGAAAGAGTTGGTAAGGTGGGGGAGGGCGGTACATGAGTAGACAGGTGAGCGGAGTGCTAAAAGAAAGTGAGCGAGCAACTAAGAAGTCTGCGGAGCCGATGGAAGGGAAGGCTTAGGATTGAAAAGAGATTTCTTTACGGGCGATCAGAGCGACGCCACCGCCCAGTTTGCCAGAGGGTCGGTCGGCTCGTAAGGCATAGTAAGAGGCGGGAAGTGCGGCCAACAAAGAGGGAAGAGAGTTGTCGCGAAACCACGTCTCAGTAAGGAATAGGAGATCAGGTTTGTGCTGGTCCAAAAAGATAAAGAGTTCGTGGCAGTGCTTGACTGCAGACCTTGTATTGAGATAATAGGCGGATAAGCTGGTAGGTGCAAGAGACGCCGGTAGGTCGGGGCGAGGGCCAGTGGGAGGGGGGATGGATGAGGGGGGGGAATGGGGAGGAAGGTGCGGGGTGGTCAATCCCAGCCTGTTGATTCGCTCGGTCGTAGTATCGTCCAGTGGCCACGGGCCTTGGAGATTAATCAGCTGCGTAGAGGAATATTGTATAGTTTGGCCATGATGGGGGGCCCCCTAAGCCCGGTGGAGCGCGGACGGGCGCAGACGGGCTTACCCATGGCGCGCAAACGTCGCGCCCGCTGTGCTCGTCCGCTGCGCTTCCGGAAAATGCACATGATTTATGGGTAGATGGAGCGGCGACCGGGGGGGCGTGGCCTCCAAAAGAGGCGTGGCCTCCAAAAGGGGCGTGGCCTCCGGGCTAGCAGAATGACGGCAAGAAGTGGTAGGATTGAGGCGCCGCGTCAGCGCTAAATCCGCTGCGTGGTGCGACTCGTTTAGCCAAGAAGGTGAGTTTCTAAAAACAACAAGTAATTTTAGTGACAATCAAATTTTAAAAGTATCTCGCTCCCGGCTTCCGCCTCAGGAGCTCAGTGCTGTGATGGTGGGCGCCAGTAATCGGCGTCTATATATAGTGCTCACCGGGGGGCATGGCCTCCAAAAAAGGCGGGGCTTCCGGGCTAGCAGAATGGCAGCAAGAAGTGGTAGGATTGAGGCGCCGCATCAGCGCTAAATCCGCTGCGTGGTGCGACTCGTTTAGCCAAGAAGGTGAGTTTCTAAAAACAACAAGTAATTTTAGTGACAATCAAATTTTTAAAAGTATCTCGCTCCCGGCTTCCGCCTCAGGAGCTCAGTGCTGTGATTGTTTATGTTGAATTAAAATGATTGTAATGTAAAATGCAAATAGTGTTAACATTTGTAAATGGAAACGTTATTAATTGCATTTATATGAGTGCGAGCAATTGGCTTTGTAAATGTTAATGGCTTGTGTCAATGTGAGTTTGTTAAGCAAAATAAATATAATGTATTTGTAATGCGAGTAGGATAAACACAATTAACACTATCACATATACGACGTTCGCTCTGCAGAGTGGCCAGACACTCGTATCCCTGCCCGCGTGACTCATGCTGACTCCATGCCTCTGTGGCCCAGTTAGTGCATGGGAGAGTACCAGCCCCTCCTCCTGTTCTTAGAGGGTGGGGGGTGGCTTATCATGATGATAACCATTAGTAGTTACATTTTTAGGGGCCAGGGGTGGGAAGTTTTGGTTCTTCTGTCGTGGGTTAGTTTTGGTGCGGTTTGGTTTTATTTCGTAAACCTAATTTCACCTTAACTTCGAATGGAACATCTACCTGTTATATAGTCAGGGTCACTGAAATTGTGATTGAAAGTTCGCAGCCTTTTCCGCATGATTATTGCAATAATGGACGTGCACCTCAGAATATGTTTACTTAATAACACATACCGTAGAGGGGCGGCAATGGCCACCCATCCATCCGCGCCTCACTGCAAACAAGCGCTAGTAATGCAGAGATGCACTGAAAACACGCAAATATTTGGAAATCTTGCAAAACCTTTGGTGCCTTTCTAGTGATCTTCTTTTTTTGTAACAAATGTCTCAAATGAAGCCGGGCAAGAGAGCCGAAGAACAGGTGATCTGCCCGAGATCACATCATTTGGTGAAGTAGAAAAGCCGGGATTAATACTGAAGTATACCAGACCCAGGGGCATAAACTTTACAACTATCCCACATTATCCTACTCTGCTGTCTATTTATGGAAACGGGGTTATTTTAGCTCCGATGTAGGCACACGAGAAATAAGTGTTATGCAAACTCATTCTGCCGACGATAATAACCAAAAACACCTCTACTACGACCAATAAGTATGCAATAACATTACAACCGCCCCCTCACTAGTACTCCTACCAATTAGACCGTTACTAACAACATAGTTATTAACTGGAACAACATATGATTCACATATCCAGCTCCCTGACACAGCTCCCTCGTGTGAAGCGCTGTGAACTCCACGTTTTGTAACCGGATGCATGCACTGCAAGGATTGTCTGTACAACCGATCAGCTGTCCACAGAGACATCAATTCTATGGGACTGGAACAACCTTTCACCCTTCAGAGGTCGATAAAATACTAGGTCCATTCATCAGGCTTCTGATGAGGGCGCCTATTGTGCTTCTGGGATGCAGCAAGACCTGGCAGGAAGTGTCACTTAGGACCCTGATTTTAACATTACCCCTTAGTCCAATTATTCGCTACTAGCACCACACTGTGAAGCCCCCCCCACAGCACAGATATACAGCCTACACACGTCACAACAAGAGCAGTGACAACAAGACGGATACGTGCCTGTGCACGAAAGTAAACCATGCAGCTTTCACTCCTCTCACTCTCGCCGCTTTAAAAAGCGCTCCATTCCATTAGCTGAAGGCACAAGCTATGCAGGGGTCAAAACCCCCACCCTCTGCACATCACTTCTTCCCACCTACAAACACCGCACACGTCGAGAAAAAGGTGGTCCACAGACCACATCACTGCTTGTGAATCGGAATAAACCTGAGCTTAAAGCCGGATTTTTTTTTTTCCAAACACTGTGATCCTGGGCAATTCACTTAATTTTCAGCGCCACTGTTCGTGTTTGTACCAATATAATCTTTTAAACACAGCCTGTACACCAGACTAGGCGCTAAGCAACACATGCCCAGACCCTTCCCAATTACCTCCAGTCAAGGAGAGACCAACAGAGAGAGAGAGGTGGAGGGAGAGAGCACCAATGCTGGGGACATAGAGAAAGACACAGTAACATTAACAATGGGACAGTGACACAAACTGGCCCAAGAAACAGTGAGACACACAAATGATCAGGATACAGACCTACTCCGGTGGCATGGCAAAAGCACTCGCACCCCCTCATATGTTTCCAGAGACAAAACTGTGCGTTATTTAAATTGGGACCTAAACAATGTTAGTTTATAGTTCTTCCACCAAAACCCAACCACTACTGCCAAGGCCAGCACTGTACGGATTTGGTTGGTGGTTCCGCCAGTTTGGGCTGCTGAACTCCAGGGAGCTGCAACAGGACGGGCTCGAATCCCTCGGTCCCGAAGCCGGACTCTGCCCCTGAACATGGGGGGTCGCAAACCAGCAAATAATTGTTAATTTCCCACTGCTAAGGCTACCGGCACCGCAACCCCACCACCACCTCCGTGGACCTGAGGCAAAGAATGCTGTGGTGACCTACCTGACATTCAGTTGAGGATGGCAGCGGGGATCAGACCTTCCTCATCGGGTTGTGGCGCGAGGATCAGCGGGACAAGAAACAAGGAACGGCATCAGCAAGGACCGCAGGAGCAGCAGACTTCACTTTTGCGCCTTTTTTCGAAGGCGGGCTGCAAAGGACGATCGTGCGTGGACGTGGGGCAGCGTGACCTGAGCCTCCACCCCCGCCTGTGCCACGGATGAAAGTGGTGAGCCGGGTTTCATCTCCCCATTCCCGGTGGTAGTAGGGATAGAATGGGGGCAGCGTAGCAAAAGCCTTCACACCCGCCGAGCAGAACAGCAGAAGCGGGGCACTGTGGCTGCACTGCGGAGACGACAGTGCCATTAAAAATAAAAACAAGACGTGCGCGTGACGAAACCGTGGGGCGGGACTTCCGTTTCCTGTGGAAGCTCGCGCCAAAGGAGTGGCTGGCCAAGAGTGGAGCAGTGGTGACGCGGGGCTCCCATGCCCGAGGGAGAGCCCCAACGGTGGCTGCTGAAGTCCGGAGTTGCGCCGATGCCGTAAGTGGGGCTTAGTTGTAGTGGGGGTGGCGGCAGGGGAGTGAGGGCGGTGTGTGGGTGTAGCTGTGTGGGTGTAGCTGTGTGTGTGCACGCGTGTAGCTGTGCGTGTGTATGTATATGTGTGACTGTGTGTCTGTTAGCTGTGCGTGTGTATATATGGGGCTGTGTGTCTGTGTGCGTTCGTCCTCATGCGTTGTGCCTGCGTGGGTGTATGTGTGTGTGTGCGTGCGTGCGATTTCGAATGCCTGACTTGCTCTGAATGTAGGACAGGGGATGTGCACTGCACCAGCCTGGACGTGCTTGTACAGGCAATGAAATCGCTGAGGGAAAGCGCGTGCCCATCCCCTGTCCGCCATTCCCGGCAAACCCACAACAATAGGTCTTTCGCTGGAGCAGCGCTATGCACTGCTAACACCAGCGAGACCTAAAAAGGGATGGAGCGTCGTATCCATTTCTAAATAGAATAAGCCAGTGACAGAGAAGGGTACTGGCCAATATAATTAATGTGAGTGGCTAGAAAGGGACCTCACAGAAGTGAATGTTGTTAGGTCGTACGGGCTCCGCGGCTCCAAGAAAATGCGAAGGAGAGAGTGAGAAATCACCTGCAAAAATAGGGTGTCTGTCAGAGCTTAGGCAAATGGCAAATGAATAGTTGCCTAATCTGATAAAGAACTTACTATAAAGATGGATTAAATCTTATAGGTCTTGTCCAGAAAATTAATACTCCAAGTGCTTAACCCCTTCGATGCGGATGACAAAGCCAGCTTGTCATGGGCATTACCTGCGCTGCGCGCATGACGAGCTGGCTTTGTCACGAAAGCCGTGATTTTTAAATTTCAGCTCGCAGCAGGAAAACCCGCTAGCGCGCATGCGGTTAAATACAATATTCTGTGATTGGAATCCTGTGTCATACGAGTAACAGATCTCCAAATTAATCAATGGAATCTGTTAACCTAATCAGAAAAGGTAAAACAATAAAAAAGTGCTGAAATCAGGACCCAGTATGGGTGGACACAAAAGTGCACAAAAAGAAAAGAATAGCGTGGCCGGGTTGTGGTTACTGTGGCCGCGCCGACCTGGTAGGGTGGACATGTAAGTGTTAAAATGCCATCCCGAGACAAGGTAAAAAGGGAGAGGCTTAACATGCTCAACTTTAACGTTGAGTGCCACAGTTGGTAAATGGTGAGGCTTGGTATGGGGAGCGCGTTATGGTATGTAAAAAGTGAACAATCTGGCGGGAGTATCACAAAGCACCGAAGCCTAGAAAAAAGCATGCCCAGGTTAAGAAACCTTCCGTAAGCGTTGGGCTCTATCCTGGACAAAAACTAAAATTTAAATTGCTGTAGAAGTGAGCGTGATCTATGATTCAGCTGAAGATAAAGTGCCTACATATGAATTCTCATGGAAAGTTTATTAAAAAGTGAACTCGGTAGTCTATGGGACGTGCTTGAACTATCTGAAAAAAACACATGCTGCATTGAAACCCACATGAGGACGGATGGGTGCATATTTACTCAGCAGACTATGGGCCAACCTTTAACATTTGGTGAGAAGAAAGCATTAAAAGGGCTATAACTGGCTAAACCAGAGGTTGACGCATTCGCTACGCGAGCACTGACCTTGACGGATCCGTGGTTCACCAGGTGTTTTGACCAATAGATCGCCGGTGCTAAAGCTCCAATAAGTAAGGACGTTATGCGGGAAAAACTAATCACTGCGTGACGTTCAACGTGGTGCAGAAGCTGGATGCCTGTGTTCGGAGCCTAACTAAACATGAAGACAGGCTCCGCTGTCATTAGTACAGTGCATATTTACTCGAATAGGCCAGTTAATGTCAAACATCATGTATACTTAGGAATTAAAGAACTGCTTTAAAGAGGGCCTATATTGACTAATGCACATCCCAGATCAAAAAATGTAATCATACCATCCGGGTCAGATCATATTGTACATACATTGTAATTGAGGCAGATATGGCATGAATGTAAAACATCACTTCATTGACTGTTAAATTTGTACTTGTATAGCGCACTACTCACTCACAAGGGTCTCAAGGTGCTTGTACAAATACCGCTGTGGAACCCATCCTGTCTTTCCCTGTGAGGCGTCCACTCCTGGGCACCCCCAAGGTGGAGGCCCGGCATCCTTAGCGTTGTGGGGGCCGTTGTGGAGATTATGCAAGCTACTGCCCCGAGTTGCAGAGTGGGACTCCATGATTGGAATAGGCACCAAGGCGAGAATTATCAGGTCAGTGGAATTTTGAGCCCAAGACACGCTGAGGCGGGGAATTGAACCCTGGTCCCGGGCCAGACCTCTGCATCAGGGTCTGCCGCTCTAACCATTTAGCCACTCCACTCCACTCCACTACACTGTTATGCATCACAAATCGAAAAACTGCTACCATAACACACGTGTCTTCTCGTATTATACATACATTGTAATTGAAGTGTTTGTGAAGCGGATATGCCAGGGAATGTCACACCTCATGTTCACTTAAAAATAAACATTTACTGGTCAAAGGACATCCGTGACTATTGCGCATCACAGATCTAGAACTATTATCTTGCCATGGAGGAGTGCTCTAATAGACGTCATTGTGATTCCAACTATACATGAGGAAATAATAACTGCTCATACAACAAAGTCATGCAACATCGCATGTCACAAGTAGTTGGTCATTGGGATTGAAAGGTTGTTGGTCAATCAAGGTTATTTTCTGCATGGTGTCTCTTAAATATGCTAGAGTATTCTCAGCAATAGGTTTTAAAAAAAAGTCTATGTACTTGCATGGAGGTTCAAGTAATGATCCACAACCCTACACTATGGGGCGGCCAGGTGGATTAGACCTGTCCTTATGGATTCTGGGCAAAGTGTAAATGGTAGGCAATCGGGGATGCCTCTGGTTGAGATAATCAAATTCAAGTTTGCTCAAAAACCCTTGCTCCATTGCTTCAGTTGTAAGCCCAAGAATTTCTGCAACCAGCTCCTTGGAGGGATCTGTTCTCAGTTGAGCATAGCTGACTCCATTCTACAGTTGTTTCATGACTTCTGTCTTATAGGCGGTTCTATCCTGCACTACAATTGCCCCAGCCTTATCAGCAGATTTGATAACAATATACTTATTATTTTTCAGGCTCAGGAGTGCCACTTTCTCAGACTTACTGGTATTCTGGATGGTGTGCTTGTATGTGGCAAGCATTCTGGGCACATCATTCAGTACCATGGTTTCATAAGCCAAAATTATATTGGTCATGGCATTGGTTGTTGGGGAAAAAGGCAGAAGGGACCCTTAGCCCTGTTTGTGATGTTATAGGTGCTACTGCTGGGTTTCTGAAGAAGTATCTGAGGCTGATTTAGCGGGAACATCTGTGAAGTTCAGTTTTAATGTTAAAGGTGTTGGGATGGGCATTCGGTACAAAAGATAATCCTATTTAGAACATCTTCACTTCATATTCCTTCAGTGTGGTTGTCTTGTTTGTAATAATCCTCGTTCAAATAGGATAAGTATTTTTCTTCTCATAGAAACGAATGCCCTTCGAGAAGTTTTCAAGTATCATATTCTGAGTGGTTGTTTCAAAACCCTTAAGAGTTTTCCCCAGGTTTTCAAGGGCGTCCTTAGAATTGGTCCGAGTAGTGTCACCTGCAATCTCCTGTTTGAGTGCTGCATCTCCCTAGTTAGTACTTGAACCTGTTCTGCCACTGTATCCACTCCTAGTACCATCCCGTGTTGAGAAGCGTTATTTGCCACAAAACTGAAGCCTTGTTTAAATTTAGGTATATCAATAAAGATAGCTGGTTCGTTCTTGATCTGCAATCCGATTGTTATTAAATTCGCCTGTAAATACTTGGTGAGCAAGTGTCCGTGAAGGTGAGTGCGAATTAGTTTTTTTCTCTAGACGTTCTAGTTTGGGGATTTTGTCATTAAGTGTAAAATCGATTTTGGGTGTGTTGGAAGATAGGAATTGGTTCGCCGGGTCGACAGACCCAGCAGATACAGGAATGGGAACTTCATCCCCAAGTTCTTCAACCATTCTTCCAAATCTCGGGTCAACCAGACATAGATCTGTTCACCACACACGCAAATGCAAAATGCCCAACCTTCACTGCCAGGTTTCCACACCCGTTGTCCAAAGGCAATGCAATATGGATGAACTGGTCAGGCAGATTTGCGTATACTTTTTCACCACTCCCACTGATTTCCCTAGTGGTACGCAAGCTCAGACAACAGTCTCTCAAGATGATCCTGGTGGCTCCCACATGGACACGTCAACCGTGGTTCACAACACTACTAGAACTCTCAGTAGTTCCACACCAAAAATTCCGCCTCTCCACAACATTGCTAACACAGAACCATGGAGAGATAAGGCACCCCGATCCAGGTCAACTGAATCTAGCAATCTGGCTCTTGAAGTCCTAGAGTTCGGTTATCTTAACCTCCCACCATACTGTATGGACATCAGTAAAGAAGCCAGACGTCGTACTACTAGAGCTTGCTATGCAGCAAAATGAAAAAGATTTGTCATCTACTGCAATAACAATAACATTGATCCACTGGATGCTTCAATCCAGGACATCATTTGCTAGTTGTTACATTTTCAAAGATGTAATCTAGCATATTCATCCTTACGGTTCCACCTAGCTGCACTTGCTGCTTATTTACAAGACAGATAACACTTGTTATTGTTTAGAGTACCTGTAATTAAAGCCTTTATGGAGGGCCTTAAAAGAATAATTCCTCCAAGACTAGGATCCTCTCCGGTGTGGAATTTAAACATTGTTCTTGCCAGGCTCATGGATCCCCCATTTGAACCTCTACATTAATGTGAACTTCAGTTCCTCCCATGGAAAGTAGCTTTCCTTGTCTCAATTACCTCTCTTAGAAGGGTAAGTGAGATCCAGGCTTTAACCATACAATAACCATTCTTACAAATACATCCTAATAAACTGGTTCTCAGAACAACCCCAAAATTCCTTCCGAAAGTAATCTCTGCTTTTCATCTTAACCAATCAGTTGAGTTACCGGTGTTTTTTCAAGACTCTGAAGCAGAGAGATCTCTTCAAACACTAGACATCAAAAGAGCCCTGCTTTATTACATTGACAGGACTAAGCCCTTTTGAAAGACAAAATAACTGTTTGTAGTCTTCTCCCCACCTCATAAATATAATCCCATCTCCAAAGCTGGGATCGCAAGGTGGATAGTAAAATGCATTCAAATATGCTAACAAAAGGCTAAACACACATTAACAATTCCCCCTAGAGCACATTTAACACGCATACTAGGGGCATCCATGGCATTCTTAGGGAACATTCCCTTAGATTACATATGTAAAGCAGCAACATGGTCTACACCACACAACTTCACCAAATACTATTGTGTTGATGAGCAGGCTAAACAACAAGCTTCTGTAGGCCAGGCTGTTCTTAAAACACTTTTTCAAACTACTGCAACACATACAGGTGACCACCGCTAGGGGAGACACTGCTGTACAGTATATGTATAAGTGTACAATCTGCAGCTCATATGCCTCGAACTGAAAATGCTACTTACCAGTATGCATCTGTTCTTGGCATGTAGAGCTGCAGAGTTGTACACGCCTCCCCGGGACCTGTACCTGTTCCAGTTTTTATCTTAATTCGATACACTTACATGGACATCTGTTATGTTATGTTATATGGATTTATAAAGCGCACGTATACCCGGGGGTATCTTGGCGCTGTGGACAGTGGGGGTTTATACTCGCATCTAGTTCTGAAACAGCCAGGTTTTCAGACCTTTCCTAGAGTAGGTGAGGGTAGGGGCGCTCCTAAGTTCAAGAGGAAGAGAATTCCAGAGCTTGGTGGTTTGAAAGTGAAAGCTGCGGCCGCCCCATTTTAAGTTGCGGATTTTAGGCACCCAAAGTAGTTTAGTGCCAGAGGAATGTAGATGTCTGGTAGGCTAGTACCAGGTTAACAGATTCTGCAGAAAAACCGGGCGTTTTTGGTTCAGGACTTTATAGGCTAGGGAGAGAGCCTTGAATTTAATCCGCTGCTCCACCGGGAGCCAGTGCAGTTTACGAATTTCAGCAGAGATCGAGTCGTACCTGGGGATGTTAAATAGTAGCCATGCCGCTGAATTTTGTACACTTTGTAGTTTTTTCAAACATTGTTTCTGTACATTCCCCAGAAGTTCGTTACAGTAGTCTAGTTTTGACTGAATTAGGGATGTCACTACCGTTTTTTTTGTGTCTACCGGGAGGTAGGGAAGGATCTTCCTACTTTTTTTTTTAAGAAAGTGACTGGTTAAAACCGTGGCGTTCGTGTGTTGGATGAAGGAGTGTTTGTGATCCAACCACCTCCCGAGGTTCTTAGCTTTTAACACCGGTTTTTGGGGCTCGCTTAACTCTGATGGCCACAATAGGTTGCCCCAACTAGGTAGTAAGTTGCCAAAAATCTGAATTTCGTTTCTTTCAGAGTTTAATTTGAGTCAGTGTGTGTTCATCCATTGATTGATGGAAAGCATACAATTTTGAAATCGTAGGGTTCGGGGGGGTCCTCATTTTTGTAAGCTGTTACTACAATCTCAGTATCGTCAGCGTAGGATGTAAGGCTGAAACTAAAACTATGAATTAGCGGTGCCAGCTCCGAAACATACACATTGAAGAGTGAAGGGCTCAGTGAGGAGCCCTGTGGCACACCATAAGGAAGGGTGTAAGGGTCTGAAAGAAATGTCGACCAAAACCGTAAGTCTCCTGTCTTTCAGAAAGGAGGACAGCCAGGCCAATGCAGAACCCCCTACCCCTAACCTCTCGAGCCGTTATGCAAGAGAGAGTGGTCCACCGTATCAAAGGCGGCTGACAGATCGAGGAGTATTCGCACTGCTGTGCCGCCTCGATCCATCACCGCTCTGATCTCTTCGGTGGCCTTGATAAGTGCGGTTTCGGTACTGTGTTCGCGACGAAAGCCACACTGGGAGGCATCAAGCAAGCAGTTCTTATTAATGAATTGGGTCAGCTGGGAGTTCATGATTTTATTGATTATTTTAGCCGGTAGTGGTAACTGAGCTATAGGCCGATAATTATTGGGGTCTGAAGCATCCAGAGAGGTATTTTTTTTAACAAAGGTGGAGGTATCTTTCCAGATGGGGGTAAAGGAACCGGAAGTGAACATAGAATTGAACATTTCAGTAAGACTTGGACTGATCAGGTCGGCAAATTCTTTAAGAATCTTTGGTGGACAGGGGTCAATAGGGGACCCAGATCTAAAGTCTTGGATGAGTATAGCTACTGTGTCCGAGGAGATCGGTGAAAAGGAGAGAAGTGTGTTAGCATTGGGTTTTCTATTTCTATTTCCTATAAACTCCATCATTTCCCTTCATGGCGAAAAACAATCTGTAGATGGAGTCTATGCCCATGCACACTATCGTCCAAGGGAGGAGTCACCTACCTCGTGACTACAAAACACTCTTCCAAGACAACAACAAAGTGCAAGCATCCGAGCCCAACACCAGATGGAGATCTTTGCATAAGTGTACCACTCTGCAGCTCTAAATGCCAAGAACAGATGCATACTGGTAAGTAGCATTTTCCTTTCTTTTGGAGATCACAATGTACTTACTTGTGTCCAGGATGACCAACTGAAATATTGACCTATTCTGTGAGTTCGCTAAATCACAGTCCTCCTTGGATTGAGCTGGACAAATACAGTGACATCCAATCGTCTATAGTGCAGGAATGCACGGGACTTACATAATTTTGAGGATTACTTTGTGCAGCATAGTTGTCAATTACATTGATATCGCCATTTTGCTGTTAATAATTCTTGGGGTGTAGTGTGATTAGCTGAAGTCCTCATGCAACATAGTTGAGCCCTGATGGGAAGCTGGTTTCATATTCTAAGATACATATACGTCAGTAGGCCCCCAAGTAGCAATTTGCCACCTATCTTTAATTACTCTTGAGTCTTGCTTTATACTCCCAAATGAAAGAAATTGAGCACTCCTACATAAAGCAAGAAAGTGCCTGGAAAGAGGTCGCAGCACTCGCCAAATGAGAGCGTGGGGTTTTATTAGTGCAACCCTCTTAACAAAAAGGCTTTCACAGATGTCATATGAAAACAGCATGCAAGTGTGTGTGTGTGTGTGTGTGTGTGTGTGTGTGTGTGTATATATATTTATATATATATATATATATATATATATATATATATATATATATATATATATATATATATATATATAACCTACTGGCGGTCGCCAGTAGGTATATATAGTTAGGATTTTTTCCCTATGGGATTTCTGAAAATTCTATGTCTAATAACTTTGGCGTTTGTGGACGGAATCGGCTGAAATTTTCAGGAAAATGGCACATTTTGTTTCTGAGCAGCTCCTGGAAATTTGGGGGGGGTTCGTCAAGGGGGGGTCGAGAAAAAAAGGGGGGTCCCAAAACGCGTTTTTCCCATGTTAATTTCCATAGGGCGGTTGGACTCACTTTTAGCCCGAACGGCTGAATGGATTTCCACGAAACTTGGCAAAATTGTAGGGACTGTTAGCCCGATGTGCCTTTGCTAGGTCTCAATATATGTGCTTCAGTGGATTTTGAGAAATTAACGTTTAAATCAAGATATATATCTGTAACAGCGCTCCGGGCAGCGATCCGGTTAGCGAACTTTTCGCGTATCGGAACTTTGCGATGCGAAGCTGATTGGCCCTCCGGTGTCTGTCAACATTCTAAACAGTCCGGAGCGGCCGCCATCTTGTCTCTCGGTAGGATCGAGAGACAAGAGGAGGCCAAAACAAAGGGGGAAATGAAGGAAAGGGGGCAAGGTAGACCCCTTCTGACCCCCTAGGATTGATGAGGGGGATATTATAGAGCCACGCGGGGCCCCAAAAAAAAAAATAAAATCTGTTTTTTTCGCCGTAGAGACGCGTCTTGGTAAGCGAACCGGGCAGCTAACCGGGCAGCTAACCGGGAAGCTAACCGGCAGTGTAACGGGAGTCTGAGGAGTAGCTGATTGGCTGTCAACATTGTAAACAGTCCGGAGCGGCCGCCATCTTGTCTCTCGGTAGGATCAAGAGACAAGAGGAGACCAAAACAAAGGGGGAAATGAAGGAAAGAGGGCAAGGTAGACCCCTTCTGACCCCATAGGATTGATGAGGGGGATATTATAAAACCACGCGGGGCCCAAAAAAAAAAAAAAATCCTGAGGAGTAGCTGATTGGCTGTCAACATTGTAAACAGTCCAGAGCGGCCGCCATCTTGTCTCTCGGTAGGATCGAGAGACAAGAGGTGGAAAAAAAAAAGGTGTAAATGAATGAAAGGGGTAAGGCAGACCCCTCCTGAACCCCTAGGATTGATGAGGGGGCTATTAAAGTTCCCTGCGGGGCAAAAGAAAAAAAAATTGCGATTTTTCGCGGTAAAGGTGCTTCCTGGTACGTTAACCGGGCAGCTAACCGGCAGCGTAACGGGAGTCCGACATATTGTGTTTTTTGAACGTTTGTGATATGTGCACATGTGGATTTTGTCTAATTAAGGTTAAAAAAATATATATATATCTTTAAGCGTGTTCTGGCGCGCTTACGTTTTGGGTTTGGTTTGCGCTGCAGAGACGATACGTCACGGTTATGCGATGCATCATGAGGCGTCTCACGGGCTACGTGATACGTCACTTAATAAAGAATATATTTTACAGCTATAGATATTAGCTTTTAAAAAACCAATGAAATTCACAGAAAAAACCATAGGTTATAGACCATATATAGTTAGGAATTTGCATTTACAAAACCTTGAAAATTCACTGAAAAAACCATAGGTTATAGACCATATATAGTTAGGGATTAGCATTTAAAAAACCTTATTTTATTTGCACAAAACCATTGAAATTCCATATATAGTTAGTTGCACTAACTATATATCGCGGACCCGCAATCCACTGCTAATGATGTCACATATTACATCATTCATGACATGGTCAGTGACATCACTGATGACATCACAAATGACATCACTGATGACATCACTGATGACAACACCCAGTGACTGTATGTTTCTGTAAAGTTAAAATATGTCTTACATATTGAAGAATGAGTGGATGTATAAGTGTCTGGATGAAGGATTTAGTAGGTGCATGACTGACTGTATGAGAGAATGATTAAATGTGTCTCACTGAGTGTATGGGTTAGTGATTAAAGTGTCTTAATTTGGCAATCATTATTTATGTTGTTCTGTAAACTGCTGCATGTTTAAATCAGTAGCTATATCAGTAACTATATGGGTTATTGGATGGTTGCCCAAGTATTTGTATGGGAGACTGAGTATGTGTGTGGGTGGCTGGGAGGTGTATAACTCTGTGCATAGATGTGTGAGCAGTTGATTCCCTAGGTGTATGGGTTCAAAAGTGCATGTAGAAACAGCTGTATGGACAGTTGACTGTGTGCATGAGTATATTGGTGAGTGAATGGATATCTCAGTGCTACATGTCAAAGTAAGTACATATGTAAAACACACTCCATGTGAGAGTTGACCTATATAAATAACTGAACATAAGAGCCAGTGAATGTGTGAGTGGCTGTATGAATCATTGTGAACTTGTATCAAGGATTGTATAAGAGAGTAAATATGTGTTACTATATGTTTGAATAAGTAAGGTGTGTATAACTGTATAGTTGAGGAAATGGAGATGTGATTGATTCTTTGCATGACTGACTAGGTGTGTGAGTAACTCCATGGATGTGTGACAGTCTGTGAGTGCCTGTTTACACTGAGTGTATCTAAGGTTATATTAGAGTCTGAAGATGTATTATCACATAAATGATATCATCAGTGATGTAATCAGTAATGTCAAATGAGATGTCAGTGATGTCATCAGTGATGTCATTTGAGATGTCATCAGTGATGTCATCAGTGATGTCATTTGAGATGTCATCAGTGATGTCATCAGTGATGTCACTGACCATGTCATGAATGATGTAATATGTGACATCATTAGCAGTGGATTGCGGGTCCGCGATATATAGTTAGTGCAACTAACTATATATGGAATTTCAATGGTTTTGTGCAAATAAAATAAGGTTTTTTAAATGCTAATCCCTAACTATATATGGTCTATAACCTATGGTTTTTTCAGTGAATTTTCAAGGTTTTGTAAATGCAAATTCCTAACTATATATGGTCTATAACCTATGGTTTTTTCTGTGAATATATATATATATATATATATATATATATATATATATATATATATATATATATATATATATATATATAATATTCACTGAAAAAACCATAGGTTTTACACACGTTATAGTTCGGAAGTAGCATTTACAAAACCTATGAAATTCACTGAAAAAACCATAGGTTTGACACATGTTATAGTTAGCTGGACATTTCACTCATATAAAACTGCTTATGACGTCACATATTACATCACTCATGCTTTGAACATTTTAGTTTCTATTTTTGAATGTGTGTATCAAATGTTATATTATGGTGAGAGGAGGTCTGCCACTCTTTCACACGGATGATGTCATCAGTGATGTCATCAGTGATGTCATTTGAGATATCATCAGTGATGTCATGAGTGATGTCACTGACCATGTCATGAGTGATGTAATATGTGACGTAATCAGCAGTGCATTGCGTGCACGCGAGTTATAGTTAGCTGAAGTAACTATAACGGGGGAATTTCAATGGTTTTATATGAGTGAAATGTCCAGCTAACTATAACATGTGTCAAACCTATGGTTTTTTCAGTGAATTTCATAGGTTTTGTAAATGCAACTTCCTAACTATAACGTGTGTAAAACCTATGGTTTTTTTCTGTGAATTTCATAGGTTTTTTAAATGCAACTTCCTAACTATAACGTGTTTAAAACCTATGGTTTTTTCAGTGAATTTCATAGGTTTTGTAAATGCTACTTCCTAACTATAACGTGTGTAAAACCTATGGTTTTTTTCTGTGAATTTCATAGGTTTTTATAAATGCAACTTCCTAACTATAACGTGTTTAAAACCTATGGTTTTTTCAGTGAATTTCATAGGTTTTGTAAATGCTACTTCCTAACTATAACGGGTTTAAAACCTATGGTTTTTTCAGTGAATTTCATAGGTTTTTTAAATACTAATTATTAATGATATCATGATTACAACCGATACTTTTATCAATGAATTTCAGTAAATGTTTTTATCGGAAAAAAACAGTTTTGTTGACTGGCAGAGTTGTTTAGGGACTCCTTGTAAAGCTCTAGTGGATTAGGGAGTGTCTACCTTGCCTTATTTTGAACGTTTTGAAATTTGTCAGTAAATGAAGGAGATCGCCTTTGTAAACTTTCGTGCGCGACCGGGTGCGGGCACCGCGCTATATATTTCGGGAAAACATTGCAGTTTCGACCCATCGAGTTTCTTCATAGACCCCCCAGAGAAGTTATAGTAGGTCAAGGAGACTGTACCTTGCCTTCTTTTTAACGTTTTGAAACTTTTCTCTAAATGGAGCCGAACACCTTTTTAAACTTTCGTGCGCGACCGGGTGTGCGCACCCCGGGGTTTTTTTCAGAAACATAAAAAGTTTTATACTTTAACAATTTTGTGCTTGGATCCCCCTGAGAAGATGTCCAAGATCAGGCTGTGTTTAGCTTTCCTACTTTTCACGTTTCGAAACTTCAGTGAATTAGACCGATACTTCCAAATGACGTATGTGACCAGGGAAATGTCACCACGTACACGTCCTAATACGCGCATGTCCAGTCATGTGACTTGAAAACAACATTTCCAATTGGTTCTTAGTAGTTTCTGTTCTGGAATTTTCACGGATCCCACCCAGTTCCCTCACTATCTTTTTTACTCTCAAGGGAGAAGAACGTTTTACATCTTTCCGAAGACTTTGGTGAAATGGCTGCCGCACAGAATTCATCGTCAGAATCTGAAGAAAATTATCGGCTACCTTTAACAAAAAGGAAGGAATCTTTCATCTGGTAATTTTTTACTTTTCCTAACGAACAAAAAAAAGTGAATGCGCCCAAAGTTACTTGCACAATTTGTAACGCAGTTCTTTCAAGAGGAAATTCTTCGAAAAAGTATTCGTTTTCAATACATACGATGATGAGCCATGTGAGACAAGTGCATCCTGAGAAATTTGCACAGGCATCGACAAGAGCTCTGGCAACACAACTACCAACAGCTGTGGCCAGCACATCTTCCGGTGGACGACCTGCATCTCCATCCAGTGCACAGATGAACTTGAGACCATATTTCTCAAAGGTGCATATGAAATGCAACTTGTGTGGAGAAATTATTGTGTACGGAGAGTAGAGCCTCACTCTTATTGAAAAAAGAATTAGTAATCATCAGAAGATGATTTTTCTCATTTCATTTTGATCCTGTTTCACAGTTTTAAAGTTCAAAATTTCGGTTCCAGTTTTAAAAATAAAAACAATATAAAACTTGTTTAAAAAAAAAAAAAGTTATTTTCAGAACTAACTCATTGTACCAAAAAGAGCTCTATTCACAAGCTGAAGTATCAACGCTTTTTTTCAGGACAATTATGCAAAAAAGCGACAATACTTGGGGCATATTATGAAGGAGACGTAATACATTATCATCGGTTTCATCGACACAACACTGCCGATAAAACGACGATAATAGCCTTCGTAGTATGTTCTACGAATTGCAACCGAAACCTACGTTAGTTGTCTTTATATCTAACATTAGGTTCGATTGCATTTCATAGAGCATATTATCAAGGCCGTTATCGCCGCTATATCTACAGTTTTCTGCCGATAAAAGCGGGGTTAATGTTTTGCCTATCCTTGAAAATATTCCCCAGCACCTTCTTGAGAACGGCATTACACCGCCTGCCGTAAGACCACTTTGCATATGTGCCGCACAGTAAGTTAATGACATGCAAAGTTAGCGTACGTCAAAGCACATGCAAAATGTGGTTGGAGAGGAAAACACCCTATCACGAAAAGAGGCGTTGCGAGAAAAAGAGGTGGAATAAACTTGTTTATCGTAGGACTGCCAAAGCCTGCTCTAATCAACCATTCGGCAGCATTAAAATGGGGGTGTGGAAAATAAAACTGAATCCACCCCGTCCCCTAATTACAAGGCACACATTACTGCGTGAAAACAACGTTTGTTTTCACGCGGTAATGTTAAGTACCGCCGGCTGTTACAGGATTTACTATCACATATGTGTTCGCATTGATATTAACGCACTAACACCGCAGAAAACTCCGCCGATAGCGTCGATATTTTAAACGCCGAGCAGCGCCGATTTTTATCGCTTACGAGCCTTGCTATTATGAAGGTTTATCTCCTAAGTCTGTGATTCCCAAACTGTGCACCGCGGCTCCCCTGTATACCGTAATGAGGTGCCAGGGGGCGCCGCGCACACTCTAGAGTGACTTACCGTCCGTAAATTCTACGGACATCCCTACCCTGCTATCTGTAATTGTGGCCATCACAAGGAGCAGCGCTGCTCCCCTCTGAGAGGCCTCACTCCCACTGCTGGAGCGGCCTCACACTCCTCCAGGAGCACAGGAGCAGCCCATTGAAGTTCTGTATCGGGCTCATTGCCACTTACTGAATGAGAATGGGGCACTCAAGGATGTTCAAGTATGCAGCGCTCCTCCTGCTACAGCGTACAGAAGGGATTGTGTTAGGTATAAAAAAGAAAAAATCGCCCACGCTACAATGATATAGAACACTTCCTTTAAAGAAGCCTGTGAAATAAGTTTAAAAGATCAGGTTAACGTTCTTTTACTGTCTCATCATTCTTGAACATAAGTATTTACAATATTATATTCAACAATGCCATGGTTGCTGCTTTTTTATTTTAAGAAACTAGCAACCATTGACAAAGCTAATAGTCATGGCTTGTTTTTCGTGAAAAAATACTTGCTATATTATATATCTGCATAGAATGACCGAAACAACATAACACCAGTCGGGCGCAACACCATGCTAAGCGCAGATTTTTAGCCTACGTGTTTTAAACTGCCCTCTGAATTACATCCAACACTCCCTTTGAAGAGACCCCCCCATTTTTTTAACACCTCTTAAAGCCCTGGAAACAACACCATTTAACATTAACCTCACATCCTGGCACTGTAGATCATGTATGACTCATGACTTCTACGTTTTCAGTCTGCCTATGTGCAAGGGCATAGTGAAGTCTCCCCCACCGCAGCCCACCCCTTGCTGTAGTTCATTCTTGATAGGCCTCTTCTGCCTGCAACTCTGCAGACAAAGGCTCAGCTCTTAATGTGGAAAGGTGGGTGAGTAAATAAGTGAAGGAATGTCCGAATGGTTGGATGTATTACTGAAAGGATGAATGGATGAATGAAAGGTGAATAAATAGATAATGAAACAAAGGATGGATAGGTAAGCGAATGAGTGGAAGTATGGGTGAGAGAAAAGGTAAATAGATGGATGTATGGGACGAACGGTGGATGGATGGGTAAAAGGATGAATGGGTGTGTTAAAGGATGGAAAGAAGACTGAAAGAGCACCTGATGGGTGAGTGAATTGATGCATGGGTGTGTGAAACGATAGATGAATGGATGAATGAAAGGGTACATGATGGGAAAGTGAATGGGTGGATGGATTAATTGATAAGTGAAATGGTGAATGGATGGATAAGTGAAACGGTGAATGTAAGTATTGATAAGTTAGTGAATGGGGGTACATGGACTAAAGAAATAGATGACTGAAGTAAAAGGGTGGATGGATGAGACAGTGCAAGACAGAATGCGTGAACAGATGGTGGATAAGTGAAAGAATGGGTCCCAATTACTTTAAGGAAGATAACAAGAGGTACATACCACGCACCCACCGGAAAAAAAAAGGTAGGGAGCCACGGCCAACTGCTGATTAGGTCAAGGGAGCTACAGGTCAAAAAAGTTTTGGAACCACTGTGTTAAGCGATAAAAATCGGTCGAAATGCATGAATATTGCTGTGAAGTCAGCGATATTCATGCAATATCGAGCCACTGCTCTTAGTCATGTTATCCACCTACCATTGAGTAGTATTTTATTTAATTAATTTAATTAAAAAATGTAATTAATGTAAAATAATTAATTTAATTTATTAAATATATTTTAATTAATTTTAAAATGGTAAATATAATTCAATTATCCCTAAACCCAAACCCTGCCCTAAAACCTAAAAACACCCCTGTACCCCAAAACCCAAACCATGCCCTAAAACCTAAAAACACCCCTGTACCCCAAAACCCAAACCCTACCCTAAAACCTAAAAACGCCCCTGTACCCCAAAACCCAAACCCTACCCTAAAACCTAAAAACGCCCCTGTACCCCAAAACCCAAACCCTGCCCTAAAACCTAAAAACACCCCTGTACCCCAAAACCCAAACCCTACCCTAAAACCTAAAAACACCCCTGTACCCCAAAACCCAAACCCTGCCCTAAAACCTAAAAACACCCCTGTACCCCAAAACCCAAACCCTACCCTAAAACCTAAAAACACCCCTGTACCCCAAAACCCAAACCCTACCCTAAAACCTAAAAACACCCCTGTACCCCAAAACCCAAACCCTGCCCTAAAACCTAAAAACACCCCTGTACCCCAAAACCCAAACCCTGCCCTAAAACCTAAAAACACCCCTGTACCCCAAAACCCAAACCCTGCCCTAAAACCTAAAAACACCCCTGTACCCCAAAACCCAAACCCAGCCCAAAAACCTAAAAATACCCAAAACCCCAAAACATATACATCAGTACCCCAAAACATATACTCCTATACTCATACTTATTTAAAAAATTACTTAAATTAATATATTTTATTTATAATATTTTAAAACGAAATACATTTTTTTTTATAATTAATAATAATTAAATCAATTATAAAATATTAAATAAAATAAAAATAAAAATTAAATACTTACCAATACTTACGATGTAATGGTATGCGTTGTAATAGCATCTGCTATGTAATGCCATGCGTTGTAATGGCATGCATTGTAATGGTATTTGCGATGTAATAGCTGCGTTGTAACAGCATTACGTTGTAATAGTTGCGTTGTAAGAGTAACACACCCACTGGTATGACCAGGATAGACAAAGAAATAACACAGTGGTGGAAACGTTTCTTTTTTTTTATACTTACCTAAGAAATAGTAACAAAGTAAAACTAAATTTCTTTAAAAAACATAGTATCTGTGGAAGAAAAGTAAAAATAAGGTTATAATGTACATTTCATAAAACAAAACAAAGTAGGAGTGAATGAAACAGAAAGTGAAAGAAAAAAAGACTGAGGGAGAGTAAGAGACAGAGACAGAATGTGTAGTATATAAATCAATGAGTAAGATAATTAATTGAAAGAGATAATAGCACTGAAGGAATGACTGTCTAAACGAAAGTAAAGTGAGAGACAAAATGAGAGTATGATCAGTGATAGTACACGAAATAAACAGTCTCTTAAAGAAACGGACTAAGAGTACGGGAATGTCTTAAGGAGATAGATAAAATAAAGGAAAAACAGTAAGAGAAACAGAGTGAAAAAGGGTAGGTAACAGAAGATGAACGGAGTAGAAATAGACAAGGACTGTAAGAGACAGATAAATACAAATGAAGTAGGTTAAGGGAAGTAAACTATAGATTTAAGTTTAGGAATTGAGCATAATTAATGAAAGCAGAGTAAGGGAACAAATATTAAGGTACGGTAAGACAAAGGAATTAAGGTTCAAGAAACAAACGTGATACAGGGTCAATAAAGGTGAGTCACCATGAGACAACAGAAGAAAGAAACTGAAGAGATAGATAGACTGAATAAAATAGTGACAGAAAAGATGTTAGAGAAACAGGAGAGAAAATAAGAGGATGAAAGGAATAAGGATAAGAGAGCGGCAGAGGAAACTCTCGGATGTTATTACTTGTACTTACCTTATAAATGTAATATCTGTGGAAGACAATAAAAAAATCTGTTATAATACATATTTCTAAATCCAATGTAACAAAATAACTTAGACAACATATTACATGGTTTATTTTTGCTGTCCTCAGAATATATTGATTTTCACTATAAACAGTGATTTTAATAGTAATCATCATGTAACAGCGGGGAAGAAAATCACAATCTAAATGATTGTGTTTAAAAAACCCGTACAAGATCTCTATACATAATATAAATACCTGAAAAAAACATGTCTTAAATGTTTTTCTCTAATTCGCAATTTCTTGAGTAAGCACAGTACATCTTCCACAGTTACAAACTAATTAAACCATAGCACTTTTTTTAAATACGTCTCAACAAAGCTCCGTGCAAGTATGTTCTTAAAACATTTATCTTAAGTACACATTTTCTTCTCTCATACCTTTCCATGTGGCCAAATAGTATGAGTTAACTCGTTATTTTTTAAATACCTCTCAACAAACTTCCGTCCAAATATGTTCTAAAAACATTTATCTCAAGTACACATTTTGTTGTCTCATATTTTTCCGCGTGGCCAAATAGTATGAGTTAAGTAGTTATTTTCTCAAATTACTTAATCTTAGTCTTATCCATTCTTTTCTCAACCTTTCGAGTAAAAATTCTAACGTGTTCTGTACCATCAAACATTAAGTAAACTTGTACCTGATGCTATCACTATGCCAAATACAAATTTCATTTCTAGATTTGCACAACCTCAGTCACATGATATTTCTAAACAACAGAGTTTCATATCTTTACAGTATTAATCTTCCTACACCAAGTAATTTTACTGAAATTTGGGTCCAAAAATAGCAGATAAGAATTAGTTAAGTCAAAGGGCAAACGTTTCTTAAGTCAATTGACTATCATTGCAGAGCGTCCAGCCTGTTGGAGACTTCAAATAAGCTGTGTAATGTCCTGATGATGTTGAAGGCCCTTCATGAAAAATAATGGCTACAGTTACAAATGTTCTTCTAGAAATAGATACTTGAGAAGCCACAACATTTTTAATTAAAGCTCTGCATCGTTGAAACATTAAAATTACATATCGTCCATTTCTGTGGATAAATAATGTTGATAACATTTCAGAGTTACATTGAGAGCAGACCATGTTCTGATGCGCATCTTGAACTAGTTTATTAAAGGACACTTCTTTACAGTCAGGTAATGTTAAATATATAAATCTTTCAGTGTGTATATCAGTAGTACTTGAAAATGAACAATTATCGCAATTATGTTCCCATTTATAAGAAAGGCCAAAAAGACTATCAATATCTACACCTTCATCTTCCAGCATATACATAATAAATTCTTGACAATCTTGCTGAATATTCTGAGAAAATTGATTTAGTCCTGCACATATGTCTAAAACATTCCTTAGTTCTGAAACACTTGCTACTTCACTATTACCACTGCTACATTTTTCAAATACAGAATTTAACGAACAACAAAATGTTTGCTCCCGATTTTGTACAATCTGTTGCTGAAATTCTTTTTGAAAAAAAACAACATTAACTACTACATTTGCATAGCAGTTGACACCAGACCTGTTTTCAAACTTAAATCCAACAATCTCTTCAATACTAACCTTTTTCTTACTGCTACCAATGACAGCTACATCTTTTTTTCTTCGTTTCTCTACTACTTCGGTACATTTTTCCTCATTTCTCCTTTTCTGACCAACCATACACTTTTCAATTAAAGGATATTGAGGTAAACTTGGAGCATATTCTCTTCTTAACCTATTATACTCCTTCACACAATTTAAATCTGCACTAATCTTTGTCTCATCAAAAAAAATTAGATAAAGTCCACATACAATTCTAACTCGAGATAAAGCAACATACGCCATACCCTCTTTGAATACAGTGCTTCCAATATTTACCAAAGCACAATCTACACTTAAATCTTGAGATTTGTGAATAGTCACAGCATATGCCAAACAAATTGGAAATTGCTTCAGACGGACATATAAGTCTTTCACAAGCAAAAAACGAGTTGAACAGCGACTGAATTGTTGAACTTCCTCTATTCCATCAAATTTGATTCTTAAAAATTCAATCTCATCTCTATTTGAGTAATTGACAAAACCAACAACATTACCCATTGCTCCATTCACCAAACCTCTTATACATGTAAATTTCTCTGTAAAATAATCCGACAATTTAAACATACATACAGATTTTTTTCTAAGCCAGCAGTTTTAGATATAGATTTCTGAAGAGGATCCAATTTTAACTTCAACTTTTCAGACAAAACAATAGTACTACCTTCATGCTCTATTCTATCTTTAGCTTCCAGTTTCTTAATTTCTTGATTTTCTAACTTCAACATTTTTTCATTGAAAACCGAACATCCTTTGAGAGTTGGCATCAAGCATATGACTGACTTATCTGCTACCTCTTTACTATATATTTTCTCAGGTACATTATCTTCATTAGGAAACAGCTTGGAATGTAATCGTGTTCGTAGAGTTTCTTTCGCATCTTCAGTTAGTTTTCCAATCCTTATATCTTGAAGAATATTTCCATATTTAGTATCCTTTGCCTGTCGCATATTTTGAATCAGTTCAGTATATTTGAAATGTGACCATATATTAACATTTCCAATACTGCCCAGGCACTTTCTGGTCTCTTCATGCGTAACAGTTTCAAATACAGGTTGTCCTTTCACAGGAGTTAGCTGCAGTAGGTCTCCAAAAACTATGACATGTTTACCTCCAAATAACACATCATACTCTGTCTTAAGTATCTGTTGCATTCTTAAATGCACAAAAGCAAGTATTAAATTGGCTACCATGCTTACCTCATCAATAATGAGAAGTTTCATTTTTTAAGGACTCTAGAAACTTCAAAACAAGCTTCTCCAGATAGCTTGTGATATTGTAATTTATTTTCATGTTCAACTGGCAGCATCAGTAAACAATGTAAAGTAATACCTTTAATATTATGTGCTGCCAATCCAGTTGGAGCAGTAACAACACATGACAGTGTTGACTGAGTTCTTTGCTGTAGATATGTAGTAATTCCTTTAATTAGGAAACTTTTACCAGTTCCAGCTTCTCCACTTACATATAGTCGAATAGGTTCAAATGACATACATGTGCATTCTTTTTTCTCATGACGAAAGCCATGCTCAATGTGCTCTGTCACTTCATCATATATCTGTCTTTGCTCAAGATTAAGTTGCTTCTTCAATTCTTCTAAGTTTATTACTTCCTCTTGACCTTGCTGCATTGCTCTTTCCACCTCATCCATGGCAGTGGCTGCTTCATTTTGGATAATTGGTTGTCCCTGTGGATCTTGACTTAATGAAGCCGAAGTTTGACTACCTTGTGAACTGTCTCTAGCAATCTCCGCTGCAATTGTTGCTTCTTGTTTTTCGTCATTCAACATTTAGAGATAATTACTGAAAACAGGACATTCGATACTACTTTTAGATGCGTTAAATGAATCTTCATAACTATCAAAGTCACCAAGTAGTTCATCTTCTGTACGCCATGGTTTAAAGAGTTGCAAAAGAGCTAAATAGTAAAATTCTCTTTTGTCAGGTGTTTCGCAACTCAGTTTTCGGTGATTAATCAAGTGTCCTTTTCTTTGTTTCACCAGACATCCTTCATGTCCAATTACAGCGTTTACACCTTTATCAATATTCTCTGTAATATTCCTTTTAAAACTGTAGTTTTGAAGTATTTCATACAGACAAATGTTTTCAAGCAGAGTACTTCTATTTGGATAGTATGTATCCAACATATTTGTTTTCAGAATGTCTGTACTGTTTGGTTCTTTCTGTGCTAAATATTCAATTTCATGCACAGGTTTCAGAATACGGTTTCGTGTTTCTGCAATACCCAAACTCACCCACAGGATAGTTCTTGATTTTGCATAAAGACTTACTGATGATAAGCGATCACAACATTCATATGCTCCAATTTATCGATGAGACAACATCTTCAAACTGTACGTATACAATTTCTTGCTTAGGCTCTTTTCATGAGAAATGTCTTCCCACATCTCCTTCAATTCCGTCTTTTCAGATTTCGTGATGTAAGACGTTACATATCGAGCCACAGCAATAAAGTTGTCTGCAACATATTGTATGTCCATGTTAGCATTCCACATGGACAAAATGACTGGGTTATAGTCATTTATATATTTGGACTCTTCACCTCTTCTTAAATTGTACGTATTTTTAGGTGACCTTCTTGTGATGTTATGTGGCAAAGATGACATAAAATTGTTGACTCTTCCTTTTGAAAGTACCGGTCGTGCAAATCCAAAACGACATTTGGTGTAGAATTTAGTCTTTGATTTGAATTTTCGCCGACAATATTTTCCACAACGATGACTTTGAAAGCGTAACACTTTTCCTCTTAAGTCCTTATCAGTTGTACTATTAGGTATGTCACAAGTGGCATATTGTTCAATAAAAGACAGTACAGTCTCATCCGAGTCTGTTCCAAATTTAGGAGCATCCTTGATCCATAACAGCATATGAGTATGAGGAGCACCTCTTGCTAGATATTCTTTTGTCCAAAAGAAATTCAAAACTTCATCAAGAGGTGGATTTTTCTTGTTTGTAATAAAAGACATCATAGCTTCAAATCTATGATTAAAATATCTGCAAACATTAACCGGATCCAACGAACACAGTTCTCCAGGTGTCTTGTAGTTTATATTTTCCATGTTTGCATTCGCCTTCCGAAGAAATTCAAGTAAATCTTCCCAAGCATACTCTGCACAGCTTAGAGTTAAAAACCTTGTAGGTGCTCCTAAGTTTCTAAGCATGCATTTTAAATCTCCATGACGACGGTACCAATACTCATTAGTACCACGCTGACAAGCCATTAAATTAATTAGGTGTGAATCCAAAACTCTATCTTTCTGTTGCACTTTATCCATAAATTCCTTTGCTGAAACATTTTGCAGATGCACTCCACTTTTTAAGATATGGTTTACTGCATAAGAAAGACCAGATAAGTCACTCTCAAACAGAAGATGAAACAAATATGGAATACATTGACGAAATCTCGGATCTTCTGCATATAATCTTGTTGTCCGGTACTCAGATGCAGGAAGGTCGATCATCATATCGTGTACCGTCACCTGTAGGGAATAACTGTGGGAAACAACGACCTTCCAAACTTTCTTCCCATACACTAATAGGACTTTCTTTTGCTTTTTTCATCTGAAATAATTTAATAGCATTTCCTATTGCTTCTTTGGAATGCAGTGGATGAACACTGTAATGCTCATAAATTTCTTCACTTCTGGATAAGTCAACTTTTTCAATTTGTCTAATAGACAAATCATTGTCCTCTTCTTCACTTACTTCTTCTTCTACGTATACATTTTTATAGTATTTATTGTTTTTGACTAAATACAACGTTGCCTTTTTGACTTTTCTAACATCCACTAAATCTTGCCAGATTTTCTTACTCTTTGTAGGTACACCATTAACTAGAATAACTAGAGGTTCCTCTTCTACATTTTCAACACCAATTGTCTCCATATTTTTTTTTAAATCAAGTGGCAAATATACAACTCTACCCTTTAATCCTCTTTGTAAATCTGAAGTATTTAATTTGCCAGTCTTAGGCTCCATACGAACAATAGCCTGAAAAGGATGTACACATTGAATCAGAATAGTCTCATAAGTATTTATATCCATCAGTTCCGATGGAATATTTATCAACTCAAGATTATTATGTACAGCTCTAGCAGGCATTCTATTTTCATTTAATTTATTATAACAATACTTACAAATACGTTGCTCAAAACCCAAATCAAAATAGTTTTCTACCAACAAATAAGTTGCAAAATCTTTCCACTGACTATTATTTTCATCTTCACTTTTTAAATATTAATCAACTAACCTAGTTTGACTTTTGTAATGAATGCGTCGACAACACACACAAGGAAAATTTGGTTTTTCACCTGCAATGACCTTAAACTTTGTTATTTCCTGTTCAAAATGTTCAGTGTTAAAATTTCCAACATTTTCTAACACATTTCCTTCTATAACTATATCAGTTTCTGCATTGTCTTCATCTGGACCAAAATAACTTACCTCAATTTCTGCACAAATCTTCTTAACATCTAATTCACATCCATGCAAAAGAGCACTATTTAACTGTTTAAGTTTAAGTGCTGGACTTTTTGCATAATACAACTTTCTCACTAATTTTCTCATTTTCGTATGATGCACTGCTAACATCCTGAAGTGATGAAACACACTCTGGCATATTTTTTTAGAAAGACAAGCCAGAGAATGGCCTTGCAGACCTATTTTTTCTCGCACTCTGCAATGGTCTAATTCTTGCAACATTACAATTTTTTGTAAGACTTTCCTTAGTGTACTTACGTAAGAAATTGCGAAAGAAATCAATTGAATCCTGACGTACACTGCAAATGCTACTACAATTCCAACTGTAAACAGGAACATTAGGACGTCCCTCTAAAACTTCTCCAGCTATCACCTCTTCTGCATTTCTAACCACAATTTTCTCTTTCTCAATAGCAGAACCATCCTTCACCTCATATGCTCGACCACTGGTGTCAACTGCATGCAACAAATCGTTACTTTGAAAGTAACTCTCTTCATTAAAAAATGGCTCAGAAGTTGAAGTATGCATCCATTTCCCAGAAAACACTTTACAAAAATTACTTCTATTTATGTGTCTCTTCCGTTTACTCTTAGCTTTTAAAACTCTGATTGCCTTATTTAGTGTATTTATTGTTGGTTGGTTGAAGCTTTTATTCGATATGCAAGATATCTTGTAAGCGTACACAAAATACAGCAATTTACAAAACTAGAAAAGCATTATTTTAAAAAGCAATATTAAATGCACATTTAAGAAAGATAAAAGGACATATAATGCCAGAATAAATTAGCTAAAATGAATTAAACCGCTATTGACAATCTCTTGCATCGGATCAACCAAAATTGCTTTAAAAATTTAGCTACACCACAAACAATGGGGGGGGGGAAGTGTCCGTCATTAGGATGCGCAGGGCAACTAGATAGCTACGCGTGCCCATATTTCGACAGAGGGGTTTAAGCCAAAAACTCCTGGGTTTAGCATAGTCCGGACATTCGAACAGGATATGCGTAATGGACTCTATCCTAGTGGAACAACATGCACAGAAAGGGGACGTGTGGGCACCTGATTTCCACTTTGACACCAGAGCCCCGACTGGAAGGGAGCCCACTCTGAATTTAAAATACAATGCTCGGTCAACTGGAAGAGTGATTAGGTCCAGATAAGGTTCGTAAACTACTGCGTCTTTTACTGTTAAAAAGGCAACTGTAAATTTACTATGTCCAGAGTTTTTAACTAACTGGTCCGCAACCCATTTCCAGTATAGTCTTTTCAGAACCTCTTTTGGTGGGGCCGATCTTGATAACCAACAGTCCCCCAGTCCAAGTTCCTCCAAGAGTTTTTTGGTGTCTCTCAACCACTTAATCTTTGCCCAACTGCCCAGGCTCATTATCTCAGCCAACCCTTCAGCATACGATTTTAGCTCTTCACCCCTCCAGATACGTGTCCATAAGAGGAGTGGGCGAAGCCGGGCTTGATCTTTAATGTTCTTACAACCTGTGTCCAACAGCACAGGCACTGTTGGAGTGCTCGGAGGGATGGCGATTAAGGATTTCAAGAGTTTGCTCTCAGCTGTTGCCAAGGAGTCCAGACAGCAATGCCCCCACAGTTCTGCCCCATACAAGGCTGATGTTGCTACCTTGGCCTTGTAGATGTCAATTACTGGGGCAAGCAACCTCCTCGGAGATGCCCGGAATTCCCTCAGAAGGGCACCTCCTACTCTCTTATGGTTCAGGACCATCTTGGCAATGTGAGGTGACCAGTTCATGCTATCCGTGATCCGAATTCCAAGGTAATCAAATTCGGATACTTTCTCCAAGACAACAGAGTTGAGAATGGGAGGGCGGCCCAGTTTCCTTGGAGGGTTTAGGACTAAGCACTTAGTTTTATCCACATTGATTACTAAGCCCCTTGCAACACAGACGTTCTGGAAACGAGTTAGCAGCTTCTGGAGGTCTTGCGGAGACTTAGAAATCAGGAGCGTGTCGACCGCAAAAAGCAGGGTAGGGATCCGCACTCCTCCGAGACAGGGGGCGTCGGCTGGTTCTTGCTGGAGGTATTCCACCTCCCCATTCACATATAGTGAGAAGAGGGTGGGCGCCAGAACGCATCCCTGTCTCACACCCCTAGACACTGGGATTTTCTCTGTTAACTCTCCATTTCTTCCCCAGCGGACCTGAGCAAAGGTGTGGGCGTGAAGGCTAATAAGGAGGGACAAGATGTAGGGAGGCAATCCCAGCCCGTAAAGCACCCTCCATAACTCCTCCCGGGGAACTAGGTCAAAGGCAGTCCTCAGGTCTATAAAAGCCAGATATAGACTGCCCTTGCCTAGCTCCACCACCTTCCACCCACGGAGTGCTAACCTAAACACCTGCTCTATCGTCCCCATTCCTGCCCGAAAACCTGCCTGGAAGTCTGATAGTGTTTTATTTTCCTCCACCCAATGGAGAATCCTACCAAGTATAGCTTTACCTGCTATCTTTTGGGTGGAGTCGATGAGGCTTATGGGGCGGTAGTTCCCCGGGGTTTCTCTGCATCCTTTTTTATAAATCGGGACCACCACTGCCCCCTTCCAGGAATCGGGCACTGGCCCTCCCATCATAATGTCATTAAGGAGAGCTGCAATAAACCTACCCCACGCCACTGGATGTGCCCGCATGAGATCCCCCGGTAGGCCATCTGGACCTGCTGCCTTGCGGGGGGCTACCCACCCAATTACCTTTTCGATCTCTAAAGGTGTAAAGAGATTATAGGCATGGGGTTCGGATACTAGTGGGGGGATCACCCTGACATTTAGTTCCCCATCCGCCGGGAGGTATAAAGCCCCAAAGTGTTTTATCCAGCTTTGTGGGGGAATATTACAGGGTCTCATGGCTTCGGCGGGCCTGTTCCGGGAGCCTACAAGGTTCCAAAATCCCCTTGAATCTTTACTTTTGCTAGCGAGGAGTAGGTCCTCCCAAAATTTCTCTTCCCACTCCATCCTAGCAATTTTAAGGGATCTATTGTAAGCCTTCCTTGCTTCCAGTATAACGCTGTGGGATTTGTGTTTTACTGCCTCTACCAATCTTGATTTGTGTACCCTACATGTTTGTGTGTACCAGCCATTACCTTGCTTTACACCTCTTTTGTTTCCTGGCTTACTAGAGGGGATGGTAAACACGTTTGTCATAGCCTCTACTAGAGAGACAAAGACCCCGCTAGCCCTACCCACCCCTTCCGGGAGGGACCTCAGATCTGACACTGCTTGATTTAAAAGGGTTGAGATTTCTCCAACCCTTACCTCTGAGAGGACCAATTTAGCCCATTTTAGGCGCCTTCCACAAAGAGAGACTACAGACTCATCAGGGGGAGCTACTGTGGGGTTAATGGGACCCTTTTTAGGAATACACCACCAATGGGCCATGGTCAAGGAAAGTGGGTTGTGATCACTTTCAATCGTCGGGACCACAACCATATCCCTCACTTGGCTCCAGAGACATACATCTAGTAGGATATAGTCGATTCTAGAGGTGTGTCCTGGTCTATTTTATGTATGAGCCCCCCCCCCCTATCTGAAGTTGTCCTCCCATTCACTGCCCTTAGGTTTAATTCAAGGCTCAAGGAGTATAGCTGTAACGCCACCTCTGACCATCTCCTAATGGGTGGAATCTCCAAGACTGGGATCCCTAACCTAGCATCCTCCTCATCCTGGTCTAGGGCAACATCCGAGCCCAAGGGCTCGAACGTACAGTTCATGTCACCCGCGACCAAGATGCACGACTTGTGTGGAGTTGTGCTCAAGAGGGTCTCCAGGAGAGATAATACAGAGGACTTCCTCCCGCCCTTAGTCCCTCTGGCGTACACATTATAGACATTCAATATTGTTCGTCCCCTGGGGTCTCTCAAAATGATGTTTTGGATATCCGGACAGCCTGTCTGTAGCTCCTCAATTCTGCAGTCTAGGGAAGCTGCTACCCATATGAGCAAGCCACCCGAGGGGCGACCTCTCCCTGATTCCGAGATTAGGGCAGGCACAAAGTAGGAGGAGAATCCCACCCTATGTACCGACTCCAAACTCCAGGTCTCTTGGAAGATGCATATGGCGTGCTCATCAACCAAGGCATTCCAGTCTGGGAGGGCCAACTTTCTTGCGATCCCTGCGACATTCCAGCTGAAAACCTTAAAGACTCGGTCCGTCACAGCTGGTGTGTCGCTGGTCGCGAGAACAATACTGTCCGCGGACCTCACAGGAGGAACATGCAAATTAGAATCTAGAGAAATGGGCAGAGAGACTACCAACCCACTGTCACTTGCAGTAGGGGGTGGAGCTGTTTGGGGTGATGGTACTACCATTGAGCCTATTCTATTGACAGTTACCATATCTGTAACGGCAATTTCACTCATATTGCCGCCCTCCAGTCAGCAATTCCCTGGACCCCACGGGGGGTTCAGCCCGTTGGGCCCAAGACCCCCAACCCAGCGTGGGACCCAGTTTTGGCCTAAGCCAAGTGTACTAGGACCCTCCCAAGACGGCAAAGCAATTTGCCTGGGGTAAAAAAAGGTTAAGTCCACTACTTTAACCCCTACTGAATCCATGCATTTTATAGGGGCACAGATGGAGCTCACTACTCTGGGGTCTTGGAAGTTTATTATTACACAGTCCCCCTCCTGTGTTTTTTTCCCTTGCCCTTCCCACCCTACTCTGCGTACACTTAGAATAAGCCCATCCACACCAGTCGGAATTGGCTTATTTGACTTAAGCCAGTGTCAGGTCCCAAAGTCCTCAGGATGGTACGATGCCAATAAGGGTTCCACCTCTCGATAACCTCTGGGTCTGACAATAACAGACTCACAGTGGGGATCAAGTGAGGGATAACAGGAACAGCAGGGCAGGAACTGGGGGGCGGAGAAGCTGAAATGAGAACAAGACAAACAATCACACTCTATCCTATATCCTATAGAACCTGCCTTCTATAGCTTCTCTGATCTGAACACCTATGACTAACTTCTCTTTACCTGGAGGGTAGGATAAGGTTGGCTTTGCCTGGCCTTCAGATGGTAAACAATAACAGCACAATCCTAGAAACACAAGATACCGTTGGTTAACACTAGCACCATTCTACATAAATATTTCCCTAAGGTAACGTGCACATACCAGTGTTGTTAACAATAAGGGCTTCAACAGAGGGCAGAATGGAAAACAGCCAGCCAGGCGAAGCACATTATACCCCTGTTGTGAAAAGATAAATAAACAGCAAATAACAGACTTTTGCTTCTGTAGAACTTCACAC
Organism: Lissotriton vulgaris; assembly: GCF_964263255.1. Taxonomy (NCBI): domain Eukaryota; kingdom Metazoa; phylum Chordata; class Amphibia; order Caudata; family Salamandridae; genus Lissotriton; species Lissotriton vulgaris. Next base: position 92,692,103 of record NC_141694.1, read on the forward strand.
AGAAAAGACTTTTGGGTTACGTCACCCACAGCCTCACAGTCTTTACACCCGGCTGGTAAGGTCCTGCACCAGCGAGTATACAGTACATGAAATGTTTCTCAAAAGAAAAGCAGTCGTCCTGATAGAAGAAACCAAGTTCTTTCAATCACCCTTCCCACATATGAGAAGTCTCTGCAGACGGGGAATTCAAGAAATAACTCTAGCGCCTCCACAGCGCGTGCCCAGAAATAACAAAAGAGTCAAAGCGTAAGGCTTCAATCTGTAGTCTCCTCGTGATAACTAAATATTGGCAAGAGCCTAACTAGGATTAGGCGAAATCTGAATGATCAGGACGACTGACCTCTGAACACGAAGCCAAGGGAAATGGCTCCGCTAACCGCCAAGAGGCTCCTCCCCAGAGCGGAACGAGCAACACAAGAAAACAGCACGGAACACGAAGGAAAATGCAAAGGCACCAAAAAAGGATACGCAGCCAAACTCCAGCGCTGGGGATCCTACCGTCAGAAGTCCGGAACCAGAATATACGGCGAGGCGATGCAGGATTCACTCCGTTTTGAACTTCCTGAAGCTGACGTCATCGCCAGACGCGTCGCTCTCCCCCGGGAATCATGGGATGTGTAGTCTTTCCCACAAACTCGGCTCTGGGCAGTGTTCATAGCGTCCCACCTCCGTGGGTCGTGACAGTACATCCCTCCCCAGAAGAACACTGACAGAGACATGGCTTGTGGGGGAAAAGGTTTGTGGAACAGCCGAACATACTTGGGAGCATGAACCCCTGGTACGATAGATTTTGGAATCCACGATACCCCTTACTTCATGCTCCTCCTCACCGTTGACCTCAACAGGAGCAGGCCTGCTCTTCTTGCCCCCCCTTGCAGGTTTAACTAGCGACACATGAAAAGCTGGATGTATACGCAAGGAGGAAGGCAAAGCCAATTTCACCACCACAGGATTCACCAGTTTCAGGACTTTGTAAGGACCTATGTACTTAGGATTAAATACACTGTACCTCCTAAATCTTATGTTCTTTGTGGATAACCATACATAGTCACCCTTTTTATACATGGGACCAATCTGCCTGTGCTTATCGACATAGGTTTTGTATCTTGCCTTGGCTAGTGCTAATTGCCCCTTAACCTTCAACCAGATCTCTTGAAGATCTCGCACCCTTTCCTGAACTTCGGGGACAGGGGACGCAGAAGCAGGGTGATGGAACGGAGTGAAATTAGGATGAAAGCCATATGTGCAGTAAAAAGGGGCATGTTTGGTGGACCCATGAACAGCGCTGTTGTAAGCTATTTCAGCCAACCATAACCTTCCCACCCAATCCTCATTAGTGACCTCCACATAGCATCTCAAATACTGCTTCAAGGTTTGATTTGCCCTTTCTGTCTGCCCATCTGTCTGAGGATGGAAACTTGTGGATGTATTGGATGTTATATCTAAAGCCTTACACCATGTTTTCCAAAATTTTGCTGTAAACTGACTTCCCCTGTCTGATACAATCACCTTGGGCAACCCATGTAACCTCACTATATTTTGGAGGATAAGATGTGCCAACACACTAGCAGATGGTACTTTCTTGCAAGCAATAAAATGTGCCATTTTGGTCAGATAATCCACTACCACTAGGATGGTGGTACACCCCTGATCTATGGGCATGCCTACCACAAAGTCCATAGAGATACATTCCCATGGAACCTCAGGCGTGGGGAGCGGCTGTAATAAACCTGACTGTTTTGTATGCAACGTTTTCATCTGGCTGCAAACCGGACACTCCGCCACCCAATTCGTCACATCTTTTTTGATGTTTGGCCACCAGAATTGTCTTTGGATCCGCTCAAGCGTCTTGCTGCAGCCGTTATGTCCTGCACAAGGTGCCGTGTGACACCACTGAAACACTTGCTTCCGTAGGGCCTGGATAGGTAATAGCAACTGTTTCTTTCGCATGGGGAGACCCTGCACCATAGTCCATTCTTTATGCACTTGCAACCACTTCTTCCATTCCTCCTTCTGTACATTGCTCATGACACTGCGTAGAAACATCTGTGTACATGTGACCCCTATAACCTTCTCAGGGTTGATGATAGCTTCTTCTTTTCTGTCTGCAGTGTCCGTTTTAGTATGTTGTCGCGATAAAGCATCTGCCTTTCTATTATCCTTTCCCGGCCTATAGGTCACGATGAAATCGAATTCAGCGAAATGCATCATCCATCGCATCTGTCTAGGTGTCAAATGGCGAGCTGCTGCCATGTACTGTAGGTTGCGATGGTCTGTATAAACGGTTACTGCATGTCTCGCACCCATGAGATGATGCCTCTATTCTAGGAAGGCTGTCCTTATTGCCAGCAGTTCCTTCTCGGCTATCACATAGTTTCGTTCAGCCTGATTTAGCGTCCGTGATAGATATGCTACTGGATGCAACTGGCCCGTGTCAGAATGACGTTGCGATAATACAGCTCCTACAGCTACATCCGAAGCATCTGCTTCCACTATGTAAGGCTTGCTAGGGTCTGCATGCATCAATACCGGTGCCGACACAAAGGCTTTCTTCAGCTCCTCGAAACTTCTTTGGGCTTCCTCGGTCCAAACAAATGCCACCTTCTTCTTTAGCAGTCTCGTCATAGGACAGGCCATAGCAGAGAAGTTTTCGATGAACCTGCGATAGAAATTCGCAAAGCCAATGAAGCACTGGATGTCTCGTACATTTTTGGGTGTAGGCCACTCTTTGACTGCCAATATCTTCCTTTCGGACATCTCCTGACCCTGGGGTGTGAGCATGACCCCTAAGAACTCCACCGTGGTAGCGTTGAACTCACACTTACTGAGCTTACAGTAAAGTCGATTATCCAATAAAGTACGTAATACTGCCTTCACATGACCCGTGTGTTGGCTGGCGGTGGAGGAGTAAATCAAAATGTCGTCTATATAGACGATGACGAAACGATCCAGGTACTCCTTCAAAACGTCATCCAAAAAGAATTGAAAGGCTGCCGGGGCGTTACACAGCCCGAAGGGCATCACTAAATATTCGTATAATCCAAAACGTGTCTTTATAGCTGTCTTCCACTCATCCCCGGGCCTCATTCGGACTAAGTGATAGGCTCCCTTTAGGTCTAGTCTTGTAAATATCACTGCATCCTTCACCTGCTCCAACAATACCGTGATAAGGGGGAGAGGATATTTATTCTTCACCGTTATGGCGTTCAATGCTCTGTAGTCTGCACAGGCTCTGAGATCACCGTTGGCCTTCGGGATAAAAAATAACGGAGATGCGGCCGGAGACTTAGATTCCCTGATGAATCCCAGGTCTAACAGTTTATCCAAATATGACCTAAGATGCAGAGTCTCCGGTTCCGTCAAAGCATACACCCGTCCTGCTGGTATTTTAGCCCCAGGAATCAGATCTATTTGGCAGTCATACGGTCTGTGGGGTGGTAGCCTTTCTGCCTTTGTTTCACTGAAGACCTCTGCCAAATCTTGATATACCACCGGGAGTTCCACGTTCTGTTCCACTGCCGTGGCTATATGATGGATGCTAGCCAATCCGATAGCCGGACTTGGATTCATCGGACAGCAATTCCTCTGACAGAACTCTGAAGTAAAATTTAGCACCTGATTTTCCCAATCTATTGCAGGGTTATGTCTTCTGAGCCATGGTAGTCCAAGAATCACCCCATACTGTGGTGCGTGAATGATATTGAAGAACAACCTCTCCTGATGTTCTACACCCATGGTCACACACAGCTCTTTGGTTTGTAACCTGATGGGTCCAAAAGTCAATTTTCGTCCATCGACCGCAAACACCTCTTCAGGGGTTTCTTTCTCTTGTAATTCCAACCCTAGACTACTAGCTGTAGCCTGGTCCATAAAACAACCAGTCGCCCCTGAATCTAACATGGCTTTGATCCAGGTCCTTTTCTCCTGTAGGTCCACTCCTATGTTCACATAGAAATGTATAGTTTCTCTTGTGCTTTGTCTATCCAAAGAAGGGATATACAACGTACTTGAAGGGCACCCTTCACTCCTCTTCAAGCCTTCTCGTTTCCCGCCTCCGGTTCAGAGGATAGAACAGACACCTTCCGATTGTCATAACGACCCTTTGTCTTGGTTGGGCATTCTCGTATGAAGTGCCCCTTCCGGCCACAATATAAACACAATCCCCTCTTGCGTCTATATTCTCTTTCCTCCGCTGATAGAGGGGATCTAACGGCTCCTATTTCCATGGGCTCGGGTTTTGCAGCAGACGTTGCTTCTGCTGTTCTGGAATACTCATAACTAGACCTGGTCCTGTCCTTTCGCCTAGTATCTCCTCTTCTATCACTGAGGCGATGGTCCAGCCGCAGCACCAAGCTAATCATATCCTCGCAAGTACTGGGTTGAGGGTCAATTGGTGCCAATGCGTCTTTCATCTCTCCAGTCAATCCATTGTAAAAGATGGCCAGGCGCTTGCTTTCAGGCCAATCCGTTTCGGTAATTAGTCTTCGGAAATCATTAAGGTATGTTATAAGATCCCTGTTTCCTTGTCTTAACCCCAGTAGGTCCCTATCTGCTGACAAGGTGGCTGATCTGCGGTTGAATGTTTTCTCGAACTCAGTCTTAAAGGCCTCCCAATCCCTTAACAAAGGATCATCTTTTTTAACTAACGGTACCGCCCACTGAGCAGCATCCCCACCCAAATACGATATGAGAAAGGCCACCCTTGCATGATTAGTGTTGAAGACTTTAGGTTTGCATGAGAAGTGTAAGAGAACTTGAGTGAGAAAAACCTGCACCTTATCACTATCCCCATGGAACCGTTCCGGAGCGGCCAATGGAATAGGTGCGGGGACTTCTACCACCACCGAAGAAGTAGACTGGGTGCCTGCATTGAAAGGGTTTCTATTCAACCTATCAACCTGTGCTTGCAACGTCGCAGTTTCCGCCCTGGAAGCCTGCAACTCAGTCTGTACTATAGCCAATGCGGACATTAGGTCTTCGAGAGTGGTCATGATATCGTAACACCGGGAGGACTAGATTCTTGGGCCGTATATTCTGTCAGGTCCCAAAGTCCTCAGGATGGTACGATGCCAATAAGGGTTCCACCTCTCGATAACCTCTGGGTCTGACAATAACAGACTCACAGTGGGGATCAAGTGAGGGATAACAGGAACAGCAGGGCAGGAACTGGGGGGCGGAGAAGCTGAAATGAGAACAAGACAAACAATCACACTCTATCCTATATCCTATAGAACCTGCCTTCTATAGCTTCTCTGATCTGAACACCTATGACTAACTTCTCTTTACCTGGAGGGTAGGATAAGGTTGGCTTTGCCTGGCCTTCAGATGGTAAACAATAACAGCACAATCCTAGAAACACAAGATACCGTTGGTTAACACTAGCACCATTCTACATAAATATTTCCCTAAGGTAACGTGCACATACCAGTGTTGTTAACAATAAGGGCTTCAACAGAGGGCAGAATGGAAAACAGCCAGCCAGGCGAAGCACATTATACCCCTGTTGTGAAAAGATAAATAAACAGCAAATAACAGACTTTTGCTTCTGTAGAACTTCACACAGAAAAGACTTTTGGGTTACGTCACCCACAGCCTCACAGTCTTTACACCCGGTTGGTAAGGTCCTGCACCAGCGAGTATACAGTACATGAAATGTTTCTCAAAAGAAAAGCAGTCGTCCTGATAGAAGAAACCAAGTTCTTTCAATCACCCTTCCCACAGATGAGAAGTCTCTGCAGACGGGGAATTCAAGAAATAACTCTAGCGCCTCCACAGCGCGTGCCCAGAAATAACAAAAGAGTCAAAGCGTAAGGCTTCAATCTGTAGTCTCCTCGTGATAACTAAATATTGGCAAGAGCCTAACTAGGATTAGGCGAAATCTGAATGATCAGGACGACTGACCTCTGAACACGAAGCCAAGGGAAATGGCTCCGCTAACCGCCAAGAGGCTCCTCCCCAGAGCGGAACGAGCAACACAAGAAAACAGCACGGAACACAAAGGAAAATGCAAAGGCACCAAAAAAGGATATGCAGCCAAACTCCAGCGCTGGGGATCCTACCGTCAGAAGTCCGGAACCAGAATATACGGCGAGGCGATGCAGGATTCACTCCGTTTTGAACTTCCTGAAGCTGACGTCATCGCCAGACGCGTCGCTCTCCCCCGGGAATCATGGGATGTGTAGTCTTTCCCACAAACTCGGCTCTGGGCAGTGTTCATAGCGTCCCACCTCCGTGGGTCGTGACAGCCAGTGGATACACTTGTTCTTAAGAGACTGGTGGTTCTCCAACTGGCCTTCCTTCAGTGGGGGAACATTTACTAGTACGGCGACAAAGGGTTGGCACTCTGGAGGGAGGTTAACAGGGGGGATCCGCCGTGGGAAATTATGGGGGGCCACTGTGGTAACAGCTGGGGTTATAGGATGAGGGGCAGTTTTGGCGACCGTTCCTGTCCCCTTGGCTTTGTCTTGTGTACCAGGTGCTTGACTCACTTTAGCTTTACCTCTGCTTGCCATGGGCTGCACTTGTGGAATTGGCTTGGGGGGTAATCTTGGCAACCTCTGTGGGTGTTGGCGTTCCCTTAGGTCGGGACCCTAATTTGGGTGGGGTTGGGATTTTAGGTACTGGAGCTTGCACTCTGCTAGTTTCAGCCTTATTTGACCTGTTAGAAGGATTAGAGTCTGCCTGTAGTGGCAAGGAAGCTACTGTGGGCACACTTCCCTTTAGTCCCATGTCCTGGTTCTCGCTCACTCTTTTTAGGTGTTTAATTGTAGTTTTAAGTGAGAAAAAAACGTCGAGGGTAGATTGTTCTAGTTTATCTATTCTAGCCCCCAGGTCCTTAACCTGAGTCAGCAAGGGCAACAAGAGACTATTTACCCTCTCCAAAATGGTGTCAATAGTCATGGGGTCGATAAATGTGGGGACATTATCAGCACTAGTACTAGGGGTCGGGCAGTTATTTAAACCTATGTGTGAGTCCACGGAACCCCCTCCACCTCAGCCTTATCCTCTGGGACCGGCCCCTTTGCGTCTTTCCCGCCCTGTCCAAAGGTCTTTCTTGTTCGTTTATAGAGCGCGGCCTGTCTCACCAGCCTGCCCTTATTAGGGTTGGTAGCCTTTTTACTTTTGGCCCTTTTATTCTGCCTACTTGAGTCATGTACAGATGGGACCCCATCTAAGTTTACTGTGACGGGGACGGGCGGTACTGGCAATGGTGACTGAGTTGTACCTGTATTTGGGGGCGTGGATGGTGCAGGTAGAAGTGATGTACTTGAGCCACCCTCTTCCGCAACGCCACTAGGAAGTAGCGCGGCCAAATGTTCCAACCTATCTATGTTTTGGCCTATTTCTAGCAACTGGGGGGGGGTCTATAGGGCAGCCCGGGACAACATGGGGGGCAGATTGGTCCCACTCACAAGCCGGTGTCAAGGCCTGTGCTACAGCCCCCAAGGATGAGCGTCTGGAAGGGAGATAGACCTCGGAGAGACGGCGTTCAGACATAGCGATCTCCTTTTCTATAACTGCCGCCACTCTGGTTATAAAACGGTCCATAGTTCCAATCACTGGGCTCCCACCAGCAACTCCCCTTTCGCCCTCACTCCTGAGTAATTTTCCAGAACGGGTTGACATGGTAAGGGGTACACCTTAGGGAGTCACACACGACCCACCTGAGCCCAGGGCTGGATGTAAGAGGTGTGGCCCAGCCCAGCCTCTGTCAGCCCCTGACTGCCACAGACTGCCCGCCCTTTGCTCGGGCTTCGCTCGGCGTCCCGCTGAGCGGCAGGCCGTTGTTTATATAGAGGACGTTGCAGGGCGGGGGGGGGGCGTGTCTCGGTGGGGGCGCGGCTGTGCACACCTGTGCAGCGCAGGGACTCCTGGTCTTGTGAGTCCCTGCAGGCGCGCTCCCTGGGCCGGCTTTCACAGCTCCCTCCACGATCCAGGAAACACAGAAGCCCTGTCAGCCTCTACCCCTCACCGCGCAGCGGCACCCGGGAAGCGGGTGCTGCAAGATGTCAGAAAAGCGGCAGACAGCGTATCCCTCCTGGGATAAGGGGAGGCTCAAACTGTGGCTTGGCAATGAAGGTCGATAATGGCAGCACCCGGGTCAGAATCACCGCAAAAGGCTCGTGTATTTATTCTATTAATTACTCAAATAAATAATTTTCTTTTTGTCTCAAACGCGCGCTCAACAACATCCTCTATATATTTTTTCTTCTTATAAAAAGCAGATTTTCTTTTAGAAACTTTTTCCTTTTATAATAAATTCGAAACTACTCTGTTATAAAACATACGCTTCCTGATTTCCGTAAACTGATTCGTACGTCTTTTACTGTACATATTTTCCTGTCTGCTGATTTGAGAAACATTTTGCTTTTTTCTAGCATTTCTCCTTGTAGATACTGATAACTGTTTTTCCTTTTGAAGATTATCCTTTGCATTTTTCCTTTGACATAATCTTTTTAAGAAATCCTTGCTTTTCTTACCAGGAGCACTCTTCTTTTTATCCGTCCTTTGTTGTTTTGATAATTCTCCTAATTGTTTCCTCTTCAAATGGTATGTCCGTTTATACAGCTTTCTTTTTTCATTTCTGGTCGGCATACTAATTTATGTTTCTGATAACAATGACAATCTGTAAAGAACAAACATAACAAATATTATAGACCGCTACTAGCGTATAACATACAAATTATAACCACAGGTTCATTTTATAAGTAGAATAAAGACAAAGAAACAGTCTCTGAACAGAGTAGGAAATCCTGTAGTGAATGGTGGAGAAGTGTGGCTCACTGGTTAGAGCAGGCAGACCCTGAAGCAGAGGTCAGACCCGGGACCAGGGTTCAATTCCCGACGCGGCAGGGTCTTGAGCTAAAATGTCCATGGACTGGATAATTCTCGCTTCGGTGCCTGACCTAATCATGGGTTCACACTCTGCAACTCTGGGCATTAAGCTTGCTTAATCTCCACAACGGCCCCCGGCGGCGGGATGCCTGGCTTTCACCTTGGGGATGCCCTGTAGGGGCTATCTCACAGGGAAAAGCCAGGACGGGTTTCCAAGGCAAGCGCGGAGATACCCCTTCGGGGGTCGATTCAGGCGCTATATAAGAAACATAATAATAATAATAATAATAATTGGTTCTAAATTTGACAGTCCATAGCTGTGTCAACATTATAGACTTATTTTCTGATTCTAATTTTTAAAGCATACAAACAGTGCACTGTTTTTCAAGAACTGTTTGTGATTCTAGTGCTTTTTTCTTTTTACTATAATCTCTTATACACTTCATGAGAACATGTATTGTCACTCTCATAAAGCAGATCAACGACGAATGGTACAAGAAAACTGTCTTCAAGAATGCTTTAGTATCCAAAATAATTTTATTTATTTAAAAGTTCATATTCTAAAAGAACTTGTAGCATTATTTCATCGGGTACTTCTTCAGATTCAACATTCTCATCCTCCAAACTCTGCTCTTCCCCTTCCACCATCTCTAAATAGGCACTGTCCAATGTATTATCCATAAAGTCCTCATTTTCAGTATCATTTTCCTCCTCTAAAACTCCATCTAGTAATTCCTCCAGTAGTTCATTTGCGATTTCAAAATTTAATTCACTTTTCTCAGAATAATTCTCCATTTTTGTAATCTTTTTTCTGTCTTCTGTATCCTTTTAAAAAATATAAAGACTAAATTATATCTTTTTCATCAATAGATAACTTAAAACTACCTTTACTAATTTTGAAACTACATACATTTTTATACTTTCTAACTCATTAACTACATATATTAAGATAGCACCTTCCTCTTGTTTGAAAACAAATTGACACTATGAGCCTAGACATTAACACTGTTCCTTTTTTTTCATTAAATAATTACTGCTGTAAAAAGACATCTTACTGTAAAATTTGTTTTTAGATTTTCTGGATATCACAACTATTGATAAACTTTATAATTGATTTTTAGGGATCCATTTTCTGAGTTCACCACAACAAACTGCTATTCAAACTATATACAGTCTGAAGGGGAGGCTCACATTGTACAAACCATAACATTCACTTAACAGATTACTACTTCCCACAGAGACAGTTGCTTTTATGTTTCAACAGCATACTCAGCATGTGAATTTCATAGCATGTACACAATTTCATGCTAACCATGAGGAACCACATCATAATAAAGCTCTGCAAATGTATGTAAAACAGTGCACACAGATAGTACAGTCACAGATATGCAGAAAAGATGCCCATCACACCAAGAGCCATGTCATAATACACCTCTGTAAATGAAGAAAAAAGACTGCCAAAGATAATACAGCATGAGTTAGAGAAATAATGAAGACTTAGCAAGAATTATTCCATGGAAACAGCAAAGAATTATAGTCAAAGGATAGATGAACCAGAACTGCATCGAAAAGAACACATGGACCAGGCCCATAAAAAGATAGTGTCAACAGACAGTGGAAAAGTATCTCAAAATACATATCTAGTACAAGCAGATACAGACATGGCAAAAATAGAAGATAAAATCATGCACCAAACCGAAACTTTGCAAATATTCTAAAAAATCGTGCTTATTATTTTAACCTGCACCCAAAAAAATTGCCTTTCAAAAATACCAACTCACCTGAAAAAAAGAATGTGATTGCTGAAAATTCGATAACGTGGAATACAGGTTGTTGCTGTTCAGCACCAAACACTATAAAAAAGAGAAATACTTTAAATTAATTAACATATTACAGACATATTTATTACACAACATACACCCATTGTAGCAAACAACAAGCCTAACAGATAAATTCCCTAAGATTCTCTACCATTAGATATCCTAATGCCTAACTAAGTTCAATCATTGTTTTTTCACCACATCAAATAACTAAATATTAAATAAAATATTAAATATAGAGTAGAAAAGAGACACAGGACAGGAGAAATACAGACTACAAGAGACAGAGAGACAGTAGCAGGGAGAGGAACATGCAGAGACAGACCAGCATTCTAAGCACAAATGGAGAGATAGAAAAATAACAGGAGCAGAGAAAAGTCAAAAAAAGAGAAGGATGGTACATTAAAGTAAAAGATGAACATAGAAAGGGAGTCACAGAGTATAAATAACAGACGGAGCACAAAGGAGACAAAGGGCAGGAGGCACAGGGACAGAGAGGACAGCAGGCAAACAATTCAATAGGGTGAGAGAGAGCAGAAGGAACACAGAGATGGACAAGCAGAGCAGAAGAGATTGAAAGATGGAGAGAAGAGTGAATAGGAGGGAGAGAGATATACACCACCATACAGACAATGTAGGAGGAAGACTGAGAACAGGACACAGAGAAAGATACAAAACGAGCACGAGAAGGAGAGAGATATCACAAGGGAGAGTGAAGGTAAGAGTGGTTTCAGGCGAGAAAAGAAAAGAATGACAGAAATGAAAAAAATATAGTAAAAAGCACAACAAAGACAGAGAGAGCAAGAGAAACAGAAAGAATAGGACACAGAGTGAGGGAGAACAAGAACTGCATAGAGAGAAAATGTATGAGAGACAGGAACGGTAGAAATCAGAGGATAGGCAACATGGAGAAAAACTGCACAGTAGACAGAGATACAGAGGGCGAGCCAGACACACTAAAATATATGAAGTAAGCAGCATAAAAACAGTATGTTGAGAAAAGGAAAACAGCAACACAGATATATGTATACTGACTCCACTAACTTAGTGCAAGAACGTATCTGTTGCAGGAACTTCTGCATAACCTCATACTCTCAACTCTTTGTTTCCCTTTAGCCCCAACCCTTTCCCCTCTGACCTCTCACCCACCAGTGTAGCTCTCGGCCACAAACCACACTGTAAATTTTGCCCTCCATATTTTTGCATGTAGGTATGGTACAACACGTAACATCATACCTACAGCAACTGAGTACTAATACCTTTGACACAGATTCATAGCTGCACAAGTTAAGTAAAATGTCTGCCTACGCCAGGGCTCAAAAGTGGAGCCCGATAGACAGCAAGCTTACCTTTAAGAAACTGCCTATGCTGAGACCCGAAGAGATCCGGCCAACTTAAAGCCCTGAAACTATCTTAATATCTCCTCTCTCTTTAAACCTTTACATTTCACTTTCAAACCACGTTTGCTTTCCATGACACACGCTTTTTTTTCAGTGTTCCACATTCAACGCCTAGACACTTTTCCCTTTTTAGTATCCGAAGCCGCAACTGCAACATGGCTAATGCACAAATTAATTAGTCTATCTTTCACGTTTTTTCAGTGTTCAAATTCTATAAATTTCTTCACATAAATAGATACGAGCGGCTCAGTACCTCCTACAGTCCTAAAACCAACTCGCTCCCTTTCACTTCCAAATGCCTTGGAGACGGCAAAAAAATGTCGGGCAGATTTACAAGCCCCTTACGCCACTTTAGCATCACTTTTAACATGGGACAAGTGAAGCAAAAGTGCCGCACGGAGCATGTTAATCTGCCCCTATATCTGTATACAGATGAGTGTACTGAAACATGTAATTAGTCGTTCACATCCAGGCACTTTCAATTACATGACTTATTTAACTAGAAGCGCTGTAATGTTGCATGTCTTTTCAAAGATACACCAGTGCCTGCTATAATGTTGACTTTTTCCTTATTCTTCAACAGTGGTTATTTTTTTTTTCATGTAATGAGAATTATTATGAGTTTTTAAACAACAAAGCTTACGCGGTAATAGTCACTCTGCATATGCTTCCCTGTAAGAATGTAGTTTATCCACACCCGCATGGGAACCTTAATGTTTCTATCTGGCCGCGAATTCCGGCCTTGAATTCAAAGTTGAATCACAAGACATGAACAAGAGCCTTATTGTCACAAAAACAAGTTACCCTACCATCTGTTCACAAACATATCTCTTTCACTTAGCTAATATTCACAGAGAAGTGCATTCCTTATAAAATAGTGACCTTCCTTTACAATTTGCTGAGGTGACTCCCATAATCTTTAACGCATCCTCCACTTCAGGGGAAGGCCTATTTTTTTTTATAACTACTAAGCAATGGTTTAGTGACTTCTTTGCCAGAAATTATTTGAAGTCATTCTGCTACTCTTCACTCCATAGTCGCCGACTTATTTTTCTGGACTTCCTGTTCTACTACCAGTGCCTGCTGCTTTTGTGTTCCTATTTTGTTTATTACAAAATGGATGTCCGTCCTGTCTTCGCAAACGAACCGGAGCACTTAGAACTATTTCGCCAGAGGATGCTTGAATACTATGGCATCCTGCCACTTGCGACTTTGAGTGCATCATGTGCATTATCATTTCGATTTTCCTATTTCACCTGTGTGCAGCCTGTATTTCATTGCCTGAACTGTGATTTCATGTGGGCCCTGGACTTATGTCTCTGCAACTTGGTATCTCCTGAAGTGAATTACAATCATCTCAGGAATCCGTTAATTGATCATGAACAGCTTTGTTCCGATGGAGGGATTATGGCCTTTGCAGCGATACATGGAGTTCTGGGTCATTGGAATATATTCGCAGCGGCGCAAGATTTCTTGGCACACAGCTACATTGAAAACCCACCGAGTTGTCCTCTGATGGTACTAGAGGCTCCGATAATTTAAGAGCATGTATGTTCTTTTCCTCTTTTCAATTGGATGGCTGACATGTTTTCGGATGATAGCAGGGACTTCCTTTTAGAAGCGGTTGCTGCTTATTTCGCCTACTCAGTTGTTGGATGGCTCATATGCAAGCCATTGACGTCTACATTTTTTTTCCCTCCCTATCTTTTTCACGTTTTCTTGGACTTCTTTTTTTATATGAACAGACCTATTGGCTTTACTAACAGTGGACATTACAATTTCGTGCTGGTCAGATTTTCGTGTTTTATGTGGACTAAATTTTTTTTCCTCACCTACTCGATTTCAAACTAAACTTTTTATTGAACTCTAATTTCAACAATTCAGTTGCATATCTTATCTTATCTTCTTTGAAACGTACTCGGAGCAAAGCAGGGTAAAATATGCTACATGTGCCCTGATTAATGTGTAAAGTTAGCATGAGTTTTTTATAAGTTTAAACGCCATTTTCCCTTTCAGCTGCTTATTTGCGCCTCACACACCTCTGCTGCTTTAGTTTTCCATGTACTGAAATATTTTCAATTCATACGAGAAAAATATGTTCTTACACTAATATTAGCATTACTTTTCGAGCTGTATCTCAGATGGAGTACTGAAACCTTCAAAAGATATATCAATACAGTAGTTCTTCGCAACACTGATTTTCGAACATTCCAACAGATAGCATACATGCAGCTCCAGCCAACTTGTCGCTTTTGGCGCGTTTTTTTTCCTTACACAATAGCATAACACAAAGTTGATAGTGCTTCGCATGCAGAGAGCTGATTGTTAATGAGCTGATGTCTAACCACTAGCATTTTCATGTATCGTTGCTAAACTTAAAGTCAAGACACCTTCTTAGATTTAATAAAATGTAATATACTTCCTCAGAACGGTGTAGAATAAATTTTGCTAAACTGTATTCATTTTACATCATACTATGCTTGCACCGTTTGTATTCTATGGACTAGTGACTATGCCGATTACTTTGTTTCTTACAATATCTGTACTCGTATTAGATAAGAAACTTCCTTTGAAATCAGTGCATTAACTGAAATGATTGTATACTGAAAGAGTATTCATGTGTTCCACGTAACCTCAGCTGTACTAAGTTCCTGTTTTCTTTTGTCGACCTGAGTTACTCATACTAGAACCCGCAGGCCTATGACGGCCCGTCAAGCCTTTCTTAGCGGGTCGCGGACCATGCAAACAATCGTACCTCTGGTAAGAAAATAATTTATTACTGTTACCAAGCACCGCCGCAGTTCCGCTTCACTCACAGTGTTAAGCACTGCTCCCCCCCCTTCTACAGACCAGACGCTATGTCGTATTTCACTACTTATCACGCTTTCATCTCCACTATAACAAACACTTCTCCACCAGCCACCAGAGAATAGAGTGGAAAAGCGAAGGCACTAAGAAGTCAAATACGATATACCCTCTGCTCTGTGGAGCCAACCGAGCGGTAATTGTGAAAGTAGACATTCACTAGCGCTTCAAAAATGCATCTCAATTATATAAATAGTTTTTTGAAAACCTGCCAAGTACTTTGATGCGACTATCTGTGTGTGCCTGCAGAGCAAACTTCCTCAGGACGGACTGAAGGCAGACACAGACAGACACCCACACACTAAGATAACACAGGGCAACGGAGACGGAAAGCAGGAGGGAGATAAAGATGGAGTCAGACGGCAGGAGGGAGAGAGATCTATGTATACTCGGTCTGCTACCTCAATGTATGAAGACATGTACTGCACGAACCTGTGTACAACCTCATGGTCACAACTTTTCATTTTTTTTTACTCCGCCCCCTCCCCGTCTCACCCCACCCCCACCAGTGCAGCCCGCGGCCACAAACCACACTGTAATTCTGTCGTCTGACAGAAAGTTTATGAATACCTTAAGCATTAGCACTTTTTGACGACGGTATCACATGTAATGTACCATTTCTCTCTCTATCTGCATTATCTGTGTCTCTGCTAATACCATTTTTTCATCTCAAAACCAACTTCTCTGATTATATGGAAACGCTTCAAAATCACACAAATAATTATTGTCTATTTTAAACATATTTTATATTCCATTTTTTGCTGTACACCAAAATTATATATAAAACTATAATTTACACTTGAAAGAATGTGAAGAAAAGGCGCGCAACCCCCATTAAATTCACAGGACTTCAGGCCCCCACCCCCCTCCCGTCTGGTGTGGCAGCCCAAGGTAACATATATATTCCAGATACACACACAGCCGCACCTGAACGTTTCACATCTCTGTAAACATCCATTTGAATGTTAATTAGGCCTTGCAGTTGTTTTACCCCTTCTAAAAGCCCCTGCAGCTTTACTCTGCCTACTAATTAAACATTCATGTACGCCTAAAACATTTTTTTTAATTTGCCCCCCCCCCCCAAAATTTCGTTCCAGTTTCGTCTCTGACTGACAGTGAATTAAAAAAACTAACAGTAAAAGATTACATAAGAACATGACTGAAGACCATTCAGCTTATTGAAATTTATTATTCAAAATTTTAAACTAATAATTGCAAACAAATAATGTCGTTAAAGAGTGATGAAACGAAATGGAAAAATAGTTTTAAAAATACAAGACATTGTCACAATCAAAAATGACGTTATTCAGAGACTGTGAGGGAAATGAACCAATTATAGTGACTAAACCATATTTTACGGTACATGACAAAAGAAACAGTTACAGACTTACCTTTACCAATGCTTTGTACGATGTAGAACAGTGACAGTCACAAAACAGATATTCGTTTGACGGAACTCTCAATAATGCTTCTATCACTGCAACCAAAATTAAATGGCACAGATATCCTGTCAATACAGACTCGTATATGTCTCTTCAACCAATCATATTTGTTCCCGCACAATTTTAAAATCAAATTAACATTTCAGTTGGTTGTCCTTTTCAATATTTTCAAAGTCACATAAAGGTCACCCATCACCCTCTGCCTTCTCTGGCTGTTTCCATGGTAACACCTCATTCTGTACCTGGCTCAAGGCACAGGTCAAAACTTCATATCTCAACGTTCTACATCAAACCAAGAATGCTGATTTCCCTCCAAAAACACCTGCCTATCCACTCCTTTGTTGCATGTCATTTTTTTGACACCCAATAGTACTTTTCGTTTTACATAAACATTAACATGCAACGTAGTCTTCAATCTTGAGGTATTAGAATCAACCAATCATTTTTTGTTTTTCAACCTCACCAAGCCTCATCCATTTTTTTATCCTGACTTTCAGCTTCTAACTGCCATTCCACTTCCAAAACCCATCGGAGTACTACTGCATCTGCCTTGAAAATGAAGGTTTGGCTTTTAGGACACAGCTATATTCACTGGAGTGGAAAATATGCAGCAAACAGACGAATTTCCAACCTTGATTTACCAAATGTGCAGATAACGTGGATTGGCCAGAGAGGATTGAGATGTCACCAATTGATACCTTTGGTGAAAACTTTTATGCATCTCCCAGAACCTGACCTTATAATTGTGCACTGTGGTGGGAACGATCTAGGCACATTGACTGGGGTAGGTCTGGAAATGCTTCTAAAGGACACCTTTCGGCAATTGATGACACTTTTTCCTCAAACTGCCTTGGTATATTCCAATATATGCCAAAGACAGAAATGGAATTGGTCCAATCAACATTGTCCACAGATTGAGAAATCAAGGAAACATGTAAATAAATCTGTTTCTGCTTTCCTCAGAGATTATAGCATGGGTTCTATATACCACAAAAACTTGCGTTACAACATGCAAGGCATCTATAGGAGAGATGGTGTTCATTTCACGGATGAGGGAAACAGAATCTTCCTCTGTAGCATGAGACTCTGCATCAGTACTTATAAGTGCAGAAAAAACTCAATTAACACAAGGGCTCTTTTAAGAGCCACCTTATATCTAAACACTCAAACTTCTGATTTATCTCCATCTTTCCTTTTATTTTTGTTCTTCGTGCGCGACCTGGTGCGCGCACCCAGCTACATTTTTGCAAAAAAAAGCTACTTTTAGACTTTCTGTGACCTTAATAAACCCCTGAGGAAACCTACCAGATCCAACACTCTCCACCCTGCTCCTTTTCCATGCTCTACACTATAGTTTTTCACAGTCTTGTAAATAGGTGTGCCCGACCGAGTGCGCGCACCCCGCAACTTTTATTTTAAAAAAAAATTATTTTCGCGTTCAAGGGCCTTACTGCACCCCCTGAGAAAACCTACGCGGCCAGAGAATCTCTACCTTGTCCCCTTTCCATGTTCCAACGCTTTGAAATGTACAATATATTCACTCGCACTAACAAAATGGCGGTCAACACTTCCTGATTTCCTCCGAATCGAACGTTCACAGACGTCACACAGCAAAACAAAAATTCCGCTCGCGCACAGCCGCATTAGTGCGCGCACCCGAGCGCGCTTACAGATATATAATTGAGTTCAACTTTAATTTTCTCAGCAACTACTGAACGGATTTACACCATTCAAACAAAAGCGTCATCTGCGAGCCGGACTCTACCTTTTTGCCAAATTTCTTATAAATCCATTCAGCCGTTCGAGCTGTAGCCGTGTCTAAACATCCTATGGAAAATAACATGGAGAAAACACGTTTTGGGACCCCCCTTTTATCTCAGCCCCCACTTGACGAATCCCCCCAAAACTTTCAGGGAAGGAGCGCAGCGGACCGAGCCATCTTCTTTGAGAAATTCGCAAAGATTCATCCACCGGGGCCAAAGTTAATCCAAATAGAATGTTGCGGATTTCCTATGGAAACTAGGTCCTAACTATAACTACCTACTGGTGACCGCCAGTAGGTAATATATATAATGTGTGTGTGTATATATATATATATATATATATATATATATATATATATATATATATATATATATATATATATTCAAAACACAGGTAGTCCCAATTAAGTCGCACACGAGGCAGCAGAGAAAGGTTACCAGCCTTTTAATGTCAGGTATGGAATTTAATTGTGGGATTGCCTGCCCGCCACTGCACGAACTTTCCCGGCAGCCTCTGAAGAAGAGGAAACTTGAAACGCGTCAGGCTCAAAGGGGAAACTGTACATTGTAGCCTGCCACTCGTGTACTTCCATACCTGACATTAAAAGGCTGGTAACCTTTCTCTGCTGCCTTGTGTGCGACTCAATTGGGACTACCTGTGTTTTGAATATATATATATATATATATATATATATACATATATATATATATGTATATATATGTGAGAGTGTGTTAGGGTGACCAACTGGCATGGGTGCAAATTCAGGACGGCAAGTGTAAAAATTCAGGACAAAGGGTCAAAATTCAGGACAAATATCCAGGACAAAAGGTCAAAATTCAGGACAAAACTTCGGGACAAAAGGTATGTTTTACAGACTCGTCAAAGGAGGTCACGCAATAGTATGTACGTAAGTAAATAGATAACCACTTAAGTAAAAGTCAAAATAAGTTTATATTTGGTTGAGACAATCGTGCACTTCATGGTTTTTCAGTATGGCTGCTGCTTGCTACCTTAGACGATTCAAAATTCGCATCTCGCTCCAGCAGGTACATTAGTCCCCAGACGATGGTAAACCACACCTGAATGCAAGTGGGGCCGCTTTTATTGTTGATTGAAAACGATTGGATATACAAGGAACTTTGCAGTGCCAGCCCCAAGTAACAAAACCGCTCACCCCCTTTCCAGCCTCCCAGGGAAACACCTGATGCCCGATAGGCCAGTACGGCCTTGCTACCACCCTCCAATGGTGCCCCTCATCTTCACATAGACCGTCTCTCATGTGTATTTAATTTATTTTATAGTGCTACTCATCCCAAGTATGTAGGGCAGGGTGTCGGAGTGCGTTACATCACACACACATTATGTAGAGACAATGACTCATAAACGTGAAAGTCAATGTATATGAAATGTTACTTAAGATAATGGGTGCTACAAGGTATAATCATTCTTTAATATATCATTCAGTCTTTCACCATTCATTCTGTCCTTCCATCTATGTGCCCATCTATATCCAAACATATTCAACCATTTGCAAACCTATCCTTCGATCCATTATTTCACTGATCCATCCCTCCATCCACCCTGTCACTCATCCATCCATTATTTATCCACCCACCCTTTCACCCCATCCATCTGTACAGTCATCCATCCATTCTTCTACCCATCCATCTGTTCACTCATCTACCCAGCCGTTTACCCGTTGACCCTTCCAGACATCCTTGCACTTACTCATCCATCCACCCAGTCACTTATTCTTCCACCCATTCACCCTTTTAGTCATTCATCCTCCCTTTCTCTCTCTATCCCCCGTTCACTTATACATCCATCCTTCCACCCACCCACCCACCCACCCATCTACTCATCCATTCACGTATTCATCCATTGGCCCAATTACTCATCAATCCGTTCTCTCATCCATCCACCCTTTCACTTCACTCATCTATCCATCCTTTTATCCATCTACACTGGTTAACTCACTCATCAATCCTTACATCCACCCTTTCATTTATCCATCCATCCACCCACCCTTTCGCTTATCAATTCATTAATCCATCTATCCTTTCACTCATCCATCCACCCATTCACTCACCCATCATCTACCCTTTCACTCATCCATTCATCCATCATCCATCCTTGTTTTAACTTGCCTACCTCTCTGCCTGGGTCCACTGCACGCTGCACTTTCGAATCGCGTTTTTTGCACATTCTGACCAGCGCCGCCCTCTGCGCTCGGCCCCAGCGGTTCCCGGAAGTGAGGCGGGACCGCATTGCACCGGGGTTGGCGCTCTAGTCTCCTGCCTCGCCCGCCCCTACTTATTTGGAGCGGGGAGGCCAGTGCGACACTATGTAAGTACTATCCGCCCCATACCTTGCACTGTTACTCTGCCGATTTTTAACTTACTCGCTTCTGCCGCTTTTTTAACTCACTCGCTTTTAAAAAATTAATTGTTTCATTTTATTGTATTGCCGCCTCAGCGCGAGCTTTGTATTGACTTGTTTTAACTTGCCTACCTCTCTGCCTGGGTCCACTGCACGCTGCACTTTCGAATCGCGTTTTTTGCACATTCTGACCAGCGCCGCCCTCAGCGCTCGGCTCCAGCGGTTCCCTGAAGTGAGGCGGGACCGCATTACACCGGGGTTGGCGCTCTAGTCTCCTGCCTCGCCCGCCCCTACTTAACGCAGCTATGCGCCGAGCGCGCAGCGGTCACGCGCTGCGGGCGCGCCGTCTGCGCGCCGAAGGAGCGCCAAAGGAGGGCCCGTCTGTGCCCGTCCGTGTCCCGGGCGGGCCCAGGGCCGGGGCACCCCCTTATCTCCCTCGCTGCTCTCAGGCTGGCTCTCTGAGGTATTCTTCTGAGGAGCTGTGTGCCCTCAATACCTACAGCTGCGATGCCGCCAAATCTTGGGAGGTGCTAGAGGCTATGCATCGCCGATGCCCGGCATGTGGGTTCTGCTTTGCTAGCCGTCAATCTCCGGCCGTTGCGTCCAGGACCAACCTAGATACTATTAAAGCCGGCCTGATCAATGCTAGATCAATGGTCAGACACGCGGCTGATATATTTGAGCTGCTTGATGAGAAGGAGCTTGATCTCCTTTTCGTCACTGAAACTTGGCTTTCTGAGTCCTGTATGCCGGTGGTTGAACTTGCTATACCACGCGGCTTCAGGATCACCAGGATGGATCGACCGAAGGGTAGGGGTGGCGGTTTGGCAGTAATTTACCGAGACCACTGGACAGTGGTGAGCGAACCGCCCGAACTACTTGGCGAGACTGAAATGTTACACTTCGCCGTGGTCCTCTCCCCTCATTTCACCCTGGGAGGTACTCTGCTTTACCACCCCCCTAGCTATGCGGGTTGTTTTGCTGGTAATATTGAGGAGGTCATTGTCCCCCGCGCCCTTAAATTCTCTCTATCTTCTTCTGGGGGATTTTAATATTCATATGGACGCGGTGGATTTACCGGAAACTATCGGCTTGGCAGAAGTCTTTTCGTTGGCGCATCTTACACAATGGGTGAACTTCCCCACCCATGCGGCTGGCCATTGGTTAGACCTGGTCTGTTCTAACTTTGAGATCACTATGCTACCCCCTAGGCGGTTCATTTGGTCGGACCATGCCTTAATTCTGTTCACCTGGCCCATAAATTCAAAAGGGCCGAAGGAATTTTCTGCCTCTCAAGCTCATGCCCAGCGAATAAATTTGTCTACCTTTTCGGACTCTCTTATGTCTAACCGGCCGACCCTGCCATTAAATCTTGATTCTGCGGTGGAATCATTTAACGCTTGGGTTGAACAAAGTGCCGTTCTACATACTAATAAGAGTGGTAGCAGGCGGACGAGGTCGTCTCCCTCCAAACCCTGGTTCTCCCATGCTCTTAGAGAACTCAAATTAGGGTGCAAAAAGCTGGAGCGAGCCTGGCGCCTTGAGTTCTGCCCTGAACTTAAGAGCAAGCTGCGGAGGGCGCAGAAGGTATATTATGCTGAAATCAAGGCTGCTAAAAGTAGCTACTTTTCAGGAAGGATTGAGAAGGCGGATAACAATGGCAGAGAAGTCTTTGCCATTGTTCAGAGCTTCCTCTCTCCATGTGCTGCCTCCCCAGCTCTCCCGGCCTCCGATTTGTGGTGTGAGGAACTGTCATGTTTTTTTGATAATAAGATCAAAAAAATTCAAGAGGAGCTCTTAAACTCTGGTGGTCCCCTTCTGCTTTCACCACCTATCATTGATATGGATGTGAAGCAACATGTTAGCCAATTTTCCACCTTTGAGCCTGCTCAGCAAGCTGATGTGCTGGCCATTTTGGAGTCGCTTAAGTCTGGTTCACCCTCTGACCCGTGCCCTGCTAGGGTTTTGGGGGGAGCGGCTAGCCTGGTGTATCAGGAGGTTACCCAGGTTGTTAACATGTCGCTGGCTTCTGCCTCAGTGCCTCTCTGTTGGAAACAGGCGAAGCTTCTTCCTCTGTTGAAGAAACCCGGCCTGGACCCCTGGCTACCTCCAGCTATCGTCCGATATCACTGCTCCCGGCACTAGCGAAAGTGACTGAAAAAGTCGTTTTTAGGCAATTGAATAGTGTCATTGAGTCTTCTCAGGCCCTGCACCCGGCTCAATCGGGGTTCAGGGCTGCTTTCAGCACTGAAACGGCTCTGGTGGAAGTTTCAGAGGCCATTAGGGAGTGTCTCGACGGAGGCGGCAGAGCGGTCCTGGTTTTGCTAGACTTATCTGCCGCCTTCGACACGGTACCCCATGCCCAGTTGTTGACTAGGCTGGCAGAGGTGGGGCTGTCGGGTGCGGTTCTGGCCTGGCTGTCTTCGTTTCTGTCTGAGCGGTCGCAGCAAGTATGGTTGCCCCCATTTGCCTCATCACCCAAGAAGCTCACCACCGGGGTACCACAGGGCTCGACGCTAAGCCCACTGCTGTTCAACGTTTATATGACCCCGTTGATCTATCTGGCTGAGCAGTGGGGAGCCAAAATAATGTCATACGCTGATGACACGCAGCTGTTGTTCACCTGGCCTAAGGACTGCTTAGACGCTCAGGCTGTCTGTTCTTGTTTGACCCATGTTTTCCGATGGCTTGTCTCAGCCCAGCTCAAATGCAACGTGGACAAGTCAGAGCTACTATTCTATGGCAATTTTCCGGCCAATTTTAGGGAGCTTATTTGGCCGACTGATTTTGCATGTCCTAGCTATCACGGAGGCCCGGCCAAAAACCTGGGGGTCTGGTTTGGACAGGATCTTAAGTTTGAAGCTCATCTAAAAAAACTTACTGCGACCTGTTTTGCGACCCTCAAGTCACTCAAGAGATTCCTTCCACTTCTCCACAGGGAGGCGAAGGAGACTGTTTTGCGTGTTCTGATCCTGTCAAGGCTCGATTATGCCAATGCTCTCTACAGTGGTCTCCCTAAATACCTTATAAAGCGAATGCAGATCATTTAGAACGCGGCCGTGCGACTTCTGTTCCATCTTCCACGAAGAACTAGTGCACGTGCCCATCTTCGAGAGCTCCACTGGCTCCCAGTGGCACATCACATTATGTTCAAATCATTGGTTCTGGCCTTTCGGGCCCTGCATCAGCAAGGCCCTCAATACTTGCACAAGAGGTTTTCCTTTTACGCTCCTCATCGTGCTCTTCGATCGGCCAATCTCCGTCTGATGTCTATGCCTAAAGTCAGATATGCGAGACTGGGTGGTCAGTCAATTTCTGTCCAAACAGCACGGGCCTGGAATGCCTTGCCGCTTTTTCTGAGATCATCAACTACATTGGCAGGATTTAAGAAAGGGCTAAAAACCCATCTTTTTAATCTCAGTATTTAGTTCTCTGTTTCTTTCTTTTTGGATTGGGTCAGTTTAGTGCTTACATATCGCGCCAGGATACTCTGTAGTAGCAGAGCGCGTAATAAAATGTTTTATAACATAACATAACATCCTTTCACACACCTATCCACCCTTTTACCCATCCATATACCCTTCCACCCATACATCCATCTATTTGCCTTTTCTCTCGTCCATACTTCCACTCATCTATCCATCCTTTCTTTCATTATCTATCCATTCACCCTTTCATTCATCCTTTCACTAATCCATCCAGCCATTTACACATTCCTTCACTTATTTACTCACCCACCTTTTCACATTATGAGCTGAGCCTTTGTCTGCTGAGTTGCAGTCAGAAGAGGCCCATCGAGAACTTCACATTGCTGTAGATCCTAAAGAAAGGGGTGGGGGAGGGTTCACTATGCCCCTGCACATAGGCAATCTGAAAACTAGAATAACCCCGGCAGCCCATTATAACTTATGGAGAGCAGGTAACCTTACAATAGTGAAAAACGAATATGGCTGTAATTCACTATTAGGACATGCCAACTTGGTCAGGCTTGTCCTACCTTATACTTACAATGTACCCTGCCCTCGGGCCTACCATAGGGGTGACTAACAGGAAGTTAAGGGAAGGTTCAGGCACTGGCAAGTAGGTGTACTTGCGCAGTCTGCGTGACAGTACCAGACTGCACGTAGGTCTAGCAATGGCAGACCTTTAGGCATACTTTTACTAGGCCGCTCTTGTGGGTGGCACAACATGTGCTGGAAGCCCACGAGCAGCATTTGTATTTACAAGCCCTGGCACTCCTGGTGCACTAGACTAGGGACTGAAAGTAAATCAAATAAGCCAAACATGGAATTCAATCAATACAGTAATTTCACATAGGGAGCACTTGCACTGTGGCACTGATCAGCAGTGGCACAGTGCCCAAAGCAATATACCAGCAAAAACATCGTAAACAGAGGAGGCAAACTGAAAAAAATGGAGGAGAGACTCAGGCCAATGATGTCCGGTCTAACATAAGGTCTTTATGGATTGAGTTCCAGATCGTCGGGGCATTACCAGAGAATGTACATTTAAGTTTAGGAGGGATAAGAACAAGGAAGTTTGTGCTCCTCAGAGACCTAGAGCACCCTGCTTTTTGTAGTTTACTTGAAAGGTAAGAGGGGGTGTTTTGGTGAAGGGCTTTATGCGTGATGCAAGCAATCTTGTAGATGGATCGACCTTCAATAGGGAGCCAGTTTAGGTTTTTGAGGACAGGAGAGATGTGGTCAAATTGTTTACAGTCAGAAATAAGTCTGGCAGCTAGGTTGAGGACAGATTTAATCGGTGCAACGTAGACTTTAGGGGTGCCAGCCAGAGTGGCATTACCATAGTCAATCCTGGATAGGACAAGAGTTTGGACAACGATTTTGAAATCATCTCCTGGGATGAAAGGTTTAACTTTTTTGAGGTGGTGTAGGGTGAAAAGAGCACTTATTGCTGCATTTTTAATGTGGGGGATGAGAGTAAGATTTTGATCAATGCGGATACCTAGGGATTTGACAGAATTGGAGGTGGAGAGGGAGCAATTAAGTGCATTGATATCACTGATCCAAAGTTGAATTGGCAGGGAATTGTTTTTGGGAGTGAAATGGATGATTTTGTTTTTTTAGGTTTACGTTTGAGATGATTAAGATGGAACCAGTTTTGGACTTTAATCAGCATGTCATTGAGGTGAAGGATGTCATTGTGGGATTTAATCTTGTAGTATAGTTGAGTATCGTTGGCTTAGAGGTGGTAGCTGATTTTGGCTTGTTTGAGAATGAGGGTGAGTGGTTCCATAAAAAGATTGAATAGGGTTGGACAGCGGCTAGACCCTTGAGGGACCCCGAGTGAGACAGGTTGTGGTTTGGATAGGCAGTGACTGAGCTTAATTTGTTGTGATGTATTTTGGAGGAACGAGGAGAACCATTTGAGTACAGTGCCTTCAAAACCAAGGCGATCTTTAAGGGTGTTAAGTAGGGTGGGATGGTGTACCGTATCAAAGGCAGCCGAGAGATCAAGGAGGATTAGTAGTGAGGATTCACCTTTGTCAAGAGAGCGATGAATGTCATCCGTAATATTGAGCATAGCTTTTTCAGTGCTGCATCCTTTTCTGAAACCGGATTGGAAAGCGTCGAGGAGAGTGAAGGAGAAGATATGGTTGTCTAACTGAGACAGGACACATTTTATCAAGGGCTTTAGAGAGGAAGGGAAGGTTAGAGATAGGGCGTAGATTGTTCATGTCATTAGGGTCAGCGGTGGGGTTTTTTAGAATGGGGGAGATGTGACCTAGCTGCAGGGAGGCAGGAACACAGCCAGAGGAGAGAGAGAGTGTGTGTGTGTATATATATATATATATATATATATATATATATATATATATATATATATATATATATATATAATAATAAAACACAAGTAATCAAATGCAACCGTTAAATGCATGACAGTGAGCACTTACAAATCAAATAAGAATAGTGGTGCAAAACATAAGCAGAATATAATAATGGAACATTCATAAATCAAATGCAAGAGAAATATAACATAAGCAAGTAATAATAATGGTAATACTGGACGTCCACTGCAAAAAATAGGCACTATTAAATGGAAGTAATGAAACGCAAGAAATACACCCTGTCAAATGAAAGCATGGAAACCAAAAATATATACATAGAATACATCAGATGATTATAACACACATAAAAATGAATGTCAATAAATACGACCTACTGAATACCTTAATGTGTACACAGAGACACTCACACATTACAATATCGATAATCAAAAAAAACCTCACTGGCTGCAAAAGCTTAATCTTAGTCCACATAAGACTGGAGGCTCCCAAATGACAATCCTGGGTCCAAGAGACTTCTCAAGCCGGGAAATGCAACACTGAGTGGACACGTCCGTCCAGACTTTCCAAGTGAAGCGACCCCAGTTTTATATTATTCTCAATGCACTAGAAGTTTCAGAGGAGACCTCCTCTGCGCCAAGGAAGCTTCCCATAGTTGACCAATCTCCACAAGCATTCCAAAGGCAAACGATTTGTCACATATTCTTCTGCCTTTCCCTTATCTTGTACTGGTTTAAGAAAGTACAATATATTTCAAAAAGTACAAAAACACCCTTCAAAGAGAAAAACAATCTTAAACGCGAATAACCTGATTAACCGTGAGTAACCTGGTGGCCTGGTTATGTGTGCAAAACTTAGGAGTCAGGGTTCAATATGGCATGAGGGTATGTCAAAGCCAATAATGAAAACTTCATAAAACTTCCCAATGTACAACAAAATGCACATTTTGGCATCACTGCCTATAACACTACACTGAGACAGAAAAGTACATTTCACACATTCTGTTCCAAGCAAGGCTGGTTTGAAACACTCATACTCTGTAGCTTTAACCCTTTCGATGCTCATGACGAGCTCAGCTCGTCCTGAGGCACGGTTGAGCTGTGCTTATGACGAGCTCAGCTCGTCATGAAACTATAGTATTCAAGCAAGTTCAGCACAGGAGGGGAAAAGTCACAGCAGCCAAGGTGTTAAGGAGACAAGAAATGAAATACCAAGGGAAGATGCAAGTGCAGATGTCATACATTCAAGATAGAATGAATAAAAACACATGGGATCTATTAAAACAATGATAGTCAAAGGTTATCACGTGGTCCCAATACATGGAAGTGCCTATAGCACTACACCATACTAAACATATTAAAATACTCAAGTGTGATGATCTAGTGCACTCAGTGACAGTGGAAATACAGTCAGATTTGAATTACCTGCTGTATTATCCTCTGTAGAACCATATAAAGAAAACATTTGCAGTATTTCATGAAGCATGATTTTAGTACTACCCAAGGGACAACTTATTTCTGGTGACTTTTTTCATCCTTGGTTAGACTAACATGACTATTCTAGTATTGTTTGTTTAGTGTAGTGTAATTGCTCTGTGAAGAATTTCCTTAGTTTACCTTTGATGAAAGCTTTGTTCGATCAATCTAGTTCTAACACTACGTTATTAAAAGTATGTTGCTATGAAAATTTATGGTGTAAAAGGAACTCTGTTAAGCATGTGCGGGCAACTACTAAATGATAATCAAAAGTTTGAGAAACTGGAATATTTTGTGTGTAAATAAGTCTTGCAATTGCATGCTGATCACAGAATAATTCATGTGTTTTCATCCCCACCTTTTGTTAATGTCACAGCTTATTATCTGATCCAGAAACATTCATCCCATATGTTGGGGCTGACCTCCAAACCAGTGATGCAGACACAGAAAATTCTAAAGCACTATATCGTTCAAGAGTAAGTATTCATCATCACAAAAGGCTCCACTAGTTTTGTTTAAAAATTAATTGACAATTTATCAGTTTACTCTGTGTTTCGTAAAGCTTTCTAAAGTACGTATTCACAGAAAGATTTGAATGCCTTTGTTTTTAACCTATATATCGAAAATCTGTTAGAATATCAATCCATGTTGTATAGTTTGGGGTTTACACTACAGACTGTCCCTATCTCACCAGACTGTAGAGTTTGAATGTATCTATAGATTCTGCGCTAAAAACGAATGTTTTGATAGTCTATCTGATCATTAAATCAGTCTCCTTATTTTAATGAAACTCATCACAAAGCAGTAATGCGAATTTGATAGATTATAAAAACATTTATGAATAATCACAGAGATTGAGGTAAAAGGCCTATCAAAATTGCCATTCTCATTAGGACCTCAAATATCTTTTGCTAGAATCCAGTACACATTGGATAAATGATGCCACTGCAAAACTATGGTCTCAGTTTCTTTTGTTCAGCTGAATGTAAAAGGCGTACACATCTGATATTAAAATGCCTCCACACAGAACAACTGTGGAGTTCTAAACTTTCTATACAAAAGACAGAAAAGCAGGAAATTAGATCTTGTCTCTAATGTCTTTTTAGGGCAGAGTCATAAACCTGAATGCACATATGATCCCATCTAATTCTTTACACATTCCTAAGAGGGACAGCATGTACCTTAAAATGGACATAAAGAACCGTCATTTGTGGGTGATAAATCCTGTCTAAATATAGTTTGTGTCATCATAAAAACGGAGGTTGCCCATTTGCCAAGCCCGTCGTAGATAAAATGGTCTTGCAATGTGTTTTTATTTTCAGTTAGACAACCAAGCTTAACTGGTGTAGTCCCTTAGCATCTGCTCATTTCTGGAGCTTACCTAATTTGAGATTAGGCAAGCGTAGCACCACTCCTTCAGATGTTTATAGCGCGATTATAGCAAAAGTAAAGAAATAGAAAAATACACCTATTTCTTTACTTTTGCTATAATCGCGGCACCCGCGCTTTACTATTAATGTTAAAAGGAAAGCGTGGGTGCCACGATTATAGCAAAAGTAAAGAAATAGATGATTTTTTCTATTTCTTTACTTTTGCTATAATCGCGGCATCCACACTTTACTTTTACCATTTAAAAGTAAAGCGCGTGTGCCGCGATTATAGCAAAAGTGAAAAGGGAATTGAAGCGCGGAGAGAGGCACGCAAAGCGCGTGCCTGCGCACATGCACTCTAGGCTGGCCATGGCAGCATTTTTTAAAGCCCTTACTAAAAGTCTTGCAAGATCAGCGCATGCGCTGGGTCAGGCGAGACCTAAAAAGGACTTGCATACATTTTTAGGACGAAGCCTATTGTTTGCTAAAGACATCTTGGGGGCATTCAGAAAGATTCCTTGGGAATGCATTCCGCCTTATGCTTACCATTGGCTTTTTAACTCACATTTGATTGCTTTCCATTTGCTGGCTTTACTTGTTTTAGGCTGTCCAGCTTGAGTTTTTCCCTCCTGTGGAGCATACCCTGTTTATTGTACTCTTCCACCAGTGCTTGCATTCTGTGAAAAGGCTTTAAATCTTGTTCTTACCATGTCAGATTTGCTGTTCATTTAACGATGGGGTCAAACTTCCTGATCTATCTTCCAGGGGAGCTTGGTGTTTACTTTTCTTTATCTGATAGAGACATCTAGCCGCAGATTCCTTAACTTAGAAGGTCTCCTCAGGCGTCAGACTGGATACGAAAAATCTTTTTTCCCCAGCAATACCTCTGCACTCCGGGAGGCGGCGTCGTCCGTCTCCGTCCTGACGTCGGCCACTGAAGTGATGTCAATGGAGCCGTATAAGTCCCTCCTGGTGGGCTGACATCAGTTTTCTTCTTTTCCGCGTCCTAACGGGGATCCGGGGAAGTAATACCTCTGTAAAAAAAAGTAAAATCCTTTTTGAAGGATTTATTTCGAGACCCTTTTCTGTGCAGTAGTCAACCCGCTTGTTAAGGAGATTCTGGAGCCCCATAGGAGTTTGCGAAAGCAGAATAGTATCGTCGGCAAAAGTAAGGGCGCACACGTGGGAATCACCTAACTTGGGCGAATCGTGTTTTGAATTCAGTAAGGAGTCTACCATGTCATTAATATAAAGGAGGAACAGGGTTGGCGCCAGGACACACACCCCTGACACACACACCTCTCCTCACCGGGATCTCATGGGTTAGTTCGCACCTGTTCCCCAGCGAACTTTTGCATAATTATTTTCGTGGAGTCTTATCAATTGTACCAGAATGTTTTCTGGAACACCTTGTTTTAGCAGATTTACCCACAGCAGATCTTGGTACTAGGTCAAATGCAGCCTTAAAATCAATAAAGGCCATGTACAAGCTACCGAATCTTAATTTAGTATATTTCCAGGCAATGATTAGGAGCCTGAACACCTGATCTATGGTGCTGATTCTTTTTCTGAACCCAGCCTGGTAAGGGGACAGTATATCATTATCTGTTAGGCAGTCATTTAGCCTTTCCCGGATCTGCTTAGAATATATTTTTTGGGTTATATATATCAGGCTAATCAGCCTGTAGTTGGCGGGATTGTCTCCACAACCCTTCTTATGTATAGGGACAATCACCACCCCCTTCCATGAAGCAGGGATGAGCTGACCACTACATATTGCGTTACACAATAAATTCAGGTACGGAGCCCATACATCTGGGTTGTGTCTAAAAAAGATCCCCCGGGTTGTTATCAGGCCCTGGGGCTTTCAATGCCTTAATTGATACTATAGCCTGTTTAGTTTCGGCAATTGCAAAATGTAATGGAACAATATCCTCGGATTCTAAGAACCCAAAATTATACCTAAATTCTGGTTTGATATCGAGTCCTCATATGCATATAAGTGTGGAAAATGTTTGAACCAGGTAGTGGGTTGCCAAATAATAGTCATGAGCTGGCTTACTAAACTTTGTGCCATTTGCAATGATCCACCAAAATAGTGGATGATCTGTTGCCCTTGCTGCGGCTAACAGATCTTCCCAGCCAGCATCCTCCCAGCGTTTACGTTCTATCCTTAAGGTCCGGCTATAGTTATTCCTTGCGTGCCTAATTAGAGCTGGTTCTTTAGATCGCAGTGTTTTGATTAAGTGTTTTTTGGCTATTTTACAAACTTCATTGAACCAGTTAACTAGTTTTAATTTATTCTTGGGAGAAAGTTTTCCCATTGCTGCTCTAGTGAGAAAGGGTTCGATTTTTTTCCACTGACATAGAGTGGATTTGAGTAAATAAAATAGGGGTTAAGTCATCATTAGAAAGAAAAAAAGATGAAAGGTCACTAAAAATATTATAAATGGAGGTCAGTGGTTCAATTTTCTTTAGAATTGTCGGCCATCTAACGGCCCGCCTATTATTACACAACATAGGCTGTAGCCTCTGTGTACCTAGGCTAATCTGGGCCTGAAAGTGTTTGGCTTCTAACGATAGACATAGGGGAAAGTGGTCACTTTCCCTCCTTTCCTCTACTCTAAAATCAATCACCTAGCCCAATGTGTAGCGCTTATCATTATATAGTCTATTGGTAAAAGCGCCTGTCCCCGAGTAAAAGTATTTTTCCACTCGATATCAGATGGACATCTACCATTACACGCCCGAAGACCTTTTTCTATAGTAAAATTAAAGATCTGGAGTGCTGAGACTGTACACCTTGTTAATTTTTCAGTACTTAGCTGTGGGATACCTAATGCTTGATCTTCTTCCTCGGTTATTGTTACCATACCCCGAATGGGTTCGTAACAACAATTAAAATCGCCACCAATGAGAATAGGGCCATCATTGGTAGTAAGTTCAGAAATCCCAGCTAGTTGTGTAATTAGCGGAGTTTCTTTTGATCGGTCATGTGGTCTTATATATATATTAAAAAGTAGGAAGGTAGATTTATTGGGAAATTTTAAAAGTAATCCCTGAAGATCACGTGAGTCGATCAATATATCAACTATTTTAGCGTCTATTTGGTTCCTAATCCAGATTAAAAGCCCGGCAGAACGTCTGCCTTTATTAAAGTGAGTTGCTGCAATGATGAATGTTCGATAGCCCACTTTAAATAATGGTTCCAAGGCCCAGGTCTCTTGGAAGAGGCATATGTCGAATTGGTCTATGTAGTTTTGCCAATCTGGTTCCAATAATTTTTTTGTAAGGCCTGCCAGTCCTGCTCGCGACAGATGCCTGCGACGGACCCTCACAAACTCTCTTTATGGTGCTTGGAAGAGCTCCGTGGAGTGTGACGTTTGCAGCATGGAGCTGCTGTCTGCCGGGATGCCCCAAACGGACCCCTCGCGATGCAGGTCTCCTTCTCCAGCGGAGTCGTCCACGTGGCGGGGCTGGTTCCGGCGCCATCGCATCGCCGTCAGTCGCCTACCTCAGGTAAGCATTTTCCCGCCTCACTGGCGCGCCTCCAGGCCCCATAGAGGGGTAGGGAGTCCTGTTGGGACACCACCGGCGGGTTTTCCCTCAGCTTCAACCTAGTGCCCTGACTCTGACACCAGAGTCATTGCAATGTCGGGACACGGCCTGGAGGGGCATCCCACGACGTTTAGCCCTTCCATACCGCTGTCGTACAGCCTTCCGAGGCTCCCTGCAGCATTGCTGGAGGTGCCTGCGGCACGATGCACAACACCGCTTCGGCGTACTCTCTCCCCCTCAGGGTATGATGAGTCTACGCCAGTCCGACTACGAGGGGTCGAGGCCTTTTGGGAGGTCGCTGACGCCGGCTCGACTCGGACAGTCTGGACCTTTTCGGAGGTCACCAACGCCAGCTCGAGTCGAGGCCTTTTCGGGGGTCGCCCACGCCTGCTCCACTCGAAGGGTCGAGGCCTCTTCGGAGGTCGCCAGTTTGACTCGAGGAGTCCAGACCTTTTCGGAGGTCGTCAGCTCGTCTCGAGGAGTCAAATCGTTTTCGGAGGTCGCCAATGCCGGCTTGACTCGAGGAGTCTAGGCCTCTTTGGAGGTCGCCGATGCCGGCTCCACTCGAGGGGTTGAGAACTTTTCGGAGGTCGCCGGCTTGACTCGGAAGGTCGAAGCCTTTTCGGAGGTCCCCGATGCTTCCTCCACTCCGCCAGTTGGGGTCTTTTCAAAGGTCTCCGACGTCGGCTCGGCGTCGCCTTGATGACGATCGACGCATACCGTCTCCAGCTTTAGTGGTGGAGGATGTGGTCCCGGTGGGTTCAACAATTGCAAAGAAAAAGTGCCCCCCTGAGAAGGATAAGAAGTACACATAGACAGGGAATTACATGAATGTAAATGTTCTAGGGCTACTTCAAAAGGATCTTTCAAAACATGTGTATAGAAAAACCAATAGTGACACTAATGATTAGAAAAGTATAAAAATATATTTATTCAATTTGACATAATCTTATTTGTGCATGTGAAACATATTATGTAAATAAAAAAACACACAAAAAAGTCCTACAAAGACTGACACATAACCCACAATCTGAAAGAAACACGTTAGTGTTAGATTCCTTACCTTAGAATATCCCCAGGCGTCAGTCTGGATCCGGAAACTTTTGCGTAGCAGTACCCCTGCGCGTCGGTAGGCGTCGTCTGCAGGCGTCCCCTGCGGCTCCGCGTCCGTCGTCGGCGTCGTGCGCCGTGATGACGTCGCTGGAGTACATAGACGCCGCCTCCGCGCGCTGACGTCAGTTCTTCTTTTTTCCGCGCCAGTGGACGCAGATCTGAAGAGCAGTACTCCGGTCTTTGACCAAGTTTTTCGATTGTCTTTTTTCTCTATTGTGCCTGATAGGATGCCAGGATTTAAGAATTGCGATGGCTGTGAGCGCACGATGTCGGTCACAGACCATCACCGCCTCTGCCTCCGGTGTCTGGGCCCCGACCACGACGTGGACTCCTGCGTCGACTGCCGGGCCCTTACCAACAAGGCTAGGCGGGAGCGGTCCCGCAAGCTACTGGAGCTCCGGGTGTCGGCCCCACGTCGGGACCGGGAGCGGTCCCGGTCCGGCCGGAGGTCGAGAGAGCGTTCGAGGGAGCGGTCGCGGAGCCACGCCGGGCGCTCCGGAAGTCGACGCCACTCGTCATCCTCGTCAGGTAAGAAGCACAAGAAGTCGGGGCGTCGTCATCGTACCCCCGACTCCCCCCGACGCTCGCGCGATGCGGCCGGGGGCTCGGGTGACCCCAACCCCGCGGCTCCGCGAGAGTCGCCGGCGCGGCCTGCCTCATACCCTCCGGTCCCTGGGCATGGTGCGACGCCTGAGGAGATCGAGGCGTTCCTCATGGCCATGAGGGCGCTCGCTTCTCCGACGGGGCCTACAGCGCCTTCGGGCCCAGTGCTACCGTCTGGGGGCCCTGGCGGTTCGGGTGTCCCTGCCTCGGCGCCGTCGGGTGCTCCGGCCCCGGCGCCGCCGACGGCTCCGACCCCGGCGCCGCAGGGGCCTTCGGGATCGGCGCCGGCTGGTCTTCCAGCCTCCCCGGCGCCGTTGCCATCGGGGTTACCCCCGACGCCGCCCCCGCGCGGCGCCGGTTCTCCGCTGCCGGTTCCGGCCGGCGGTGGGGTTCCGACGCCGGCTCTGGGCGGCGCCGTCCCCTTACCTTCTCCGACGCCGGACGCGGCGCCGGACGGGCGTCGCTCGACGCCGGTCCCGGCGCCGATGGGGCCCATGAACCCCGAGGAGCCGGTCTTCATCATTGACTCCGAATACGGAGAGGATGAGGAGTACGGTGAAGGTTGGGAGGGGTCCGAGGACCCTCTGGCTCGCGAGTGCCAGTATGACCCGGACTGGACAGGTGACTTGGGGGATGCCAGTGGTTTGGACGACTCCCCTAACCCTGGTTTGATCTCTCCTCCTTCCGTGGCATCGGTGGAGGGAGCTGCCTATTCTGTGGTGCTGATGAGGGCTGCCAAGGCCTTAAACCTTGAGCTCCCCGTCGCGGCCGTGAGGCCTAACATCCTCACCGAGGTCTTCAAACCGCAGTCATGCCCACTGGAGCCTCTGCTGCCGTTTAATGAAGCCTTGTCTGACGTTCTGTTGGGCACATGGTCCAGGCCCGCTTCAGGTGCGCCTGTTGATCGGAACGTGGCCAGGCGCCACCGTCCTTGTCCGGACGACCCCAAGTACCTGTCTACCCACCCCACTCCTGAGAGTCTGGTGATCCAGGCCTCGACCTCCCAGTCCGCATTCCCGTCGGCCCCGCCCGACCGGGAATCCAAGAGGTATGACCAGTTTGGCAAAAAGGTCTTCTCGTCCATTAGTTTGGGCCTGCGGTCTTGCAACACCGCCTGCCTCTTGGGCCGCTACACCCACTCTGTGTGGGATACGGTCGCGGAGCTGCTGCCAGAATGCCCCATGGAGGTGCGGGCAAAGCTCGGTCAGGCTGTGGCTGAGGGCCGAGATGCAGCGAAATATTCAATTCGGTGTGGTCTTGATACGACCGACTCGCTGGGCAGAGCTATGTCTACGACGGTGGCGATTCGTCGTCACGCCTGGCTGAGATCCGCCAATTTTTCGGCTGATGTCCAGAATACCCTGATGGACATGCCGTTTGATGGCTGTCACCTGTTCGGTGACAAGGCGGACCACGCGCTGGAACGCTTCAAGGACTCCAGGGTCACGGCCAAGTCCTTGGGTCTCTCGACCCAGCGTCAGCAACCGGATTCGTTTCGTCCCTTTCGTGGCCAAGGAAGGGGCGCCCCCACACGTGCTGCCAGCCACGCGCCGCAACAATCCTTCCAACGCGGTGGCGGCCGTGGAAACCGCCGTGGTGGCGGTCGGGGACAACGGCGGGGTCAGACCACACCTTCCCCCGCAGCATCTACCCCAAAATCCTCCTAGTCCGTGCTTTCGGCCCCATGTGACGCCAGTGGGTGGCAGGGTTCGCCATCACCACGCTCACTGGCGCACGATCACTTCGGACAGGTGGGTGCTGCAAATTGTCCGAAGGGGCTACTCCCTCCCCTTCGAGACCTCTCCTCCAGCCATGCCACCGCAGAACCACCGTGTGTCGGGGGACCACTTGACACTTCTGCAGGAGGAAGTTACGGCCCTCTTGGCCAAGGGGGCCATCGAGCGCGTTCCTGGGCCAGAAGTAGGGCGTGGTTGTTACTCCCACTACTTTCTGGTGCCCAAGAAGGACAAGGGGGGCCTACGTCCTATCTTGGATCTAAGGAACGTCAACGGCTTCCTCCGGAAGGAGAAGTTCAAGATGTTGACGTTAGCTCAGGTCTTGGCTGCTCTAGACCCGCAAGACTGGATGGTAGCGTTGGACTTGCAGGACGCCTATTTTCACATCCCCGTCCTGCCGGCCCACCGGCGTTACCTGCGGTTCACGGTAGGCCAGGAGCACTTTCAGTTTATCGTGCTCCCCTTCGGCCTTACCAGCGCCCCACGGGTGTTCACAAAGGTGATGGCGGTGGTCGCAGCCCATCTGCGCAGGTTAGGGGTTTCAGTCTTCCCCTACCTAGACGACTGGTTGTTGAAGGCGGGCTCGCCCCAGACAGTCGTCCACCACCTTCAGATGACGGCAGACCTCTTGCACGACCTGGGGTTCTCCATCAACGTGCCGAAATCACACCTGTGTCCCTCTCAAAAGCTCCTTTTCATCGGAGCGGTTCTGGACTCGGCGCAGTTTCGGGTTTATCCTCCGGAACGGCGGGTTCGGGATATTCAGGCTTTGATTCCCATCTTTCAGCCGCTATCCCGAGTCTCGGTCAGGTTGACGCTGCGGCTGCTGGGACTGATGGCTTCCTGCATCCTTCTGGTGCATCACGCCAGGTGGCGGATGCGGGCTCTGCAGTGGGACCTGAAGTTTCAGTGGGCCCAGCATCAGGGCAACTTGTCCGACCACGTCTTGATCTCGGAGGGCACTGCGAGACAACTGCAGTGGTGGCTTACGGACCGCGATTGGGTCAGGGGCAAGTCCCTCTCCCTTCCCCAACCGGAGCACGTTGTCGTGACGGACGCGTCCCTCCAGGGCTGGGGTGGCCACTTGGGAGAGGCAGAGATCAGAGGCATCTGGTCTCCGGCGGAGTCCCGGCTCCATATCAATCTGTTGGAGCTGCGGGCGATTCGTCTGGCACTGAAGGCATTCCTCCCCTTTGTCAACGGGAGTGTAGTGCAGGTGTTCACCGACAACACCACCGCCATGTGGTACTGCAACAAACAGGGCGGAGTGGGGTCGTGGACCCTTTGCCAGGAGGCTCTGCGCCTCTGGCAATGGCTGGAACGTCAGGGCGTGACTCTGACGGTTCAACACCTGGCAGGTTCTCTGAACGCCAGGGCGGACGAACTCAGCCGTCGGTGCTCGATGGATCACGAATGGCGTCTGAACTCGGACGTGGCGCAAGGCATCTTTCTGCAATGGGGAGAGCCTTGGTTAGATCTATTCGCCACAGAAGAGAACGCGCAATGTCATCAGTTCTGCGCGTTGGAGTTTCCAAGACGGCACTCGCACGGCGACGCCTTTCGGCGCGAGTGGAGTTGCGGTCTGTTATACGCCTTTCCGCCTATACCACTTCTGCCCAGAGTGCTGAAGAAGATCAGGCGCGACCGGGCCCAAGTTATCCTTGTGGCTCCGGACTGGGCTCGAAGGTACTGGTATCCCGAGCTACTCAGCATGTCAGTCGGTCCCCCGATCCGCCTGCCCCTTCAGGAGGACCTTCTGTCGCAGCAGCAGGGGACGGTCCTCCACCCGAACCTGTCCAGTCTCCACCTCCATGCTTGGAGATTGAGCGGCGGCAGTTGAGGCCATTTGACTTGCCTCCTGAAGTCTGTGATGTTATTCTGGCAGCCAGGCGTCCCTCCACTAAGTCGGTATACGCCTGTCGGTGGAACAGATTTGTGGCATGGTGCACAGCAAAGGCTGTGGATCCTCTTTCTGCCCCTCTTTCGGAGGTTCTTCTGTTTCTTCTTTCTCTTGCCCAGCAGGGCTCTGCTCTGGGCACTATCAAGGGCTACCTTTCTGCCCTTTCAGCCTTTTTGAGGCTTCCTGATCAGCCTTCTTTGTTCAAATCCCCGATTGTAACTCGATTCTTGAAAGGCATCACTCACATGTTTCCACCTGTTCCGTTTGTGATGCCTCAGTGGGATTTGAACCTGGTTCTAACTTTCCTGATGTGTGCTCCCTTTGAGCCCCTTCATTCTTGCCCTCTCCGTCTCCTGACTTTAAAGACGGCTTTCCTGGTTGCCATCACCTCTGCCAGGAGGGTGAGTGAGCTCCAGGCTCTTTCTGTCCAACCTCCTTTCCTTTCCATTCATCCTGACAAGGTGGTTCTGAGGACTAGACCTTCTTTCCTGCCCAAGGTTGTTTCGGCCTTTCACATCGGGCAGTCCATCACCCTCCCTTCCTTCTTCCCGCCTCCGCATCCTTCAAAGGATGAAGAGCGGCTCCATCGTCTGGACCCAAAACGTGCGCTTTCATTTTACATGGATCGCACACGCCAGTTCCGGGTGGATGACCAACTGTTTGTTGGCTACGTGGGTGCGAAGAAGGGACGGGCGGTTTGTAAACGAACCATCTCTCGATGGGTCGTCCTCTGCATCAAAGCGTGCTACTCTTTGGCTCGGAAGGAGCCTCCTGTTGGGCTGAGGGCCCATTCCACTCGGGCCACGGCGGCTACTACTGCCCTGGGCCGGGGAGTCCCCTTGCAGGACATTTGCCAGGCGGCTACGTGGGCCTCGCTGCACACCTTTGCGAGGCACTACTGCCTGGACAGTCAAGTCCGGAGGGATGGCTTCTTTGGCCATTCTGTCCTCCAGGACTTTCTGGTGTAGGAATGTATTGGTTCGCAGACCCACCACCGGGGTTGGTATTGCTGGGGTATGTATTCTAAGGTAAGGAATCTAACACTAACGTGTTTCTTTCAGATGAACAAGTTACTTACCTTCGGTAACGATATATCTGTAAGAAACATTAGTTAGTGTTAGATTCCTTACCGAACCCACCCATCCTCCCCGTTCTGCGAACTGATACCTAGGGTTAAGGTCATCCCTTTCAGGGCCCTAGTTTGTACATGGCACCAGTGTTGGTTCTCTCATGGCTCTGCGTCTCCTGGCGCGGAAAAGCTGTGTGCAAAGAACTGACGTCAGCGCGCGGAGGCGGCGTCTATGTACTCCAGCGACGTCATCACGGCGCACGACGCCGACGACGGACGCGGAGCCGCAGGGGACGCCTGCAGACGACGCCTACCGACGCGCAGGGGTACTGCTACGCAAAAGTTTCCGGATCCAGACTGACGCCTGGGGATATTCTAAGGTAAGGAATCTAACACTAACTAATGTTTCTTACAGATATATCGTTACCGAAGGTAAGTAACTTGTTCTTCTAACTACATGCATTCTTGACACATCCCTACTACAATCAGCAGATCATATTGATGTATATGATCTTCCTAACGTTATCTGTTGCACTTCACAGTTGATGTGGCAAATACTGAAATGAACATATAGTTCTGATTAGGTGGTTTCCAAATAAAGACTCTGCACACGTTTCGACAGCCAAGCTGCCTTCATCAGGAGTTCAACCAACCGAATGTTGAGCTCAGATTAATTGGGCACAGTCCATATGTATAGGATATAAAAGGATAACAGCTTTCCACAGGTATGTTTTACAGGAAAAGGAAAAAGGAAGGATACCGTATGGATCAAAGCGCGGATGATCAAAGACTTGAAACAGATGCAGCAATGGTAAAAAAGAGATACTGTCAATGTTGCTACATCATATAGGGGAATGGCCCTAAAAAGATTCCAAAGTAGGCCTGTTAGACCTGACATCCTTGGCGTGGTTTTTCACCCATCTTTTTGCCTCTGACTCATGTTTTTTTGATGCTGTGCTGGATTTCGTTTTTGCTGGTTTAGATGCTTTGGACCCTCTGCCACTGCTGATCAGTGTCAGAGGGTAAGTGCTCCCTCTGTAAATTGTCATATTGATTGGGTATACCTGATTGGCATATTTGTATCACCATGAAGTCCCTAGTAAAGTGCACTGTGTGTGCCAGGGCTGGTGATGACAGATGCTACTAGTGGGCCTGCAGCGCAGATTGCGCCACCCACATGAGTAGGCCTAAACTGATGTCTCAGGCCTGCCAGCGCAGGGCCTGTATGCAGTCAGTGGACTGCCATGTCCGCCTGGCCAGTGTCCCCACTGGCTGGGCCTAACCCTTCCCTGTCTGTGCACACCAGTCACCCCTATGGAAGGCTCAAGGTACCCCCCTGGGCAGCGTGCAGTGCATGGATAAGGTAGAGCATGTACTAGTGCAGGTAACATGCTCTGGTAGTGAGCAGCAGCCATTTTGTGTGCTCACTGCTGTAAGGCTATCTTGCTCCATAGAGTAACATGGGGGAGGCTGGTCCCATTGGATCCCAGCCTATCTTCCCATAGGAACAAGATGGGACATAAGTGAAAGATATCCCTGAACTCCGAATTTAATAACACATCTTTTAGTAAAGGTTGTTTTTAAATTCTGTGTTTGAGAATGGCACTTTTAGAAAATGGCTGTTCTCTTGTCTAAACCTTTCTGTGTGCCTGGGACTGTTTGTGGATCGACTGTCTGGGTTGAGGATGACGGGGTCTGCAGAGCCCCAGGGGGTTATCTGAGCCAGCCCCGTGGATGAAAGGCAGCATCTGCTGCCAGGGAAGTGGGAGGAGATAGCACCTGATAGTGAAGGGCTGTGCCTGCCTAACCTCAAAGCTGGCTCCACCTCCTGCTGGGCGACTGTCACCTCTGTCCCTGGGACAGGGAGGAAGAAGGAAACCAGAAACACCCCAGACCCCCAGAACTGGTTTGGACCGGGCTCAGGGCCCCCTTTGCACAAAGACTTCAAAAGACTTCAAAGGACTTCAAAGCCTTTTTGGGGTATAAGAGAAGGACCCCTGACTACAGATTTTTAGATTCTACAATCAAGAGGAACCTCTGCCAGAAGAAGGACCGCTGAAGGAGCTGATGGAAGATTGCCTTGCTGTGTGCTTTAAGGGCTGACCTATCCTGCTGTCCAACTGAAGGAGAGGAGAAGAAAGGGACTTTGCTGTGTGCTGTGACCCTGCCTGCTTGAACTAAAAAGACTTTGCTGTGTGCTGTGTCTACAACTTGAATCTCCAAGGGCCTGAGAAGAGCTGGCCCCCTGTCTGCAACCCAGGAACATAAAGGTTGCCCAAGGACCACAAGAATCTCCTGTGTCCCCTGAAGCTGCTGTGGGCTGAAGAGATCGTGAAGCCCTGCTGTTTGCCTGACCGTCGGCCCTCTGTTTGGCTGGAGGGTGCCGCGCTGTGCATTGCCTGCCCAACTGGCTGCTGTTCCGTGCTGTGAGGTCGCCGTGTTCATCGACACGTGTTATGTGCAGACCGAAGGTTTGTGGGCCTTCCCCGAGCAGAGCGCACTAAAGCGACCTGTGTGCAGCTTCACCATCGCGACCCGGGGTCAGTAAACCCCCGACGAAGTGCCCCGTACCTTGCTGGTACCAACGCGACTGAGAACGAGCCCGCTGCTCTCCGATTGGACGAGAGAGCCGAGCCCCCTCACCAACGCCGCGACGGGATTGGCCCGTGCGGCGTAGCGTCACCACTGTTGCCGTGTGGTGATTGGCTAGTGAGAAGAGCGTCATCGCAGGCTTGACCCGGGAGCCGCACTGCCATTGGCTGACTCCCGGGTCAGCCAATCACACTGCCTGTACAAAAGCAAGAGCTGCTTTTGTCTCAAAAACTATTGTTGAAGCAAGGCCGCTGGAAGGCAAGATGGCCGCTGAGGGTTTCAGCGAGTAAGTCGCACACTTCACT
Organism: Lissotriton vulgaris; assembly: GCF_964263255.1. Classification (NCBI taxonomy): domain Eukaryota; kingdom Metazoa; phylum Chordata; class Amphibia; order Caudata; family Salamandridae; genus Lissotriton; species Lissotriton vulgaris. The sequence goes on from NC_141694.1 coordinate 92,734,138, forward strand.
TCTCCCTGCCACTGGGTAAATGGATGGCTGAATTAATGGTGGAGCCTGGCTTGGGAAAGAATACTTTTCAGTACTCCATACAGCTTCAATGCGACAGGAATCACAGGAAAAGCGGACTTATATCTCAAGAATTAAGCGCAACTAAACGAGTTGCTCTGAATCTTTGGAGGCATTTTACAGCAAACACCAGGCTGTTTATGAGATCCTGGTTTAAAATGCCGCCGAGGCTACAGCGGGTAAATGATGCGAAAGACGGCAAAGAAAACAAAAGTGGGAAGCTTTGTGAAACTGACTCTAACAAAGCTCAAAATGTTAAAGAGAAAGCCAAGATTGATACTAAATTGGAAACAAAGACGGATACAAAAGTATCATTGAATGCGGCCCAGAAAAGCGGAGCTATCCCTAAGAAATCATCCCTGAGAAAGCCGGGCGGTGAGAATCTAGTTGTAGCTTCGGCAAAGGAGAGCGGAAATACTAAGAAAACAAAAGAGAGTGCAATGCGTCAGCCCTCAGTTACGGAGAGCTTTTCAAACATACCTTCGAATCCAGGCGGAAGCAGCGGCGGTGGCAAGTTTGGGTGCAAGTCTGATGTCCTCCCAGTGTCTGCTGCTACAGATGCTGGTGGAAAAGCGGAGCTTGACAACGAAGTTCATGGATCGACTCCGGCATTGGGAGAGAAGGCTGTAACGGGCGCCAGCGCTGGCGCTGGGACAGAGGTTGCTAAGCAACAAAGTGAAAGACCCGATGTGGGGAAGCCGGCTGAGGCGATGCCTGCAACCACCGGTAGCGCTGCAAGAAAGACGAATGAAGGAGCTGTGGCAGGTGAGGTCAGTGCAGTGGCCGCTTCGGACCCTACACAATCTTTGAACCATATGCAACCAGGAAAGCATGTCTCGCTGCACAAGGTCGGTAATGGTTTGATTGATGTTAGAGCTCTGGATGCACAGTTGCCGGACAAGGATAGTTGCTTGATACAAACTACTGATTGCAATACAGGATTGGTGAATGGCTTGGCAACAGATTCTGATATACAAGCATTGCCTTCGCTATGGGTGAATGAAGTAGATTTGAACATGGAAAGAGAAGGAGTCAAATCAGGTGGTGAATCCTCAGCTTCTGCTTCCAACTCCACTGAATTGCACATTATGTCTGAGGCAGCCTCAGCAGAGAGGTTTTACTCGGTAGAGGAAGACTCCCAGTCACAATCACTTCCTACAGGAGAGAGCTCCGATGAGTCAACTGGGGGGGACACAGGTAGCAGCTCTCCGGTCCAGAAATTCACTCAAAAAAAGCGCTTAGCCAAAAGAAAACCTTCTTCAGCAAGCAGCACCACAGACCCTACCAAGAAGCTAGCCTGGGATTATTCTACTACCACATTTTCCTTTTTAGAGCAGGATAGCCCAGCTACAATGATTGGAGAGCAGGGATCTTTGCAGTCTACACAACCCCCAGTCACTCTGGACTTATTATTTAACACTCTGAAATTGATGCAATCCGAGGCTAGAGGGGAAAGTAGGAGAGCTAGACTTGAGGCAAGAAAGGTCCAGAACAAACTGAGGAAAATAAGCCAAAGACAGGACGAGATGGCTGAAAGGGTGGCCCACGTGGAGGAAAGAACTGGGAAAGTGGAGGACGATCTGCGAGAGATTAAATCTTATAAGGAAGAGCATCAGAAGGTGGCTGAAGATGTAAACTGGAAACTGGAGGATTTTGAGAATAGACAGCGTCGAAATAACATCAGACTGCTAGGAGTAGAAGAAGGACTGGAAGGAGGGGACATCAGAATGTTTGTGGTAAATTTGTTAAAAGGGGCTTTCCCAGAACTAACATCATGGCAATGGGAACATGAAATCCAAAGAGCCCATCGCTTTCCGTTTTTCAAAAGAGGGCAGGAAGGAGCCCAAGGGGGGGAAACCAAGGGCAATTTTGATTTTTGTTGGGAATTTTCTGCTAAGACAGCTGATCCTGGATAAGGCCAAACCTGAGTCAAGAAAGACTTTTAACAATGTTTCATTCTTTGCAAGGCCCGATTTTTGTCATGCTACGGTAGAGCGTAGATGGAGATTGAGGCAATTGATACCGGGTATACAATCTCTGGGCTCAGAAGCCTACTTATTGTATCCAGCAAAGTTGAAAATAGTAACCAAAAGTCAGGTTAAGTTTTTCTTTTCTGAAATTAAAGCAAAGGCCTTCATGATCGAAGTTTTGGGGTACAAGGAGCGTTAACTAGAATAATGAAGCTGGATATTTGACATAGAGGGGGTATGAAGGTGGGGAGGAGTGGCGACTGCTGATTCCCTGGCGATCACACATAGGTCATGCGTGACCTATTTGCCTGTAGGGGAGGGTGGGGGAGGGGTAGTCCGGGGTGGAGAAGGGGGGGAACACAAGGGGGGGGGGGGAAATGGCACACATCATGCGTAGTAGCATACATACAGAGCTCCTGCAAAAAATTGGTACTGCTTTTAAGTATAAGGTGGAACAAGGAAATAAAGAAAGAAAAAGGAAACTGGGAGAGTAGGATGGGTATAATTTTTGATATTTTTTAATGACTTGCCGAATTATTTCAATGAATGTGTGCGGTCTTAATGACCTCCAGAAGAGATTAAGGGTCTCTGCTTTTTGTAAGGCATTAAATCCAGATTTGATCTGTCTCCAGGAGACTCATGTTGAGGGGGGTAAAGGTTTTTTGTTAGGGCAGTTGGGGTTTGAAGTATTAGCGTATACTAAACAAACTTCGAAAACACGGGGGGTGGCAATTTTGGGAAGGGGGAGAGAGTGTACGGTGATTAGGAATAAGGCAGACAAGTGGGGAAGATGGGTCATTGTGGAAGTAGTGCTCAGAGGAGCTAGATTTACTCTGGTATCAGTCTATGGCTCAACGTCCGATGAACCGGACATATTTGAATTTTTGGATCAGGAATTGACAACTTGGGTGGAACCTATCGTTTGTTGTGGGGATTTTAATATTAATCGCCCTGCTAGCGTAGAACTTCAAAGGGATCACGGTTATACTGGGCGTAAGAAGAGGGTACATAAGGCAATAGTAGATTTGGCCGCACATAACGCATTATCGGATGTATGGGCAAATTTGAATCCAATGAGTGACGGGGACACTTTTTTTTCAGCACCCCATAGAATTACTGTTAGATTAGACTATTTCCTAATTTCTAATGTTTTGTTATCCAATGCATCTATTACAAAGTTACCACGTATGATGTCAGATCATAACCCATTGTTACTGTTATTGAATCTCAATGGTATAACCAGAAAAGCTTATAAATGGACATTTGAAAGGGCATTGTTAAAAGATGAGAGTTACTGTAAACATATGGAGAAATGGATAACCGAATTCTGGTTTAATAATAAGGGTAGCTCAAGTAGTGGTAACATCTGGGATGCTTTTAAAGCAAGGATAAGAGGTGAGACGATTAGTTTTACAACATTCCGACGGAAGAGTGAAAGAGAGAAGACCGAACAGCAGATGAATTCACTTCTGGCTGCAGAGGCAGAACTTAGTAGACTTATTATAGCGGGGAGCCCACTGGATCAAAAAATATTAGAAATAATGGTCTTAAAGAGTGATATTGCTGAAATGGTTACGAATAAAACGGCTGTAAATTATTTCGCAAAAAAGGAACAGGTGTTTGAATACAGCGAGAAGGTGGGTCATATTCTTGCTGTTAGAACTAGGCAGAAAACCAACGCTGGGGATATTAAAAGCATGGTAGATAATTTAGGAAATGTGATATTAGACTCTAATGGTATAAGGAATGAATTTTGGGAATACTATACAAACCTATATGATGGTGACAACAGGATGGGTATTGATGAAATAAGTGTTGAAATAAGAGACTATCTGGGAAATATCCAGCTTGATATGTTGGAAATGGAAGATCAGACTAAGCTGGATTCCGATATAACGTTAGAGGAAGTAACATCAGCATTATTAGAACTCCCATCCTCTAAAGCCGCAGGACCAGATCTCATTCCAATCGAATTTTACAAAACATTTTTCTCTTCTATAAGAGCAGAGTTACTAGATACTCTTTTACAAGCACAGAGGGAAGTGTCAGTCCCAGATTTCTGGGGGGGCACTGAGATTATTGTCATTCTAAAAAAGGGTAAGCCTCCTACAGTCCCAGGGTCGTATAGACCAATCGCCCTTATGAATGCGGACGTGAAATTATATTCCAAAATTCTGGCAACAAGGCTGTCCACCGTTATAGAAAAACTAGTTACATCAGAGCAACACGGATTTATCCCAGGAAAAGGCACCACTACACATGTTAGAACAGTGATCACTTGCTTTGATGCCATGGAGGTTATTGGCGGTCCTTTGGCAGCCTTATTCCTAGACGCCGAGAAGGCTTTTGATAGGGTCGCATGGTTATACTTGTGGGAAACAATGAAAGTATATGGTTTTGGCAATAAATTTATAAGGGCAATTCAGGTTTTATATAAGGCACCTACAGCCAGAATTAAAATAAACCGAGATTTAACTGCACCTGTACAAATTAAAAGAGGCACTAGGCAAGGTTGTCCTAGCTCTCCCCTCCTTTTTGCATTATATATGGATCCGTTTTTGCGTTATTTAAAATCTAACCCGAATATCCCTCCTCTTATATTAAACGGAGTGGAGGTTAATGTATTAGCGTATGCAGATGACGTTGCCATAATCACCCCAGACCCAGCCAAAGCAATGGAGGAGGTTGAGTTAGAGGCTAGTAAATTTGGCAGAATATCCGGGTACAAATTAAATAGCGCAAAAACACAAATTATTAAAAATACAATGGTTCAATATAATGATAATCGGGTGGTTCCTGCAGCAATGTATTTAGGAGTTGAGATATCATCTAACTTGGACACAGTGGTAGGACGGAATATTTCCCCTTTAATTAAGGACGTAAGTGCAGAGTTGGCCAGAATAGATAAGCTTAGGCTTACGCTAGTAGGACGTACAAATGTGATAAAAATGATTATTCTCCCTAAATTCCTTTATTTCTTTCGCACTATTCCTCTTTTGTTTGAATCAATTTGGTTTAATAAGTTAGAATCAATATTAAATAAATTTATATGGTCATATGGGAAAACTAGAAGGGCCTACAAGTTTATGACGTTACCAAGGGTTAGTGGAGGGTGGGGGGTCCCGGACTTCAGGCTATATTATTGGGCATCTGTACTACAATTCACTCAGGGTTTGCTGGGTGCAGGTAATTTAGAGTCGAATGTTAGATCCTTTTCGACAATGGTATACTCTATTGTAATGGGGGCAGATGCCGCAAACACTTTTCTAAATCATGCCGACTTCCTTTACTATAAACATACACGTTTTAAAACAGTCAAAGCTGCATATAACATCTGGATAGCAGTAGCAAAGAAATGTGGACTAGGAAGATACAACAGGTATACTAGAATGTATAGTAATAGGACACTACCCCCCTTGATCTTTTCTGATTCTATAATGGCGGAATGGGATATGCAAGGTATTAAAAAAATAGGGGATCTGATGGGGTTGGATGGGAATATCTTACAATTTTCAGATTTGATGGGAAAATATGACATTACAAGAAATAACTTTTTTAAGTATTTGCAAATCAGGAGTTTTCTGGGTAAGAAAAAAGGTGGAGAATGTGGATTTCGGAAGAGTAAACTTATGGAATCCCTAGCTCAGGGGGGAGAGTGTTCTATACGATTCTTTTATGCTAGCCTAGCAGAATTAAAAAAAGATGATACTGAGAAATTTGGAGATAAATGGGCAGGGAAACTAGGGGTACAGAGTCAATGTTTTTTGGATTCACTTGAGTTAGGATGTTCTGTGCTGTGTTCTGCTCTTCTTCAATCGCAGCATTTTAAAACTGTATATCAACTCTATCACACACCGGACCGCATTGCACAGTGGGGGGCGACTACAGGGACAACTTGTTTTCGTTGCAATGCTCCGGCAGCAGACAGTATCCATATCTTCGCACTCTGTCCCCAATTAGATAATTTACGAAAGGGTATTGAAGATTTTATGAGGCATACTCTTGGTGTAAATGAGATCCTAACACCAACTGTTATTATGCTAGGGGTTAGGGGGTATAGGGATGATAATATTGAATTTGTATTCCTAGCGATGGCAGTGTACAGATTATTAATTGCTAGAGCTTGGCGGGACCCTACCCCCCCCACAACACAACAATGGATTGCTTTGCTATTGGGGATATTTAACCTTGAAAAAGGTATATATGCCAGGAAGGGTAAAAGAGCAAGAAAATTGGGATTAAAAATTTGGAAACCTGTATATTGCTGGAAAGAGAGAGTAAGTGTATCCCTTGGTTAATAATTTGTAAGGCTTGTTCAAGTTCTCCACTTGTATGTGTGTTTTGTTTATAATTTTTTATACAGCAATTATTTGGGTTAAATTTTGCATTGTGATCTCTGCTTATATAAATGACAATTGTTGTATGGTGTGTGCCAACAAAATTTTAAATAAAAATTAAAAAAAAAAAAAAAAACTATTGTTGAAGCAACCAACATGCCCAAAACTCTCTTTTCTAAAGTCAAGGAACTGGCTGGCGCACACACTACAGCTGCTGCACCACCATTAAACACACAACAATGCCAGGCGTTAGCATGCTTTTTTTCTGAGAAAATTGACAAAATCATCTCAGACATTAAGGCAAAAATTCTATTTCAGAACCTTCCCCTCTTTCAGACTCAATACCCACTTTTTTGGGTGAAAATGTACTGGAATCCTGGCCTGCTCTTTCAATAGATAAACTGAAAGGAATCCTTAAAACTATTAAATCCGGCTCCCCCAGGGACCCCATCCCTATCAAAATCATTAAAAAACTGGATGACCACTCATTGGAGATCATTGCTAATCTCCTAAACTCATCCCTCGACCTAGCTACTGTCCCAGCCTTATGGAAGCATGCCATGGTGACACCCCTTCTGAAAAAGCCAACTGCAAACCCAGAAATACTGGCCAATTATAGACCTATATCTCTGCTCCCAGCTTTTTCTAAATGTCTAGAGAGACACGTACACTCTGCTTTAGCCACTTTTGCAGAAGAAAATTCTCTACTCCACTCTTCGCAATCTGGCTTCAGGGCTGGCTTCTCCACAGAAACCGCCCTGCTTGGTGTCACTGAACACATCAGAAAGCTTCTCGACCAAGGTCAGACGGTCGCGCTCGTGTTATTAGACCTAAGTGCGGCTTTCGACACCATCTCCCATGAAACTCTTATTAAAGAGCTATATACAAATGGTGTACGAGGAAAGGCTCTGGATTGGATCAGATCCTTCCTGGCTAATCGAACTTTCCAGATCGCATCTACACAAGCCGTCTCAGACACCCTACCTGCATCGCATGGAGTGCCTCAGGGGTCCATACTAAGCCCGTTATTTTTCAATATGTATATAAAACCTCTGGCCGACCTTGTTGAAAAATCAGGTTTAACACTTATGAACTACGCTGACGACTCCCAAATCATCTTCTCCCTATCTGAATCTTGTCCTCACTCCCCTTCGTTACTTAAGGAAGGACTATTAAAAATCTTGAACTGGATGACAAAAAAACAGTTAAAACTAAACGGCGACAAGACGGAAATACTGATTTTGGGAAAAGATCAAGATCTCTGGAATCCCGTACATTGGCCTGATCAGATGGGCGCCTTTCCTACCCCGGTGACCCACGCCCGAAACTTGGGCTTTATACTGGATAATTCCCTATCCATGAACAAACAGGCCAGTAAAGTAACCAGCCTATGTCTCACCATAGTTAAATGGTTGAGGAAGATCCTCTGGATGCTGCCTGTGTCAACGCAAAAGACCGTAGTCAATGCCCTTATCACATCTAGGCTTGACTACGGCAACATTCTGTACCTGGGCGCAAACAAATCTGTGATCGGACGACTACAGGTAGTGCAAAATGCAGCGGTCAGGCTACTCTGCAATATTCCGAAAAACTCCGGAGTTTCGAACCATCGTAGGAATCTTCATTGGCTTAGGATCGAAAGCAGAATCCGCTTTAAAGCCCTGAACTATATGTTCAGAATTAAAGCAGGTACAGCACCAAAATATCTCCAAACTCTTGCCTACCTCTATACGCCCAAGAGAAACCTCCGGTCGCAGACGGCAGCCTGTTTCTGCATACCAAGGTTCAAACGAGCAAGAACAGGTGGCAGATCCTTTGCCTATCTGGGACCCTCCCTTTGGAACACGCTCCCCCCCTGTATCCGAAAGGAAGGAAATTATCTTAGGTTCAGAAAGCTTGTTAAGACCTGGCTGTTTGAACAATAAACACTCAACAGCCACCTCCCTCTTTCTGCCCTCAAACTAGCTGTGTCTAGGCGCCGGGAAACCCTTTTTGGGTAGCTGTTGCGCCCTACAAATTGACAAAATAAATAAAATAAATAAATATTTGGAGGCTCGCCCGTTTTGCCGCGACCGGATTGGCCCGCTCGACTGGAGGAGCCGAGGAAGCGCTGAAGATCACCGCCGGGACCGGGAAGACTGACCTGACCTTGCCGAGGGATTAACCCAAGTGCTCCAGACCCCGGCCTGCCGTCTCTGCTCCCCGCTGCTCCTTGAAGGACGGAGAGCGGGCGGAGAGCATCCGGAGACCGGCCGGGCGGGAGCGCGAGTGAGCGCTCGACTGCGAGGTACGCCTGGGCGCCTGGACGGGAATCCCCCCTCCCAACAGTATCCCGGTGAGGCGCGCTAGAAACGCGGAGGGTCCCTGACGCTAGGGGCCGGGTCCCGTGGCATTTAACAACATTGGCATTGTTCTGACTGCTCGTTTTAAGAGCGTTTCAATCATAAAACATTGGCATATCTTTGTGCTGATTAGAGGGACTAGAGACTATATTCTTTGTTTTTGATAAAAAAGCTTCCTGATGACAACAAGTGCAACCATTAAGAATTAAGAGCAACATTTTTTTTTATGACAAAAATGATTATCGTGCAACTGCCTTATTTACATTGCTGATACTAGATAAAGTTATATATTTTTATAAAAATATACTTACCTGTGTGGTCTCAGTTTGTGGTGGATTGGGGATTATTGTTGTGTTGAGTGCAATTATTCTACACATTGCCTTGGGGATAAGCCTGCCTGCTCGCGCCAAGCTACCTAGAGGGAGAGCGGAGGTTATCTACTGTGTGTATTCCTTCACCCTGACTAGAAGCAAGGGTCCCTACTTGGTCTAAGGTACTTACCTCTGCCAACTAGAGACCCCAAGATCTAACATTGGTGGCAGCGGTGGAATTCTGAACTAATAATTGCACTTGACCTGCAGTGATCTCTTGTACATCACTAGTCTAGTTTAGCAGCACAAGTTGCGCAAGATTTTTTTCTTTTTGGTGAAACCTTTTGTTGAAAAGGTTAGGAAGCATCATGTCTGTGAAAGCGGCAAGCGTGAGAGTAGAATTGGAAGTGGAATTCGAAATTCAGGAGTTGTACAACTACAGAAAGGATATCCTGAAACAATTCTGCAAACAGCTTGGATGCCCAGTGAAGGGCAGCGCAAACAAGGAAGAGCTACAGAAAGCTCTGAGGGCCTGGTGGGAGGCCAAACATGTCTCAGAAGAAGCTACTGAAGTGGAAGGCGCACCGGAGAATGTTTTTTTGCTCAGTGATTTGCCAGCGTGGTCAGCATCTAAGGTTGGCAGCAACCACTCCAGTAGGGTTATTTCTCCAGAGAAGCTGGAGGATAATCAGAGAGCTAGGGCTCATGAGATTGAGCTTTTTAAACTCAAGGCCCAAGCAGAGGAGAGGAAACTACGCCTTGAAACTGAGAAGGCGGCGGAAGAGAGAAGACATGCTCTCGCTTTGGAGGAGAAGAAACTCCAATTGACTCATGAGAGGAACATGAGGGAGCTGGACATCAAAGAAAAACAAGGGGGGTCCAGCTCTAATGGTGGCAGCGCACAACCAGTACAGGCGGGTAAGGTATACATACCAAAGGATCTGGTACAGAATTATCAGAGGGGTGAGGATATTTATGCGTAGTTTAGAGCGTATGAACTAGCCCTAAAGATGAATGAAGTGCCTGAGAAAAGTTGGGGGGCAGGTTTATGGAAGCACTTTGAGGCCTCTGGGAGGGATGTCTTGGCACCCTTAGAAGCAACAGGTACTTTAGCCTACCCCTCCATGAAGGAGGCTTTGTGCCTCAGGTATGGGCTCACTGCAGAACAGTACCGCCAGAAGTTTAGGAACTTCAAGAAGCTTGATTCAAGTACTTGGGTGGAGTGTGTGAGTATGTACACGCGTGCACTGGAAGGTTGGATAAAGGGCAGCAAAGTTACTGATTATGTGGGGTTGTGTCACTTGATTAGTTGGGAGCACTTAAGTAGTTTATGTGTTCCAGAGCTGCGCCAGCATCTTTTAGACAGCAAGTTAACTGATCCCAGTGAGCTTGCTAAAGAGGCGGACCGCTGGACTAGTACCAGGGTCCACAAGGGGGTGGTAAGTACCCCAGCCAAGGGTGGACAGGGTCCCCAGCAGAAGAGTGGGGGGGACACGGGTAATCAAAAGGAGTCTTCTAAAGGGCCCCAAAATAGTTCCCAGGAGAAAGAGTCTCAACCCCCCAAGTCTAAGAAGTCCTGGCCCCATAAGGGCAAGCAGGACAACAGGCCCCCACCTACTTGCTATGCCTGTAGGGAGGTGGGGCACATTGCTCCCAAATGTCCAAAGAAACCTCCAGCACCCACTGGTGCTCCAACACCGGCATTAGCTAGTGTAGCTTTGGGAGGGGATTTGATTTCTAGTGGGGAGGAGGGGTTAGCAGTAATGACCCTTGTCTCTTTAGGAGACCAAGAGATGGCCCAGGAAACCTTGCTGCCCTTAAACACTAAGAAATATGGGCAGAAGGTGACCATCAATGGAAAAGAGATAGAAGCTCTGAGAGACACAGGGGCCAGTGTGACATCTGTCAGGTGTCAATGGGTGTCTGAGGAGCAGATCATTCCCAAGGTACTCCGTCCTGTGGTGGCAGCTGACAGTTCAGTGCGCCTCTGCAAGTTGGCACGTGTTCCATTTGAATGGGGAGGAGTCTCCGGTACATTGGAAGTTGTTGTAAGTGATGCCTTGCCTGTACATTGTCTATTAGGTAATGACCTGGAGAGCTCTCCATGGAAAGATGTAGAGCACAGGACTCACTTGGAAATGTTGGGCTTGCCTGCGTGGATCTGTGTGACCACACGTGCAATGGCAGCCAGTAAGGGTGGATTAGCAGAACTGGAGCCTGGAACAATGGCCCAGGGACCTGCCAAGAGAGGAAGGGGTAGAGGGCGCGGGAAACCAGCCCCCACTGTTCCCACGGTCCAGGAGGAAGCAGAACCTGAGGGGGATGCCCTGGAACCTACAGGGGAACAGGTGGCCGAACTAGGGGAATTGCCTGAGCTGTCCCAGTGGCAGCAAGATGGTGGTCCCTCCAGGGAGGAATTCTGCCTAGCTCAAAAGGAGTGCCCTTCCCTCATTGGTGTGCGGCAGCAGGCTGCAGACCAGGCAGCAGGCCTGGGGTCCAAGGAACATTTGATCTACTGGGAGGATGACTTACTTTATAGTGAGCCTAAGTTCGCTGAGCCCGGTGCAGCCCGTGTGCTGGTGGTACCCGAGCGCTTCAGGAACTTCCTACTGGGTCTGGCTCATGACGTGCCTCTCGCAGGACATCTGGGGCAAGACAAGACCTATTACAGGCTTGTGACCCACTTCTACTGGCCCCAGATGAAGAAGCACGTCGCTGCCTTTTGTAAGTCTTGCCAAACTTGTCAGGCCAGTGGCAAGAGCGGAGGGAAGTGCGTGGCACCCCTCCAACCCTTTCCTGTGGTGAGCACCCCTTTTGAGAGGGTGGTCATTGACATTGTGGGGCCCCTGGACCCCAAGACAGCCTTAGGCAACAGGTTTATCCTGGTCTTGGTGGACCATGCCACCCGATACCCTGAAGCAGCCCCTCTCAGGACAGTCACAGCCCCTGTGGTGGGCCGTGCCTTAATGGGGATCTTTTCCCGTGTGGGGTTCCCCAGAGAGGTGGTTTCTGACAGGGGTACAAACTTCATCTCTAGGTACATGAAGTCCCTGTGGGAGGTGTGTGGAGTGACATATAAGTTCACCACACCTTACCATCCTCGAGGAAATGTGTTGGTTGAAAGATTCAACCGCACCCTGAAGGGCATGATTATGGGCCTAGAGGAGCCCATGAGGCGGAAGTGGGACGTCTTGTTACCATCCCTGTTATTTGCATACAGGGAGGTGCCTCAGAAATCCTTAGGGTTCAGCCCCTTTGAGTTACTGTATGGCCACCCTGTCAGAGGACCTCTCACTCTGGTGAAGGAGGGGTGGGAGAAACCCCGTGGGAAAACCCCTCAGGATGTGTTCAGCTACGTGCTGGCCATCCGCAATCAGACAAAGCGCTTCAGGAAGCTCGCTCAAGAGAACCTGGAGGCTAGCCAGGAGGAAATGAAGAGATGGTATGATCAGAACACCTCTATTGTGGAGTTCCAACCTGGGCAGAAAGTGTGGGTGATGGAGCCAGTGGAGCCTTGTGCGCTCCGTGACAAGTGGTCTGGGCCATATGAGGTGGTGGAGCGCAAGAGCGAGGTTACCTACTTGGTTAACCTGAAGACTCCCAGGCAGCCCCTGAGGGTGTTGCATGTAAACCGCCTCAAACCCCACTTTGAGAGGTCAGCAGTGACTTTGCTCATGGCTACAGATGCAGGAGGGGAGGAGGATAGTGATCCTCTCCCTGACCTCCTGGCAACCAAGGAGCAAGATGGGTCAGTTGATGGGGTGATACTCTCACCCACCCTGACCCCAGAGCAGCAACAGGACTGTCGCCAAGTCTTGGGTCAGTTCGCCCCCCTGTTTTCCCTGACCCCAGGTGTCACTGACTGGTGTGTCCACGATGTGGACACTGGTGACAACCTGCCTGTGAAACAGAAGTTTTACAGAGTGGCTGACAAGGTCAGGGCTAGCATCAAAGAAGAGGTTTCTAAGATGTTAGCGCTAGGGGTCATTGAGCCCTCCAGCAGCCCCTGGGCTAGCCCAGTGGTCTTAGTGCCTAAGAAATCTGCTACACCTGGTGGCCCCCAGGAACTCAGTTTCTGCGTGGACTACCGTGGGCTCAATGCGGTCACCAAGACTGACGCGCACCCCATCCCCAGAGCTGATGAGCTGGTGGATCGGTTGGGAGCTGCCCGGTACCTGAGCACCTTTGATTTGACTTCAGGTTACTGGCAGATTGCCTTAACTGAGGGGGCCAAGGAAAGATCAGCATTTTCAACACCAGAGGGGCACTTCCAGTTTCGTGTCATGCCCTTTGGGTTGAAAAATGCCCCTGCCACATTCCAGAGACTGGTCAACCAGGTATTAGCAGGGCTGGAGGAATTCAGCGCAGCATACCTGGATGACATTGCTGTGTTCAGCTCCACTTGAGAGGAACACTTGCAACACCTCTGCGCAGTGTTGAAGGCTCTGCAGAAGGCAGGCCTCACCATCAAGGCCAGTAAGTGCCAGATAGGGCAGGGATCTGTGGTGTACTTGGGACACCAGGTGGGGAGCGGCCAGGTGGCGCCCCTACAGGCGAAGATTGATACCATTCTGGCTTGGGAACCCCCCAAGACCCAGACTGAGGTGAGAGCCTTTTTAGGTCTCACCGGGTATTACAGACGGTTTGTCAAAGGTTATGGCACCATTGTAGCCCCTTTGACAGAGCTGACATCTAGAAATCAGCCCAGGAAAGTGAATTGGACTGAGGCCTGTCTAACTGCTTTTGACACCCTCAAAACTGCCATGTGCACAGCACCGGTGCTTAAGGCACCTGACTTTTCAAGTGAGTTCATTGTGCAAACTGACGCTTCAGAGCAAGGCGTGGGAGCAGTACTCTCACAGATCAATGAGGAGGGCGAAGACCAACCAGTGGCTTTCATTAGTAGGATGCTACTCCCCAGGGAACAGAGATGGAGTGCAATTGAAAGGGAAGCTTTCGCTGTGGTCTGGGCTCTGAAGAAGCTGAGGCCCTACCTGTTTGGGACTCACTTCCGTGTTCAGACCGACCACAGGCCCCTCAGATGGTTAATGCATATGAGGGGTGAGAATCCAAAACTGTTGAGGTGGTCCATTTCCCTACAGGGGATGGACTTCACGGTGGAGCACCGCCCTGGTACAGAACACGCCAATGCTGATGGTCTGTCCAGATTCTTCCGCCTTAGTGATGAGGACTCCCAAGAGGTTGGGTAGTTCTCCCCACTTTCAGCTGGAGGGGACACGTGTTAGACCTCACATCCTTGGCGTGGTTTTTCCCCCATCTTTTTGCCTCTGACTCATGTATTTTTGATGCTGTGCTGGATTTCGTTTTTGCTGGTTTAGATGCTTTGGACCCTCTGCCACTGCTGATCAGTGTCAGAGGGTAAGTGCTCCCTCTGTAAATTGTCATATTGATTGGGTATACCTGATTGGCATATTTGTATCACCATGAAGTCCCTAGTAAAGTGCACTGTGTGTGCCAGGGCTGGTGATGACAGATGCTACTAGTGGGCCTGCAGCGCAGATTGCGCCACCCACATGAGTAGCCCTAAAATGATGTCTCAGGCCTGCCAGCGCAGGGCCTGTGTGCAGTCAGTGGACTGCCATGTCCGCCTGGCCAGTGTCCCCACTGGCTGGGCCTAACCCTTCCCTGTCTGTGCACACCAGTCACCCCTATGGAAGGCTCAAGGTACCCCCCTGGGCAGGGTGCAGTGCATGGATAAGGTAGAGCATGTACTAGTGCAGGTAACATGCTCTGGTAGTGAGCAGCAGCCATTTTGTGTGCTCACTGCTGTAAGCCTATCTTGCTCCATAGAGTAACATGGGGGAGGCTGGTCCCATTGGATCCCAGCCTATCTTCCCATAGGAACAAGATGGGACATAAGTGAAAGATATCCCTGAACTCAGAATTTAATAACACATCTTTTAGTAAAGGTTGTTTTTAAATTCTGTGTTTGAGAATGGCACTTTTAGAAAATGGCTGTTCTCTTGTCTAAACCTTTCTGTGTGCCTGGGACTGTTTGTGGATTGACTGTCTGGGTTGAGGATGACAGGGTCTGCAGAGCCCCAGGGGGTTATCTGAGCCAGCCCCGTGGATGAAAGGCAGCATCTGCTGCCAGGGAAGTGGGAGGAGATAGCACCTGATAGTGAAGGGCTATGCCTGCCTAACCTCAAAGCTGGCTCCACCTCCTGCTGGGCGACTGTCACCTCTGTCCCTGGGACAGGGAGGAAGAAGGAAACCAGAAACACCCAAGACCCCAAGAACTGGTTTGGACCGGGCTCAGGGCCCCCTTTGCACAAAGACTTCAAAAGACTTCAAAGGACTTCAAAGCCTTTTTGGGGTATAAGAGAAGGACCCCTGACTACAGATTTTTAGATTCTACAATCAAGAGGAACCTCTGCCAGAAGAAGGACCGCTGAAGGAGCTGATGGAAGATTGCCTTGGTGTGTGCTTTAAGGGCTGACCTATCCTGCTGTCCAACTGAAGGAGAGGAGAAGAAAGGGACTTTGCTGTGTGCTGTGACCCTGCCTGCTTGAACTAAAAAGACTTTGCTGTGTGCTGTGTCTACAACTTGAATCTCCAAGGGCCTGAGAAGAGCTGGCCCCCTGTCTGCAACCCAGGAACATAAAGGTTGCCCAAGGACCACAAGAATCTGCTGTGTCCCCTGAAGCTGCTGTGGGCTGAAGAGATCGTGAAGCCCTGCTGTTTGCCTGACCGTCGGCCCTCTGTTTGGCTGGAGGGTGCCGCGCTGTGCATTGCCTGCCCAACCGGCTGCTGTGCCGTGCTGTGAGGCCGCCGTGTTCATCGACACGTGTTATGTGCAGACCGAAGGTTTGTGGGCCTTCCCCGAGCAGAGCGCACTAAAGCGACCTGTGTGCAGCTTCACCATCGCGACCCGGGGTCAGTAAACCCCCGACGAAGTGCCCCGTACCTTGCTGGTACCAATGCGACTGAGAACGAGCCCGCTGCTCTCCGATTGGACGAGAGAGCCGAGCCCCCTCACCAACGCCGCGACGGGATTGGCCCGTGCGGCGTAGCGTCACCACTGTTGCCGTGTGGTGATTGGCTAGTGAGAAGAGTGTCATCGCAGGCTTGACCCGGGAGCCGCACTGCCATTGGCTGACTCCCGGGTGCTTTGGAGGCTCGCCCGTTTTGCCGCGACCGGATTGGCCCGCTCGACTGGAGGAGCCGAGGAAGCGCTGAAGATCACCGCCGGGACCGGGAAGACTGACCTGACCTCGCCGAGGGATTAACCCAAGTGCTCCAGACCCCGGCCTGCCGTCTCTGCTCCCCGCTGCTCCTTGAAGGACGGAGAGCGGGCGAAGAGCATCCGGAGACCGGCCGGGCGGGAGCGCGAGTGAGCACTCGACCTTGAGGTACGCCTGGGCGCCTGGAAGGGAATCCCCCCTCATAACAGTATCCCGGTGAGGCGCGCTAGAAACGCGGAGGGTCCCTGACGCTAGGGGCCGGGACCGTGGCATTTAACAACATTGGCATTGTTCTGACTGCTCGTTTTAAGAGCGTTTCAATCATAAAACATTGGCATATCTTTGTGCTGATTAGAGGGACTAGAGACTATATTCTTTGTTTTTGATAAAGAAGCTTCCTGATGACAACAAGTGCAACCATTAAGAATTAAGAGCAACATTTTTTTTAATGACAAAAATGATTATCGTGCAACTGCCTTATTTACATTGCTGATACTAGATAAAGGTATATATTTTTATAAAAATATACTTACCTGTGTGGTCTCAGTTTGTGGTGGATTGGGGATTATTGTTGTGTTGAGTGCAATTATTCTACACATTGCCTTGGGGATAAGCCTGCCTGCTCACGCCAAGCTACCTAGAGGGAGAGCGGAGGTTATCTACTGTGTGTATTCCTTCACCCTAACTAGAAGCAAGGGTCCCTACTTGGTCTAAGGTACTTACCTCTGCCAACTAGAGACCCCCAGATCTAACAAGGCCATAAACGGTTTTCCTTAATAATACTATCTCTATCCTATGACAAGAGCCTTTGACGTCAAATCTTGTTAATCGAGAAAGGGGGGTGACCCTGTTTGCGAATGATTCCAATAGACAGGATGAGCTGCTGGTCCTTGTTTTCTTGTGAAAAGACGCAAAGAAAATGATGTGTGTGGCGGGCAGCTATTCAATCCTCACGGGTTGCTGACAACCGGTAGTTGCGGAGCCAAACGGAACCGTCCCGGTGGGTTCACCACACCCTGAGTAATTTTACTGCCCTCCAGAGCAGGCGCAGTGGAGCTTTGGCATAATCATCCTGCTGCTGAGCCTCTATTAAGTGGCCTGTTTCGCTTGCGTCCATCACCTACTGATGACTTTCTTTCACCGCCTCGCGGGGCACGGAGGCTAGTGGACGTTCGTCAGGACTGTTTGCAGGGCTGAAGACTTTTTAAGGATGGAGCCGCCTTCAGTCTCTAGTCCTTCGGAGTCTTTGCTGGATATTCTCCACCAAGGTGCGGGGAACGTGGAACCATTGTTACCTTTTGCAGAGTCATTGTTTGACATCTTTCTCGGAACGTGGGCACTGCCCTCCTCGGGGGACCACCTGGATTGTGCTGTGGCACATCGGCCGGCTCCCACTGACCCCGCCTGTTCATCCCTCCATCTTGGAGCTGGAGGACTTGTGCTTCAGGCAGCTCTCTGTGACTTCTGTTCCGTTACATCCTCCCACTCGGGAGTCTCGGTGGTTGGAGTCATATGGCCTTGATGTGTTTGCATCCGCCAGCTTAAGACTCTGGTCCCTCAACATGTTGTGTGTATTTGCTCAGCCTACATTTGCCCTTTGGGACGCTTTTGACCGGCTCCTCCCCTCCTTGCCGGGGATGTCTTGTGCCGATCTGGCCCGCCTAACTGAGTGATGGCCATGATATGGCGCACTTTTCAATTCGGTCTGCCATGGACACCACGGACACTGAGGGTCATACTATAGTCGGTTGCCATACTCCGCCACGCGTGGTTGCGTGATGGCGTTTTCCCAGAGCATGTTAAGGTGCGGTTTCAAAAGATATACCATTTAATGGGGTTACATATATATCTTTTCTGTTACCTGTCGTGGGCCTCAGATGTTCTGTGTTGTGTGGCTGCTCAGCTGTGTTGTTTATTTATTCTGGTACAGCTGGTTAAGCTGTGTTTACCTTTCTTTTGAGCCTCTGCCTACAAGCTTGTCTCAAGAGGGACCCTTCTTTTGTAGGGTTGTGCCTTACCCTAAATGGGGTATTTGTTGGCAATCATATTGCTACTCTTCTTTGCCCAGGAACTTTGGCTCAAGCTAGCTCTTCCTACTATTCGATATCTCCTCTGGTGAGTTCCATTGGATTGGTTTCTCTCCAAGGGTTACCATTGGTTGTCTACGGTTGGTCCGTAATACATTCCTGCCTCCATAGGGGGTTTTGTCTCCCTGGCATGTTCCTACAACCTTGCTGTGCACATCTTGCCTGTCTATCGGTGGACATGCGCCCCGGGGTGGGAGGCAGGTCTTCCCTGGAACGGTCTCTGGCTTCTTGCTTTTTGCAGGACACTGGATCCGGTTTGTCCCTTCCTGTCATGTGTATATTCCTAGTTCTCAAGGAGTGGCTCTCTGTCTCCGGATCCTTGCTCCACCTCTGATGTTTTTCTGGGTGTGAGCTCTTACTTGCATTATGGCACAGGTGCTTCCTTAGGTGGCGTTATTGTGTGTGTATTCTTTTCGACGTTCTCCCTTTTGGTAGACGCTGTTGGTCTTTAGCGGTGTCCGCTTTGGCGCCAGGCGTCTGTCTGTACCTTCTTTCTATCCTTTATGGGCAGTCTTGTGGTGTATGCTTCTGCTGTCTCACGGGAGACCAGGATTCTTCCCCCTCAGGGACCTGTTTTTTTTCCTGCATTCTTAACTGTAATGCAGCACACTGGTGCCGTGGTGCTGCTTCCATTACTCCCCTATTTAGGATTTAGTCACTCCACGTACGGGTGTCAACATTCCTATCTCTTGTCTGTATATCATAGATTCTACACACCACTGGGGTGCGCTCATACTAAGTCTTTTTTGCCTTAGTGTCAGACATCCTTGCTTACTCTTTCCGTCGAGATAGTGTTGTCTGTGTGTTAATAGCCTTGCAGGTTATCTACTCACAGTGGTGCCTTTTAATTCGTTTGGCTGCATGCCTACCTCCTGAGCTTTTACTCTAATGGTGGGTCCTCTGTCTCTGTTAGCACTAGGCTCTGGGCTGTGCCCTGCACTGTTGTCACATGTCCTAGGCAATACGCATTAAGGTGTTTTTTCTTCCACCCAAGGTCCTCATGCTGCGGCTCCGGTTCTTGGGCGGATAGTCTCCTGACGGTCCTATTTCTTGTGGCTTCCACTGTGGTGTGTGTTCAGGCTGTATGCTCTGCCGTTGTCATCTTGTTTTGACCCTTGGTACTTCGTTCCTCTTGGGTTATAGAGACCGATGCCTGGATCCTTCTATGAAGGACTTGCTGCATTGTTTCTTACGTTGGCACTGAACTTTCTAGTTCTGTTTTCCTTTAGTCTATGTCTGGGCGAGAGAGGTTTCACACCATCCCACGTCGGATTTGATGTCTTTACCATCCCTTGTTCATGCTCCTTAAGGTGGGTCATGGGTCTCATGCCTGTTGTCCTGGTATTGCAGTTTCCACCGTTTTTTCGTCAGCCTCCTGACGAATATGTTCTCTTGGAACTTGGTGGTTGTTTCCCAGACCCTCCTCCTATGGGGTATGGCTTTGGTATCCATTTTAAGTTAAGGAATCTGCGGCTAGATGTTTCTATCAGATGGAAGTGTTATTTACCTTCGGTAACGATATTTCTGGTAGTGACACAGTCTAGTTGCAAATTCCTTAACTCCCGCCCATACTCCCCGCTCTGCAAAGACCTTTACATACGGTGTCTTTCCACCTAGCCTCCCTCTTTCTATTGGCCTTGGTCTTCCTGGGGTGTGCTCTCGCACCTCACTCTGGGGTATGGTGTGTTGTTTTATGCGGGGCCCTTCGGACTCCCTCCGTCCTAGTGTTTGGTGGCGTGCTCTCGCAACCTTCCTTTGGCAGCTTTCGAGCCCTTTGGCTCTCCACTCCGTCCACGTTTTAAGGTGGTTCAGGTCTATACTTTTTACTACCTTCACGGCTTGGCAATCTGTTGGGCCCTTGCTCGCAGCAAGTACTCTGAGCTCCCTTCAGCCCCTCTGGGGACTGGGTGCTTTTTCAGTGATTTTATTCTTTTTTTAACACATACTGTTTCTGTGCTATTGCAGTTTGTTGCACGGCTCCCCATTGTGGCGGAGAACACTTACCTGTAGAAAACTGACGTCGGCATGCCGGGAGGGGCTTATATGGCTCCATTGACTCACTTCCGTGGACGACGTCAGGACAGAGCCGGGCGACACCGCCTCCCGGCATGCAGAGGTATTGCTGGGGAAAAGAGATTTTCCGGATCCAGTCTGACACCCGGGAAGATATTCCAAGTTAAGGAATCTGCGGCTAGACTGTGTCTCTACGAGATATAACATTACCGAAGGTAAGTAACTCTTCCCTCCAGCTTCAAAGTGAGAGGATTTATGTGACAGTCCTCCTGTGAAAGGAATTTATTTTTCTACCACACAGCAAAATGTAAATGTCTTTAAATGTAGACTTTTCAGAATTAGGAATGTACAAATGAACCCTTTTAGTGAAATTCTGAAGTGTATTGGAAACAAATATTTTAATACGATCAAAAGAAACAAATCAATACACTAGCTGATGACATTTCCACACATTATTGTTTGTGCGCTGTATGCTTTTATCAGTAAAACTGTATGTCTGTGTAAATGTAATCGTCAATTCAATTGAAAATGTGTTGACTGTGCTTGCAGTGCACTACCATACCAGGCATACTCCACTCCACTCTACCCTGCTGTACTCCACTCTATGCCACAGCACTCTACTCTGAAAGTATACTGTACACCACTATACTCCACTCTTTGCCACTCCACTCTGCAACCATAATCTACTCACTGTACTCACACTCTACTCTGCTCCACTCTACTCTGCACCACTCTGCGCCATTCTCTGTAATGGCATTGTATTGTACGCCTCTCTACAGTATGCCAATGCACTCTATGCCAGTTCACTTTATACCACTCTTGTCAAAAAAAGTGCATGATACATCACGCCACTGTATGCCAATCTACTCTTCACAACTGCATTCTACCCCACTGCAGCACTTTATGCCACTCTACACCATTGCACTCTGTCTTTCTACTCTACACCACTGCAGTCTATGCCACTCTGCTCTGCAACAATGCTCTCTGCCACTGCACTCTACTCTGCATACCGTAACACTTTGTGTCACTCTACTCTGCATCACCCCACTATGGCACTGAACTTTATGCCACTGCACTTTACACCACTGCACTCTACACCACTCTACTCTGCAGCACTCCATTGTAAGCCACTGCTCTCTACACCACTGCACTCTACGCCACTCTAGGCCACTTTAGTCTACTCTGCACCACTCTATCCTGCACCATTCCACTCTACGCCACTTCACTCTGGTAAATGCCACTGAATTCTACGCCACTCTACTACACTCTATGCCTATACACTCTACATCATCCCATTTCACTACACTCTGTGCAACTGCACTATACCCTGCGCCACTGTACTCTATGCCACTCTAAACCACTGCATTGTATGCCAGTGCACTCTACATGACTTGTCTCAAAACCACTGTACTTCTCTTCCAGGGGATCCTCATCAATAGTCATAAGCAGTTGAAGATCACCCGCCCATGCGCGGGGACCCCGGAAAATATATAAAAATATATGTGAAAACATATATATAGCTCTATATATATAAAAACATCAATGCAACCTTTCATACACCACATGCTGAGCAACACTGTAACATTTATCTTTGCACACATGCAAAAACAAAGCAGGAAAACAAAGGACATTTGAACTGCTTTTAAAGCTCAGTAGAAACCAAAATCCTGCAAAGAGAAAAGCAGGCATTGACAGCTCATTGGCTGCATTGTAACACCACTAGTATAGGCAACGGTCAACGTTGAGGCGACGTTGAGGAAAGACTCGTCGTCAAAACCTCAGATGAAGTATTCAAGACTATGCTCAGCGTAGAGACAAAGATCCCCTACGACATTAAGAAGACCTTCAACGTCGAGACAAATTCTCTGTTGGGGCCCACGAGACGCTCAACATAGAGAACGAGATCGATGAGGTTGAAGGGTTCAACGTCAAGAAGAATTTCTCCGTCACTCTCTCCTCACTTAACGCTGAGTCATGGTACTCCGAGGGATATTCATCTTCCGGCGTCAAAACGTAAATCTCCGTCGTCGGAGTACTGGTTAACGTTGAGACAGAAAGAATCTGCACGGTCGGCGTCGAAACCAAGATCTCGGTCAAATGACTCGATGGTCCATGGGCCGCATAGCCGCTCGACGTCGAGGCATTGATCATCGACATCGCATCATTCCTCAAGAAACCGTCCATTTCTAAAGACTTCTCAGAACCTTCAGTTTCAGCTGCAGGTTCACCACAAGTGATCTCAACGTTGAGACGCTCATCTTCTCCGTCTCCAGAGCTGCAGCCACAGAAATCCCCGCAGATCATAGCTTCACTGGAGCAAGGACAAAATCTCCTTCTGTTCACCTCTTTCCCAGATGGCTTCTACCAGTCCATTATTGGCAGAAAGAACCTACAGCACTGGTGCAACTACCTATTGACTACTCAAGTAGGCTATGTAGATCAACTCTGGCACTGTTGGTGCAAGCTGTTGACCGGTCACCTACCACTCCACCTAGAGATCGCCATAGAGAGTCACCTACAGGTAGATTTTCTCATGGTCATCATAAAAGACGAAGGTCTCCTTCTTGGACATCCTCCTCGACCCACTCTTCCAAGAGGGATTATTCTTCTACTCTCACAGATAGTCCACCCTCTAGAGTATCACGTATTGATGACATCAATACTTTTCATGATGTCCTCTCAAGAGGAGCGCAGAAGCTTAATATAGTGATGTCCACGCCTCAGGCATCCACATCGGTTATATTTGAAAGTCTGCACCAAAGGTCTGCGTCTAGACCTTTACTACTACTGATGCCTGGTCTCCTTCAACCAGTCATGGACATTTTTCTTACCCAAGCATCTATAAAGACAGCTCCTGTGAGAATTCTAAAAAAATACAAACCAGCAGAATAGGATCCCTTATTCCTGAGGTGAGACCTTCCATCGGATACGGTGATTATCGCAGCAGCGAAGAAAACACCTGCAGTCTCCTTTTCATCGTCAGTTCCTCCGGACAAGTAGAGTAGAGCCCAGGATTCTTGGTGTAGAAAGGCATGCGGTTCTGCAGCGGATTCTTAAAAGTGTCTAGTGCTGCAGCCCTGTTGGGCCGATACAATAGAGCATTGTGGGACTCACTAGAACATTTTTTTTTAAAACTACCAAAAGAGGATCGTCAAGAGTTTACGGAGATTCTCCGGGAAGGGGCAATAGTGGCCAATAAAATGATCAGTGCAGTAACTGATGGGGCTTCTCTAGCTGCACATTAATATTTGCATGGGATATGCTCAAGAAGATTTTCCTGGTTGGGTCTTACGGCTTTAAAACCGGAAGCCTAGCAACGCATCATGAATCTGCTTCTCTCTGGTAATTCTCTATTCCGTTCCCACACTGACAAAGAGATGGCCAAAATGAAGACTGACCTAGACACACTTAAAGACGTAGTATTGAAGAAGAAAGAGTTAGAGTTGGTACAGGCCTTACAATAGCAATGCCTAACATCAGAGGGTTCAAACCCCTCAATGGTTGCAGAGGCAGTACCACCAATCCAAATTCCATTATCAAGGACGTAGACTCTCCAGAGGTAGAGGAGCACACCAATCCTCTATAACAGCCCAAAACACTGGCAAATAATGAGTTTGCGCTTTCTCTGACGCAGTTGCTCACTCCAGTGGGAGGAAGTATCTCAGGACATGTAGAAGAGTGGTGTAACATAACCAACGATCAGTGGGTGCCTAATATACTAAAGAAGGGGTATGCACTAAGTGTCCGTGCACCCCTGAAGAGCATTCTTCTAGTAAAGACAAATCTTCACAAACTAAAATTGTTGCATCGGGATGTTTCTATCCTTCTACAGAAATTGGCCTTAGAAGAGGTTCCTCCATTACAACGAGGAAAAGGGGCATACTCCAGATACTTCCTAGTTCCAAAGAAGGATCAAAAGCAAAGTTTCAGTATTCTGCATCTTCGCTCACTCAACAAGGGCATCCAGAAAGAAAAATTTTGTATGTTGGTGCTTCATCAAATATACCCACATCTTCAGAAAGGGGTTTGGATGTGTTTAATAGACCTCCAAGATCCGTACTTCCACGTCCCGATTGCACCACAACACCGGAAGTTCCTGCCCTTCATGGTGGACTCTAAACATCATCAGTACAGAGTTCTACCATTCTGCCTGAAATCTGCAAAGTGCGTATTCACAAAATGCATGGCAGTGGTAGCCGCAGCTTTACATTGCCAAGGCCTGTTCGTATATCCATATCTAGACAACTGGCTACTTAAAGGTTCGTCTCCCCAAATGATGAAGAACCATTACCGGATCTGCCTGAACTTACTGCACCGCTTGAGCCTTCATGTAAATATGGAGAAATCCGCCTACTCAAAGAATTCATTATCTAGGGGCTATCCTGGACTCTAGCGCAGGAAAAGTGTTTCCTTCGGAGGAGAGACTGTTATCATTAATCAAACAGAAAATCAATCTCCTCCTTAAAGTGCATCAACCATCAGTTCAACAAGGTGCGTCACTTCTAGGGTCGATGGCATCTTGCATTTTCTTGTCCCAAACTCCAGGTTGAGAGTGAGACCTCTACAGCAGGATTTAGGTGACAAATGGAAACCAACCTTCAGGACGTTGGGAGGACTGCATTCTTCTTTCTCAATCAGCGAGAACGTCCGATCTCTTGTGGACTCGTCCGAAAAACCTCATAGTAGGAGTCCATTTCTATCAACCTCTTCCAACACAATCCTTGATCACAGATGCCTCACTTCAAGTATGGGGAGCCCACATGGGTTGTCTACAGGTTCAGGGCAAGTGTCGAGCAAAGAACAAACCTATCATATAAACATGCTGGAACTGCGGACAGTTCACTTAGCTCTCAAAGCATTCCATCCATCGATTCAGCTCGATCGATATTAATACAAACTGAAAACACGACCACCGTGTATTACCTAAAAAAGCAGGGAGGAACTCACTCTTGCCCACTGTCCCTGGAATCTCAGGCGATTTGGCCCTGACTTTTGGCCAGACCACTCTCAATCACAGCAGTCCATCTGCCAGGAGAAAAGAACTTTCAGGCGGACGCTATAAATCAACACTTCGAAGAGCAGCAAAACTGGGTGCTAAACTACGAATTGGTGGTGGACATTTTTCATCGATGGGGTCGTCCATCCATCGATCTCTTTGCAGACGAACTAAACAAAAATTGCCAATCCTTTACGTCAAGATTTTACTGACCAGGATCCAGAGGCAATGCCCTTTTGATCGTCTGGTCTGGAACATTTGCGTACGCTTTTCTGCCTCTTCCTTTCATTCTGAAGGTGGGTAACCAAGCTCATTCGCTCGAGGATGAAAATTATCGTAATAGCACTGGACTGGCCACGTCAATGGTGGTATCCAGACCTGTTGCAGCTTTCAAAGTGTCCACACAGGAAGCTTCCTTGCAGACCTTACCTTCTGACCAAAATGAACGGGAAGATCTTTCATCCCAACCTTCCCTCGCTGAACTTGGCAGCATGGCTCCTGAGTTCCTGCAATACGGCCACCTGAATCTCCCTCAGGACTGTATGAACATTTTGAGGGAGTCAAAAAAAAAACGTCCACAAGAAACTCTTACTCTTTTCAGTGGAAGAGATTTTACTTGTGATGTATGCATAATGGTTTTCACCTTACTGGTGGGCATGAGGAGGTAATCTTGCCTCATCTTCTACATTTGGCAAAATCAGGTTTTAAAGTATCCCTCCTTAAAAGTTCACTTGGCGGCCATTACAGCCTACAGAAAGTCACCTGGTCAACCTTCTTTCTTTCAGCTCCAGGTGGTGAAGGATTTCCTTCAGGGTTTGAA
This sequence comes from Lissotriton vulgaris, assembly GCF_964263255.1. NCBI lineage: Eukaryota > Metazoa > Chordata > Amphibia > Caudata > Salamandridae > Lissotriton > Lissotriton vulgaris. Next base: position 92,760,276 of record NC_141694.1, read on the forward strand.
GAAAGTGTTCCCCCCAGTCCGACCTCCTTTCCCTCCTGGGGAGTTGAATCTGGTTCTGTCAAAACTGATGTGTCCTCCTTTTTAACCCATTCATAAAGCCACCCTGCAGCACCTTAGGAAAGTCGCTTTTTAGTGGCTATTACTTCAGCACATAGAGTACGTGAAATCCAACACTCTTTTCCAAGGAGACGTACACGGTTTTCCACCACAACCAAGGGGTTTTGAGGACTCACCCCACTTTCCTTCCAAAGGTGGTGTCTGACTTCCATGTCAATCAAACAATTTTTCTACCTTCTTTCTTTGCCAATTCTGCTACACCAGCAGAAAGATTTCTTCATCCCCTAGACCTTAAAAGGGTTCTCAAATTCTATTTGGATAAAACAAAGGATAGTGTCCTGTATTAAGCTGGCATATCTGAAAGAGACATGTTAGTGATAGATTCCTTACCTTAGAATATCCCCAGACGTCAGACTGGATCCGGAAAGTTTTTGTAAGGAGTACACCTGCGCATCAGTAGGCGTCGTCGTGTGGCTGCACATACGTGGCTGGCGTCGTAGCCACCAAGATGACGTCGGAGCTACTTAGACGTTCCCTGACGTCAGTTCTTTCTTTTTCCGCTCCAGCAAGTGCAGATCCGAGAGTGAGCGGTACTCCTAGTTAATATTTTAACTTGGTTTCTGAGAACTTGTTTCTCTTGTTTTGTCGAGTACTCTACTCCTGGTGCAGTAGGGATGTCCGGGTTTAAGTCCTGTAGGACCTGCCGTCAGAACATGTCGGTGTCGGATCCACACGACGTGTGACTCTTCTTCTTGGAGCACGCCCATGACCCCGAGGCGTGCCCCTGATTGTCGGGCCATGGTGCCGAAAGCTTCGCAGGAGTGTTCCCCTAAAGTTGTTGGAGGCCCCGCAATCGGTTCCGCTCCGATCAAGGTGCCGCTCTCGTGGGAGGTCGAGGGACCAGTCGCGGAGCCGACACCATCGTTCGTCGGAATCAGGGACAGGTAAGTCATGGCGCCATAAGAAGTCGAAGAAGCGATGACGCTCTTAGTCTACCCCTCACCGGTAGCGGGATGCAGTGGAGGGGGTGGGTGGTCACTCCCCCCGGCTCCGATGGAGCCTCCTTCATTGCCTGCGGCCTACCCGCCTTTCCCGGGCCCGCACGTGACTCCTCAAGAAATACAGGTCTTCCTGTCGGCCATGGGCCATCTGTTTGCGTTGGGTGGTTCTGGCCAGTGCCGCCGTCTTTAACCCTGGCTACGCCGGCGTGATACCCTGCGGCGCTGCTGGCTCCGTCCTCGGCACCCCCTCCGGCGTCAGGACCCGGCGCCTGACACAGCGGTGTTGCCTATGGGGCCGGACTACATTGATCCTGGATTGGTCTATTATCCCAGATTCCGATTCCCGGTGGCGAGTTTATTCCCTTTTCCCAGGCACCTCACCAAAAGGCTGGTGGACGAAGGGGAGTACTGGGAGGGGTCTGAGGACCCTCTTGCAGCTCAATGCGAGGATGAAAGGAGTGGGAGGGTGATATGAAAGGTCCAGGCGAACTGGATTTCTCTCCACTCCCTGGTACACTGTCCCCTACCTCCGTGGCTACGGAGGAGGTTGGGCCTTTTTCGGTGGTGTTGCGTAGGGCGCTGAGGCTCTTAACTTCAAGCTCTCTTCTGTACCTATCAGGACCAATCTGACTGAAGTGCTACAGCCAGCTGCCTCCTCTGCAGAGCCGCTTCTGCCCTTTAACAACACGCTTACAGATATTCTGTTGAGCACCTGGACCAAGCCGAACACAGGGGTTCCTGTGGATAAAGGTGTGGCATGGCGCCATCGCCTTGCTCCGGGTGACCCCAGGTTTCTCACGCAACACCAGACGCCTGAGAGTCTGGTTGTCCAGGCCTCTGCCTCTCCGCCCGCATTCCCTTCCGCTCCTCTGGACAAGGAATCTAAGAAGCTGGAGCTGTTTGGGAAAAAGATTTTCACCTCTGTCAGTTCCGGCTACCGGGCGGTGAATACTGCGCACCTGTTGTGTCACTATTCCCATTCTGCGTGGGACACTGTAGCACAGGTGCTTCCTCGGTGTCCTGTGGAAGCTCGGGCGGTGCTCTCCCAAGCCATTACCGAGGTGAGAGATGCTGCTAAATTCACTATCCATTGTGGACTTGACACAGCCGACTCCCTCAGCAGGGCACTTTCCACAACAGTGGCACTACAACGTTACGCTTGGCTCAGAACTACTGGCTTCTCCGGGGATGTCCAGAATACTTTGTTGGAGATGCCCTTTGATGGCACATGCCTCTTTGGCGACAAGGCGGATAGCACTTTGGAACGCTTTGAAGGCTCTCGGGCTACTGCCCAGTCCTTGGGTCTCGCCACCCCACGCACTCCCTCGGGGTCTTCCTTTCGAGGTCAGGGTTGAGGCGCCCAATCACGTTCTTTTCAGAACCGCCGGCCTGCGCAGCCACAGTCTCAGCGCAACCGCTGTCGGGGTTGGCTCACCACGGTGGGTCACTTATTTATTTTTTTATTTTATTTTAAAAGTTTTGTATAGCGCTTCCTAGGCCCGTAGGTATCAGAGCGTTTCACATACACATTGTGAAAAACGGAATGGCCTTACATTACCTAGTAGGCTGGCAGTAAGTAAGCAAAACATGGATAAAGAATACAGAATGAACAATAAATAACTGTGCAAAGGAGGGGGAGAGAATAAAAAAGAAAAACAGGGTGATTAGCATAGTCCGTTCACCAATCCTTGAATGGGAGTCAACTCGAAGTATTGAGGTCTAGGTTAGTTGACGTTGTTCAGGAAAGTATTTGTTAAGGAGATGGAGTTTGAGGTCCCTTTTGAAACAGGAGAAGGAGGGCTTGCATCTGAGGACTCCCAGGAGAGCGTTCCACATCCTGGGAGTGTTGCCAGAAAACGATCGGTATTGGGTGGTTTTCTTTTTCATTTTTGGTGGAATGAGAAGGAGTGAGTTGGATTTTCTCAATGTTCTGCCTTGACCTGCTCTTACCAATTTCTTGTTCAGGTAGTTGGGGGCCGGAGAGTGGAGGGTTTTGTGTGTGATGCAGGCCAGCTTGTAAATACATCTCCCTTACATGGGAAACCATTTCAGGGAGTTGAGAGCTGGAGTGATGTGTTCAAATCGTTTTACTCCAGATACAAGTCGAGCTGCCATGTTCAGCACTGCTGAGGAGTTAGGGGGGCTAGGTGAGCTTTAGGAGACCCTGTAAGGATGGTGTTCCCGTAGTTAATTTGAGAGAGAACCAGGGATTGAACTACTGTCTTGAGGTCATCATGGGGAAGAAAAGGTTTCTATTTCTTGAGGTGTTTAAGAGAGAAAAGAGCACTTTTTGCAGAGTTTTTGATCTGGGCCTTCATTGATAGGTTCTTGTCAAGGGTGATGCCTAGAGACTTAACTGAGTCGGATAGAACGAGGGGGCAGTTTAGTGCAACCAGATTCTTGAGCCACTCTTGGATAGGACGATGGTTGCTTTTTGGAGAGAATAGGATCAGTTCCGTTTTATCTGGGTTGAGCTTTGATTGACGTTGAACCAAGTTTGGATCTCCGTTAGAGTGGTATTGAGGTGTCATCGGGGGACTTGATTTTGAAATAGATTTGGGTGTCATCTGCGTAAAGGTGGTAACTCACTCCAGCTTTTTTCAAGATGATTGTGAGGGGCTCCATGAAGAGATTGAAGAGGGACGGGGAGAGGACCGAGCCTTGTGGTACCCCAAGTGTGACTTTTGTTGGCTTCGAGAGACAGGAGTTGATTTTAATTTGTTGCAAGCGATTCTGGAGCAAAGAGGTGAACCATTTTAGTACAGTACCATTTATGCCGGAGCGCTTCGACAAGGTCTCAAGAAGAGCTGAATGATTAACTGTGTTGAATGCCGCAGATAGGTCAATAAGGATGAGTAGGCAGGCATCACCATCATCTAAGGATTTGCGAATGTCGCCCGAGACATTGAGTATGGCTGTTTCAGTGCTTCAGCCTTTCCTGAATCCCGCTTGAAAGGTGTCGAGGAGGTTGAACTCATCAATGTGTTTGAGTTGGAGGAGAACACATGACTCCAATGTTTTTGCAAGGAATGGGAGGCAGCGGGCCAGCGAACTGGTCAGTCCCTGCCCCTGCCACCACTGCCTCAAAACCTTCCTAGTCCGGTGTTTCAGCCCACCCCACTCCAGTGGGTGGCAGGGTTCGCCATCACCTCCCCCACTTGCGCCCAATCACTTCGGACAGGTGGGTTCTACAGATTGTCCGAAGGGGCTACTCGCTCCCCTTCGAGTCTAACCCTCCAGGCATTCCACCTCAGTACCACTGCATGTTGGGGGATCCCTTGGTACTTCTCTAGCAGGAAGTTGCGGCACTCTTGGCCAAGGGGGCCATCAAGTGCGTTCTGACGCCAGTAGTAGGTTGTGGTTGTTACTCCCACTACTTATTGGTTCCAAAGAAGGACAAGGGCCTGCGTCCTATCTTAGACCTTCGGACGTCAATCGCTTCCTCCGGAAGGAGAAGTTCAAGATGCTCATGCTTGCTCAGGTCTTGTCTGCCCTGGACCCGCAAGACTGGATGGTAGCGTTGGACTTGCAGGATGCTTTTTTCAGATCCCCATCCTGCCGGGCCACCGGCGTTACCTACGGTTCACGGTAGGCCACGAGCACTTTCAGTTCACTGTACTCCCTTTTGGCCTTACCATCACCCCTCGGGTGTTCACAAAAGTGATGGCGGTGGTTGCAGATCAGGGGTTTCAGTCATCCCCTATCACAACGACTGGCTGTTGAATGCAGGCTTGCCCCAGGCAGTCGTCTCCCACCTTCAGACTACGGCCGACCGCCTGCATTCACTGGGGTTTTCCATCAAGGTGCCGAAGTCGCACCTGCTTCCCTCTCAGAAGCTTCTCTTCATCGGAGCAGTTCTGGATACGGCAGAGTTTCAGGTTTATCCTCCCGAACAGTGAGTCTGGGACATTTGGGTTATGCCTTTGATCTTTTGGCCCTGGCCCTGAGTTTCGGTCAGGAAGACCCGGAGGCTGCTGGGCCTCATGGCCTCCTGCATCCTGCTAATCAATCATGCCAGATGGCATATGCGGGCTCTGCAGTGGGACCTGAAATTCCAGCGGACGCAGCATCGGGGAAACCTGTCCGGCTACGTCCGGATCTCGGAGGGCACTGCACAGGGTTTGCAGTGGTGGCTCACGGACCGGCATTGAGTCAGCGGCAGATCCATCTCCCTTCCCCAACCAGAGCACACAGTGGTGACGGATGCGTTCCTCATGAGATGGGGCAGCCACATGGGGGAGGTGGAGATCAGAGGCCTCTGGTCTCCGACAGAGTCCAAGCTCCATATCAACCTTTTGGAGCTCAGGGCGATCCTACTTGCACTGAAAGCATTCCTTCCCTCTGTCAGGGGGAGAGGAGTGCAGGTGTTCACAGACAACACCACCGTTATGTGGTACTGCAACAAGCAGAGCGGGTAGGGTCGTGGACCCTATGTCAGGAGGCTCTCCATCTCTGGACGTGGCTGGAACGTCAAGGCATTGTCTTGGTTGTTCAACACCTTGCAGGTACCCTGAACACCAGGGTGGACGAACTCAGCCGCAGGTGCAGGTTGGATCAAGAATGGCATCTTCACTCTGAGGTGTCACAAGGCATCGTTCAGCAGTTGGGAGAACCTTGGTTAGATCTATTCGCCACCGAAGAGAACGCGCAATATCAGCAGTTCTGTGCGTTGGAGTTTTCAAGGCGGCACTCGCTCGGCGACGCTTTTCGTCACGAGTGGAGTTCCGGTCTGTTGTACACCTTTCCGCTTATATCACTTCTGCCTGAAGTGCTGAAGAAGATCAGGCGCGACCGAGCCCAAGTTATTCTTGTGGCACCGGACTGGACTCGAAGAGTTTGGTATCCCGAGCTACTTGGTATGAGCGTGGATCCCCCGATGCGGCTGCCTCTTCGGGAGGATCTTCTGTCGCAGCAGCAGGGGACGGTCCTCCACCCAAACCTGTCCAGCCTCCACCTACTTGCGTTTAGATTGAGCGGCGATAGCTGATTCCATTTGACTTGCCTCCTGAGTCTGTAATGTGATTCTAGCAGCCAGGCATCCCTCAACTAAAACTATATACGCCTATCAGTGGAAAAAATGTGTGGCATGGTGCACAGCGAAAGCTGTAGATTCCCTTTTTGCCCCTCTTTCTGAGGTCCTTTTCTTGCTTCTCTCTTTGGCCCAGCAGGGCTCTGCTCTGGGCACTATCAAGAGCTACCTTTATACTCTTTCAGCCTTTCTTAGGCTGCCTGATCAGCCCTCTTTCCAAGTCCCCGATTGTCAATAGATTTCTCAAAGGCATTACTCACCTTTTCCCTCCTATTCCTTTTGTGATGCCTCAGTGGGACTTGAACCTGGTTCTCACATACTTAATGTGCGCTCCCTTTGAGCCTCTTCATAACTGTCCTTTGCGGTTATTGACTTTGAAAACTGTTTTCCTGGTTTCCATCACCTCCGCTAGGGGGTGAGTGAGCTCCATGCTCTTTCCTGTAAACCTCCTTTCCTGGCGATTCATTCGGACAAGGTTGTGCTTCGACAGCGTCCCTCCTTTCTACTGAAAGTAGTCTCTGCCTTTCATCTCAAGCAAACTGTCACTCTGCCCACTTTCTTTCCGCCTCCGCACCCTTCAAAAGAAGAGAAGAGGAGAGACTCCACCGTCTGGACCCCAAACATGCGCTTTCATTCTATCTCAACCGCACACAACAGTTCGGGTGGATGACCAGCTCTTTTGCTATCAACCTAGGCGCCAAGAAAGGCCGGGCTGTGCACAAGCGGACTATCGCACATTGGTTGTCTTGTGTATTAAAGCCTGTTACTCTCTGGCTAAAAAGGTAAAAAGGAACCTCCGGTAGGGCTGCGCGCCCATTCTACCAGGGCGACAGCAGCTACTACTAGCATTAGGACACGGTGTCCCCCTGCAAGACATCTGTCAGGCAGCCACTTGGGCCTCTCTGTATACTTTCACTAAGCAATATTGCCTTGACAGTCAAGGCCGGAGAGACGGCTTCTTTGGCCAGTCAGTTCTCCGTCACTTACTAGTGTCATCTCACTTTGCAGACCCACCACCGGGGTTGGTATTGCTTGGGTATGTATTCTTTTTTTTTTTTTTTAAGTTTGAAGTTTATTAAAGTATAAAGAAGCAAAGACAGAAAATGAAGAAACAATCATAAATTATAAAAAACAAGAAATCTCTCTTACAAAAAAGTAGAGTTGATAAATAATAAATCTATACATAAAATATGGCAAACGATAATACTCATGAACATAAGGTAATTGAGGTATAACCTGTAGAATAAAACACATAAGTGATATGAAAAATTAAATGCAATTAAGAAATGCAATCACGGTGGTTGTTGGACTTCAACATTACGAACTTGAGTGGTAGGTGGGATCTGGGCAACTCTGGATAAATACTCAGTGAGGGGAATCCATAAAAGATGACGTTTAATTGCGAGGGAAATGGGGGAAACAAAATTAGTGTCCCGACGATGATTAAAACAAACTGCATTCCACCAAGCATTGAAGGAGACATCATTAGCCTGTTTCCAATGAGATGTAATATGGTGGAAGGCAACGGCTATCAGAAGGTCAATTAATTTATGCTTATGGGACGAAGTGGCAAAAATAGGAGAAAGAGAACCTAACAAAATGTTAACAATAGAAAAGGAAAAACAAAAATTGAAAATCTTTTTAAACTGGGACCACACTTGTTGCCAAAAACGGAAAATAGGAGGACAATCGAACAACATATGTTTCAAATCTGCTGAAGAGCAGGGACAGGACCAACAAGTGGAGGGCGTGTCTGAGGAAAACGATGACAGAAGTAATGGAGGGAATAATGTGCGATTATAAACAAAAAATAAGGTTTGGGTAGTGTTGGCAGCTCTGGAGGTACTATGAATTTTTGACCAAATTTTATCCCACAAAGTGAAGGACCAGACTTGAGCTAAATCTTTTTCCCAGGCCAGCTCAACCCTAGATTTGATACGATCAGTAGAGGATTGAATAGATTTATAGAGAAAAGAGGCAGAAGGGGATTGATCAATTGCATTGGAAACGGGAAGATATGCTGTAGGAATAGAATTTGTAGTAGGAAGTGAAGAAAGGTATTGGATGAGAGAGGGAATCAGTGACATATATCGTGCACGAGAAGAGGAGGGTAACGAGAATTGTTTTTGGAGGTCTTGAAAAGGAAGAGGTTGATTATCCACAAGAAGTTGAGAGATCCATTTTAGACCAAGAGAGTGCCATGTCTTCCAATATAATGAGCAATTGCGAATTTGGAGGAGTTTATTATGCCAAATAGGTTGAATATGGGTGGAGGAAGCAGATGGATAAGAGGATGACAAGTACGGTTGAAGAAGAGAACGAGAACGGGAGATAATGGGGGAGCGAAGAGACGTTACATTAGAAGTGAAGGAAAGAACCTCATTAAAATCAAAAGGATGAAGGAAAGAAGATTCTAGCTTTAGCCAAAGAGGGGGATAAAAGGGGAGGTCCGAAGAGAGCCAACGCAAAGCTTGTGTTTTTTTTTTTGTAAAATTTTGCAAAGCTTGTTTTAATGAAAAAGCGGTATGATAAGATTTGAAATTTGGAAATTTAACCCCTCCTAATGTTTTATCTTTTTTCAAGGCAGAAAGGGCTATTCGAGATTGCTTACCTTTCCACAAAAATTTTTGCAAAATAGAATCTATCGACTTGAAGTAATAGTCCGGAATATGAATGGGAATCATGGAAATAGAGTAAAGTACTAGAGGTGCCAACATCATTTTAATGGAGTCAAGACGTCCCCACCAAGAAAGGAAGAGAGGGTTCCATCGAGTAATAGCCGCATTAAGTTTAACAGAAAGTGAATCAAAATTGAACTTAATAGTATCTAAGAGACGGGGAGCAAACCAAACACCTAAGTATTTAATCTTGGAAGGCTGCCAAGAAAAGCCAGAATTGTGAAAGAGATGTTTTTGACAAAGAGGGTTTAAGGGTAAGATTTCACATTTATCAATATTAAGACGGTATCCAGAAACTTTAGAGAAGGAGGAAACTTGATTTAAAAAGAAAGGTAAAGTGGATTGTGGGTCCGAACAATATAACAAAATATCATCAGCGTAGACTGATAGTTTAACTTGCTGTTGGGTGCCGTAACGAAAACCAGAAATACTTTCATCAAGTCTGATCTTAGTCAAAAAAGGTTCTAAAGCTAAAACAAACAAAAGAGGGGACAAGGGGCAACCTTGACGCACACCCCGTTGAAGGGGAAAATAATCAGAAGTTATACCGTTCGCAAAAATTGAAGCATGGGGGCTAGAATAAAGTAATGAAATAAGAGAAATGAATTTAGGAGAGAAACCGATCCAACGAAGAGCTTGAAACATAAAGTCCCATCCTATTCTATCGAAAGCCTTTTCGGCGTCAAGAGAGATGGCAGCCAAAGGACAAGAAAGGGAGGGAGCTTTACTCAAAATATTAAAGAAAACTCGGGAGTTATCGGATGATAAACGACCTTTGACAAAACCTGATTGTTCTGGGCCAATAATATTTGGTAGTAGGGGGTCCAATCGAAGAGCTAAGATTTTGGCGAAAATTTTATAATCTGTATTTACAAGAGAGATGGGGCGATAGTTTTTACATAAGGTATGGTCCTTATCTGGTTTAGGAATTAAACAAATGAGTGCTTCCTGAAAGGTTCCCCGGGAAGAACCAGAATCAACAAAAGATTAAAATAATAGAAGTAGTTTAGGAAGGAGAAGGGAGGAAAAATGATTGTAAAATTCAATAGTGAAACCGTCAGGCCCAGGCGCCTTACCCCGACGAAGGAGAGAAACAGCATGAGAAATTTCAGAGAGGGAAATATCCGAATCAAGGGAATGAAAATCAACATGAGAGGAGGGAGGGGGAGGAATGTCTTGAAAATACGTAAGGAGATCAGTGGGATCAGGACTGGATTCAGGAGTGTATAAAGTGTGATAGAACGAAACAAATTGATTTAATATGTCTTTATCTTTAAACAGAGAAATTCCCGCCGGTCCTTGTAGAGATTCAATCTTTGTTTTCTCCCGTCGAATTTTAAGATAATTAGCTAATAATTTGCCCATTTTGTTTTGACCTCCATAATAACGAGAGTTGCATTTAAGGAGAGAATTAGAGGCTGCATTAGTGGTAAATTTGTTAAAATCGAATTTGGCTGAAATTAGCTCTCGTAGGGAGGATTCAGAGTTAGAGGTATAATAAGCATATTCTTTGGGTATGTATTCTAAGGTAAGGAATCTATCACTAACGTGTCTCAGAGGCACAAGTTACTTAGTTGTGTAACGATATATCTGTAAGAGACATTAGTTAGTGATAGATTTCTTTAACGCCTGCTCATCCTCCCCATTCGGCGAACCATTCTCTAGGGTACAGGTCATCTCTTTCAGGGCCCTAGCTCTATTGCCTCAGTAGTCGGTCTCTGGCAAGGCTCTGCGTTCCTGGCACGGAAATGTGATTTACAGAACTGACGTCAGCGCGCGTGGGCGCGTCTAAGTCGCTATGACATCATCATTTCTGCGCCTACGACGCCAGCGGCGTACGCGGATCCGCACGACGACGCCTACCGATGCACAGGGTTACTGCTGACAAAAACTTTCCAGATCCACTCTGACGCCTGGCGATATTCTAAGGTAAGGAATTTATCACTAACTAATATCTCTTACAGATATATTGTTACACAAGTAAGTAACTTGTGCATCAATTGGCAAACAAACCTCTACTGGTTTCTTCCAAAGCTCAATCCACTAGGGGAAAAGCAGCTACGATGGCTTTTCTACATAATGTACCGATGGCCGAGATTTGCAAGGCAGCAACTTGGAAATCGGTACTCACGTTCACGATCCACTATAGTATCGATTCTGATTCAAGAGCAGATACCCAAGTAGGCCTGTCCTCCTTGAAACACTTATTCCAATGCTAAGTTTGTTGGAATTGGTATTCTTAGATGTGTTCTGCATGTTTTATGGTTGTCATTTGCCCGCAGGAGAAAGGGATGGGTTTGCTACTCGATTCAAGTGCTTATGACTATTGATGAGGATCCCCTGGAAGAGAAGAATAAGGTTTGAGACATATGAGCTGCAGATCGTACATTGTGCATAGATCGCCATTTGATGTTGGACTCGGATGCTTGCACCTTGTTGTCTTGGAAGAGTCTTTTGTAGTCACGAGATAGGTGACTCCTCCCTTGGACGATAGTGCGCATGGGCATCGACTCCATCCTCAGATTGTTTTTTTCCGCCATCGGGTTCGGATGTAACTTCTGTGCTCCGGTTCAGCACCATATTCTCCAAACTGTTTGACGCGCAAATTATCTTAAACTCAACTGTATTGTTTTCGATTGCGTGATCTTAGGCGCACTCCTCAACTACTCGATTCCGGTCGTCGACGCTGGCCGCTGGGCCTATCGACACCGTTAGGGCCTATGGCTCTTGGAAAGGACTCCATTTAAAAAATGCCCCCAGCGTGGAGCCTAATTCACACACAGTGACCACCCCAAGGTATGCAACCTGCGTCTCTCGCCTGAGCACAACGAGAACAATTGCCAGGCCTGCGCATCTTTTCGATCCAAAAAGACCATCCGTGGTCGCCGGTCCCGATGACACATCATGGCGCAGTGAGCAGCTCCGGTACCGGTGGACATCTTTCATGAATGCCCCAATGTCCCCGAGGAGGATTCTGAGGACCTGGAAATCGTGAGGATGGAGTTGATGCCCATGCGCACTATCGTCCAGTCTGGATGAGATATCGCATCCACCTACCCCACTCATAACCACTCCAGATACCTGACTGGATGTGATTATGTCCGCAATCCACCAAATCAAAGAGGAACTCCTTGCTGTTAAAGAGATGATATCTAGACAATCATGGTGCATCAGATCCTCAAGAACTTCTAGATCAAGCAAGCCCCGACTCGCCTTCCACTCACCCCCAATCATACTCTACCCAGTTGGAATTCAATTCCATCCCCTAATCTCTCTACCCGCCCAATGCGAAGCATCAACCCATTTTCGGAGAATGATATATGCTCCCGTCTGCATTCCTACGAACCCCCTCTCACGACCCCCATTTCTCCCGCACACATGGCCATCCCTACTATCCCCCGTCAACCCTCACAGTTCCTCCACACACAGTAATAGAGGATTCATTGATAATATTCTTAGAAGAGTCACACTCACACAAGATTCCACTTCTTCCCTCATCACACCCCTTCTGAATTGCAGATCGGCCTCTAGGCACGCAGCAAACATAGCTGACCTCATTATCTTACTTGATCTGGACCTGATTATGTTAACAGAAACCTGCCTAACTGAATCCTCCTCGCCAATCCTCGACATTCAAGTACCCCCTAACTATGACATCATCAGATTGGACAGGAGTGATAAGACAGGGGGAGGAATTGCTTCTATACATCGTAGCAACATCTCCGTTAACAGAGCCATATCCCCTGTATTCTCCTCTTGCGAATACATGTGCATTTACATCAACAGTAATGGCAATCCAGTATGCTTGTTACACATCAATATCACCCACCTGGTGACAACCTCATCTTCACCGAACACTTCATGGACATGGTCACAATGAACACCGGATGACAAAACACTAAAATATTCCTTGGCGACTTCAATCTCCATTGGAATGACCACAACGACTCAGTGGCTAACAGTCTCAAAAACTTCATCGGCGCGCTAGACCTCACACAAATTTACAACAGCCCCACACATAATAAAGGCTCAATTTAGGATTTAATAATCTCTAAAAGTGACTCTATTCAGCTTGAGTCGATCCAACCCTGTGGTTGGTCAGACCATCATATCATCACCTTCTTTATCAGGGAAACAGTGAAACTTAATTCAGCTGAATCAACTAAACCTAAGATATGGAAAAGAGACTTGAAAAAACTCAACCCCAACACATTACTTCCCTACAGCTACAAGCTACTCTAGCCCCCGGCTGGTCTCTTCAACGTACATGACCTCACCAACCACTACCTCAACTCTATGACCTCGATTTCTAATGAGGTTGCTCCCCTTCAACTAAAGAGAGTTTCCACTAAAGAAACCCGTGCCAGTAACATTGGGAGTCCCACAAGGGTACGCACTTTCCCTGACACTGTTTAATTTATTCATGGATTCACTTACTTGCAAGCGTCCAACGTACAATGTCACATGTACGCAGATGATACACATTTATACCTTAAGATACACACCCCAGATGACATCAAATTGCTTAACACAACGCTTAGAAACACCCAGACATGGCTAAGTGAGAACCATCTCAAACTGAACGTGCTAAAAACTGAATTCCTCCTAATAGCTCCACCCGCCAAATTACCACTCATGCATGACTGGCTCAAACATCTTACGGCATTCAACGTTCAACGAACCATTGTGGACTCTGCAAAATCATTGGGCATAACCCTAGACTGCAACCTCAACATGCAGAAACACATTAGCAACGCAACAAAGGGGGCAAACCTCCAGATAAATACACTGAGGAAGCTGAAACCCTTCTTACGGATCAATAATTTCAAGATGGCAGTTCAATTGCTAGTTTTCCCTAGGGTGGACTATGGAAGTGTCTCTCTCTGTGGCCTCCCCAAAGCGACAAAAGCACCACTGAGAGCCTCCATCAATGCTGCAGCGAGACTCATCACGGGTTCGAAAAGAAGGTCCCACATCTTCCCTGACTTAACATCCTTGAATTGGCTACCATTTGAAGCCAGAATTCACCTGAAAATTGCTTGCATGACTCATAAGGCCATACAACACAATGCACCCAACTATCTCACACAGAGAGTGAAAATCTCTGGTAGTATAAGATCCACAAGAAGTGCAGAAAACCTATTATTGAAGCCACACAGATTCAATAAGAAGAAAACTTATAAACGTTCCTGCTCAGAGATGGCACCTAGGATTTGAAATGCACTACCCCCAGAAACCAGACTTAACTCCTCTACTGTATCTTTCAAAAAGGAAGTAAAACGATTCTCATGGCAAAATTCACATAAACATAATCTAAGGAAATTATGAGCTCACTAGTACCCTCACCAGTACTCCTTTTATGACATGGGTCCAACTAGACAACCTAGTCACCACAGTTGCCATTGCTATGTTTTAACAGGACTTCCCTGTTTTGCACCTTATTTCTTTACATTGCACAATATGTTATGTATACTTGATCTACCTGTTTTTATGTTGTTGTATAATTTACATCACTGATTGCAAAACTCCCTTATATCCGCAAGGGTCTTGTTCACGTTCTATAAATCTTTCAAAATATATACAATACTGGTAAGTAGCATTTTCCTTACTTACCTGTAATCCTAGTTCTCTTCCAGGGGTATCCTCATCAAAGTCATAAGTAAACCTCCTGCCTCCCCAGGCCATGATCCAAAAAGTGTAATCTCTTTGTGCATTGACCCCCAGGTCTCCGCAAAGAACAACTGACCTAACTGTCACCCCTGAGGCATGGCTGCCTTAAAGTCACAGTGCCAGTTTCTTTGTGTTTCTCTTGGTTAGCTTTTCAGCTTTCTATACTATTGGAGAGTTACAATGCAGCCTTTGAGCTGTCAATGCCTGCTTTTCTCTTTGCTTGTTTATGGTTTCTACTGTGCGTTAAAAGCAGCTCAAATGTCCTTTGTTTTCTGCTCTGTTTTTGTATGTGTGCAAAGAAAACCTTTACAGCATTGCTCAGCCTGTGATGTATGAAAGGCTGCATTGATGTTTTTTATAAATATATATTTTTTAATGTATATATATATATATATATATATATATATATATATATATATATATATATATATAGAGAGAGCTATATATATATATATATATATATATATATTTTCACGTATATTTTTATATATTTTCCGGGGTCCCCGTTCTTGGGCGGGAATATTCAAGCGCTTATGACTTTGAGGAGGATATCCCTGGAAGAGAACTAGGATTACAGGTAAGTAACTTATCCTTCTCTCCACTGTACTCTGCACCACTGCACTCTACACCACTGCACACCACACCACACTACAACAATCTACATCACTGCACTCCACTCCATTGCACTATACATCACTGCACTCGCTACTCTACTGTGAACCAGTCTCCTCTACACCAATGCACTCTACGCTACCCTACACCAATGCACTCTACGCTACTCTACACCTCTGCACTCTACGGCACTCTTATCTACACCAATGCATTGTACAAAACTCTAATCTACACCACTGCACTCTCAGCCACTGAACTCTATGCCACTGAACTCTATTCTCCACTGCACTCTACTCCATGCCACTGCACTCTATTCTTTGCTGCCACTCTAATGCGCTGTACATCAAAGCCCTCTACTCCACCTCAATCTACTGCACTGTACGCCAATGCACTCTACTCCATCACGCTACTCTACACCGCTACACTCTTTGCTAATCTACTCTGCACTATTCTACACCACTCTATTCCGCACCACTGTACTGTCCTCGGCGCCAATCTACTCTACTTGGCGCCTCTACTTTACATCACTGCATTCTATCTCACTACATTCTAGACTGCTACACTCTTTGCCACTACTCTGTATCACTCCACTCTACTCTACACTACTCTACACCAGTTCATTCTACTCTATGCCAGTTCACTCTACTCTGCCACTCACTGTAGGCCACTCTACTCTACTCTACCTCACTGCACTTTACCCCACTGAACCCTACCCCACTGCACCCTACCCCACTGCACCCTACCCCACTGCACCCTACCTCACTGCACTCTACCCCACTGCACTCTACCCCACTGCACTCTACCCCACTGCACTCTACCCCACTGCACTCTACCCCACTGCACCCTACCTCACTGCACTCTACCCCACTGCACCATAGCTCACTGCACTCTACCCCACTGCACCCTACCCCACTGCACCCTACCCCACTGCACCCTACCCCACTGCACCCTACCCCACTGCACTCTACCCCACTGCACTCTACCCCACTGCACCCTACCTCACTGCACTCTACCCCACTGCACCATAGCTCACTGCACTCTACCCCACTGCACCCTACCCCACTGCACCCTACCCCACTGCACTCTACCCCACTGCACTCTACCCCACTGCACTCTACCCCACTGCACTCTACCCCACTGCACTCTACCCCACTGCACTCTACCCCACTGCACTCTACCCCACTGCACTCTACCCCACTGCACTCTACCCCACTGCACTCTACCCCACTCCACTCTACCCCACTCCACTCTACCCCACTCCACTCTACCCCACTGCACTCTACCCCACTGCACTCTACCCCACTGCACTCTACCCCACTGCACTCTACCCCACTCCACTCTACCCCACTCCACTCTACGCCACTCCACTCTACGCCACTCCACTCTACGCCACTCCACTCTACGCCACTCCACTCTACCCCACACCACTCAACTCCACTCAACTCCATTCTACACCATGTCACTCCACTCTATTCTCTTCCAGTCCACTCTACTCTGGGCCCCTCCACTCCCTGGTATGCCACTCCACTCTATGCTATTCCACTCTGCGACACTCTGTGCTACGCCCCTCCACTCTTGGCACTCCACTCCACACTGTGGCACTCCATTCTCTGGCACTTTACTCCTCTCTGCGATACTGAACTCCACCCTATGCTATGCTTCCCTACGTCACTCCACTCTAACACTCTACTCCACTCTACTCTACCCATTGCTTATCATTGGCTTTGAGGTTTGTAACTCACATTTGCTTGCTTTCTATTTGCTGGTTTTATTTATTTTAGGTTCTCCTGTAGTGTAGTTCCTATATCCTTGATAGGCTCTGTGCATTGCAATAACATACACTATAGATTTGACATAGGACTGAGGTCAGTATGTCTCTATTGAGTATATTAAACTTAATTGTGTGCGCCGGCTAACTCGGAGGTCACTAAAAACTTCTCGAATACACAAGAAGGGATTAGTCTCTGACAACCGCATAAACATGACAACTTTGTTTCCCCTAGAACCAGAACAATTTCTTCAGAGTTGTGGAAACAATAGATAACGATTTCACTCAGTCAATCGTGCATGCTTCGTTTCTACAGAGTTGCACAGAACTAATGAGACTGGCGTTTCAATGAAAGGGTTTATTGAAGTCTTATTTCTCATGCCATAGTAACTCGAGCATTTCATGACATCTTTTTGCTGCTAAAAACATTTGCTACTATAATATTTTCTTTTAAAATCTACTCTCTGCACTTTACCTTCTTAACACCTTGGGTGCTAAGGGTTTTCCCCCCCCCGGTGCTGGATTCCCACATTTACCATTGTTTGTGACAAGGTCAACTCGTCATAAGCACAGGGCAGGTAAAACCCATGACGAGTTGACCTTGTCACAAGCATCGAAGGGGTTGCTGGCCCCTTCATAACTGGTCACTGCGTGAGCCTCACAACCATAGTAACTCCAGCATTTCATGACATCTTTTGCTGCTAAAATCATTTGCTGCTATAATATTTGTTTTAAAATCTACTCTCTGCACTTTACCTTCTTAATTTGCCTTGCAGTTTTACTTCTCTGTTGTTGTGGGAATTTTAATAACTGGGAATTGTATTTGTGGAGGGAAGGGGAATCAAACCAGTCTCCTCGAGCTCCATGATGTCGTGGCTGTCAGCAGCACCAGGTAAGATGTATTCCACTAACCTCTCTTTAACAGCCAGCAGGAACGATGCCGTGAAGAGTAGCCTCCCTCTTACCCTGAACACTACTTCCACCACAATGCTATAATGACAAAGCGGAAAAAAGGAGCACCCAAGGGAAAAGGGAAGGGGACAAAATAATAAAGAAATCCTGTTGCTTCACAGGTCTGGTCTAGGGCGCTTGACTTCGTCTGGTAACACTGTGTGAATGAAAAAAGTGAGAAGACTGTAAGGAACACAGTATGCATTCACCCAGGTCACCACAATGAAAATACAGGACTGTCACACTCACATCAAATAGCAGGGTCCCAAGACTTTGAATACAGCAATGGACACTTTGAGAATCCACTGTTCTCCGGTCCATGAAAACAAGTCATTGAGGATAAGTACACCATAAACAGAACAGTAACAGCAGGCTGTTCTATACTAGTGATAGGCTCGAAGTTTCCTTATAGAATTCCTTAGCACACTACTGGGCATAAATAATATGGCAGAGCAAAAATAAGCATCCTTTGAGTGCACTGCCGAAAGGAATCAAAAAACGGAACAGAAGTCTTAAGCAGAAACAAAGTAATATGAATTCATCCCTCTTACTTTCATGAGTTCCTCGAAAAACCTCTTAATAGCAGAGGCAGAAAAACGGGTAGCTCAAAGCGGCACAATCAGCAAGTAAGTAAGAGCCCTCCAGGTGAGCCAATCCGCATCGCTGCAGGGTCCGGAAAACATTCCGAGAGGAGAGCTCAATCCAGGAGCAGTCTTCCACTCTCGGAATGGTGCAGAAATACCTGTCACTTGAAGGAGTTCCTTGTAGCACTGGCGTCGGCTTCCAGCAGGTCAAGAGCTCGAGAATACAAATGCCGTTCTGCCACGGCAAGGAACCTCGGCGTCACAGGGGATAGCGAAAGGGAAATCTTCAGCGTGAAGCGCCCTCCGCACTAGGCTACAGAAAAGGTTGTTCAGAACCGTTCACTTCCTGAGGCGGTGCTTTATCGTAGACGTCCCGGACGGGTCACCTGATTCAGTCTTCCTATTACCGCGCCCCTAAGCCTTCTGTTATGTTATGTTATGTTATTTATTTTCTTCTATAGCGCACGGCTACTCCCAAGAGCATCCCGGCGCTTTGGCGAAGAGAACTAAGTGCAGAGTGACAACACAACAACTAAAAACTGAGGGGAACCTAAAGCTACTATTGAGCAAAGAGCCAAGTTTTCAGTTCTTTCCTGAAAGCGAGAAGGCTTTTAGCCTTTCTTAGAGACAGAGGTAGCTCGTTCCAGCCCCGCGGAGCCAGATAACGGAATGACCGGCCTCCTATTCTGGAATGCTTGATGGCAGGCACAGCCGCTTTGGCCAAAGAAGCTGACCGCAAAGCCCTGCTAGGCAGGTAGAAAGATAGGCGTTTCCCAATGTACTTGGGGCCTACACAGTGAAGGACTTTAAAGGCCAAGGTCAGGCTTTTAAATAAGATTCTCTTGGGGATGGGCAGCCAATGAAATGCTTTGAGCAACTCAGCGGCGCTGGCCCGTCACGGGAGCCAAAAGATGGCTCGAGCCGCCGAATTCTGCACCACTTGCAGGCGGGTCAAAAGATATTTAGGTAGACCCAAGTAGAGGGTGTTCGCATAATCCAAACGCGACCCTATCAAGGCCTGCACAATGGTTTTTTTGTGGTGGAGTGACAACAAAGGAAGAAACTTCCTAAGCATCCTCAGAATGCCAAAGCATTTCCCTGAAAGCCCAATGATATGGAGTCTGAAAGATAGGTCACAATCAATCAAAATTCCAAGATTTTTCGCCTTGAGGGAGACATTGTCCGGGGGAAACATATCCTGTGGCCACCAAGCCTTCCAGCTGGGATCAGGGGTACAGCCCAAGAAAAGCAGCTCCGATTTGTCGGAGTTGCATTTTAGGCCATGCCGCCGGAACCACTCGAAGACAGCACCTAGACAGTCCCTAATCCGTGTGCCGTCAAAAGCCCCGCCTCTGTCACACGTGAACAGAAGCTGGGTGTCGTCAGCATAGGATATGATCTGGGCGCCTAAGGATTCCGCCACCACCGCCAGAGGGGCCATAAAGATGTTAAAAAGCATGGGGCTAAGAATGGAACCCTGAGGAACCCCCACCTCTAGCGGCGACATATCGGCGGAATAAGGAGGCGCCCAGATCGTTTGCCGGCGGCCGGTAAGAAAGGATTTAAACCAGTTCAACACCGTCCCACGTAAGCCAATTTCCCAGAGTCTTAAAAGGAGGCCTTCGTGGGGAACGGTGTCGAACGCCGCCGACAAGTCAAGCATAACCAACATGGCCTTGCCTCCTGAATCTAAAACCTCCCTGATGGCGTCGGTGACCTCGAGAAGGGCAGTCTCCGTGCTAAAATTAGCACGGAAGCCAGATTGAGACATGTGTAAGAGGTCGTTCTCCTCGATGAAATTGGAGATCGACCGATGCACATGCTTCTCGGTCACTTTCGCCAGAGCAGGGAGGAGAGAGATCGGCCTGTAGTTCGCATGAATAAGGGGATCTAGGTTAGGCTTTTTAATCGGCGGTAAGATCAAGGCACATTTCCAGGCCTGAGGGACCACACCGGTGGACAAAGAGGAATTAAGGAGTGGATTCAGTAAGGTGTTAAGGACTGGCGCCACTCTCCCCAGACATTTCGCCGGGCAGGGATCCAGCGGCGAGCCAGACTTCAACCGTGACAAAAGGTCCAGAGAGATAGTAGGGGACATAGGGGGAAATTCACAAAGAAAGGGACCATTCCCATTCAAAGGAGGCAGGGAGGACAGACAACTAACATCCGGCAAGGGGCAGGTAGGAAGAAAGGAGTCCTGAATGGACTTAATTTTATTAACAAAAAACTCAGCTAATTGATTTATCCAGAGCTCTGAGTGCATGTAAGAAGGAGTGTTTAGGGAGGGAGAGGTAAAATCCTTTACAATTCTAAAAATCTCTTTACTGGCGTTTTCGGCCTCATCTATTCTGCGCTCTAGATAAGCTTTTTTTCCATCCCAGATCTGCCTGTGGTAAGATCTAGTCGCCACTCTATATTTCAATCTCTCAGCTGGATCATAGACACGCCGCCAGGCCCTTTCCGCCTTCTTGCAATCTTGACGTAAGGCCCTCAGATGAGGAGTAAACCATGGGGCGGATATACGCCTCTCGGTGGATTTAGCCTTCTTCTCAGGAACTAACACCTCCAGTCTGGCCGTAAGCTATTTCTGGAAGAGAATCAGATTCTCCTCTAGATTACCAGAAAGTTGACAGGGGAAACTATGGAGGGCATCGGACAACATATCAGCAGAGATCAGGTGAAAAGGCCAAGAGGCCCTCGTGGTGTCTCTTAGAGGCCTCATCGTGTCTCTTAGAGGCCTCATCTGTGTTGTAGCAGTGGAAAGCAGCGCAAAATTAATTTAAAAATGGTCGGACCACAGGACAGGCTGCGGTGGAGACACACTAAGCGGACTCGTAGAGAAGACATGGTCCAAGGTATGACCTTTGTTATGAGTCGGCCCCTGGATGAAAGGGAACAGCCCTAACGGAGCCGTAATATCGACAAGTTTTATAGCATCTGGGTCCAAATTGTTGTCCATGTGCAAATTAAGATCACCTAGTAAGATGCAATGTTCTGACCTAAGGCACGGCACTGAGAGTGCCACTTGAAGTTCGTCGAAGAAAGACCCAAGAGGTCCCGGCGCTCTGTAGAGAAGAATCCCAGTACAAGCTTGTGAGGGAGAAAGGTGAAGAGTAAAACCTAGGGCCTCGCAACCCTGAATGTTATCTACAGGAAAGGTCGTACAGGAAATGTGTTTGTCCACGATCAGCGCCACTCCTCCACCTCTATCAGTCACTCTGTCCCTCCTGAAGTTATTATAATCAGGAGGAATGGCATTAGCCAAATCAGGGGCAGAGCCTTCCCCCAACCAAGTCTCGGTGAGGAATAAACATGATATGTTAGACTCCCGCAACAGGTTCCAAATGTTAAGGGAGTGACCGCTCAATGACCTAGTGTTGAGAAGATGACAGTGGTAGTGGACCGATGGAATATCCGGCGAGGATCCCTTCAAATCTGGGAGACGCCAGCCACACTCCGAACATCCCTTCCTGAGAGCCCGACCCCCAGGAAAGACATAATGACAAGTGCTGCGTAAGCCACGCAGAGAAAGGAGGTCCGCCGAGGAATAGGAGAGCATACTTACTAGGGCAGCTGGTAGAGTCGTGAAACCAAAGGAAAATAAGCCAGCCGTCCTGCCCCGTCCGCCTCCGAGACGCTGACGAGCGCAGACGGGCAGGTCTCTGGCACGACTCAGGCGCAGGGAAGGCGCGCCCGCTGCGTGTCACCGCTGCGCGTAGGGAAGTGGAGCTTTGAGTAGGCCGACGCTGCCTGAATGCACGAGCGCCGAACCGCTCCAAGATGGCTGCAGATAGCTCCAATAAACTATCCTAAGATGGCGCTCTCCCACACCTCCCCGGAACCGGACCCGCAAAGCTGCGGTGGGTTTTACGAAGAATTATGGTGCAAGAGAGGGGGCGATGCGGCGCTTTAAAAACAGGGGAAATGAAACACAAATAAAATAAAATACAAAACAGGCGATTTAAAAAGTTGCAGGTAAGCGCTCTAAATGCTTCTGGGAGTAGTAGTCCCATGGATGTACCTTGGTGAAATCAATGGTGCATTCAAAGAAGAGAAGGGTGTAGTGTGAGTTATACCTGATCTACCCCTTCTATCTAGCGGCAGACTGGCAATCGCAACACATGACCGCTAGCCGCCATTTTTCCTCTTTGGCGCGGTCTAGTAGTTGGATGCTGGCCCCTTCAATGCGGGTCGCAGCGTGAGCCTCACAGCCATAGTAACTCAAGCATTTCATGACATCTTTTGCTGATAAAAATATTTGCTTTTATAGTCTACTCTCTGCATTTTACCTTCTTCATTTGCCTTGCAGTTTTACTTCTCTGTTGTTGTGGGAATTTTAATAACTGGGAATTGTGTTTGTGGAGGGAGGGGGAATCGAGCCGGTCTCCTCGAGCTCCGTGACCGCTAGCCGCCATTTTTCCTCTTCGGCGCGGTCTAGTGGTTGGATGCTGGCCCCTTCAAAACAGGTCGCTGCGCTAGAGCGCAGCGGGTGCGTTACTGGCACGCTGAAGGCATGCCAAAGGCAAGCCCGTCTGCGCTCGTCCGCGCCCCGGAAAGGCCCGGGGCCGGTCATGCTGCCAGTTTTGCTTTTCAGCCATCTAGGGTAATTACCTATAATAGGGACCACTTAGTAGCGCTTGACAAGGATTCGGTTAAATGGGATATGCTTGCCCTGGTTAGGGGGCAAGAGGTCCCATATATATTTTAAAAGGCTTCTCTATTGAATGTCCGGTCCTTGAAAAAACACAAATTTGAAATCTATGATTTTTTAAGCGATTCATCCCTTAACTTGTTTTTCACAGAAACCTGGTTAACGGATTCTTCTAATCCCACTATCGCTAATGCGATTCCGCAGGGCTACCAGATCTTGAGGAAGGACTGCCCGGAGGGGAGAGGCGGCGGGCTTGGTATCATATATAGGAGCTCTTTTACATGCACTCCTTTAGCGGATGTGGAGATAGAGGGGGCGGAAAGTCTGGGCTTTCTCTTAACTCTCTCGGCTCAGCAATCCATGTCAGGAGTAGTAATTTATCGCCGTCCTGGTATGGCAAAGAATTTCCTGGACTCGATTAGCCTTTCTATTTCTCACATTGCAGATAAATATAGCCATTGTACTGTTTGGGGGGATTTTAATATCCACATGGATAAATCTGGAGCCTGATCGTATTAGACTATATGAATCGTTTTATATCCTTAACTTGACCCCGTTTGTATGTGGTGTGTTCGAGGTATGTGGGCTGCTGAATTCATATCTGTGCATAGATTGCCGCCTAGTGTTGGGTCCGGATGATTGCACATTGTTGTCCTGGAAGAGTCTTCAAAGTATCACGAGATAGGTGGCTCCTCCCCCGGACTACAGTGCGCATGGGCATCCTCTCTATCCTCAGATTGTTTTTTTCCGCCATTGGGTTCGGATGTACTTTTCTTTACTCAGGTTAGGAAACTTTCTAAAGGCCAAAAGGCCTTCGGGGTCGTCGGTATTATTTCGATGGGTGCCGAGTTCTTGTTCCAGTTTTCTTGAGCAGGACGTCGAAGAGAGCTGCGTGGCCTTTTCGACACCGGAGGCCTGATCGTCGATGGAACGGAGCCCGTTGAAACGATGCCCCCTTTGTAACTCCAAGTACCCGCACATCGATGTACACCCGGTGTGCAAGAAGTGCTTATCACCAGAGCAGGACGAGAACAACTGTCTAGCTTGTGCTCGATTCAGGTCGAAGAAGACGCTTAAACTCCGACGTGCAGCGAGGCAACCGATGTCGAAGCCAGCGCCCGACCCGGTGAATATCTTCGATGAAGACGACGATGAGGTCGTCGACGCAGAGGATCCAAAACAGCAGTCGGATCCCGGTTCGGAGCATGGCTTCGACTATTATGAAGAAGACGAGGACCACGTCGAGTTGGAAAACGTCGTCGAGGTAAGGGACGACGTATCACCCATCGGAGCCGTTGATGACGACTCAAGCGATGAAACAGGCCCAACAGTGGATACTGGGCCCGAAACAGACACTCAAAGACTTTCAAAGGCTCAGGTCGAGGCATCTCCAGAAGGCCTTAGCCGAGATCATGAAGAACATTCTTTAGCCCTGCGTCAAGGCCCGGCTAAGAAAACATTACATGAGCCATCGGTTCCAATACTCAAAACGAAACCAAAAGCTATCGAGCACATAGCGAAACCGAAAGTGCTGAAAACAGTCCTCGGGTCGAAAGCCTCAAACCCATCGGAGTCGACAAAAAAATCTGGTGTCGACGACCCTGCGGGGTCAAAAGTAAAGAGTGTCGAACCGAAGATCGGGGCCCTGAAGTCCGCCATTAAATCCAAGCACGTCGAACCGAAGACGTTGACGTCAAGGGACAGCGACATCAACAAAGGACTCGAGTCTCGGAAGGGTCACGATCCGAAGCCTCAGGCCAACAGACCCCAGCTTGTCAAAGGCCTCGAGTCGAAAGTCAAAAGCGCCTCAAAGGACCACGTTGAGTTGAGGCAGAAGAGCGTGCCTCCGGCGCCACAAGCACCGAAGTCGGCGCACGCCCAAAAGACTACTGGCGAAAGGGAAAAGTCTGTCGGGCCTACATCAACGTCGGCGCCGAAGAAGGTCAGTCTGTCTAAAGACACTATGCCACTGATAAAATTCGGACTACCACCGACTGCACGCCCAAAGGCGCTCGATCCGAAACCTAGCGTCGAAACCCCTAAACAGGTGTCATTGGGGAAAAGGAGCCATCCTCCATAAGAGGACGTTATGTACCAGGAGCCATCATATGATGACCAGTCCAAGTTACATATAGACTCAGAATCTGGTAAACTTACTATCTATCAGAGGAAAATCAGATCTGAAAATACTTTGGAATCATACAAAATTCCATTCAAAATGGAAAAGGGATTCTGCAACTTCACCTGTCCTTTTTGAGACTGTGCGATACTATGGCCAGGGCACTTCGGCATATTCACCCACACCCACTACCGAAGATATTGGTTATGATGATGAGGAACGATATCATTATCCTGTGGGCACTGATCAGGATGACAAGACTCAAACCTGGACAGACCCTGCTGACCAGGGAGAATCTCAAACTATTCCTGATACTCCCTCTTATCCTGTGAAAACTTCACCAACGGGAGATACAGCTGCGTTCAACGCTTTAATTGAAAGGGCAGCACTAAATCATGATGTGGACATGCATGCTGACCCAGTTGAAGAGGACTTCCTGTTTGACACTTTCTCCTCTTCAGAGAAATCTGTGAAAACTTTGCCAATGCTAAAGGGTGTCCTTAAACACGCTGGGGACATCTTCAAAGAACCCACTAGAGCAAGGGTTATTAATCCCTAGGATTGAAAGGAAATACAGACCGGCGCCTGTGGACCGTACATATATGTAACAAGGTGCCCAGTATACAAGGGAACGACAAGGAGGCGGACTGGTGGACTCATATTGACGAGGATCCCCTTACTCCTTCCCCACAGAGTTCCTGGCGCTCAACCACGGGAGGAAATCAGAACGGCTCCTTTAACTGGTCGTATGACCCGGACGAAGGTCCCTCCCACCGTGACGTATGCTTCGGGGCATTGGATAAGAACCCGGATATCCCTGAAACAGCGTGTGACATCACCGGGGGAGGAGAACGGAGGGCGGAAGAGTAGGCGAAGGTGAACCGGAGAGTGCGTAGACCCGAGGACGCCGAGCAAGGAAGAGAAGCAGATGTGCCCCAAGGAGAAGTAGACGCGCTACAAGGCGAAGCAGACGAACCAGGAGGCCAACGGGACTGCGCTGCGCCGTGCCACACTCCCGAGGGAGGAGTGTGGCTCAGACAGGTACGGGACAAGTTCGCAAGTTGGGTGGGACGTCGGGGTGTAGTCCCGCGCTAATAAAACACCTTGTTCCCTAGTGTTCCCGCACCTTCCTGGCCCCTATAGTACCGTTCCCCTCACCACGACTCACAGCAGCGGTAAAGCATCACACCAGAGGTGTCCCTCACTTCCCCGGTTCCCTTAGGTAAAAAGTTACGGGGACAGAAAATAATCAGTCCCTTTCTTTTGTTTGTTTCCTTTCCGGACATCACGAGAGCCGCCCCCACCGAGAAGCCCCTTCCCCGGGCGAGACGGACTTCTGTACAGCACCTGTCCCAATAGGCACCACGGATCCAGCCGAATTCGCCAAGGAAAGACTGACACTCAGACATAAGAAACTGTATATGAAAATGAAACCCGCTTTACCTAAACCTCGTTCCCAGCCCATTACTGACTCCCTGTTACAATATATTAAGGGACAGCTGCCGTTAGACTCCTTGGTGGTCTCCAATGCCCGTAAGCGTGCCAACTTGCAAACTACGGGTGATGCTCCTCCTCCAGACAAAGAATCTAAAGTACTGGAAGCTTCTGGTAAAAGGGTGGCTGCTCAAGCAGCTAATATCTGGAGGATTTCCAATACACAGGCCCTATTAGCCAGATACGATAGGGCACATTATGACACTCTAGAGCAACTGCTACAACATTTGCCTGAGGCCTACAAGGAGGGAGCAGAGATGCTAATACAGGAGGGTAAACTCATTACCAACGCATCCATTAAGTGTGCGCTAGACGTAGCAGACACTGCAGCCAGGGCCATCAACACAAGCGCCATGCTCAGGAGGCATGCTTGGTTGCGCATCTCTGGATTCAAACCTGAGATCCAGACCACATTACTAAACCAGCCTGTGAACCCAGATTTTCTTTTTGGTACTGATGTGGACACAATCTTAGAAAAGATTAAAAAAGACACAGACACAGCCAAATCAATGGGTGCCCTGCAGTCCCAACAATTTAGAGGAGGTACCTTTCGTCGCTCCAGTAACAGAGGAGCTACACAAGGCCAGGCATCACAACAGATCCCGTACAATAAAGGGAGCACGCAAACCACCTACAATAAAAATATTAGAGGTGGATACCGTGGCAACAGCAGCAAATGCAGAGGGCGGGTAATAACACCAGATCCACGGTTCAGTTCGGAACAGTTCGACTACCTACTTGCGAGCCGCGTCGTGCAAGTAGGTAGTCGAACTGTTCCGAACTGAACCGTGCCTTGCCATGGCAAGTGAAGTTATATTTATACCCTGAAGGTGTTTAGGAATTCCAGTTGTGAGAAGTTAGCCTGGCATATGATGACCACTAGTTCTAGTGGACACCTTGCACCAGTCTAAATCGACCCTTATTGATTGTGGTTGTAAAGTCAACCTTAAAGAAAGCTATCCTAGTGGTAGCATGGGCCAGCAGTCGTCAGGCTAAGACTTAGGGGCGAGTTAAGCAAGATGTTTTACCATTTATAATCTCTTGAGTACCAAATGAAAGAACACCACTCAAGGTATATATCAAATATATAGGGGGGGCAGAAACTTACACGCAGCAGTGACCAGGAGGCCTTGAGGGCAACGGCCGTGCTCACAGCGCATCTTTCTCTCCGTGAGGGAAACGGCAAGCGGCAACTACATTTCCCAGCTGCCCCGGGGACCGGCACACTTGTGACGTGATGCTCCCACCGCGCCTCGAGGCCTCTAGAAGAACGCGGCGCGCCGAGCGTGCTCTGGGTGGGGGGGGGCAGAAACGTGCCCGCAGCAGTGACCAGGAGGCCGTGAGGGCAACGGCCGTGCTCACAGCGCATCTTTCTCACGGTGAGGGAAACGGCAAGCGGCAACTACTTTTCCCAGCTGGCCCGGGGACCGGCGCACTCGTGACGCTCCCGCCGCGCCTGGAGGCGCTAGAAGAACGCAGAGCACCGAGCATGCTCGGGGGGGCAGAATCTTACCCGCAGCAGTGACCAGGAGGCCGTGAGGGCAACGGCCGTGCTCACAGCGCATCTTTCTCGCCATGAGGGAAACGGCCAGCGGCAACTACATTTCCCAGCTGCCCCGGGGACCGGCGCACTCGTGACCCTCCGGCTGCGCCTGGAGGCGCTAGAAGAACGCACAGCGCCGAGCGTGCTCTGGGGGGGCAGAAACTTCCCCGCGGCAGTGACCAGGAGGCCGTGAGGGCAACAGCCGTTCTCACAGCGCATCTTTCTCGCCGCGAGGGAAACGGCCAGCGGCAACTACATTTCCCAGCTGCCCCATGGACCGGCTCACTCGTGGCGCTCCCGTCGCACCTGGAGGCGCTAGAAGAACGCAGAGCGCCGAGCGTGCTCTGGGGGGCAGAATCTTACCCGCAGCAGTGACCAGGAGGCCGTGAGGGCAACGCCCGTGCTCACAGCGCATATTTCTCGCCGTGAGGGAAACGACCAACGGCAAGCGGCAACTACATTTCCCAGCTGCCCCGTGGACCGGCCCACTCGTGATGCTCCCGCCGTGCCTGGAGGCGCTAGAAGAACACGGAGCGCCGAGGGTGCTCTGGGGGGCAGAAACTTACCCGCAGCAGTGACCAGGAGGCCGTGAGGGCAACAGCTGTGTTCACAGCGCATCTTTCTCGCGGTGAGGGAAACGGCCAGCGGCAACTACATTTCCCAGCTGCCCCGGGGACCGGCGCACTAGTGACGCTCCCACCGCGCCTGGAGGCGCTAGAAGAACGCGAAACGCCTCCCGCCCCGCGGACATGCGCGGGCGGGCGCCGGGCTAAGCCCAGGCAAAGGACGGGCTGTCTGTGGTACTCAGAGGCCAGAGGAGGCCGGGCTGGGCCACCCCTCTAACATTGCTTAGCAGTAATTGACTCGAGAGGTACTGTTGTCTTTTTTCTTGACTCCTAACAAAGGTAATAACTAAGGGCTGGACACATGCATAGACTCTACCATCCTATTGGACTTGGGTCATTATATCCTCTATTGGTTTTTAAGCCCATGATTTCTTTACATTGATATCTGGTCAGTTCTAGGAATCACTACTGTTGTCTTTTTTCTTGACTCCTAACAAAGGTAATAACTAAGAGCTGGACACATGCATAGACTCTACCATCCTATTGGACTTGGGTCATTATATCCTCTATTGGTTTTTAAGCCCATGATTTCTTTACATTGATATCTGGTCAGTTCTAGGAATCACTATTGTCTAAATACAGGGTTTATTTAGTTTAATCCCCTGTTAGACGATTAGAGTAGCAGAGGGGAAAAAGGCTTGAGCTGGGAAGCAACAAAGTACAGCTATATCTAAAACTAATCCTAAACCCACTGCTATTGATAGAATGTTAGAGCAAGCTCTGGGAGCGGTGGCAAATGAAATAGAACGTACAGAACGGCGATTATCCATCACTCCAAATTTAGAGCCAAGCCCTTTAATCTGTGATTTATCTTCTGATATATGACCATTAAGTTTAGATTCCACTAAAAATCAATCTATATCAGTGGAATCTTTGGGCTCAGAACCTCCCAAGGTCATTACCCCCAGGCGCCTAGGCAGAAAATGTAAAGCAAAATCTAAGAATGTAAAAATGCCTGCAAAAAAAAAAAAATGCAGGAATCACATATAGAAATAGGCAATCGAGGGGAGAACCCCATTGAGGCTAGAGTAGAACCCACTAAAGATCAGCCCGCATGGGTATCACTGCTGGTGATAAATCTCCAACATCAAATGAGATCGATTGTCAAAGAAGAACTAACCCCTGTATTAGCCATGTTAAATGGGTTAACAGCAAAATTGAATAGATGGCAGGATAATAGAGAGACTTCTAAAGCCTCAAGTAAAATTGTTAATAGGTTTTGCCCACTGCCCACTACTAGTATTTCACAAAATAGCACTCAGGCCACTATGAGTAATCAGCAAGACTGTCCCCCTTTAATTCCTAATGGAAGTAATCATCAGACAAATGACCACAGTAAGCCAAATGAAACTTGACGACGAGACGTGATCTAACGCCAACAAATGTGGCAAATTTGGCACCCCCTCCACCAGTAAAAAAAAGGAACTCTAGGAGTAGCCCCAAGCAGAGAGAGAATGTGAACCTTCATAATCAAGGTTGTGGGGACTCTGAACGCAAAAATCCATCATTTTGCCCCCCAATTATTAATTTACCTCCGGAGTGGCCCCATATATTCTGGTGCTTGTGGGGGTCCTGGAATTAAGAAAAGGATTCTCAGAATCACACCAAGAGCTAAAAAACAAAACTATTCATTGGTTGGTCAATCATAGTAATTTTGGTTATAATAATACTCACGAGATTCTAACCACAAGAAGGGTGGAATGGATAGGCGAACGACACAAGGATACTTTAGGAGACTGTGGTAATCAATTTTAGAAATCCAAATATAACTAATCATGTTTTAGCTTCTAAGTATGGGAGGCCCTGGAGCAGTACTGAATTACTCCCTTTAGGGTTTTTTTTACCTTCCAGTTGACCTCACCAGAAAAGTTATTTTTATGAGACAGAAAGGAGATTTGTCCCCAACGAAACGGTGTTTCCGCATCCAGGCCAGTTTTCGTATGATGTCCCTACTTTTAATATCCCTATCTTCAACAGGTTTAGTCCTCTTGAAGGAGTAGATTTACAGAAGGAGTTAAACTCAATTGATAAAAAGGTAACACCCCATATAAAATCACCCCTAGAAGGACAGGGTAGCCCCATAGATCCAATAAATGAGATCGAGGTTGGTTTAGCCAGAGGGTGCATGAGCGGCTCCCCCTGTATTAACCGCCCCGACTTTTGGCCTCTCGACTGCGAGATCGTTGAACATCAATTGGACCCAGGAATAAAATTAGTAAATGACATCGGATCCAATAAAGTGTCCCCAAAAAATCCAACAGCAGAGCCCACAAATATGATTTCCCCATAACCCCCAGGCTACTAGGGTCCTCTTGTGGAGCATTGCAGGTCTCAACAATAAACTAGATGATCCGGAATGGGAACTCTTTATTAACCAATTTGAAATCTGCATGTTCCAGGAAACATGGGCAAGAACTGTGATCCCCAAACAGGGTTATGCCACTTTCAATATTTTAGCAACATTGAGGGGAATTGGGAGACCATCGGGGGGACTCACTATTTGGGTGAGGGCTCACTTGGGGTGCTCTGCAGAACAAGCGGGTACCGGGTCAATTTACATTTTATCTGTCTTGCTACTGTTCCCTTCTAAGCCTCCAGTAGTTTTAATAAATGTATATTCAAGATCTACTACTAATGGCAATGAATCTACTACGGTGGAAGAGCTATCCACCTTTCTGGGTTCTATTGATGATAGTTATTTGATCATTGTAGGTGGGGATTTTAACTGTCAGTTTGAGCCACTACAAGGATTATCATTCGATAGTCTTGATGATGAGGACCATTTTTGGAAAATCCCCTAGTCTAGATGCCCAATAGTGAATAAATGGACTCCACTGGTGATTCAGATGAGTTGCCTCTCATTGAGGCATTCCCTAAGAGCTTGTAATGGGAGAGCCCTTTCTGAATCATCGAACGGGTATACGTTCTACAGCAAAATCGTGGGTTTATATTAGATTATATTTTTATCAATTCCTACTCCTGGGATAGGATGTTGGATTTTAAAATTATACCACCCCTAGACAGTGATCATTATGCGCTAGTAGTAGAACTTAAGGCTCTGTCCATGGGGGACATGGCTCATCTTGATAATCCCTCAGACCCTAGGTTGGTGGTCTCAAACTGCAGGAAAAGAGTGCGATGGACACATTTTAGTCAATCTGAGGACAAAATGAGTAGCTTATATAAAGCCCTGTTACATGTTCTTGTAGAGGCATCCACTTTATGTTGCCCCAGTGAGAAGGGTATAGATTTGCTGCAGGCAGAAACGATTAATGTTAAATTAGGGAAAGCCACATTTGATTTTTTTTATCCAAACAGACGCAAGAAGCAGGATAAGCTGCCCTTCCACCCCTGGTATAATGCCTCTTGTCGCATCGCTAAAAAAGCTCTAGTAACATCAATTAAAGCTAAAGACCGCCCTCTAATTAGGATAGCTAGAGCAAACTATAAAGCGGCCATACAAGAAGCCAAGAAGAGGTGGGAAGATGAAAATTGGACCTCCTTAAAAAATGCTCTAGGGAAAAGAGATATGAGGTCCTTTTGGGGAGTGGTAAATACAGGTTCGTCAGCCCCCCCCCCCCCCCCCCCCCCGTAGTGCGATTGAACCAAATTTGGATGAGTAAGTCTGGCGGGAGCACTTTGAATCCCTATATGCCAAGGAGCGATTGACCGGTGCTGCTCTTCCCAATAGCTGTGACTTGTTAGTGTCATACCCCACAGCTAAAGGGGATTTAATCTTCCTGCTCGATGGTGAGGTGGGTCCTAGCATAAGCTTACACAAAATAAAGGGTGCGCTGGGAAGGATAGCCCCGAGTAAGGCTCCAGGCTTAGATAAGACACCTGGAGACCTTTTTAAGACAGAGCCATCCATTTGGGCGCCATATTTTTGGATGCTTTTTAATGCAACTATGCAAGGAATGAAGATTCCTGCGAATTGGCTTGGTGCGGAAATAATTCCGATTTTCAAAAAGGGCTTCCCACTCCTCCCTACTAATTACAGACCAATTAGTTTAATAGACATACCGCAGAAAATATTTGCACATGTTCTACTCCTTAGGCAACAATCATGGATGGAGGAGAAGGGAGTACTGTCCGCTCTGCAGGCTGGTTTCAGGGAAAAGCTGTCGACCCTGGACCAAGTATTGAGACTGCAATTGTTATACTGGAAGACCGTTAGCCTGCAGGGGGCAGTCTCTACCTCATCTTTGTAGACCTGCGGTCTGCATTTGATTTAGTACCCAGGGAGAAACTCTGGTTGGTCTTGAATGAGATGGGGGTCCCTGTATATTTAATTCAACTTTTTAAAAGTCTTCATGAGTCCAACTGTGCGTGCATTAGGCATGGTAAGGACGGAAACCTTACAGCACCCATAGCCATTAAGCGTGGAGTATGTCAGGCCTGCATGCTTGCGCCAACCCTTATAGCCTCTACAAAAATGGCTTGATTGATGCCCTCCTTGCAGCAAAGGATCTGGATTCCCCTAAATTAGCCTCCCGTAGAATTTTGGCCATGATGTTTGCGGACGACACTCTACTGATAACGGGTCAGGGAGATTATTACAGAGCTTACGGTAGGTGTAGGAGATGGCTTTCTCAGGGAGGGGTTCTGACAATAACCTATCCTCTAAGGTGGAGGTCGCAGGTATAGAAGTGAGAGCTGGGATGGCGGCTAGGATTGCATGTTTGATTTGCATGTAGCGGAAAGATTCTGTGGATGCAAGGGAGTACTTGGCCGGGAGATCACTAAATGTCATTAGTACACCCTTATGAATGAGGTCTCCCACCTCCGAAATCCCTATATTGTCCCATTTGTCGAATCCCCGGAGGAAGCAGAGGGAACCCAGACGCTGCGATGACCAAAGGGGTGTTGCTTTAGAGATCGTGTCTGTCCAGCCCAAACTTTTGTTGGCCCTATGCCCAGCCTGTTTTTTAACATCTAAGAATAAAATTAAGGCGCTTTATAAAGAGTATAGATTGGCTCAGCTCCATATCTCCTCCAGTGTTGGGAAACTTACTAGAGTCTTTTTAGAAATAAAAGATATCCCTTACTTTGAGTCAGTGATAGATTTAATTAACCCCCGTGGCTAGGAAGCTTTACCCCCAGTATAGATACAGGGTGCTACCTCTTCGCTGTTTTACATCTAAGTGGCGAGATCAGCAAACGCTCCAATGCCCGTGTGCCCATACCGAGGAATCTGAGCTCCATGTTTTCTTTAGCTGTCCAGGCTACCAGAAGGCAAGGAAACGTTGG
Source organism: Lissotriton vulgaris (assembly GCF_964263255.1). Classification (NCBI taxonomy): domain Eukaryota; kingdom Metazoa; phylum Chordata; class Amphibia; order Caudata; family Salamandridae; genus Lissotriton; species Lissotriton vulgaris. The sequence goes on from NC_141694.1 coordinate 92,794,309, forward strand.
TTGGTTCAGATTTGTAGAAATCTTGGTGATGGGCGCTGCCTTGAAGTATTTAGGATACTGAAAACTGATTCGAGTATCCCAATTGTTTATTCAGTTGCAGGCTTTTTGTTTTCCATGTGGTGCACCAGAAGGGTTTTTCTGAAACCTTGAAAATGCTGTAGTGATTCTGCAATAATGAACTAATTGTCTGATTATAGCATGCTGGTTCGATCATTTGTAGCCCTTTTTGTATATTTTCATAATTGAAGTTTTATTGTACTTCTCTTTTTATATCTTCATTGTTTTAGATAATAGATAATTTATATATTTATTAATGTACCACACACTTTCTGGAATTGACTTTGTCTCCTTCGCCTAGATGCATCATATTGCCAACTTTGATGATTCGAATGAGAAAAATTTGTTGAAATCATTAATGTGATTCGTAATCGTTAATTAATTTTTAATGTATTTTCAACATGTGTGATTACTGTGTATTGCACTTTTTAGGTCATTCCGACCGAAATAAAGTTTATTTGAACTGAACTGAACAAATATATATGTATTTATTCTAAATACAACCCCTCTGGACTCTTTATGAGGTCCGAGGTAAAAGTACAATACAAGGAACTTAATTGGCATACGATAAGTTGCACAGTATACGTTTTGCCCTAGGGGCCTCACAAACCATATACTAAAATAGTGGTATAAGAACCAGGTGAGAAATAGAAAGCAGGCCTAGGGCCTGGGGAATCGCTGGAGCTACTCTAAACAACCAAAGGTTAGGATGCAGGAGGCCAACGGGAGAAGCATGCAGTGTCTAAACACAGCCGCGGGTTACCATTGACTTTCTATGGGAAACGTAAAAGTTACAAAGTTACAGATTAAGGGCACAAAGGAGTGAACTACGATGGAGCCCTTTTAGACTAGGACACTAGGAGAGTCAATACCCAAGGGAGGACCGGAGTACTCAAGTTACCTCACCCAGGGAAGCCGGGTGCATAGGTATCTTTTCGTGTCTGGTTTCGTCGTCAATTCCAATGGAGAGCTGCGAAGAAGTGCTGCAGGCGACCAGAGGAAAAAGTTTCCGGATGGATCCAAGGGTGGATCGAAGAGATAAAGAACCTGAAAGCAGAAGGGACAGAGTCTGGGTCACAGTCCAGTGACCAGGAAGGAACCAGGCGATGTCGGGAGAGTTCAGGTGAAGAAGTGAAGCTTGTCTCTGCAGCCACGAGGACCAGGAGGCGTCGACGACGACCAGGAGCTGGATTTGAGCTGTCCCATGAAGGATCTATTTGACTGCGGTGTCGGTATCCGGACTGGACCCAACAAGCCTTGGCAAACGCAATCCACACAGGAGATGAAGATTTGCTTCGGTGCAGACCAGCAAGGTCTGAGGAACTTCTCTTTTGGGGAGAAGTTGGAGCAAGCCTCGAGCAACCAGGAAAACAAGTTAGATTTAAAAGAAAGTCTTCCAGGGGCTCACTAGCCAACGGGCAAGGAACCAGGAAGACTCGTCGAGCTGAAATGCAGGAGCCGGCCCCACGGGACACTCGTGGAGTGTGGGGACCTGAGCGTCGATGGAAATGTTGCTCGGGGCTGGGGCTTCAAGCACCCCAAAGCACAACTTCCAAATACTTCGGGAAGTAGGTGCAGCTTGCAAAATGTAGGATGTCCAGGAGTTCCGGTCCCACGTCTCTCGTGTCCGCCACGGGTCTCAGCTTTGCTGGGTACGTCGAGTAGCGTCCCAGATGTCTGGAAGTCTGTGTCCTGTGTCGCAGAGTCTTCGGGATCCGGCGGGAGCCTCAACAATGCAGACCGGCAAAGTTGCTTCGGGTATCTGTTTGAACAGGGTGGTCACTCCTTGACCACAAGGGAGATGTCTTCCATCTTCCAGTTGAAATGGAATGTCGAAGGTCCAGGATATATGTTTCAAAGTTTCGTTCAGGGTAATCTATTGTCCTAGGGACACAGCTCCCATACTTATACTAAGTTTAGGGGCGGCACTACCTGAAAGGTCCCTCCTATGGGTGGACCTGGGGAGGGGGTGTTACACCCCTTCCCCTTTGTCCAGTTTCGCGCCAAAGCTGGGCTGGAGTGCCCCAGCAACTGGTTTGAACCGGGCTATGCATGGAGCACCTTCTGTGCCCCAGGCAGTGTCTGGAAAATGCATTCTAAATGCAGCCCTCCCTCTCCCAATACACTAAAGCCTATCGGGGAGGGGGTGCTAGCACCTCCCTGAGCAGGAAACCTATTGTCCAAGCCTCCCCTGCCGGAGTTTCGTCCAGCAGCTGGAGGTCAGACTCGTGTCTGTGGGAGCAGCATCCATTTTGCGATGCTAAGGTTCTGTTTAACTTTAACCAGGTATACCAGTAACTACATGTCTTCTAGAAGGGTGGAGTGCAACCCCTGTCGCCAGGACTGGCAGGGGGTAGTATCCCAAAGTGTTTGACACCTTACACGACATGTTTTGATAAAGCCAAACCAAAGTTAGCATTAACCAAGAGAGTTATAATGTACTTAAGAGTATATGGTAGGGCAATATCATAGAACAGCTATAAGGAGATGATTCCGAAAGCTGCAGAGGGCTTCAGTTCATGCTAGGGCACCCTCTCACATAAAACCAAGCACTCTGTCTCCAGGATTGTTACGGCCTGCTATAGGATTGACTTATAGGTTACTATGTGGCTATATATAAGGTAGATATAGATATACTATATCTAAGTAAGGGGTGATTACACCACCTTACCCAGGCTGTGAAAACAGACCTGTGGTGTCAGTTTGGAAGCCCAACCAGGGGTGGCACAATACATGCTGCAGCCCCTGGTAGGCCTTGGGTGCACCTATGCCCTGGGTACCTATGGTACACTATACAGGGACTCACAAGCGTGACCCAGTAACCAATCTGGTATGTATCTAAAGTACATAGTATCGAGGGAGAACAGCTAGGCTGTGGGCCTGATTAGCAGGACCACAGCCATACTAAAGTCGAAAAACCAGCGAAACACAGCAAAAAGTGGGGGTGACCATAGGAAGCAGACCCTACTCTCCTACACCAGTATTGTCATAAACGTTGGGCATAAGAACGTCTTGAATGAACCCCTAAGGAATAGATGTTCATGCATATAAATGAGTTCTTGGAGAAATCAATATCCAGGCAAGGGGAAGACCCTAAAGCCTAAGAATCTGGTTTTCCAAGAACTCGTTGTGACGAAGAGGATCGGATGTAGTTGACCATGCCTGTATTTGGTTAGCATGAGCAATGCCTAAATAAGGACTGGATTTCTATGCCGCTATAAGGGCAACTTGAAATATACCTATATAAGGGCATGAATCGGGGAAATTCATACGTAATCTAAATCGACACACAACACTCCAGCTTGAGTTCGCCCCTCCTGTGGAGCATACCCTGTTCATTTGTTTTCTTCCACCAGTGCTCGCTTTCTATAAACAGGCCTTTTAATATTGTTCCTATCTTGTCACATTCAAAGATAGAGGTCAAATGTCAGGCTCTGTCTTCTGAGGGAGTTTGGTGTTTACTTTTCCTTCTCGGACTTCAAAGTGAGAGGATTTATCTGACAGTCTTGTTGTGAAAGGAATTACTTTTTTCTAGCACATAGCAAAATGTAAATGTATGTAAATGAACTGTGCAGACATTTTAGAATATCGGAATTAGGGACGCACAAACAATCACTTTGTTTGTAATTATAAAGTGTGGTGGAAACCAATATTTTAATACTTTCAGAACCAATCCATATAAGAGGTGATGACATTTCCACACATTACCATTTGTGCGCTGTATACTTTTATCAGTAAGTTTTACTACATACCCATACCCATATATCTGTGCAAATGTAATGGTACTTTAAATTAAAAATGTGTTGTCTGTAATGGCAGTGTGCTACCACACCATGCATACTCCCTTCTACGCAACACCACTCCACACCACTGCACTCTACACCACTGTGCTTCACTATATGCTCTTTACTCCACGCCTCTCTACTGTACACCACTATACCTTATGCCAATGAACTCTATACCACGTTACTCTACACCACTGCACACTACACCACTCCAGTCTGCCACTCCACTCGACTTTGAACCTCTCAACTCAACAACACTCCACACCACTGTACTCTGCAACACTTCACTATACATCACTGCATTGCTTGCCAAGACACTTTATGCAAGTGCACTCTACTGTGCACCACTGCCCTCAACAACACTCCGCTCTACTCTCCACCACTATGCCACTCCACTACTATGAAACAAGCTAATCCGCGCTACCCCACTCTGCACCACTGTACTCTATGCCACCAAAATTTTATATTATATTTAGATACTTGTAAAGCGCATGGCTACCCCAGCAACGGGGCGTCCAAGAACTAAACCTGTAGAGTAGGGTTGGGCGAGATGACAACGGCTAGTGATCGGCCATTTCTCTCTGCGACACCAGATAAGCCAGGTCTTCACGGCCTTTCTAAAAGCCCAGTGGTCCAGAGTGCACCGGATGGGAGGAGGAAGGGAGTTCCAGACTCTACAACACTCCATTCTACGCCAATCTACACCATTGTACTCTATACCACTGCTCTCTACACCACTGCAAACTTCTGTGCAACGCTGCACTCTCTGCCACTCTACTCTCCACCGCTCCATTCTACGCCCCTTCACTCTACTCAGAACCACTACATTCTATGCCGTTCTACCCCACTCCACTTTACGCCACGCAACTGCATTCTACTTTATTCTAAACCACTACACTCTACGCCACTGCATTCTACGCCACTGCACTCTACTCTGCAGCACTGCACTCTGCTACTCTGCACTACTGCATTCTATGCTACTGCACTCTATTCTGCACCACTCTATGCCACTCCACGTTCTACTACACTAGCACACTTTTTCAATGCACTCTACGCCACTACACTGTATGCCATTCTGCTTTACACCACTCCACGCCAGTGCTCTCTATGCCCCTGCGCTCTGTTGCTTTACTCTACTGTGCACCACTATGCCACTACACTCTACGCCACTCTACTCCAATCTATGCCAATGTACTCTATACCACTGCACTCTACTCTACACCACTTTACTCCACACTACTGCACTCTTATGCCACTCTTCTTTGCACCACTCCACATCATTGCACTCTATTCTGCACCACTCTACTCCTCCCCAATCTACTAAACTTCTCTCTACACCCTATATACTCTACGCCACTGCACTTTACGCCAGTTACCTGTACTCTGTCATTCCACTGTACTCTACGCCACTGCACGGTAAGCCACTCTGTGCCACTCCACTCTGCGCTGCTCCACGACACAGTACCACTGTACCCCATTTTACTCCACACAATGCCACTCTACTCTGTGCCATTTTTCTCTGCCACTTCACTCTACTACCCTCTATGCCATGCCACTCCACTGACACTATTCCACTCTACGCAACTACACACTGGCCCACTCCTCTCTACAGCACTTTACTCCACTCCTCAACACTGTACTCCATGCTATGCTGTGCCACTCTGCGCCTCTCCACTCTACGTCACTCCACGCTGACACTACGTTTGTCTACGCCACTCTACTCCACACTTCTCCAATCCACTCTGCAATACTCCACTCTGTGCCCCTCCACACTTCTCCAATCCACTCTGCAATACTCCACTCTATGCCCCTCCACTCTGCGCCACTCTATGCTACTTTGCTCTTCTCTGTGCCACCCTTCTCCACTCAACGCCACTCCACGACACACATACGCTCTACCACACCGTAATGTATGCCACTCTGACACTCTACCCTACACCGCTCCAGTCCACTCTACACTGCTCAACACTACTCTGCCACTCCACTCTACAACACTCTATTTCACTCTATGCCATGATACTCATATGCCATTTCCCTGCCCTCCACTCACTATATGATACTCCAGTCTGCGCCACTCTAGAAATTCAACTTCACCCCACTCTAATGCACAACACTCCACTCTGCCACACTCCATGACGCAACACTCAACTACACTATGCCACAAACTTTTAGCCATGCTGGATAACCGCCATGCTTGTGTACAACATTGTTAAAACCATTAGCAAAGCCAATAGCTCTTTCATATGCGTGACCTATTGGCTTTGCCAATGCTTGTATTTCCGGCAGTGGTAAAATTGTCGCATTTCTCTTACTCCGTACCTTTGCACTGTAGAGGGAACTGGACATTACTCGCTTTATTAGCTGTAGAAATGGCACCCCCACAAAACCCCTATGTGAAAAATCCTTTACTAGGGAGTACTAAGACTTAAGGATCTGCTCAGACCAGTTTAAAGAGGTCGAAAACATATACCCAACTAATCAATATCGTTGACCTGCTCCAATGTTTTGTCTTTCAAAGTATTTTTTCTTAGCTTTTACTAAGTACCCCTAATTATCTTTTTGCACTTTTGATCAGCAAGAGACTTATCTGTACAGATCGCCTTAAAGCTTGCAAGTAATTTAGCAAGGCCCTTATCAATACAGGCACATAAAACTGCAATGTCTGCATAAAAAAGCTGTCTCACCTGGCATGCAGATTTTTCGTATAAATGTTAAATAGTGCTGTCCCCTTATAGCACCCAACATACAACCATGGAGGGGACAATTTCTTTAATTAAATTCCTACAGGGTTCAAATCAAACTGTTGCAGTTGTTGACTATGTAGGAACCATCTGAATGAAACTGGGATCTATGCACACTCCTATACAGAGTTTATTCGTTTTAACCTGCTAACGTAATAAAAAATACTTGATATTTATAAACGCTAGATAAAGGTACTCTTTTGTAGATAAATATATTTCATTAGCGTGATATTCAAGCAGTAATCTTAACCCTACCAACACATTCTGAATGCCGCATTGTACCGTAGATTGGGATCCTTTGGACAGAAGCTCTGAAAGCTTCCTCCCCAGCAACAAAATACCAAAATGTTTCCCATTTACATCCAAAGAGATGTTGAGTGAAAGTTTACAGAAATTAATGGAGATTCCTCCTTATGTATTAGAGCACTTATTGCCTTAGACAAAGAGACTCACCACTATATAACACTACTTTTTAGATGCATCTGGGCATGTTCACAAATGTAACTTACATGTGTGATTAAGTTACACTTGTAGGTTTACTCTTACACTTTTGAGTAACGTTGCTGCTTTGGGTAATCAAAGTGTAAAGTTAGTCAAGGGTAGATGCACTTGTTATCACTCCTTGCAAAGAGGGTGGAACCAGAATTACAAGTTTAAGTTACAACTGCCAAAAAGAAACAGTAGAAAGTCCAACACTAAACTGGGCCAACTACTGTTACTGTCACACCCTCCCATAGCAAAAAACACAAGCATACTTTACCGCATGCAGAGCTCTTCCTCCATTAAGGGTTCCCACCCATGTCATAGTATAGGAAATAGTGCACAAGTTTATAAAATTCAAGAAACAAAATATAAAAATGTTTTTGTATTAATTATTATTTTAAATAATTGTATATGTTTAATGTGTAGAAAAAAAGAATACAATGCTACAGCACTAGTAACTTAATTGTAAAGTAAATCTTTAATTTGAATACATTGAAATAAAATGATTACTTTTTTGTGTCAACAATTTTTGTAAGTGTTTAAATTTAATTCTGTCATTTAATTATATTAATGTAAATATTATATTTATACATTTTAACATGCCATTTATTTATGCCTGTAACTATTTTGAATAATGTATTTAAATTGATCAACATTTCCTTTGGGGTTTAATTGCAAGACCCTACCTCCATTATTTTTTATGGTTGGGATGTTGCAGTAGCAGTGGTTATCTCAACAAAAAGGGGGAGATAAGAGGAATATCCCAGAGGGGCTCATCTTCCTACTTACTTATACCATCAAAAGCAAGAGAGCCCACACATGCTCAGTAAACTAACCCTCCACAAGACAGAGGAAACACTGAGTTTTCTTATATAACCCTCGTCCACCAGGCTTGGTCCTTGGTGGGATGCTTCATCATAGGGTTGCTCCCTTTCCGTTGCAGATGGTTGTGCTGTGACCTTTGAGTTATGTGGCAGCACTTGTTGATATGTTCTAAATGATTAAAAGAAATAGGAGTGGGAGGCGTCTTATGTGGGAGGTTAAAAATACTTGCCTGGTAGGTAGATTATACTTTAATCTGGCCCCCCGGTGCTATAGTTAGAAAACAGTGAGAAGATAGAAGGTGAACGTGATACCTGCCCTTTTAATGGTCTACATGTTTCAAGCCAAACCCCATGGCTCTTCTTCAGGACCAAGGATCTAACTCCCTGATACCCCTCCTACAAAAGTGCTGACGCACAACTACTGCACGCACTCTGCATGCTAAAAGTGAAACACAGAAGTAGCGCAAAACACTTCATACATAAATAATGGAAAACTATTGCACTATTGGTCCTGAAGTGGAGAGGTCTGCTTGTAGTCATCCTCGATATAATAAAATAAATATGAAACAAATATATCAGCATGTCGTCATCATAAATGGTAGCTCAATAGGGTAATGTAGTAATGGGGTACTCATATCGATGCGGCTATGCGGTACTCACTGCTCTAAGTCAACACCTCGGGTCAATGACCTAAGGAATCCTCAACCGGGGCAAGCTTCTGTATGTCTTCCTCCCAAGCGAGGATCAAATATCCAGTGTTGGACCGTTCTCTTGGAAACAAGATGTCGGCCGAGAATGGAACAACTTGTGGTTTTTCCGCCTGAAAGAAATTGATAAATGCAGCTTAGGATAAGTGTATTCATTCTAATAATGGCTAAAAACTAAGGGTCATGCCAAAGTAAAGAGCCAGACTTCTTTTAAAAAGTGATAAGGGGATTCTATAAAGTTGTAAATGTGCACATGTATCTCCATTGGTGCTGTATCATGTGCCATGACCCCTCCCTCTTGCAAACCAGTCCTGAGTACTGCTCAACAATACACAATAAACTCACTCTTCGCCATCAACACAATTAGACTGGTCTTATAACGCCTTAGACCTGTGTAAACTGACATGCATTTATTTTAATGCCAGGTCGGTACCAAAACACTCCCATGACATCTGGGAGACCCTCAATGAGCGGAACCCCAACCTGGTTTTCATAACTGAAACCTGGCTGGATGAAAACCACTCCCCTGACATTTCTAATGCCCTACCGGCTAACTTTAAAATGCTAAAACAAGACAGACATGGACGAAAGGGGGAGGGCTAGCTATCTTGTTTAAAGATGAATTGACCTGCCTGGATGTCAATGTGGGGCAATTGGTAGACCACGAAATACTATCATTTCAGTTATCTAAAGATGGCCTCACGATACTTGCCGGAGCAGTGATCTATAATCCACCCAGACACCAAGCCGAACTCAGTACCAGACTACTCACCCAACTTCTCCCTGCCTGTTTGAAATATATGAACTACCTAGTAATAGGGTATTTTAACCTCCACTTTGAGAAGGCAAACAACCCCATAGTAACACGCCTGGAAAGTGATATGCAGATTCTCCAACTTAAGCAATGGATCAAGGGGCCTACACACATCGCAAGGCACACACTAGATTGACTATTTTCTAACATCGAATCCATACTTCTCCAGGAGATTAAACCTTTATCCTGGCCAGATCATTCACTCCTATTCTTCTCACTCAGTCTGCCGGTAAAATCAATAAAACCCTGCAAGTCCCCGCAGGTGGCCAACAGAGCCTGGAGGTTAGTCACCCAAGACTCTTTCCAGTGCCATTTCACCCCTGATAACACAACGTCTCTAAGTGCTCCCCAGTGAACATGGGAGCAGGAAACCTTGAAACGGAAAAAGCATTGGACCTATGCGCACCAAAGCTAAAACCTAAGCCGACAAAAAGACCCCACTCCGAGAAGTGGTACACATTCAAACTCAGGGCACTCAAAAGAAAGTGTAAAACAATAGAACACCAATGGAGACTGTTCAAGCAAGAAATAGACAGGTTGAGGTACAAGTCGGAGCTCAGAACCTACAACTACGCTATTAGAAACAGGATCCAGCTGTGTCCCAAAATCAAACACAAGAGCACAGGGTAGTGACTCTGCTCACTAGGCCGAGCACAGACACCAAACTATGTTTGTAACAAGACAAACCAGGAGCGCACATAATCGTGAACAGCCTTGTTGAATGGACCCACTGTGGAAGCTATAAAAATCCCATGAGTGCACATAAGTGCAGCTGAAGCAGCGAATGTGGTGCCTGCAGTAAGATACACTAATTAAAGAAAATAGTGTTTACAGACTAAATAATCAGGTACCATGTAACAACCGAAGGTAAAGGGCCAGCCCTCATGGGAGGTTACAAATGAAGACAAGGCGGTACTAAGGAGGGACTAACAAGCCTATTTACTAATCAGAAGCCAGTATTTACGAAGGACAATGATACATGCCACTGAAAAATATGGGCGAGATGGGCGGGGCTTCAAGTGCATACTCCAATATTGCATGCCTCACAGCAGCACATACGCTGCCCAGGCTCGACCTAAGGGGGGGGGGTGTTTGAATCATATGCTCATGGGTGGGGGTACAAAAACCTTAGAGTGTGGGTACTGGTACAAAAATGCAGCCGATTTCATCATGGGTTAGAGTTGAACTCCAGGATAGATAGAGACACAGGTTATGATGGGGGTTATGTTGTAAATTGGCACCAGGGGATATTTTCATTCAGACCTGCAGTGTGTCTAAGCTTGAACATCCAATGTTGTTATCTTTTGAACAGTCTGGACTCACAATTAACAGTGTTGTCCAGGTGTTCTAGGACCATCCACTGGTAGTTTTGCACTGTGTGTTTCTCAATAAAGTGGGTTGACATTTTGGTTGTTTCTTGTCCACACGATAGATTACCGTGGTGTTCACTTATTCTTGTTTTTATCTTCTGGATGGTCATACCTTTATAGTGTAGGTGACAAGGGCAGGTGATCAAATAGATCACTCTTTGTGTGTTGCAATTTGTCAATTTTATGAGTTCCCATGTTGTGTTGTTGAAGAATACTGTTTTTGTACCTTTTGTTAGGTGGCATACACTACACCAACCACAAGAGTGATCTCTCTCAGTTGTGAATATTGTGCCCTGGATTTGTTTTCGGACTGTTGTCAATCTTCAGGGCTTCTATGTACTAGTACGTCTCGTAGACTTTGTCCTAGTTTGTAAGAGAACATGGGTTTAGGAAAATTGATAGAGCCACTGTTAAGAATGCACCAATGCGTATTTATGATTTTGCTCTCTTTATCCGACTCTTTATGGTTGAAGTAACTTTAGAAGTGCAATTTGTGAATAGCAGTAGACTTACCCTTTTGTGGGTGGGTGCACGACCTTCCCTAAATCCCTTCTTAAACCTTCTGTAATGTTATGTAGAGCACGTTATCGCCCACAAGCGTATCCTGGCCCATTAATTGTAAGTGTTCCCTGTTTTCCAACCACTCCCCTCAGTCGCATCCCCATTTACTAATAAAACATATACTTATGTGAGCAGACCATCTGAAGTTGGGCAAGAGCACTTCGCACAAAAAAAAGATGGGAGAGGTGCAGGAAGAACCTTTTGAAGTAAGTTTGTCAATAGCCTTTTGTAATAAGTTAGTAGTACTATTTCTGATGGATATTTCTAACAGCCGATTCCTCACCTTTTGAATATTCCCCAAGCATCAGACTAGATCTAGAAATTTTCAAGCAGCGCCTCTGCATGCAGGTAGGTGGTGTCATTTGGCTCCGCATTAGGGGCCTCGTCCGTGCCAGAAATTACATGAAAAGTACCTGCATAAGTGCCACTCCATCGCGCTGACATCTGTTCTTTCCTTCCTGCACCAGATAGTGCGAATTAGTGAGAATCTACCCTCAGTTTGTTTTTGGATGTCGTTTTCTTGACTTTTATCAAACCTTTTTTCAAGAGTTTTCACTTTTGCTGTGACAGGATATCCCATAGGAAACAGGTTGATTTCAAACTATATGGTGCCTGCCACAGGCAGATATCTGTGACAGACTCACCCTTGGTTTGTCTATGGTGCTTGGAGAGGGACCACGATCTGCGAGGTTTGCTGCTCCTTACACCTGCAGGCTCTGAGGGAGAGTTCCCTCGAGCTCCTGGCCGCGTGGGGCCAGAAGACCCGCATCATTAAAAATCCTGGTTGTGTGAAAAATCCCAGTTGCACTGAAGGTCCAGGACCGTTCACGAATCTGCACCGGACAGTCGTTGTCTCGTTGAAAGTCGTCTCTTAAGTCCGATCGTAAAAAGAAGTTGAATAGGTATTTGATTTTGCCTCGCCAGTCGAAGTCTTCAGATGAGACACAGGATCATCGGCACTCCAAATTTAGGCTTCAGCAGAGCCTGACTCCAGGTCCGCTCTGCACTTCCCTGACTTTCCTGGAGTCGGAGCAACTCCTGTCCAGCTGAAAGAATTTTATGAGGCCAACCACCTCATATTTGGGCAGCCTGGCCCTTCTGGAGTCCCTTCTGGCCCCACAGGGAAGGGCCCTGTGTGGAAATGGAGTTTAGTATATGGTGTGGTTGTGCAACTTCACCACTTAATGCTTACCAAGCTCTTTAGGACCCTCGGTTTTTGTTTATCAAACCTTCAGCTCAACCCTGGGTAGCTGTGGCTCTGAGCAGCAAGGCTGGTATGAAGGAAAAAGTGTAAAGTTTTTAACCCCTTTGCCGCGGCACGTATTTTGCAGAGGCGCGGTGGGGGGGAGCGCAGCTCTTCCGTATTTATGATGGAACCACGCCGTCATGAGTCACGGGCAGCGTGTGCTCATGACGGCGTGGTTCCGTCATGGCCCCGCTCGCTCATTAATTCGCTCGCAGAGGCGGGAAATTAATGCCGCGTAGGCAGAGCGGCAGCCGCTTGACGGAGCCAAGCCGTCATGAGCACACGACGCGCATGGCTCATGACGGCGGGGTTCCGTCATGCGCATGCAAGGGGCTAAACAGCAGCCAAGGCACAAAAAAAGAAATTTAAGAAGTCAACAAGACACCAAAGAAATGTGACACTAATGCATAAAAATAGACTGTATTATCAGACACCATAATGAAAAAAGTTCCACCAGATGGTGCCTGAGATTTAGAATTTCCAAAGTATAGTAAATCTGATTATTTCTCTCGACTGCAAACAAGCAATGGCAATTTCAACTACTTTGACACTCTGAAACGTTTTCACAAAAAATATTAACTAGCTGGTATCACTTTAGAAGACCAACTTTAATATGGAGCCAGTCAGGGGAAACAGCAAGATCCTCAGACCGGTATCTCAACAGATCTGAAAGAGACACGTTATTGATAGATTCCTTAGCTTAGAATATCCCCAGGTGTTGTGCAGTTCAGCCTCCGTCGCTGCCGTAATGCACGCCATAATGACGTCACTGCCAATACTTATACGCCGCCCTTGCGCGCTGACATCAGTTCTTTCTTTTTCCACGCCAGCAAGCGCAGATCCGAAGAGAGTGGTGCCCCCATTCAATTTTTGTCTGTGTTTTTGAGACTTTTGTCTCTGTCTGTCGAGTATCGACTTTTGATGCAGTAGGGACGCCCGGTTTCAAGTCCTGCAGGGACTGCCGTCGAAACATGTTGGTGGCGGACCCGCACCAAGTGTGTCTCTTTTGCTTGGTGCACGCCCATGACCCCGAGACGTGCCCTGACTGCCGGGCCATGGCGCCGAAGGCTTTGCGGGAGCAGTCCCGAAAGTTGTTGGAGGCCCGGCACTCGGTTCCGCTCCACTCAAGGTCCCGATCCCGTAGTAGGTCAAGGGACAGGTCGCGGAGCCACCACCATTGTTCATCGGAATAGGGGGCAGGTAAGTCGAAGCGCCATAAAAAAGTTTTTAAAAAAGCAGCGTCGCTCTTCTTCCCAACGCCGATCGTGGCACACAGCTGAGGGGGCGGGTGGTCACTCCACCGCGGCTCCGTTTGGGCCCCATTGTTGCCAGCGGCCTTCCCACCTTTTCCGGGACCGTCTGCCACTCCGGAACAAGTACAGGAATTCCTGTTGGCCATGAGTCGCCTCTTTGGCCCGTCTGGTCTCTCTGGTGCGCCTTCGGGCCCTGCTGGCCCGACTGGAGGTCATGCCCCCTTGCCGTAGCTTTTGGGCCCGGCTAAGCCGACAGACTCCCACACGGCACCGCCTTTGGCTCCGCTGGCTCGGGGCTCCAGACTCTGCACCATAAGACCCTCAAGGGTCAACGCCAGGAGCGCCGGACTAAGCCTGCACTGGGTTCTCCCCTTCTTCGGTCCGGCGCCACATGCTTCCATTTATGGCCCGATTCCAGTGCCGGTGGGGTTTTTTAATCCGTTCCCCCGGACTCCTCGTCCTTCTCGGCCTCTGCCACAGCCTGTGGACAAAGAGGAGTTCTGGGAAGGGTCTGTGGACCCGCTAGCAGCCCAGTGTGACAATGCATCAGACTGGGATGAGGATCTGGAGGATCCAGGCAATGTGAATTTGTCTCCACACCCTGGGACACTGTCTCCTTCTACCGTGGCTATGGAGGAGGTTGGTACATTTTCAGTGGTGTTGCGTAGGGCGGCTAAAGCTCCTCACCTTGAGCTCCCTACAGTGGCCGTCAGGACTAATCTCCTGACTGAAGTGCTTCAGCAGACAGCCTCCTCTGCGGAGCCGCTGCTGCCCTTTAATGACTAACCTTCTGACGTTCTTTTGGGCACCTGGTCCAGGCCCAACACAGGGGCTCCTGTGGACAGGAAAGTGGTCCGACGCCATCGCCCGGCCCCTTGCGACCCCAGTTTCCTCTCCCAACACCCTACCCCAGAGAGCTTGGTCGTCCAAGACTATGCGTCTCCCAGCTCATTCCCTTCAGCACAACCTGACGGGGAATCCAAGGAACTGGAGCAGTTTGGGAAGAAGATTTTCTCTTCTTCCAGTTCCGGGCGGCAGTCGGTGAACACTGCATGCATCTTGGGCCGTTATTCTCTCTGTGTGTGGGATACGGTGGCGCAGGTGCTACCTCAGTGTCCGGTGAAGGCCCGGGCAGTGCTCTCCCAGGCTATTGCCGAGGGGAGAGATGCGGCCAAGTTCACTATCCGTTGTGGCATTGACACTGCCGACTCGCTCGGCTGAGCAATTTCAACTACAGTGACGCTACGTTGTCATGCCTGGCTGAGGACGACTGGCTTTTCAGGGGATGTCCAGAACGCTTTGATGGGCAGGCCCTTTGATAGCACGCGTCTCTTTGGCAACCACGTGGATAGCACGTTGGAGCGCTTTAAGGACTCGCGGGCTACTGTTAAGTACTTGAGCCTTTCGACCACGCGCTCTCCTTCGGCGTCTGCTTTTCGCTCCTTTCGTGGTCAAGGAAGGGGCACCCAGACACGTTAGTTTCCGAGCCACAGCACTGCTCAGCAACAGCCTCAGCGCAGCCGCAGAGGTGGGATCTGCCGAGGTGGGTCACGGGGCCAGCGATCGGGTCAGTCCACCACTACCCCAGTCACTACTGCCTCCAAACGTTCCTAGTCCGGGGTTTCAGGCCCACTAGACACCTGTGGGGGGAAGGTTTCGCCATCATCTCCCCCAATGACGCACCATCACTTCGGACAGGTGGGTTTTAGAGATAGTCTGAAGATGCTATTTCCTCCCCTTCGAGACTACCCCTCCAGCCATGCCACTACAGTACCACCACATGTCAGGGGATCACTTGGCACTTCTACAGCAGAAAGTTACGGCCCTCTTGGCCAAGGGGGCCTGCAAGTGCGTTCCGACGTGAGCCGTGGTTGGTATTCCCACTACTTTCTGATCCAGAAGAAAGACCAGGGCCTTCGTCCTATCATGGACCTGCGGAATGTCAATCGCTTCCTCTGGAAGGACAAGTTCAAAATGCTTACGTTGGCTCAGGTCTTGTCTGCCCTAGACCCTCAAGACTGGATGGTGGCGTTGGACTTGCAGGACGCTTATTTTCATATTCCCGTCCTGCTGGCCCACCGTCGTTACCTGCGGTTCACGGTAGGCCACGAGCACTTTCAGTTTACTGTGCTTCCCTTCGGCCTTAGCAGCGCCCCTCGGGTGTTCACGAAAGTGATGGCGGTGGTCGCAGCTTATCTGTGCATAGCCGGGGTTTCAGTCTTCTCCTATCTCGACGACTGGTTGTTGAAGGCGGGCTCGCCCCAAGCAGTCGTTACACACCTCCAAACTATGGCAAACATCCTGCATTTGTTGGGGTTCTCCATCAACGTGCAGAAGTCGCACCTGATTCCCTCTCAGAAGCTCCTCTTCATCGGGGCGGTTCTGGATACGTCGCAGTCTCGGGTTTATCCTCCCAAACAGCGAGTCCGGGACATTCGGGCTTTGATTCTGATCTTTCAGCCCTTGTCCTGGGTTTCGGTCAGGAAGACTCTGAGGCTGCTGGGCCTCAAGGCCACTTGCATCCTATAAATGGGACCTGAAGTTTCAGTGGGCGCAGCATCAGGGAAACCTGTCCAATTCCGTCCAGATTTCAGAGGGCACTGCACGAGACTTGCAATGGTGGTCACTAACCAACATTGGGTCAGCGACACATCCCTCTCCCTTCCCCAACCGGAGCACACAGTGGTGACGGATGTTTCCCTCCTGGGATAAGGCTGCCACATGAGGGAGGCGGAGATCAGAGGCCTCTGGTCTCCGGCAGAGTCCAAGCTCCATATCAATCTTTTGGAGATCAAGGAGATCCTACTTGCATTGAAAGCAGTCCTTCCCTCTGTCAAGGGGAGAGTGGTGCAGGTGTTCACAGACAACACTACTGCCTTGTAGTACTGCAACAAGCAAGGCAAGGCAAGGTGGGGTCATGGACCCTATGTCAGAAGGCAATGGAAGTGGCTGGAACCCCAGGGCATTATCCTGGTGGTTCAACACTTGGCAGGTTCTTTGAGCGCCAGAGCAGACGAACTCAGCCGCCGGTGGATGATGGATCACGAATGGCGTCTTCACTCTTTGGCTAAAAGGGAACCTCCAGTAGGGTTGCGCTCCCATTCGAAAAGGGCTACTACAGCGTTGGGACGCAGTGTCCCACTGCAAGATATCTTTCAGGCGGCCACATGGGCCTCGCTGCACACTTTTACCAAGTACTATTGTCTTGACAGTCAGGTCCTGAGGGACGGCCTGTTTGGCCGGTCGGTGACTTTCTGCTGTGATTCGATACGCAGACCATCCACCGGGCTTGGTATAGCTAGGGTATCTATTCCAAGGTAAGGAATCTATCACTAACGTATATCTTTCAGATGCACAAGTTACTTATTTGTATAATGATATATGAGTGGGAGACATTAGTTAGTGATAGATTCCTTACCGCCCACCCATCCTCTGCAAACAGATTTCTAGGGTTAGGGTCATCCCTTTGAGGGCCCTAGTTTTTTCATGCACCAATAGTCAGTCTCTGGCATGGCTCTGCACTCCTGGCGCTGAAAGTAGTGTACAGAACTGACAGCGCTCGAGGGCGGTATATAAGTAGCAGCCGTGATGTCATCTCGGCATGCATTACGCCAGCGACGGACGCGGAACCGCACAACGCCACCTTCTGAAGCGCATGGGTACTTCTGACAAAAACTTTCCAGATCCAGACTGACGCCTGGGGATATTCTATTGTAAGGAAACAAACAAATCTCTTCTGCAGATATATCGTTACACAAGTAAGTAACTTCTGCGTCAAGTAGTCTTCATTCAGTTCCAGGTACTTTTATTCATTGCAGGGCTTTCCTATGGAAAGTGGTCCTGATGCAAGGGATGAAGGATGCTGAAGAGGCTCCAAAGAAGCTTCATGCGATGTGGTTGATGAGAGGTCTTTCTATGACTACTCCTCGGTCAACGAAGGGGGTGAGGTGGTCCTGGTCAACGGCTGGACATCCCTCGAAGTCCTCTTGGTGCTGGCAGAAGTCCAGCTGCCACTGGTCTACTGGTTGTGCAGTATCGCAGTCACAGGTCAATCTTTCCTGGGTCGATATTTCTTTCTCTGGAGGTCCCACCTCGACGACACTCCCGCGCTCAGTGAACTTGGCTACAACTTGGTGTCAGGCCATGGTCCCTGGTCCTGCATGGTGGTGGTTGAAGACTTTGCGCTACCAACTTGCCCCAGCAGGTTTCTCAGCTTTTTCGTTCCTGTGCTATGAACAGGAGGCCAGCTCAATGACCCTTGGAGTCTCTTGCCTTTAGCTGGACTCTGGAGAAGCTTCTACTCGAGCAGGACACTACAGGCACAGTCCCTCTCCTGTGCTAGCCACCAGGTTCAGCAGGTTCAGTCTACGCCGGTGTAGCCTCTCCTTGCTGGTTCCACTGTGCAGGACAGTCCTCCTTTGGTCCTCTTCCAAGCCAGTTGAGATCAGAGTTTGGGATGCCTTGCTTATGCTCAGAAAATGCCGGCAGGGCAGGATGGGGTTGATAGTAAATGGGCTACCAGGTTTCCTCCCTCCTGATAACTAGTTCCTGCGAAGTGTGGTATCTGGGCACCCCATGATGCACATTTTTGCCCAGACGATGGCAACATTGCTAAATTTGCACTCTGCAACTCGTTACGTTATTTGTGACCTGAAAATCAAGAGGGGTTCAATGTAACGAGTTGTTTGATACCTTGGATGTTCCATTTTGTCTCACAATTCCATAGTTAGCCCATGATATATGTTGTACCCTGCCTTAGAACTCACTAGGCTGGCCATAGGGGTGAAGTCTGGCTTTGTCATTCCTTTAAATTACAAAGTGGTAAAACTGCTCTCCCTGCCTGCAAATGGTGGGCTGGGAGTCTCATTTTACTCAAGTCCCACCCAGGATGGTACCACCAGTGCTGCAATCCCTAAGGGGGGGAGGGGGGGCTGTAGCTTGCATGTCCTGGATACCATTTACTAGGGACTTACAGGTAAGCTAGCATACCAATTGGGTGGAAGCCAATTCGACATATCCGTTTACGGGTAAGTGTACACTCACTGAGATCTGGTTAGTAGGCCTTTGTGCACTCTGAGTTAAAAACCCAGCATCATTAGTACAAAACTTGGGGGTGACCATACAAAAAGAGGCATGTTCTTATAGGAAACCACTGGATCCTCGCTGGCGGGTTGGCAATCAGTGCCAGTCGGGCCCCATGGATCCGGACAGAGGCTGCCTCCAAGACCAAAACCATAATTGGCAAACGTTTCCAGTGCCTACATCCCTGGCCCTGCTGATGCCCCATAGCAGTGCCTTCCCTATCATCCTTCCTGACTCCAACATGGTGCCAACTGGGCGTTCTCTGACACCGGATCCAGCAACCGACTTGGGAGCATGCCCTCCGGATCGGACCAAGTGCCTTTTGCCTTCGACAGGCCTGGAGAGGGAGACAAAAGGGAGTGGTCTGAGGACCCTTATGGATACTAGCATCCCCCAGATGATACTGAGGACAACTGGTATGAGGAACTGACAGAGGCCAGTGGGTTAGACACCTCACCAAACACCGGCTTGGTCTCTCCTCCTACCGAAGCTATGAAGTAGATAGCCTCCTTTGCTATAGGACCACGTAAGGCGTTTGAGAACTTGGACCTTCAGTTACTCAGTGGGAGTCAAGACGCCCATTTTGACAGAGGTGCTTCAGCTGAGAATCACCCCTTCCCAACCCTTACTCCCTTTTAATGAAGCCCTTACCAATGTCCAAACCCTTCACAGGGGCTCCTGTGCATCGGACAATTTCCCAAGGGCATTGCCCACTCCTGGGGTCTGCAGTTTCCACGCACAGCACCCCACCCTGAGAGATTGGTGGACCAAGCCGCCACCTTTAGGTTCAACCCTGGCATGTTACCTACCACTCCACTGGATGGGAAATCTAAGACCCCGGATACCTTTGGCGAGAGGATATTCTCTTCCACCAGCCTTGCACTGTGGTCAGTGAATACTTTGTGGCTTTTGGGCCGATATATCCTTACAATATGGGATTTGTTTGCTCAGGTATTGCCTATTGTGAGAAGTTGGCCTGGTATATGATGTTCACTATTCTAGTGAACACCTTGCACCAGTCCAAACAGCCCTTATGGTGATGGTTGTAAAGTCAACCTTATAGACCAGCTATCCTAGTGGTAGCGTGGGCAGAACAGTCTTAGGCTAAAAGACTCTTGAGGGCGTGTAAAGCCCGCTGTTTTACCATATGTAACCCCTTGAATATCAAATGAAAGGACACCACACAGGATATATATAAAATATATATGTATTTATTTACTAACACACTCCTCTGAACTCTTTATGAGATCAGAGGCCAAAGCACATAACAAGTTACACTTAGAAATACTTTAAATAGCACAATTTAGAGTTAGGCCCTAGGGGCGCGTTAAACCATATACTAAGAAAGTGGTTTAAGAACCACGACTTGGGAAAGGAGAAGGCCTAAGGCCTAGGAAATCGCTGGGGCTACACTATCTGACCCTTAGGTTAGGAGTAGACTGCCTGGAGCACCTAGAGTGCTCCAGGCAGTGTCTGATTCTATACAGCCCTCCCTGTCCTAATACACATCCACCTGTCTGGGGTGGTGCTCGCACCTCCCCAAGCAGGAAACCTATTGTCCAAACCTCCGTGACTGGAAGGACTCCCAGCAACAGGAGGTCAGACTTGTGTCTGTGGCAGCAGCATCCATTTTGTGATGCTGGGGCTCTGGTTAACTTTCACCGGGATAGTCAGAACTAACATGTCTTCTCCCTCTAGAAGGGTGGAATGCTACCCCCGTCGCCAGAATTGGCGAGGGGGTAGTATTCCAAAGCGTATGACACCTTACACGACATGTTTGGATAAAGCCAAACCAAAGTTAGCATTTAACCGCGAGGTTTATAATGCACATAAGAGTTTATGGTATGGCAATATCATAGAACAGCTATAAGGACATGGTTCCGAAAGCTGCAGACAGGCTCAGCTCATGCTAGAGCACCATCTCACACATAACCAAGCACTCTGCCCCCAGGATTGTTAAGGCTTCCATAGGAGTGACTTATAGGTTACTATGTGTCTATATGTAAGTAGGTATAGGAATACTACACCTAAGCAAGGGGTGAGTACACGACCTTGCCCCAGCTGAGTGATCAGCCAGTTGTGTCAAATAGTAAGGCCAGGCCAGGGGTGGCACAATACATGCTGCAGTCCCTGGTAGGCCTTGGTTACACCTATGCCCTGAGTACCTAGGGTACACTTTAACAGGGGCTGACAAGGTGACCCAGTTCCCAATTGTGTATGTACCTAGAGTACATGGCTTGAATTTAGAGAGAGTGCATCTGGTCTGTGGGTCTGATTAGCAGGCCCACAGCCGCATCTAAGTCGAAAACCAGTAAAGCAAAAGCAAAAAGTGGGGGAAGCAGACCCTACTCTCCTACACCTATGTCTTGGAGGACACCCATGTCATACTGTCCCACACTATTGCGAGAAATGCAGCAAAGTTCACCATATGACATGGAATCGGCACAATCGACTCACTGGGTAGAGCAATTTCATAATCTGTGGCACCACGTTTTTCTGTGAACCAAAGGCTGTTCAGCGGATGTCCAAGTCTCGCTTATGGTCATGCCCTTTGCCTATCAGTCGTTTGGGAAATAAGCCAAACTCAGTGCTGGTGCACTTTAAGGACAGCAGAGCTAAGGCCAGGACCTTGGGCTGATTTGTGGCCCTTCATCTGCCGACCTCTCCTTTCGTTGCCACAAAAAATGTATCCAACCTCGTGCATACCCTCCCAGCCTTCTAGGCCAACAGGCTTTCCAGCCTTTTCCTTTCCGCAGACGCTAGTTCCGTAGACCACATATGACCGGTAGCTAGAGGTCAGGTCAGCCCCCATGACAGCTGCAGCCTCTAAACACCTTTAGTGTGCCCTCTGACATCATAGGCATCCAGTGGGGTGGCAGGATATGCCATCAACTGCATCACTGAAGGTCAGTAACATCAGACCGCTCCTCCAGCCATCCGACCGGCGTCCGACCAGCTGACGGATTACCACATGTCCTTGCTCCGACAGAAATTGCTGCCTCCCTTGGCCAAGGAAGCCATCAGGGGGTGCCAACATCAGAAGGGGGTTGTGGTTACTGTTTACACTACTTTCTCTTGCCCAAAAAAGACAGACGTTCTTCCTATCCGGTACCTGCGCCTTCTCAATCTCTTTCTGAAAAAGCAGAAATTCAAAATGCTCATGCTCACCAAGTTTTGTCAGACCTTGACTGGTAGCGTTAGATTTGCAGGATGCATATTTCCACATCCCCCGTCCTGCCTGCCCACAGGCGTTACTTGTGATCCATTGTAAGTCAAAAGCCCTTTCAGTTTGTGGTGCTCGCCTTCGGCCTTACCAGCACCCCTGGGGTGTTCACCAAGGTGAAGGTGGGGGTTGCAACTCATCTCCGGAGGTCAGGGATTCCAGTCTTTCTCTATCGAAGATTGGCTGTTGAGGGCGGGATCGCTACAGGCAATTGTCTCCCACCTCCAGACTATGGCCAATCTTCTGTAATTGCTGAGTTTCACCATCAACCCCAATCAGGAACTTAGGTGTGTTGAAGTCACACCTGGCTTACTCTCAGATGCTCT
The DNA here is from genome assembly GCF_964263255.1 of Lissotriton vulgaris. Classification (NCBI taxonomy): domain Eukaryota; kingdom Metazoa; phylum Chordata; class Amphibia; order Caudata; family Salamandridae; genus Lissotriton; species Lissotriton vulgaris. The sequence goes on from NC_141694.1 coordinate 92,816,781, forward strand.
CTTTCGCCTGAGCTGTTCTGGACACAACACAGTTTTGGGTCTATCTTCTGGGGCAGTGAGTTCAGAATATTCAGGGTAAAATACCAATGTTTCAGCCTCTATCCTGGATTTTAGTGAGAAGGACCCTGACGTTGTTGAGCCTCATGTCTTCCCACATCCTCCTTGTTAACACATGCCCGTTGGCATATGTGGGCTCTCTAGTGGGACCTAAAGTCCCTGTGGGCACAGCATCACGGTAATCTCTCGGACATGATCCACCTCACGGAGGGAACTGCGAAAGATCTGCAGTGGTGGCTAACGAACCCCGATTCTGTCAATGGCAGACCCCTCTCCCTTCTTCAACCAGAGTTGATTGTATTGATAGATGCGTCACTTCTGGGACGAAGTGGCCATCTGGGAGAAGTGGAGATAGGAAGACTCTTAACAGACGAAGTCCGAACTCCACATCAACCTTTTGGAGGTTCAGGCAATTCACTTGGTATTGAAAGCCTTTCTTCCTTCGATCAAGGGGAGGCTGCTGCAGGTGTTCACTACACCACCACTGCCATGTGGTACTGCAACAAGCAGGATGGTGGGGTCATGGATCCTTTGTCAAGAGGCTCTGCATCTCTGGACATGGCTGGAGCACCAGGGCATTTCCCTGGTCTTTCAACTCTTGGCAGGCTCTCTGAATGTCAGGGTGGACGAACTCAGCCAAAGATGCATAGCGGATCACAAATGACGACTACATCTGAAGGTGGAAGAGTCTTGGTTAGATCTGTTTACCACCGCGGAGAACATGCAATGTCAGCAGTTTTGCATGCTGGAGTTTTCATGGTGGCTCTTGCTCGGAAACATAATTCGTCTCAAGTGGAGCCTGACCTCATGTACACTTTCCGTCAATACCGCTTCTACTCTGAGTTCTCAAGAAGATCAGGAAAGACTCAGTTATTCTTGTGGCTCCTGAATGAACATGAGGGGTCTGGTACCCAGAGCATCAGTCCCCCTGTCAGGCTGCATCTTTCAGTGAACCTTATGTCACAGCAACAGGAGAGGGTCCTGCAGCTGAACCTGTGCACCTTTCACCTTCATGTATGAAGTTTGAGCAGTGACAGTTGACAGCTTTCGAACATCTTCCCGAAGTCTGTGATGTTATTCTGGCAGCCACACATCCCTCCACCAAGTTGGTATATGCCTGCAGCGGACATAACGTTGTGGCATGGTGTGCTTCTAGGAAAATAAATCCTATTTCTGAACCTCTTTCTCAGGTTTTCTGTTAGTACTATCTTTGCACCAGTAGTGCTCTGCTTTGGGCACGGTTAAAGGTTATTTATCTGCCATTTTGCGTTTGCCGGACCAACCTTTTCAGGTCTCGCCTACGCAGCTCTCATGCGTTGCATAGGAGGGCCTTTAGCCATCACTCTTCACTTTTTCAAGCACTGCACTCGTGCTTGTGGCAGCATCCACCTTGCAGGAGCGAGCAGGGGCGCGCCACAAGCACAAGTGCAGTGCTTCAAAAGTGAAGACTCTCCCAAACGTGATCGCGTGCACCACTCGCGGGCTCACCTCCTGCTCCCCCTCCCTCACAACAATTAATTTTTGCGGCCGCAGGGCCGCGCTTGTGTTTTAGCTCTTGTTAGCCCTACGTTTGTCAAGGCAGCACTATATGTACACAAATGACGTGGCACGCAAGGTGATCTAACAAAATGCAATGCACTTCATGAGATTCCACACGTCAATACGTACGTTCCATACTGGAAATACTAATGCTTTCATTTTCGTTTCTATCTGGTGACAATCTCTAAGCAGTGAAAAGCAAATGAACAGCAGCGCCTCGAAGTTCTGCCATCCCTCATGGAGCCCCATTTTTAGGCGCCCTTTTGACTTTTTCCATCCCTGATCTCAGTTCCTAAAAATAGGACACGGTGTTCTTTGAAATCCTAAAAAAGTTTGGGTAAGAAAAAAAAATTGAGATAATTCGGTTGCACGGAACAGTCAAACAAATGTCCGGGACATTACCCTGCTGACGAGAAGACGGAACACGTACTAGATTTCAAAGCACGCGTTCGCAGCCCTCTTGCTGCAGGCATTCTTTGCTGAACATAGGGCCCAGAAGGCATTTTTTTGTTTTAGTCGCAAATGCCTCCAGGTAATTGGCACAATCTTTCAACCTCAGTGATCCTTTTCTCTGTGATAAGCAACAGATTAACCTTCTTAAGAAAATATTTTGGGTTTCTTTCCGGTTTGTTGGGGCTCCTTTCACTGCTTACTTTTAACTCATTTACTCACCTTTGGGAACCGTTGTTGCCTGTGTAATTTTAGAGCGCTGACTCGCTTGCTCTGAAAAAAAACGAAGTAAGCCCTTTTTCGTGAGGATTTAACCAGAATTTGTTTAAACATAACTCAATAATAAAGTTTGCATATGCACTGGCTGCCTGTTCTCTTCAAAGGACTCCATTTTCTAACTGCACAACAACGTAACCTTCGAGAAACCTATTGTTTTAACTGCAATTCTGAATTTAAAATAAGGATAATGTTCTTGCCACTTGAGATTGGACTTGGTGCTAGTCTGACAGGAATGGGAAGTGGGTATTGGAGGGGGAGTTATGTTTTAAAAACATACATATGTTGGGAAAATAGTGTTAGTGCATGTAGGTCAGCAGTCCCATTGTCACCGGTCGGGACTGAATAATCACAAATGGATGTTAGAAACACAACACAGAGCTTGCACTCACATCACTAATTCCGTGAACAAAAAACCGTATTACACACTAAAGCTCAACGAAACAAAATGCCTTGCATCTCTGCAAACAGAAGAAAACATCTAATCATTTGTAGCTGTTGTCTGGGTGTTACTATTCTGTCATCAGTTTAGGTTATCATCAACTAATGACAAAAATAATTTTCCAACGGAGTTTCAGGATATTATTCAATTATACAATCAATCAAAGACCGTATTTATTTACAGATTTTTCGGAGACTGGTCTTGCTGCTAAATAAACTACAAGTAAGAAATAAAAAATGTGTGTATGTATATATATATATATATATATATATATATATATGTGTGTGTGTGTGTGCATATATATAAATATATATATATATATATATATATATATTCGGTAGAAGACGTCCAAAAACCAGCACCTGGAAAGACGAGGCAAGACCCATAGGTAGTGCAGAATTTTTGTTTATTTAAAGACCCAACACCAGTCCGACATGACGCGTTTCGGCTTCTCCAAGCCTTGATCACATGACACAGACATGGGGGCTGATGACCCTTATTTAAAGTGCACAGTGTTCATTTGCATAATGGAGAGAAAATAAATACTTATACATGTTGCATCGCGTAATCTCATTAAATATAGCGTAATACCAAGAACAATTGATCTTGTACTAACAAACAATATAACTTATTCGAATATGTTTGTTGGGCATCAAAGTAGCAGTTTCTCAGATTTGTAAAATCATAAATGCATGAGAGAAACGATGGGGGCAATTATAAATAATGTTAAAAACAATGACATTGGTAATACGCTTTTAAAACAATAAATAATCACATTTACCACCAAATTGCTAAAAGGAGTACGTGATTCTACCGTATGCAAAAATATCTGCAACAATAAAATACAAAGATCACAAATTGATGCCACATTTAAAAAACTAAATAAGTGATCTAAAATTGGCAGAAATTTAGCCCCAGTGGGCATACAGTACATTGTCTGGGTAGAGTCTTTGTGCAAAAATAACAGTTGTAGATCAACAATAAATAGTTAGTACCGCCCAAGTGGGCAAGACCCTACGTGCAAAATACGCAATAGCTTAAGTACTGAAATACAAGCATAGCTCCATTATGTGAAACATTTAAAGTGCTACCAGTGAATTTAAAAACATGTAATAGGTGTTAAAAACTCATGTAATTATAGTCGTGTGGAGGACTTACACGTGGGGTAGTTCAAAAGAGATTTCATTTGAATTTACAGAATATTGTTAGGTGGCACATTTAGTTAATATCCAGCTCATACAGTAGCAATGATATTTCCTTGAAGCTGGAAAACTATAAGTAAGTGTTGCAATCATCACTGGTATTAAGCCCGTTAGGTATCTTAGTGTCGAGTAGGATGATATGTTTTGTCTCCAATTTCCTAAGCAAGGCCTCCCTATCTCCACCTCTTCTTTGCGGGGGTACAGAATCTATTACAAAATAGATCAAAAGAGAGGCATTTCTTGCATGAAACTTATTGAAATGTCTAGCGACCAGATCCGCTGGATCCGCATTAGTAATGGCTCTCAAATGTTGTAGGATCCTTTTGTACACCTGCGGTCTGGTACTCCCCACGTACCTCAGACCGCAGGGACATTCTAATACAAACTACAAGTAAGAAATAAAAAATGTGTGTATATATATATATATGTGTGTGTGTGTGTGTGTGTGTGTATATATATATATATATATATATATTTCTTTTATTTCTTACTTGTAATTTTCTTGCTCAGTGGTGAGAGCGTCAGCCAACATGTTTTTCATCCGCTTGGACACAGTGGTTCTGGTCATTTCTCAAGCTTAGTTTTGTCATTCTAAATCCGAAAGTAACTAGTTACTTACTATATATGGGATTCTGCAATCCCTGTATATAAACCCACCTCTAATTTCATTATAATAGGCGACTTGTGACTTACCCAGTCAGCTGTTGTATATGGGATAACATACCTCCGCTGTACATTATCAATAAACAATTATTAACAATAAACATCTGTTATTCAGTGGCAACATACCCTTGGGTGAACAGGCACTTTACAAATACACATGTTATGTTTATTATCAGGCTATTGCAAGACACTGAGGAGTTCCATGGACATCTACAGCAAGGGGACTATTCGTCATGTTAATGACATGCACTTGATGAATTTTCAAGAAACAATCACATTTTTACACGTTTTCTACAAGATTTCTTGAAGTTGTTCCTAAAGTTAAGCAGTGCAGGAAACCAGAGTTACTTGCTTCTGGATCTTCAATTACCCTTTAAATACATGTTTGCCTGTTTATTTAACATATTTGTTAAGTTCGTGTTAAGTCGAGTAAACAGCAGCCAGGTGCTACTGTAGACCAGGGTGCCACATGTAAAGATCATGAGGGCTGCATGCTTCCCCCTGGCCATGCTTTGAATATCCCTGATCTAGAGGACCAAGGCCAAAGACAGAGTTCCTTTATGAGGTCGTGGAGCTCCAGGATGACTTGCAATATCCTTATCATGTACAGCAAGGGGTGCTTTATCCCTTACAATACACAGTTACACCATCACCTTTACCACAAACCACTTAAATCCTTGGTAAAAATGCTATTCAGGACCCCAGGCCCACTGCTCTCTCTGTAAAATGGATTCCATGTACTATAGGTACATATCTAATTGGATACTGAGTCACCTTATCAGCCCCTGTACAGTGTACCCTCGGTACCCAGGGCATAGGTGCACCCAGGGCCTACCAGGGGCTGCAGCATGTATTATGCCACCCCTGGCTGGCCATCCAAATCTGACACAACTGGCTGATCAATCAGCTGGGGCAAGGTGGTGTAAACACCCTTTGCTTTAGATATAGTATCTCTATAGCTAACCCTAAAATGGACACATATACTCCTATAAGTCACTCCTATGGCAGGCCTTAACAATCCTGGAGGCAGAGTGCTTGGAATTATGTGAGATAGTGCTCTGGCATGAGTTGAGCCTGTCTACAGCTTTCGGAACCAAGTCCTTTAGCTGTTTCCATGATAACGCTATACCATATACTCTTAAGTGCATTATAATCCTCGCGGTTATTGCTAACTTTGGCATAACATTATCAAAACATGTCGAGTAAGGTGTCATACGAATTGGAATACTACCCCCTCGCCAATTCTGGCGACGGGGGTAGCATTCCACCCTTCTAGAGGGACACGACATGTACCTAACTGTGAACCCAGGTTAAAGTTAACCCGAGCCTCAGCATCACAAAATGGATGCTGCCACCACAGACACAAATCTGACCTCCTGCTGCTGGGAGTCCTTCCAGCGAGGGAGGCTTGGACAAAGGGTTTCCTGCCTTGGGAGGGGCTAGCACCACCCCAGACAGGATTTTGTGTATTGGGTAGGACAGGGCTGAAAGGAATGAGACATGCCTGGGGCACACAAGGTGTCCCTGTGCATACACCGGTCTAAACCAGTTCCTGGGGCTCTCCAGCCCCAGCTCTGGCGCAAGACCAGACAAAGGATAGGGGGTGTAACCACCCCCCTTCCTGGTCCCACCCATAGGAGGGACCTAGTCGTAGTACAGCCCCCTTTAAGAGGATAAAGGTAGGAGCTGGTCCCATTCCGAGTTAGATTAATCCTGAACTGAAACTCTACAAGAAGAAACTCTGGACTTCGACTTTCTGCCAAGAAGACTGAAGAAATCTCCCTTGTGGGCAAGGAGTGTCCACCCTGCATAAGCAGGCACCATCAGCGTCCAGCGGCTTCCCTTTGTCGTCTTCCCTCGAGGATCCAGACTTCAGAGCCCGACGAGACCCAGATTCCCAGACCTCTCCGACCTCTACCTACATCTGCAGCACAGCTGAGATCCGTGGGTGCGACGAGACACGTGGGACCGGCCATCTTGAAAGAAGCAGCACTTCGCTCCAGCACGACTTCTGAGGTAACCTGGTCCAACTGCTTTGGGGACTGAGAAGCCCCGACCCCGAGCAGCTCCTGCACCGAAGACCAGCCCTCCAGCATCCACGAGATCTGCGTGGGGCCCTTCTGCCTGTTTGCTGCTCGACGCGTTGTCTGGTCACTTGCTGGCTGGCTAGTGACCTCCCAGACGACGAACCTTGAAATCCAATCTGCTGGTCTGGTTGCTCCAGACTGGCCCTTGCTCCCCTGCAAAGGAGAAGCACCCCGGACCCTCCTGGTCCACTCCAGACGCCGTTTCCACTCACCGCGTGGGTTGCCTTTGCCAAGGCCTGTTGACTCCGGATCCGACACCGCCGACAGCGAGAGCCTGCGTGGGACAGCTCGTGCCTCCATCCTGGTCGTCGAAGACACCACCTGGTCCACGTGGCTGCAGAGACAAGCGTCCACTCTTCACCTGATCGCAACGACGACATCTGGTTCCACTCCAGTCACTGGCTAGTGACTTTGAACATTGTCCCCTCTGCTTTCAGGTTCTCCTCTTCACTGATCCACCCTTGGATCACACCAGACATCTTCCTCCTGGTCGCCTGCAGCATCTTTTCTTCCAGGCTCCATAGACTTCAACGCCGGAATCCGACACGACTTCGCACCTATGCACCCGCAGCCTGTGGGTGAGGTAACAAGAGCATTTCGGTGCTCACGGGTAGATTGACTCTCCTAGTGTCCAGTTCCACAGTCGTTTTAGTCCTAACTAGTCAGGATTGTCCGTACTCACCATTTACTTGAACTGTACTGTCCATAGACGTTGTTACGCATCTCGCGTGTGAGTTCACACTCTGCACACGCGTCCCGTGGGCCTCCTATTACTTACCTAGGGTTAGGGTAGTGTGGTCCCAGCGATCCTACAGCCTCTGGACAACTCCATTTCTTCTATCGACTTTCACATTCCACTTACTTAGTATATGGTTTGTTGTGCCCCTAGGGCAACATTGTAATTGTGCAACTTAAACGTATTTTCTTAAGAGTCTTGTCATGTGCTTAGCCCTCTGATCTCATAAAGAGTTCAGAGGTGTTTGTTAGTTAATAAATATCTTGTTTATTTTCATAACTACCTGTGTGGTGTCCTTTCATTTGGTATTCAAGGGGTTATATGTGGTAAAACAGCTGGCTTCACATGCCAAAAGAGTTTAGCCTAAGACTGCTTTGTCCATGCTTCCATTAGGATAGCTGGTCTATAAGGTTGACTTACAACCAATCACCATAAGGGTTGTTTGGACTGATACAAGGTGATCACTAGAACTAGTGAGCATCATATATCAGGCCAACTTCTCACAGACGCCACCGCCCGGCTCCGGGCGACCCTTGCTTCCTGTCCACCCACCTCACTCCCGAGAGGCTGGTCATACAGGCCTCTAACTCCCAGACCGCATTCCCGACGGCTCCCCCCGATCGGGAATCCAAGAGGTACGAACAGTATGCTAAGAAGATGTTCTCCTCACTGGTTTTGGGGTCGCGGTCAGTTAACACTGCGTGCCTCTTGGGCCATTATACCCACTCTCTGTGGGACACGGTCGTGGACGTGCTGCCACAATGTCCGGAGGAGGCCCGGACTAAACTCGCCCAAGCCCTTGTGGAGGGTCGAGATGCGGCACGGTATTCTATCTGGTGTGGACAGGATACAACGGTCTCGCTAGGCAGAGCGATGGCAACGACGGTGGCAATTCGTCACCACGCATGGCTGAGGTCCGCCAACTTTTCGGCTGATGTTCAAAACACCCTTATGGACATGCCATTTGATGTCCGTTGCCTCTTTGGCGACAAAGCAGACAGTGCGCTTTAAGGACTCCAGGGCTACAGCCAAGTCCTTGGGCCTGTCGGCCCGCGCCAGCAAACTGCTGCCTTTCGCTCCTTTCGTGGCCAAGGAAGGGGCGCCCCCACACGTCCTGCCAGCCACGGGACACAGACTAACATCCAGCACGGTGGCGGACGTGGTAACCGCCGTGACAGTGCCCGGGGACAACGGCAAGGCCAGTCCACATCCACCGCCGCAGCATCCGCCTCAAAGCCCTCCTAGTCCGAGCTTTCAGGCCCACGTGACACCAGTGGGGGGCAGGGTTCGCCATCACCTCTTCCACAGGTGCACTATCACGTCGGACAGGTGGGTGCTGCAAATCGTCCGAAGGGGCTACTCCCGCCCCTTCGAGGCGACCCCTCCAGCCATGCCACCGCAGTGCCACCGCGTGTCGGGGGATAACTTGAAACTTCTGCAAGAGGAAGTTACGGCCCTCTAGGCCAAGGGGGCCATAGAGTGCGTTCCGACACCAGAAGTACGGTGTGGTTGTTACTCACCACTACTTTCTGGTTCCCAAGAAGGACAAAGGGGGCCTACGCCCTATCTTGGACCTGCGGAACGTCACCGGCTTCCTCCGGAAGGAGAAGTTCAAGATGCTGACATTGGCTCAGGTCTTAGCTGCCCTAGACCCAGGAGACTGGATGGTAGCGTTGGACTTGCAGGACGCCTATTTCCACATCCCCGTCCTGCCGGCGATACCTGCGGTTCACGGTAGGCCACAAGCACTTTCAGTTTATTGTGCTCCCCTTCGGCCTTACCAGCGCCCCACGGGTGTTCACGAAAGTGATGGCGGTGGTCGCAGCTCATCTGCGCAGGTAAGGGGTTTCAGTCTTCCCCTACCTTGACGTCTGGTTGTTAATGGCGGGCTCGCCCCAGACAGTCATCAGCCACCTCCAGACTACGGCCGACCTCCTGCACCTGCTGGGGTTCTCCATCAATGTGCCGAAGTCACATCTGTGTCCCTCTCAGAAGCTCCTCTTCATCGGAGCGGTTCTCGATTCTGCGCAGTTTCGGGTTTATCCTCTCGAACAGCGGGTTCCGATCTTTCAGCCTTTACCCCGAGTCTCGGTCAGGTTGACGATTGGTATTGCTGGGGTATCTATTCTAAGGTAAGGAATCTTTTACTAATCTATTTCTTTCAGATGCACAAGTTACTTACCTTCGGTAACAATATATCTGTTAGAAACAGTAGTTAGTATTCGATTCCTTACCGCCCCACCCATCCTCCCCGTTCTGCAAACCGATATCTAGGGTTAAGGTTCATCCCTTTCAGGGCCCTAGTTTCATGGCACCAGTGTTGGTTTTTATCATGGCTCTGCGTTTCTGGCGCGGAAAAGCTATGTATAAGAACTGACGTCAGCACGCGAGGGCGGCGTCTAAGTACTCCGGCGACATCATCCCGGCGCCAGCGACGCCGACAACGGACACGGAGCCGCAGACGACGCCTACCGATGCGCAAGGGTACTGCTACGCAAAAGTTTCCGGATCCAGTCTAACGCCTGGGGATATTCTGAGGTAAGGAATCTAATACGAACTAATGTTTCTTACAGATATATCGTTACTGAAGGTAAGTAACTTGTGCTTCAGCCTTGTTTCTCTTTATGATCATCGAACTCCTCGCTAACTTGCAATATCCTTATAGTGCACGGCAGGGGATACTTTAACACTTATGTAGTGTCATAGATCATGATCAAGGCTGTTGGTTTTTGGCGGTCATGTGGTGGGAGGGTGCTCTAGGTGGTTCTTGTGGTGTGTCTGTGAGGCGGATATTGCTGGTGTTCGGTGATGAGCTCTTACTTCACACTGGACCTGTTAAATCCAGTAGAAGTGAAAGATTGAGGACTGCTCAATATACATATATACAGCCCTATAACCAATAGAGATTTTTAGAAACCTGGGCCAGGCTGTGTTCAGAATCTTGCACCCTACTCACCAAGGCACTCCATATGATCAATTTGCAAACTGTTTGCCAATAAACGTTCAGACCACTAAAACATGGGGGCAGGGTACTGAGCATAAAAGGCTGAGCAGGAACTGGAGCATACAATGGGCAATAAAATTGGGCACCTTAACCCGGCCCAAGAGACTCGCAAAGTGACTAAAGATTTGTATCTTTTAAGTGGCTTTTGATAGAAATTATGGATGTGTGAGAGATCATGTTTATTTGATATGACAAAGCCATACTTTAATCATAGGCAATGCCAAAAACTTGAGTTTCCCCCTCGTCACTTTCCCAGGAACCTTTTTTTCCTCTCTGCTAAACGAAAGCCTTTCTGGGTAGGACAAAAGACTCCTCCATTCCCTTACTGTCTTCTCCCTCATACAACACTCCTCCTATTTTGGTACGCAGTCTCTGATGTAGTGGTATGAAAGTGCCCATAAGTGGTCACTATGTGATATAATTGGTGTTCATAAAAATTGCTATCTAACCCACCCTACCCCAATACACCCTACCCTACCCCAATCCCCTCCACTCCAATCGCCCACTTGACCCCAATCGCCCACTTCACCCCAATTTCTACTCCATCCCACCCCATTCTACCACAACCCACTCTGCTTCACTCTAATCTGTCCCAATCCTCCCCACTCCAGCCTACCCCACTCCAATTTCTTGATTTATAGAATACAAACGTTGACATCAATTCACAGTTGTGAGTGCTAGGAAGAAACCGGGCCTTTGTAAGTAAAGGGTTATAAATCGGTTGATGGAGGAGAGTAGAGACTGGCATTTCACAAACAGCCAATTTTTGGGTAACAGATTTTTATCATAAAATATTTAGAGGGGCTATAAAGGAGAAATACTATCTATAAACCATGTAACACCTCTATGCCCTATCACCATTCATCAGGCGTAATTTGAATAGGGGCCACTTGATACAGAATCATTCATGACAATCTCTGCATATTGGGTAGGGTTACCAGTAGTAATTTTAACTCTAAGAAATGCCACCACAAAATGTAATGAAATAAGAGTCATAGCAGAAAGTGCCTTCTGCTGTCAAATGTATTGGCTGTAAAGTTCCTTAAATCTGGATGAATTATCATTCCAATAACTGCTGTGAACAGATTTTGAAACAAGCATTTGCATAGCCAATAGGTCTCGCCTTTGGGACCTTATAAGTGTTTAGTTATCCTGCAAAATATCCTTGGTGTAACAACATCAACTGCATGCCTAAACACTTATAAGGTCCCAAAGGCGAGATCTATTCACTATGCCAATGCTTGTTCATTAAACTGTGTTTTTCAGGACGTAAACAATTTACGTGACCTTTGGCAAAATCTAATTCAGTTGCCATTAGTATTTTACTGTTCCTTTCAAAATCAACTACGAAACTTGAAGGGCAGATGTTTGTGTTGTGAGAAGATAATGCTGCAGAAAGGCTATGCACTGGTGACTTGCTGATAGTGCTTAATTTGTCTTGGCAAGGACACGTAATATCCTGTGATTCTGGGCAAATCACTTAATCTCCCTGTGCCTAACAAAAATAAATGTTTCTTCATGTAACACAACTGGTGCTCATGTAAAGCACTCTGATACCCAATACCTTTGGGTCAAGTTCGCACTATACAAAACTCTGTAAAAAAAAGTTTTGTTTTTAATTGTTAAAGTTTAAAAATATGTGTAGGGGGCCAATTTTCTTTTAGGGCCCTCTTCAAAACCTTTTAATTACGTGTTTGCGGATTGTAAGGCTACTTGTCTTGATTTCACCTCATGCTTCTATCTTTACCACCTTGCACTTCCGGTCTCTTTTATCACATTCTTTAAGGTTACTTTCCATTCCTGCTTTCTCCCAGTCTCAAACTTTCCAATATTTCCCTTCATCTACCTGGGTGTCTTTTTTGTTTTTCTCATTCTTGTTCTGGGACAAAGTCAGATGATAAAAAAATATGTCCACGTCTCCAAAAACGACTGCCAGTGCCCACCACCTGCAAAAACCAATACAAAAACAAGCATTCACATAGGCAATAGGTCTCGCTTTTGGGACCTTATAAGTATTTAGTTATGCAGCACAATATCCTTGGTGCAATAACATCAACCGTTGCATGGCTAAATAATTATAAGGTCCCAAAGGCGCTACCTATTGGCCATGCCAATGCTTGTTTATTCAAGTCACCTATTGTGGCTAGGTTCCTCAAAAATTTGCAACATATGTTCCCTCCCAGGTCATTCGTCTTGCACCGGTGGGATTTAAACCTTGTTCTGACTTTCTTAATGTGTGCACCTTTTTAGCTTCTGCACATTTGCCCTCTTAGTTATTGACAGTCAAATCTGCTTTTCTGGTGTCCATAACATCGGCCAGGAGTGTAAGCGAATTGCACATCTTCCTATCAGGCGGACAAGCTGGTATTCTGTACATGTGCCTCCTTCCTTCAGAAGGTCAGACACCTTTCCATGTAGGCCAGAACACAGCCCTGGCTACCTTCGGTACTCTTCCTAACTCCTCCAAAGATGAGGAGAGACTCCATCTCTGAACTCAAAAACGGCATTCACATTCTACCTTGATCGCTTAAGAGTTCCGGGGGACAAAAAAACTCTTCTTGGGGTACGTATGGGCCAAGGAAGGTAATGCAGTGCAGAAACAGACCTTCTCAAGATGGATAATACTCTGTTTCAAGATCTGGTACGCATTGGCCAAGAAGCAACCCCTTGAGGGCTTGTGCGCTCATACCATCAGAGCCAAGGCTGTGATCACTGTGTTAGCCCGTGGAGGTCCTATCCTGGACGTCTTTCAGGCTGCAACGTGGGCATCTCTGCACACTTTTACCAATCATTACTGCCTGGACAGTCAGGTTCATCATGATGGGCACTTTGCCCATTTGGTCCTGCAGGACTTTTTGGGTTTGATTGCGTTTGCAGACCCAACTCTGGGAGTCATAGCTTGGATATCTAATTTAAGGTAAGGAATATACAGCTAAAAGTCTCTATTAGATGAACAAGTTACTTACCTTCGGTAACACCTTATCTGGTATCTATCTTGCTGCAGATTCTTTACTGGTGGTCCCATCCTCCCTGCTCTGCAAGCACATTATAGGGTAAAGGTTCCCCTGTTAAGGGCCTTAGAATCTCACATCAGTTGTTGTACTTCCTCTCGGCTTTGCGTTCCTAGCATGGAAAGTCACAAAAGTAACTGACATCAGGCACCCAGGGTGGTGCCTATATGGGTACCACACACATATTTTCAGTGGGACAACGCCTAGTGGAGCTGAATGACTCTACCTACCGGTGTGCAGGAGTACAGGTTGAAAATATCTGGATCCAGAAGACGCCTGGGGAATAGTATAAGGTAAGGAATTTCTGGCTAGATAGTCTCTCACAGATAACGTGTTCATGAAGGTAAGTAACGTTTTTGTCAATCTCTTGCTTTCTGCACCACGAGACGCGGATCCGGACCCTCTCTTTACAAAACAACTTTTTTTAAAATCTAACTTTAAATACCAGTGTGCACCTCCTAAAACCACAGCGTTCAAACCTTATAGGGACTGTTGCAAGCAAAGTCTCTGATAGACCTCCTGCAGCCAACCTCCCTGCCTCCAACCTACCCCCCTCCTACCCCATCCCCCCACGTTTGCCAGATTTATATCTATTGCTTACTGTGTAACCATTGCTCCAAGGTCTGTAGTTACTGCATCAAGATGAATCCAAATGTCATCCAGAACTGTAAGTGAAGGTGTATGTCCGCAAACATTTAACGCTGTGCCTGGTCAAAGGGACGGTCCTTTTCCCACAGCAGATCTTCATCGTGGTCAAAGTCATTGGGTAAGTCAAAAAAAGAAACATAAGTCCCAGAGGGACTCTGTCCCTTCCCACCACTCTTGATCTTCTGAGAAGGTATTAAGGTGTAAAGGTTCCTCTTATTCTTGCTCCCAAACTGGATCTCCTTCGTAGCCAATTTCGACTCTCATCCTGGGCAACCCAAGTTCCTGGGTTCTTAGGAGATACCAGCGAATCCACAACTTCAGTGGAGCTATGCTGTGTCACTTTGGCATGCTGCCGACTCCCTCTGGTGCACCTTTGGGCCCCAAGGAACTGCAAGGACCTCCGACTGGGACTCCGTCAGCATCTCAGTCTGGGGTCCCACCCTGGCTTCAGAGCCGACATCGGTCATGGTGCCACAACCCATGCCTGATGACTAAGTGGTCCCTGATTTTGAGCTTACTACTTTGACTTTATCCAAGGCCATTCCCTGATCCCTCTGTGCCTTAGACTTTTGGCAACCCATACGATTCTGACACTTAGCTCTTGCCCCAAGAAAGGGCCCAAACCTTTTACAGTATTTTCGGTACTGACGATGACTGATGTTATGAAGGGAATGAGTTTGTGCAACCAAACACTGAAGACTGAGATTGACAACTGGTATGATGAGCTACAAGATGCTAGTGGAATGGAGACTTATCAACCTGGCCCAGCCACTGAGGAAAATGCCTCTTTCCCAGTAGAAATGTGAAGGGCGGATAAAGTTCTTGGCCTCAAGTTGCCTACTATGGAGGTGAAAACCAAGGTTGTTACTGAAGTCTTCCAACCCAAACAGACAACTGTTGAACCCCTCACTTGATGAAACCCTCATGGACACCCAACTTGGGTCATGGGCAAGCCATGTTCCGGGCTCCAGTAAATAGGCAGCTAGTGAGACTCCATCGCCCTGCTCTGGGTGACCCGGCTTTCCTAACACACCCCCTGATCCCAGAAAGCTTTTTCTTGCAACGATCCAAGAGCAGTGTCCTAAATGCCTTCTCTATATTTCCGCTGTTTGGAGAGTCCAAGCGTTTCAAACCCTTTGGAAAACAGGCTTACCCTTATGCAAGTCATTCACGATTGCGGTGGTGCGGCAAAATTCACATTTCGGTGTGGGTTAGACACCACAGATTGCTTTGGTTGGGCAATTGGCATCAGTGTGACACTTGGGAGACGTTCCTGGATGAGATTTACAGGCTTTTCCGGGGATCTTCTATCTTCCCTAAATTATATGTCTTTCAATGGCTTTTGCCTATTCAGTGAGAAGGCAGCCTCAGACCTTGACCTCTTTAACCACATCCGCGCTAGTGATTTTCTGCACCTATGCTGGGATTTTAAAAAACCCATGTTACATGACGAGCTGGGCTCGTCATCAGTGTGCTAGGAGGCTACACCATGACGAGCCCAGCTCGTCATGAGCCTGGAAGGGGTTAAAGAGAGCATGGCCACAGAGTGCTCCTCGGCCTGCCTGCTCCAGTATGTTGCTTCTGTCTACAGTTTCGTCCGCTCTGTAGCTACGGCAGAGGCTTACAATACCACCTGCACCCTCCTATACTGCTAGCCTAGTAGACCGCAGAGCCTTTTTCGTGGATGAGGCCATGGCATCCACAGACATGAACAACAGGAGCAGCAAGCCCCCAGTCTCCAAAACAATCCCTCCTCACTCCACCCCCCTGATACCCTTTCATTTTCTCCAAGGGTACTAGGCAGTCACTTTGAACATGTAGAAATTGTCTAGCTGGGTTATGCCCTCCCATTTATTTCCGTCACATCTCACCACTCTGGACGGCTTAGGGAGGACCATCTGTGAAATGAGGAAGCAGGCTTTTTACTGGTTCACCCCCACGTTTTTCCTCATTTTAACTATTAGGCACTGGTGCAGCAACTCTAAAATGTCCTGGGCCCTGCTAATCAGGACTCCGTGCATGGGCTCTGACCTTTTAAAAGTGTATGTTTAACTCCCTTTTACCCAATTGACATAGGTTAATTTACTTACAAATCTCTAGTAATGGTATTGGGGTGCCTAGGGCCTGTAAGTTAAAGTATCTCTCATGGACTGCAGCATTAGTTGTGCCACAGCGAGTGTGACGAGGCAAAATCATGAGTCCCAGCTTGCCAAATTCTGGCTGGCAGAGCAGCTTTAAACTGCTAACTCATCTTTGCCTTTTCAAGTCACCCCTAAAGCAGACCTACTGGGCCCTAGAGGCAGGGAGCATTATACTAAAAGGGTGGCCCTGTATAGCTTCATGTTTAAAAAGTCCTAATTGTAAAAAAACCCAAATTGTTGTTTATATTGTTAAGAGGCTAGTAGTCGCATAGGCAAATGCAGAGTTACCAGACACTTCAGCCCGCCAGTGTCTGAATGGGGCCACTAAGATTGGTACTTCAAGGTATCAAAAGAATCAATGAATTAAGTCCTATTTAGTGGGTAGATCAAATTTAATGTCACTAGTGGGCAAAATGCAACTTTAGTAAAATGCCACTTTGTTGGCCAAGGTTTTCAGTGCTTGTTTACAGTTGTACACAAAGACTGTCTTTCAAGATAGTCTCCTGATACGATGCGAGATTTATCAAATCTGCTGTGGAATAGGGTGTTCTCTCCTGGTAGGAAAAGCCACCAAAGATGTGAGCCAAAATGGCAGCTTCAAAGGGGAAGCTGCCTTTGATGTGCAAATGACAAGTACACTTGTGAATGGCTGCTCTTTGTTCGTGTAAACAGGATGGCATCGGTATAGGAAGCTGGCTCTGTATATACTATACCAAAGTGAGTTATAGTGTGTACAGATTCCAGGGAATCCCCAGAGGTACAGCAGAGGCTAAATTAGGTAAGTACTAACAGCTCTTTGTGGTAGTGTGTACCAGCAGTTAGGCTTATCCAGAGGGTGTGTTAAGCATTTATTGTATTAACTCAATCTAGACTGATGCAAACACTCAGAGACTGAATCCAGACCAATTGAGTAAGTTACCTTTTAGCATTTCATTGTTGTTTTATTACTGTGGGGAGCTGTGTTATAGTGTTGTGTTCTAATCTAGGACCCCGATCAATACTGTGACCTTATGCCCCTATACGGCTATAATCCATTCATACCCCTATAATGGCATAAACGATCAGAGACATATTTCAGTCATATTTCTGAAACTCGCCTCTGCAGCTCATTACAGTACATGACACAGCAGAAGCCACTATCTAAGATTCCTAGATTACACTCAGAGTTCTTCAACAAGATAAAACTCAGCAACCTGGGAAAGCCCCGCTTGCTATGTTTTGATTAGTAATAGAACTCTAATGAGCACTGAAAGGACGATCACTTCCTAGTGACATCTTTATTGACGTCTTATGTCCAAAAACTTACGTCAAACAAGGCACCTTTCAGGTATAAATATTACCAACGTTGCCTTAAGCAAACGCGGCGACATCGATGATAGCGATGGTGTGGTGAACACAGGAGCAGAACAGCTGTCCCTTGCAGAGCCCAGCAGATGCAAGCAGCCCACGGACGCTGCCCCTCCTCCTCCTTGACGTGCTGAGAAAGAAAATCCAGCTCCGGCGTTTCCAGCCTACTCTTGCGAGTGACTGGGATATCGAGTCCTGGAAGGAGATACAAGACCTCCAACATTCTATTCCAGAGGTATGGTGTTGACTAAACCCTTAGAGAGAATTCTTGAAGCAAACCTTGGCAAAACCATCTTAACTAAAACTTCTTACTTAACTATTCACTCCCACGTATTAGGCTTAGGTCAGGTACACTGGGGTAGGCTTAGTTAGAAGCACCAGTTGAGTACGTTAGCTAAATGTATATATGAATGTATATATTTTATTCATTTTAACCATTGTATGGCTAAGAAACCATATCAATGCTTTTACAGTATTTCGCAATCCTCTTTTTACTGTACGCACTTTTTATAATAACTAGTCTTGCAATTGTGGCAATTCATTTCTCTTGCATGAGAAGAAAGACTGTTCAATAAATAATGCCTTTTATTGAAAACGCCCGTCTCTCTATTCTCTGCATCTTGGTGAAAGTAATCTGCACAACTGACTGAGTAAAATAACTGTCTATTGTTTCACACGACTCTAGAGATTGACTCTTATTCTAAGGAGCAAAGTTGTCATGTTTATGCGGTTGTTGGAAAACTGAATCCCTTCTTGTCTGTACCAGGGAAGCTGATCACTTCCTATTCAGTCAAGAAAGTTTCCAGTGACCTCTGAGCTAGTTGGTAACAAACCCAATTAAGTTTAGCATAGTCAGTAGAGACCTGAAAGACCGCACTTCTACGTCTATACTACTGTTTGTTATTCCAATGCGCAGGGCCTATAGGGAAAATAGGAACTACACTACATGGTGCCCAACGTTTGGTAAGGCGATAAAACTAACGCAAGACGTTTGAGTAACTCAGTCGTGCATTTTTCACACAGACCCTTTCTCCCGTAAATACTCCAATAGACGTCTGGAGTGGGTGAAAGGTTAAAATCCGCCCGAACTTAGTAGGAAGAGATTCCTATGTAAAGCTCTGGTTTATTCAACGTTGAAGGATACAGTGTTCCAAAATATTGTGCACCTAATCTTTGTCTCCTTGGAGACCTGATCTGCAAAACCTTTCTGACAATAAAATGTCAGACACTGAAAACGGAACCGTTAATGCCGCAGTAAATGCGACTCAGCAGGGTCCCGATGGTACAGGGACTACTGAACCGGGTGCGATAATCATCCCGGTCAACATAAGAAAAACTATAACGTCAAAACTTATAGAAAATGGACTGACCCCACAAGGTGGCACAGTCGTCTTCGTGATAGAGGCACACGAATATCGGCAGACAGAGGTATTCTATTCTTGGATAAAATTTCCAGCGGCAAACACCGCAACACACGAGTTCCACTATTACAAAATAGGGGATCCACCGGAAGAGTACACTATTTTCGAGGAGATTGAAATCCCATTAAAATACCAAGAGCACCTGCTCTGGTTTAAAGGCGCCCTAAAACATAATGATCATATTACCAGGCTCGGTCCACTAGGTAGACCAGGAGCAACGTGGCCGGTACTAGCGAGCTACACACCACATCCGGACATTGCAAAAATGTCAAAAGAAGAGCTGTTAGTACAGCTAAAAACATTAATTAAAATACATAGACAATTAGTCCAATATGTAATGCGGACTGCTACAGTCCAAACAGCTGTAAAACAGCTGACCCCTCATCAGGGGAACACAAATAAAATTACACCACAGAACATACAATCATGTCTTGGTAAAACACCCATAAAACGGGAACAAATTCCATTCTGGTTATTGCAGAAAATTACTCAAATAGAGGCAGTATTTCCGAATACTACCCCTATTGAGAAACACAGAATCCTGACCATCTGCCTTCCAATGGGGGTCGCACCACACGTGGAGGACTGTGACACTTAGGGTACAGTCTTTGCTTCCATTTACACGAAAACGCATGGTGTTCCATCAATGGCGGTAATACCAGATGTGCTAAAACAGATTCAGAATGAATACGGTCCAGAACCTGCTTTAACTCTTGGTATGAAATTACTGAAAGACTTCAAGCAGGTCTCGGCTATATTACTAGCCAACATAAAAGGAGAAGCAGCATCTGTGGCGATCCGCCAGAAATTGAAGGACACAGATATAACAGATCAACCAATTGAGCTTCCCAGAATTATAGAAAAATGTTATGAAGAACTAGGTAGAGACAGCTTGGGTGGAAAACCAGTAAAGCCCCAACTGCTCGAAAATCCTGAAAAATGATTTATTAAAAATAATTCAAACACTCCTAAAAAGAGCTGGGATGGAAATAAACAATCCACCCCCAAGGAAAAAGTTTTCCAGTCCAGAGGAAGGTCTCCTCGACGGAGGGAAAGAACTCCAACTCGAGAACACCAGTCTCCCCAGAGGGAGCCCTCTGAGAAAAGATATAACCTTAGAAATAGGGATAATTTGAAGAAGCCCGATAGATATCAAAGTATTGATACACGTCCCTCTCGATCTTTTTCGCAGAAATCGGAAAGAAGAGGAAGGTCAGACCCAGGAGAGCACACCAAGTCTAAAGACAAGGAACCTGCTCAAAGTGAAAAAATCTAAATTTCCAAGAAAGAAGGTAGCCAGTATTAGAGTAATCGAACATGCAGAGAATACTGAGGACACAGTTTAAAAACGGGGAGTGGGCACAGACAGTGCTAGACAGTGCAGCAGAAATCACCATAGCTCGCAGGATCCTGATGAGTCATCTGGAGACAGTGGACACGAATGAATACATTCAAATAGAAACTGTAGACACCAGAGTTAGCGAGCTCCATAAGATATATGAAATAACACTGCGTATAGAGGGTGATAAGACTAGGAAAATAAAGGGTCTATTTTGGGTTAAACTCTCAAAAGGCTATGACATACTGTTAGCTGAAAAAGACTGGCCCCCAGAGTTTGTCAGGGAGTGCCCTCGTGGCGAAGAAATGATTATGCCTGCCTTCTCAAATCACATTCCGATTCACACTAAATATATATATGCAAGGAAATGGGCAGTGGCCCAGGCACCAGCATTATATAAAAATCATGTAGGATGGGATGAGGACTCTCCTCCTCACAAAATCCAGTTAAAAAGTCAACCAACTGCACAAAGGCAGTATCCCATTAAGCAAGAAGCTAAAAAACAAGTCAGTCGTGTTCTAATCTAGGACCCCGATCAATACTGTGACCTTATGCCCCTATACGGCTATAATCCATTCAGACCCCTATAATGGCATAAACGATCAGAGCCATATTTCAGCCATATTTCTGAAACTCGCCTCTGCAGCTCATTACAGTACATGACACAGCATAAGCCACTATCTAAGATTCCTAGATTACACTCGGAGTTCTTCAACAAGATAAAACTCAGAAACCTGGGAAAGCCCCGCTTGCTATGTTTTGATTAGTAATAGAACTCTAATGAGCACTGAAAGGACGATCACTTCCTAGTGACATCTTTATTGACGTCTTATGTCCAAAAACTTACGTCAAACAAGGCACCTTTCAGGTATAAATATTACCAACGTTGCCTTAAGCAAACGCGGCGACATCGATGATAGCGATGGTGTGGTGAACACAGGAGCAAAACAGCTGTCCCTTGCAGAACCCAGCAGATGCAAGCAGCCCACGGACGCTGCCCCTCCTCCTCCTTGACGCGCTGAGAAAGACGCTGTCTTTTCTCTTGCCGAGAAAATCCAGCTCCGGTGTTTCCAGCCTACTCTTGCGAGTGACTGGGATATTGAGTCCTGGAAGGAGATACAAGACCTCCAACATTCTATTCCAGAGGTATGGTGTTGACTAAACCCTTAGACAGAATTCTTGAAGCAAACCTTGGCAAAACCATCTTAACTAAAACTGCTACTTACTTACTCCCTCCCACGTATTAGGCTTAGGTCAGGTACACTGGGGTAGGCGTAGTTAGAAGCACCAGTTGAGTACGTTGGCTAAATGTATATATGAATGTATATATTCTATTCATTTTAACAATTGTATGGCTAAGAAACCATATCAATGCTTTTAAAGTATTATTTCGCAATCCTCTTTTTACTGTACGCACTTTTTATAATAACTAGTCTTGCAATTGTGGCAATTCATTTCTCTTGCATGAGAAGAAAGACTGTTCAATAAATAATACCTTTTATTGAAAACTCCCGTTTCTCTATTCTCTGCATCTTGGTGAAAGTAATCTGCACAACTGACTGAGTAAAATAACTGTCTATTGTTTCACACAACTCTAGAGATTGACTCTTATTCTAAGTAGCAAAGTTGTCATGTTTATGCGGTTGTTGGAAAACTGAATCCCTTCTTGTCTGTACCAGGGAAGCTGATCACTTCCTATTCAGTCAAGAAAGTTTCCAGTGACCTCTGAGCTAGTTGGTAACAAACCCAATTAAGTTTAGCATAGTCAGTAGAGACCTGGAAGACCGCACTTCTACGTCTATACTACTGTTTATGTTATTCCAATGCGCAGGGCCTATAGGGAAAATAGGAACTAGCTCTTTGGGTGTATGTTTTAGCGCTAATCATTCACTTGCACTTTAACCATACCCCATCTTGGTCAGCGTTCCAGTTGAACCACAAAGGTAGGCAGAGGTAAAAGTAGATAGCACCTTACTGCTCGACCACAGGTTAGTGTTCAGCATTTGTTGTGCACACTCAATCAGCAAATGATATCACACACTCAAAGACTAAACTTCATACTAATTGGTTTTGTATAAAAATATTCTTTTAGTTATTTTATTTCCTAGAACAAAGCAATTCTGGCACAGGTAAGTGATAAATGATAAATACTTTGCAGTAAATATACAGTTCGAAAATGCAGATGTAAATGTACTTTGGAGCGGTTACAGTTTGGATTACTGGTAATGTAAAACCGTGGAATACTGTACATATACTTTGTATTTTATTATCTGAAAGAAACAGTTAGTTACAGATTCCTTACGTTAGAATTACCCCCAGGTGTCAGACTGGATCCGGAATGTTTTTCATGAGCGGTACCTCTACGTGTCGAAAGGTGGCATCTGTCGGTTCTACGTCTGTCGTGGTCGCCAGGATGATGTTGCGGAAGCTACTTAGAAGCCACCCTCGCGCAGTGACGTCAGTTTTTTTTTTTTTCTGCACCAGCCAGAGCAGATCCAGAGAGAACAGTACCTCCAGTCACTTTTTGACTCAACTTTTTGAGCGACTTTAGTCGATGTCTTTTTGAGTCCTATCGACTCCTGGTGCACGTAGATGCTTTTACGCTACGTTCACGTGCAGCGGTCGTGCCCCATGCGTGCCGAAGGTGTGCCAAAGGTAAGCCCGTCTGCGCCTGGACCGCGCCCAGCGCCAGACCCCCTGGTCCTCGCAAAACCCACTCCACCCGCATAACGTATGACGCCGCTACCCTCTCAGCACTCAACCCCGGCCGTCTCCAAGACTGCTACCAAGCCGCCCCAGGACACACCCATGGACCCTTCACCTGCCACTCCTGCAAGTTCGACTGCATCAGGACCCACACCAAATCCACTAACTCCAAACAGAGATCCGACACTAACTACCAAAAATGCACCGTGCTCAACACCCGCTCGGTCCACAGACACTCCATTGAACTCTGGAACCTACTCGACACTACATCGCCGGACGTCGTCTTCCTTACAGAAACATGGATGAACGCCTCATCAGCACCCGACATCGCCATAGCCATCCCGGACGCCTACAAGATCATCCGAAAAGACCACACCAACCAAACAGGAGGAGGCTTTGCCATTGTCTATAAGAACACCATCCGCATCACGACCAGTTCTGACGATAACCTCGCTACCGCCGAACACCTTCACTTCCAGATCCACACCGACCCCAAAACCACACTCAGAGGCACCCTCATCTACAGACCACCTGGACCCCGCACACAATTCAGCGAAGACATCACTGACTTCATCAGCCCACACGCCCTCCCCTCTGAGAACTACATTCTACTGGGAGACCTCAACTTCCACCTGGAAAAGAAAAACGACAGCAACACCACCAACCTTCTGGACAACCTTGCCAATCTTGGATTCAAACAACTTGTTGACACCCCCACACACTTGGCCGGACACACACTCGACCCTATCTTCACCTCCTGCAAACACATCTCCTTCGATCACACTACTGCTCTCCATTGGACGGACCACAGCTGCGTTCACTTCAACTACAAAAAGTCCACGAGCCACAACCCCTCACAACCTATTCCTCGAAGAACTTGGAACAAAATCACCACTGACCAGCTCTTCACTTCGCCTCACCAAAACCCCCCTGCCAAATCATCGGACCCAAACCAAGCAGCCACCAACCTCACACAATGGATCACCCACAGCGCTGACGATCTAGCACCCCTGAAAAACCATCTAATCAAACAAGGTAGCAAAAAAGCCCCCTGGTTCAATGATGACCTTAAGAAATCCAAGAAATTCTGTCGTACTCTCGAGAAAGTCAACAAGAAGAGAGAAGACCCCACAAGTTCCAGGGAACAGGGTGCTGCAGACTAAAAGTCTAAGAGGAATCCCTGGAAAAGGCAATTCACTCACTCATACTGGATTTTTCTAAATACTACTTGTAATCACTGGTCACAAACTAATTTATACCGTTCACAGACTTTTTTTTATTTGTTAAAAAACACGCATGTAAATAAAAACAATGTACATTACATAATACATTTCTATTACTCATAAAAAAGACTGACTTAAGGTGTACTGAATAAAAAGCGAAGTTAAAAATAATTCAGCAGTGTATACAAATAAGACAGAGAAAAAACTTGTACATTTACACAGTTAGACAGATCCTTACTAATTTCATCGCACAATATTCTTAAGGCAAAAGATACTACATATACTGATCAGAAACAGAAAAACAAAAAAAACCCTAAGAATCAGACAACACCTATGTTCTGATACTGATTTCAAGATTCAAAAAAGCCCTTTGCTTGAATTCTTATGGAAAAAGAAGTTGTGAGAAGTCGGCCTGGTATATAATGCTCACTAATTCTAGTGATCACTTTGTACCATGCCAAGCAACCCTTATGATGATTGGTTGTAATTCAACCTTGTAGACCAGTTATCCTAGTGGTAACGTGGACAAAGCAGTCTTAGGCTAAACTCTGAAAGGCATGTGAAGCCAGCTGTATTACCATACACAACCCCCTTGAATACCAAATGAAAGGGACACCACACAGATATATATTGAAAATATATATTGATTTATTAACTATAAAATCCCCTGGACTCTTTATGAGCACAGAAGCACAAGCGTTAAATCACAAGACAGTTTAAAATACACAAAAGTTGCACAATATGGATGAGCCCTAGGGGCCACCTAAACCATATAATAAGAAAGTGGTATAAGAGATACCAATCGGAATGGGAACAGGCCTAGGGCCTTGGGAATCGCTGGAGCTATTCGAGACTAACAGTGACTAAGTCGGGAAAGGCCCGCTGGACTCGGGTGCAGTGTTCAAAGTGCACGCACTTTCCAATGTAAAGTCTATGGTGCGTAAAAAGTACAAAGTTAGATAGTTAGGAACCTTCCGAGTGACCTAGAACGCTGAAACTTAAGACACAGGCCCTTGAGATGTGTACCAGTGTAGGAACCCCGGCGGAGCTGAGTTACCTCACCCACAGGAAGCGGGTGCACAGGGTCGAAGTAGTGTCGGGTTTCGTCACGCTGGTCGATGGTGCTTGGAGCTGAAGATGCTGCAGGCGGCTCGATGTGAAGAGTTCCGGTGGATCCAAAGGTGGATCTGAAGTTGTGAAGACCTGAAAGCAGAGGGGACAATGTTCAAAGTCACTAGCCAGTGACTACCGTGGGACCAGATTGGAACCAGGCGATGTCGGGTGCAAACAGGCGTGTCGTGTAGCTTCTCTCTGCAGCCACGTGGACACCGGAGGTCGAGGACGTCCAGGAGTCGGTCACGAGCTGTCCCACGCAGGCTTCTCGCTGTTGGCGGTGTCGGCGACCTGATCGGAGCAAACAGGCCTTGGCTAATGCAAGCCACGCAGGAATCGAAAGATGCATAACACTCGGACCAGCAAGGTCAGAGGGAGTGCTCCTTTTCACAGGAGCTTGGGCAAGTCTGGAGCAACCAGACCCGCTGTGTAGTTCGTCGGTTTTGTCGCCAAGATGGCCGCTGACCACGTGGCTAGTGGCCGGGATGGCGCGTCGAGTGGCACAATGCCAAAGGGCCCCACGCAGATCGTGGAGATGCTGGAGGGCTCTTCTTCGGTGCAAGGGCTGCTCGGTGGTGGGGGTTCTCAGTCCCCAAAGCACAATGTCGAGGATGCCTCAGATGCTGAGCTGTCAGCTTTTCGAGTGTCTTTCAAGAGGTCCGGTCCCACGTCACTCGGTGCCTCCACGGGTCCCTTCTTTGCAGGGACTGTGGATCGGGCTGTGAGAGGTCTGGGAGTCTGGTTCTTGTCGGGCTCTGGGCTCGGGCTCCGGCGGGAGGCGGCGGCAAAGCAGACGTCGAGTTGCTGGTTGGTACCTGTATTCACAGGGTGGCCACTCCTAGGCCACAAGGGAGATTCTCTTCAGTCTTCTGAGCAGCAGAATGTCGAAGTCCAGTCTTCTTCTTTGTTTAAAGTTGATTCAGGATGATCTGCTGTGCAATGGCACTACTCCCACTCTTATTCACAATCTGAGGGGTGGATCACCTACTAGGTCCCTCCTCTGGGAGGAACCAGGAAGGGGGGCGGTTACACCCCCTTTCCTTTGTCCAGCTCCTCGCCAGGCCTGGGTCTGGAAAGTCCCGGGACCGGTTTGGACTGGCCTATGCACGGGGACACCTTGTGTGCCCCGGGCATGTCTGATTCTATTCAGCCCTGTCCTACCCAATACACAAAACCCTGTTTGGGGTGGTGCTCGCACCTCCCAAGGCAGGAAACCCTTTGTCCAGGCCACCATCTGCCGAGTTTCGGTCAGCAGCAGGAGGCCAGACTCGTGTCTGTGGTGGCAGCATCCATTTTGTGATGCTGAGGCTTTGGTTAACTTTAACCGGGGTTAAGGCTACACACATGTCGTTTCCCTCTAGAAGGGTGGAATGCTATCCCCATCGACAGAACTGTCGAGGGGATAGTATTCCAATTCGTATGACACCTTACTCGACATGTTTTGATAAAGCCAAACCAAAGATAGCATTTAACCGCGAGGATTATAATGCACTTAAGAGTATATGGTATGGCAATATCCCGGAACAGCTTAGGGAGTGGTTCCCGACAGCTGCAGACAGGCTCAGCTCATGCTAGAGCACCATCTCACATATTTCCAAGCACTCTGCCTCCAGGATTGATGAGGCCTTCCATAGGAGTGGCTGATAGGAACATAGGTGTCCAGTTTAAGGTTAGATATAGGGATACTATATCTAAGTAAGAGGTGATTACACCAACTTACCCCAGCTGAGTGATCAGCCAGTTGTGTCAAATATGGAGGCCAGGCCAGGGGTGGCACAATGCATGCTGCAGCCCCTGGTAGGCCTTGGATGCACCTATGCCCTGGGTACCTAGGGTACACTGTTACAGGGGCCCACAAGGTGAACCAATTCCAATTGTGTTATGCACCTAAGGTACATGGAGTCCATTTTAAGGAGAGAGCAATCAGCCTGGGGCCCTGAATAGCAGGATCCCAGGCCAACTAAGTCAAAAACCAGCTAAACACCAGGCAGAAAGTTTGGGGGTAACCATAGTCAGATATCCACCTTCCTACAGAAGTGCTTTTTCCATAAGAATTCAAGCCTTGTAAATCTCATGAATTAGGTTGACTGTCAATGAGATCTGTTCCAATAACATTCAAAGGGCTTTTTTTTTAATCTTGAAATCAGTATCAGAACATAGGTGTTGTCTGATTCTTAGGGGTTTTTTTGTTTTTCTGTTTCTGATCAGTATATGTAGTATCTTTTGCCTTAAGAATATTGTGTGATGAAATTAGTAAGGATCTGTCTAACTGTGTAAATGTACAAGTTTTTTCTCTGTCTTATTTGTATACACTGCTGAATTATTTTTAACTTCGCTTTTTATTCAGTACACCTTAAGTCAGTCTTTTTTATGAGTAATAGACATTTATTATGTATTGTACATTGTTTTTATTTACATGCGGGTTTTTTAACAAATAAAAAAAGTCTGTGAACGGTATAAATTAGTTTGTGACCAGTGATTACAAGTAGTATTTAGAAAAATCCAGTATGAGTGACTGAATTGCCTTTTCCAGGGATTCCTCTTAGACTTTTTGTACTCTCGAGAAAACCTGGAGAAAAAACCCAACCACTGACAACCTGGCCACCTTCAAGAACGCCACCCGCAAACATCACCAACTGATCCGATCCACCAAGAAATCAGCATTCAAGGATCGACTGGACAACAACGCCCAAAACAGCAAGAAACCTTTTCAACATCGTCACAGAATTTACCAACCCCACCGCCGGCACCAACGACATCACTCCCTCCAAAGACCTCTGCGACTCTCTATCCTCATTCTTCCACAACAAAATCGCCGAAATACATAACAGCTTTGAAAACCAGTCCGAAGACCAGTCCACTCCACTCACCTCCGACCCAAAACCACACTTCAACAACCTTTGCGCCTGGAACCCAATCACCACCGAAGACACCATCCGCCTGCTGAACTCCATCCACTCAGAATCGCCAACTGACCCTTGTCCCCACCACATCTCCAACAAAGCAGACTCCATCATCGCACCCCATCTTCGCGATGTCATCAACTGTTCCTTCAACTCCGCTACCTTCCCGGAAAGCTGGAAACATGCCGAACTCAGCGCCCTCCTGAAGAAACCCACAGCAGACCCCACTGAACTTAAGAACTACCGCCCCATCTCGCTCTTCCATTTCCCTGCCAAAGTCATTGAGAAAGCCGTCAATAGCCAGCTTGCCACCTTCCTTGAAGCCAACAAATCCCTCGACCCCTCACAGTCCGGATTCCGAGCCAAACACAGCACAGAGACCGCCCTCATCGCAGCAACAGACGACATTCAAACTCTACTGGACAACGGAGAAACAGCCGCCCTCATCCTACTTGACCTCTCCGCGGCCTTCGACACAGTCTGTCATAGCACCCTCATACAACGCCTCAACAACGTCGGAATACAAGGAAAAGCATTGCACTGGATCATCTCGTTTCTCGCCGGAAGAACCCAAAGAGTCCGCCTCCCCCCTTTTAAATCAGAAGCCACCGAAGTCATCTGCGGCGTACCACAAGGATCATCACTCAGTCCTACCCTCTTCAACGTATACATGAGTCCCCTCGCATCCATCGCGCGCCAACACAACCTCAACATCATCTCCTACGCAGACGACACTCAGCTGATCCTAACCCTCACCAAAGACCCAAACACCGCCAAAACCAACTTACACGAAGGAATGAAAGAAGTAGCCGAATGGATGAAGAACAGCTGTTTAAAACTAAACTCGGACAAAACGGAAGTCCTTTTTTTACGGTCATCCCCCTCTGCCTGGGACGACTCATGGTGGCCACCGGCCCTGGGAACCCCACCCATACCTACGGATCACGCACGTAACCTGGGCTTCATCCTGGACTCCTCCCTTTCGATGACCAGACAAGTCAACGCCGTCTCATCATCTTGCTTCAACATCCTACGCATGCTCAAAAAAATCTTTCGTTGGATCCCCACCGAAACAAGAAAGACGGTCACTCACGCACTGGTCACCAGCTGACTGGATTACGGAAACACCCTCTACGCCGGAACCACAGCCAAACTACCGAAAAAACTCCAACGCATCCAAAACGCCTCAGCCAGACTCATATTGGACATCCCTCGGCAAGCTCACATTTCCAGCCACCTGAAAGACCTCCATTGGCTCCCTGTCAACAAGAGAATAACGTTCCGTCTCCTCACCCACGCACACAAAGCCCTCTACAACCTAGGACCCGAATGCCTCAACACGCGACTGTCCTTCCACACCCCCTCCCGCCAACTACGATCGTCCAATCAATCCCTCGCAGCAATTCCACGCATCCATAGATCCACCATGGGGGGAAGATCCTTCTCCTACTTAGCGGCTAAAACCTGGAATTCTATCCCCACCCACCTCCGCCTTACACAGAACCACCTCTCCTTCAGAAAGCAACTAAAAACTTGGATTTTCGATCACTAAAACACCCCCCTCCCTCAAGCGCCTTGAGACCCTCTGGGTGAGTAGTGCGCTATACAACTTTTTGAACTTGAACTTGAACTTACTGATGTCGGTGACCGATCCGTACCGTGTGTGCCTCTTTTGCCTGGAGCGCGACCAAAGTCGTGCTCCAACTGCCGGACCATGACTCCGAAGTCTTTGCGGGAGCAGTCCCGAAAGCTTCTGTAGTGTAGTTCCTATATTCCCCTTTAGGCTCTGCGCATTGGAATAGTTTATACTATAGATGTGATGTAGGACTGAGGTCGACTAGGTCTCTATCGAATATGCTAAACTTAATTTTGAGTGCCAGCTAGCTCAGAGGTCCCTAGAAACTTTCTCGAGTGAACAAGAAGGGATTAGTTTCTGACAACCGCATAAACATGACAACTTTCTTTCCCAAGAATAAACGTATCTCTAGAGTCATGGAAACAATAGATAAGTATTTCACTCAGTCAATCGTGCATGCTTCGTTTCTACAGAGTTCCAGAGAAATAGAGAGACTGGCGTTTTCAATAAAAGATTTATTGAACAGTCTTCTTTTTCATACAAGATAAGTGGACTGCTACAATCGTTAAACAGGCTGCAAAGTATAATGCATACAGCGTGAACAGTAATATGAAATAATACTGTAAAAGCATGGTATGGTTTCTAAGCCATATAAAATAGCATACATAAATAACAAAGACTAAAAGTACTCAACTGGTGCTTCTAAAATACGCCTACCCCAATGTACCTAACCTAAGTCTAGTATGCGGAAGAAGTAAGTGTGGTATAGCATAGGTTTAGTATTCTTTGCAAGAATCTATCCAAGATTTCTCTTAGGGTCTAATCAGCTCCATACCTTAGTTTAGAATGAAGGAGGTCTGGTATCTCTCTGTCTCGATTTCCCAACACCCCGCAAGGGGAGCTTGGAAACACTGGAGCTGGATTCTCGCCGAGAGAAAGGACAGCTTCTCTGTCAGTGCGTCAGCTGGAGGGTCGACGTCCTTCGGCACTTGCTGTAGCGAGATGCATCGGGCAAGTAGATAGTTGAACTGCTCCAAACCACCGTGTGTTTGCCATAGCAAGTGAGGGCATATTTATATCTCGAAGGTGCCTTGTTTGACGTAAAGTCGGACATAATAACGTCATCAAAGAAGCCCAAGGGAATGGTATTTCTTTGAAAACGGCATGAGTTCTAGGACAAATCAATATTCAAGCAAGGCAAGGTTCCCTAGCAGCTTAAGACGGTTTTCCAAGAAATCATTGTGGCTTTTCGGAACTGGTGGAAGTAGCCATGCCTGTATTTGGACTGCATGGGCTATGTCTAAATATGGGTATGATTTCTATGCCTATATTAGGGCAATGTGAATTGTACCTATATAAGTGCATGAATCTGGAAAATTACACTTGGGTCCTAAAACGCTATACAACATTTCTTGAGCGCTAGCAGTTGGCTCCACGCCGTTAGAGAGCCCGGTCGCGAGGGAAGTCGAGGGACCAGTCGCGGACCCATCACCACTCGGCATCCTGGTCTTCGCACTCGGGGTCAGGTAAGTCGAAGCACAAGAAGAAGTTGAAGAAGCATCTCCGCTCTTCAACTTCTCCCCGTTGGTCGGCTGATGCGGGCGGAGCCATTCCCATGGCTCCGCATGCTGAGCCTGAAGGCTCGACTCCGAGTTTCCCTCCCTTTCCGGGACCCGGAGCAACCCCTGCCCGGCTTTGTCAGTTTTATGTGGCGAGGCATGCCATCTTTGGGTGTTACCTCAGGTCTTGTCTGCCCTCGACCCTGGAAACTGGATGGTAGCGTTGGGCTTGCAGGATGCCTATTTTCACATCCTTGTCCTGCCGGCCCACCGGCGCTACTTGCGGTTCATGGTAGGCCACAAGCATTTTCAGTTTACTGTACTCCCCTTCAGCCATATCAGCGCCCCTCAGGTTTTCACGGAAGTGATGGCAGTGGTTGCAGCTCATCTGCGCAGATCAGGGGTCCCAGTCTTCCCCTATCTTGTCTACTGGTAGTTGAAGGCGGGCTGGCACCAGACAGTCGTCTCCCACTTCCAGACTATGGCCAACTTCCAGACTATGGCGTTCGCCGAGGTTCTCCATCAACTTGCCAGAGTCACACCTGATTCCCTCTCAGAAGCTCCTCTTTATCAGAACGGTTCTGTACATGACGCAGTTTCGGATCTACCCTCTCAAGCAGCAAGTCCGGGATATTCGGGCTATGATTCCGATCTTTCAGCCCTTATCGCGGGTTTAAGTCAGGATGACCCTCCGGCTGCTGAGCCTGATGGCCTCCTGCATCCTGCTGGTGGATCATGCAAGGTGGCTTATACGGGCTCTGCAGTGGGACCTGAAGTTCTAGTGGGTGCAACATTAACGGAATCTGTCTGATTGCGTCCAGATTTCAGAGGGCAATACACACCAATTGCATTGCTGGCTCACGAGCCAGCATTGGGTCAACGGCAGATCCTTCTCCCTTCCTCAACCAGAGTTCACAGTGGTGAGCGATGCATCACTGCTGGGATGAGGCGACCACATGGGGGTCTGGACTCTACATCAACCTTCTGGAGCTGCGGATTATCCGTCTTGCACTGAAAGCATTCCTTCCCTCTGTCCGGGGAAGAGTAGTGCAGGTGTTCAGGGACAACACCACCGCCATGTGGTACTGCAACAAACAAGGCGGGGTGGAGTTGTGGTCCCTAGGTCAAGAGACCCTCTGCCTCTGGACATGGCTGAACCATCAGGGCATATCCCTGGTGGTTCAACACCTGACAGGTTCTCTGAATGCCGGGGCAGACGAACTCAGCCGCAGATGCATGATGGATCACGAATGGCGTCTCTTTCAGAGGTGGTGTAAGATCTCTTTCAACAGTGGGGAGAGCCTTGGTTAGATCTATTTGCCAACAAAGAGAATGCGGAATGTCAGCAATTCTGCTCGCTGGAATTTACAAAGCGGCACTTGCTAGGCCACGCTTTTTGTTGCAAGTGGAGTTGCGGTCTGTTGTACGACTTTCCGCCTATATCACTTCTGCCTGAGTCCTGAAGAAGATCAACAGTCACCGAGCCCAAGTCATTCTTATGGCTCCAGATTGGGCACGAAGAGTATGGTATCCCGAGCTGCTCAACATGGCTATCGATCCTCCGATCCGACTGCCTCTTCGGGAGGATCTTCTGTCGCTGCAGCGGAGGACAGTCCTACACCCAAACCTATCGAGTCTCCACCTCCTTGCGTGCAGATTGAGCGGCGGCAGTTGACGTCGTTTGATTTGCCTCCAGAAGTTTGTGATGTAATATTGGCAGTCAGGCGTCCCTCCACTAAGGCAGTATACGCCTGCCGATGGAACAAATTTGTGGCATGGTGCGCAGCAAAGGCTGTGGATCCCCTTTCTGAGGTTCTCTTGTTCCTCCCTATCTCTTGGCCATTTCTGCCTTTCTGAGGCTTCCTGATCAGCCTTCTCTCCAAGTCCCCAGTTGTAAATCATTTCTTAAAAGGCATTACTCATCTCTTTCCTCCTATCCTTTAGTAATGCCTCACTGGAACTTGAATCTGGTCTTGACCCATTTGATGTGCACTCCCTTTGAGCCGCTTCACAACTGTCCTCTCTGACTCTTAACTTTTAAGACTGCTTTCCTGGTAGCCATCACATCTGCCAGAACAGTGAGTGAGCTCCAGGCTCTTTCATCCAAGCCTCCTTTTATGGTTGTACATCCGGACAAGGTTGTCCTAAGAACTCGTCCATCATTCCTTCCCAAAGTGGTCACCTCCTTTCATATTTCGCAAACCATCACTTTGCCCACCTTCTTTCTGCCTCCGCATCCACCGAAAGAGCAACAGAGGCTCCACCGACTGGACCCAAAATGTGCCCATTCCTTCTATCTGGATCGTATCAGACAGTTCCAGGTGGATGACCAGCTTTTTGTTGGCTACATGGGCGCCAAGAAAGGTCAGGCCGTACAGAAGCAGACCATTTCTAGATGGGTTGTTTTGTGTATTAAAGTCTGCTATTCATTAGGTAAAAAGGAACCTCCAGTGGGGCTACGTGCCCATTCCAGCAGGGCGACGGAAGCCACTACTGCGTTTGGATGAGGAGTCCCTCTGAGTGACATTTGCCAGGCAGCGACGTGGGCATCTTTGCACATGTTCACTAAACACTACTGCCTTGACAGCCAAGTCCTGAGAGACGGTTTCTCTGGCCGGTCTGTTCTCCAGGACTTTTTGTTGTGAACTTGGTTCGCAGACCCACCTCTGGGGTTGGTATTGCTGGGGTATCTATTCTATGGTAAGGAATCTATAACTAACTGTTTCTCTCAGATGAACAAGTCATTTAACTTCAGTAACGATATATCTGTAAGAAACATAAGGTTAGTTATAGATTCCTTACCACCCCACCCATCCTCCCTGTTTTGCAAACTGGCTAATAGGGGCCTTCGTTTTGTGCACCAGTGGTTAGTGTCTTGCATGACTGTGCGTTTCTGTTGCAGAAAGTCGTGTACAGAACCCGACGTCCGCGTGCGAGGGAGGCGTCTAAGTAGCTACCCCGACGTCATCCCAGCAGTCCTGTCAAGTATCATGCATCAAGTGTGACACCAACGCATTTCAGTGTGGTGCTCCACATCACCGCACTGAAATGCATTGTCACACATAATTTACAGTGTCTAAGCCTCATGAAGCACTGTCTAAAACTAATATTGTGGTGTGATTACTGGTAGCTGGCAGCGCACCGTACTTGCATTGCGCTCGCTGCTCCGGCTGGTTTGGTGCTTGTAGCTGAGCTAAGACTGCTGCTGGCAGGCAGCTCACTGCTACATTGTATCCAAGTCATTTCCTGTGGCGCTGCTCTCAGCTTGACTTCATTGTCAGGCCAAATGGCTTCTACCCTCACAGCCAGGGCGGGACAGACCGGTCAGATCAAGTTGATTTATTTTATAATGACTTGCGCTGGAGGGTGGGAGAGGATGTGCCGTCACGTCCTGCTGCTGAAGGCGGGGTGTTTTTTTTGGGAGAAAGTGTTGGCGCTTTAATTATGGCGCGTGCAGCGCTGCGTCATTCTGCTTTTCGCACTGTACCTGGCTGCTACAGCATTAAAAAGTATAATGTGAAAGGCGCCGCTCCTAATTAAGTTACAGCTGAGCCTTACGTCACTGGGAAGTGATCGGCGATTGCAGCGCCCGCACAGAAACACAGTGCAAAGAAAGAGGTAACGGTGTCGTGAAATGAATTGAATTGAATTGAATTGAATTGAATTAAAAATTTTTTTGTTTTTTTTGTTTTTATTGCAGAATTAGAAACCAGTACACATAATAGATTAACCAGTACACTCATGGTGTCCCATTGCATAGATAAAGTAAGCAGAATATCGTACACAGCCATTTAGCCCACCACCCGGAGGCCGGGCGGCGCATCAATCCGTACTTCTAGCAAGAACATCACAGTGATCATCCCATAGGGATATCTGGTCAATGGCATCATTCTGTATCTGCATTTTACCCCCCTAAACTCCCAACCCTCCCCCTACACCAGCCAGCATTCTCTAGCGATCCAACTGAGCGACTTCACACTTATAATCCTGGTCCCATACCCATCTACCAATGGACGCCTATTGTGTCAACCTAGGGTGGTTCCACCTCGCCCTCGCAGCCTATCTGGGCCCTCTTGGTACTCTTAGAAACATATCTAACCCTAGGTTCAACTGCAGTGCCGCTCTGATCATGGCCACGGTGCCTAACACTTCCCCCAAACAACGCCCTCTCCCCCCCCTCCCCCCTTGCAACCGCTGCTGATGTGGGCCTGGTCTTGTTAACACTACTGTGGAGCTCGCTACAGATCGAGTGATGCCTTTGCTCTTTCAAGCCTCATGGAGCCCCAGGTATACAATTAGTCTATTCTTCGTCCTCCACCATGTAGTCACGTAACGCCTGGACTATCGTCTCCCACGCCCTTGACATTTCCAAGCTCTTTTCATTATCAATCCTGACCGCCTGTCTCATCCGGAGCACACTCTCACATTCGGACCATTTCAGCAGTTCATTCACCCATCTCCTCACCGATGGTCCCTCCTTAGACTTCCAGTGCCAAGTAATTTCTCTTTGCGCCAATATAAGCCCCAGATCAATGAATTTGCTCGTTACTTTCGTGTTCTTTGTGTGCGGAAACCAGAGCAATAGACACGCCGCCATGTCAAAATCCACCTCCCGATCAGTCACCACATTCAGGAGTTCCCCTACTTCTAGCCAATACGTCCCCATCTTTGGACAGCCCCACAGCAGGTGATCTATGTCAACCTCTGGTGCCAGGCACCTCGGGCACAGCGCTTCATGCACCCGGAAGTACCTTTTAATCTTTTCCGGGGTCAGGTAATCCCTATGTAGGACGTAAAAGTGTACCTGTTGAAAACGTGTATTCCTTGTCCCCTTCCATGTTCGCTTCAGAATATGTCCCCACACCGTGTCTGGAATGGGCCTACCTATACTATCCTCCCATTTTGATTTCAGCCCCAGAAGCGGGTCCAACCCCTCATGTAACATCCTGTTATGTAGGCAGGTCACCGCTTTAAACGTACCCGCGGCCATCACTACATACTGGCAGGCCATGGTTGTTTCTGGCTCGAGGAGCCCTCCTTTCCAGTGTTTCTGTATCGCCGCCACCACCGCCGCATGCAAAAGGAAGCTCCCGTCCGGTAGACCAAACTGTTCCTGCAACGTCTGAAAGGGGACCAACATTCCATCCACATACAGATGTCCCACCATCTGTAAACCTAACTCCTCCCATTCTAACAGCGGAGACCAATCACCTCCATGTGGTAGTGCAGTCAACATTCCCAGTGGTATCTCTGGGGCATAAGGCCGGGACTTCTTAGTCCTTTTCAAACTCCTGTGCCAACACAACCTGAGCGTCTTTTCTTCTATAGTAAGGCCCCTCAACTCTAGTTTCTGTTGCATAACTATGTAAGCCAGGACGTGACGTTGTATACCAGTCCCTCGTTCGTTTTCCGGCCCTCTAAATTCCCTGGCCACATGCTGCGTGAATATTTGAAGCTGCGCCGCCAAATAGTACAGCTCAAAATCGGGGACTGCCATCCCCCCTTCGAGCTTGGATCTAAGCACAGTATTCAATGCTACTCTGCGACGTCCGTGACCCCAGAGGAAGTCCGTTATCAGCATCCTTAGTTCTTTAAAGACCCGCTGAGGGATCCAGATGGGCAGTGTGCGGAAGTAATAGAGCAACCTCGGGAGCGCCACCATTTTCAGTAATGCCACTCGGCCCAACACTGACAAAGGGAGAGAGGCCCAGAAGGATATACAACCTCTCAATGCACGTATACAACGCCCTATGTTACCCTCCAACAGATTCGCGACCTCATGGTAGATGCGGACTCCCAAATATGTGAAGCAAGATGGCTCCCAGATCACACCCAAATCACTAGGGGGACGCTGTGTGTCCGCCTTAAGCGGAAAGATACAAGTTTTATTCCAATTCACCTTAAGTCCCGACAACTGACCAAACCTAGCTCCCCACTAGAGCCTGTCCCACATCTGCCAGGTACAACAACAAATCGTCCGCATACAGGGATATGTAGTGTGATTGCTCACCCTGTTCAATCCCCTGATACATGTCTCCCGACCTGGCCCACGCCGCCAATGGTTCCACTGCTAGTGCAAACAGCAACGGGGACAACGAACACCCCTGTCTCGTCCCTCTACGGACTGGATAATCCGAAGATACAATTGCGCCCAGGCGCACCCTTGCCGTTGCCGAAGAGTACAACACTCTCGTCCACCTACCAAACCCCTCACCAATACCAAACTTCCCCAGTACCTCTTCTAAGTAAGCCCATTCCAGGCTATCAAAAGCTTTTTCAATATCAACTGATAAGACCGCCGGTCTTCCGTCCGTGTCCGCGGCACCGTCCAATATCCTAATTAGTCGGCGTATGTTTAGCGTCGTGTGCCTAGTAGGAACGAACCCTGCTTGGTCCCCGTGCACCAGTCTAGTCATGTGCGGAGCCAATCTGGTGGCCAGAATACGGCTTAATATCTTGTAGTCCACAGTCAGCATGGACAGAGGCCTATAGGACGTTACATCAGATGCCTCTCTACCGGGTTTCAGCAACGGTACTACCAGTGTCTCCCTCATTGATCTGGGCAGGTACCCCAATCTTCCAGCCTCCGCATACACCACCAATAGTCTGGGCGCCATAATATCCACGT
Source organism: Lissotriton vulgaris (assembly GCF_964263255.1). NCBI lineage: Eukaryota > Metazoa > Chordata > Amphibia > Caudata > Salamandridae > Lissotriton > Lissotriton vulgaris. The sequence goes on from NC_141694.1 coordinate 92,854,852, forward strand.
ATTTCTGATAAAATTCGATCGGCAGGCCATCTACCCCAGGCGTTTTGTTCCTTGCCATTTGTTTAATGGCCACCCTAATTTCGGTTAGCGTTATAGGCCCTCCCAACTCCTTCGCATCGTCGTCATCCAGCACTGGGAGAGGTACCGAATCCAGGTAAGCCCTGATTTCCGAGGCCTCCACTTCTAAGTGGCATTCATACAACTTTGTGTAATAAGACCGAAACCGCTCCATCACCGCTGCCTGCGAATAAACCATCTCCCACGACTCGGTTTTTATGCTCATAATTGGGCAGCCTCTAATTTCCGGATTAGCAATCCTGGCTAGTAGCGTACCTACTTTATCCCTCTCGGCATGCACTTTAATGGCGTATTGCTTATAATCATAACTCCGCAGCCGTTCCGTTTCAGTCGCCACTACCTCTTTGGCCTCTAATAACCGGGCTTGTAAGTCTGGTCGTTCAGGTCTACGCCGTTCCAAGTCCCTTAATACCTCCTCCGCTTTTGCAAGTGCATTCAAAACTGACGTTCGAGCATTCGAGAACCTGCCCATGCATACTCCTCTCGCCACCACTTTCATAGCATCCCATTCTGTGGACCTAGTATTGGCTGAACCCTCGTTTTCCTCAAAGTAGTGTTCTATGCCCTGTTGAACCGTGTCACTAAACACCGAATCTTCTAGGGTGTCAGGCCGAAGCCGCCATGTTGGAACTGCTGATCTCGCACGTTGCCACTGCACTAATACCAGCAAGGGATTATGATCTGAGATGGTCCTGGTCAGGTATTCTGTGTGGGTGACCATGGCAGCCAGGGAGCCACTACATAAAACCGAATCGATCCTAACGTGTAACGCATGGAGAGCCGAAAAAAAGGAATAGTCCCTACTATCAGGATGTTGCTCCCTCCATACATCTAGCTATCCCCACCTCTCTTGCCAATCCTTCCTATGTGCGGCTAACCTGCGTACCGGGGAATCAGCCAGCGGTGGGTGCGACCTATCAAGTGCCACATTAGTAATCGAGTTAAAGTCCCCTCCTAGGATCACGGGGCCTGCCAGGAAAGAGGCCAGTGAGCTCGTAAGGCCATAAAAAAGTGAGCCTGGTCAACGTTTGGAGCGTATACACTGCATAAAACCACATCTCTGCCATATAACCTCCCCTCCACCATCACATATCTACCCTCAGGGTCCACCAACTGGTTCGTAACCTGGAACGGTATGCCTGCCCTTACCCATATCAGCACCCCTCTAGCAAACGCTGAATAAGTGGTACCAAATACCTGGCCACGCCACCTCTTCTGTAGTACAGTGCATTCTTGTTTAGTTAAGTGAGTTTCCTGTAACATTGCAATCTGGACACCCCGCCTCACCAGATAAGCATGCACTTTGTGGCGTTTGACCATTGTTCGCAGTCCCCGGACATTCCATGTTAGTCATTTCAAATTAGGTAACGTCCCCATGGTAATCATTACTGTACCAATTCAGTTGCAACCAGTTGCTGCCCACATCGTTGCAGTTGCTTCCCCCCAAAATAACTGTTGAAAAAACTCCCCAAACCCCACTCCCCAGGACAGAGCCTAATAATCCAGTTTCAGCCCCGTTCCAAACCTGTAACACAACACACATCAGACTAACCTGTGGTCGCCACCACAGAGGGCCTTAAGGGCCACAAGGGGGTGATTTATCGCCGACCCAGGGCAGGCAGAGCCCCCGCCCCGCGCTTCCCATCCCACACTGCTTATACACCACCATACCTGCCAGCCCTTCAATCACTAGTAGAGTCTGCCCCCGTAGAAACAACGATATCGGTAGTCCTAATCAATAGTCACTCATTAAAGAGTCCATCAGATGTCTGTGGGGTAACCGCAGGGCCCTTCGAACTCTCCGCCTCCGATAGTTCTTATCCAGTTCTGCCACTGTCCTCACCAGAGTCCGATTCAACCAGTTCCCTCTCCTGTTGCGACCTCGTGATACTCGCTGTTGCAGCCAGCGCCCCCTTCTTATCCGCGGCCATCTGACCCTACCGCTCCGCTCTCTTGAGCTTGTTTCGTGAACGGATTCGTTGCGATTTTCGGATCTCGAGCGGTTTAGGTCTCTCCCGTTGATTTTTACCAGTCCGGTCCGTGCCAGCTCGATACAACTCAAGCCACGACCACGCTTCATCAGGGGTCTGGAAAAATTGGGTGTTCCCATCCAGGATAACACGTAGCTTAGCCGGGAAGAGCAAGGAGTATTGAATGCCTTCCTCCCTCAGCTCCTTTTTCACCGCTAGGAAGGACGCCCTGCTCTTTTGGACTTCCTGTGTATAGTCCGGGAAGATCGTAACCCGACTATTGTCCACCTGAAAGGGGCCCAATGTGCGAGCTCTCTGTATTAACAGGTCCCGATCTTTATAGTGCAGGAGTTTCACCACCATCGGCCTAGGTGGTTGGCCTAGCATCGGTGGGCGAGCTGGTACCCTGTGTGCCCGTTCCAGGGAGAAGAAGGGAGATAGGCCCTCTGGCGCCACCACCGTCTTGAGCCAGTTCTCCATATAGGCCTCTGCGTCGTCCCCTTCGATTTTCTCCGGAAGGCCTACAACCCTCACGTTGTTCCTCCGATTACGACTTTCCGCATCCTCTGCTCGTCTCTCTAGTGTGTCCAGGCGGCTGAGGATATCCGTTAGTTTATGTTGCGCGGTCACCACCGCCGGCTTCAGTTCTTGAAGCAATTGTTCATGGTCTTTCACTTTGTCCGATAGCTTGGCAAGATCCGCTCTCAGGAGACCCAGCCCTGTGGCGACCTGTGCAATGTCCTGATGCAAAGCCTCCTTAGTCGCAGTTATTGCTTCCAAAATGTTGTCCAATCGCTGGTTCAGCCTCTGTTCCTGCTCCGTCATCAACGGGGAAGCCCGGGCCTCACCATCTCGGGTCAGCGCAGTCGAGTCGTCCCGGCCCTGTTCCACGACGGCGGCCCCGCCAGCAGCCGCCATCTTAGTTGCTTTGGGCGTCGTCATACGGCCGCCGCAGGCCTTCCTCCTGGTCTCGTGATCCCCGTCTCGGGAGCCGTGCTCTCTCTTGTCGATCTTAGAGCAAACACCCCAACTGGGCTGCCGAGACGTGGTCCTCTCCGACAGTCCCGACAGCCACTGGATATCGGGGCCGCTCGTCTCACAATCACCAGGGCCGGGGTTGGGGGGGGAGGGGAGGGTAGAGGCGAAAGTCGTGTAGGCCGTACCCCAGCCCAACGCGGGCCTCCGCTTCTCCAAGTCTGCTCCCCAGACCTGTTCAGGCGGGCCCCGGCTTCACCAGCCCTATTGAAGGAGGCTCACACTTCGGTTCGATTCTGGTCCGCCTCGCCCCTTGCGCAGAGTCCGCCGTCCCTCTACGCCGCCATTTTCCTCCCTCTCGGCGCAGCACCTCCAGCCTCCACTCTCGGGTCTCAGCGTTATATTCGGTCTCCCGAGAGCCCTCAGCTGCTCTCCAATGTTTCCTCAACACTTCGCATAAGGAAATCGCCGTTCAGGGAACGCCAAGGGTGTAGTTTTCAGGAGAAATAGCGGGACCATGCGCGAAGCTGCAAGCTCACGCCGCCATCCCGATCGGCGTCCAAGCCACGCCCCCCCTTGAATTTAATTGAATTAAAATAGTATTTACATAGCGCATGGCTACCCGAAGGCATCCCAGCGCTTGTAGAAACCAGGGCAGGTGAACAACGGGATTTAAGGGAATAGCCACGTCTTGAGAGATCTACGGAAGGAAAGATGATTGGGTTCGGCCCAAAGAGGAGTTCCACAGTTTTTGCGGCATTAAGAGAGAATAGTCGGCCTCCACTTCTGGCTTTTTTGATTTTAGGAAAAGATGCCAGAATTAGTGATTTGGAATGGAGCGCTCTATTAGGCTCATACCGCTGCACGAAAATCTTATAAGAAACAAGTAGGGTCTGGCGTATACCACAGTAAGGCTGCGCCCTATCAAGCAATTAAACAAAACAATTTGCCAGTACTGTGAAACGAATGGCTACACTTTACATTTGGAGAGCTATCAATCGCTCTCTCAAGATGACCACTTTTTCAGTCAGAGAAGTTAGAAACAAAAGGGTTCCCACAAGGTGGTTGTTTATTGAATATAAACTTCACTTTTTTCAAACTTTTGTTTTTGGCTTTATGTTTTTCAAAAAATATTTTTTCAAAGGATCATACAATATATACAACAATACACAATTAGTTAGGAGGAGAAGCAAATGAATGGGCCAAGGGAAAGTACATGGAATATTTTAGACAACATTTCGACATTAGACGTACACTTAGACAATAGACGACAAAAACCTTAGGTAGTACACAAAAATTGGGGTTGGTAGAGGTTGTTGGCGATATTTACAGCTATTTACAACTAGGCAACGATGTTTTTTCGTCCTATATTCAAGGTATCCTGGAGGTTTACCTCAAAACAAATGAAAAACTGTGGCTATCTTTTTGTCATTAAATGAAAAAATCAACATTGTAATGAAGCTTGACACAATTCAACTCATTTAGCGCCTACAATTGGCCTTGATTTTAGACAAAACCGCCACTCTAGTGGCGCCAACAGTACACTACCACCTCAATAGGTCGACGCGTTTCAAATCCTACATTGATGTGTAGGATTATCTTCAGGACCAAACAAACTCAATCTGTGAAAAACAAATAATAAAAAAGCTCTGTCAGTGAAAACTATAGAAAGACTCTCACTCACACTCTACATCCATCCACTCTCAGTATATTACCTGTCACTTTTCTGACTGTGTTTATAGGCGTGGAGAATGCTGTGAAGAAGTGAAACACTATGTTTTAGAAATTGAGCATACAGATTGATCGTATAACAATGAGATCTTATCGGTACTCACAGGGTGGTATTGTGAAAATCCCCTTTCAATGAGTATGCCAATGGTTAGCTTTAGCTGATTCCGAAGTAGGGGCGGGCTCGCCTCGTGAAGTCAATCAGAAAAGGTGAAAACATAACGGATGCAATTATTCCGCTATGTGGATTGAGCTACCTGCTACGTGAGCCGGAGAGCACCGTCGTCGCGTGCAGCTCCGCTCGGGGGAACTCGCTACATCACGGGCTCTGCTTACCTGAGGCTCCGTCTTTCTCCTCCAATTTGGTTCGCGGTCGGCTAGAAAACGCGATACCAATGGGGCGGAAACGCCTCTATTTACTTAGAATCATTTCCGGTTTGCACGGGGGGGGTCATGGGATATGTAGTTCAGATCTGCCGGAGAGCCCTCCGGTTTTTTACAGTCGTATGTGAGATGCAGGATTGGGGTACCCTGGTAAGGACGATGGTAGCAGTTGTCTAAGTCTGTATTACTCATTTTATATTTACAGACTATATAATTCCGACATTTCGTTTAAGCCTTGTGTGGTAGTATTAAATTTCAAGATTAGCATGGCTTCACGTTGTCGCAATTTGGCCTCTACGTCTCCGCCTCTCGGGTCAGGATCAATCTTCGAGATAACAGTCCATTTTAGGTCATGCTCACCATGGAGCTGGTCAATCCAGTGTTGCACTAGTGGGGCAGTGACGACCTTCTTCCTTATCCGTGATTTATGTTGGGACAGTCTTTGTCTTATTTCCTGATTGGTTTTGCCTATGTACAGCTTATCGCATGGACATAGGATCCCGTACACCACATTTTTTGATTTACAATTTGTAAACTGTTCATGCTTCCAGGATATTCCTGTATGCTGGAATAGATCACCTTCCTGAGTGGAAGCACAGCATAGGCATGTGCCACATTTGTGATGGCCTTTAATGGGTGGCAGGTTGACATAGTCTCTTACTGTCACTGGTTTTGGTTTAGGAATTGCTGCCCTGACAATATAGTTCGCGATACTTTTATCCTTTTTGAAAGCAAATAAAGGATGTTGCAAGAATTGAGTGTTTAGATCTTTGATCAAGTGCCAATTCTGATAGATCAGTTTTTTCAACAAATTCGATGAAGGACAGTATGTTGACACGCAAACGATCCTTTGTTGTTGTTGTTTCTGTCTCCTAATTAACAATTCTTCTCTAGGTGTCCACCATGCTCGTTTGATTGATTGATTCAATAGTTTAACCGGATAACCTCGATCTTGGAGTTTATCTTTTAAAATATTGGCATGATCCATGAATTCGTCTTTGAATGTACAGTTTCTGCGGATACGCAGAAACTGACCTATCGGAAGGTTTTGTTTGAGACTTCTTGGATGGTTGCTGGAAAAATCTAACGCTTTATTGCGGTCCGTCTCTTTTTTGAAAAGGGTGGTAACTAGTCGTCCATCTACACAGTATACTTCCACGTCCAAAAAGGACATTCTTGTTTTAGAAGTCTGCAGTGTGAATTTGATATCATTTGTCCTGTCATTGACCCAGGTGTGAAATTGATCCAGTTGTTCTTGTGATCCTGACCATGTGAAAAAGATATCATCTATATATCTTACCCATCCCCCTATCCATTGGAGGAATGGGTTATTATTATGGATGAACATCTCTTCATATTGGCTCATATAGAGAATTGCCAATTCCGGGGCAAATGGACAGCCCATGGCTACTCCTCTTGTTTGAAAATAAAAGTCCTCGCCAAACTTAAAGAAATTCTTTGTGAGGGCCAATTTCGCCAGTTGTAATATGAATTCCGTAGGAATTCTCATAGGGCTCTCTCGCTTGTTCAAATAAATCTCTAAGACCTCCAAAGCCTGATCCTGAGGGATTTGGGTGTAAAGCGAGACTATGTCCATGCTGACTAACATGTCTTGATTTTCAGTGAATGGAATTTGTTCTAGTTTCGACAAAAAATCAGTGGTGTCCAAAATAAAGGATTTAACCGTGAGGATAAAAGGTTTCAGGAAAAAATCAATAAATTTGGAGACCGGTTCAAATAATGAATCACATCCAGAGATGATGGGTCTGCCTGGAGGGGTATCTGCATTTTTGTGCACCTTGGGTAACACATAAAATAATGGGATACGTGGGTGTTTATTAGACAAAAAGTTGAATTCATTTTTTCCAAGAAAGCCTTGTTCAAGTCCGATTTTTAGGATCAATCCTAATTCTTTTTGTAATTCCGATGTTGGGTCCTTATTGATCTTACGATAGCAAGTAGAATCAGATAGTTGTCTAACTGCTTCTTGGATGTAATTTGATGTTCCCCATACAACTATTGATCCGCCTTTGTCGGCTTGCTTCACTATGATGTTGTCATTCTGTTTGATAGTTTGTAAAGCCAACTTCTGTTCTTGAGACAAATTTGGTTTGACATATCCGTTTCTTTTTTTCTCCTGTAAGGCTAAGGCTGAGAGTATCGTTTTTTCAAAATAGGTAACCTCTTTGGGCACTTTATGTGCTGGAGGACAGAAGCTTGATTTCTTCTTAAAACCAGTGGTCTCTACTTGGAGGGGATTTTCTTTATCAGCAAAAAAAGTGGTCAATCTGATTTTACGACAAAATTCAATAAATTCAAGTTTTAATCTCACAAAGTCCGTGAACCTAGAAGGTACAAATGTGAGTCCCTTCTCGAGGACGCTGATTTCTGATGATGTTAATATCGTGTTTGAAAGATTAAAAATAGAAGATTTTTTGGAAGATGTTAGTTCTTGTAATTTTGTCTTCGCGTTGACATTTCCCATGGCTGATTGTATCTGGTTTTTCCCCGCGGTTTTTGTGCGTCCTGTCCTAAAAAAGGCTGTTGTTGCTGTTGATTTTGAAAATTGGGTTGATAATTCTGCTGATATTGTTGCTGATAGTTCCTCTGATATCCACCTCTTTGATTGAATCGCGGGCGGGAACCTCCTTGATCAGAGTCACTACCTCCCGAGGAGGATGTATCTGAAAATGTGAGAAATTTAGAGCGGGATCTCCCTTGGTTGTCGTTCAGGAAGCGTCTTGCTTCTGGTCTCGAATAAAATTCTTGCTGTAAATACGGATAAGTTTTCTCAAATGTGAAATTGCGTTTGTCTCTTTCAAAGTTGTTGTCTTTCTGTTGGACAGTAAAATCTTTGAATTCCAATATTTCTTTATCAACTCTCTCAAGTAAGGCCTTACAATCCTGGATCAGAGGATTCGTTTTAATTTCAGATTCTAATTTTTCGATCTCCTCAAGTTGTAATTTTGATAGGCGTTGAGCAGTTTCGATGGTTAGCACCATCAGATCCCGACTACATTTAGTCTCAATATAGCTGAATCCTTTTTTGTATATATTATCCTCAGTAAATATGACTGGTATATTCTTAACAATTAGTCCAGATGGTATAGTTCCTGACCTGAGATGTTGGAGCAGGTAATGACCGTGCAGATCTGTCCTTATTTGTTTTTTCTTGATAGGGCGCAGCCTTACTGTGGTATACGCCAGACCCTACTTGTTTCTTAGTTGATTTAGCGGGCGCCGGCTCGCGAGGGGTAATTGTGAGACACCAACTTGTCTCAGCATTTTTTGAACCCGTTGTTTGCCATAGGCCTTGGACTGTGGCTAGTAGTTTTTTGGTGATTGTGTCGTTCCATTTACAGGTAGTGTTTTGAGTGAAGTGGCCCTGCTTGGGGTTACACCAGTGTTGTTTTTCATTTAATTATTCTCACATTTTATTTATAATTCTCATCTATTCATTATTTCTCTGAATGAAAGAAGGAAAGTGTTTGTTTGAATACCTTCTAGGTGAGTGTAGTTTATCAACCCACTTCCTAGACTATGTCAGAAGACCAGACCTTCGCATACAGCGAAGATCACATTAAAAAGCTGTTGAAGGACCCTCCCACATTTGGCTCCGCCACACTCAGTAATACAGCACAAGTGAACAATGAATCAGACAAATTGATTCGTTTAAAGAAAAAACAAATAAGGACAGATCTGCACGGTCATTACCTGCTCCAACATCTCAGGTCAGGAACTATACCATCTGGACTAATTGTTAAGAATATACCAGTCATATTTACTGAGGATAATATATACAAAAAAGGATTCAGCTATATTGAGACTAAATGTAGTCGGGATCTGATGGTGCTAACCATCGAAACTGCTCAACGCCTATCAAAATTACAACTTGAGGAGATCGAAAAATTAGAATCTGAAATTAAAACGAATCCTCTGATCCAGGATTGTAAGGCCTTACTTGAGAGAGTTGATAAAGAAATATTGGAATTCAAAGATTTTACTGTCCAACAGAAAGACAACAACTTTGAAAGAGACAAACGCAATTTCACATTTGAGAAAACTTATCCGTATTTACAGCAAGAATTTTATTCGAGACCAGAAGCAAGACGCTTCCTGAACGACAACCAAGGGAGATCCCGCTCTAAATTTCTCACATTTTCAGATACATCCTCCTCGGGAGGTAGTGACTCTGATCAAGGAGGTTCCCGCCCGCGATTCAATCAAAGAGGTGGATATCAGAGGAACTATCAGCAACAATATCAGCAGAATTATCAACCCAATTTTCAAAATCAACAGCAACAACAGCCTTTTTTAGGACAGGACGCACAAAAACCGCGGGAAAAACCAGATACAATCAGCCATGGGAAATGTCAACGCGAAGACAAAATTACAAGAACTAACATCTTCCAAAAAATCTTCTATTTTTAATCTTTCAAACACGATATTAACATCATCAGAAATCAGCGTCCTCGAGAAGGGACTCACATTTGTACCTTCTAGGTTCACGGACTTTGTGAGATTAAAACTTGAATTTATTGAATTTTGTCGTAAAATCAGATTGACCACTTTTTTTGCTGATAAAGAAAATCCCCTCCAAGTAGAGACCACTGGTTTTAAGAAGAAATCAAGCTTCTGTCCTCCAGCACATAAAGTGCCCAAAGAGGTTACCTATTTTGAAAAAACGATACTCTCAGCCTTAGCCTTACAGGAGAAAAAAAGAAACGGATATGTCAAACCAAATTTGTCTCAAGAACAGAAGTTGGCTTTACAAACTATCAAACAGAATGACAACATCATAGTGAAGCAAGCCGACAAAGGCGGATCAATAGTTGTATGGGGAACATCAAATTACATCCAAGAAGCAGTTAGACAACTATCTGATTCTACTTGCTATCGTAAGATCAATAAGGACCCAACATCGGAATTACAAAAAGAATTAGGATTGATCCTAAAAATCGGACTTGAACAAGGCTTTCTTGGAAAAAATGAATTCAACTTTTTGTCTAATAAACACCCACGTATCCCATTATTTTATGTGTTACCCAAGGTGCACAAAAATGCAGATACCCCTCCAGGCAGACCCATCATCTCTGGATGTGATTCATTATTTGAACCGGTCTCCAAATTTATTGATTTTTTCCTGAAACCTTTTATCCTCACGGTTAAATCCTTTATTTTGGACACCACTGATTTTTTGTCGAAACTAGAACAAATTCCATTCACTGAAAATCAAGACATGTTAGTCAGCATGGACATAGTCTCGCTTTACACCCAAATCCCTCAGGATCAGGCTTTGGAGGTCTTAGAGATTTATTTGAACAAGCGAGAGAGCCCTATGAGAATTCCTACGGAATTCATATTACAACTGGCGAAATTGGCCCTCACAAAGAATTTCTTTAAGTTTGGCGAGGACTTTTATTTTCAAACAAGAGGAGTAGCCATGGGCTGTCCATTTGCCCCGGAATTGGCAATTCTCTATATGAGCCAATATGAAGAGATGTTCATCCATAATAATAACCCATTCCTCCAATGGATAGGGGGATGGGTAAGATATATAGATGATATCTTTTTCACATGGTCAGGATCACAAGAACAACTGGATCAATTTCACACCTGGGTCAATGACAGGACAAATGATATCAAATTCACACTGCAGACTTCTAAAACAAGAATGTCCTTTTTGGACGTGGAAGTATACTGTGTAGATGGACGACTAGTTACCACCCTTTTCAAAAAAGAGACGGACCGCAATAAAGCGTTAGATTTTTCCAGCAACCATCCAAGAAGTCTCAAACAAAACCTTCCGATAGGTCAGTTTCTGCGTATCCGCAGAAACTGTACATTCAAAGACGAATTCATGGATCATGCCAATATTTTAAAAGATAAACTCCAAGATCGAGGTTATCCGGTTAAACTATTGAATCAATCAATCAAACGAGCATGGTGGACACCTAGAGAAGAATTGTTAATTAGGAGACAGAAACAACAACAACAAAGGATCGTTTGCGTGTCAACATACTGTCCTTCATCGAATTTGTTGAAAAAACTGATCTATCAGAATTGGCACTTGATCAAAGATCTAAACACTCAATTCTTGCAACATCCTTTATTTGCTTTCAAAAAGGATAAAAGTATCGCGAACTATATTGTCAGGGCAGCAATTCCTAAACCAAAACCAGTGACAGTAAGAGACTATGTCAACCTGCCACCCATTAAAGGCCATCACAAATGTGGCACATGCCTATGCTGTGCTTCCACTCAGGAAGGTGATCTATTCCAGCATACAGGAATATCCTGGAAGCATGAACAGTTTACAAATTGTAAATCAAAAAATGTGGTGTACGGGATCCTATGTCCATGCGATAAGCTGTACATAGGCAAAACCAATCAGGAAATAAGACAAAGACTGTCCCAACATAAATCACGGATAAGGAAGAAGGTCGTCACTGCCCCACTAGTGCAACACTGGATTGACCAGCTCCATGGTGAGCATGACCTAAAATGGACTGTTATCTCGAAGATTGATCCTGACCCGAGAGGCAGAGACGTAGAGGCCAAATTGCGACAACGTGAAGCCATGCTAATCTTGAAATGTAATACTACCACACAAGGCTTAAACGAAATGTCGGAATTATATAGTCTGTAAATATAAAATGAGTAATACAGACTTAGACAACTGCTACCATCGTCCTTACCAGGGTACCCCAATCCTGCATCTCACATACGACTGTAAAAAACCGGAGGGCTCTCCGGCAGATCTGAACTACATATCCCATGATCCCCCCCCGTGCAAACCGGAAATGATTCTAAGTAAATAGAGGCGTTTCCGCCCCATTGGTATCGCGTTTTCTAGCCGACCGCGAACCAAATTGGAGGAGAAAGACGGAGCCTCAGGTAAGCAGAGCCCGTGATGTAGCGAGTTCCCCCGAGCGGAGCTGCACGCGACGACGGTGCTCTCCGGCTCACGTAGCAGGTAGCTCAATCCACATAGCGGAATAATTGCATCCGTTATGTTTTCACCTTTTCAGATTGACTTCACGAGGCGAGCCCGCCCCTACTTCGGAATCAGCTAAAGCTAACCATTGGCATACTCATTGAAAGGGGATTTTCACAATACCACCCTGTGAGTACCGATAAGATCTCATTGTTATACGATCAATCTGTATGCTCAATTTCTAAAACATAGTGTTTCACTTCTTCACAGCATTCTCCACGCCTATAAACACAGTCAGAAAAGTGACAGGTAATATACTGAGAGTGGATGGATGTAGAGTGTGAGTGAGAGTCTTTCTATAGTTTTCACTGACAGAGCTTTTTTATTATTTGTTTTTCACAGATTGAGTTTGTTTGGTCCTGAAGATAATCCTACACATCAATGTAGGATTTGAAACGCGTCGACCTATTGAGGTGGTAGTGTACTGTTGGCGCCACTAGAGTGGCGGTTTTGTCTAAAATCAAGGCCAATTGTAGGCGCTAAATGAGTTGAATTGTGTCAAGCTTCATTACAATGTGGATTTTTTCATTTAATGACAAAAAGATAGCCACAGTTTTTCATTTGTTTTGAGGTAAACCTCCAGGATACCTTGAATATAGGACGAAAAAACATCGTTGCCTAGTTGTAAATAGCTGTAAATATCGCCAACAACCTCTACCAACCCCAATTTTTGTGTACTACCTAAGGTTTTTGTCGTCTATTGTCTAAGTGTACGTCTAATGTCGAAATGTTGTCTAAAATATTCCATGTACTTTCCCTTGGCCCATTCATTTGCTTCTCCTCCTAACTAATTGTGTATTGTTGTATATATTGTATGATCCTTTGAAAAAATATTTTTTGAAAAACATAAAGCCAAAAACAAAAGTTTGAAAAAAGTGAAGTTTATATTCAATAAACAACCACCTTGTGGGAACCCTTTTGTTTCTAACTTCTCTGACTGAAAAAGTGGTCATCTTGAGAGAGCGATTGATAGCTCTCCAAATGTAAAGTGTAGCCATTCGTTTCACAGTACTGGCAAATTGTTTTGTTTAATTGCACGAAAATCTTAAGCATGGGCGGGCCTAGGTCATGGAAGGATTTATGGGCAATGCATAGTGATTTAAAATTAATGCGCTTCTGGATAGGAAGTCAATGTAGAGCCTTAAGAGCTGGCCTGGCCGATTATGTTTTGGGAACATTCAACAGTAATCGGGCAGCCCGATTCTGGGTAGTTTGAAGTCTGGCAATGGTGGCCAGCGGGGACCTCAGGTATAGCGCGTTGGCATAGTCCAACCTGGACAGCACAAGAGCCTGTACCATGATTTTCCTAGCTTCAAACGGTAGGATAGGGAGAATTTTACGAGGAGTTTGAAGGGTGCCAAAACAAGTGGTGGCTGTCTTCCTAGCTTGGGATTTAAAAGACCGGTCCTGGTCCAACCAGACACCCAAGCTCTTAAGCTGGGGTTTAGGCGAAGGGGCAGGACCCAAGATGGTAGGCCAAATCTCCTTCACAATAAGTGGCGAGCGGTTTCCCAGGACCATGATTTCACTCTTGTCCCCGTTAAGTTTCAAAAAGGAGTCTCTCATCCAAGAGGCTATCTCTTGGAGGCACCTATAGGGATCAGGAGAGTTACTGTTAGGTGTGTTGAGTCCAATCACTCGTTGTGTATCGTCAGCGTACGTGACGATATGAATTCCAAAAGGGAGAACTGCCTCAGGAGTCTTCATGTGGAATGATTACTTCTGTTCTGTGCGGCCCCCTAATTTAAACGTTTTTTCTTCCGAAACCCCTAACTGCTGCCTTTGTTGGTGCTGTTCCATTGTGGGGCTCAGCGGGCAGAGGCTTCGGGATGGCTGAGGGTGTCAGGATACCAGAAAGATGGCTTTGCACATTGCTGTGGAGTGAGGGTCTGAAGCGCGACAGTCAGCATGAGGGTTTTGAGGTTGCCCAAAATATGCGGCGGCGTTATGGCATGTTCAATGACTGAGTCTGCTTTGGCGGGTTGTTCGTGGTGTCCTGCATGAGAGTTAGCAGGGACATTCACTGGACAGCAGCAGACTCACCGAAGATAATCCTGGACTAAGGAAGTGGGCGCTGCGGAGGGTCCCGGCCTGAAAGGCTCATGGTTCCCATGCCCGCATTACTAAACGTCACACCTCACTGTATGTTTAGATCCTTACCGTGGTCAAAACACTTGTATATTCCGAGCTAGTACAGCCATGATTCTCGACTCTGCATCTAAGGTAGGGGTGACACCTCAGCAGGTACAGTGTCTTAGGCCACGTGGTGAATTTATAAGGCTACTTGCAGACACACCCAAAGCAGATATGGGAGAGCTCAAACGTCCAGCACAGTGGTATGTTAGTAATATAGCCGAAACCAAGGTAGCGTCCTTTTCATTTTACACACAAATGGCTTGGCATTTCTCAGCAGCTTCAGTAGTGCCTGCCTGGCCTCTGTTACTATGAACTACAGTCACGCAGTTTGTCTCCGGTTACTGCCCTTCTATTTCTGGTGCTTTGCAGCAGTTTTAAGATATTAATTAGAGTTTCTTGTTGCTCAAATGGGTGTAACTTCTGATATTGATATGTTTCCCTCATCTTCATTACTTGATTTTACTTGTGTGAAAGTGTCACTCATAGTTGTTGAAATGTCACTCATAATTACATTGAAATTATGAAAATGTCACACATAAGCAATCTGAAACTTTGGCAGCTATTCCCTGGCGACCATGACATCAACGATGCACGCAGAGCTGACCGAAGTACAGCTGACGAAAAACTTTCCGAATCCAGTCTGACGCCTAGGGGTAATTCTTAGGTAAGGACTCTATAACTAACCTAGGTTTCTTTCAGATATGTGGTTACCGAAGGTAAGTAACTTTTTCTTTCAGTAGAATATCACTTAATTACTTTTCAGTTTACTTTTCTTACACAGTTATACCTGGATACTGCACTGGGACATTTCCTGTAAACAGGTAAGTAAAAGCGTTTTGGTTATTTAGTTACAGTTTTAAAGGATTTCTTAGTTTTCCAAACTCCACAATTAAAAACAGACAAACAGTTAGTGTTATCCTAAGGAGGAAAATAGTGTTATCGGTTCAAAGGTAAGTACTTGGTTGTGGGAGTTGGTATTCTGGGGTTAGACTCGGGGGTCCCCCAGGGTCAAGGATGCACTCTTGTTCCACCCTCAGCGGCACTAAGGCTATTGGGTGCAGAGTGCTGATCCAATGTTATCCAATAGGGAATAGAGGGCCTCCTGTTGGCAGCTGCTGACGAGCAGGCCACTGGGTTGAGGGAGCAAAGCTCCTGGACTTAAGCTCAGGGCAAGTAGGGGTTTAGGCCAGCTCAAAAGATGCACCCTCAGTGGCACTGGGGCAGCCTGGTGCAGAGTGCTGTTTTGGATCCGGGTGCCCTGTAGCTTTCAATAGGGAGTCTTCGGTTTGCAAACACACTGCAGGCATGGGGACGGAGGTCTTCTGGGTGCAACCACCACTTTGAGAGGTAAGTTGTGATGTTAGGGTTTGGGCAGGCACCGTTGGTTGGGCCACCCAGGGCCATGGGGCATCGGGTGCAGGGGTGTCTTTTCGGGTTGGATCTTCTTACCAGCTCCTGGTTGCGGTTGGGGGGAACCTTCCGGTTTGAGGCTGCAGGCATCGGCTGGAGGCATGAGGCAGGTCAGGGATCACCGGATCTTGGGTCAGGACTGCCGAGGAGACCTCCTCTTGGTGTTGGACCACTCGAACTCGGGCTGTGGGCGTCGAGTGAAGAGTGGATCAGACCCGCAGATCCTTTGCAGAGTTGGAGTCTGTTGTTGAACAAAACCAGTGTTCGCGGGAGACAGAGTCTTTGGGTGGGAAGGCAGGCAGGTTCTGGTTGCTGGCTGCAGGACACCCTGGGATTTCATTGGAGCAGGTTCGAGGTGGGGACAGGTCGACAGGGCTGGGGCCAAGTCATTGGGCATCCTCCTCTTGGTAGCTTTGGCATGGCTGTTCGGTCCTACTTGTTTTTTTCTGGTTTCTTGTCTCAGGAAGCAAGGTTCAGGGGTGCTCCTAAATACTAGATTTAGGGGCATTTCAAGTAGGTAAAAGGTTGGGACCAATGGGTACCTTCGCTAGGGTGAGTACACCCTTCAGTGGGATGGGGGCATAAGCCTTCCCCTGGTTGGCTGGGTCCCCCCATCTGCAAGATGGTGGGGACTGAGAGTTGTGCTTTACCTCGCCTTCCCCACCTGAGGGGTGGATTTCGCACACCTCTCTTCCTCACTTGTTTTTCCTGCTGGTTCTCCCTCCCAAAGTGGGGGTCAGAACCAGTGGGGACCAGTTGCTGAAGACAGCAAAAGGCCTGGGGGAGCTCACAAAGGCGGCAAGCCTTTGAAGCTTCCCCTTCATGGACCCTGCCCATCTTGGAGGAGGACGCTTGGCACCTTGTCCCAGGATATGCATTGTTTCAGGACCCCGAGAGCAGCAGGCTCTCGACCCAGGGGTTCAGAAACATACCTGGTGATGCCAGCTGAAAGTAGCCACTCAGCCTGGACACTAGTGATAGGTCATTTTTCAGGGGCATCTCTAAGATGCACTCTGTGTAATTTTTTCATGAAATCCCACAGTGGCATCAGTGTGGGTTTAATGTGCTTAGATGTTTGATACCAAAGTTCCCAGTTTTCAGTAAAGCCATTATGGTGCCAATCAGGTACCCTCACCACTGATATGGGGCACCCAGCATGAGGGGTGACTGATCTATGCCAGGGCAGTCGGGTGTAAGCAGGCACACAGGGATGTGTGCCATGTCAACTCTTCACTTTGTTCTACACCAAGACATGCAGCCTGCAAAGGCAATGTGGGAGTGTAAAGGTAAAGGACCTCTAAGGGTGGCACAATAAGTGAGGCAGCCCTTAGAAGCTTTCCCTGGTCACTGTGCCCTGGGTACCTGTGGTACCATTTGCCAGGGGCTGACCTGTGGCCAGAGATGCCAATTGTTTTTTTTTCAGAGCAATTTTAGGGCAAGAACATAGGCCCTGGGTATCTGATTGGCAGGAGCCCAGGACACACTCAGTCAAAGCACATCAACAGTTCAGCAAAATGTGGGGGCTACTGTAGGAGGGTGGATACCTGACTATGGTTACCCCCAACTTTTTGCCTGGTGTTTTGCTGGTTTTTTGACTTAGTTGACCTGGGACCCTGCTATTCAGGGTCCCAGGCCTACTGCTCTCTCTGTAAAATGGACTCCATGTACCTTAGGTCATATCTAATAGGTACTGGGCCACCTTATCAGACCCTGTAACTCAGGGCATAGGTGTACCCAGGGACAAAGGGTTTCCTGCCAGGGGCGGTGCTAGCACCGACCCAGACAGGGTTTTGTGTATCCTAGGTAGGCAGGGCTGAATAGGAAGGTGACTGCAAGTGGCACCCCGGTGCTCACTATGCATCTGCCGGCTAGAACCAGTTCCAGGGGCACACCAGCCCCTGAGCTGGGGAAAGTCCGGCATGGGAGAGGGGTGTAACCACCCCCTTCCTGGTCCCACCCATGGGCAGGACCTAGTCCCATACCAGCCCCTTTCTTTAGTATGAAGATGGGAGCGGGGACCCTTTCAAATTAGATCATCTTTGAATCCTGAAACTACTTTCTACGAAAGGAACTCTCGACTTCTTCTCAAGATTTCTCCCTTGTGACTAAGGAGTAGTCACCCTGCATCTGCGGGCACCAACTAAGAACACTGCGGTTTGCTGCACGTCCTTCCTCCGGAATCCGACTGACCAGCACGACGAGACCCGGCTTCCCTGGTACCTCTGACCTCTACCTACATCGTCAGCTCAGCTGAGATCCGTGGGTGTGACGAGACCTCGAGGGACCGGCCATCTTCAGAACTGCACGACTCTTATCCAGCACGACCGCCGAGAGATCCTCGAGTGAGTGCTTTGGGGTTTGAAAAGCCCTAACCCTGAGCAGCTCCAGCACCGAAGTCCAGCCCCCCAGCATCCACCAGATCTGCGTGGGGCCCTTCTGCTCTTTGCTGCTCACCGCTTTGTCCGGCTACTTGCCTGCTGGCTTGTAGCCCTCTTGACGACGCACCACGACGACAACACCGCTGGTCTGGTTGCTCCAGACCCAGACTGGCCCTTGCTCCCCTCCAACAGAGGAGCACCCCGGACCCTCCTGGTCCACTCCAGACGCCATTTTAAGTCCACCGCGTGGGCTTGCACTTGCCAAGAGTTGTTGCCCCAATCCTGGGTCCAGCGACGTCGACAGCAGATACCATCGTGGGACAGCTCGCACCTCCATCCTGGTCGCATTCAGAGACACAGGGGCCAGCATCACCATGGTGATTGACCATCTGGTCCCCTCTGCTCAACTGACCCCTGGTTTTAGTTATCAGGTGACAGATATTCATGGAGTGAAAAGAAGGCACCCCATGGCAGTAGTCGAGCTCAGATGGGTTAATGTCACAGGGCCCATGAGAGTGGCAGTGACAGACAACCTACCTGTAGATTGCTTACTGGGGAATGACCTGGAACTCTCAGCATGGGCTGAGGTGGAGCAAGAAACCCACTCCAGGATGATAGGCCTACCCAGAAAGGTTAGTGGGGCAGTAATAGCTACAGCCCCAGTCCAAGCACCATTCCTCCCTGAAAAGGTTGGAAGGGCAGTGGTAGCTACTGCCCAGGCTCAGACAGACATTCCAGAACAGGATAGGAGGGCTGTGACAGTCACAGCCCAAACACAAAGTGAGTGCCTTCCTGAAAAGGTTGGTAAGGCTGTAATGGTCTCAGCCTCTACTCAAACAGATAGTGTTGTGAAGCCTGAAACTATGGATCACTCCACTCAGACAGAGAGCATTGAGGAGGAAGAGAAATCTCCCTCCCACCAGACTCTAGGAAAGGATCAGCCTCCTCAGGGAACTGATCTGACCCCTTGTGAAGGAACTGCCCCAGAGGTAGTCAGGCCTAGCCTGGCAGAGCCCCTGATGTCAGTGGACCCTTCAAAGGTGGGACCCAGTCTGGAGCAGGTAACCTGCCCCTCTCTACCCTGCCTCAGTCAGCCCAGGGCTGTAGAGGTCAGGGAGGCCAGCGGTGGACCCCAAAGGCCCCCCTATCCAAAAGAACTCCCCAGTCAGAAGATTAAGGGCACTGAAGCTAGTAATCCTAGCCCAGTGAAAATAAAACAAACTCCTGAGGGATCCCCCTTAAAATTGGCTAGGGACCGCCCACAGCTGGACACTGCTGGGCACAGCCAAACCTGGGGCCTAAAAACCCCAAACCTGACCTGTCCCTCCAGTAAGCCAAACAGAGGGAATCAGCCTCCAGCTTTAGGTAGCCAGAGGTTGACCCTGAGAGCTCATAGCAACTCAGTCATGGAACGAAAGGCAGTTTTGGTGAGTAGTGATTGGAGGAAGTTGAGCCCAGAAGTAGTGGAGCCTCACTTCAGTACTCCATCCCAGCACCAGCCTTTTACTTTGCCAAAACACACCACAGGTAGTGATTCCCTATGGTGGAGACCCTCAGATACCCTTAGGGTGAGGGATTGCTTAGTGGACCATGATACAGGGGGTAACCATGCCAGTGCATGTACCACCTCATATGGCCACTCAGGCAATATAGGCTTACCTGGTCAAGGATAGCCTTATCTCCTTTCGTTTGGGGGGGGGGTTGTGTAGGAGGGTGGATACCCGACTATGGTTACCCCCAACTTTTTGCCTGGTGTTTTGCTGGTTTTTCGACTTAGTTGACCTGGGACCCTGCTATTCAGGGCCCCAGGCCTACTGCTCTCTCTGTAAAATGGATTCCATGTACCTTAGGTACATATCTAATTGGTACTGGGCCACCTTATCAGACCCTGTAACTCAGGGCAAAGGTGTACCCAGGGCCTACCAGGGGCTGCAGCATGTATTATGCCACCCTTGGCTGGCCATCCAAATCTGACACAACTGGCTGCACGACAGCTGGGGCAAGGTGGTGTAATCACCCTTTGCTTTAGATATAGTATACCTATATCTAACCCTAAAATGGACACATGTATTCCTATCAGTCACTCCTATGGCAGGCCTTAACAATCCTGAAGGCAGAGTGCTTGGAATTATGTGAGATGGTGCTCTGGCATGAGCTGAGCCCGTCTGCAGCTTGCGGAACCAAGTCCTAATAGCTGTTCTATGATAACGCGTACCATATACTCTTAAGTGCATTATAATCCTCGCGGTTATATGCCCACTCTGGTATCGCTTTATCAAAACATGTCGAGTAAGGTGTCATACGAATTGGAATACTAACCCCTCGCCAATTCTGGCGACGGGGTTAGCATTCCACCCTTCTAGAGGGACACGACATGTATGTAACTGTGAACCCCGGTTAAAGTTAACTCGAGCCTCAGCATCACAAAATGGATGCTGCCACCACAGACACAAGTCTGACCTCCTGCTGCTGGGAGTCCTTCCAGCGAGGAGAGCTTGGACAAAGGGTTTCCTGTCAGGGGCGGTGCTAGCACCGACCCAGACAGGGTTTTGTGTATCCTAGGTAGGCAGGGCTAAATAGGAAGGTGACTGCAAGTGACACCCCGGTGCTCACTATGCATCTGCCGGCTAGAACCAGTTCCAGGGGCACACCAGCCCCTGAGCTGGGGAAAGTCCGGCATGGGAGAGGGGTGTAACCACCCCCCTTCCTGGTCCCACACATGGGCAGGACCTAGTCCCGTACCAGCCCCTTTCTTTAGTATAAAGGTGGGAGCCGGGACCCTTCCAAATTAGATCATCTTTGAATCCTGAAACTACTTTCTACGAAAGGAACTCTTGACTTCTTCTCAAGATTTCTCCCTTGTGACTAAGGAGTAGTCACCCTGCATCTGCGGGCACCAACTAAGAACACTGCGGTTTGCTGCACGTCCTTCCTCCGGAATCCGACTGACCAGCACGACGAGACCTGGCTTCCCTGGCACCTCTGACCTCTACCTACATCGTCAGCTCAGCTGAGATCCGTGGGTGTGACGAGACCTCGAGGGACCGGCCATCTTCAGAACTGCACGACTCTTATCCAGCACGACCGCCGAGGGATCCTCGAGTGAGTGCTTTGGGGTTTGAGAAGCCCTAACCCTGAGCAGCTCCAGCACCGAAGTGCAGCCCCCCAGCATCCACCAGATCTGCGTGGGGCCCTTCTGCTCTTTGCTGCTCACCGCGTTGTCCGGCTACTTGCCTGCTGGCTTGTAGCCCTCTTGACGACGCACCACGACGACAACACCGCTGGTCTGGTTGCTCCAGACTGGCCCTCGCTCCCCTCCAACAGAGGAGCACCCCGGACCTTCCTGGTCCAATCCAGACGCCATTTTAAGTCCACCGCGTGGGCTTGCATTTGCCAAGAGTTGTTGCCCCAATCCTGGGTCCAGCGACGTCGACAGCAGATACCATCGTGGGACAGCTCGCACCTCCATCCTGGTCGCCGACAACGCCTCCTGGTCCGAGAGACTGCAGAGCCCAGCGTCGCCCACTCACCTGGTCGAGGTGACTTCATCCGGTGCCATCCTGGTGCCATCTAATCACTGGCTAGTGATTCAGAACTTGGTCCCCTCTGCTTACAGGTGTCTTCCATCTTTGATCCAGGCTTGGATCACTTCGAACTTCATCACTGGTCGCCTGCCAGCAACTTCTTCTTTCAGGCTCCATAGACTGCAACGAGGATTCCCGACGTCTTTCCAGACCTATGCAGCCGCAGCCCCTGGGCTAGGTAACCTGAGCATTTCGGTGCTCCAGCATAGCTTAACTATCCAAAGGTCCAGATCCTTTTTCGTTTCAGCTCTATCTAGTCGGATTCGTCCGATAACCCTAACTTTACGAAATCTAGCATCCATAGACTTTGTCCCGCATCCCGCGTGAGAGTGCACACTCTGCACCCGATCTCCCTAGGCCTCCTGCTAGTAATCTGAAGGTTCAGTAGTCCAGTCCTAGCGATCCTAAAGCCTATTAGAGTAGTACTTACCTTCTAGTAATTTCGCATTCCACTTTTAGAGTATATGGTTTTTCGTGCCCCTCGGGCATTTGTGTAAATTGTGCGACTTTCAGTATTTTCTTAAGAGCTTTGTATTGTGCTTAGCGCCCTGTCCTCATAAAGAGTCCAGGGCTGTTGTGTTCTAAATAAATATACTTTATTTTCATAACAACTTGTGTGGTGTCCTTTCACTTGGTGTTCAAGGGGTATATGTGATGGTATAACAGCTGGCTTAACACGCCCTCTAGAGTTTAGCCTAAAGACTGCTCTTGTCCATGCTACTAGGATAGCTGGTCTAACGGTTGACTTACAACCAATCATCATAAGGGTCGTTTGGAATGATACACAGTGATCACTAGAATAGTGAGCACTACATATCAGGCCAACTTCTCACAGCTACCATACAGAAAGAGTGCACTTTCTCACATTCTGGGACAGAGGAGGAAAACCAATGGTTAGACTGGTTTTCCTGTGGGCGTGTAGCCGTCAGCTAGCCACCTACCGGAAGTGGGCTACCAAGCTCCAGAAGTCGAGAGGGGTTTTGCCATTTGAGAGTGGGCAGAACTCCACATTCTGGGAAAGCTAGATGCCACACTTCACAGGCAGCCATCAGGTGGGAGGGATCCAAGTAGCCCATTAGCTAGTGACCGCCACGTCCCCTGAGGTCACTTTATGGGCATAAAGGAAGCACCCCTGCCCCCCAGTTGTCAGACCATGTCTGTACTGGAGAAGAGGACTGAATTAGAACTGCACTCCTGGATCCTACAAAGAGTGGCTTCACAGCTTCAGCTCCTTGGGCTAGCAGAAAAAGAACTGTGCCTTTGGTGCCCTGCTCGAGGAGAAGTCGTCTCTGAGCCACAGACAAAAGTGACTAGAAGAATCAGTTGGTTGATTGCCTACTGAAGTGAAGCTGAAGCAGTCTGCTTTGGCACTGGATTACTGATCCTCGCTGTTGTGCAGCCCAAGAGACTGGACCCTAAACTTGCTGGATCCAGGAAAGTTATCAGAGTGCAGTTTGCCGCTGAGAAGGAAAGTGATTGCCAGTTCAAGGGAACCTCTGGTTTCATCATCACAGGAGACTGGTAGACCATTGGCAACTGGTTTTTGGCTGGACTCTATCCAGACTTTGGGGCACATTTACTTCTGTGTTCAAAGTCACCCCACCATGTTCGTAGAGCGAGGTAGTGTGCCCTGGAAGACCTCATCACTGTAACCACAACAGTAGCATCGTTGAGCATCTTCATCCTCCTGCATCCTTTGCATCAGGACCACTCCATTGAAGTAAGTGGCAAGTTGCAATTGACTCTAGAGCAGGACTGATTATTCTACAAGGTAACTGTACTATGTGACTATTTTAGTCCTCTGTGACCTACTCTGCGCGGGAGTTGGTCACCTACAGTAACTGGATGTGACCGCATACACCTTTGTCAAAGTTTGGTAAATGTTTTGAAGTCCTGTATTTGTGTTACTTAGCTATGTTTGTTTTTCGGCTGAGTAAAGAGCTGTGATTTATTGTTTCTTCAAGTACTTATATCTCTGGATACTCCGGTTGATCTGGTTTATTTTGCTATCTATAAATTCCTAAAAATAGTCTATTTTCGTAAAATGGTGTTGGGTTTCATGAGTCCTATTTCTTCCTTATCCAATTGTTTTTATAACACGGGTGCCTTTGTTTGAGACGAACTGCTAGTAGCCACAGCTACCCATGATTGAGCTAAAGTTTTACAAATAAACCTGACTGGACCCAAGACCGGTTTGAAAGTTTATTACACTATGAGGTCTCACAAACACATCATATAATAAGCCACAGTTGCTCACACCATGTTACAGTAAGAAGTGTTGGCCCATCTGGCGTTCAGAGGGTGCTGGCATCAAAAGTGAGAACAGGTTGTTATTCCCGCTACATTCTGGTGCCGAAGAAGTATGAAGGCGTTCGTCCCATACTAGACCTTTGCCCTCTCAATGCCTTTCTGTGAAGGGACAAGATCAAGATGCTCACTGTGGCCGAGTTCGTGTCTGCCCACGACCCTTTAGACTAGATGGTATAGTTGCATCTGCAGGATGCTTATGTTCATATCCCCGCCATGCAAGCCCACATGCCTAACCAGTGGTTTACAGTGGGGCAGTTGCATTTTGAGTTTTCTGTATCTCTAGTGTGTTCATGAAAATGATGCCCTTTGGTGCAGCAAACCTTCAAATGTCAAGGGTTTCAGTCTTACCATACCTCGATGACAGGCTGCTGAAGGCAGGGAGCCCCAGGCACCCATCTCCTGGTTATGGCAAACCTCAACTTGTGTTGACTATTATCATGCCAAAATCACACCTGACTCCTTCATAAATGCTCTTTAACATTGGAGCTACTTTGAACAATGAAGTTTCAGGGCTTGCCCTCTGTTGAAGTGTTCGGGATATTTGAGCTATGATTCTGATATTTCAGCCTATGTCTTGGATCTCAGTGATGATGACTTTGAGGCTTTTGGGAATCCTGATCTCTTGCAACCTGATAAAGCATGCCTGATTCTATATGTTGGCTCTGGAGTGGGACCCCAAGTTCCAATGAGCACAGCATCAGGGTGCTCTGAGGAGATTGTAAATATCTGCAGTGGTGGCTGCTAGACCGCAATTGGGTCAGTGGCAAGGTCTGTGGCAGACCCCTCTCCCTTCCACACCCAGAGCCAAGTGGTGGCTGTGCATCCCTTCTGGGTTGGGGTGGGGGCCAATGTCTCGAAAGTCCTGAAGTTACGAACCATTCACTTGATGCTGAAACATATTGTTTTCATAGCAATTTATGCTTATCACTTAGGGGAGAGTATTTTAGTTTGTAGTATCTGTTATCATTTAATCTATTAATTGTGGAAGTGTCCAGCTATTTGGTGTGCACCACTGATCACTTGGTACCCTATAAATGTTATTTTTCCCCATTCCTTGCCTGATCTTGGTGTCCTCCGATCTTCTGCACTACAATGTTAATGAGTTCAGATGAACTTCACAATTTGTCCAAGCTTTTGATTATTTTTTACTTCTGTTTTCCTTCAATATGATGAATAAACTCCTTTAACTAGATTTGAGTTTGATTTCCTTGCCACTCACAAGAACTCATCTGGAGTTGAGCTCTGGGATCCTATCAGACTTTCCTCCAGTAGCTCTCCTGCCCAGAGTTCTCAAGAAGATCAGGAATGACCGGCCCCAGTCATTCTTGTGGCTCCAGATTGGGCACAGAGAGTCTGTTATTCCAGGCTGTTGAGCATGACCATTCCTGTGGTTGGACTGCCTCTTCTGGGAGAACTTCTGCTACAGCAACAGGCCAGGTTCTGCACCCAAACCTGCTCACCCTCTACCTCCATGCATAGAGATTGAGCGGTGACAGTTGACAGCTTCCAACCTTCCTCCCGAAATCCTGAATATGCCTGCTGTTGGGAAAAGTTTGTATCATGGTGTGCCTACCACAATATTGACCCCTTATTTGCACCTCTCTCACAAGTTATTTTGTGTGCACTGTCTTTTGCCCAGCAGGGCTCTGCTTTGGACACAATTAAGGGTTACCTATCTGCCATCATCATGTTTGCAGTTGCTGGGCCAACCTTCTCTTTTTAGTCACCTTATGGCTATGTTTCTTAAAGGCCTGCAACATATGTTTCCACCTAAGTCCTTTATCATTCCTCAGAGGGACCGCATCCTTCACTTACTCATGTGTGCACCTTTCGAGCATCTACACAATTCTCCTGTTAAGCTGCTGATCATCAAACCTGCCTTTTTAGTGGCCATAACATCAGCCAGGAGGGCCAGTGAACTACTAGCGCTCTCGGCGCACCCTCCTTATACAACCTTTTACACAGACAAAACGGTCCTCCTGACACTTGTCTTCCTCCTTCCAGAAGTTTCACTCCATTCAATGTAGGCCAGAACATCACCCTGCCTACCTTCTTTTCTCCACATCATCTCACTCCTGCTCAGGAACAACGAAGCCCTAGTCATCCTAATGGCACTGGCTTGAGACAACGAGAATGTGGTATCCAGAACTCCTGAGCATGTGCATCTGTCCTCCTCCGCTGCTGCATCAGTAAGATTTCCGTTGCAGCAGCAGGGCAGGATCCTGCACCCGGACCTACAAAATATTCATCTCAATGCTTGGAGATTGAGCTGCAGCCATTGACTTCCTATGATCTTTCTTCTGATGTAGTTGATGTCATTCTGGCAGCCAGTTGTCCGTCCTCAAAATCAATATATGCTTGCCATTGGCACATGTGTGAATTGGTGCGATACTCCACGGATTAACCCATTTAAAGTCAAAGTGTCGCAAGTGTTGCTCTCTGTGTTGACTCTAGCCCAGCAAGGCCTTGCTTTAGGTATAGATTATTTGTCTGTTCGTTCTTTTTTTTTTTTTTGCTTCTGCCGTGCCAGTCCTTGGTGTGTTTTTGAAAGGACTGCAACCTTTGTTTTCGCCCACCCTTCATCAAGCTGCATTGAATCTGTTCCTAATGTGTATTACCTTTAAACCATTGTACTCCACTGTGGCTTCTTACTTTAAATCCAGTTTTCTTCATCACACAACATTGGCAAGTCTTGTTAGTGAACTATCAGCCCTCTCTGTCAGTCAACTGTACACAACATGCTGAACAGACCAGCTGCTGTTGACGATTCAAGCCTCCTTTCTACTGAGAGTGAAAACTTCCTTTCATGTTGGGCAAAATACCACACTCCCAGTATGTTTTACTCCTCTGAGGAAGAGGAAAGATCACTTCGGCTAGATCCAAAGAGAGCTCTCTGCTTCGGCATTGATGATACCAGGGAACCTAGTGTGGATGATCAGCTCTTTGTTGGATTGGTTGTAGTGCAGAAGGGCATACCAGTGGAGAAAAAGACCATATCTAATAGAGACTTCTATCTGCAGATTCCTTACCTTTGAATTTCCCAGGTGTCAAACTGGATCCAGAAACTTTTGCATGAGCAGTACCCCTGTGGGCCATCAAGTGGCTCAGTTTGGCTACGCATAATGTGGTCTGCATCGTTAACGTTGGTGATGTCATTGCGGTCATCTATATAGGTGCCACCCGGCAATGCAAATGTCAGTTCCTTTTCACTTTTTCCATGCCAGAAGCACACACCCATGAAATGAACTGACTTTGTGTGTGTCACAACTATGCCCTGAAAAAGGACCAACGCTAGCCCCCTATCAATTGAGTTCACAGAGCAGGGAGGCATGGTTGGGTCAGTAAGGAATCTGCCGCTAGATATTGTCTCTACCAGAAAATGCAATACAGAAAGTAAGAAACTTGTTCATCTCGCTTGATTGTTCCCTATATCAAAATCTGTATTGCTGCAGATTCCTCACCAACTCTCAAGCTTCTCTGTTCTTTAAACTGGACTCTTTTTCCATCTAAAAGGTCCAAGTCTAGGGATCTGCACACTGGTCACTACCAATTTGCTGTAGAGCACTACATCTGGGATGTGGACAGCCTAGACACCAACTGTCAGCGTGCATGGGGGGGCTCTCATATGTGGCTCAGTACATTACTTCTGGAGTGGAACGGCATTGGCGTGTTTGAGAAGTTGGCCTGATATGTAGTGCTCACTATTCTAGTGATCACTGTGTATCATTCCAAACGACCCTTATTGATGATTGGTTGTAAGTCAACCTTTAGACCAGCTATCCTAGTAGCATGGACAAGAGCAGTCTTTAGGCTAAACTCTAGATGGCATGTTAAGCCAGCTGGTATACCATCACATATACCCCTTGAACACCAAGTGAAAGGACACCACACAAGTTGTTATGAAAATAAAGTATATTTATTTAGAGCACAACATCCCTGGACTCTTTATGAGGACAGGGCGCTAAGCACAATACAAAGCTCTTAAAGAAATTCTGAAAGTCGCACAATTTACACAAATGCCCGAGGGGCACGAAAAACCATATACTCTAAAAGTGGAATGCGAAATTACTAGAAGGTAAGTAACTAGTCTCAAAGGCTTTAGGATCGCTAGGACTGGGCTACTGAACCTTCAGATTACGAGCAGGAGGCCTAGGGAGATCGGATGCAGAGTGTGCACTCTCACGCGGGATGCGGGACAAAGTCTATGGATGCTAGATTTCGTAAAGTTAGTGTTATCGGACGAATCCGACTAGATAGAGCTGAAACGAAAAAGGATCTGGACCCTTAGATTGTTAAGCTATGCTGGAGCACCGAAATGCTCAGGTTACCTAGCCCAGGGGCTGCGGCTGCATAGGCCTGAAAAGACGTCGGGAATCCTCGTTGCAGTCTATGGAGCCTGAAAGAAGAAGTTGCTGGCAGGCGACCAGTGATGAAGTTCGAAGTGATCCAAGCCTGGATCGGTGATGGAGGATACCTGTAAGCAGAGGGGACCAAGTTCTGAATCACTAACCAGTGATTAGATGGGCACCAGGATGGCACCGACGAAGTCACCTCGACCAGGTGAGTGGGCGACGCTGGGCTCTGCAGTCTCTCGGACCAGGAGGCGTTGTCGGCAACCAGGATGGAGGTGCGAGCTGTCCCACAAAGGTATCTGCTGTCGACGTCGCTGGACCCAGGATTGGGGCAACAACTCTTGGCAAATGCAAGCCCACGCGGTGGACTTAAAATGGCGTCTGGAGTGGACCAGGAGGGTCCGGGGTGCTCCTCTGTTGGAGGGGAGCAAGGGCCAGTCTGGAGCAACCAGACCAGCGGTGTTGTCGTCGTGGTGCGTCGTCAGGAGGCCCACAAGCCAGCAGGCAAGTAGCCGGACAACGCGGTGAGCAGCAAAGAGCAGAAGGGCCCCACACAGATCAGGTGGATGCTGGAGGGCTGGACTTCGGTGCTGGAGCTGCTCAGGGTTAGGGCTTCTCAAACCCCACAGCACTCACTCAAGGATCCCTCGGCAGTCGTGCTGGGCAAGCGTCGTGCAGTCTTGAAGATGGCCGGTCCCACGAGGTCTCGTCACACCCACGAATCTCAGCTGGGCTGATGATGCAGGTAGAGGTCAGAGGTGCCAGGGAAGCCGGTTCTCGTCGAGCTGGGCAGTCTTGATCCAGAGGAGAGACTTACAGCAAACCGCAATGCTTGGATGGTGCCTGCGGGTGCAGGGTGGCTACTCCTTAGCCACAAGGTAGAGTCTTCTGAAAGGTTCAAGAGTTCTTTCATGGAAAGTCATCAAGATTCGAAATTATCTAATTTGGGAAGGGGGCCCGCTCCTATCTTTATACTAAGGAAAGGGGCTGGCACGCGACTAGGTCCTGCCCATGGGTGGGACCAGGAAGGGGGGTTGTTACACCCCTCTCCCATGCCAGACTTTCCCCAGCTCAGGGGCTGGTGTGCCCCTGGAACTGGTTCTAGCTGGCCTATGCATAGTGAGCACCGGGGTGCCACTTGCAGTCACCTTCCTCTAAAGCCCTGCCATACACAAAACCCTGTCTGGGATGGTGCTAGCACCGCCCCTGACAGGAAACCCTTTGTCCAAGCTCTCCTCGCTGGAAGGACTCCCAGCAGCAGGAGGTCAGACTTGTGTCTGTGGTGGCAGCATCCATTTTGTGATGCTGAGGCTCGAGTTAACTTTAACCGGGGTTCACAGTTACATACATGTCGTGTCCCTCTAGAAGGGTGTAATGCCAGAATTGGCGAGGGGTTAGTATTCCAATCCGTATGACACCTTACTCGACATGTTTTGATAAAGCGATACCAGAGTTGGCATATAACCGCGAGGATTATAATGCACTTAAGAGTATATGGTACGCGTTATCATAGAACAGCCATTTGGACTTGGTTCCGAAAGCTGCAGACGGGCTCAGCTCATGCCAGAGCACCATCTCACATGATTCCAAGCACTCTGCCTTCAGGATTGTTAAGGCCTGCCATAGGAGTGACTGATAGGAATCTATGTGTCCATTTTAGGGTTAGATATAGGTATACTATATCTACAGCAAAGGGTGATTACACCACCTTGCCCCAGCTGTCGTGCAGCCAGTTGTGTCAGATTTAGATGGCCAGCCAGGGGTGGCATAATACATGCTGCAGCCCCTGGTAGGCCCTGGGTACACCTATGCCCTGAGTTACAGGGTCTGATAAGGTGGCCCAGTACCAATTGGTTAATGCACCTAAGGTACACGTGTCAATTTAGTGAGAGAACAGCAAGGCTGTGGGTCTGATTGGCAGGCCCACAGCCAGAGAAGTCGTAAACCAGTGAAGCAAAAAGCAAAAATCTGGGGTGATCATAGGATTGCAGACCCTACTCTCCTACAGCGTGGACCGGCATAACACCACCTTCTGGCACTGCAGAGGTACTGCTTGAAAATTTCTGAATCCAGTCTGACTGCAGAGTAGACAAAACATTGGGACCTTGTGGTTAGAGTACCCACTAGAAAGAGTATTACAGCAGAGAAGTAACTTGTGCTGTAGTGCTGCTAAATATACTACAAAATGCTGTTTGTCAATAGACCCCTGCAGTATAAATACACCCCAGACTGCTTCCTTATTCATATAAAAAAAACCTTGGGGCAGGATTCCTTTAATATCAAACTTTTAATTCTTGTACAGCAGCAACACTTTGACCTCATGTCAGCCTTCTTTCCCACTTAGTCCGTTACCAGCTCTGCTGTGCTAAGTGCCTTAACACTAAGGTGAGATTACCTATCAGGTTCCTACTCTTTCACTGTTTTAATTTCTCGTGGTAGGTCTGGGATCAGTGGTGGCACTACTGTGCCCCGTTTATTGAAATTGTCTCCCAAAACACTTGAGCCACATAGTCTATGTTGATTCCAATTTGAAGAGGGCTATATATATATATTGTATTGGATCTATAAAGGGCACACCACAGTCTGTTATCGAGGTGCTGCAATCTGGTAATTGACACCATCCTAGAGCTCACTAAAAAAAGAGGCACTTTTGTTCAGCATTCCAAAATGAAATCAATAATCATTCATCCTTAACGTAATCTGGCAAGCATTTCTAAAAGTTAGGAATAAAAACCACAAACCCTCTGACCCCCTTCATTTAAATGGGTAATATCAGGAAGGCATGATTCCCCTGACCTTGCATGATTCACCTGACCTTGCATGATTCACCTGACCTTATAGATTGACTAGAGTAATTCCAAATGGGTTCATCTTAGAATTTAAATACAATGGTATAGGTTTTAAAACACATTCTTGCACTTACAGGAAGGCAGTAAATAGACTGCCTGAAATCAGAAACCAGATCCCTTTTCTTTTTTCTTTCTTTCTTGAATTGATGAGGTCTGGACTTGTTGCAATGGAGGCTGGAATTGGTAACCTGTCTAAAGCAACAATGCATCCTTACCATATCTAATTGAAGCATCAAAGTCAAATCAACGTTCCTGATGAAAGTAAAGGTTTATGATGGTGATGCAGATTCCTCACCTTTTGAAATCCCAATGTTTCAGTAGCTCTCTCTTACTGCAGGACTCTGTGGCGTCACAGATTTCCTAAAGCACCTATGTCACCATACAGACATTAGTTCCCATTTTTCTGCACCATCAATCAATCAATCATAGCATTTGTAAAGCGCACTACATACCCGTGAGGGTCTCAAGGCGCTGGGTGTGGGGGGGGGGGGGGGTGAGGGGGGGGGGGGGTGCTGCTACTGTTCGAAGAGCCAGGTCTTGAGGAGTCTCCTGAAGGTTAGGGGTTTGGTCTGCCGTAGGCAGATTGGGAGGGTGTTCCATGTCTTGGCGGCGAGGTGGGAAAGGAGCTGGCGGGCGGGGGTGTAGAGGCTGAGTTGTCTGTTGAGGTATGCTGGTCCGGTGTTGTGGAGTGCCTTGTGTGCGTGGTGAGGAGCTTGAAGGTTATCCTCTTGTTGATGGGGAGCCAGTGCAGGTCTTTCAGGTGGGGTGTGAAGTGGCTGAGGCGAGAGATGACGAGGATCAGGCGTGCTGAGGCGTTCTGGATGCGTTGGAGTAGTTTCAGGAGTTTGGCCAGGTTGCCGTAGTCCAGTCTGCTGCTGACGAGGGCCTGGGTGACTGTCGTCCTAGTTGCGGTGGGGATCCAATTGAAGATCCTGCGAAGCATGCCGAGGGTGTTGAAGCAGGAAGAGGAGACGGCGTTGATCTGCTTTGTCATGGAGAGTGTGGAGTTGAGGATGGCCCCTAGGTTTCGTGCATGGTTGGTGGGTGTAGGGGGTGCTCATAATGCCGTCAGCCACCTGGAGTCGTCCCAGGCCGAGGGGGTGGAGCCAAGGATGAGGACCTCCGTCTTGTCCGAGTTCAGCTTCAGTTGGCTGTTCCTCATCCAGTCGCCAATGGCCTTCATTCCTTCGTGGAGATTGGTTTTGGCGGTGTGGGGGTCCTTGGTGAGCGAGAGGATCAGCTGGGTGTCGTCGGAGATGATGTTTAGGTGGTGCTGTCGGGCGACGTTGGCGAGTGGTGCCATGTAGACGTTGAACAATGTTGGGATGAGAGATGAGCCTTGGGGTACGCCGCAGATGATCTCGGTGGCTTCGGAGCGGAAGAGGGGGAGGCGGACGCTCTGGGTTCTCCCGGAGAGGAAGGAGGTGGTCCAGTCCAGGGCCTTCTCTTGGATTCCGGCATTGTGAAGGCGTGCTCCTAGTGTGCGGTGGCAGACTGTGTCGAAAGCGGCTGACAAGTCCAGGAGGATGAGGGCAGCAGTTTCTCCGTTGTCGAGCATGTTCCTGATGTTGACGGTGGTGGCAATGAGGTGCTGTGGTTGCTGCGGAACCCTGACTGGGATGGGTCCAGGATGATGTTCTCTTCGAGGAAGCTGGTCAGTTGTATGTTGACAACCTTTTCGATGACCTTCACCGGGAACGGGAGCAGGGAGATGGGTCGGAAGTTCTTAAGGTCCTTCTTGGGTTTCTTTAGTAAGGCGTTGATCTCTGTGTGCTTCCAGCTCTCCGGGAAGGTCGCTGTCGCGAAGGAGATGTTAATGGTTTTCCGGAGGTGGGGTGCAATGGTGCTGCTGGCTTTGTAGTAGATGTGGTGTGGGGAGGGGTCTTCCGGGGATCCAGAGTGGACAGTGTTCATGATCTTGATGGTGTCGTTGATGTCCGTCCAGGCGCACAGGCGGTTGGTGCGGGGGGTGGTTGTGGGAGCAGGGGTGTGGGCTGTTGCCGGGTGGTGACAGCGTCAAAGGTGTTGTGGATGTCTGTGCTCTTGCGATGGAAGAAGGTGGCCAGCGAATCGCACAGGCCTTGTGACGGTGGGATGTCGTTGGTGTTGGAGCTAGGGTTGGAGAGTTCCTTCACGATGCTGAAGAGCTCTTTGCTGTTGTGTGCGTTGTTGTCTAGGCGGTCTCTGAAGGCCGTCCTTTTGGCAGATCTAATGAGTTGGTGGTGTTGGCGGGTGGCGTTCCTGTGGGCTGTGTTCTTTCGCGGGTCCAGTTTTTTTTCTAGGTTTCGGCGGGTTCGCTTGGAGGCCTGGAGGTCTTCGGTGAACCAGCTTGCTCTCTTGCTGGTGTGGGTGTTCGGGGGAGCGGGCGAGGGTGTTGGCGCAGTCGTTGATCCATTGTCTGAGGCTGCGGCGTCTGGGTCGGTTGGGTCTGCGGATGGGTTCTGGGCGAGGGCGGCGGTTAGCTGGCCCTCGGTGATCTTGCCCCAGCTGCGGCGAGGCATCTGCTGGGTGCGGTGGTGTGTGGTGGGTTTCCAGAAAGAGAAGTGGATGCAGCGGTGGTCGGTACAGTGGAGTTCGGTGGTGCGGTCGAAGACGATGTGTGTTCTCGCTGAGAAGATGGGGTCAAGCGTGTGGCCGGCGGAGTGTGTGAGTGCTGTGACGAGTTGTCTGAGTCCGAGGTTATCGATCAGGGTGGAGGAGTTGGTGCCGTTGTTGTTCTCGAGGTGGAAGTTCAGGTCCCCGAGGAGGATGTAGTCCGTGGAGGCGAGGGAGTGTGTACTGACGAGGTCGGTGATGGGTCACAGAACTGCGATCAGGGTCCGGGGGGTCTGTAGATGAGGGTGCCTCTGAGGGTAGTGTTGGGGTCGGAGTGGATCTGGAAGTGCAGGTGTTCGGCGGTGCTGAGGGTGTCGTTGGCGTGTGTCGAGATTTTGTGAGTGTTTCTGTGGACAATGGCAATTCCTCCTCCTATTCCGTTGGTGCGGTTCTTGCGGGTGATCTTGTGCCTTCCGGGATGGCTATGGCGATGTCAGGTGCTGAGGAGGGGGTCAGCCAGGTCTCAGTCAGGAAGGCGACATCTGGGGCTTTGGTGTCGAGTAGATCCCAGAGTTCGACTGCGTGTTTGCGGGCGGAGCGGGTGTTGAGTAGGATACATCTGAGGAAGTTGGTTTCCATGTTGGGTGGGTTGGCGGACCGGATGTTGGTGAAGCTGCAGTTCTGGCAGGAGAAGGGTCCTTGGGTACGTTTCGGGGCGGCCAGACAGCGGGTGCGAGATCGTCCGGCGTTGAGTGCGTGGAGAGTGCTGGAGTCGTAGCGGAGGTGGGTGTCGTGGTGTGTGGGGGGTCCAGTGTCCCTGGCGCTGTGCGTGGTCCAGGCGCAGACAGGCTTGCCTTAGGTGCGCCGTCAGCGCCCCAGCTGCGCACCCTCTGCGCGCGTCAACTGCGCGGCTTGGCAGGGTCTGGCATACATGAGAGGGAGGTGGGAGGAAGGAGCAGCTGGGAGGCGGGAGAAGCGAATGGGCAGTGGTCAGTCAGGGGGGCGGGGCCACAAGGGACACAGCGGCGGGGAGACGAATGGCACAGAAGGCAAAAATGGGGCACAGGAGGGGAAAAACAGTGTCACAGATGGCAAATAACGGGGCACAAGGAGGGGGGAAACAGTGGCACAGAAGGCAAAAAAAGGGGCACAAGAGGGGGCAAACAGTGGCACAGAAGGCAAAAAAAACGGGGCACAAGGAGGGGGAAAAGCAAAAATCGGGGGTGACCATAGGATTGCAGACCCCACTCTCCAACAGACAACACAAGCAGACATATTATCAGTAATAATGTGATTAGCAGGGTTACAATTCCATAAAACACAAAAGGAGGAACCATATTACAATGATAGTGCAAACAGGCGAAATATAGTGCCTTGTTTAAACACCCTCTCTACATAGGATCATTATTATTATAAAGTACAGAAGGTCTCATGAGCAACGGGGGACCCCATTTACCTTTCTGCTCAGTAAATGTAAAGTACATCAGGATCAGCATATGTCGCTCTGCATCCCTGGATTCTTCCAAGTGTGTGAGATCATGTCAAGTGTGCTATGATAAACGCGGCAGAATCTCACTCATCTCGCAGCTGCCAAACTATTGTGTCTAGAAAGTGTTACACGGTCATGCCGAAAAACAGGCTCATACGTTATGATGACCTTGGCGGCTCAGCACTCACTGTACAGACTGTGGGTGCGATGTATGTCTAGGGAAGGGAAAAACAAACTCGTTCCCATGTGAGAACCTTCTAAAAAGCTAACTTGCGAAAACAACTAGCAGAAGTGTTGTGCGCAAAAAGCAGTCAAAGGAAAAAGATGGCGTTTAAATTCAGAAAAGCCATGCTAACATAACATACACACATAAGGTGGCCCGAATCCACAGAACAACACCTCCAAGAGCAAACTTTACTCATAAGATAAGAGCATCTATGGCTTTTCTGGGAAATATACCAATAGCTGAAATTTGTAAAGCAGCTACATGCTCAACCCCACACACTAAACATTACTGTGTGTATGTTTTAGCACACCAACAAGCAAATGTAGGACAGGCAGTGCTACGCACTCTTTTTCAAGCTACTGCAACACCCTTATTTTTAGCCACCACTTTTTGGAGGGCACTGCATTATAGTCTATGCAAAGCATGTGTTTCTACAACCACTCATGCCATTGATGTTGCTTACCCTGTAAGCATCTGTTTTTTGGCATGTAGTGTTGCAGGTTTACATGCTCCCACCCTCCTCCATGGACACCTGTGGCCATTACAGTACCTAGCTACACTATCATATGCATGGTCATCTTTTTAGTACCACTTATTCACATTCCAGTCTCACTTGACTGGGGGAAAACAATCTAACAATGGAGTTGAGGCCCATACACAATATCACCAACAGGGGGAGTCACTTTATTTCATGACTTGAAAGACGTCTTCGTCGTAAAAAAATAACTTGCACTAATCCGTATCCAACACTAGATGGCAGGAGTATGCAAAGCTGTGAATCTACAACACTACATGCCAAGAACATACACTTACAAGGTAAGAACCATAATCCTTCTGGATGACCCATAAAATGTACATATCGTTTCTTGGGACTTGCATAATCCATTTTAGCACATGTTTCACCCCATTTTTATATTGTAATGGACTTTGTAGGCCAAAGCAGATTTCCTCCTATGTATATAATAAATTGTCACTGCCGATAAGACAGTAAACCACACTGACTTTCTCTGAGTGTCTATTATTATTATAAGGACTATCCAGGTCAATTTCTAACCCTGCAGAGCCCCCTCTGTGCCAGGCTACCTGTAAGAGACTAGTCTCAAACATGTGGTCCGCACGCACGGTATGAAACCTCTTCTGTTCCAAACAGCAATTGTAAAAATTATCTCAAATGCCCACTGGAGTTAACCTGAGGCACTCTCACACTGATTGGCTGATGAGACAAACAACCTGAGACATTGGATGGGCTGCAGAATAATTGGCAAAACATATGTTGTTTATGGAACCTCTTGTATATTATTAATTTCTGTCCTGGAAGTCAGTGATATTGAATATATTTTAGAATCTTTAGAAGGCAAAAATGCTGGAAAACTACCCTCACAGCTAAGTTTATTTTCTAGTTTTTTCACTGCAATTTCTCTATTTTGCAATAGAAAAGTTCTGTAAAAATGTGGTCTATCTCTATCAAAATATTTACATTTTAAATGTTTTTCCTTTTTAGATCAGCTATTGTGTATCTAGCATCCTGGAAGTGTTGAGATGGACTCAACGGCCCACAGACTTAGATGAGGCTGAAGCTGGTGGATTTGTTACTGGTCGCATGCCCAATGGTGATCCAATCTTCCGTAATCCCTGCTCTGAACTCATTTCTACACTTCTTTACAATGTGTTCTCTCTCATCAGGTGAGTTGCGTTAACATATTAATGTTTAGTATCAAGCAATCAAGTATGTCTTGCATAGAATCATTATTAAATGCATTAGCTATCTTGAAGTAGCCATTGTATTACAAAAATGTAAAATTAAACTAAAGTGGACGCTATGGCCTTTAGCAACTTACTCCATTTCTCCTTATTGACAGTAGATGCCCCGGTCGAGACCCTGGAAAAAAAGGTCAACTCCTGATTCACCACTGTCTTATCCCAATGTCATCAGTTTCAAAACCAAGCCTTATCCTCAGCACCTTGGTTTAATCACCAGCTGACAGCCCCTAAGCAAATCTGCAAAATTCTGGAACATCAGGGGGTAAATCTTACGATCTCATTGCGAAAGCCAAGGTCAAAGAGTCTATCAAAGATTACCATATGGCTATTAAGAATGCGCAAATGGCTTTCATTGTGGAGAACATTTAATGGGTTTAAAACTCAGCTAAGGAAATATTATCCATTGTTAAATCCAGTATAGATCCCATTTTTTTAATATCTTTTTATTAGCATTTTAATAAACAAATACATGAGCAGTTGTTTCATTTTTTTCTGTAGTTTGTACTGTCGCAGGGATCCTGCCCCTACACAGAACTGTGCATAGAGACTTGGAACCTCAGTGAATTAGGGTGTGCCAAAACTCACCTTAGTATCCAAAATCCCCTACCAGACTAGCTACAGTGTCTCATTGGTTCTTACACACCCCCAATGATTAGACAACCCGGAACATGGACTTAGAACACCTCAGGTAACGTGGAAAACATGAACACTCTTTCGTTATACTAACATATCAGTCCGGAACGATGAGTAAATGATGACACGTGCAAGTTTGAAATATTTATTTCTAATGCAGTGTTCTCAAGCGCAGTATCTTAGCTAATACAAGCAAACATATTGTAAGGAACACAGTTAGCAGCTTAGTTACTATTCCATAAAATACAAAGGGTGAAAGCATGTTCAAATGCTAAAGGGAAAAGATCTAAATAAAATCTCGGTTTACCCACCCTTGCTAGTATATTATATTATATCTGCAGAAGGTCTCTTTGGTTTTAGAAGGGCGGGCCCATACCTCTGGTCTTAGCAGAAAGGGATCACATCATCTCCTGCACCAACTCTCTGCATACGAATATTCATCAAGTGTGTATGCATGCTCTGTGCAGTGCATTATTAAACGCGCCAAAGAACCAGAGTTGGCCACAGCTGCATATGTATTATGTCTAGACCGTGCGCTGATCAAACCGAACAACAAGCGCTGTGTTGAAATAACCTTGAAGGCCTCGGCACTCACTGTTCAGACATAACTTATCAAGCAAGGCTGATATTATAAGCAAACATATTATTCTCGTGTGAAGCAAAATATTCTACTAGGCTAAAAGCTTTAATAACAAAATGTGTTGTGTGCAGAGGCTACAGAAAAGGAAATTGGCGTTTAAACTTCTAATAAGCTCATGCTAACATAACACTGTGTGAAGGCAAAGCCTATCTACATGACACCCTCCCTTTGATCCGAGCACGGATAAGTCAATAGGTTGGGTCCCAAAAAAAACTGTGAAAAAACAAATCCGATTATCCAATGAAAGGTCGGTCAAGGAAGCGAGACTGCAAAGGCATCTCATCCTAATAATGAATATGCAAAATCAGGAGACACCGTATTGCAGAGACACAAATCCAGGGCCCATTCGAAGTCGCAACTCAGGCAATGAAAGACAGGCTGGACGCATGTAAAGTAGGACAATCGTAACGATAATCCATAAGCTGCACTCAATGTAGCAAGAGGCAGCGCTTCATAGTACTCAAGCATCCGGCGCGAAGCAGCCCCAGCCGAGACAGCTCGTCTTGTAACACAGGATGTGCATCCATTTTGAAACAAGCAAAACAGCAATAGCACGCCAGCAGCAGGAGCCAGTAGTAAGGGAAATCCACCGAACAGGCTGGAAAAAATAGAATGGAAAAAAGCTGGAAAGACCCCGAAAATCGTTGGAAGGGAAGTCACCAGGCCACTGCTTACAACTTTAAAAAAGTGAGCCAGCCCCGATGTGGAGGATGCATTGAAGATAGTGTGAATGAACTCACCGAAATGCAAGGGCAAATCAGTATTTAATAAGGCATGCACCTCTGTGTGAGTGTTAGCCACGTGAAGGAAGAATGTTTCACGAGCAGATGTGAGGGCAACTTCTTTTTGGGACAATAGAGCTCTTATGCGACTCATCTTATTAAACTCTGCTTTCAAGGTCGGAATCTTAGGCTAGATGGAAACATCAAGTTTCCAATGCAGGGGTGGATACATTACATTC
This sequence comes from Lissotriton vulgaris, assembly GCF_964263255.1. Taxonomy (NCBI): domain Eukaryota; kingdom Metazoa; phylum Chordata; class Amphibia; order Caudata; family Salamandridae; genus Lissotriton; species Lissotriton vulgaris. Next base: position 92,894,248 of record NC_141694.1, read on the forward strand.
TTACAGCAAACCACACGCTCACTGACGGTAGCGACATAAGCAATCCCTTTTATTAACCCACAGCAATCATCATTGTTTAAAAGTAAATAACTCCCATTTGCCAGTAATGTGAATGTGGGAACGATTGCAGGCACGGGGGTACCTTTCAAAATACAGGCTAAATTTGGCTCGTTCTGATTACAGGAGCTGTGTAATTGGATATGTCTACACATTAATGATCCGGTGTTTCAGTGCATTCTTCACCATTCAAATAAAGCTTCATGGAGATAAGCACTACCAAGAGGCTCGTATCTACCAATTGCAAAGTACTTCATACAGCCCTTGAACTCGAATAGTGGGAACGGGAGAGTTACTAACCCGTCAATAAGCCACGTTGCAGTATTGGCCTCTGCCACAGAAAATGGTAAAGGCTCCAACCTCTAAATGTGTAACATAGGAAAAGAAGCATCTTTCATCGACCGTAAACGCTGCTTGTCAATCAAATTAAACGGGGCAAACAATGATGACGTATTCATGTAATGCCACAGCACTTTTCCAGCCTTAAGGGTCTGTAAGGTCCATGCAAACTGCGTAATAGAACGCAATTGATTTTGAACATGGTACAAAACAGACACTTCAACTTGCACAATATCTACAAAAGATGACAAAATATTATGTAACGTGTAAATGCAGGAAGAGAGCGTGTTTATGCTATTATCTACAACCGCTAGCACGTTTTCTAAATTAGCTTGATCTATTGCTCTAAGGCGGGTAGCCGCCTCAATCTGGGATGTTTTCCAGAATCTGTTATAAACAGCATATATCCATCTTTTAGATCTACCTTTAGCCGGGCCTTTTATAAAATCATTCAGATCAACATCGTCAGTCAGTTTAGATAAATGCAGTTTAACTTACACCAAGGTAGAATGTCTGAGCCATTTCTGACATAATTTTCCTGCAGAATAGGTCACTCCCAAAACGGGGATCTACCCTGACCTGTGTAAAGCCATGAGCTACACCCAGAAAACGATGCTGGCATGCGTCAGCACTTCTGTGCCAGAGCAACCTGCCTTTGGGGTCCAAACTGTATATGTTAAAGGAGGAATTCAATAACAGAGTTTGTAACTCTCTCATGGAAAATGTAGTAGTATTACTCCAACCGGAATATTCCTCTAAGTCTGGAAAAGAAGGAGTTTAATCTTTTAGCAGTAGCGAATCCAAAGCATGTTGTCTGTGAAACTGTAGAATTCAAAAACAACATATGGTTCGGGATGAGGCATGCACGGTGCAAAGCCTCAGTGCCTTGCACTTGCCAGCTTTTTGAACCCCAAACTGATTTAAGGTCAATGGTATCCTTCCACAACTCGTAGCCCCCCACAGCTAACTGGTCTAGAAAGGACTTCGAGTACAATAATTTAGTATTGGTAAGTCTAACTTTGGATGTGGACTTTTCAGTCATTTTAAAATAAAAGGCATTAGGATTAGATTGAATAAAATCTGTAAAGTAAATGAACCTGTTCAAAAAGGTAGCATAACTGCCTTGTATAGGAGCAGGACAGTGTTCCCACTGGGTGTAATTTACAGTGAGCCTCCTGGTAGTAGTTTTATGCAGGTAGCGATTGCCAAAATGTTGGTAACAATACAAATCACCGTAATTACCAGACTCCAAATACAAATCTTCAGCATCAAAGGCACCATAATATTTCAAATCAGAAAACAATGATTCTACGGCCTGAACATCCCAATCATCAGAACGTATATTTTGTTTAACTGCATCCCCCATAGGCACTCTAAGCACATTAGGGACATTTATAACCTCAGTGGGCCAATGGATTTGAAATCGAACAGCATCCCATACAATCCCATCTAAGTCAGGCCAAGCAGTGATATTAACAATAGCCAAGTCTTTCTTCAATCTATGTGATGAGGAATGGGGAGCCAGTGTTCCATTGATAAGTCGAATGCATGTTCTCTCCTCGACATAGTGTCCATTGACGAGACGGAAAAAATAAAACACAAAACCAATTGACATAAAAAGGTAAATCGAAAAAAGCACCATCCAAATATAGATCCAAGGGGGAATCAAAAATGTTTTTAAACAGTCTTGCTAGAACAGAAATCTTTGAAGGCTTTTTTGATGTGTGGGAATCAGTGTCAAATAAAAATCTGGATTCTGTAGCCAAGCGAGTTTGCAAATCAGGCATTGATAAGTCAGTTGGGTAAGTGTAGTCAGTTTCATCAAGTTGAGTTCCAGGCAGTGTACTCAATAAAGGACTGGAAACAGCGGGCATCTCGAGAGCAATACCAGGCACAGGATTGGAAACCGGGGCCAAAACAGAATTTCACAAAATCGAAGGACATGAGACCGCCGGTGTCATACTAAGAAGAATCGGCCACTCTGTGTATCTTGACATTGTCAATGGAGATATACCTGTTCTCCTTACGACCTGGAAGTGGTGGTAAAATGACTGTTCTAGTGCCCTTCACACCAAGCACTGGAGCTGGAGCTTGATAAGAGGGACCAAATTCTTTCTTGTTTTCGATCTTCTCACAAACCAGTTCTCCAACTTGGGGTAGCCAGCCAACTACCGGGATCTGCAAGGCATCATCCGAGGAGGGCAAATGTTCCTTTGCAAGACTGTCTCTTGTCTTTTGTAGATCCTGTAAAACATTGCAATGTTCATCTACGTCAAAGGAGGTAGCAATAGCCACCGATTCTAGACCGTCAAGGTCCGGGACAAATATTTTGATACTAAAGAGCATCTCGTATGGGGTCCGCCCACCCAGAGACCTTCTAGGGAGATTATTAAGAGCACGCTATTGAGATGGGCCAGCCAGTTCCTGCCAGTGACTATAACTTGAGCCATCAAAGACTGCTTTAAATCTTGGTTCATCCGTTCCACAACAATATTACCCTCAGGTCTTTATGGAGACGAAAACTTGATTTGGACCCCCAATGAAGTCATGGCATCCTTATACGCCTTAGAGGAGAAAGCCGGACCCTGATCAGAATGGAAGGTACCACAGACAAAAATTCCTACAAAGACACGCAAGTCCCTTATGACAGTCCGTGAATCAGCGCTGCGGTGTGGCCACACCCACCCAAAGCGTTTGCATGAATCAACTGCTACTAAGATGTACTTATACGCAGTATCAGAAGAAAAAGGATTGCAGTGATCTAAGTAAACACATCCAAGTGGATTATTAGAAATGAACAACTGAGTCTGGGGCGAACGCGTAGCAGTAGAAGGCTTAATCTGCTGGCAAATGTCACATTGAAGGACATAATCACGCGTCTGTTTGTACAGTCCCCGCCACTAGAAACGTTGTGGAAACTGAGCTACAGTAGCCGAAACGCCCGCAGTTCGCAGACGCAACACCTTCATGGGCTGCGGTAATCCGTGTGGGCCTGCGGGCCGCGTTGGGAATTAACCTCTCACCAAAGTCAGGTATTTACACATAAGGAACTTTATCAGGACTTAAGTGGTATGAATACTTCGAAGGGAATCCTTTAGGATATTTACCTCCCTTCTCAGTTGCAGCAATAGCTGCCAAGATATCATCATTGATCTTACTTTTGGAACGTGTAACTGCTGCAACAAAATATGTCGATACTGCTGATTTTGCGGCGTCATCAGCCAACGAATTGCCAACAGCGTGGACTCCTAGGCGCTGATGACCGAGAGTGTGAATCACAAACACGAGTGGCAACTGCTCTTTAAGCTCAGCCACTCGGACCCAGATCATTTTATGTTTTATTGTGCTACCCTTGGAATCACGAAAATCATTCTGAATCCAAAAGAACAGGTTTTCATTGTAAGACTGGACACAGTAGTAAGAATCACTCACAATAAGAGTTGTCACACTTGGATCAGCATACTCCAATGCAAGCGTCAGAGCACGAAGCTCTGCCAATTGTGCGGTGCAGTCCCCAAGAGTCTGCGTGTGCACGACTCTGGACTTGAACTCATCATTCACCATGGCACCTACCAAAATGGCGCAAGCGGAAACCTATGCGTGTTTAGACCCATGCACAACTTGCTCTGAACCATCAGTGTATATGATGCAATGGAAATCCTCCAAAGGCTGCATAGCCAAAGGCGCATGATGAACAAACTCATACTGCAAAAACTCCTGCGACTGTAAGGAGGCATCAAAAATAAACGTGACATCCGGAGATGTCAATGATGCTGCCCATTGTATCCACCGTGGGTGCAAAGCTTTAGAATTAGGTACACTGGCCTTCGTCACTGCCGCTAGTGCAGGATACGGGGTAACAACCAACATGCTTTTTTCCTGCGACAGTGCACGTTCCTTATGAATCGCCATTTGCACTGCTGTCAAAACTTTTTCCACAGAGGAAAACCGCATTTCAGCTGAAGTGTACAAGTGTGACTTGTAAGCAATAGGTACGGTGTCTCCTTCGTTAAAAGTAAGGTACGTGAAACCCACCGCCCCAGGGATGATTCTTATCACCAGGTTGGTGTGGTTATCACGAGTCTGTGAGAATTTAGATTCTAGAAGATCAGCCTGCAAAGATTGCAAAATAGCTGAATGTTCTGGCAGCCATCAAGATTTGGTAAAAGTAGGTTGTATCAACGCATACAAAGGCTTGATACGCTGGGCATATTCGGGAATATAAATACGCCCGAAATTAAAAAATCCCAGCAAGGTTTCAGGTTTAGCTTCGCAGGATTCAGCTGCAGTAGAATAAAGGACCATCTCCTGACATCACCAAGTACCCTGGCATGGGGTTCCTCCCCAGGGTCTTCGAGTTATCAAGCGAGGGACACCAGGTAGGGGAGGGGTCAGCAGGGACAAAGGCTCTGAAAAGACATAAACACAACAATGAGATAATTGTACACAAACTACTCTCATCAATTCTCGCTAGATCACAGATGCCTATAATACCTGTGTGTCCTCAGCATATGTTTATAACAAAACACCATATGACACCCTGTAACACCATCTGATGAGGAAAGCAGAATAAAGTATCAGTGTATTGTCATTCATCAATGAACTCTCAACACAAATGCTTTTAACCAGACCCCTACCCTGCTTGTAAATCCTATGAGCCTTGCAGGACCTCAGAACCAACAGGGACAGTAGAAGCGAAGGCAGCAAGACAAGGTTGAAAGTCACCCTGACTGACGGCTACTCAATAGTACCATCCGGCAGCCTTCCCTGAAATAAGCGTTGGTTACCCCCCTACCTAGGATGATAGTATCTGTAAATATCAAAGAAACCAAAAACGCTGTTGTTCTCACAGCCGAAGTAAAGCAGTGTGATTCCAAAGGAAATTCCAATAGTAACTGTAACCCGCGGTTGCGACCACCACAAGGCTCTGCACATAATGCACCGATTGACAGGATCCTAATATACAGACGGTGTTACGCTGCAGCTGCACGCAGTAACCCGCTGTAATGTCCTCAGAACACCTTCCCAATCACCAAATAGCAGACGGCGTTACGCTACCTCCTAGCACGCAGTAACCCGCTGTAATGTCTATAACTGAAGCCAATGTAGAATTCTCACATACGGCGTTACGCGGCAGAATGCTCGCAGTAACCCGCTGTGACACAAAGAACGGATCCGCAAGCGGTGAGAGCCAGCTAACAGTACAATGCAACAGGGGAGAGGCGGAGCAAACCGCAGGCACCACTCCGTTTACTCACGGAACTCCACCGATGCTCAGGACTCTGCCTCGTCAGCTCAAAGCACTCCCCGGTACAGAACAATCCTCGCCAAACCCGACGAGGACACAAACAGGAAGAATTACGCGCAACCACTTGCGCACCATGTCAGGTTATATCACTTCCTGTTAGCATCTCGGCACCATGGGAAATGTAGTTTCGTGCTGCCAAATGCCATACAGGGGCTGAATCCTGACAGTACATCCCCCTTCCTAACTCCTCCTCGGCCCCGGCTTGGCAGGGAACCGGCGGTGGAATGAACGAACTGCCGCAGGGGCATGCACATCCCTCCATGATTCCCAGGAATCGTCCTCAGCCGTATACCCTTTCCAGGACACCAAGTACCACAGCACCCCTCTGCGTATCTTGGAATCCATGATGCTCCTGACCTCGTATTCCAGACCCCATCACACACCACCGGAGGAGGAGCTCGGCGTCTAGCCCCCACAGCTGGCTTCAATAGACTACAATGAAAGACTGGGTGTATTCTCAATGAACCGGGCAAGCACAACTTGTACGCAACAGGATTGATACGCTTCACTACCGTATAGGGCCCAATGAACCTGTAATGGAATATGCTGCGCAGCTTGAACTTGATATTCTTAGTTGACACCCATACCTTGTCTCCCACCTGATATTGAGGTCCATCATGTCTGTGTCTATCCTCCCATCTTTTATACACCTCCTTAGCCTGAATCAAGTGCTGTTACACCTTTTTCTGTAGGTTATGCAGTTTCCTGACTTCCGTCAGTACCCTAGGCTGATTACGAACCTCTACAGGGATGTTGATAAGCAGTACCTTAGCATCAAACCCATACGTGGCATGGAAGGGAGACAGACCAATCGAACTGTGCCATGCATTATTGTATGCCAGTTCTGCCATCCACAACATGTCTACCCATGACTCCTTAGCATCCTTGGCATAGCATCTCAAATACTTTTTCAGTGTCTGGTTCAACCTCTCCGTCTGCCCGTCCGTTTGCGGATGAAAGGAGGTTGATAGGGAGGAATCGATGTGCAAAGCCTTACACCACATCTTCCAGAACCTGGCTATGAATTGAGGTCCCCTATCCGACACGATGGTCTCGGGAACTCCATGCAATTTAATCACGTTAGACATGAGAATTTGGGCAGTTTGGCTGGCAGTGGGAAGATTGGTACAAGGAATAAAGTGTCCGAGTTTAGTAAGGCTGTCTATCACCACCAAGACCGTGGAGAACCCTTTTTCTAGTGGTAGACCTGTGATGAAGTCTAAACTTATGTGTGTCCAAGGACTCATAGGTGTGGGCATGGGCATCAATTTCCCTTTCTTGCCCCTTGTCTCTCCTTTCCCCCTTGCACATTCTTCACATTCAGTCACCCAACTCGCCACATCTTTATTACGCTCTGGCCACCAAAAGTGTCTCTGCAACAGCTCTTGTGACTTCTTGATACCCTGATGACCTGCCAAGGGAGACTCATGACACCACCGAAAGGCCTCTTTTCGTAGAGCAGTAATGGGTAGGTACAGTTTGGAGCGATGGAACGGCAACCCTTGTCGCATTGACTGCTCGCTGTGTTGAGCCACCCAGGCATTCCAGTCACCCACCGAACGCTGTTCCTTTACCTTCTCCAAGAACCATTCAGCTGTTACGGCACCCACCACCTTGGATGGTTCTATTAGAAACAGGTACAGCCACATTCGAACAGTCCTCACCGGTATCTAACCTGGATAAAGAATCTGCTTTATGATTTTCCGCCCCTTGGCGGAAGGTTACCACAAAATCGTACTTTGCAAAAAACAGCATCCACCTCATCTGTCTTTGGGATAGATGTCTTGCTGTTCTCATGTATTGCAGATTCCTGTGGTCTGTATATACTGTGATTGGATGTCTGGCCCCCCACAAATAGTGTCGCCATTCCTCAAATGCTCTTTTAATAGCCAGCAGTTCCTTTTCGGCTATGGTATTTTGTTTTTCGGCTGTATTCAACTTCTTAGACAAGTAAGCTACCGGGTGTAACTGTCCCGTGCTCTGATCTCTTTGGGACAAGATCGCTCCCACTGCTTCATCTGATGCATCCGCCTCAACTATGAAAGGATCCTCGGTACGAGGATGAGACAAAACAGGGGCTTCCGTAAAGGCCTTTTTTAAGTAGTTGAACGCGTCATCGGCCTCTTGAGTCCACTGGAACTCACACCCTTTCCTTAATAACCTAGTGTTGGGAACAGCCACCTTGGAAAACTGCAGGATAAACCGTCTGTAGTAGTTCGCAAAGCCCAAAAAGCATTGCACCTCCCTGACTGTCTTTGGAGTCGGCTATTCCTGCACAGCTAGCACTTTCCTGTCGACTTTCTGCAAACCCTCCGGACACAGCATCACCCCCAGGAACTCAACCTGCCTCACATCAAACTCACATTTACTAAGTTTGCAGTGCAATTTATGCACCCTTAGCCGATCCAACACCTTGCACACATGACCCACATGTTCCTGTGGGGTTACTGAGTAGATCAAAATGTGGTCTATATAGACCACGACGAACAGATCCACGAAGTCTTTCAGTACATCGTTTAAAAAGAATTGAAATGCTGCAGGAGCATTGCAGAGGCCGAAAGGCATGACCTTATATTCATACATGTAGAAAAGGAAACCAATATCTGGGTTCAGGGACCTGTCTTGTGTAGTGGCTACCTTAAAAAAGTGTATTAGTGTAGCTCTTAAAGAAAGAAAAAAAGTTCTTTCTTGTTTTCCCCTCACTCACCGGAGTTTCCTCACGGTGACATGCTTCATCATTGGGGTCATCCCAGTTCTATACGAAAAGGGGCGTGCTACGACTTGCGAACTACGTAGGAGCACTGTTAAAGTGAAGGACTATGTGTGGTGTGAAGAGAGTGGAGTGGATGTGTGTGTGAGTGTTAAAAATACCGTGCTAGTGGGCCTCAATGTTTTATTCTGCTCCTAGACCGGTATGTTAAAAGTGGGGTTTATACTGTGTACCAACCAGTAATGTAGGTGGGTTCAGTATATGGTCAACCTGTTTCACGCTACCCCTAGCGTTTCGTCAGGACCATACAGGGACCAGCCCTGTATAATACCACTCCTAAAAACCTAGATTTAGGATTAAAGAATTTATTAGTGCGAAAAATATTTACAGTGGATGACGCTGTTCCTACTTGGTACATGCGTGGTTCAGAGTACATACGCTTGGCTTTTTAGGCGGATGTATTGCTCAATGGTGAACCTGTAAAAGAGATGAATAGAACAAAGTTAAGAAACACCTTGCCCCTATCTCAGCCGAGATTGGGGACTTTTCGTCCTTCAAGACGTATGTTATCAATACACGTACATACATGCACATAGTCTATATGGTGTTGTTTCACCATATTGGTGCGTGCACGCTTTCAAAGTCCGATGTCTGATCGTTAGTTTACACTGGAAGTGAAAATAACGTGAAAAATCGTGACAGACATACAAGGTGACTAGACAGAAAACAGTGAACACACAGTTTGACACACACCCAGAGAAAAAATTCTGAATATTTACATTTGTAGGTGCTTAATGGCACATCATGGTCTCTTAGGGGGGCGGTATCGCCTCGATGGAAACAATGCTAAAAAAGTTTGTAGGGTTGTAAAACACATAATTAGTTTTCGAGCGTATTTTACCTTAAATAAAGTGTAGGAAACTCGATCTTGTGTTCCCAAGCTTATGGGCCCAGATGGTTTAAACTTACTTCCTAATCAGCAATGCCGCGTGGTATTACCTATCTGCTTCCCCTCGGACCGCATCTTGCAGAGTGGTCCGTGGGTTCGGTTTTTGTATACTTTGGTTTCCGGGTTCGGAAACTAGACTGTGATGATCCGGCGGCCATCTTTGGTGGATGTTAATGAGCCTGGCGTGGGTCTTTCTACTATTCCCTTTGTTTTGGTTAGTGTAAGTGGGCCTGATCTCACAAGGGTTATCGCAATATGCATTGTTTTACAGAGGACATATGGGATTCATCATTCAAAAGTAGGGACGTTTAAAAAGGTATGTAGTTGAGGAACTATTGAGCGATATAATCAGATCATCAAATGTCATTGGCTGAAAGCACCCCAAGGTATGTCATCGTTCAGCCCTCTTGTATCTGTCCGTAGTCTAAAAACCCAGCGTTGTTCACGCTCATGAAGGATTTTCTCAAGGTTTTCCTTGTTCTTTACACATTCTAAGACTACCCATCTCAAGTCGTTTGGTGTATGGTTCCTTTCGATGAAGTGGTTAGTCATGCGTGTGGTTGACTTCTTGCAGCGTATATTGCTCCTGTGCTCCACAATTCGAGTGCTTACCTTTCTTGAGGTCATGCCCACATAGTGCAAATTACACGTACATGTGATTAGGTATACCACCCCACTCGTATTACAGTTGGAGAAATGTTTGAGTTGCCATGTGGTATTGTTATTAAATGTGACTGTTTTGGTCACTGCGGTGAGGTGGCAGACACTGCAATTGTTACACGGTAATGCCCGTTAGGTAATGGCTGAAGTCTGTTGGTGTTCTCAACTGGTTTTGGTCGGGTGTGTACCAGGTAGTCCTTCAGGTTCCTTCCTCTTCGATGGCTGAACATCGGCTTTGGGATGTTTAGATCTCCACTGTTCAGTATGGTCCAGTGTTTCTTGACAATCTTGCTGACCTGGTCGGAGACTTTGTCAAAAGTTGTAATGCAGATGGGTCTGTCATTAGTCAAAGGTTGTTGTACTTTTGGTTCCAACAGAGCCTCCCTATTGTTGTTGCTTGCTCTTTTACAGGCTTTTTTTACCATTTTGTTTGGGTAGTCCCGTTGTTGCAATTTTTTGCTCAGTTCTTCCGCTTGTGATAGGTAGTCTGATGTGTTGGAGCAGTTTCTTCTTAGTCGAAGGAATTGTCCAAACGGGAGGTTTTGCTTCAGGTGCCTCGGGTGGAAGCTGTTATAGGTAAGGAGGCAATTCCTCGAGGTTGGTTTGTGATGAGTGGTGGTTACTAGGACTCCGTCTCTTGCCCAAATGTTTAGATCCAGGAATACCAGATGACTTCTGCTCATGGTGTTCGTGAATTTCAAAAAGGGGTCTTGTTCATTTAACCAGGCACAGAGTCTCATTGCCTCTTCCTCGTTACCGTTCCAAATCAACAAAATATCGTCGATATAACGTTTCCACATTATTAGCTGATTGGTGTATGGATTATTGGTAGTCAAGATTTTCTTTTTCTCCAGGTGGTGGACATACAGTCCAGCTACGCTCGGCGTGAAAGTACTGCCCATACTAGTCCCATGTTGTTGGCGGTACAGTGTCTCCTCAAACCGAAAAAAGTTTTCTGTGAGGGCTAACCGGCAGCATTCAAGAACCACATGTCTTGGTGTGTGATATGTCCACTCCTCTTCAAAAAGCACTTCCTCTAGAATATCCAATGTTTCTTTGTGTGGTAGACTAGTATAAAGACTCTCCACATCTAGGCTTATCAAAACGCTAGATGTGGGGTCAAAAGTTGTGTCTTTTAGAAGGCATAGTACATCCTTCGTATCTTTGAGGTAAGTATCTGTTTTCTGGACTAGTGGGCGAAGGAATGCATCAGCGTATTTTGATACTGGCTCTAAAATAGAGCCTATCCCTGAGACTATTGGTCTCCCAGGTGGTTGTTCCATGTGTTTATGGATCTTCGGGATCGTATAGAAGTAGGGGATGACTGGTTTGGGGTTAACCAGGAATTCCGATTCTTTTTTATCCATCCAGTCGTTGACCAAGCTCTCCTCGATGAGGTGTGCAATGCAGAGTCTTAGTCTTTCCGTCGGGTCTTCTTTGATAATGATGTAGTTCCTTGTGTCTGCAAGGAGGCGTAGACACTCCTGTCTGTATTTTTCAGTATCCTGCAGGACAATTGCTCCTCCTTTGTCCGCAGGTTTTATAGTGATGGTGTTATTTGATAGATCATGGATTGCTTCAAACTCCAAGTTACTTGTGTTCTTGAAAATCCTTATGGCATTCGGATCCAGGTCCTTGACATCCTTCATCACTGCTTTCTCAAAGGCTAGCAATTCGACTGGTAAGTTGTGGGGGGGTGGGACAAAGGTTGATTTCTTCTTAAGGCCCGTGTCAGTGTCTCTGGTCGGTGTCGGGTCTTTGTCTTTGAAAAAGACCTGGAGTTTTAATTTCCTCAAAAATTCCTTTAGCTCAATGCACAATTTGAATTTATCAGTTGTTGGGGTGGGAACAAAACCTAGTCCTTTGTTCAGGACCCATGTCTGAACTTCTGTTAGGGTTAAGGAGGACAGGTTGACAACTAGATCTGGGGGTTGCTTGTTGATGGTTCCGGTGGCCCCTTGCTGCGTGTGCTGTGTCCCGTTATTTCCACGGGTTGGGCCCATTGTACCTGTTGGCCGGTTTTGTTTTTCGCTCTTTGAGTTGATTGGCCTCTCCCTAAAAAAGGACGGTTCGGGTTACTCTGGTTGGTATTCCAATTTTGGAAAGGTTGTTGGGGGTACATCGGGGGAAATTGTTGTGGTCCATAGAAAAATGGTGGTGGGGGGCCGTATGGTGGCTGGTAGGAAGGCCACATTTGTGGTTGGTTTCCTCGGTATCTTCCTGAGTTTCCTCTACCTCTTCTTTGTTTTCTATTTGTAGGATAGTTGTAAAATTTGGGGGAATTTGACTTCTCAGACCCACTGTCAGATCCATCGCTGTCTGTGTTGTAACCAGGATTTCTGTTGTCAGGTTTGTTGTCATCACGTATATACGGATAGACCGTCTCATGGGAGAAATTTTTCTTGTCTTTATCCAGTTTCGTGTATTTGGTATCTTTTAGGCTAATCTCAAATTCTGTCATGCTTTTGTTCAATTCATCTAGCCTTTTTTTAAGCTCAGCAGGTGCTATCAAAGATTTCAGGCGGACCTCTAAAGTGTGTATTTCTTCTTTCAATGTTTCAGACAGGCGAGCTGCCGTCTTGATGATCAGAACTAGCCAGTCCCTGGTGCAGTGCCATGATATCAATGACCAGTCTTTTTTGAATTGCTTATCGTTTTGAAAGATGAAGGGTTCATTTCTGACTATTAAGCCTCTTGGTGCAGCACTGATTTTAAGATTTAAGATATTCTGCCATCATTACTCCGTGTATTAAGGTCTTTATTTGCATTCTTTTTAGTTCCGTTAGTTCGTCCCAGTCTTGACTGGAATCCCCATTGTCTTTATTTGGTGCCCCAGTGTGTGGTAAGCATCACCCCCAGGAACTCAACCTGCCTCACACCAAACTCACATTTACTAAGTTTGCAGTGCAAATTATGCACCCTTACCCGATCCAACACCTTGCACACATGACCCACATGTTCCTGTGGGGTTACTGAGTAGATCAAAATGTGGTCTATATAGACCACGACGAACAGATCCACGAAGTCTTTCAGTACATTGTTTAAAAAGAATTGAAATGCTGCAGGAGCATTGCAGAGGCCGAAAGGCATGACCTTATATTCATACAGCCCGTACCTGGTTTTGAAGGCTGTTTTCCACTCATCCCCGCTCCTTATTCTTACCAAATCGTACGCCCCTCTCAAATCCAGACGTGTGTAGATCTGGGCCTCCTTCACCTGTCTAACAGCACAGAAATCAGGGGTAATGGATATCTGTTCCTCACTGTGTTCTTGTTGAGGACTCTATAGTCTACACAGGCCCTCAGTTCGCCATTAGCCTTAGATATAAAGAAAAGAGGCGACGCAGCAGGAGACCTAGAAGGCTGTATAAAACCTATATCAAGGTAGTGGTCCAGATACCCCCTTAGATGTTAGGTTTCAGGTTCAGAAAGCGCATACACCCTACATGATGGAATAGTAGCCCCTTCAATCAGATCGATACGGCAGTCATACTCCCTATGGGGGGGCAGGAGCTCTGCCATCCTTTCACTGAACACATCCTCATACTGTATATACTCCAAGGGAAGCAACACCTCCTTCTCTTCCGCAGTAGCCACTACATACGCTTGAGACGAAGCTGTAACTGCTATCTGATGTAACGGAAACAAATGGTCTATGCATTCCTCCTCTGAGAATGTGATGGTTTTTGTCTTTCATTCTATGATGGGATTATGGAAGCACAGCCATGGCATTCCTAATATAACCTCGTACTGAGGTGCCTCTATTATGTTTAGGGCCAGACTCTCAGTATGCCTCTCCATAGCCATTTTGTATGTCAAAACTACCGTTCCTGTTCTTTCCACTATCAACCCTGATTTCAAAGGTTGTCCATCAACAGTAAACACTTCCCCCGCCTTTCCCAATCTCACCCTGTGTATGCCCAACCGGGATACCAAGCTGCTGTCGATAAAGTTGCCAGTGGCACCTGAATCCTACATCACTTGCACCTGATGCGTCTCGTGTTTGTGTGTTAGATCCATGAGGATATTCATGTGTGTCTCACTGTCCACTAGCGCCAAAGCCTTCAGGGAAGGAAGCTGCAATCCTTGCTCTGACCTCCCCCTCTCCAATGGTTCACTGCTCTGTGATGGACTACCGGAAGATGACACGGCTACTTTCTTACCACTGGACCCATAATCAGAAGTTCTGGGTTTGATAGGACACTCCCTTACAAAATGCCCTCTCTTCCCACAATACATACATAACCCTTGCATGCGTCTGGAGTTTCTTTCTTCTTTGGACAGGGCTGGTCTAAAAGCACCTATTTCCATAGGCTCTGCTCCCGTTTCCGGAGGGGGTATTGGTTTGCGATAAAACCTGTCATACCTGTAAGACCCCCTGTCCCATCTCCGTCTGTCCCCTCCTCTATCGACCATCCTGCTGTCTAATCTCAGGGTCAAGTTAATCATCGCAGCACAAGTGGTAGGTTGGGGGTCTATCTGGGCTATGACATCCTTAAGCTCGTCTCGTAGGCCCTGGTAAAACAATGACATCCGTTTCTCCTCTGGCCACTCAGTCTCTGCTATCAGCCTGTTAAATGTGGTTAAATAAGTGATCAGGTCCTTTTTCCCTTGTCTTAACTCAAGCAATTCCCTATCCGCGCTGAATGTGGTAGCTCTACGATCGAAGACACGCTCAAATTCCGCCTTAAAAGCTGCCCAATCAGATAAAATGTGATCATTATTCCTTACCAAAGGAACCGCCCAATTAGCCGCATCCCCAACTAAATATGATATGGCGAAGGCAACTCGTGAGTGGTTATTCGGGAAAGAAGCGGGTTTGCAGGAGAAGTGTAGCATGATCTGTGTTAAGAACACCTGCACCTTGGAAGGGTCTCCGGAGTACCTCTCCGGACTAGCCAGAGGGATGGGAGGAGGGACAGTCACCTGAATCTGAGAGGCCCCGGCACCCGCATCAAATGGATTCCTGGACAACCTCTCTACCTTTTCTTTTAAGGCAGTTACTTCTGCTTTGGAAGAAGCCAACTCTTGCTGTACTAACAGAAGAGCCTGCTTAACATCATCCATGGTGGCCATTATTCCACTACAACCGAACCGGGCGAAGCAAATGACTTGGGCGCGTAATTCTGTCAGGTTTAGCTTCGCAGGATTCAGCTGCAGTAGAATAAAGGACCATGTCCTGACATCACCAAGTACCCTGACATGGGGTCCCCCCCCCAGGGTCTTCGAGTTATCAAGCGAGGGACACCAGGTAGGGGAGGGGTCAGCAGGGACAAAGGCTCTAAAAAGACATAAGCACAACAATGAGATAATTGTACACAAACTACTCATCAATCCTCGCTAGATCACAGATGCCTATAATACCTGTGTGTCCTCAGCATATGTTTATAACAAAACACCATATGACACCCTGTAACACCATCTGATGAGGAAAGCAGAATAAAGTATCAGTGTATTGTCATTCATCAATGAACTCTCAACACAAATGCTTTTAACCAGAACCCTACCCTGCTTGTAAATCCCATGAGCCTTGCAGGACCTCAGAACCAACAGGGACAGTAGAAGCGAAGGCAGCAAGACAAGGTTGAAAGTCACCCTGACTGACGGCTACTCAATAGTACCATACGGCAGCCTTCCCTGGAATAAGCGTTGGTTACCCCCCTACCTAGGATGATAGTATCTGTAAATATCAAAGAAACCAAAAACACTGTTGTTCTCATAGCTGAAGTGAAGCAGTGTGATTCCAAAGGAAATTCCAATAGTAATGGTAACCTGCGGTTGCGACCACCACAAGGCTCTGCACATAATGCACCAATTGACAGGATCCTAATATACAGACGGTGTTACGCTGCAGCCGCACGCAGTAACCCGCTGTAATGTCCTCAGAACACCTTCCCAATCACCAAATAGCAGACGGCGTTACGCTGCCTCCTAGCACGCAGTAACCAGCTGTAATGTCTATAACTGAAGCCAATGTGAAATTCTCACATACGGCGTTACGCGGCGGAATGCTCGCAGTAACCCGCTGTGACTCAAAGAACGGATCCGCAAGCGGTGAGAGCCAGCTAACAGTACAATGCAACAGGGGAGAGGCGGAGCAAACCGCAGGCACCACTCCGTTTACTCACGGAACTCCACCGATGCTCAGGACTCTGCCTCGTCAGCTCAAAGCACTCCCCGGTACAGAACAATCCTCGCCAAACCCGACGAGGACACAAACAGGAAGAATTACGCGCAACCACTCGCGCACCATGTCAGGTTATATCACTTCCTGTTAGCATCTTGGCACCATGGGAAATGTAGTTTCGTGCCGCCAAATGCCGTACAGGGGCTGAATCCTGACACAAGGACTGTAATTTTTTCAGAGTTGTAGGAGCGCTCAGTTATGCGCATTTCTCCAAGAAGTGAGGAGCCATTCCTCGACCTTCAATGTTGAGCTCGTAGCCCAGGAACAACACTGCGTATTCTGCAATGTGGGATTTAGCAAAATAAAATTTGTAACCAAAGTCCGCT
Source organism: Lissotriton vulgaris (assembly GCF_964263255.1). Taxonomy (NCBI): domain Eukaryota; kingdom Metazoa; phylum Chordata; class Amphibia; order Caudata; family Salamandridae; genus Lissotriton; species Lissotriton vulgaris. The sequence goes on from NC_141694.1 coordinate 92,910,783, forward strand.
GTGAGAAGTTGGCCTGGTATATGACGTTCAGTATTCTAGTGAGCACATTGCACCAGCCCAAACATCCCTTATGGTGATGGTTGTAAAGTCAACTTTATAGACCAGCTATCCTAGTGGTAGCATGGACAAAGCTGTCTTAGGCTAAACTCAAAAGGGCATGTGAAGCCAGCTATTTTACCATATGTAACCCCTTTAGTACCAAATGAAAGGACACCACACAGGATATATATAAAATATATATTTTATTTATTACTAGACAAACCCTCTGAAGTCTTTGAGGTCAGAGGCACAAGCACAATACAAGATATTCAATTAAAATACAATAAGTTGCACAAAATACAGTAGGGCCCTAGGGGCACACTAAACCATATACTAAAATAGTGGTATAAGAACCACCAAACGGAAAGTGAATAGGCCTAGGGAATCGCTGGGGCTACGCTGAGCTACCAAGAGTTAGGAAGCAGGAGACCCACAGGAGGCGTGTGCAGTGTCTAATCACACATGCAGGTTACCATAGAGAATGAATGGGAACGTAAAAGTTACAAACTAGTTTTTTTAGGGCACTTCTGACTGGACTCGGTGAAAGTTACTTGAAACCTAGACAGTTGGATAGTTGATACCCACAGGAGCACCAAAGTACTTGCGTTACCTCACCCACAGGAAGCGGGTGCATAGGTGTCAAAGTGTGTCGGGTTTCGTCGTCGAATCCTATGGAGCCTGGAAGAAAGATGCCGCTGGACCAGGAGTCGGGCACGGACTGTCCCACCAAGGCTCTCGCTGTCGGCGGTGTCGGCTTCAGGATTGGAGTCAACAAGCCTTGGCAAAGGCAGCCCACGCAGGATATGAAGTAGGCTTCGTACTCAGACCAGCAAGGTCTGAGGGGCTGCTTCTTTTGAGGGAAGCAAGGGCCAGTCTGGAGCAACCAGACCAGCGGTATAAATTCAAAGGATCGTCGCCAAGATGGCCACTAGCCAACGGGCAAGTGACCGGGCAGACGCGTCGAGCAGGAAAATGCAGAAGGGCCCCACGCAGAACTCGTGGAGTGTGCAGGGCTGATCTTCGGTGCAGATGATGCTCGGGGCTGGGGCTTCTCAATCCCCAATGCACAGCTTCGAGGGTGCCTCGGGTGCTGCACAATTAGCAAGTCGCAGAATTTTCAAGATGGCCGGTCCCACGTCTCTCGTCGCCTCCACGGGTCTCAGCTCTGCTGGGACTGTGGATCGGGTTGTTGGATGTCTGGAAGTCCGATTCTTGTCAGGCTCTGTGCTCGGGCTCCGGCGGGAGGCGTCGACAAAGCAAGCCGTTGATCGCTGGATGGTGCCTGCTTGTGCAGGGTGGTCACTCCTTGACCACAAGGGAGATTCTTCAGTCGTCTTCTTGCAAAGTAGATCGTCAAAGGTCCAGAGTTTCGTTTCAGAGTGTCAGTCAGGATTAATCTAAAGTCTTGGGACTCAGCTCCTACCTATATACCAAATCTAGGGGCTGGATTACCTGCTAGGTCCCTCCTATGGGTGGGACCAGGGAAGGGGGTGGCTACACCCCTTTCCCTTTGTCCAGTTTCGCACCAGAGCTGGGGCTGGAGTGCCCCAGCACCGGTTTGAACTGGACCATGCATGGGACACCTTGTGTGCCCCAGGCAGTGTCTCATTTCTTTCAGCCCTCCCTGCCCCAAATACACAAAAGCCTGTCTGGGGTGGTGCTAGCACCTCCCAAGGCAGGAAACCTATTGTCCAAGCCTCCCTCGCTGGAAGGACTCCCAGCAGCAGGAGTTCAGACTTGTGTCTGTGGCAGCAGCATCCATTTTGTGATGCTGAGGCTCTGGTTAACTTTAACAGAGAATAGTAGGAACAACAGGTCTTCTCCCTCTAGAAGGGTGGAATGCTACCCCCGTCGCCAGAACTGGTGAGGGGGTAGTATTCCAAAACGTATGACACCTTACTCGACCTGTTTTGATTAAGCCAAACCAGAGTTAGCATTTAACCGCAAGGTTCATAATGCACTTAAGAGTATATGGTATGGCAATATCCTAGAACAGCAATAAGGACATGGTTCCAAAAGCTGCAGACAGACTCAGCTCATGCTAGAGTACCATCTCACATAAAACCAAGCACTCTGCTTCCAGGATTGTTAAAGCCTGCCATAGGAGTGACTTATAGGTGTAGATGTGTCTAGATATAAGGTTAGATATAGGTATACTATATCTAAAGCAAAGGGTGATTACACCACCTTGCCCCAGCTGAGTGATCAGCCAGTTGTGTCAATTTGGGTGGCCACCCAGGGGTGGCATAATACATGCTGCAGCCCCTGGTAGGCCTTGGATGTACCTATGCCCTGGGTACCTATAGTACACTGTACAGGGGCTCTTAAGGTGACCCAGTATCCAATTGGAGATGTACCTAGGGTACATGGAGTCCATTTTAAAGAGAGAGCAGATAGCCTGGGGCCCTGATTAGCAGGATCCCAGGCCAACTAAGTCGAAAACCAGCTAAACACTAGGCAAAAAATCTGGGGTAACCATAGTCTGGTATCCACCTTCCTACATCGCAAAGTTACAAATTATGAGGTCAACGCGACACAGATGCGCCCAAAGCTCGTCGTCTGTGAGATATATGTCATCCACATACGAACACGCATCTGTGTCTATCCTCTCTAAGAGAGAGACAATATGGGCAGCACACACGCCTGGACTATATTTATAGCCCATAGGCAAACGTTTATACTGGTGTTCTTTGCCGCCACAGGTAAAACTGGTCCACTGGGAACTCAGTCCGTCCAAATTGTGGGCAAAAAAACTTTGGAAATGTCAAGTGTGGTTTTAAACCGTTTACACACAAGACCATCCACAAGAACAGAGCCCTGGGTATTCTGTACTGCACATGTACGGCAATGCGAGTTCAAATGCCGGTAATCCAATACCAAACATTACGAGCCTTCAGGCTTGGTCACAGTAAAAAGAGGGCTATTCATCGGTGACACACAAGTTTCAAATAAACCTTGATATTCCAATTGTTCAAGGATTTCCGCGACGGAAGCTTTAGCTTCACGTCGGATGGGATATTGAGGTTGAGGCTGTGGCATAGACCGCAAAGGAATCTCGTGGAGTGGGGAAAATGTATCCCACCCCCAATGTGTACGGTACAAAGCCGGCGCAAGAGCCTTAGCCCACTATTCTGCAAAATTCAGCGCATGCTCTTTCGAGACTGTGTGCGTGAAACTAGGGAGGATCACCTCCTCCCCTCTCGGAGCTGCGAGCACAAAAGGTGGATCCAGTCAGCCTCAGCTAACAAATTGTCATAGGTAGTCGTAAGATTTCCCCAAAATACCCCTTTGATGGTACGCTGTATGTCACCTTCAATTAAAAGGACTATGTTATAAAGTCTATCAAGGGGAGCTACTCAGTATCAGCTGTCTCCACAACAACATATTGGTCAGTCACTGTCACCTTCAGTAGCGGACGCAGGGCCTCTCGCACTATGGTAATCTCCGCCGCGCTGTCCAGCAAGGTCAGAGCCCATGTCTGATTCCGTAGCTGTGTTCTCACTATCTGTGGCCTTTGACTCAACTGGGAGTACATGTTCAGTGCCCTAGGGAAATTCAGGATTCCGGAGGGAAACATTTCTTGGTTACGTCTGCTGTATAAGGCCCCTACGGCGCGAGTCCACACTGGTAGTCACATATCGGAGGAGTACAAAATACATAAAGGGACGAGACAGGGTTGCCCCCTGTCACCCCTTATTTTTATACTAGCTGTGGAACCCTTGGCCCTGAAGCTGCGAAAGGAGTTCCCTCACTTGGGCATATCGGTAGGGAAAACCCTACACTTGTTCTCTGCATATGCAGATGACATAATTCTATACCTACGTGACCTCACCATGACTCTGACCCTAATATATGATACGTTCCGTCAATTTGAACATGTATCCGGATTGGCCATTAATATAACAAAGTCACATGCGTTCTTTTTTGCAGAGCGCACAGAAACTACCAGTATAGATTTTGGGGCCGCTCGACTGGCAGTAGCCCCGGATACCTTTAAGTACTTAGGTATACAGATTTACAGGACTCAAGCAGACATGCTTGACGGTAATCTTCATAAAGGAATCCGAGCACTGCGCTCAAGTATTGTATTCTAGATGGCACTGCCCCGATCAATTATGGGAAGGGTGGCCGTAGCGAAAATGGTGGTGCTGCCACGACTTTTGTATTTTTTTTACCAACCTACCATTAATAGTACCACACACTACATTTAAGTTATTGAACACATTGCTCATTGACCTTATCTGGGGAAATGGCAGACGCCGCGTAAGTCTGAAGAAACTCTGAGTGGGCACGCAGATGGGTGGACTGGGTGTCCCAGACTTACGAGCATCTTACTATGCATGCCAGTTACAGTGGCTGTCCTACTGGACAGCGGGACGCAACCTACAGGAAATAGGGTTCACGGAGGTGGATATCGACAGCGGTGCACTACACACACTGTTGTTACCTGGAAGCTGGCCCCGGAGGGATACCCCCCATTGCTGGCCACGGCGCTTAAATGCTGGAAGGCCGCGCTGACCTATATGCAGGCTCCCCAGGCGTATGCAGGTAATGTCCCATTGCTGGGGGTTCCACTAACGGGAGGAAGACTCACGAAGCGCAAATTGTGTTACCGTGGACAGAGGCAGGGGTAAGCACAATGTCTGATTTATTTGCAGACGGGTTGCTACTTGATCATAACACCTTTGTAAATGAAACTGGGGTACCGGCACAATTCTATCTAACTCACGCTGCTCTGGTGCAATACATAAAGAAACACTGGGCTCCGCACAGACAGGAACCCTCCACTAACGACCTGGTAAAAATGGTACATTACATGGGTAGAGGCAGACATCTTATTAAATGGCTTCATACGGGACTTAGATCGCATACCTTAGTCACCCTAGACACACTGAGAATTGTATGGGCGGGCGACATCCATAGGGACCTCAGCTATAAGGAATGGTTAAAAGTGCTGGAGCACCCAAGGAAGACATCGAGAAACACGAAATTCAAGTTTATACAAACTATGATCTTACACAGGGCTTACCTTACTCTGCACAAGCTGGATAAAATGTTCCCTCACACACAGCACTATTGTCCGATATGTTTGTTAGAAAGTGCAAACCTACTTCACATGTTATGGGCCCGCCCGAAACTGAGGGGGTACTGGGACACCATCAGACACATAATAGGAGGAGCGGCAAACCGTGAGATACAAAACACGGTGGAGGAGTGCATTCTGGGGTTACACAAGCAAATGTCCAAGTATAAAGTGTGGATCTAGCACTAATATTAGCTATAAGAAACATCACAATGAGATGGAAGTCACGGAAACCCCCGGATGTCCTAAATTGGCACACTGAGTTGGGGCACGGCAGACGAGTTACGTAGGGAAGAACTCAGGGGGTTACGAAATGTACCCATAGCATTGGAGTGGGACACGATGCTAGAAGCTGTAAAGGCAATGGAGGATGAGTAAGACTTGACACATGCTGAATACCCATACGCCCAGAGGAACACCTGTAACTATGCCCGGGCTGTCTTTCGCAGGGAACTTAAAACATACTTGTTCCCAAGGTGTTAGTTGCATTAGGTTTGGGAGCTGTATTGGGGGGTTGCTGAGGCTACTGAATAGCGCGGGGACACACTGGTTAGTGTAACCAGGCGCTGTATAAACTCAGACTTATTATTATAAAGGATGTACATGGAAAGGTATGAGAGTTTGAGTGTCAGTCCTAGACCGCTCACTATGTATGCATAAGTCAATGGGTGTACGAGAGAGACCGGGGTTGGAAAGGGTTGGGGAGTTAGGGACGATTAGAGGAGTTAATAAGTTGGGGGATAGCCACCAGACATGTGCACGGATTTGCTGTTAAATAGTATTGTCCATTTGATGTACGTATGTATTATGTGCATTTATGCTGTGGTTGTTGCCTATTATTGGTATAAATCTGACATGAGAAGTTTGTGTTGATATATGATATGCACCATGTTGCTGTAATGTCTTAAAATGAAAAGTCAATAAAATATGCTTAAAAAAAAAAAATCTCCTGCACCAACTCTCTGTATACGAATATTCATCAAGTGTATATGCATGCTCTGTGCAGTGCATTATTAAACGTGCCAAAAAAACAGAGATGGCCACAGCTGCATATGTATTATGTCTAGACCGTGCGCTGATCAAACCGAACAACAAGCGCTGTGTTGAAATAACCTTGAAGGCCTCGGCACTCACTGTTCAGACATAGCTTACCAAGCAAGGCTGATATTATAAGCAAACATATTATTCTCGTGTGAAGCTGTGGAAAGGTGGATATCTGACTATGGTTGCCCCCAACTTTTTGCCTGGTGTTTTGCTGGTTTTTCGACTTAGTTGACCTGGGGCCCTGCTATTCAGGACCCCAGGCCCACTGCTCTCTCTGTAAAATGGATTCCATGTACTATAGGTACATATCTAATTGGATACTGAGTCACCTTATCAGCCCCTGTACAGTGTACCTTAGGTACCCAGGGCATAGGTGCACCCAGGGCCTACCAGGGGCTGCAGCATGTATTATGCCACCCCTGGCTGGCCATCCAAATCTGACACAACTGGCTGATCAATAAGCTGGGGCAAGGTGGTGTAAACACCCTTTGCTTTAGATATAGTATCTCTATATCTAACCCTAAAAGGGACACATATACTCCTATAAGTCACTCCTATGGCAGGCCTTAACAATCCTGGAGGCCAAGAGTGCTTGGAATTATGTGAGATGGTGCTCTGGCATGAGCTGAGCCTGTCTACAGCTTTCGGAACCAAGTCCTTTAGCTGTTTCCATGATAACGCTATACCATATACTCTTAAGTGCATTATAATCCTCGCGGTTATTGCTAACTTTGGCATAGCATTATCAAAACATATCGAGTAAGGTGTCATACGAATTCGAATACTACCTATTCTGGCGACGGGGGTAGCACTCCACCCTTCTAGAGGGACACGACATGTACCTAACTGTGAACCCCGGTTAAAGTTAACCCGAGCCTCAGCATCACAAAATGGATGCTGCCACCACAGACACAAGTCTGACCTCCTGCTGCTGGGAATCCTTCCAGCGAGGGTGGCTTGGACAAAGGGTTTCCTGCCTTGGGAGGTGCTAGCACCACCCCAGACAGGTTTTTGTGTATTGGGTAGGACAGGGCTGAAAGGAATGAGACGTGCCTGGGGCACACAAGGTGTCCCTGTGCATACACCGGTCTAAACCAGTCCCTGGGGCTCTCCAGCCCCAGCTCTGGCGCAAGACCGGACAAAGGATAGGGGGTGTAACCACCCCCCTTCCTGGTCCCACCCATAGGAGGGACCTAGTGATAGTACAGCCCCCTTTAGCAGGATAAAGGTAGGAGCTGGTCCCATTCCGAGTTAGATTATCCTGAATAACTTTACAAGAAGAAACTCTGGACTTCGACTTTCTGCCAAGAAGACTGAAGAAATCTCCCTTGTGGGCAAGGAGTGTCCACCCTGCACAAGCAGGCACCATCAGCGTCCAGCGGCTTCCCTTTGTCGTCTTCCCTCGAGGATCCAGACTTCAGAGCCCGACGAGACCCGGATTCCCAGACCTCTCCGACCTCTACCTATATCTGCAGCACAGCTGAGATCCGTGGGTGCGACGAGACACGTGGGACTGGCCATCTTGAAAGAAGCAGCACTTCGCTCCAGCACGACTTCTGAGGTAACCTCGTCCAAGTGCTTTGGAGACTGAGAAGCCCCGTCCCCGAGCAGCTCCTGCACCGAAGACCAGCCCTCCAGCATCCACGAGATCTGCGTGGGGCCCTTCTGCCTGTTTGCTGCTCGACGCATTGTCTGGTCACTTGCCGGCTGGCTAGTGACCTCCTAGACGACGAACCTTGAAATCTTCACTGCTGGTCTGGTTGCTCCCTTCCAAAAGAGGAGCACCCCGGACCCTCCTGGTCCACTACAGACGCTGTTTCCACTCACCGCGTGGGTTGCCTTTGCCAAGGCCTGTTGACTCCAAATCCGGATCCGAAACCGCCGACAGCGAGAGCCTGCGTGGGACAGCTCGTGCCTCCATCCTGGTCATCGAAGACACCACCTGGTCCACGTGGCTGCAGAGACAAGCGTCCACTCTCACCTGATCGCGACAACGACATCTGGTTCCACTCCTGGTTCCACTCCAGTCACTGGCTAGTGACTTTGAACATTGTCCCCTCTGCTTTCAGGTTCCCCTCTTCACTGATCCACCCTTGGATCACACCGGACATCTTCCTCCCGATTGCCTGCAGCATCTTTTCTTCCAGGCTCCATAGAGTTCAACGCCGGAACCAGACACGACTTCGCACCTATGCACCCGCCGCCTGTGGGTGAGGTAACAAGAGTATTTCGGTGCTCAAGGGTAGATTGACTCTCCTAGTGTCCAGTTCCACAGTCGTTTTAGTCCTACATAGTCAGGCTTGTCCGTACTCACCTTTTACTTGAACTGTACTGTCCATAGACACTGTTACGCATCTCGCGTGTGAGTTCACACTCTGCACACGCGTTCCGTGGGCCTCCTATTACTTACCTAGAGTTAGGGTAGTGTGGTCCCAGCGATCCTACAGCCTCTGGACAGCTCCATTCCTTCCATCGACTTTCACATTCCACTTACTTAGTATATAGTTTGTCGTGCCCCTAGGGCACCATTGTAATTTGTGCAACTTAAACGTATTTTTCCTAAGAGATTGTCATGTGCTTAGCCCTGTGACCTCATAAAGAGTTCAGAGGTGTATGTTAGTTAATAAATATATTGTTTATTTTCATAACAACCTGTTTGGTGTCCTTTCACTTGGTATTCAAGGGTTTATATGCGGTAAAACAGCTAGCTTCACATGCCAAAAATAGTTTAGCCTAAGACTGCTTTGTCCATGCTACCATTAGGATAGCTGGTCTATAAGGTTGACTTTACAACCAATCACCATAAGGGTTGTTTGGACTCATACAAGGTGATCACTAGAACTAGTGAGCATCATATATCAGGCCAACTTCTCACAGAAGCAAAATATTCGACTTGACTAAAAGTTTAATAACAAAATTTGTCGTGTGCAGAGGCTACAGAAAAGGAAAATGGCGTTTAAACTTCTAATAAGCTCATGCTAACATAACACAGTGTGAAGGCAAAGCCTATCTACATGACAGTACCAACATTAGATGGTGTGGGTCACTAGACATCAATGTACATTAATACAACAGTGTGACTTCAATAGCTGTTTTCAACACAGTAGTTTATCTTATGGTTACTTATAGTATAATATTTTCCACAATCAATACATCTGGTGTATTTGTACATGTTGCGGAGCAGGTTATGTTTAATAGTCAATTCGGTGCAGATAGACTGGTTGAGCTGTTCATGTGGAAATAACTGTGTTTATGGGGTGTTAAACTTGGAGTAGGGTTGGAATGCTCACGCAAGTTGGAATATGTAGAATGCTGTATTTACGCCTCCGAGGGTGCCCCTTAGCAACGCCATTGCCATAAGGTTATGATGTGCTAGCGCACCAAAGTAGCATCGTTTAGCTTGCGGCGCATGATCAGTTGCGGAAACGTGATCTATGAGTGAGGGTCGCATGTGCGTGTTGGCTGTTTTGGTCAGGTGCCTGAAGAGACTGGGTTGGCAGGTCTGTGGATTGCTGCAGTGTTGCCAGGATTGCGTCCTAGCTTTCAGCTATAGATACTTTCCTGAGACCCACTAGTTCTTCCCGCTTCATCGCTATGTCTTCTGCTCTGGCCCATGCAATGGTGGAACGTTTCCAGGCCTGTATTTGTGGGGGTCTGACACTTTCCACAGTTTTGTAATTAGCTGTTTGGCTGTAGGTCTAGGAACCGGGAGGTGACCTTAGTATTGCGTGTCCTACGGAAGAAATGTAGCAGATATGTCTGCTACTCAAAGGGTAGCTCTCTTGCCATACAGGTATGGAGTGCATCTGTCACTTTTTCCAGTAGGCGCTGAGGTTGGGACAGCCCCAGAGCATGTGCACCAGGTCTGCATCAAAAGTCGCACAGCGGGGGCAGGCAGAGTCGGCTCGATGGAAGTATCTGTTAATGTTAGCTGGTGTTAAGTATGCATGCTGCGTAATGAAGTATTGTATTTGCCTGAGTCGCATGTTTCGTGGGATACGGGTGGGGCTGGCCAATATCTGTGTCCAGGTTTTATCTGAGAATTGGCGTCCCAAGTCATGCTCCCACTTGCGTCTGAGGGGATCTAGGTTGATAGCAGCGTGATGACGCAGTGAAGCGGCGAACCAACGTATTGTGTGTCTGCCCTGTCCCATGACATGGAGGTATTGGATAGTGAGGTGCATCTGTGGTTCAGTGCCTAGATCTCCCCATTTCTCTGTAAGGGTGGCCACCAGTGAGCAATGTAGGAGGAATTGTCCTGCTGGAAGTTCCTTGTTTGCTGCTAGTGCCGCATAGGGTATCAGTGAGCCCTCGTAATAGAGATCACCTAAGGTCCGTATCCCAGCTTAATGCCAATGGTGCAAGTTGGCAGCTGTGCACAACGCCAGACCTCTGGGGGTGCCTTCCAAAGGGAGGGCGGGGGCATAAGGTGTGACATGCCGTGTTTCGGAGGGCGTGTGTGGGTACCAGGGTGGAAGAGCGTAAGGATCTGTAGTCATGTGTATGGTGGACAGGTTGATGCAGTGTCACTGCGCTACCGGTCTGCAAACCATCTGGCGAACCATTGGAGTTGAGCCGCGAGGTAGTAGTGCGCAAAGCAAGGAGCCGCTAGACCCACCTCATCTGTGGGCAAATATAGTTTTTTTGATCGCTACCTTGTGACGGTTGGGCCCCAGATAAAGTCCCTGGTTATCTGTTCTAGCTGGGTAAAGAAGAAGGCTGGTACATAGTTAGGCAGGTTGACAAAGTAGCACAGGAGCCTTGGTAAGGCCACCATTTTCACCCATGCCACTCTGCCCGTGACTGCCAGGGGGAGTGTGTTCCAGAATCGCATCTGAGAGCGAATGGCTGTTAGTGCCCTGCCTAGATTACCGACAAAGAGGTCCTGCAGTTGCCGATAGACTCGTAGTCCTAAATTACGAAATGTGTCTGCGCTCCATTGCACTTGCACACCATTGAGCACCAATCCTGGATCTGGGACCCCTGCTCCAAAGGCATACAGTTTGGACTTAGCTGCATTAACCCTTAGACCAGATATGGTTGCAAACTCCCCCAGAACACGGGCTAGGTCTTCCGAATCTGACTGATGTCTCTGCAATATATCAACAGGTCATCGGCGTATAACGACACCGTGTGCAACTCGTCGCCTAGTGGGATGCCATCCTGCAGTTGGGTTCTCAATGACTCTGCAAGTGGCTCCATCGCCAGTGCGAAGAGGAGAGGGGACAACGGGCAGCCCTGCCTTGTGCCCCATCGCACTGGGATGGCCTCAGAAATGTAGGGGCCCACCCTCACTCTCATCGTCCGGTTTGTGTAAAGTAATTGGGTCAGCTGCAAAAATGTGGGGCCTAACTGGTACCGCTCAAGGGTCGCAAACATGTAGTCCCATTCAACGGAGTCGAAAGCCTTTTCAAGGTCAAGTATGAGGCAGCCCGCCAGCGGCAATTCGCATTTGGAGTAGGTCGCCACTCGAAAGAAGCGGCGCAAATGAAGTGAGGTACTACGGGATGGTACAAAGCCGTTTTGATCTGCATGCACCAGAGAGGGGACTGCTTGCGCAAGTCTGTCCGCTAGAATTTTTGCCAGTATTTTGTAATCGGAGTTGAGGATGGCTAGGGGTATGTACGAGCCCATGTCGGTGTGATCTTGTAGTGAGGGGGGAAGCTGTCCCGCATCCACTGAGGCTGTAAAAAGAGTATGCAGGCGCGGCACTAATGTTACTTGATACGCTTTGTAATATTCGGCCGGGAAGACATCAGGCCCCGGAGTTTTGCCCGTTGCCATTGACGAAATTGCCTCCCTGATTTCCTCCAAGGATATCCTAGCGTCTAGGAGCTTTGTGTGTTTTGTTGACGTCTCGGGCAGCTACATCCGGTCGAGAAAGGATGCAAGGGCATATGGGTCTTGTAGCTTGTGGGACTGATATAATTGCTTATAGTGATGTGTCAGAGCTGTGTGAATTTCACGTTGGGTATGCACTAGTAGCCCAGTGTCAGCCCGTAGGACGCTTATAGGCGCGTGGGTATGTTCCTGCCTGATGAGCCAGGCTAAGAGTCGCCCTGCACGGTCAACGGTGGCATGCGTGTGGGCTGTGTGTGCTGCGTAGTTATGGCAGCGGAGGCGCTCCAGCAGTTCATAGTGTTGTGTGCGTAGTGTCTCTAGGTGACGGTGGTCTCTACCCCTGTCTTCGCCATGTGCCTCGTATCGTAGTAGATGTGTTTCTATTTTAGTTAGGTCATGCTGCAAAGTCTTGCGTAGGTTCCAGGTCGTGCCCAGACAGTGTCCACGCATTGTGACCATGAAGGCCTCCCACTCCACTAACATGTCCCTGGTGGTACCCTCATTAGGTTCAAAGTAGTCAAGGATGGCCGTCCCCAGCAATGAACGGAAGGACCGGTCCTCAAGTGCCGCTGTTTGTAATCTCCAGACGGGGGTGGGAGGGCGCCCAGGTTCCCAGTTAAGCTGTAAGAGCTGGGGGTTGTGGTCTGAGTGTGTACGGCCTAGGTATTCTTTATGGTATATCAGCGGGAGCAGTGCTGGGGACCCCACAATCCTATCTAATTGCACGTGCAACTTGTATACCGCCGAGTAATACGAGTAGACCCGAGTAGCAGGATTAGTGGCACGCCATATGTCTATTAGTGCCCAAGAAGTCATCCAGTCTGCGAGGGCCCGCGCGTTGGACGCTGCGGTGGTCCTCGTGAGAGACGGAAACGATCTATCTAGTTTGACATCTAACACTGAGTTAAAGTCTCCTCCGATGAGCCAGGGAACCCCGTTCCAATTGCAAGTTTCCCTGTGAGGCTGTCTAAAAAGGCACACTGGTTAACATTGGGGCTATAAACGGAACCCAGGAGAGTCGCCTGACCGTTGAGTCTCCCGCTAACAAATACGTATCTGCCCTCCGGATCAACCAGCGTCTGTTCACTTACAAATGGGACTCCAGCCCTTACCCAGATAAGAACACCCCGCGCATGGGCCGAGTAGATTGTGCCATATATATGACCCCTCCATCTACCTCGCAGTCTCCCGAGCTCTATATGTGAGTCTCTTGGAGGAATGCAATGTCAGTAGCTCTGCGCCACAAATAGGCGTAAATGGAATATCTGCGTGTTGTTGTGTGTATACCGAGCACATTCCATGTGATTATGTTGATCTGTACCATGGTGTAGCTGTTTGGCTGACAAGACTGAGCAGGAATGGGTGGGGCATATTGGTGTGTGTGGCGTGCCGGCTTATTCCAACCCAGCAACATTAAAAACAGGGGAGAAAATGGAAAACAAGCTAAATTGCGCTTAACTGTGGGGGCGAGCACCGACGTGATGCTCGTCCAAACTGTGTGGCTCAACCAGGGGCTAAAGATAGAGAGGAAAAACTCAATGGTCGAGTGACATCTAGTCTGGGTACTGGTGGCACGCATATGGTTTGCGTCAAGTTTCCCCATGGTGTCCGGGTGTAACCCAGTATTCCCCGAGCCAATTTGTGATGTTGAGCAGCGTGAGCAGTGTGCGCAGTGTGTTGCCCGAGCTGAAGTGGCAGCTGCTCGCTGCTATGCTCATGGTACGTGCGACAGGCTCTACTGCCTGTAGGGGGTCCCAACAATGCCGCCATGTGGATAGCCTCTTGCCACTCAGCCCGTCTCTGTGCCAAGTTGGGGGAGGTGGAGGTCTGCCATGGCTTCTGTCCGGGGTCTGTTCCGCTCGCCGCGTCGACGTCTCCTCCTGCCCGACATCCTTAGTTCGTCTGCCCCGGCGGCCATGGCCCAGACAGTAGACCCATTTCCTCCAACCAGTCCCAGGTGTTAGAGGGAGAGTCAAAGAAGCGTGCTGTTCCGTTCCCGACCACCCGCAGTTTGGCTGGAAAAAGGAGTGAGTAGTTGAGACCCAGTTCACGTAGCTGTTCCTTCACCGCAGTGTACGCAGTTCTGCGGCGTGGCACTTGTGTAGTGAAGTCTGGGAAGAACATAGTGCAGCTATTGTCTACTGTTATGTCTGCCAGTTTGCTGGTTTCCCGGAGGATTGAGTCTCTGTCCCTGTAGTTGAGGACTTTGAATAGGAAGGGGCATGGGCGGGCGCCCGGCGGTGGTTTCTGTGCAGGGACTCGGGGAGCTCTTTCGATTACAAAGTGGGCAGATAGTGCACCATCCGGGAGTAGTTTCTTAATCCAGTTTTTGGCGTATTCTTCTGAGTTTCGCCCCTCTTTGCCCTCCGGCAGACCCACCACACGGATGTTATTGCGGCGGGAGCGCCCTTCCGCATCCTCCACCTTGTCTTCTAGGTCATGTACACGGTCAATAAGGTCTTGCAAGGCGGCCGCATGACTTTGAGTAATTGGTTTCAGTTCCGCAATTGACTGCTCCTGCAAGCACACTCTGTCTCCGAGCTTCTGGTGGTCGGCACCCAGCAAGGTAAAGTCTGATGTGACTTTATCAATTTTAGACTCTAGCGAGGTGCGGGTCTGGTCCAGTGAGGATCCTATCTTTTCTACTGCAGCCAGCACCGAGTCTAGTTTGGTGGCTAAAGTGGCGTGTGGTGTTTAAGCTGCTGTTCCTCCTTGTGCCATTGACTGATCTGCACTGTTACTACGCACATTGGGGTGCTGGTTGGTGGCGCGTATCCGACCCATCACCAGCTGTTGCAACGTTGCCATTCGGTATGTGGCTGTGCGAGCAGGTCTAGACATCCGGTTTTCTTACGTATGTGCCCTTCTGGTGATGCCCGGTATCTTCTGCTGTGGGCTTTGGCGTTCTCTATTGGTCAGGCGTGTCCTTGGAGATCCCCGGTGAATTTGGCGTGCCCAGTTCTAAAACTATCTCACGATGCAGGCACTGCCTAAGATGAACTGACGGTCGTTCCCAGCATTGTAACATGTGGAGAGGGGACAGGTCTGTCCTGCCAACAAGAGGTGCCCGGTATCTGGTATCTGGCACAGTTAGACTCACCCCAGTTGGATCAGTCTAGGGGGAGGGGATAGTCCCGGGCGAGGTGCATGTCTCAGAACTGATACAGCTGCCACCTCATACAGTTCTGTGGAGGGGCTCCTACTGTGTTGCCACAAGGTGACCAGCTGCCGCTGAGGGCTGGACTCCTAGCTGAGCTCCACTCTCTTTAATATCTATGTTTGCCCCTTGCAATCATTGTTGAATCAATTTGGTTTTCCTTTCTGTCGTATACTGATGATACCCATATTGTCATCGCATTATCTTCAGACCTAGTTAACAATTCTTCACAGCTCAAAGCTTGTCTGATGCCTGTCGCTCCAAGATTTTAGAAAACATTGTTATTCAACAATTGTCCTCATTTCTAGAGTCTAAAAATCTTTTGCATGACTCCCTGTCGGGATTTCGATGCAGTTATAGTACTGAATCTGCCCTACTTGAATTAGCTGACTTTATTAAGGGCTATTTGGATCAGGGCACTTCAGCATTGGTGGTTCTATTGGACTTCTCAGCAGCATTTGATACAGCCTTAAGGAAGGCTCCTACGATTTCTGAGTGCAGAAAGAAATTAAAAACCTATTTTTCATTATGTTTCTCACCATTTGTCTACCTCCAGGTTACGAACTTACTTGGTGCTGGGATGCTTCTTTAAAGCAGCTGTATGCTTTACAAGTGGGTCATTGTTATTAGTTTTATGGTTACTTCCTCAAACTTAATGGCAGCCTAATATTTGGAAACCAGTTGGATCTTTGTGGTCGGATGTACTTGGACCTCTGCCATTGTCCTACCAGATTGTTAAAAATCTGGAAATATGACTAGATGACAAATTAAAGTTTGACCAGCAGATTAAAAAGGTGGCTGCTTGTTGTTTAGGTGTCCTTAGATGTCTCACGAAATTCCTTTGGTCTATCCCAAAATACCATAATTCAAGCTCCTATAATCTTGTGCTTTGCTTATGGTCATGTGATTTATCTCAGTCTTACTAAGGTGTTAAAAGACTGCAGATTATTCAGAACTCAGCCTCTAGACTCCTTGGCCGTATTCCTAAAGGCTCTTCAGTATCTTCACAACTTTGGGACCTCCGCTGGTTACCCATTGTGAAGCGCATTTTATTTACTGCCCTCTTATTTTGATAAATACATGTCCCCACTATTTGAGGCTCCTTCTCACGTCCCCCCACCCCCTCCCCGTTGCCCTTCCAGAGCTCTGCGCTACTCTAATGAAAAACATGACTAGGTACCACAGATTAATCTTACAAAACAGAGCTCTCGCTTTTTCAGGTATGTAGCTCCGACTCGGTGCAATATTCTTCCTATGCATATATGTCTCAGTCCAACAGAATAGTTGTTGAGAAAACAT
Source organism: Lissotriton vulgaris (assembly GCF_964263255.1). NCBI lineage: Eukaryota > Metazoa > Chordata > Amphibia > Caudata > Salamandridae > Lissotriton > Lissotriton vulgaris. The sequence goes on from NC_141694.1 coordinate 92,927,246, forward strand.
CTCAGGACCTGGTTATTCTAATTGCTTTCCCAGATTTAGTCTGCAGTAGGCTCTTTCCACCAGCGCTGGGAAAGCCCTTCTTGTGTAGCCATGTGCTTTACATTTTTCAAAAATAGAAATAGAAAGGCAACATTGACTGCAACAGTGACTTAATTTAAGTATTGTTCCTCCAACCTGGTCCCTATGAACATGAAGCGATAGGGACTGGATCAAATGATAAAAGAGGAGAGGTTTACTGTAACTTTGAGCTTAGCAAGGTAAGATGTAGAAGACTATAGTTGTTGGCATCACCCCATCACAAGCCCCAAATCCATGTCACACAATAAGGGTCCTAAATTTCAGTTTTTATGTCCTGATCCACAGAACAGATGGGTATTTATTTCCTCAGTAGACATTGTTTTCCCACGTTTGGCTTTTTAAATAAACTTAGTTTTTATGTCTTTTTGGGTTTGATGTGCAATGGTGGTTGTGCCACTCACGGCGAACATCGTGCTCTTACTTTAACAGAGTTGTAGTCAGCCTCTTCCAGCCATTGTCTCTTTTGCTCCAGAACCTTTAGCCACTAAAATGAGTTATTGCCAGTCATGCCTTGTTTAATCTTCTTGGGACATTTTAGACTCAAGCAAGAGCAGCTGGCCCTTGATAAGAAAACCTTGGAGGTACAGAAAGTTAGGAAGCATTTGGGACAAGAGTGCCATGGTGGCAGCACTAGGGTCGGGGAGCATTCTTTTGATGCTAGGAACCTGAGCAGGAGAGTCCCTTCTTACCAGGAGGGGGATGTGATCCATAAATGGATCACTGCTTAGAGAGGGCCTGTAAATTACAGAAGGTCCCTCAAGGCCAGTGGGCAGCTATCCTGTGGCTCTCGCAAAGTCAGAGACAAACTTCTCACTGCCAAGGAGGAAGATGCTGACAACTATACAGTCTTGAAGAGTGCCCTCATAGATGGGTTTGGTTTGACCACTGAACAGTACAAGATTAAATTCATGGATACACTGAAGGCACACACCCAAGACTGGGTTGACTTTTTATTTAGTGCAATTAAGGCTCTCTAAGGCTGGCTTCATGGAAGTAATGTGCATGATTATGAGGGATTGTACAATTTATTGATGACTGAGCGCATTCTTAACTGTCGAAATCGGCAGCTGCACCAGTACCTGGTAGACTTTGTTCTGACCTCTCCCCTCAAATTGGGAAAGAAGGCAGACCAAAGGGTCTGTTCCAGGTTGAAGCAGAAAAACAATGGTACTGGAGGTCAACAGAAGAAGCAAGATTCTTCTAAGACCCAAGTCAAGGGTAAAGACAAGATGCCCAAAAATCTTCCTCTGGGGGTGGGTCCGAAAACGCCTCTTCCTCTGGCAAGAAACCTTGGTGTTACCTGTGGAAGTAAAAAGGTCACAGAGCAAGGTTGAATGTTGAAGTTTGAAGGTTTTATTGAATTAGCGCAGTTAATTAAAACCATAGCTATAAAATATCAACATTAGCACAGTTATCATGTTTAGAAAGCAAAAGCTGAAAAAGACAATCGAAATTTAAAATCCTGTACATGTTAAAAACAATCTTGTAGGTGCCAGTGTAATCACAAAACAGAGCAGGACCTAAAGTAAAAAAGATTGATGCGGGAGTACTAAATAAGGGGGCGGAAAAAGTCTATGATGAGTTTTTGGGGGGGGGGGAGCTGGAAGCACAGGGACCATGGAGGGTAAAAACAGGTTGTCCAAAAGTCTCGCAAATTTTCCAATCCTTGCAAGCACTTGGGTGTCTGAGGAAGTAAAGCACAGGGCCGATGCTTCCCAACACGACCTGATGCCCCGTTTTAAATATAAAGGTTTTAAGAGAAGTCTTCTGGGGGCGTCCAGGACAGGACTGCAGCACAGGAGATGCAGCCATGATTCATTCTGATAGTTGCACAGTCTGCATGCCCCCTCCTCACTTGTTGGAACCCATTGGTTAAAGGCGATTGAACGCAGACCTAGGAGACGCATGAACATTATGTTTTTCCGAGCCACTTCATATAAATTTTCCAGTATGTAGGATTGAGGTGCCCCAAGGAGGTTTAAGTTGTTCAGGGGGAGCAAGACTGTTGATATTTTTAAAGCCTTGGAGTCCATCCGATGGGAGATTTGTTTGACCTGCTTATTGATAGCCTTTTTCCAGACTGTGTATGGAATAGTGTCTGAGGTTAGTAATGAATTATCGATCTCTAGCTATTTTATAGCCTTTGTAACTTGTCGATTCCATGGATTTCCAGGACTAGCAAAAGTTTCTTTTAGCCGGGCTTTTAAAGTGTTATCTGTGGCTTTTAATGTCCTTATAAAGTATTTCAGGGTGTCAGCCTCGCAATAAATAGATTGTCTTTGAAGGCCCAGCTTCAATCGTAGTCTTGCCCTATGAATGAAGTTTGGAAGATGAAAGATTTTTTTGTAAATGGAAACTTGGGCAAGGTCAACACTAGCCGAGCATGCGCCAGGGAAGGCCTGATGCCCATAGTTTAAGGCGGGGAGTGGCTTTAATCACCTTCAGAATGGGTTCTGCAGTAGGACTACTCAGGGACTGATTAAGTCGGTTCAAGGAGTATGTTATAGCGCCTGCTCTCTTTTTCAAGGTGGCTAGGTGGGCTGCTGGTCTAGAGGACTCGCTAAACCAGACCCCCAGGTAATTATATTTTGTCGTTGTCTTGATCTTTGCAGGCCCAATGTACCACCTTAAACTTTTCTTGCAGCCGCCGAATATCAAAACCTTAGTCTTTTCCTGATTAATTATTAAGGTATTGGCAGTGTTATATTTGTGGAGCCTACTTAATGCTCTTTGAAGGCCAGATTTTGCCTGGTCCATTATTACAATATCGTCGGCATATTGTAGAATGTACAAGTTCCCTTTTGCGGAGCCCAATTTTGGCGGGAGAAGATTACTTTTCTCCAAGGATGTTCCCAAATCGGCTGTGTAAAGATTGAACAAAAGGGGGACAAGAACACAGAGCAAGGGATTCCAAGTGCTCTAAAGCGAACACCAAAGCCAACCCAAAATCAGCTACTGCTACTGCCCCTGAGGCATTTAGTGCTCCTAGCTCCAGCACAAGTAGTAGTAGTGCCTCCAAGGGATTAGTATGGTTTACTGTGGGTTCTGAAGTGGGTTCTGGTCTAGTCAGGACTTCCACTCAGGCTGTCCTTGTCTGTGAGTGTGGCATGGATCTTGACACTTTACTGTTAAGTCCCACTAACATGGGCACATACCGACAACAGCCACTGATTAATGGTCAGAAAGGTGTGGAATACAGGCACATTTAGCGGATATCACCATTGTGACAGAGAAACTTGCGTCTCCTGACCAAATCACACTTGATCAACTTTACCAAATGACCAATGCAAGCAATGTCAGTACTGATCATTCATTTGCAGTTGTAAATCTCAGCTGGGGAGCAGTAACTGGCCCTAAAAGAGTTATGGTTTTCCCAGACCTACCTGTGGACTGTCTGCTGGGCAGTGAATTAGAAACCTCAGCCTGGCCTGAAGTGGAGTTCAGGACACATTCAAAGATGATGGGAATCTCTGCTGGTGCATTTGCTGTTACAAGGGCTCAGGCCAAACAGTTGGGCACTGAGGGAGCTCTAGATCCAGAAAAAATGGACCAGCTAGTTCTTAAGAGAAGGAACAAGAAGGTTAAGGAATTATTCTCCTCCCAGACTCCCAGTGGGGATCAGTCTCCTAAGGGAGATTTTCCTAGCCCCTGTGTGAGAGAAGTTGGCCTGTCATATGATGTCTACTATTCCAGTGGGCACCTTGCACCAGTCCAAGCGACCCTTATTGATGGAAGGTTTAAAGTCAACCTTATAAAAAACTATCCTAGTGGTAGCTGTGGAGAGCAGCCTTCAGGCTAAGACTTAGAGGCGAGTTAAGCAAGTTGTTTTACCAGTCTATAATCTCTTGAATGACCAAATGAAAGTACACCACACAAGGTATATATATATATAAAAGATATGTATTTATTCTAAACACAACCCCTCTGGTCTCTTTATGAGGCTAGAGGTATAAGCACAATACCAGGAACTTAATTAGCATACAATAAGTTGCACAGTATACGTTTTGCCCTAGGGGCCTCACAAACCATATACTAAAATAGTGGTATAAGAACCACGTGAGAGATAGAAGTCAGGCCTAGGGCCTGCAGAACCGCGGGGGCAACCAGAAACCACCCAAGGTAGGGACGCAGGAGGCCCACGGGGGACGCATGCAGTGTCTAAACACAGCCACGGATCACCATTGACTTTCAATGGAAAACGAACAAGTCACATTTTTAAAGATTAGGACACTTGGGGGTAAACTACGATGGAGCCCCTTTAGACTTAGACACTTCGAGAGTCAAGACCCACGGGAGCACCGGAGTACTTGAGTTACCTCACCCAGGGAAGCCGGGTGCATAGGTGTCTTTTGTGTCGGGTTTCGTCGTTGATTCCTATGGAGAGCTGCAAAGAAGTGCTGTAGGCGACCAGAGGAAAAGTGTCCGGGTGGATCCAAGGGTGGGTCGGAGCTGTGAAGAACCTGAAAGCAGAGGGGACAGAGTCTGGGTCACTTGCCAGTGACCAGGATGGCGACAGCAAGATGCCAGCCGATGTCGGGTGCTTTAAGCGGAAAGAGGTGAAGCTTGACTCTTCAGCCACGAGGTCCAGAAGGCGTTGACGACGACCAGGAGCTGGATTCGAGCTGTCCCACGAAGGATGTCGAGTGCTGCAGCGTCTGTATCCGGTTTCGACCCAACAGCAACCCATTTGAAGATGATAAGATTGGCTTTGATGCAGACCAGCAAGGTCTGATGGAGTCCACCTTTGGAGGGAGTCAGAGTACGTCTGGAGCAACCAGGAAAACTCAGTAAACAAATGATTGTCCTTCGTGGGGACCCACTAGCCAACGGACTAGAGATCGCAAAGGAGCCTTGAGTGGAAATGCGCAAAGCGGGCCCAACTCTCGTGGAATGAAGGCCTCTGAGCTTCGGTGAAAAAGGTGCTTGGGCAGGGGCTTCAAATGCCCCAATGCACAACTTTGCGAAGTATGTGCAGTTGCAAAAATGCAGGATGTCCAGGAGTTCCGGTCCCACGTCTCTCATGTCAGCTGCAGGTCTCAGCTTTCTGGGAACTCGTGTCCGCTTCAGAGATGTCTGGAAGTCTGTGTCCTGTGTCGCAGATTCTTGGGGATCTGGCGGGAGCCTTGAAAATGTATGAACAGGGAGGTCACTCCTTGACCTCAAGAGAGATTTCTTAAGTCTACCAGTCGATATGGAATGTCGAAGGTCCAAGATTTATGTATCAGAGTTTCGTCCAGGGTAATCTAAAGGCCTAGTGACTGGGTTCCTATACTTATACCAAGTTAAGGGGATGGACTAACTCGATGTCCCCACCTATGGGAGGGCCCGGGGAGGGGGTGGTAACACCATTTCCCCTTTGTCCAGTTTCGCGCCAGAGCTGGGGCTGAGTGCCCCAGCAACCGGTTTGAACTGAGAAATGCGTGGAGCACCTTCTGTGCCCCAGGCAGTGTCTGAAAAGCATTCACATGAACCCACCCTGCCCTAATACACTAAAGCCTATCTGGGGAGGTACTAGCACCTCCTTGGACAGGAAACCTGTTGTCCAGGCCTCCCCTGCCAGGGTTGCATCCAGCAGCAGGAGGTCAGACTCGTGTCTGTGGCAGCAGCATCCATTTTGTGATGCTGACGCTCTTTTAAACTTTAACCGGGTATACCAGTGTACATGTTTTCTCCCTATAGAAGGGTGGAATGCTACCCCCGCTGCCAGAACTGGCGGGGGGGGGGGAGTAGTATTCCAAAGTATGGGACACCTTACACTACATGTTTTGATAAAGCCAAACCAAAGTTCGTATTAACCACAAGGATTATAATGCTCTTAAGAGTATATGGTATGGCTATATCATAGAACAGCTATAAGGAGATATTTCCAAAACCCGCAGAGGGGCTCACCTCAGGCTAGGGCACCCTCTCACATAAAACCAAGCACTATGCCTTCAGAATTGTCAAGGCCTGCCATAGGAGTGACTTATAGGTTACTATGTGTCTATATGTGAAAGTAGATATAGGTATACTATATCAAAGTAAGGGGTTCTTACACCACCTTACCCAGGCTGCAAGTGCAGACCTGTGGTGCCATTTTGGAAGGCTGTCCAGGGGTGGCATAGTACATGCTTCAGTCCCTGGTAGGCCTCTGGGGTACCCATGCCCTTAGTACCTAAGGTACTATATATAGGGACTCACAAGGGTAACCCAGGAACCAATCTGGTATGTACCTAAAGTACATGGTATTAATTTAGAGAGAGAACAGCTAGGCTGTGGGTCTGATTAGCAGGGCCACAGCCAGACTAAAGTCGAAAAACCAGTGAAGCACAGCAAAACGTGGGGGTAACCATAGGATGCAGATCCTACTCTCCTACACTGTGAAGGAACTGTTCTGTAGGAGCTTGGGCCTGGCACAGCTTGGTCCTTGGGGGTAGAGGGCCCTTCCAGGGCAGACTTGAGTCTGGGGCAGAAATCCTTCCCCTCTCTTGAACAGCTTAGACAGTAAGCTGCTGTGGAGGAGTCAGAGAATGTCAGTGGGTCCAATAGTATCTATTGGGAAGATGGGCTTCTGTTTTCTGAGAGTAGAGATCCCAAACCTGGTGCCACAAGGAGGTTGGGTATTCCTCAGAAAGACAGGGGGTTTCTTCTGTCCCTAGCACATGCCATTCCTCTTGCAGGACATCTTGGTCCTACATTTGTGAAGACACCAAGCCAGTGGTAAGTCAGGTGGCACTACAAAGGCCCCCTTTATTCCACTTCTAGTGGTTAGGGTTTCCTTTGAGCGGATAGGGATACACATTGTTGGTCCTTAAAACCTTCCTACAGCGTCTGGACACAGTTACTTCCTAGTGGCTGTGGACCGAGCCACTTGGTATCCAGAATATATTTCACTTAGGACCACTACAACTCCTATGGAGAGGTGTGGTGCAGCGGCCAGGGCATCCGACTTCGGAGCACAGGGTTCACGGTTCGATCCCCGGTATGGTGTAAACTACAAGTTTCACAACATGTGTCTTTAATGGAACATTAAAGGCATCCCTATGGGCACACCCTATTTCCTCAGTGCGAAATGAGGATTCCAAACTTCAGTTCCTTTTAAGATTATTTTATTCTTCTTTCATATGTATTTTTTTTCATATTGTTGACGTTTTTATCATTCAGCGTTTCAATCAGTATTTATACCAGCAACAGAGTTACTTTCGACTCCAATGCATTTCGGGCGTGACTCACAACACCCTTCATCAGGGAATAAACACTACAAACAGAAAATGGAAACAGGAAAGGTAATGAGCAAATGTGCTGTGTGTGTCTATTTGTAACAAGTGCTATACAATAAACTAAAGTAGTGTGTTATAAACAATGAAACCAGCAAAACTTAAACAATCGTGTCCTGTGAGTTTATAACCGAGACCACCATCTATACCTTATAAACCCGTGGCTACATGCCGAGGTACAACCACGCCTGTGTCACTTACGTGTCGCCTTTTGACAAGCTCAAACTTCGTGTTCGAAATACTGTTAAAGGAAAAAACGTACGAGCTGTTAAACTCAATAGTCGGTACTATTTACTTCCAACTAGCCTTAATACACATATACCATGCAATACTCCGTTCCATACTGACCTTCTGCTCGGTCTATTTTTAATCCAGTGTCTACGTCTCTCCACCATGCTTCCCGCCAAACTTCAAACGCCCTGTGTTCCGATAGTCCTCCATTTAACACACAACAACTTCCACTTACCGGATGTCATCCCGGTCATGTGATTTATCGAGCTGGAAAAAATACTCTGTGTCACAACTGCACTGTTGTTATTGCCCCAAATAAAGTCTACGATATAAATGAATAAACCTCTCTCCATCATACCAAAAAAGATTGTAAATGCAGATAAACCGACAAAAAAAGAGTGCGGTGCGGTTCGAACCCTGATATCCAAAAGTGTAAAAGTGTAGAGTGTACCACGATGGCTCCAGTGTGCTATCTCATTGTAAGAAGGAACGTAACCAAAAATATGACCTAGGTATGGTGAAATGGTGTGGCATAATTGAACATTGTGCAATCATTTGCTTAATACAATAATACATAAAAACAAAACATGAAATGCAAAAAGCAAGGTCCCCTTCCAGATCAACGAAATAGCTAAAGGTTATTTATAGATAACAAGACAGTTCAATACGTTCATTAAGACCATTTGGACTTTGTGTTGAAAGTTTATGTATCCAGAAATTCTCTCGTTCTAGTATATATTTGGTATTGTCTCTTCCTTCAGTTTTTTCAACTATCTCCAGTATCATGAATTTCAGTTGAGAGATATTGTGCTGCGCCTCCATGAAATGTGTGGCTATTGATGATTTGGTATTTTTCATGCGGATGTTTGACTTATGTTCTGTAAGTCTCGTTTTTATACGTCTTTCAGTTTTCCCAATATACAGTTTTCCACACGGGCATTTCAAAGCATATATTACATTACTTGTGTCACATGTCGCATTGACCCTAACTTTGATCTCGTGTCCTTTCATGGGATGGTTTACTTTATTGCCTTTAATAATGCTGTTGCAATTACCGCAATTTAGACACGGTTTTGTGCCCTTGTATGTCTTTGTTTCTGATGGTTGATATTTGAGTATTTCTCCCAAATTTTGAGCTCTAGTATAAGCGAATAGAGGTATATGTTCAAAAGATTTCTGAAAATCCAGTTCTAACTTAAGTATAGTCCTGTGTTTTGTGATGATTTTCCTAAAATTTTGGCTCTGCGTAGAGTATTTTGATACAGCTACAATCCGAGTCTCTTCACGTTTGGGGTTTGGTTTTAGTAGTTCCCTTCTATCTGTTGCTTCAACTCTTTTTTTTGCATCCTCTATGATCTGTTTTGGGTAACCTCTATTAGAAAATCTTGTTGACATTTCCTCTAGTGTTGGTTCCACTTTTGTAGTGTCAGATGTAATACTTTTGGCTCTCGACATCTGTGAATAGGGTAGATGTTTCTTCAAGCTAGGCTGGTGAAAACTTGCAAAATACAACATGTTCCTATCTGTTTCTTTTCTGTAAATGTTGGTTTCAAATCCTTTTTCTGTGATTGATATTCTGACATCCAAAAAAGTTACAGAAAAACAAAGAAAAACAAGAAAAAGAATCTGTAGACCAACTATGTGGATTGAGAACTACAAGCACCTTTCAAGCTACCGTTAGCCATAAGACATTGGACACATTTGAGAAGATGGTGAAACAAGATCTATCTCGATTAAAGTTTGGAACTCGAATCAGAAAAAACATCATGTGAGAAGTTGGCCTGATATATAGTGCTCACTATTCTAGTGATCACTGTGTATCATTCCAAACGACCCTTATTGATGATTGGTTGTAAGTAAACCTTATAGACCAGCTATCCTAGTAGCGTGGACAAAAGCAGTCTTTAGGCTAAACCTTAGAGGGCGTGTTAAGCCAGCTGTGTTACCATCACATATACCCCTTGAACACCACGTGAAAGGACACCACACAAGTTGTTATAAAAATAAAGGATATTTATTAATAACAAGTCTACCCTGAACTCTTTATGAGTCAGGGAGCTAAGCACAATACAAAACTCTTACGAAAATGCTACAAGTTGCACAATTAACACAAATGCCCGAGGGGCACGAAAAACCATATACTCTAAAAGTGGAATGCGAAATGCTAGCAGGTGAGTAACACGATCCAGAGGCTTCAGGACCGCTAGGACTACCTTACTGGACCCTAGGTTAGGAGCAGGAGGCCTAGGGAGATCGGGTGCAGAGTGTGTACTCTTACGCGGGCTGCGGGACAAAGTCTATGGATGCTAGCAATTCTAAAGTTACTTTTTCCGGACGAATCCGACTAGGTAGACTAACAACGAAAAAGGATCTGGACACTTGGATAGTGAACCTGCGTTGGAGCACCGAAATGCTCGGGTTACCTAGCCCAGGGGCTGCGGCTGCATAGGGTTCAAAAGACGTCGGGAATCCTCGTTGTAGTCTATGGAGCCTGAAAGAAGATGTTGCTGGCAGGCGACCAAGATGTTCGGTGTGATCCAAGGCTGGATCGGTGATGGAGACGACCTGAAAGCAGAGGGGACTCAGTTCTCAATCACTAGCCAGTGATTGTGTGGGCACCAGGATGGCACCAGATGAGGTCACCGCAACCAGGTGAGTGGGCGACGCTGGACTCTGCAGCCACACGGGTCAGGAGGCGTTGCCGGCGACAAGGCTGGAGGTGCGAGCTGTCCCACGAGGGTGTCTGCTGTCGGCGATGCTGGATCCAAGATTGGAGCAACCAACCTTGGCAAAGGCAAGCCCATGCGGTGGAGTCAAAATGGCGTCTGGAGTGGACCAGGAGGGTCCGGGGTGCTCCTCTTTTGGGAGGGAGCAAGGGCCAGTCTGGAGCAACCAGACCAGCGGTGAAAACGTCGTGGTACATCGTCAGGAGGGTCACTGGCCAACGGGCAAGTGACCGGACAACGTGGCAAGCAGCAAAAGAGCGGAAGGGCCCCACGCAGATCTCGTGGATGCTGGGGGGCTGGACTTCGGTGCTGGAGCTGCTCGGGGTTGGGGCTTCTCAAACCCCAGTGCACTCACTCGAGGATCCCTCGGCGGTCGTGCTGGTTAAGCGTTGTGCAGGTTTTGAAGATGGCCGGTCCCTCAGGTCTCGTCACACCCACGAATCTCAGCTGGGCTGATGATGCAGGTAGAGGTCAGAGATGCCAGGGAATCCGGGTCTCGTCGAGCTGGTCAGTCTTGATCCAGAGGATGGACGTGCAGCAAACCGCAAATGCTTAGGTGGTGCCTGCGGGTGCAGGGTGGCTACTCCTTAGCCACAAGGGAGAGTCTTCAGAGAATGTCAAGAGTTCCTTTCGTGGAAAGTAGTTCAAGATTCAAGATTATCTAATTTGGGAAGGGGGCCCGCTCCTACCTTTATCCTAAGAAAAGGGGCTGGCACGCGACTAGGTCCTGCCCATAGGTGGGACCAGGAGGGGGGTGGTTACACCCCTCTCCTTTGTCCGGTCTCTCCCCAGCTCAGGGGCTGGGGTGCCCCTGGAACTGGTTTGAGCCGGCATATGCACAGTGAGCACCGGGGTGCCACTTGCAGTCACCTTCCTCTCAGCCCTGCCTACCTGGGATACACAAAACCCTGTCTGGGATGGTGCTAGCACCGCCCCTGACAGGAAACCCTTTGTCCGAGCCCTCCTCGCTGGAAGGACTCCCAGCAGCAGGAGGTCAGACTTGTGTCCGTGGTGGCAGCATCCATTTTGTGATGCTGAGGCTCGAGTTAACTTTAACCGGGGTTCACAGTTACCTACATGTCGTGTCCCTCTAGAAGGGTGGAATGCTAACCCAGTCGCCAGAATTGGCGAGGGGTTAGTATTCCAATTCGTATGACACCTTACTCGACATGTTTTGATAAGGCGATACCAAAGTTAGCAAATAACCGCGAGGATTATATGGTACGCGTTATCATGGAACATCTATTAGGACTTGGTTCCGCAAGCTGCAAACGGGCTCAGCTCCTGCCAGAGCACCATCTCACATAATTCCAAGCACTCTGCATTCAGGATTGATAAGGCCTGCCATAGGAGTGACTGATAGGAATATATGTGTCCATTTTAGGGTTAGATATAGGAATACTATATCTAAAGCAAAGGGTGATTACACCACCTTGCCCCAGCTGTCGTGCAGCCAGTTGTGTCAGACTTGGGTGGCCAGCCAGGGGTGGCATAATACATGCTGCAGCCCCTGGTAGGCCCTGGGTACACCTATGCCCTGGATACCTAAGGTATGCTATACAGGGACTGATAAGGTGGCCCAGTACCAATTGGTAAATGCACCTAGGTACATGTGTGTCAATTTAGAGAGAGAACAGCTAGGCTGTGGGTCTGATTAGCAGGCTCACAGCCAGGGAAAGTCGTAAACCAGTGAAGCAAAAAGCAAAAATCGGGGGTGACCATAGGATTGCAGACCCCACTCTCCTACACATCACTCAAAAGGATTTGGATTGTTTTAGAAAACTAGATTCCAATTCAGAGATAAGGTTCACTAAAACAGACAAGGGTGGCGGTTTAGTAATTATGAATAACTCTATGTACGAAGAGAAAGTTTTTGAACATATTGCAGATGAAAACACCCATATGGAACTGAGTGGAAACCCCACTATGGAATACTCGAAGGCTTTAGGAACCATCATAGAAAGAGCCTATGAAATGGGAACCATCAACATAAAGACAAAAAATGTCCTCACCAAACTTAACCCAAAGAGCCTGGAGTTTTATATGATACCAAAAATTCACAAGATCCTAATGGACCCGCCACTACGACCAATTGTCTCCACACGAGGAAGTCTCCATGAACCCATTGGTCAACTCTTAGACAAGTATTTACAACCTACAGTGAGAGTAATGAGAACATACGTAAAAGACACCACGGATTTCTTATTAAAACTAGAAACTATGACTATAGATCCGGAAGAAACTCTAATCATGTGTTCAGCTGATGTACGTTCCTTGTACACCTCGATACCACACTCTTTAGGAATGGAAGCTACAGAGAAAGCTCTTTTAAATACAGATCTGAATCATGATCTACAGACATTCCTAATGGAGCTGATGACATTTACCTTGTATCAGAGTTATTTTCGATACAAAGACTCATGGTATCAACAACTAACAGGAACTGCCATGGGCAATTCGGCGGCGCCGGTATACGCCGACAACTTTATGCAGGACTCTGAAGAAATTAACATTTTTTCTAAAACAGTATGGAAGGACAACATCAAACTCATCGTACGATACATAGATGATTTATTCATCATTTGGAAGTCTTCTAAAGATCTCTTACAGTCTGCCTTGTGTGAATTCAATGAAATAGACAGTCGGATACAACTAACTTGGGATATTTCAGACACAACTGTAACTTTTTTGGATGTCAGAATATCAATCACAGAAAAAGGATTTGAAACCAACATTTACAGAAAAGAAACCGATAGGAACAACATGTTGCATTTTGCAAGTTTTCACCAGCCTAGCTTGAAGAAACATCTACCCTATTCACAGATGTCGAGAGCCAAAAGAATTACATCTGACACTACAAAAGTGGAACCAACACTAGAGGAAATGTCAACAAGATTTTCTAATAGAGGTTACCCAAAACAGATCATAGAGGATGCAAAAAAAAGAGTTGAAGCAACAGATAGAAGGGAACTACTAAAACCAACCCCCAAACGTGAAGAGACTCGGATTGTAGCTGTATCAAAATACTCTACGCAGAGCCAAAATTTTAGGAAAATCATCACAAAACACTGGACTATACTTAAGTTAGAACCGGATTTTCAGAAATCTTTTGAACATATACCTCTATTCGCTTATACTAGAGCTCAAAATTTGGGAGAAATACTCAAATATCAACCATCAGACACAAAGACATACAAGGGAACAAAACCGTGTCTAAATTGCGGTAATTGCAACAGCATTATTAAAGGCAATAAAATAAACCATCCCATGAAAGGACACAAGATCAAAGTTAGGGTCAATGCGACATGTGACACGAGTAATGTAATATATGCTTTGAAATGCCCGTGTGGAAAACTGTATATTGGGAAAACTGAAAGACGTATAAAAACGAGACTTACAGAACATAAGTCAAAGATCCGCATGAAAAAATACCAAATCATCAATAGCCACACATTTCATGGAGGCGCAGCACAATATCTCTCAACTGAAATTCATGATACTGGAGATAGTTGAAAAAACTGAAGGAAGAGACAATACCAAATATATGCTACAACGAGAGAATTTCTGGATACATAAACTTTCAACACAAAGTCCAAATGGTCTTAATGAACGTATGGAACTGTCTTGTTATCTTTAGCTATTTCCTTGATCTGGAAGGGGACCTTGCTTTTTGCATTTAATGTTTTGTTTTTATGTATTATTGTATTAAGCAAATGATTGCACACTGTTCAATTATGCCACACCATTTCACCATACCTAGGTCATATTTTTGGTTACGTTCCTTCTTACACTGAGATAGCACACCGGAGCCATCGCAGTACACTCTACACTTTTACACTTTTGGATATCAGGGTTCGAACCGCACCGCACTCTTTTTTTTGTCGGTTTATCTGCATTTACAATCTTTTTTGGTATGATGGAGAGAGGTTTATTCATTTATATTGTAGACTTTATTTGGGGCAATAACAACAGTGCAGTTGTGACACAGGGTATTTTTTCTAGCTCGATAGATCACATGACCGGGATGACATCCGGTAAGTGGAAGTTGTTGTGTATTAAATGGAGGACTACTGGAACACAGGGCGTTTGAAGGTTGCCGGGAAGCATGGTGTAGAGACGTAGACACTGGATTAAAAATAGACCGAGCAGCAGGTCAGTATGGAACGGAGTATTGCATGGTATATGTGTATTAAGGATAGTTGGAAGTAAATAGTACCGACTATTGAGTTTAACAGCTCGTACGTTTTTTCCTGTAACAGTATTTTGAACACGAAGTTTGAGCTTGTCAAAACGCGACACGTAAGTGACACAGGCGTGGTTGTACCTCGGCATGTAGCCACGGGTTTGTAAGGTATAGATGGTGGTCTCGGTTATAAACTCACAGGACACGATTGTTTAAGTTTTGCTGGTTTCATTGTTTATAACACACTACTTTAGTTTATTGTATAGCACTTGTTACAAATAGACACACACAGCACATTTGCTCATTACCTTTCCTGTTTCCATTTTATGTTTGTAGTGTTTATTCCCCGATGAAGGGCGTTGTGTGTCACGCCCGAAATGCATTGGAGTCGAAAGTAACTCTGTCGCTGGTATAAATACTGATTGAAACGCTGAATGATAAAAATGTCAACAATATGAAAAAAAATACATATGAAAGAAGAATAAAATAATCTTAAAAGGAACTGAAGTTTGGAATCCTCATTTTGCACTGAGGAAATAGGGTGTGCCCATAGGGATGCCTTTAATGTTCCATTAAAGACACATGTTGTGAATATAGTTAGGCGTCCAGTAACGAGGTCGCCACCTATGGAGCACCTGTAACATTCACAAGACTTTGGATAATATTCAAGCTGTGCACTAGCCTCAATCTTAGTTCGTAAACTACAAGTTTTCCACACCCTACCATCCACAGTGCAGTGGGCTTGTTGAAAGGTTCAACAAGACCCTAAAGGGTATGATCATGGGATGTCTTACTACCCTGCCTTCTCTTTGCCTACAGAGATGTTCCTCAGAAGGGGGTGAGCTACAGCCCATTTGAACTTCTGTTTGACATCAAGTATGGGGTCCATTATGTCTAGTTAAGGAGGGCTGGGAACAGCCTCCCAAACCTTCTAAACAAGATATTGAGGACTATGTCCTTTGCCTGCGTTCACGTATGCCTGAGTCTATGAAGACCAGCAAAAACTTTGAGGCCGTCCAGGGGCTTCAGAATGCTTGGCATGACCAAAAGGCTGTCTTGGCTGTTAACCAGCCAGGACAGAAAGTGGGGGGTTGAATCTGTGGCCCCAGCAGCTCTGCAAGACAAGTGGCATAGCCCCTACACCATCCTTGTGAAAAAAAGGTGAGGTCATCTACTTGGTGGACCTACTCACTCCCAAAAGTGCTCACAGAGTTCTTCATGTGAACCGCCTAAAGCCTTTTGTTGACAGGGCTGACATGAGCTTCCTCGTGGCAAATGATGAGGGACAGGAGGAAAAGAGCGACCCTTTCCCTGATCTCCTCTGTCAGGACCGTATTGATGGGTCAGTTGATGGAGTAGCCTTTGCAGGCAGCCTCACTGACTGGCAGCAAGCTGATTGTAGGCAAGTCCTCAATCAGTTCCCACACTTGTTCTCTCTGACTCCAAGTCAAACCACCTGGTGTACCCATGAAGTGGACACAGGTGACAGTCTGCCTGTCAAGAGTAAAATCTCCAGACAACCTGACCATGTCAGAAACTCCATCAGGTCTGAGGTCCTAGACATGCTAGAGTTGGGGGTCATGAACCTTCAGATATCTCTTGAGCTAGTCCTGCAGTCCTTGTGACAAACCTCACACCCAAGATGGTAAGAGAGGGATGAGGTTTTGTGTAGACTATAGAAGTATCAATGCAGTCACTTGGATTGATGCCTATCCAATTCTCAGGGCAGATGAGCTGATTGATACTCTGGCCTCAGCCAAGCATCTCCGTACATTTGACCTGACTGCTTGCTACTGGCAAATCGGACTCTCTAAGGATGCCAAGACAAAAACAGCATTTTCAACCTCTAGTGGACATTATCAATTTATTGTGATGCTTTGTGGTTTGAATAATGCACCTGCCACCTTTCAAAGGTTGGTGAACAAAGTTCTCACAGGTCTGGAAGGGTATAGTGCAGCATATCCAAATGAAATTGCTGTCTTTAGTTCCGCCTAGGAGGATCACCTGGTTCACCTCTGGAATGTTCTGTAGGCCCTGCAAAAGGCAGTACTCACTATCAAGGCCACAAAGTGTCAGATAGGGCAGAGCAAGGTTGTGTACTTGGGCCAACTTGTCGGTGGAGGCCAGATTCTGCCATTGGAGAGCAAAATCCAGACCATAATCAACTGTTTGCTCCCACTACCCAGACTCTGGGTCAGAGCTTTCTTGGGCCTGACTGGGTACTACAGGAGGTTTATTAAGGGATATCGGTCCATAGTGACTTATTGATCTCACCTCCAAAAGAATGCCCAAAACGTTTCAGTCGACTGTTAGCTGTCAAAAGGCATTTGTTGACCTGATGCAGGCCATGTGCACTGCTCCCATCCTGCAAAGTTTCGAATACTCCAAAACCTTCATTGTCCAGACAGATGCTTCTGAGATAGGGGTAGGTGCAGTATTAACTCAACTTAATGCAGATGGCCAGGACCAACCAGTAGCTTTAATAAGCAGAAGGTTGACCCCAGGGAGAAGCGTTGGTCAGCTATTGATAGGGAGGCCTTTGTTGTGATCTGGACCTTAAAGAAATTGAGGTTATATCTGTCTGGTATCCACAGTGCTGAAGCGCGGGCTGTGGAGCAGAACAGCGTGGGCACAGTTTATTGAAATTGAACGCAGGTTGTAAGAGGGTGGAGGTGCAGCAGCCACGTAGAGAAAGAAGGAAACTCACTGCAATCAAGCCTTGGCCAGCGGGCCAGAGTAATACTGTTCCAAAGGGCTTCAATAAGGTAATTATGCTCTAATAAGAGATCCTAATTGTGCTGACGATATGGATGAAGAGCGTTAAAGCAGATATGGTGATGAACCAGTACTTTATTGGAACAGGCTGCAACTAACTAATGTGCTTCAGAGACAGGGGCACGCATAGGAACATTGAAGTACTTGCAATTGATTGAAGTGGAGGGGGGAGAGCTTTCTCGCTGACTGCTGCCAAGGCGTGTAACTCTTTCCCTGTTTCCCTCTCGGGGCAACAAGAATATTCTGTTTTTCGCAAGTCCCTGAAGACCTGGTTGTTTTTCCAAGAGTAAAGCTTGAGTATGATTTCCGAAGTTGGATGTGGGCAGTTCGTACACAGTGCCTTGACGCCCTTGCGCTATACAAATTGCTCATTCGTTCACTTTTCCCATGCACTTTTCCCACGATCTCTGAACCCTGCTGGGAGGCGGGAAGACCGCGCAGGAGCTATAACTGTACAGGAGGCCTCCCGCAGCTCGGGTACGCAGAGGAATCACTGAAGCATTTGTAGTTTTCCCAAGATCCCTGAACCCTGCTGCGACGCTGGAAAACAGGGAAGGAGTGCTATAACTGTACCGGAGGCGTCCAGCAGCACGGGGCACGCAGAGGAATCACCGTAGCACTTTCCCTTTTCCCACTATCCCTGAACCCTCCTGAGAGGCGGGAAGACCGCACAGGAGCGCTATAACTGTACCAGAGGTGTCCGGCAGTGTGGGACTCGCGCAGGGGGTGCCACGGTCCGTCTTAGCCTGGAAGAGGCCGGGTCGGACCACCCCTCTTGGTCGTGTAGGACGGAAAGAACAGTTTTCCTGTTTTTCTGCTGGTGAGTACCCAAAGGGAGAGCCCCTTAGCAACTTTTATATCCTCACAGACCTTTTAAGATAATCATGTGACCAGAAGATTGACTGCGAGGCCCGCTGTTCAGAATACACACCACTAATCCCTCCTAGACTCATAAACATTTAAATACTGGTGATAACCGGCCAAGATTGAACTATGGGGAAAATGAAGGCTGAAGCTAAAAAGATGCCCCTTGCAAAGTCTTCATCTAAGATGGGCTCTCTGGCATCTCTCTTAATCTATCTCCCAGGGTGATGGAGGTGAATCTCAAAGCAGATTTCGACCGTGGAGGAGAACTTAAATGCCTAAACTAGGGGAGAAAACCAGAGAGAGGAGACAAACTTAAGAGAGGGGTCCCCAATATTCGAAGGAACTGAACATAAATTGTCTAAAAACTACTGTGTACAAAATGTACCAGACAGTGTATGGGTTAGTGACAGAGATAGTGACACTCCACCCCCGCCAAAGCGATCTAGAAACCCTGGAAAGGATAGTAGGGCAGCACAAGGCGGCCAGGTAGACCTAAAAACAGTGAGCAAAAAGCCACAGAAAAGGGTAACAAAGCAGAAAAAAGTATTTACTTCACCATACGAAGGACATAAGGAGGGGACATCAACTCCTACGAAGCGTTATTGCTCAAAAGATGATTTAAATAAGCTATCTAAGCAGATAGAGGGGTTAGAGTGTATACTAAAGGAAACCCTACCAAAAATGTCAGAGAGGCTAAAATCCTTAGAGGCATCAATAGAAAAACACTTAGCAAATGCTACCCGTAGCAGTGATATTGACACAAATAAGCGTCTGGGTTCCACAAGACCTAGGTCTGACAGAGTTTCTCAGTCAAAAGCACTAGAACCGCTAAATAGGCGAACTAGTCAGGAAAGGGAATTATGAAGAGTTAAATTTGGCAGACCAGGAGAATCGGAGGAACCCTACAGGATCGGGGGGTTGTAAACTTGCCCTGGTCCTGAAGGTCACCATCACAACAGTAATAATAGCAGGAGAGATACATATATGAATTCCCAGAAGAAGGCCCAAGAGTATGCATTATCCCTAAATAATCAATCTAACCACAATGTATTTTACGCAATACAAGGGTCTCCCTTCAAACTATCCTACAATCCTTAGCACTACCACCTGAAGCTACTACTTATACTGTAGTTCTAACAAATGTACCTCAACTCCATGATCATGAAGGGGAATCCTGGATCGCCCTGAGAAATAAATCTATTCACTGGCTTAGCACACGGATAGGATTAACCAAGTGTTTGTTCTCTGAATTCAAAATGGCCAGAAGAATAGCTTGGATTGGCAAAACCTGAAAAGCACTGGAAGGGGACTGTGTGGTGTTAACATTTAGATCCCCCACCTGGTGCAAATAATGTTTTAAAGCGCAGGTAGCCTTGTCATAAGGCCCCAGGAGGTAAATATTGTCCCATTGGGTTACTTTAACAACCACTAAAGATGGAGAGTATTAGAAAAACTTCTAGGTACCACCCAGTCAAAACCTGCCCTATGTATAGTGTCCCAGTAACTAATCATTTTGACAACTTGGAAGATATTGATTGACTGAATAAGGGGCTTGTACAACAAATTGGAAATAAGAAGGTTGGAGTTAGATATCTGCCCACCAAAGCAAGTTGTCACAAGCATCTTCCAAATTATCCTGCTTCTAAAAATAAACCATGGATACCACTCACAGTGGCTCAGTTATCGACTCGGCTTCACTTGGCTGATCAAGTGACATAATAGAGGATGCTTCCATCATTGCAGGTACAAGCCAGAGCCAGATACCATCTACTGCTCCTACTGCTATAACTGTAGATGACCCCCTAAAGAATTGCAATGATAGAAATTACTCCAAGATAACTAATATAGTTTATTAGAATGTTGCAGGAATTTGTTTAAAGATAGCAACCCCGTTATGGTGCGATTTTATATCAAAGTTTTACATTATGTTTTCAAGAAACTTGGGTAGAGGACTCTTCATATTAACGGTTATCGCATTTTCTATACTGCGGGTGTGGATCGGAGTCATGGGAAGGCAAAGGGAGGATTGTCTAATTATATATCCAACATGCTAATTGTAAGAAAAATAGAATTGACATTTTTTGAAATATATTATTAAGTAATAACATTGCATACTGATAAAAAGCACTGTGTTGATTTTATAAATTTGTATAACAAGGCTCAGCCCGATCAGATTGTGAGGACTCAGAAAAAACTAGAAAATTATCTGAAGTCCATCCAAAATGATAATGAAGGGGATGTGTTCATCATTGGGGGGGGAGATTTTAATACTGCTCTGTGTCCAAATAATGGGAGGGAAGTATGTGGCCTCACGACAGAAGAGGTGAATAGTGATACACACTTCCCACATTCACAATACGGGGAATCCTTAAACAAAATATTATCTGAAAGAGACCCGTTGGTGATAGATTCCTTACCTTAGAATATCCCCAGGCGTCAGTCTGGATCCGGAAGGTTTTCGTCAGCAGTACTCCTGCATGTAGGAAGGTGGCGTTGTGCAGTTCTGTGTCTGTCGCTAGCGAAATGCATGCTGAGATGACGTCACGGCCGCTACTTAGATGCCGCCCTCACACGCTCACATCAGTTCTTTCTTTATCTGAAAGAAACACATAGTGATTGAATCCTTACCCTAGAATATCCCCAGGGGTCAGACTGGATCCGGAAAGTTTTCGTCAGCAGTACTCCTGCAAGTCGGTAGGTGGTGTCATGCGGCTCTGCGTCCGTCTTCGGCGTTGTGGTCGCCGAGATGACGTCGCGGGCGCTACTTAGACGCCGCCCACGCGCGCTGACGTCAGTTCTTTCTTTTTCCGCGCCAGCAAGTGCAGAAACAGGAAGAGCAGTTTCCTTAGTCATTTTTGACTAACTGTTTGAGGCTTTTTTGTCTCCATTTTTCATCGAGTCTTTGACTCCTGGTGCAGTTAAAATGCCCTGTTTTAAGTTCTGCGAGGACTGTCACCGAATGATGTCAGTGACGGATCCACAACGCATTTGTCTTTTCTATCTGGGGCGCGACCACGACCCGAAGTTGTGCCCCGACTGCCGAGCGATCGCGCCGAAGTTTTTGCGGAAGCGGTCCCGAAAGCTGATTGAGTTCCGGCAGTCGGCACCTCGCCGTTCAAGGTCCCGCGGGAGGTCGAGGAACTGCACGCGGACTCATCATCGGTCCTCCTGTTCCAAATCTACAAACTCCGGGTCAGGTAAGGTGAAGCACAAGAAGTTGAAAAAGCGTCATAGTTCTCCCACTTCCCCTCATCGGTCGCGCAACGCGGCTCAGGGTGCGGGTGGTGCCTCCACCGCGGCTCCGGCGGAGGCCGTGGAAACACCGTCGGCCTACCCGTTCATTCCCTCGTAGGTGGCTCCGGCCCCTGCGCTGCAGGACCCCCTTGGATCCAGGCCTGGATCCTGGCCGACCCCGGTTGACCTCGTAACACCTTCACCGGCGTTGACCCCACCGGCACCACTTCCGACTTCGCCCGCTCCTCGGGACGACGTCGACCCCAGCTTCAGGCCCGAAGGCGACGCGGTGTCGGCCCGGTGTCGGTCGACACCGTTTACGACGCTGCTCTGGGATTTCTATCCCCATGTTATTTTCGGCCTGTGGAAAGGCCGGAGGAAGAAGAGGAGGAGGACTAGGAGGGGTCTGAGGACTCTCTCGCAGCTGATTGAGTATGAATATGACTGGGCAGAGGATTTGGAGGAAGCCAGTGGTCTGGACACTTCTCCAGACCTTGGCATGCTGTCTCCTCCTACCGTGGCTACGAAGGAGGGCGCTAGTTATGTGGTGGTGTTACGTAGGTCAGCCGAGGCCGTACACCTCGAGCTCCCTACAGTGGCCTTTAGGACTAACCTCCTGACGGAGGTGCTTCAGCCAGCAGCTTCTTTCGCGGAACCGCTGCTCCCTTTCAACAAAGCACTTTCTGAAGTTCTTTCGGGCACCTGGTCCAAGCCCACCACAGGGGCTAGTGTGGATAGGAACGTTGCCCGACGCCATTTTCCTCTCCCAACATCGCACCCGAGAGCTTGGTTGTCCAAGCCTCTGCTTCTCCAACCGCCTTCCCTTCCGCACCTGGATCAGTTTGCGAAGATTTTTTCTTCTGCCAGTTCTGCGCTGCGGTCCGTGAACACTGCATGCCTCTTGGGCAGTTATTCCCACTGTGTGTGGGATACTGCGGCAGCAGTGCTGCCTCAGTGTCTGAAGGAGGCCCGGGCAGCTCTTTACAAAGCTGTTGCAGAGGGGAGAGACCCGGCGAAGTTCATGATTCTTTGTGGCCTAGACACCGAAGACTCAATGGGCAGATCGACTGCAACAACGGTGGCGATCCAACGCCACGCCTTGTTGAGGACAACTGAATTTTTGGGGGATGTCCAAACCACACGTATAGGCATGCCCTTTGATGGCTGTCGCCTCTTTGGCGACAAACCAAACCACGCGTTGGAGAGATTCAAGGACTCATGCGCTACGGCCAAGTCCTTAGGACTCTCTGCAGTCCACCCTCCTCCGCCATCTGCTTTTCGCTCCTTCCGTGGCACCGGAAGGGGCGCCCCTCACCATTCGCACCTGAGCCACAGGCCTCCGCAGCAGCCATCGCAGCCGACCATGGTCGCGGGTTCTGTCGTGGCGGACCACAGGGCCAGCGAGCGGGTCAGTCCACCTCTGCCCCGGCCACCACTGCCTCCAAACTTTCCTAGTCCGAGCTTTTAGGCCCATCTCACGCCAGTGGTTGGCAGGATCCGCCATCACCTTCCCCACTGGCGCACCATGACCTCGGACAGGTGGGTTTTAGAGCTAGTCCGAATGGGCTACTCCCTCCCCTTCGCGACTACCCCTCCAGCCATGCCACCTCTGTACCACCGCATGTCGGGGGATCACTTGGTGCTTCTTCAGCAGGAAGTTGCGGCCCTCTTTGCCAAGGGGGCCATTGAGTGCGTTCCGACGCCAGAAGTAGGTCGTGGTTCCTATTCCCGCTACTTTCTGGTACCAAAGAAGGACAAGGGCCTGCGTCCTATCTTAGACCTCCGGAACGTCAATCGCTTCCTCTGCAAAGAGAAGTTCAAGATGCTCACTTTGGCTCAGGTATTGTCTTTTCTCGACTCACAAGACTGGATGGTAGCGCTGGAATTGCAGGACACTTCCACATCCCAGTCCTGCGGGCCCACCTGCGTTACCTGCGGTTGACGGTAGGCCACAAGCACTTTCAGTTCACTGTCCTCCCTTTTGGCCATACCAGCGCCCCTCGGGTGTTCACGAAAGTGATGGCGGTGGTCGCAGCTCATTTACGCAGGTCAGGGGTTTCAATCTTCCCCTATCTCGACAACTGGTTGTTGAAGGCGGGCTTGCCCGAGACAGTCGTCTCCCACCTCCAGACTATGGCCGACCTCCTGCATTCGCGGGGGTTCTCCCACAATGTGACACTTGACAGAAAATGACCCGCACCAAGATGCATATATGAGTATTGTATTGACAAAGTTCTATATGTCACAGTATTAATCAAAAATTCATTTGGAAACTTCCCACAGGTAAACAATTTCAAAGTCTTGATTGAAGGTTTCAAATTTTCAATACAATACTCATATATGCATCTTGGTGCGGGTCATTTTCTGTTAAGTGTTAAAGTGATTTTTTTAATCACGATTAGGGTGTGTATATGGGTCACATCCCTGACTCTGTTGCACAAGGAATCAAATGTTAAATAGGCTTTACAAACAGTGGAAATCTGTGCTGGTCCAGTGTAGCTCTGACCCTTGCGAGTGTTTTGTGAATGTTCTCCCACAATGTGCCGAAGTCACACCTGATTCCCTCTCAGAAGCTTCTCTTCATCGGAGTGTGTCTGGATACGGCGCAGTTTTGGGTCTAACCTCCCGAACAGCAAGTTCGGGAAATTCAGACTCTTATTCCGATCATTCAGCCCTTGTCCCGGGTTTCGGTCAGGGTGACCCTGAGGCTGCTGGGCCTCATGGCCTCCTGCATCCTGCTGACCGATCATGCCAGCTGGTATGTGCGGAGTTCCAGTGTGCGCAGCATCAGGGGAATCAGTCCAACTATGTCCGGATCTCGGAGGGCACTGCAAGACAGTTGCAGTGGTGGCTCTCCCTTCACCAAACCGGAGTTCACAGTAGTGACAGATGCGTCCCTCCTAGGATGGGACGGCCACATGGGAGAGGCAAAGATCAGAGGCCTAAGGTCTCTGGCTGAGTCCAAGCGGAGACATGTGCTTCCCCTTTTAAAAGCACTTTTAATGGCAGAGCTTACTTTACAACAATAGATTACATACTGATATCAAATAAATATTGTAATAGAGTTAAGTCATTCAACACCTATACCATAATTCTGAGTGAGCACTTTCCACAGAGAATGCATGTCCCCCAAAACTTATCAATAGATAGAGTGAACGGTTATTCCTTCCGTAGGGCAATGGTGGATCACTCAGAAATTACCAGGAATGTTTTAAGCCAGACTGAATCCGCTATTGCAGCTTGCTTGGCAGAGAACGTCATACATGAAGTAGCCCTGACCTCGTCTCTACTGCCTCAGTCAGACCACAATGACCAGTCGTGCCCCGGCTGCTGGGCCTTGACATCGAAAGTGAGGCGGGAGCGGTCCCGTAAGCTACTCAAGATCCGGCAGTCGGCTCTGCGCCCCTTTAGGTCCCGGTCGAGGAGGAAGTCGAGGGACCAGTCACAGAGCCGCGGTCATCGCTCGTCAAGCCATCACCACTCGTCGGGCTCCACGTCCTCCGGTAAGTCGGGGCACTCCAAAAAGAAGTCAAAGAGGCGACATTGCTCTTCCGACTCCCCTCGCCGGTCACGCCACGTGGCTGAGAGCGCAGGCTACACCGCCCGCGCAGCTCCCCTGGAGCCGCAGGCGTAGTTTCTGGCCTCATACCCTCCGGTCCCTGGGCTGCAAGCGACGCCAGACGTCCATGGCCATGAGGACTCACTTCCCTCCGTTGAGGCCTGTCGGCGCGCCTTCGGGCCCCTCAGACCCGACTAGGGGCCCTGGCGGGCCGGCGGCTTCGGTCCCGTCGGGTGCTTTGGCCCGGCGCCGTCGTCGACTTCGGTCCCGATGCCGCAGGGCCCCGGATCCAGGCCTGGATTCTGGGCGACACCAGTTGACCTCACAACTCCTCCGCTGGCGCTGACCCCGATGGTGTAGCTCCTGGCACCGTCTTAGGACGCCACCGTCCCCAGTTTCAGCCCCGGTCTGGGTACGGCGTCGGAACGGCGCCGCTCGGCGCTGTCTCTGGAGTCGATGGGTGAGGCCTTCACCTACGACCCGCTCCGTCATTCCTACCTGTTTCCCAGGACACGGATGAGGGGGAGGACTGGGAGGGGTCTGAGGACCCTCTGGCGCAGCAGTGCCAGTTGAGCCAGGACTGGGCAGATAAGCTAGGGGAGGCCAGTGGTCTGGATACATCGCCTGGCACTGGATTCATCTCTCTTCCCTTTGTGGCTACAGAGGACGATGCTACCTATGGTGTGGTGTTGTGCAGGGCAGCCAAGGCCTTGGCTCTTGAGCTCCCTGCTGCGGTCGTGAGGTCTAACCTCCTCACCGAGGTGCTTCAGCCGCCAGTAAGCTCCTCGGAGCCTCTGCTTCCGTTTAATGAGGCCCTAACGGACGCTCTGATGTGCACCTGGTCCAAGCCCTCCACTGTGCCCCCATGGATCAGAACATGGCCCGACGCCACCGCCCGGCTCCGGGCGACCCTAGCTTTCTGTCCGTGCACCCCACCCCGAGAGCCTGGTGATCCAGGCCTCTACGTCCCAGATCGCATTCACGACCGCTCCCCTGGATCGGGAATCCAAAAGGCTTGACCAGTTTGGGAAGAAACTGTTCTCATTGAGTTTGGGGTAGCGGTCTATCAACACTGCTTGCCTTTTGGGCCGTTATACCCACTCTTTGTGGGACACGGTTGCAACGTGCTCCCTCAGTGTCCGCAGGAGGCCCGGGCACGGCTCGCCCAAGCCCTTGCTGAGGGGCGGGATGCAGCGCGTTATTCGATCAGGTGTGGACTGGATACCATGGACTCGCTGGGCAGGGCGATTTCCACGACGGTGGCGGTCCGCCACCACGCCTGGCTGAGGTCCGTCAATTTCCCAGGGATGTCCAGGCCACGCTCATGGACATGCCCTTCGATGGCCGTCGCCTCTTCGGCGACGAAGCAGACAGTGTGCTTGAGCGTTTCAAGGACTCCAGGGCTACGGCCAAGTCCTTGGGCCTGTCGGGCCAGCGCCAACAGACTTCTGCTTTTTGCCCCTTTCGTGGGCAAGGAAGTTGCGCCCCCTCACGACCAGCCAGCCACAGGCCCCAGAACCAGCCTCAACGTGGCCGCAGACATGTTAACCGCTGTGGCCGTGCCGGGGGTCACCGGCAAGGTCAGTCACATCCACTCCCACAGCATCTGCCTCAAAGCCTTCCTAGTCTGAGCTTTCAGGTCCTTTCGACGTCGGACAAGTGGGTACTGCAAATCGTCCGAAGGGGCTACTCCCTCCCCTTTGAGGCGACCCCTCCAGCCATGCCACCACAGTGCCACCGCAAGTCGGGGGATCAGTTGCAACTTCTGCAGGAGGAAGTTACGGCCCTCTTGGCCAAGGGGGCCATCGAGCACGTTCCTGGGCCAGGAGTAGGATGTGGTTGCTACTCCCACTACTTTCTGGTACGCAAGAAGGGCAAAGGAGGCCTACGCCCTATCTTGGACATCCTGGGCGTCAACGGCTTCCTCCGGAAGGAGAACTTCAAGATGCTGACTTTAGCTCCGGTCCTGGCTGCCCTAGACCCTGCAGACTGGATGGTAGCATTGGACTTGCAGGACGCCTTTTTCCATATTCCTGTCCTGCCGGCCCACCGGCGTTACATGCGGTTCTCGGTAGGCCACGAGCACTTTCAGTTTACTGTCCTCCCCTTTGGCCTCACTAGTGCCCCTCGGGTGTTCAAGAAAGTGATGGCGGTGGTCGCAGCTCATCTGCACAGATTGGGGGGCTCAGTCTTCCTCTATTTCGACGACTGGTTGTTGAGGGCGGGCTCGCCCCAGACAGTCGTCTCCCACCTCCAGACTACGGCCGATCTCCTGCACTCGCGGGGAATCTCCATCAGCGTGCTGAAGTCACACCTTTGCCCCTCTCAGAAGCTCCTCTTCATTGGAGCGGTTCTGGACTCGGCGCTGTTTCGGGTTCATCCTCCCGAGCAGCGGGTTCAGGATATTCAGGCTCTGATTGTGGTCTTTCAGCCTTATCCCGAGTCTCGGTCAGGTTGACACTGCGGCTCCTGGGGCTGATGGCCTCCTGCATCCTGCTGGTGCATCACGCCAGGTGGCGGATGCAGGCTCTGCAGTGGGACCTGAAGTTTCAGTGGGCACAGCATCAGGGCAACCTGACCGACCACGTCCTGATCTCTGAGGGCACTGCGAGACAGTTGCAGTGGTGGTTCATCAACCGCGATTGGGTCAGCGGCAGATCCCTCTCCCTACCCCAACCGGAGAACGTAGTAATGACGGATGTGTCCCTCCTCGGGCCACATGGGAGAGGTGGAGATCAGAGGCCTCTGGTCTCCGGCGGAGTCCCGGTTCCATATCAACCTTCTGGAGCTGCAGGCCATCCGGCTTGCACTGAAGGCATTCTTTCCCTCTGTCCAGGGAAGTGTAGTGCAGGTGTTCACGGACAACACCATCGCCATGTGGTACTGCAAGAAACAGGGCGGGGTGTGGTCGTGGACCCTTTGTCAGGAGGCTCTGTGCATCTGGACATGGCTGGAACACCAGGGCGTCACCCTGGTGGTTCAACACCTGGCTGGTTCCCTGAACGCCAGGGCGGACAAACTCAGCCGCCGGCGCATGATGGATCACGAATGGTATCTCATCTCTGGCGTGGTGCAAGGTCTCTTTCATAAGTGGGGAGAACCTTGGTTAGATCTATTCGCCACCGAAGAGAATGCGCAATGTCATCAGTTCTGCTCGTTGGAATTTACAAGGCGGCACTCCCTTGGAGACACTTTTAGTCGCTGCCGTTTGTTGTACGCCTTTCCACCTATACCACTTCTGCCCAGAGTGCTGAAGAAGATCAAGCGCAACCAGGCCCAAGTCATTCTTGTTGCTCCGGATTGGGCACAAAGAGTCTGGTATCTTGAGCTGCTGAACATGGACATCCATCCTACAATCCGACTGCCTCTTTCGGGAGGATCTTCTGTCGCAGCAGCAGAGGACAGTCCTCCACCCGAACCTGTCCAGCCTCCACCTCCTAGCATGGAGATTGAGCGCCGGCAGTTGACGTCATTTCACCTGCCTCCCGAAGTCTGCGATATTATCTTGGCCACCAGGCGTCCCTCCACTAAGACAGTCTACGCCTACAGATGGAACAAATTTGTGGCATGGTGCACAGCAAAGGCTATGGATCCCCATTCTGCCCCCTTTTCTGAGGTTGTCTTATTCCTCCTTTCTTTGGAGCTCTGCTCTGGGCACTCTAAAGGGCTACCTCTTGGCCATTTCCTGATCAGCCTTCTTCCCTTCATAATGCCCCAGTGGGACTTGTACTTGGTTCTTACATATCTTATGTGCGCTCCCTTTGAGCCGCTACATAACTGTCCTCTCAGGCTTCTCACTTTGAAAATTGCCTTTCTGGTGGCCATCATCTCTGCGCTCAGTGTGAGTGAGCTACAAGCTCTTTCTTCCAAGCCTCCCTTTCTGGCGGTCCATCCAGACAAGGTTGTCCTTAAAACTAGACCTTCCTTTCTTCCCAAGGTGGTTACTTCTTTCCACATCCTTCAAAAGAGGAAGAGAGGCTTCACCGTCTGGATCCAAATCGTGCTCTTTCCTTCTACTTGGATCGCACCAAACAATTCTGGGTGGACGACCAGCTCTATGTTGGTTTCGTGGGTGCTAAGAAATTTTGTGCCGTGCACAAATGGACCATCTCCAGGTGGGTCATTCTGTGCATTAAAGCTCGCTATTCTTTGGCAAAGAAGGAGCCTCCACTGGGACTGCGAGCCTACTCCACCAGGACGACAGCAGCCACCACTGCTTTGGGACAGGGAGTTCCCCTTAATGACATCTGTAAGTGAGCTACGTGGGCATCACGGCACACGTTCACCAAACTCTACTGCCTGGACAGCCAAGTCTGGAGAGACGGCTTCTTTGGAAGTTCTGTTCTCCGTGAGTTTCTGGTGTGAACTTAGTTCGCTGACTCATCTCCGGTGTTGGTATTGCTGGGGTATCTATTCTGAGGTAAGGAATCTATAACTAATTGTCTCTTTCAGATGAACAAGTTACTTGCCTTCAGGAACAATATATCTGTTAGAAATATAGGTTAGTTATAGATTGCTTACCACCCCACTCATCCTCCCTGGTCTGCGAATTGACTTCTAGGCTTAAGGACTTAAATTCAGGGCCCTAATTTTGTGCACCAGTGGGCAGTGTCTTGCATGACTCTGCGTTTCTTGCGTGGAAAGTCATGTACGTAACTGACGTGAGTGCGTGAGGGCTGCATCTTTATCGCTACTGCGACGTCATCCCGGCGACCACGACGCTGATGACAAACGCGGATTGGACCGACGCCACCTTCCGACGCCCAGGGGTACTGCTGACTAAAAACTTTCCGGATCCAGTCTGATGCCTGGGGGTAATTCTAAGGTAAGGAATCTATAACCAACCTGTTTCTTATAGATATATCTTTACCGAAGGTAAGTAACGTGTTCTTTTGGAAAATGAATATATAACATGGATTTTATCAATGTTTTTAAAAAGTGTAGTAAAATTCAGGAAATCAATTTTAATATGACAGTTTTAATCTTTCATCAAAGTAAACATGTAAGAGGGGTGTAAAGAAATTTTACCTCAACTGTTAAAATGAAATGTTAGATGTTATTATTGTTATTATTGTAATGAACTTATACAAAATGTTAATAAAAAATTACAACACAAAATTAAATGTGATTTAATGTACTGCTTTTATGATATTTTCCTTATAGAAATCGAATAAAGCTTTGTTTGATTTGATTTGGTTCCCACTTCATTGTTCAGACAGACCATAAGCCCCTCTTATGTCTAAAACAAATGAAGGGTGAAAATCCCAAACTTGTGAGGTGGTCCATTTCCCTACAGGGAATGGACTTTTCTGTGGAACATAGACCTGGGAGTAACCATGCCAATACAGATGGACTCTCCAGATATTTCCACTTAGAAAATGAAGACTCAACGAGGCAAGGTTAGTCTAATCTCCTTTTGTTGGGTGCTTGGAGTTGTGTAGGAAAGTGGGATCTGCTTTCATGGTTACCCCTACTTTTTCCTGGTGTCATTTGTTTTTTTTACTAGTCTGGGTAGAATCCTGCCAATCGGGACCTCATCCACTGTTCTTCCTCCCTAAATTTGACATGGCAAGTTCTCTGGTACCTCCACAATTGGCTACTGGTGTAGGCTTGTAAGTCCCTAGTGTATGGTACTAAAGTACCCAGGCCATACGTACACCAGGGGTCTCCCATTGGCTGCAGCATGTTTTATGCCACCCATGAGAGACGACTCAAACTGTGACTATAGGCCTGCCATTGCAGGCTGTGTAAGCTGGTGCTAGCACCACGTACAACAGATATAAGTTTCCTTATTTCTGAGGTCACTACACTTAAGTCCTATAAGTCACCCCTAAGGCAGGCCTTCCAATCCTAAAGGTGGGAAGGCCTGGGTTATAAATGTGAGGGTGCACCTCCATGTGCAAGACACCCCTACAAACCCTGGAGTCGATTCTCCATGCTTTGTAAGTGCGGACAGCCATTTTGATACATATACATATAGGGGGCAGATGCCATTACGCGAAGGCTCACTATATAGTGGCTGGGCCGAACCTGGGCATGTTTGGTATCAAACATGTTGGAATCATACCCAAACACCATTTCCTGTGTTAGAGGTATGATTCCATGCACTGTGGGGCTCTTCCGACGAAGCTCCCAGTACTCCATGTAACAGCCTTCTAGGGTCTGCCAGCAAACCAGCGCTGCCACTTACCCTAGACATGCTTCTGCCCTCCTGCTGCTGAGCTGAGCTCGAACAGGGGAAGGTAGAACAATAGGTTTCCTGTCACAGGGAGGTGTGACCACCTCCCAAACAGGACTTGGTGTATTAGGCTGGGCTGTGGGGCGCTTGCTAGCGCCACCAGACTGCTTTAGGTCCGATTTAGGGCCCTCCTTCCATACTTTAGTTAGAACCAGTTCTGGGAGTCCTTGACTCCGTTTTTGACACAAAACTGGACAAAGGAGATGGGAGTATCCTGCCCTCTGCCCAGCCCCTCCTCTGGGAGGGACCTCTGAGTTGTCCTAACCCCTTTCTTAGGGTATAAAAGGGATTACCTGTGGGTGGGTCCTCAGATTCGTCATGGGACAAGACTCCAGCCTGAAACCACGTCACTCATTGACTGTTTTTGACACTTGGATTTTACTGGACTTCGCCTCGAACCGGGACCACATCAAGAAAGTCTCCTGCTGCTCCTGGTCTTGCTGTCCTGCAAGTCTTCTTCTTTGTTGTCTGTGCTTTTTTGCAGAATCTTCAACTGACCTGCGGATATCAAGGATACCCGAATAAATCTCCCTTGGAGTGAAGGAGTCACTCCTCTGCATCTGCAGGCACCACAGCGAAGCTGACCAGTCTGCTGGCCTGACGTCCTACGGACTTCAAAAGGCACGACAACACAGGTGGTGGTTCTGCAGCTCCCTTGAGGCCTGAGCTGTCTTCTCTGTAATTTTGAGGCCAGTATCCATCGTCTGGACCGCTGGGACTAAACCCCTGTGCACCATGTCGACTTGCCGTTGTCAAGGCTTATTGGCTCCGCACCCCAGAGATCTTCGGGTTACAAGAAGCTCCAGCCTCCAGCTTCTCATCCTGTCAAAATCTTCATCCTCACCACATCCTCTGCACCATGGGCCTTGATCTTTGGTGAGCTGCTCGAGGTCCTCTTGCGACTCTTGTGCCTTCGGCTTGTGTGCCCTCTCGAGGGTTTTCTCCTGCTTCAGTGGGCTCCCCTGCTTGCTGGGGCCTGCTCTGACTCTCCTGCACTTGGTGAGTCCTGTGGACCTTACTGGTCCCAACATTGCTCCTTCATCGTTTTCCACATGTATAGCTGCTGCCAAGGTTTGTTGTACTCCCGTCGGACACAGACCTCCTGGTTCTCAATGTCTGACGTGGGACAACTCGGCAACGGCTCCTGGTCTTCCAAACATCGCCTTTTCCTCACAGCTGCAGCGAGAAGGTCACCATCATCACTCCTGCATCTTCAATCATCGGTAGGCATTGCTAATCCGTGCCTCCTGGTCACCTCAAAGTGGCATAAACTTTGTTCTCTTTAAGAATCCTTCTTTGGATTCTACCGGACTCTTGCACAGTCTTCGCCAGCGGCATCTTTACTGCAGTCCTCCATATTGGTCTACGGCGGTTTCCAATGTCAACTCGCACCTATGCAACCAGCTGCCCTGGTGTAGGTGTCCTGGTTCCTGGGGTATGATGACTCTCCAACCTTATGTCTTCCGCTGGGTTTCTTCAGGGTCCACTGGGAAGGGTTCTGCTTTGTCAAAAAAGCAACCTTGACTTTCCCGTTGACTTCTGCTGAGTACACGGCTGTGTTTCCACTCTACACACAGCCTCTGTGGGTTTCCAGGGAACTTGCCATTGGTGGTTTCTTGTGTCACCAGCTCTTCTCCGTCCCCTGGTCCAAGTCCCGACTTCGGTCGCAGTTCACATTCCACTTTCTTAGTATACTATTTGGTCTCCCCTGGAGACCACTTTGTATTGTGCTTACTTACCTCTTATAATTTAAGTATTCTTGTGCATTTGTGCTGATATTTACGGGTAGGAGATATACCAATGTGTTAGTGAGTGTTGTGTAATAAATAGACATATTTTTATGAATATACTGTGTGATTCTCTTTCGTTTAAACTACACTACATAATTAGATCTGGTAAAACAAGCTGCTTAACACTCTTTCTGGACTAGGCCTTAACGCTGCTCTCCACAGCTACCACTTAGAGAGTTTTCTAAGGTTGTCTAAGACCACTAAAACCACCATAAGGGTTGTCTGGGTTAGTGCAAGGTGCTTCACTGAAATAAGTGTGCACCATAGACTAAGCCGGAGAGGCCTTTTTAATTTCTGAATGCTTTTCCTAACGAGGTGGCCCTTCCACTGTATCCTGAACCTGCTTATTACTTTTGCAGTTGATCTGCTCGCTCATACCGTTTTGGAGCCTACGCGCCCTGTGTCTCTTCAGGCCCATCGTTTGGGCTATTGATGGTAAATCTTTGAAACTTAGTTTTTGCTGTATTTTTAACTCAATCTCTTTATGGGATTTTCGATTTTTAAGGTTTTCTTTTTAATTTCTCTCCAGATAGCTTGCCCCCATCTCCCCTCCCCACACGTCTGTCCTGAGGAAGACCCCAATGTAAGGGATATACTTAGCTACTACACTCTAGTGGTTGAATCTTCAACATCTACCACACTAGCCAGTTTGATCAACAGCGATTCATCACTGTGTCTTTTGTCTGCAACTATGGCTATCTAAATGTCTGGATTTAATGTGATTTACCTGGCTCTTGTATGAGCCCCTTCCTGAAAAATAACTGATTTTGTGAATCCTACATTGTTCTACCCACTTCCATATCTTCACTTCATTCACTATACCCTCACCCTTCACTCCTAGGGCACTGCTTTGAAAAATTGTGTTAGCAAATTCTATAAAATACAGACTGTTCAGTGTGATTAAACAACACTGTTCATCAAGAATACTATGATTCTGTGTGTAATTGTATATATTTTATTTGATTTTTAGTGTACATTAATTTGTATACTGGGACCATTCTCCTTATGGACTGCCATATACTAAGCCAGCCTCCTACATAAACACATTCTATTACAGGCGTGGTAAGTACGAGCATTATAATGGCATGCGGTGTAATTAGTGCTATTCCTACCCAGAGGATGTCTTCCATCAGTGTGAAGAACCCTGACTCAGTCTTTGCACCACTGCTGACAACATGCAATGTCAGCACTTTTGCAACTCTTGATTTGAACGCAGGACTCCTGTATACCTTCCCATCGTTGATTCTTCTGTCCGAGTTCTGAAGAAGATCAGGAATGACAGAGCCAGAATCATCCTACTGGCAGTAGATTGGGACTGAAGATTGTTCTGCCAGAACTCCTGGGTTTGAGTATCTGTCCTTTGATCAAGCTCCGACCTTGGGAGTGTCTTCTGTGGCAGCAGCAGGGCAAAGTGCTGCACCCAGGACTGCACAACTTGCATGTCATATGTTTTGAGTTTGAGCAGCAGCAGTTGACCACCTTGACCTTCCTCCTGAGGTCGCTGATATAATCTTCGATGTGAGGTGTCCCTCTACTAAACTGGTGTACACCGGTCTCTGGGACAAATTTGTGGCTTGATGTGAACCCCCTTATAAGACTGACCCACTGCTAGCCACATTGTGTGATGTTTTGTTGTGCCTTTCGTCTCTGGCCCAGCAAAGGCTTCTCACTTTTTTGATATTCACTGCTTTTGAGCCGCTGCACAGTTATCCAATGTACGGAAATTCCACTTTCTGTATGGTCTCTCCCAAGTTTTTGGACTAATGCTGCTCCTGTTTCGATTGTGAGAGTGCTCCAAGGCCTACTAACCAGACCTCAGGGCCTGTGCCCTTACTCTTAAACGGAGTTGTCGAATTGGCTTCTACCCAATTGGCTGAGCTAGCTTACCTTTAAGTCCCTAGTACATGTGTGAGGAAATGGGTGTATTATATGGTGTGGTTGTGCAACCTCACCATGTAATACACTTACCACCCTCTTTAGGGCCAGTAGGTTTTGTTTGTGGAACCCTCAGCTCAACCCTGGGTAGCTGTGGCACTGAGCAGCAATTCTTACACAGACAAACCAGTATTAAGCATTTAAACCTCACCAAAGCATTCAAAAAAGAAATCAACACTCAAGAAATCCGACACTAATTTATAAAAATAGACTGTATTTTTATAAGAATATTGGCGATAGAACAAAAAAGATCCACTGGAGGGTTCAGGACATATAGACATTACAAGTCATGATGAATCTAAGTAATTTCACTCAACCATAAACAAGCCTTAGCAAATTCCACAAATCATGCACTTAGACAATTTTACACAGAATTTTCAGGTACGTGTCAATGTGGTCAGTTAGAAGTACTTAGTGAGACCATCTCTGGCAGGGAGGTAGTCAAGGCAAACACAAAGTCTTCAAGAACATGCACTTTCACAGAAAAAGCAGTCCTTCTGCAGTTCAAGACACTTTATCTGCGTTGTAATGGATTTCTATGGAGTGGTCCTCGTGCAAGGGTTGGATGATGCAGAAGATGCTCTAAGGATGCTGTGGATGTGGCACGGTTGACAGAGGACTTGTTGCAAGTATTCCTCGGTGCCCGAAGTAGTGAGGGTGACCTAGTTGCAGGGTCGTTGTCCCTCGAATTCCTCTCCTGTCTTGATGGACAAAGTCCATTTGCTGCTGGACTACCTGTCGCCCATTGTCGCCGTTAGAAGGCAATCCTTCCTGGGTCGCTAAATCACCTTCTGAGGGTCCCAGCAACTCTCCGACAAAAGTCCTGGGCTCAACGAACTCGGGATCAACTCTGTGAGTCGTGTCTTGGTCGTCAGTGCTGTATAGCAGCTGTGGTAGCGGCTTGAAGCTTCTTCAGCTGTTGTGTTCCGGTGCTTCGAACAGGAGGCCAGTCCGCTGTCCCATGGAGTCGTCTTAGCTTGAGAGGGCTCTGGAAACAGCTTCTCATTGAGCAGGATAGAACAGGCATAGTCCTCTCTTCGCTAGCCACCAGGTGCAGCAGGAGTAGACCTAGTCGATGCAGCCTCTTTGCTGGTTCCTCTCTCCTTCTTCCAAATTAGTTGAGATCTGAGATCCAGAGGTGCACTATTTATTTTGAGAAAATGCCCTGAGGGTAGGATGTGATTTGTAGCCTGTGGGCTACCAGGTTCTCTCCCCCTGATTATCACTTCCTGGGAAGTGTGACATCTGGCTGTCCCAGGATGCATCATTCTGCCCACCTCCCACATGGTGACCCCCCCTCTCTCGACACTCCAAACTCCCTACCTCACCACAAAGGTGTGGCCACCAAGGGAGTACACGCCCTTGGAAAAAAACTGTTTTGAAACAGGCTTTTCCTCTCCTGTCCCCAGTACCAGCCTGTCTACCTAAACAATAGCGCAGCCCATCTACCAAGTCTTACCAATTAGCCCTTCAAAGGCACCCTCTCCTTTAAAGCTTGCCTTTTGGTCTTGCACCCTTGTGGCTTCTTGCAGAAGGGAGGTAACACCTCTCTACCACACAGGCTCTTATTGTGTCCTCTCCTGCGAGTCGTTAGCACGTCTCACAGGAGGGCAGAAAGCTGTCTGCAGGATAAGCCTCAGGTACATCAGTAAACGAGCACTGAAAACCTTGTGTAACTAAAGTGGCAACTTATTAAGTTGCACTTTGCCCACCAGTGACATTAAATTTGATTTAACCATGAATACACTTATTCTTACCAACCTTAGTAGTCCCATTCAGAAGGTAGTAGGGCTGGGTTGCCAGTTTGTAACTCTGTACTTGCTAATGGGGCTACTAGCGTTCCCACAGAAAAAACAACAATTTAGGGTTTTTACTGATGGAACATGTAAAAGAACATGTACCATGTTTTAACATACAACACCTTGCCTCGTGGATCCATAGGCCCGCCATGGGAGTGATCTACATACATTAAAAAGGGAGTTTTGAGTTTTGCTGCTACTTTAAATGGCAAAGTCAAGTTAAAAGTTTTAAGTGCCCTTCCAGTATTCAGTTGCAGACTGGGAGCCATGCTTTTCCTTTTCCCACTCCGGGTGGCACAACAATTGCTCCAGTCCCTTGGGGGACACTATAACGCACATGCCCTGGGTACCCCTGGTACTAGATACTGTGTACTTACAAGTAAGTTGAGCTTTTCCAATTGGGGCCAAGTCAATTAAACATATAGCATGTTAAGGGTCAGAGCACATGCACTGAGTCCTGTTTAGCGGGGCGCAGTGCAATTCAGAGCCATCACACCAGTCCCCTAGCATTCAAAGTGAGACAGAAAGTGGGGCTAAACCTGCAAAAAGCCTGTTTCCTTACAGGGGGAGTATGTAAAAGACCTTTATTTGTACTGGCTGCAGTCCTCTCTCCCTGTCGCACCCAGAGGTAACAGATGCATCACTGTTGGGATGTGCAGATCATCTGTGAGAGGTGAAGATCAGAGGAGTCTGTTGTCTGGCAGAGAACAGTCAACCTGTTGCTGTTGCAGACCATTCGCCTGGCGCTGAAAGACTTCCAACCATCTGTCAAAGGAAAACTGGCTCAGGTGCTCAGAGACCACACCACCGCCTTGTGGTACTGCATCTCTCAGAAACAGTAGGAGATCATCCGCATATAGCGAGATATAGAGCAACCGTTCAGTAAGTCTCAAGCCTCGGAACGCCCTCCCCATCCTAGCACGCGCCGCTAATGGCTCCATTGCTAGGGCAAAAAGCAGCGGGGAGATTTTTAAATCCAGCATTGATTATCTCATCATGCTTTACCTGGCGAATCTTTTTTTTTTTTAAATCTTTTTATGGTTTTCAAACACAAACGGCAGGCATGAGGATGGGCCAGCACCTCTACATAGGCCTGACAATTAGAAATAAAGGGAGACATTGACGTTGTTCCGGCAATCAAGATAAATCAATTATCCAGAATCGACCCAGTGACACAGATTCCCCTTATTGCTTCTATCAATATAGTGTCAAGCTTCCCACGCAATAATATGCCACTATGGTTAAAAGGTCTGCGCATCAAGTCCGTACTCGACTCCATTCTCAGGTCCACAAATTGGATCAACTGGAACCTAGCACTTCTGGTGCCCTTCCATGCTCTTTTAAGTATGTGTGACCAGGCCGCGTCGGGTATCTCTCTATCTATATCCATCGCCCACTGTTCTCGGAGCCTCTGCAGCGAGGCCAACCCCTCACCCAGCATACGTTTATACAAACAAGTGAACAAGTGACCGCCTTATACGTGCCCGCTGCCATCACTACATACTGACACGCCTCGCTTGTTGGTGGTTCTGAGAGGCCAGTGCCCCAATGTTTCTGGATGGCGGCAACCAATGTATTAAGAAATGACCTCGCGGGAGGCCAAAAGTCTCCTGCAATGTGCCATAGGGCAGTAGTACACCGTCTCCAAACAGATCTCCCAGCATCTGAAAGCCCAGTGCTTCCTACTCCGCAATGGCAGACCAATCCCCGCCATGCGGTAGGGCCGTGCACATGCCCAGCGGTATTTCCGGAGCATAAGGTCGATGCACACCAATTCTATTGTGGTATCGCTTCCAGCAATGCCTCAGGGCGCATTCCGCAGTCGATAAACCAGTAGTCCGCAATCTTTGCTGCAAGACTACATAGGACAGGACATGCCGCGGCACATCCGGTCCGGTCTCCCTCTCCGGTCCTCAAAACAACTGTGCCACTGCCTGGGTACGGTGTTGGAATTGTGCGGCTAAATAATATAATTCAAAATCAGGAACGGCAGGCCCCCTTCAGCCCTTGGGCACACCAAAGTATCCAACGCTACACAACGCCGCCCTGCACCCCAGATAAAGCGCCCCACCACAGAGCGGAGCTGCCGAAACAGTGCGATGGGTATTCGTATAGGCAGGGTCCAGAAAAAATATAAAAGCAGAGGAAGCGCCGCCATTTTCAACAGTGCTACTCGGCCTGCCACCGACAATGGTAGAGTCCCCCAGAAATGCATGCTGCCCTTCAGGCCCCTTAGCGCTCTTCCTATGTTGCCTTCAAGGAGATCTTCCTGAGTATGATACACTTGCGTCCCCAAGTAGGGAAGACATCTAGGTTCCCACACCAAGTCAGGTGGTAGTGCAGGCGGGTCGCACATTCCGGTTACTGGAAATACCCAAGTCTTCGCCCAGTTAACCCGCAGACCAGAGATATCTCCGAACCGGCAGAACAGAGCACGCGCCCCCTCCAGTGCTCCTCCTGCATCTCTCAGAAACAGTAGGAGATCATCTGCATATAGCGAGATATAGTGCGACCGTTCAGTAAGTCTCAAGCCTCGGAACGCCCTCCCCATCCTAGCACGCGCCGCTAATGGCTCCATTGCTAGGGCAAAAAGCAGCGGGGAGAGTGGGCAGCCCTGTCTAGTGCCACGCCCCACAGGGTATGAAGAGAAAATGACTCTACCAACCCTCACCCTAGCACTTGCTGATGAATACAGTATTGCAGTCCAGCGGACATATCCCTCACCAAGCCCGAAGGCTTTCATGACGGAGAACAAATATGGCCATTCCAGGCTGTCGAACGCCTTGGCAATATCCACCGAGAGGATCACTGCCTGCCCCTCCGCTCCATAGTCTCCATCCAATAGTCGTATCAGCCTGCGTATGCTGCCTGCCGTGTTGCGAGTTGGAATGAAGCCGGCCTGGTCAGAGTGAACCAGCCGCATCATAAAGGGAAGGAGTCGAGTAGCCAGCACCCGCCTCAATATTTTGTAATCAGTGGTGAGCATAGTCAGAGGCCGATACGCGGATGGGTAGGTCGGAGATTTCCCAGGTTTAAGGAGGGGAATGATGACAGCATCCCTAGTGGAGGTCGGCAGAACAGCCCGCTGCTTGGCCTCTTTATACACCGCCATCAATCTGGGAGCCAGGAGGTCGATATACGCTAAGTAGAATTCGATGGGCAGCCCATCACTGCCCGGAGTTTTGTTGCGCGCCAACTGCTTAATGGCGCAGCGAATTTCAGTTAGTGTGATGTCCTGGCCAAGGGACTCCGCCTCCTCCGCCTCAACGGCAGGCAGCTCCAACTTCTCCAAGAACGCCTGCACGTCCGTCTCCCCGGTTTGCAATTGGCTCGTATATAGATCCGCATAAAAGGATCAAAATCGATAATTTATTTGATGTTGCGTGTACTCTAATCGTCCCGATAATGAAGTCAGCGCCAATATGGGCACGCATCTAGGGACGGAGTCGGCCAGCCAAGCCAACAGGGTGCCCACCTTATCCCTTTCAGCATGCACCCGGGCCAGGTAAGCTCTATGGTTGAAGCACCTTAAGCGCTCCACAACCACTGCCACTGCTTCCTTCTGGGTCTGGACCATGTCACGTGTCTCAGAACCGCTAGAGTGGGCTCGCTTGGCCTCCCTAAGGGCATGTTCCCCAGTCTCGATTTCCTGCAACAGCTTCCGCACTCCCATCCATTTGGTAATCTATATCCCGCGGACCACTCCTTTAAAAGCGTCCCATTCCAGGGCAGTTGTTGTGGCCGTGCCTTCATTCTCCGCAAAGTATTGCTCAACCCCATCTCCCAGCTCCGCACGAAAGGCTGGGTCCTCCAATAACTCCGGGCGCAGTTTCCAGGTCGGAACAATAGGGCACTCCGCAACCCAACAGAAACTCACCAATAACGGATTATGGTCTGAGATAGTGCACGACAAGTATTCGCTACCAATCGCCATAGGCACCAGGGCCATGACTACACAAGACTGCATCAAGTTGTACATGCAAGTCATGCAAAGCCGAGAAGTACGAATAGTCTCTATCGTCTGGGTG
This sequence comes from Lissotriton vulgaris, assembly GCF_964263255.1. Taxonomy (NCBI): domain Eukaryota; kingdom Metazoa; phylum Chordata; class Amphibia; order Caudata; family Salamandridae; genus Lissotriton; species Lissotriton vulgaris. The sequence goes on from NC_141694.1 coordinate 92,967,945, forward strand.
CTGCGCTCGCCAAACATCTATAAATCCCCAGTGATCTTGCCACTGGGCCCTGATTTTTGCTAGTTTGTGAATGGGAGCCGTGGGTAGTGGAGGGTGGGATCTGTCCATGGCCCCGTCCGCAATAGAGTTAAAATCCCCCCCGTTCAATACCGGGTTCGTAAAATAATCTGCAAGGGCGACAGACAAATTCTCCAAGAAGGGCGCCTGCTCTACATTAGGGGCATAGATGCTGCAGAGGGTCACCTCTCGCCCATAAAGGCGTCCTCTAACCACTGCATAGCGGCCCTCAGAGTCTACAAGCTGATCAGTCATTTGAAATGGGACCCCGGCCCTAATCCAAATCAACATCCCCCTCGCAAATGCTGAATAAGTGGTGTAATAGAGCTGACCTCGCCAACTGCGCTGCAGAGCCAATCCCTCTGTTTTAGTCAAGTGTGTCTCCTGTAGGAAGGCTATCTGCGCGCCCCTACGCACCAAATAAGAGTGGTCTTTATACCTACGCTGCATCGAGTGCAATCCCCGTACATTCCAAGTCACACATTTCACATCAGGTAATGGACCCATAGCAGTGATGCAAAAAACACAGGAACCTCCCGTTCTCCCCTAGCCACGCCGGCGGGCACCCTTCCCCACTCAAACCAGCCCCTTCCCCCAACCATCCCATCCCACCCGCAACATCGCCCCCCCCCCCAAGAACAGGCACCAACGTAGTGAATCCCATCCAAACTAGCCCAACAATTGCCTTAAATTGCATTCAGGCCAACTAACTGGGGACCATCCGGTGGGGGCTGGATAGGGCCTATCAAGCAATCAATAATTATACAGTGCAACACCCAACCTCCGCTCCCGGAACCCCCCAGCAACCCGTACCCCCAAGCATAAATCCACATATCACAACGGCCTAGGCGTTAGTCCATACTGTCCATCTGAAGCCAAGCCCGGGGCCCGTTTCATCTCAGCGCTATTTAGTCCCCCAGGGAGCCCACAATAATCACTTTCCTCTCCAAGCACTCTTCCCACAGCTGTTTTGAGCAGGCCCCCCTCCCTCACATAATATACAGAGACTACTCATCCATCAGGCCATCCGCCGTTCCCGGTGTGACCAGTGGCAAATGCATGCTGTCCGATGCTGAAGTGTCCATCTCCGAAGCGTCCTTGTCATTGTCCGGTTCTGAGCCTCTTGGTGAAGTCAGCAACAGTTTCCCAGAGATCGCCGACACTGCCGCTAATGCCCCCTTGCGCTCCAACTCAATTTGTGAGGTCGATGATTTCCGCATCCCCCGCCGTCGGCCTCTTATACACTGTGATCTTCGGGGCAGCGAGTCCTCGGCCAGTGCCCGCGCCTCTCGTTCTGGCCCATCCCTTCCAGCACAATAAGATTCCAGCCACGTATACGCATCCTCTGGTGTATCATGAAAACAGGTTTTCCCATCCAGTATGGTGCGGAGTTTGGCCGGGAATAGCAGGGAGTATTGTATCCCCTCTGCTCGCAATTCCTTCTTGACTGCTTGGAAGGTTGGCGGACGCCGCTGAGTTTCAAAAGAGTAGTCCGGGAATAGGGTGACTTTACTATTGCCGACCTGGTAGGGGCCATCCGTGCCGGCCTTCTGAAGAAGCAAGTCTCTGTCTCTAAAATGTAATAGGCGCGCCACCACCGGTCGAGGAGGACGTCCCTGCTGTGGGGGTCTAGCAGGGACACAGTGCGCACGCTCAAGAATGTAGAAGGCGGACAATCCCTCAGGGGCCACCTCCGTTCTCAGCTTGTCCTCCGATAAATTGCACCATGTCCGAGCCCTCTGTTTTCTCTGGTAGGTCCACTACCCGAATGTTGTTCCGTCTGTTCCTTCCTTCTGCATCCTCTGTACGTTTCTCCAACGCTGCAATCCGGTCCAGAGCGCTTGTCATCGTTGCAGTCAGTGTGGACTGTGCAGGTGCTACCTCTTGGATCACGTCCTCTACATGTTTCACTCGATCCAATAGTTTTGTGTGGTCTGCCCGCAGAAGGCCCAGCCCCGTCGCCACTTGGGCAATGTCCTGCTGTGGGGCAGCACGTAAGTCCGCAATGGCGGATAGGATCCTATCCAACTGCTGTTGCAACCCAGGCTCTTGCGCCGGACCTCTTCTCTACTCACTTTGCGGGCCCAACTCCAGAAAACTGGCCCCCAGTGGCGCCAGGTCAGGCCGTCAGAATCACTCCATTCTGGCCAGTATTAGTCCTGAGTTGTTGACCACTAACCTCGCCTCAGGGAGCCACCAGTCGTGCCCCAGGGCTATTTATCCCTCTCTGCCGATCGCCGCTCCAGAAGTCAACCATCTGCGTCCTTTGGCAAAGTTCCGACAATTGTGCAGGCCTCAGGGTGCCCCGAATCCTGGCCCTCTTCCCCAGTGTTTCCGGCCAGCTAGCACAGCTCAAGGGTGGGTCAAGCCAACCCGTCAGTCCTCCGGGCACACTGGTCCCGCGCAGTATGCTCCCAGGCGCATCAGCTCTAAACGCCAGCCAGTGCAGGCCGTCTCCTCGCACCAGCGCTGCCAAGTAGGGGCCACCACCATCAGTGCCCCACTCCCAGGGCCGACCCACTCCTCCGTTCAGGGCCCAGCCGCCGGCCTCGATATCCGCCGCGCAGCCCAGCCCGGCAGTCATCCTCCAAAGCAGTCCAACCAATGCGATGTGGCACCGTGCTGTGGTTGTCCGATTATCTCGCGCTCCACCGTCGCTCCAATGCCAAGGGCAGCGCGCTCCACGGGGTAGTGCAATGCAGCCGTCCGCGGCACTCACAGCTCCCCGCAGGCTCCTCTCAGCTCGATGGAGCCGCTATTTTGAGAGCGCCGATCGCGCTCGGCGCCGCCCGGGAAATCCCTCCACAGCATCAGAGTTCGCCGTCCAGTGAGCCCACAATGTTCAGGGCCAGCTCCACTCTGCCAGACCACCCCTCGGTTGCGCTTGGGGGGGCCGAAGGGATCTATTTTCAGGATTACAGCTGGGATCGCGGACGGAGCTCAGCGCTCACACCGCTGCCCGCATCGGCGCCCAAGCCACGCCCCCTTTACCTGGCGAATCATGAATGGTAGTCACACTCTGAGGTGGCACAGAGGATCTTCCAGCATTTGTGAGAATCCTGGCTAGATCTTTTTCTTCACCATCCAAAAACTCTCACTGTCAAAACCTCTGCATGTTGTGATTTCCAAGAAGGTACTCTGATATGCATTCTGGATTGAGTGGAATACAGGACTCCTGTAGGTTTTTCCGACCCTGCCTTTTCTGTCTGTGTTCGGAAGAAGATCAGGAATTACAGGACCCAAGTAATCCTAGTGGCTCTGGATTGGGTAAGGAGAGTGTGATACCTGGAACGTCCAAGCATGAACATCTGTTACGCCAATCAGGCTACTGCTTCATGAAGACCTTCTATCACAGTAGCAACCCAATCTGCACCTCCATGCATGGAGATTAAGCTGTGGCAGTTGACTGCGTTCGATCTTCTTCCCTAAGTTGTGAAATTCTTCCTGGCTGCCAGACCCCCTCCTGTAAAGCCTTTTTATTCCAGGTTTCGGGACATGTTTTTTTGCCTGATGGGGCACCTGCAGCACTGACTACAGGCCAAACTTTCAGATGTAATTTTGTTTGTCTTGTCGAGCCAATCAAAAACTTTGACAGGGCACAGTTAAAGGTCATCTGGCACCCCTTTCAGCCTTTATAGGTCTCGTGGCGTTAACCGCGCAAATCGCGGTCTTGCCAGAGACCTATTGTTAGCGACTCTGCTTTCCAGGAGACAAGACTGGCCACGCGCATGTGAAAGAGTCGGAATTGAGCGGACCACGCGCACGCGAACGTGCGTTCCATTGAGCAGCTTATTGTTCCCTTCCAATGCGTGCTTAGAGAGACAGTGCTTTCACTTTGTTTGTTTCGTTTTTACTGCTGTCCAGATGGCTCTGGGAGTGCGTTGTTAGAGCGACAGTGTTGTATCAAAAGGAGGGAGATTAGAGGATGAGATCAATCGATCAACGGACACGGTTAACCACCCAAGAGGGTAGGTGGAAGGTCCAGTGGCAGCTTGTGTCCGTGTTATGCACTAATGAAACAAAAGAGGTCGCTGTACTGTTCCTATGGGAAATGGGGAGAGTGTTTAGCTGGCATGACCACAGATGTTAGAGTAACATCCTGGGGCATCCATTTTGTTGGATATAATGGCCTCACACACCCCGAAGGATGTCATGCTTCATCATCGGCAGTTGCTCCTCGTCGGGGAGGCGGTGCAATCCCCGACGGGCTCACCTCAAAGAGGGGCTCTTTGGCGGAGATCTTTTTCCAACTGCCTTTTGGTGAGGTGGGGGTGTGTGGACCGGGCTAGGTGTGATGATGTGTGGGGTATTAAAATGTAGCAAGGGGTACCTGAATTCAGTTTATTCTGGCGGTCCCCTGGTCTATTCACCAGCGATTCATCAGGACCGTGTATATGTGCAGTGTCAAACATGCTAGTGTCCGCGCTGATAGACCTACCCTTCTCCGTCGAGCTCGGCGGAGAAGGGTAGGTCTATCAGCGCGGACACAGGAGGAACGAGCTTCAACCTTGGGCTCCCCCTGATGTCTATTCCCGCCGACCCCTCATGTGGCATGTAGTCCTCAACCTTTAGGCATAGGAGCACCCACAGAGGTAAACATAAGACATACATGACACTAGCATGTTTGACACTGCACATATACACGGTCCTGATGAATCGCTGGTGAATAGACCCATAGCGTGAAACATGTCGACCTTCATCACCTTTAGCCTCATCTAGGGTCACCTGACCTAACTTGTTGACTCATAGTGAGCCTAACCCCTCTTTTTAACTGCAGCCAGGGGACCGCCAGAATAAACTGAATTCAGGTACCCCTTGCTACATTTTAATACCCCACACATCATCACACCTAGCCCGGTCCACACACCCCCACCTCACCAAAAGGCAGTTGGAAAAAGATCTCCGCCAAAGAGCCCCTCTTTGAGGTGAGCCCGTCGGGGATTGCACCGCCTCCCCGACGAGGAGCAACTGCCGATGATGAAGCATGACATCCTTCGGGGTGTGTGAGGCCATTATATCCAACAAAATGGATGCCCCAGGATGTTACTCTAACATCTGTGGTCATGCCAGCTAAACACTCTCCCCATTTCCCATAGGAACAGTACAGCGACCTCTTTTGTTTCATTAGAGCGACAGTGTTGCCAGCTTTCATTTTCTTTGCACACACGCAGAGACATACACATACGCACATACACTAGCGCACATACACGCACGCATACACACGAGCGCACAGAGAGACACCCCCCCCGCCGCACACACACAAAAGCGCGCGCACACACACACACACAAGCGCACACACCACGCACAGAGACACCCCCCACTTCAACTAAGCCCCACTCACCTCACTCCAGACTTCAGCCGCCACCGCGGGGCTCTCCCTCGGGCATGGGAGCCCCGCGACACCACTGCTCCTCTGGCCGGGCACTCCGTTGGCGCGGGCTTCCAGCAGAAACGGAAGTCCCGCCCCACGGCAGTTTTCTGCAGTGCACGTGCACGTCTATTCCTGCTTCTGCTCATTCCGCTCTCTCACCCTGGGGTCGCAAATCTGGTATGGGTTTTACCTTTTTTTTACAATAGCGATCTTTTTTTACTGTTCTTGTTATTTATATAATGCGAATTTGTATAGCGTGAACTTTACCCGAAGGTGTTGCTCGTTATTACTGGTTTGGCCCCAGAACAGCCTGATAGGGGCACATCTTTTTCCGACTGCTGAACACTTTGTACGATGTGGGCTGAATTCTCCTCATGACCTCATGACCCGTGTGATGCTTCCCGAGGGCTCCGGCTGCGGGGCAACAGGTGGAAGAGAGCCCGTGAGAGTGAATCTGGGTCCGGCCTGTACTGCATGGATCCTCTCCCGAGCTTAGTCCTGAGCTTAGACTTAAACATGCAGCTGAGGCAGCAAAGGCTTTACAATGAGAAACTTCACTGCATTTATCCAGCCAGGTTGCCCCCAGTATAAAGAAGGAAGCACCGTAACAGCTGTGAGCCCGTGCCTAAGGTGCATCATCAGAGCTGTGTGAATAATAACAGCTGTGAGCCCGTGCCTGAGGTGCATCATCAAAGCTGTGTAAATAATAACTGCGTCAGCCCCGTGCGTGAGGTGCATCATCAGAGCTGTGTGAATAACAGCTGTGAGCCCGTGCCTAAGGTGCACCATCAGAGCTGTGTGAATAATAACTGCGTCAGCCCCGTGCGTGAGGTGCATCATCCACATTGCTCAGGTCACCCAAATTCCTGCACTCTCTACCACACTGCTTTCAAAAACAGCATACTCTTGCACACACTCTCACTGCTCACCAATTCAAAGTTTGCTAAAAATGGTATGCAACGCATTGTCATACACAATGCCAATAACTCAAACTTTAATGCTGCGAGACCTATTGCATTGTAAATGCTTGTTTTAATTTTACTGAACAAACCATTCTTGTTCAAACCACGTGTTTTAATGAGATTTCTAAAAGGTTTGACTCATTTGTTTCCTTCAAAACCCCTTGTGATGCTACAGTAGGATCCTAATTTCGTCCTCCCTTTCTTTGTGCGCATCTCATTCGAACCAATGCTCAGCTGTCGCTTACATCTTTTGACTGAAGACTTTGCTCCTGGTCTCAATACCTTCACCTCGCCCTGTGTGTGAACTCCAAGCTCTCCTGGTGGTACAGCCGCCATATATAGATAAAATGGATGGCTTTTACATTGATCGCACCACAGACCATCGGTTTGCCGATCATCCCTTATTAATGGGATACTCTGAGCCAAGGAAAGGTAAGACAGTGAAGAAACCTACTCTGTCAGGATGTGTAGTCTTCTTCATAATGATCTGAAACCACTGGGCAGAAAGCATCCTCAGAAAGGGCTGAGGGCCCATGTCATCAAGGGCAAGGATGCTACCACCGCATTGGCATGGGTAGTGTTTGCCCTTGACATCTGTCAGGCCGCAACGTGGGCGTCTGTGCTTACATTCATGAAGCACAACAGCCCTGACAACAGAGTCCAGTCGGATTGGCTTTTCGCTCGTTGGGTCCTGCAGGACGTTTTTGTCTCAGCCATTCCATAGATCCTCCAGTTTGGGAGGTATTTCAAAAGTAAGGAATATGCGGTAAGGAGTTATCTATCAGAATAACAAAGTACTTATGCTCTTTCTGGTGAATACTCTATCTACAAATTCCTCCCACCCTCCCCGTTCTGTAAAATGCTCTCTTTTCCTTTGATAAAAGGTCTCATTGTAGTGATCTGCACTCTGATACTTCTGATTACTGGTGGGCTCCACATCCGAGGGGTGGACAGAGTCGGAAATGAAACTGACGTCCGCTTATACGCTGCTTCATCATCCCTTTCAGGGTGAAAGAATGTTGACATGTATCCTCATAACTACTGGCAAGCCTAAGTATTGGTGTTAAAATCTCCCGGACTCAGTTTGGCATGTGTGGATGTACTAAAGATGCGGAATCTGCCCTTGTAGAGAGTATCCACCAGAAGAGCGCTACTTGTTCTTCTAAGCCAGTAATTGCATGATTGTGCACTTGGCTCCTAGGATTTTTGTCTGCTCACTTAAGATTCAAGGCGGCACAGCTGAATAAAAACAATATATACTGAAGCAGACATTTTAAAGTTAGTTCTTTAAATCCAAAGTTCTGAATCACAGTTTTATCATTTCCATCTGTTTCTTTTGGTGTATCTGGATATGCGCTTGCTACTAACTGTAAAGTAAGGTTAAACAATGCACTGTGCTCCATGGGTGATGTCAAGCATACGTTATAAACACAAATAATGTTTTCCCTAGCATAAAATGCTTTCTTTAGGATAAAACGGATTTTAGCCTTAGTGTCCTTCCCCCTCGTATGTATATGAATTGTAGAGGTAAAAACCCCTTGTCTAATATGTATACCAACCGTTACAGCCTATTTCTTTGCAGGACTCTACACATATTTTACTTGCCGGAGGTGATAGAGGCGGTGGGTGGCTCGTTTGCCCAAGTTCTGAAAAGACGGGAGGTGCCCAGCACTCAGGAATCAGGTTAAAAAAAATAAAACTGTTATAGTGTTACCTGTTGATTTGAACCTCACTAAAATGTATTTTGATTACAGCAAAATCCTTAGACGTTGTTCATATGGCATTCTAAATACTGGTTTACTCCATGTTTTCCTCTAAAAGTATGACATCTGTAGCAACGGTTTCAATTATTGCCTCGCTGGAGAACAGGTGTACTTGCTGACCGTTCTCTCCCACAGACTTTACTTTCAGTTCAAGATGTTCAAATCACTTTTGCACCAATGGGGTTTTATGTTTTCCAAGATATTTCTTTCCTATTGTAATTCGTATGAAGCATATGATATTGAACAAGTGATAAGGTTCCAACACTAAACATCAGTAAGCACGCATTTGTGTGGATACATTTTAAGTCCAAAGGTTGCCCAATAGTCAAATACATACAAGGGTCAACAAGCATTTGCAATGCAATAAGTCTTGCATTTACACGAGTTCTCGCGTTTACACGAGTTCAAGCTAATGGCATTGTAAATGACAATGCCTTTTATTTATGTTTTAAAAACCAAAACATAAATAAAATGCATTGTCATTTACAATGCCAATAGCTCAAACTCGCATAAATGCTAGACCTATTGCATTGCAAATGCTTGTTCCTTTTTTGTATCTAACAGCTACTTGAAATGTACGTATAAGAACGTTAAATTCACAGTTGTGTTTGGCAAAGGCTTGCCTTCTAACATATACTTAATAGAAGAAGGGGAATATTATTAACAAATGTTTAAAAAATACACTGAAATATTTGTACATATAATAAAAAGACATGCGTGTAATATATATTTTGAGCACTTTTAGTCACCCTTCGGTGAATTTAAGTCAGGCAATCCTACCAACTTCTGCAAGCTTTCCTCCGGGGAGTTTAAAACACACTGCTTGACATAGCTTGCAGCGATGCCTTCTTGTGCCATGGCCCACTGTAACATGTAACAGTTGGAAAGAAAAAAATTACACTACAAACTCGAGGTCAAATACCAGTGGCCACATCCTGCAGGATCCTGCTTTATAAGAAGCGTAATGGAAAGATGCCCTATCCTCCTTCGTTTCTGAAGATCCCTGCTTCAGCGCATGCCCAGAGCTCTCTCCAAAAGACACTGCTTAGATGAGAGGGTGGGAGGGAAGCGGGGGCTGCCACACGGAGAAGCAGCAATAAAGTAGATCATTTAGCGGAACAGTCAGACCGGACAGCTTTGGCTCTGAGGAACAGGGTTCGAATCTAGGCAATAACTCAATTTAAAAGTCCAATAAAAATTAATGTTTAGAAGTATGTTAATGAGCGGTAAGAATAGAAAATAATGAGCAGGAAACCATTCTTTTTTTTTTTCAAAATTTTTTTATTCGATTAATTAAAATCATAAAAGAAGAACGAGCAATACACGGTAACATTTCATCATCACACATAGTAAAACATACAGAAGAATTTATAAATTTATAGAGTTTATAAAATTTATAAAATTTATAAAAAACCCTAAAAACACATTATACAAGAATAAAATTGTACCCTAATCTTAAAAAAAAAAAAAAAATTCATTTGAATATAAGAGGAAATCATTAATCAGGGACAGAGTGCCTGGTGCTAAAACGATGCTTATTTATACGTGCACCAGCGACCAAAAAACTAACAACATAAAATGCCACTTTTAAATTGGGTAAAAGTTGCAGGAATAGCATAGCTGGTTTGACTTGAGTAAAACCCATATTGCACAGTATAGGCAGCAAGAATTCAATTAAAAAAAAAAAAAAAAATACTTTATTCGATATACCTAGTCCCGATCTGGACTGACATAATAAATGCCTCACTTACCCAAGGGACCCTGCCCGACTGCCTAAAAACAGGCCAGGTTGTGCCCATCATCAAAAAACCGACAGCGGATGCAACTGACCCGAACAACTATCGACCAGTGACCAACATACCTTTATTGGCCAAAACTATTGAGAAATGCGTACAAGTCCAACTGAGTCAACACATTGCTAAGTTCTCACTACTAGACGATTGCCAATCTGGATTTAGAGCTGGGCATAGTACTGAAACTGCGATCCTGCACATTGTGGATGACGCCCTACAAGCCCTAGACAGAAATCAAGCATGCCTACTGATTCTCCTAGACCTGTCATCTGCATTTGACACGGTAAATCATGAAATGTTGATGACCAGGCTACAAGAAAGGATGGGCTTGTCGGGAAATGTACTGAATTGGTTTAGATCTTTCCTGCAAAATGGGACCCAACGTTTCCTGGTCAATCAAGCGACCTCTTCCCCTTGTCCTACTGCCGTCGGGGTCCCACAAGGTTCAACACTATCCCCAGATCTATTCAACCTATATGTTGAACCTCTTACGGAGATCCTTCGGGGATCACAGATACCCTATCACATGTATGCAGATGACACGCAAATATACATAAAGATCGCCTCCCGAGATGACATTGACCTAATGAACAAGACACTAAAGAGAGCTCTACAGTGGTTAACTACGAACCATTTGAAACTAAATGCCCATAAAACTGAATTCCTGTTAATCTCACCGACAAAGAACCGCCCCGAGGTACAGGAACTGACGAAACTGGTGACAGCACTGAACTGCACCCCGACCCTAGTTAAGTCGGCTAAATCACTTGGAATTACCTTGGATGAGAACCTTGACATGAAAGACCACATAAACTCAATGGCCAAGGGTGCCCGCTTCCATCTGAACTATCTAAGAAAATTGAAACCATACATCTCAAAGACGGACCTAAAACTAGCTGTACAATCCCTAGTTATTTCAAGGATTGAATACGGTTGCACTACGTTAGCGGGTCTACCGAAATCATCCATAGCACCGCTAAAAGCCTGTCTCAATGCAGCTGCAAGACTGATCACGGGATCGAGGAAATTCGACCACATATCCCCTCACCTGAAGACGCTAAACTGGCTACCCTATGAAGCCAGAATTCAAATGAAGATTGCTTGTATTACCCACAGAGCCGTTCACTACAACATGCCGAGATACCTCGCCAAGAAAATTAAGCTATCAGGAAGCAACAGACTAACGAGAAGCGCTAAAGAACTGCTACTGAGGCCAGCCTTCTTCCGTAAGAAAAAGACCTACAACCGAGCGTTCTCAGGAGCCGCCCCCAGAGTCTGGAATTCACTACCTCCCAACATCAGGAAGATTAAAAACTTGGTATCATTCAAACGCGAACTGAAGAACTACATGATGAGCAAATACCTCTCTTAGGGAAGAATAATGGTTACTGATGAGAATATCTTCACCAAAGAGAGACAGCCTCGACTGGAACTTCCTGAAGATCAACTATCTGCTATCAGATTGATTCCATGTTATACATTGGACACACACGTTACTACTAACTTAAATCACAGGGATCTGATATCCATAACTCTCAGACAATACGATGTACCCTCTACCTCACTTTGTTTTATTGCCTAGGATCCCGGATACATGGCAATACTTTTTACTCCTTAATGCTATTTACACATGATATTTGCACTGCTATGCTATACAACCCTACCTCACTCACCCCCTAATACTAATTGGATAGGCCGAATAACTCTTACTTATAATCCCCCTTATAGCTGATCGCCTTAGACCTTATACCCATGTATATCTGTTGTTACTATTGCCTCCATAATTGTCTGTAACCTATCCTTACATGTGAAGCGCTCTGATACCCACGGGTCTTGTCCGCGCTATACAAAACTCTATAAATAAAATAAATAAATAAAATACTTACATAAGTAAAAACATGAGGAAACAGCAAAATTTAAATTAAACACATATCAAAAAAGCATGCTATTCCTCAAGCATATCGATTTTAAAATAAATACAGCAGTAAAAAAGCAGATGTCCTGTGAATCAAGTCCAAATAAAAGCCCCATAGCCGATACAATAGTGGATACATTGTATTTTTTAAAAAGCGGTTTCAGATATATTTTTCGAAGGTAGAGATAAAGAGGGCATAACAATAAAAAATGCTCCGTACTTTGCTTTGTAGTCCCATCACACGGACAGGGGGCAGTAGTATAGGTCTTTATTACAGGATACGCAACAAGCAAATGGGCAATCCCCATCCGTAATCTTGTCAATACATATTGGTGGGATCGAATAGTAACCAATTTAAGGTATCCTGAAATCCCCATTTCTTCCTTAGTATATCTGTCATAAAAAACATGTGTGGAGAACTGGGCAGTAGCTACGTTACGCTTTCCCATGCTAGCCCTCAAAAATTCATGTTTGAGCTCACTCTTCGGGATATCTAGAACACAGGAAGGGTTATCACGTACAGTAAGATTAAAAACATCATTAAATGTTCGAATAATATAGTTAAGCCAGGGGATGCGGGAACATTTATCCATGTGAAGACAGTCTAAAATGATCTTTCTTGTGAAACCAGTCTGTTCCTTACTCCATATAGATCTCCATACTAACAGGGGTCTTAATTTGATCAAGTCAGATAGATGTTCTAGTCCGACCTCCTGATGGATCAACTTTGTTGAGGCAGATGATGGTAAGCATAGGAGTTTTTTGATAAATTTATTTTCCTCAACCTGGAGCATGTTGTTATTACAATGACCCCATACTCCTGAGCCATATAGGGCCAGAGCAAAACATTTATGGTGGTATAGGTACACCATGTCTGGTATCCGTCTTGAGCCTAGCTTGGATGCAAACTTAAATATGCCGAAGGAACACTTGGCCATTTTAGCTCTAACATTGATCATTTCAGGTGTCCACATCCCCCCACTGTTAAAAGTGATACCCAGATAACAAAATGTATCCACCACTTTTATAGTTTGGTTCATAACTGTAAAGGGCCTTAGGTTTTTAATTTTCTTCCCACAGGGCATTATAAAAGTTTTTGAATTATTAATTTTTAATTTTCTCCCATTAATAAAATCTGCAAATTTATTCATAAGTTTTTGCAACCCAAGAGGGGTTTGTGAGAGCAGAACCGCGTCATCCGCGTAAAGCAATATTGGGATGGAAAGGCCGTCAGCAGTCAGAGCATCCGCACTGATGGTACGCAGTTCTGACTCTATTGCATTAATAAAAAGGGAGAAAAGAAGAGGTGCAAGGACGCATCCCTGCCTGATTCCGGAGCCTACTTTAATACTGGGTGTACACTCCCCCGATTGCCCGTAACGTATCTTAGCCGTAAGATTCCTATAGAGTTGGGCCAAGAAATAGATGAGATCCTGTGGGGCACCCATGTCCAGCAAGGTTGACCACAAAAGACCATGGTCGACCAGGTCGAAGGCGCTGGTCAGGTCTGCGAAGCAAAGAAACAGCGAGCCTTGTTTGGCCCGTGTATATTTGCCTATAATTAGGTCTAAATTAATGCACTGTTCTATTGTGCCTAAACCCTTGCGGAATCCATACTGAGAATCCGCAAGGATCCCTTTATCTTCTACCCATTCCTCCAGACGACCCAGTAATACCCTACTCATAATTTTTAGGGAAGCAGTGAGGAGAGAAATCGGGCGGTAGTTTTTTGCCTCGCCCCTCTCTCCTTTTTTATACACCGGGATAATGATTGATTCCCCCCAAGTCTGTGGGGCCGCAGTCATTGCCGCTGCATTAAAAACCTTGGTTAGCAATGGGCTCCAGATGGAGACCTCTGCTTTATAAAGGTCAACTGGTACCCCATCAGGGCCCGGCGCCTTTCCCCCCTTGCTAACCCGGATGGCGGCATCCACCTCAGAAACTGTGATATTAAGAGGTAGGGGCATAAAAGCCACGGTCTCCCTATCACCCCCACATCTAGTCCTTCAGGGTTAAAAATACTAGTAAAATGAGCCACCCATTGTTCCTCAGACACCTGGGCAGACATTACCGGGGCTTCTTCATTTTGGAGGAAGGGACTATTGACAGTGGACCAGAAAAGCTTGGCATCCTTAAGTTCCACTGCCTTAGTCAGGTTGTTCCAGGCCTCTTCCCTTAGTTCCTGTTTCCTATTCCTCAAATGAATAGAGTATTCCCTTCTAAGGGTTTTAACTTCTTCCTTATCCCTTGGTTTACCCTTAAGGGCAACTTTAAGTCTTTGTAAGGATTTAGTACATTCCCTATTAAACCATCCCCCGTTATTCCTAGGGCCCTTTGGTTTTCTCCCGGTTAAGATTTGTGCAATATTTTTATTAATGATATCGAAACTGGCTAGAATATCAGCATTGTCCTTTTCGGGGTTCGAGGCAGCATTCCACCTCCTCTATACAAGCAGACACAATGGTACATAGTAAACGTTCCTCATTTTGCCTACCCCATTTAATTCTAGGGCCATTGGGTCTATGTGGGACAACGTCTGTCACTGCACCGTGTAATGCCTTTACTTTATCCCCCCACAGGGCGAGATGCATTGTTAGACAGTTATGATCACTTAGGGCTGGATCTACTGTTACGGGTAAGGAACACAAGGTTGTGATACTGGCGGAGACAATGAGGTAGTCAATAACGGTGGCACAGTTCCTACCAATAAAGGTCGGTACTGACTTGCCCTCGCTGTCTACGCCAGGTAACATAATGCATAAATCCATTTTAAGCATAAGAGTGTTTAGAGATTCCCCATAGACCGAATGTAGAAAGTGGGTCTGATCTTCCCCTCCCTCACCCCCATACCCACACACCCTTTTGCCAGCAAATGGGCACATGTGAATGTTGAAATCACCACCCCACAAAATATCAAAAGACACATCACTGTGCTCATATAACCTTTCCACCTCTGCTTCAAGTTCATCGACCATATCTGTTTTTGAGTGGTTAAAAACATTGTTGTAATGGTTTATTACTAAAACATTTCGCCCATTCCTGTGTTGTAACCATAACAGCTGAGAGTGGAGACCAACAGTCCGGTGGATTTTTACTCGAACCGGTAACCTCACAGAGAGCAATATCACCATCCCACCACTGGCTCTCCCCATGTTCGATGGCTGAGCAAGGCAGTTATAGGCGACATACCCATTAAGATAGACATCTTCGGCCGCCCAAGTCTCCTGCAGACACAAGATGTCAAATTGAGTTATAAATTCTAACCATCCTAGACGATCTATTTTATTATTCCACCCGGCAATATTCCAACTCGCCATCTTATACCCCCGTTCTGTTAAGCTAACAGCCTTAATAGATGGTAGCGGTAGGGTATGGATGTGGGTTACTTCCCCTGGCACGGGGTCTTCAGATAGTCGGGTCGGAGTTGTACTTCCATTTGCCGGGGTAGGAGTATCTGAGTTACAATGAGGCTGCCCAGAATAACATGTATTATACCCAGGGCTGCAAGTAACATTGTACCCATTAGGTGGGTTAATAACAGTTGAACCTTTTTCCCCCGTGCCTGCACCCATGTCTCCTCCTATATCTCCACACAGTTCCTTTCCCCCCTCCCCTGTGGCTCGATGGCATCAGTCACAGTCTTCCAGGCCACTAAACACATCAAACCTATTGGAGGTATCTAGGGGTGTAAAAGGTTTGAGATGGTCCATTCTCCTGTGTGTTATGGAGTTATACCTTGGGCCTACAGTATTCCACCCATACGGGTCTACCACTATAGGTGGTTGCGTGTTGTTAAATATGGGGCCATTGTTGTAGACAGGTGGGCGATATGGATTTGAGAGCATTTGCCTCAATAACAGGGGAGGGGGAGCTCGCTGTGATTGATGATTGGGTGGGAACACCACTGAGCGAGGATAAAAATGTTAGGGGACGGGGGGTAATAGTTTTACCACCGTGGTCAGAAGGCCAGTTAAGTATAAAATGGACGGCATTCTGGTCTCTAAAATTAATGACCACTATGTCTCCCTCAATATCTTTGGGTCTTCCTCCCAGCCACGGAAGGCGGCGGACATGGACGATTTCTCCATTGACATTTTTTGCAATAGGTCTGTGTAAACTTAACCAATGCGATATTTTATTTTTCAACTGGGCATAGCCCTCCCGTTTGTTCTTTTCTAGCTCTGGTACCCCTGTAAGGACTACAACAAAGGGTACAGCGTCTGGTGGAAGTTCTGGAAGGGGGCCCTTGTTATGGTTTCCTCGAACCGGCCGCTCATTTCCTCTTTCTCTCTTTTTATTCCCTGGGGCTTGACCAAGATTATTTGAATGTCCATTAGATGTTACAGCCGGGGGCAAAGTGGGTTTACTCCTATTATTTGAGGATTGAGGCACAATAGTAGTCTGCACAGAGGTAGGTATAGTGGTTATAACAGGAATACCTGATGAGGTGGGTAAAATTGGAGTTTGTACAGGGGGGTTAGGCAACACTTTATTAATCACTAACTTGGTTCCCAGTTCATGTTCTATCTTCCCGAGTCTATCGTCTAATTTATTAAGTCTATCTACGATAGCCAGTGTATAGGTCCTCATTATAGATTCTATGCTATCGATCAAGGCCCCATTTGTAGGTTCCTGTAACGACACAACCGCGGGGAGGCTATCGGCAGTGGAGATGACAGGGTCTATTAAGGGGGTTAAGCATGGATGCATAGGTGATATAACTATCCTTCCTTTGTCTGTTACTTTAACCCGTCCTCCCCTAGTACTATCGTCCTTTTTAATGCCAAAGTCTGCATGATTAATCTTCCTCTTTGGAAGGTCAGTATTTTTGCGCCTTTTGGTCGGGGGAGGGCCATAAATTTTAACTGGCGTGACTTTTTTCGCCCTATTTTTAACAGCTTTAGGTTGTTTAGGGATAGGGGTAATTTGTGCTTTGGTTAGATCAATAGATTTAGTTATACTAGGAGTGGTAGCAATGGTTGGCAATTTACTAGTAGTGCCTAAGGATTCTGGTTCGCTCGTAGTTGTTCCCTCTCTAAATATTAGAGGTATGCTGTCCTGCGAGGGGGTACAAATATTTTCAATAGGGGTTCCATCCCCCATAGAGCTGATTAACACTGGTGAAACCGGGAATGGTCTATTCTTTAAGCTTTCAACCGACCGCCGTCGCTCTGCCCGAAGTTCTTCAAGGGTGGGGGTAGTTGGAGAATCCAGGAGAGATTTCTTAAAATAATTATCTAGTTTCCCATTTATCAAGCTCACAGGTTTCTCAGGGCCAGCCATATCCGGGGTTAGTAATTCAATTGACATTATAATTACTAAAATAGTAGACCCCCCGAGCACTTACACAATAGTCCTGGAATAAACGACCAGGGATTCTGGCCCAGTCCAGTCTCCTCGGGCCTCTGAGGGCCACAGAGGGTCCGCCCTTAGTCCGGGCTTTGTCCCGGGTGATGTCCCGCACACGCGTAATGACTCCAAGTCTTATGCTGCCTGTGTATAAAGTGGGCAGGGTCACGGGAAGAGGCCGCAGGTGTGCTCGATGACACACGCACAACCTGCTGGTCCTCGCAGTCCTGTCCTCCTTCTCACTGCTCCCCCGCACTTCCTCTGCTGCCCAGCGGGGCTCCTCGAACACGGTCTGTACTGCCCTACGGGGCTCCAGGCAATTGCAGGTAAACCAATGCACAGTCTCCTCTGGTGAGCGGCTCCCGCGAAGCGGGGGCTGCGAGGAGTTTTCAACGATCAGTCAGGGGGGGGGGCGGGGACACGGGAAGAGGCCGCAGGTGTGCTCTATGACATACGCACAACCTGCTGGTCCTCGCAGTCCCGTCCTCCTTCTCACTGCTCCCCCGCACTTCCTCTGCTGCCCAGCGGGGCTCCTCGAACACGGTCTGTACTGCCCTACGGGGCTCCAGGCAATTGCAGGTAAACCAATGCACAGTCTCCTCTGGCGAGCGGCAGCAAGAATTTTTTTCTGCTCTCTTTGTAATGACCACAGAACAGGATAAAGTGCGTTGTGTCTTGAATAGAAAAATGGTCACAATCACAAGGATCAGCATTTTCAGGTCTAGACCACTTTTTAAAATTGCCCAGTATAAAAGGAATTAAATCAAGGCGAAATCTTGTTAGGAGGAAACGATGGTATGGTTTGTGTACCGAAAAGAGATATGGTTCCATACCTGGAACAGTTATTATCGTACAATGTTTCCTAACCGTGTGTTTGTTCAACTCTGTGGCTTCCCTCTCCAGGACATAACGCTCAGTCAAAAGATTTTTGACTGTCTTTACGTCTTCTAGATTTATCAAATGTGGGGAGGAAAAAAGTTCAGATCGGCCAACTAGAGTTAACTGCGTCTTGACATATTTTAACCAAGGAATGTTATAGACATTGTCCAAGGCTAAGCAATCTTTAAAAATATGATGGTTTAGAGTGAGCTCCTGATTGAGCCACACTTTCAACCAACCAATAACTGGGGCTGCCTTCAGGGTGTCGGTAATGTAGCCTAGGCCGAGCTCTGTATGTATTATGTATGTAGAAATTGACTGGGCGACAGAAAGCAGAGTTCTCAGGAATTTATTTTCAACTTTTTGAATTTTGTCATACTCATGATTAGTGTACCCCCAGATAACAGAGCCATATTGGGCAACCGATAAGCATTTAGATTTGTAGACCTTTATGATGCTCTCCATGGGGCGAGCACCAAGCTTTTTAGCAAAATCAAGCAGCCCAGCAGCCGCTCTTGCTACTGCGTTGCTTTTGGCCAAAAGCTGGGGGCCCCACTTGCCTTTTTCGTCAAAGATCACGCCCAGGTAGGGGAAAGATGGAACTCTCCTGACCTCCTTCCCTGAGCAAAAGAAAGTTTTAGTCTTTCTTTTCCTGCCTGCGGCTCCTGCTATCATTACGTGGGATTTTTCTACGTTAGTTTTCATGTCCAGTGAGGACATAAAATCCCCAAAAGCTGAGAGTAATTTGCTCAGTGCCACTCCAGAGCGTGCTAAGAGGACGGCGTCATCCGCGTACAGGAGGACAGGGATCTTTATTTCTCCTGCACGCGGAATATCCATGTGGGACGCAGCCAAAACTGCCTCAAGACCATTTATATAAAGTGTAAAGAGAAGGGGTGCAAGGATACATCCCTGCCTGACCCCTCTCCCTGATTCAAAGTGACAGGTACATCTCCCTTCTCTGGTCACTCTGACCGACGTCTTGAGGTCTCTATGTAACTCTGCCAGGTATCCCACTAGTGGGGCATCAAAGCCCATGGCCAAAAGGACCCCCCACAGCTTAGCCCTGTTGACCAGGTCAAAAGCTGAGGAGAGGTCCATAAAGGCCATGTACAGAGAGCCCCCCTTGGCTGCTACATACTTACTTATGATCAGTTCTAGATTCAGACACTGGTCCAAGGTTCCCCTTTTGGCTCTGAAGCCGTATTGTGCATTCGATAAAATGCCCTTTTCTTCTAGAAGCTGAGTCAATCTACCTAAGAGAACTCTTCCCAAAATCTTGACACTTGAGTCGATTAGGGAGATTGGCCTATAACAGGCTGGGTCTGTTCTTTGTCCCTTTTTAAAAATAGGTATAATGGTAGACTTCGACCAACTAGTAGGAAAAACTAAGTCTCTTGTGGTAATAAAAATGTTGGTAAGAATTTTGGCGCTTAATTCAGGGGCACTCTTAAAAAAGTCAGCGGGAACCCCATCGGGGCCTGGAGCCTTTTTAGAATGTGTGTCACTGATAGCTTTTTTTACCTCTTCTATGCTAAAAGGATAAATGGGAGGGACTGCTTGTGTGGATTGTAATCCACAGCCTGAGGTATTATCAGGACAACTGTAAATATTACTGAAGTGTGTGACCCATTGATCATCCGGTATGGTGCAATCTGCTCTCTGCTTATCTGGATCGACAAAAAGGGATGATTTATTATCGCCCAAAATTTTGAGCTGTCCCTCTGCATGTCGGGCGACAGCAAATCGTTCCAGGCCTCAGTTTTAATCTCTAATTTTCTCTTTCTGATAGCGTCGTTATAGTTTTTCCTTAACAACGCTATCTGTGCTTTATCTCTTGGCTCAGCTTTTAAAGCCTTTAGGAGAATTGAGTGGGCCTTTAAACAATCTATGTTAAACCATTTTTTGTCTCTACATGTCCGGCCCTTATTCCTTACAGTCAGATCCAGATCAATCTGAATGCAGATAATGTTAAAAGCCTCTATCAAGATAGGAGACGGATTATTATTGTCCAGGCAGATTGCAACCTCACCCTCAACTTTAAGCATGTATGAAGGTGATCGGGGTAACTTGATCCCACTTCAGCCTACGGTTCTGATCTCCCAGGACTAAGTTAGTCGCGCATAAGGCTGCAGCTTCTCTCTTTCCAAAAACTCCCTGAGATAAAATCTCTAAAATGACTGGGTTATGATCACTAAAAACTGAGGTTTCTACCTTATAGGTTGAGACCTCAGACAAAACACTAGACGACAAAAAGATATAATCTACTATTGTGCCAGAGTTGTTACCCACAAATGTCGGTAACCTCAAGTCTCTGTTACTGCTAGAAAATTCATAAAGATTAAAAGTTGCTAAAAGTGATTCCAGTGCCTCCCCACGCGGTGAGTGTTCAAAGTGCGGAATACAGAGATAAGGGGGAAAATCTTCATATTCCTCACAGCAATCCCTGTCACATGGGTGGATATTATAGTCTCCCATGAGAATCACGTCAAAGCCGTGGGCACTATTTTCGCTGTGGGTAGACAAGAAATCCTCTAAGGTTACCAAATGCTCGTTGAGCAATTGACTGACAGAAGAATTATAAAAGTTAACTAATAAGATAGGCTGTGAGTTAAAAGTAGTTAATTCAACTGCTAGTATATTTGTTGAGTTAGAGTTAATTAGTCTTGGCTTTCCCTGAACGTTCAAGGAAATATATATATTCAAGCCTCCCTTTGCCCTTCCAGATGTGCTAGAAACAGCAGGTACAGAGAACTGGGAAAAGCCGTCTAGAGCAAATCCGTCGGACGTCTCCCACGTCTCCTGGAATACAAGAATGTCGTGAGATCTAACCATTTCCAGCCAGTTCTTATTACCGATTTTCGAACTAATACCAGCGATGTTCCAGCTCAAGATACTACACACCCTGTTGTTTTTAATTTTTAGATCTAAATGTACAGGAGCAGAAAAAGAAACAGGTACAAAATCCTCATTATTAGTATTAGAGTCAATCATTCTGGTCCATGAAGGACAATGGGGCGTAGCGGTTAAATAACTGGAGAGGTTCGACAACAGAGTTTTGTTGTGATAAAAGGGATATTGGGCTACAGAATTATGCCTTGTATCCTGCCCATGTCTGGGGTTGAAATCCCAGGGTCTATCCGACCCCAACGCTGGAGTCCTTGGATACGTGACATTTTGTTGCTCCCCATAAAAAAACTTCAAAGTTAGAGGAACAACAGTGCCTTTTCTGCGTTGAGGGGGGAATAGATTGGCCAGGATATTAGGAAGGACGTCTTGATTCGAGAGGGTCACTGCCACACAGTCCCCCTTAAACTTTTTCGGGCGGTTTCCCAGCCAGGGGACCCTGGTCGCAGACTTAATGACATTTGCCAGATGATGTTTCCCCCCTGGGGCTAACCGCATGTTGTTGGTTAGCCAGTGCAGAGCCTTACTAGTAAGAGAGGTAGGGCTTTCGACTGTTCCCCCTTCCAGAGGGGGTACATTTGCAAGCACCAGAACCACTGGGGTGGCCTCAACTAAAAATTGGTGGGGGACCGTAGTTTGGGTAGTTACTGGGGGTGGTCCAACAGAAGGGGGAACATCTGTTGGGATGGTAACCAAAAGAGGGCCCTCAGAGATGGTAGACAAAGGTATTAATGGCTGGGGCAATGGATTGTCAACAGGTAACTGAATCCCTTCATTATCACGAAAGACTTCGTTAATCACATCTCCCCCTATGTTGTTGGGCAGGATAGTGACTATCTTGGTGATATTTTCCACCCCATCTACTACCTTAGTGCTTAAGCCACCCAGCCTCTTGACCTCTGCATGCAATTTGTCTAATTTAGATATTAGGGGTTTAACATTGGCATTGATTTTTTGTTCAAGAAAGTCAGAGATCCTTTCGAAAAAAGCATCCTCGGAGATATGACTCTGATTATCCTCCACGACGTTTACTTGTTTAGTCTTTGGAGTGGTGACCCTTTTCTTTCTTGCCCCTATGCGCGGGCCACTCAACTTTGGGGGAATCTTGGTGCATAATCGTCTTGGTCTTGTTGCACGCCCTTTTGGTGTCATCTCCTTGGGTGCAGCTTGTGCATGTGTCTCTTGGTCAGAGTCAGTGTCAATATCAATACCACCCTCAGCCTGTATGTTAGAGGTCTCGATAGCCATAACTGCGTTATCTGGTGCACTGCTTACATCCAGGAGAATGGGGCCGCTAATTTCATTCTCCTGGCTGGTTTCTTGCAGAATAGTGTCATCAATCATAGTGGAAGCAGTAGGTGACAAACAACGAAGGTCTGGGGATTGACTTAGACCAAGAGAGTCTCTCCTTTGCATATTGATTTTCCTGAGTGTCTGGACAAGATAATTATCAAGGGTCTTCTGTGGGGCTTCCTTTGTTTTCGCAGGCATACTTTTCAATGTACTCACAGCCAACGTTTTAGGACATTAGGTACTTAGTATATTTTACAAGCAACAATATAGCTTACTTGAGTATAGTCCTGTAGAGTTTCTCGCCCTGCCCTGCCTCCTCGTGCCGATGAGGGCCGTAGAGGGCCCGCCCTTTGCCCGGGCTTCGCCCCGGCGTCCCGCGATGCGGGGGCTCTCCTGCCTTTGTAGTCCTCTGGCGCTCTCAGGAGCGCGACCCGCGTCACTGTGTACGCGCCGCCGCGAGGCCTGCCGGGATTTGTGGTCTCCCGGAGCGGCGGCGCGGAGTCCGGTGTCCTTGGACTCTTGGCGGTGGCGGCGGCGTCCCCTGGAGCCTTCTCTGCAGCTAACTGACTCGTGGCGGTGGCGGCAATAAGGTGCGTGATTCCCCCGCTTTGCCGGGGCTCTCCTGCCTTTGTAGTCCTCTGGCGCTCTCAGGAGCGCGACCCGCGTCACTGTGTACGCGCCGCCGCGAGGCCTGCCGGGATTTGTGGTCTCCCGGAGCGGCGGCGCGGAGTCCGGTGTCCTTGGACTCTTGGCGGTGGCGGCGGCGTCCCCTGGAGCCTTCTCTGCAGCTAACTGACTCGTGGCGGTGGCGGCAATAAGGTGCGTGATTCCCCCGCTTTGCCGGGGTTCTCCTGCCTTTGTAGTCCTCTGGCGCTCTCAGGAGCGCGACCCGCGTCACTGTGTACGCGCCGCCGCGAGGCCTGCCGGGATTTGTGGTCTCCCGGAGCGGCAGCGCGGAGTCCGGTGTCCTTGGACTCTTGGCGGTGGCGGCGGCGTCCCCTGGAGCCTTCTCTGCAGCTAACTGACTCGTGGCGGTGGCGGCAATAAGGTGCGTGATTCCCCCGCTTTGCCGGGGCTCTCCTGCCTTTGTAGTCCTCTGGCGCTCTCAGGAGCGCGACCCGCGTCACTGTGTACGCGCCGCCGCGAGGCCTGCCGGGATTTGTGGTCTCCCGAAGCGGCGGCGCGGAGTCCGGTGTCCTTGGACTCTTGGCGGTGGCGGCGGCGTCCCCTGGAGCCTTCTCTGCAGCTAACTGACTCGTGGCGGTGGCGGCAATAAGGTGCGTGATTCCCCCGCTTTGCCGGGGCTCTCCTGCCTTTGTAGTCCTCTGGCGCTCTCAGGAGCGCGACCCGCGTCACTGTGTACGCGCCGCCGCGAGGCCTGCCGGGATTTGTGGTCTCCCGGAGCGGCGGCGCGGAGTCCGGTGTCCTTGGACTCTTGGCGGTGGCGGCGGCGTCCCCTGGAGCCTTCTCTGCAGCTAACTGACTCGTGGCGGTGGCGGCAATAAGGTGCGTGATTCCACCATTCAAACAAGGGAGGGCGAGGGTGAGACCGGCAGTGGAACAACAAGTGCGCACAGCCACGCTAATTACAAACAGATGGCCAATGTGTGCACCGCAGCCCCTAGGGAGCACTTGTAGTTTTCATTCTGTGTGGTATAGCTATGTGGTGTAGGTTGATATAATAAGTGCTTATCTATTAATATTTAACCTAGTTGTGGAAACACCCCTTTGTTATCCAGACTGCAGGATTGCCTTGTAACTGCAGAAGTTGATGTCCTCATTGGATATCCATTACCTTACCAGCAATAGGGATCTTGGCTTGTCAGAACTGTGGGGAATTGACTTTCTTCATTTCCACGCCCCCTGCCTGTGGCCAGAAAACAGAAATCTGGGCCTGAGAGCGCGGCCAAACATCGGGACAAGATGGGGTGGTGTGGACTGGGTCGGAGAGGAAGCCGAAGTGTATCTCCCCTTGGCCCCTACACCGAACTGATTGCCGAGCCGGGGGTCCCACTGAGGTGAAGAAAGGGGGAGCGGATAGCTCGGAAAGCAGCACAGGGCAGGAGTAAAATGGCGGCACCCTGAGGGTAATGAAGGAACGGGGCTGTGTGCGTGGCCCTACCAGGAGCTTGGAGTGTCCCCACCTTGCCCCTCCTGAGTGAGTTTGAGTGCTGGGCCTGGAGGCCCTATTGGTAACTGCGGGGGAAGCGAGGCAGAGAGAGCCCTGAAACTCTGGAGGACTCCACATGGCGGACCTGTGGTAAGGGCCTTGTGAACCATGATGCGGTGGAGCCAACTGAATGTGGCCGTACCCGATGCGGAGGTGACGACGCCTACCGGGCATTATGAGAAGGCCGTAGTGAGCACGAAATTACCTGCGTGACCCTACCCGGGAAATTTGGGGTCCTGGAGTGCCTTTCCCTCGTCCCCTCTGGGCAGGACTGAAAACTAAGCCCTGGAAGCCCCTGAAGCGAGGGGCGGGGGAGCTGGAAGTAGTCAAAGCTGCAAAGGACAGTGATGCAATGACTGCACCCTTAAAGCGCTGAAGGAACTGGACTGTGTGCGTGACAGGGCGAACATCAGAGCGGCAGAGATAATTGGGTACCCAAGCAGGTACTGCTAACGCCCCTCGTCGATTAAAGCTTACAGGGACGGTGGGGCGGCCTGCAGGACCATAAGTTGGTACTGAGATGAGGGGCGACAGAGGGGACCCCTGTTCCTTGCCTGGGTACCCCGGCGAGAGGGGGCGAACCAGGGCCTGGTAGTGAGCACCGACAACCACAAGCATCTGCGCAGTACCAGGAGAGGGGGAAAGAGGAGCAAGACGAGGCGTAAATGAGAACAAGGCCCCAAGAGAGAAGGGAGATTTAAGTGAAGGGACCTAGAGAGGCCTGGAAACGCAGCTGAGACTGGCAAGCTGGCCTTTGAGCTGCTCGCGCTGAGGCCTAAATTGCAGTGCGGCAGAGAGATGCTCCCAGAGCGAATATCCTGGAGAATTGCGCCAGGAGACATAGGATTCACTCATCTCAGGGCGAGACATTGACCGTAATTTAAAATTGAGGTGAAGCGGCGCATTGAGCCAGCCCAGTGAGAACCAGAGACCCCGGACCGATTCGGAGGAGGGCAACACCAGACCTATACTGAGCACAACAGTGGAACTGATTCTTTGCCATTAATGTGTGCGGATCAAATTATCTTTGTAAATGTCGGCTGTGGAAAGTTTTTTCACATCATAGGCAACTATGGGGTCTTTTTTCCTTTGATCAACGCACCATATTCAAACAAAATTCCGGAAACATGAATAAGTGCGGTATTATATCCTAGACCCCTTTTGTAAATCATTTTGCTATACTGAGCACAAAGACACACTGAAGGGGACGGCAGTACAACAACAGGAAGTTGCCACAGAGGCTGACGGGCTTGGGCAGAACCTGAGTGTAGAGAAACGCCAGCATGTAGAGCACTGGCCAGACAAAACAATCTCACTGACCGTGATGGTAGTCTGAAGTCTCATGAGTGTGCCCAGCGCCAGACGTGCCGCAGAACGAGAAGACACCATGGGAAATCTTCCCAAAAGAAGGACAGAGAAGAGACCCTGGCAGGTAAATCAATAGACGAGAAAGGAAGGACCTTGACGCAGATGGAGTACTCTGGAGACATACCACAGGCTATTACTTCTTCCAGTGAACGGCTGGAAGGCAAAATTGACTCGCTGAGCCTCCCCTGCTTAGGGAAGACCACAAAAAGCTAGTGGACTGGGTCAAGACAAATGAGGGGCAACTAGCTGAAACATTGCTGGATTTAGCAATAATGAAGCAGCGAATGACCGCGCTGGAAACGAAAGTGCGCACACTGGAAGGCAGGGCTGAGGGCACGGGGAACCGATCATGCAGAAGTAACCTGAGAATCATAGGCCTGCCCGAAAAAAATAGAAGACTGCAACATTACAGACTACCTGGAAAAGTGGCTCTGGGAAAAAGTAGCGCCGGGCGGCTTATCGAACTTCTTTGCCCTAGAAAGGGCCCATCGCATCCCTCCAAACCCGCCTATGCCGGGAGAACCACTGTGGGTGGTGATAGCTAAGCTCCTCCACTACAAGGATAGAGATCACACCCTTACCCAGGGGCGCCTCAGAGGAGACATACAAGTAAATAATTCAATGGTGCGAATCTTCCCAGATTTCTCCTGAGAAGTGCAAAGGCAGAGAGGGTCCTACTGGGACGTGAAGCAGAGACTGCAACATCTGAACTATAAATACGTGACGCAGTACTCACCCATGCTGCAAGTCGCCTCAGACAAGGGAACAGAGTTCTTCAGAACCCCCCCAAGGAGGCGTCGGACTGGTTGGACCGGCACAGACGGACAGAGCTGTCACAAAACCCAGCGAGGAGAAGACAGTAAGAAAACCAGTCCAGGAACCGGCAGACCGGGAAAGAGACTGTGGCATCTACGCAGGAGGAGGCGCAGCTTGAGCATCAGAGGGCAAAGTGAGGAGCCAGATGCCCCCTGGGGCAGCAAGACTGCAGCAGAATCTGGCTCAGAGCATGGGTCCAGTGACTGAGGTGCAGAGTGTGATTCTCCCAGATGTCACTCTGCAGTTGGCGGATTACATTGTTTAGTTGGAGAGAACGGTGAGCTGCGGTGAACAAGTCTAGAATACTAGGAGATACCCTTGACTCTGCAATAAGGTACTGGGGTTGATAAGATAGGGTGCTGTGGGGGGGACCTCTGACACAACGGAAGGGGATGGCAGCCACAGAGACTGGGAGAGCAATGGACGAGTGGCCTTCCCCCCCCTGCGATTGACTGATCAACCTGCAAGCAGTCACTTGCGGACATAAAACTCTTTTTTGGATGAGGGGTGTTTTTCTGATTGTCCTGGGGTGTGGGAGTTGGGTAAAATGCTTATTGTTGATCTGGGGGGGGGGATCACCTTAAGTTGCAGTGCACAGGAAATCATACAGGTTCGAGTGGGAGGCGCAGGTAGATGGCGTAGCGCAGTCTGAGAGGCGATCAGGGCATTGTAACCCCTAATAATGGCTGACAAACAGCAATACAAGTGTATGACCTGGAATATCAGGGGCATGCATACAATTTCGAAATGTCATAAGGTACATCCGGAGGCGGGAAGCCAAGATAGCTCTTTTACAAGAAACGCACCTAACGCAAACGGAGGGACAAGCACTACAAAGACGATTGAGGGGGCAGCTTACTCGGCTTATCCACGGGTGGCACTGATATGGATACAAGCGGGAATTCCATTTCAACTAATGAGCTCAATGATAGATCCGGAGGGTCGATATGTAGCCATAAAGGAGCAGCTAGAGGGTTGGTAGATTAGTATAATTTGTATCTACGCCCCTAATGAAGACCAGCCTGCCTTCTTTGCGAGATTGAGTCACAGATTAACGCTATATCTGACAGGTACTACTATAGTAGGGGGCGACTTTAACTGCGTAGACAATACACTTTTAGACAGATCCCACCCTCCATTGCGAAAGCAGCGCGTGCCTCTCATGCATTCACTACCTAGAGACAGAGCTGGGGCCTATATCTTCAGGAAAGGGACTAGTACTACTACTACTTCTCAGTGGTTCACAACTTGCATGTGCGACTAGGCGCCTTTTTGTGCTCAGTTGATGCCCAGCGTCACGTTACTGCAGCGGAATACCTTGCGCAAACGATATCAGATCATAACCCATTAGTTATATCCTTGAAGTGGACAGACCCAGTAACAGCGATCTCTGCATGGAGGCTTTGCCCAGACACCCTGGAGGACCAGGTCTTCCGGGAAGAGATTATGGGCTAAATAGCGTACTACTTAGAAACTAATGCGGGAACGGCCTCATCGCTGAATGCGGAGTGGGACTCTTTCAAAGTGATCCTGAGGTCCCACTGTATTACGCTTGCTAGGGTAGTCAGACACACCATCATGAGAGAAATAGAGAGGGCAGAGGCAACCCTCAGAGGGTTGGAATGCAGAAGGCCAGAGCACTTGGAGCTTCAGCAGGCACTCCTAGAAGCCAAGGAGGATGAAGTGAAACAGACGGAAAGGCTTAGAAGCTTTCATTACAAGAAATACTTATAGCGCACTCACGCTGAGCATGACAAGTCAGGGTCGCTGATGGCATGGCTAACGAACACAGTGAGTAGGGGTCCCCTCCTGGTGGAAATAGAAGATGAGTTGGGGGTTTGACACTATAGCACAAACAAAAACGGAGAGAATAAAGGTCAAAGGGATATTTTAACGACCTGTCACAGGTCTATTCCCCAAATCTAGTATACTCATAACACAAACAACTGGAGGTCTCAACTGCAGCCAATGAGTGCCAAAGGACGGGAAAAAAATAAAAAGATGCAAAAACAGGAGTATTGAGAAAAACAAGGGACCTTAGAGCAGAACTTGGATTCCCATCAATTAACTCCGTGATCAATATTATCATCTGGTCATCCGCCAAGTAGAATGATATACCTCTATCCCCTGACATAACTCTCACAATGCTGCGCTGTCTTCCACAGGGCAGGGCTGGAGGACTGGGTTGAGGCAGAACTGAGAGTAATAGGGGACTTGTATCAAGATTCTGCATTACTATCGTTGGAAGAATTGCAAACTGCATACAATTTGCCAGGGGTTTACTTTCTGCAGCATAAGTCCCTCACACGAAGGATTAGAAAGCACTGGAACATTGGGGGAATGGAGCTGAGGGTCCTAGCGGGGTGTAGATATGTCTCGCTGTCAGCAGGAAGAATTAGGATGGCGTCATGCCTGTATAAGGCACCAAGGGGTGATTACACCAACTGCCATTAGAGCAACTGCAATTACAGTTGGTAGAAGACCTGGGTAAACAGATACTGGAGGGAGAGTGGGACAAAATGCTAGAGCGAACTCCGAAAGCATCTTGAAATGTGAGATTCAAATTAATTAGCTTTTATGTGCTACATCGGGCGTATCTAACTCCAGGCCGAATTAGGAGACATTTTGGTACAGAAACACCAGGGTGCCCAAGATGCGGGGAGAGGGAGGCGCACATACTTCACATGTTTTGGAGCTGCCCCATGTTGCAATATTTTTGGGAGGAGATAGGCGACCTTATTGACAAAACGTCCGCAGGACCCGAGACACTTCCTATTAGGGTGGTTCCCCCACACGGCCAAAAATAACTGGAAAGTTCCAGGACCTCGCCTATGTCCTGGCCATGAGAGAAATATCCAGGAAATGGAAAGCGCAGAGAGGGCCACTGATTATCACCGAGAAGTGGGCCAGAGCAAAAGGTAAACTATTGCTCAGCGAGGTCAGCCGAGGATTAGGCAAAATAGAGAGGACTAGTGCATGGGAAAGTCTAGTGTGGGAGCGGCGGCGAACGGACAGGACAACAATAGTGGGGAAAGTACCCTGCGATTGGTAGAGCCAGAACGGGAGAATGGACAGAAGGGACACTCGGCCTAGAGAAGTCTGACTACACACCACCACAACGCATGGAACCTGGGCGGTCCACACACGAGAACCCAAAAACACATAGAAGCACTCGCATGTTTACATAAGAGTAACTCAAGGGGGGATGGTTTTGTTAAAAGGGGATGTTGAGAAAAATACGTCGGAGAATAAAGTCTTAAAACGCTATGTACAATATGCACTAAATATGAAACTGGAATGTTCATTGTAGGAAGGTGGATACCCCAGATTTTTTGCCTAGTGTTTAGCTGGTTTTCGACTTAGTTGGCCTGGGATCCTGCTAAACAGGGCCCCAGGCTATCTGCTCTCTCTGTAAAACGGACTCCGTGTACCCTAGGTACATCTCCAATTGGATACTGGGTCACCTTATGAGCCCCTGTACAGTGTACTATAGGTACCCAGGGCATAGGTGCATCCAAGGCCTACCAGTGGCTGCAGCATGTATTATACCACCCCTGGCTGGCCACCCAAATTGACACAACTGGCTGATCACTCAGCTGGGGCAAGGTGGTGTAATCACCCTTTGCTTTAGATATAGTATACCTATATCTAACCTTATATCTAGACACATATACACCTATAAGTCACTCCTATGGCAGGCCTTAACAATCCTGGAGGCAGAGTGCTTGCTTTTATGTGAGATGGTGCTCTAGCATGAGCTGAGCCTATCTGCAGCTTTCCGAACCATGTCCTTATAGCTGTTCTAGGATATTGCCATACCATATACTCTTAGGTGCATTATGAACATCCCGGTTAAATGCTAACTCTGGTTTGGCTTTATCAAAACATGTCGAGTAAGGTGTCATACGATTTGGAATACTATCCCTACGGGGGTAGCATTCCACCCTTGTAGAGGGAGAAGACATGTTGTTTCTACTATTCCCGGTTAAAGTTAATCAATTAATTAATTAAAGTTAACCAGAGCCTCAGCATCACAAAATGGATGCTGCTGCCACAGACAAAAGTCTGACCTCCTGCTGCTGGGAGTCCTTCCAGCGAGGGACGCTTGGACAATAGGTTTCCTGCCTTGGGAGGTACTAGCACCACCCCAGACATGATTTTGTGTATTGGGACAGGGAGGGCTGAAAGGATTGAGACACTGCCTT
This sequence comes from Lissotriton vulgaris, assembly GCF_964263255.1. NCBI lineage: Eukaryota > Metazoa > Chordata > Amphibia > Caudata > Salamandridae > Lissotriton > Lissotriton vulgaris. Next base: position 92,998,793 of record NC_141694.1, read on the forward strand.
GGGCACACAAGGTGTCCCATGCATGGGCCAGTTCAAACCGGTGCTGGGGCACTCCAGCCCCAGCTCTGGCGCAAAACTGGACAAAGGGAAAGGGGTGTAACCACCCCCTTCCCTGGTCCCACCCATAGGAGGGACCTAGCAGGTAATCCAGCCCCTGAGATTGGTATATAGGTAGGAGCTGAGTCACAGGACTTTATATTAATCCTGACTGAAACTTTGAAACGAAACTTTGGACATTCGACGATCTACTTGAAGAAGACGACTGAAGAATCTCCTTGTGGTCAAGGAGTGACCACCCTGCACAAGCATGCACCATCCAGCGATCAACGGCTTGCTTTGTCGCCGCCTCCCGCCGGAGCCCAAGTACAGAGCCTGACAAGAACCGGATTCCCCGACATCCAACAGCCCAATCCACAGTCCCTGCAAAGCTGGGACCCGTGGAGGCAACGAGAGACGTGGGACCGGCCATCTTGAAAAGTGTGAGACCTGCTAACTGTGCAGCCCCCGAGGCCTCCTCGAAGCTGTGCATTGGGGATTGAGATGCCCCAGCCCCGAGCAGCATCTGCACCAAAGATCAGCCCTGCACCCTCCACGAGTTCTGTGTGGGGCCCTTTTGCATTTTCCTGCTCGACGAGTCTGTCCGGTCACTTGCCCGTTGGCTAGTGGCCATTTTGGCAACGATCCTTTGAATCTACACCGCTGGTCTGGTTGCTCCAGACTGGCCTTTGCTTCCCTCAAAAGAAGCAGCCCCTCAGACCTTGCTGGTCTGAGTAAGAAGCCTACATTGTATCCTGCGTGGGTTGCCTTTGCCAAGGCTTGTTGACTCCAATCCTGAAGCCGACAGCGAGAGCCTTCGTGGTACAGTCCGTGCCTGACTCCTGGTTGTCGTCGACACCTCCTGGTCCACGTGGCTGCAGAGACAAGCTTCCCATCAGCACCTGATTGCTTCGCGACATCGCCTGGTTCCTTCCTGGTCACTGGCTAGTGACCCAGACTCTGTCCCCTGTGCTTTCAGGTCCTCTACATCTTTGATCTACCCTTGGATCCACCCGGACTCTTCTCTCCTGGCCGCCTGCAGCATCTTTTCTCCAAGGCTTCATAGAACTCCACTGCGAAACCCGACACACTTTGACACCTATGCACCCGCTTCCTGTGGGTTAGGTAACGCGAGTACTACGGTGCTCCTGTAAAGAGTAACTCTCCTAGTGTCCTAGTTTCTAGTGGTTAGCTTCTAGTCCAGTCGGAAGACTCCCAAACCTTTAACTTTCTATCTGTACGCACCCATTGACTTCTATGTGTGCACACGTGTGCCTTTAGACACTGCACACGCATCCCGTGGGCCTCCTGCTCCCTAACCATCGTTAGCCCAGTGTAGCCCCAGCGATTCCCAAGGCCCTAGGCCTTACCATTTTTCGTGACGTGGTACTTATGCCATTTTTTTAGTATGATTTAGCGGGCCACCCGGCCCTATCCATATTTGTGCAACTTCTGTATGTTATATGAAGTTACTTGTTATGCGCTTGTGCTTCTGTGCTCATAAAGAGTTCAAGGGATTGTTTTAGAAATAAATACATATATATTTTGAATATATATCCTGTGTGGTATCCTTTTATTTGGTATTAAAGGGATTGCATATGGTAAAACAGCTGGCTTCACATGCCCTCTTGAGTTTAGCCTAAGACTGCTCTGTCCATGCTACTCCTAGGATAGCTGGTCTATAAGGTTGACTTTACAACCATCACCATAAGGGTTGTTTGGACTGGTGCAAGGTGCTCACTAGAATAGTGAACAACATATACCAGGCCAACTTCTCACATTCATGTGTATTGATGATGTCTAAAAGCCAATAAAATATGGTTAAAAAAAGTAGTGCAAGCCTGTTAGACTTGTCTAACAAGTGGTCCATGTGATTTTTTTCAGAGAGTTCCAAATTTACCAAGATTGGGGAGTCTGGGAGTTTCCATGGGAGAAGCCCTGATATTCTGCTGAAGCACCTATTCCTTGGTAGTTAATTCAATATTTGATAGAGACTACTAGCCGCAGATTCCTTAACGTAGAATTATCCCCAAGCGTGAGACTGGATCCGGATTTTTTTTTGCCACAGCATCTCTGCGCACCGGGGGATGGCACCACTTGACTCTGCCCTGACGTCCCTCTGTGGGCATGACATCAGCAAGAACACATAAGCCCCACCCCTGCGCGCTGACGTCAGTTTTTCTCTATTCCGCATGCAACGCGGATCCGGATTGTGTCCTGACCTGTTTTCAGGCCTTCTTTTCATGCCTTTGTGTTGAGGAACAGTGTGCGAATGCCTTCGGGCTTCAAGACTTGTACTTTTTGTGCACGTCAGATGTAGGTGACGGACCCTCACCCTATCTGTATGTGGTGTTTGGGTGAGCACCATGACTCTACGGACTGCGACGCTTGTCAGCACTTCAAACCGAAGCCCTGGCGGGAACGCCGGATGAAATTGCTGTCGGCCTGCTTGTCCAGGTCGGTCTCGTCTCAGCATCCGTCCCCTACCTCGGAAGCCAGGAGCCGTCGATTCAGACTGCGGCATCGCCCTTCGCCACGGCCCCAAGGGCATCGCTCGCCAGCCGGTAGGTCCTGCAGCTTGTCTCCGAGGTCTTGTCCTCGTTTCGGACCTGCGCCAGTCGCCACCCTACCGGCCGTTTCCTGGCGTCAGGGCGACTAGGGCCCAAATGAAAGCCTATGCTGCTGCTCTGCTGGCTTCTTTGGCCCCCCTTCCTCTCCCTGAGACGCCCGTGGATCCCTTGCCTTGCACGGGGCCTTCCGCGGAGTCGCCATCGGCTTCGTCCCCGGCGCCGACGAATTCGGCTTCAGGTTGTGGGGGTGTGGTGTAGTGTCGTCGAGGTGCAGCCCTGCGGGGTTCCACTCTTCGACCCTCGGCGTCCCTGCCTCACCGCAAAACCCTACGGGGCTCCCTGTGGCGTCGCAGGAGATTGTCGGGACTCAGGGCTTGTCCCAGAGTCCCCCTTGGTGCTCCAGACAGGCAGCTGCCTTGCCAGAGTCCGGGCCGATGCCTTTCTGGCACCGATCGCTTTCCTCCCCCGCGGTGCTGTGGGTGAAAGCCAAGGCCTGGGGCGCTTTCCCGAGCCCCTCTCGGTCCTCTACGCAGGCGGCTGCCTTGTGTGAGGCTGAACCGGTGACTTTTCGGCGCCGTTCCTTAGCCGACCCGGCTCCGGCCCAGCCCCATTCTCCCAGGGAGCACGTGGTGGTGGAGGTCGACTCGGCACCCCCGATGACCACTCCGGCGCTGATCGACGACACGCCAGCGCCTGATTCCACAGGGCTGTGCTGGCATCGGGTTCTTGACTCGTCTCCAGAGGTTCCTTCCTCCCCGGAGGTTTGTCAGCTCCTGGTCTCTTCTTCTCCGGAGACGGGAGGTTGTGGCGTTTCTTTTTCACTGGCGTCTTTCAGTGAGGGCTCCTCGCCGTCACCGCGCCTCAACTCCTGGACCCGCTTCTCCGCCTTCCCCGGAGGCCCCTCAGGCCCCCCACTCGTCCGCGGATCCTCCGCTCTTCAGGGGCTGGCAATATATTTCTCCAGCTGGACTTGGGGATGGACGGAATTGCTTTCCCCCCCGCGACGCCCTACGGAGGCAACTGTAGCCTTTGTTCATGGCATTTCCACGGCCGCTGGCATTTTGTGGATGGGTGACCTCCTATACCGCCAACCTCCTGTTTCGCACGATCCAGTCTACCTTTATTTCCACCCTTCTACCCATGGCCCTCTTGAGCAGGCTGCTTTTCCTTCCTTGCCTTCTGTGTTGTTTCCTGCCCGGTAAATGGGGTTGTAACATCTTCGCTTCCTCCAGTGCTGCTTTCTGGGCGCTCAACACGCTTTGTGTGTTGGCCAGGGCTACCTCCAGCCTGTGGGATTCTGTGGAGGCCCTTTTGTCTCGAGTCTCCCACGTAGGTGCCGTGCTGATCTGCAACACCATGTGTTGGATTGTCGCCGGGAGGTGGCCCCGTTTATTCTCCATGCAGCCTTGGATGTTGATGATGCTCTTGGCCTTGCTATGGCCAGCTCTGTGGCTCTCCATCGCCATGCTTGGTTGCGGGATGGCGTTAGCTTGTTAGTCCTCTGGTGCTCTAGGGGAGACGTTATCCCACCTTTTTTTCTGGAATATAATGTTTCGGTTGGACCGTCTGTGTGTTATGTGTGGTTTGACATGCCTTTGGGGTCCTTAGGTTGGCCCCTCTCTACTGTTGGCTGCTGGTACAGCCCCTTTGGCGATTGTGCAATTTTTGGCTGATTGAGAAGCCGTCTGTGGTTCTAACAGCAGATTCTTTATGTTTTTGTCCTCTGATGCAGGATTTTTTCCCTAAGAGTGGTTCCCATGTTTTCTTTAGGACGTGTCCTACCCTAAGTAGGGTACTTGGAGCTATTATATAGCTCTGTCCTATGCTGGAAGGGTGTGGACTCCCTTTTTTCGGGTTCCTCGCCTTTCCTGGCATTGTTGTATACCGCTGGTGCGGTCTCTTTGCTTTTGTCTGGGCACAGCTTGCGCTGCTCCATGTTCTGTTCTCTTCAGTGTCCGCTGCCTCACTGGACCGGCTTTGGCATGCCTTATACGGCGTTGTTTTGTGATGTTTCCGCCTTTTTGTCTGGCACATTGGCTGCTGGCAGACTGCTTAGGTGTGTCCTATGTATTCCTCTTCTGGCTGGTCCCACTTCTTTTCGTGGTCGGTTGTGGCTGGCATGGTGTTCCTTTGGGAGTTGTTTGGATTTCCCTGGCATTTGCCTTCGTCTTGCGCTCGGCTTGCTCCGGGCGCACTGTTTCAAGGTATTTACCAGCTTCCGGCTGCGCAGGCCTGCTCTTTCTGGTCCTCCAGTGTGGGCCTTGGCGCTTGTACTCCTGCCCCTTGTTCTGCTGGAGCTTTGTGCAACAGTTTCTTGCTTTTTACGCATGCTTGTAGAGCCGTTTCTGCCTTGTCCACTGCCTCGAGGCTGACGCCTGTTCATCTTCCCCGTCACTGTGTGTGTTGTTTTGCGGCGAACTCTGCCTCTGTTTATATCTCTTCTCCTTGGAGTTTGAGGTGGTTCTTTCTTCCTTGGCACTCCTCTGGCGGTATCTGTCCTTCAGGGGTCTCCTGGCGTATGTCCCTGGTACCTTGGTTGGGCTTGGGGTCTAATGGCGTCACTTCACCTTGTCTTTCTTGCTTTGGCTCAGGAGGGGCTAGCGCGCCTTTCCTGTCGCCATTACACGTCCCCTGCTGGGGCTCTGTGTTTATTTCTACTGAGGGCATTCTCTCGCAGGCCCTCCTCCCCTATGGGTACGGCTAGAGTATCTATTCTATGTTAAGTAATCTGCAGGTAGTAGTCTCTATCAGATGTACAAGATACTTAACTTTGGTAACGGTGTATCTGGTAGAGACGATTCTAGCCGCTGATTCCTTCACGACCTGCCCTTCCTCCCCGTTCTGCGAGGACATTCAGCTTGGTGTTCTGCTCTCGCCTACCTCTGGGTGTTTTTTTCTTCTGTTTGTACTCTTTCACTTCCTCCCTAGCGGGATGCTTCGTTCTGTTTGTGTGCTCCACTCCTTCCTTTCTGGTAATTGGTTGGTGGGTTCATGGGTACTTCTGCATCCCTGCACCCTGGCCTTCCAGTGTGGGGCCTACTCTTGATCGTCTACCCTTTTTCATTGCTTGAAATTTCTGATTCCTCTGCAGTCCTCTGAGTTGGGGTCTCTTGGCTGTACCTCAGCGTTTAACTCCTTACAGGGGCTGCGCCTCTCCTTGCTGGTGTGTTCTTGGGGCAATTTGTCGTTACTCTTCTGTTCTGGCCCTGTTGTGCTTCACTGTTAATAGATTGTGGTTGCAGGCCTAATTTGTCTGCTGTGACATTTTTCACATGCTTTTCTGCCCTAGGGGGGAATATCATGTTTGCTTGCAAGGTTGCTTCGCAGTAGCTAAACTCTGCTCTTCCCGTTTGTGATGGCTCCGCGTTGTGGCACAGAAAAGTTCTCAGAAGAAAACTGACGTTAGTGTTCCGGGATGGGGCTTTTGTGACTTTGCTGACGTCAGCCCGCGGACGATGTCAGGGCGGAGTCACAAGGTGCAGCCCCCCAGTGCGTAGAGTTGCTGTGTGGCAAAAAAAAATCGGTATCCGGTCTCATGCCTGGGGATAATTCTACGTTAAGGAATCTGTGGCTACAATTGTCTCTACCAGATACACCGTTACCGAAGGTAAGTAACTTGTACTTTTGTGATTTTGGGGAGCCCAAACTCATCTTTCAGTATTAGAAAAGTTTTTGGCCCAAACGTTGCCACTATATTATCTATTAACAGTGTATCCCTGCTGCCTCCCAAGTTGCCTATCACCATTGTGCTACACTATCTACTGTTTTTAAGACAGAATTTTGCCACATACATGTGTATTGCCGGAGTCCTGCATGCACTTTTAAAACTTATGATTCGGCATCCAAAGTCTCATAGGAGTTTGTATAATCTGATTATCAGTCATCATAGAAGAGTGTGCTGTCAATTTTAATGTGGACATTAAATTGTCTTTTGAGAGGTCTCTCCTCATTCACTCAGAATAGTATTTCCTGAGTAATTGGGAGCATGCAAGTAAATTTGGGAAAGATTCAGTGCCATATGATAGTATTTTGTGCCCGGTAGGCCAAGTCCTCCTGACTGCGATCAGTTTGTGGGATTGTAGTGAAGTGCCAAATATCATAACATAAGGAGCTATACTTACCAATAGCCCCAATATCAATTACCAAATAATCAGTCAGTTAGCAGTGAAGAAGGTTCAATCATTTATTAAACAAAATACTCTATAGAGGAGCCTCTCCAACCTCACCCATGAGGTGCGCAGAGAAGACTGAAGACTTTCAGTCAAAACCATACATATATACTTTCAGTTCAGCTCATGAAGTCACTGTAAAAGGAAAAACACCAGTTGGCACTCGAGCTCCAGGAAAGGACCATATATGGCACAGCTTGGATAGGAACAAAGGCATCGCTATCTATTACTCGGGAGTGCTTGGGAAAGGAGAGGCAGCGCCTTCAGGAATGTGCTTATCACTCCCAAAGCCAGATGCGACCTTGAGTCCCCCCCCCCCCTCCTCCCCCTCCCCCGGACAGTCGAAAGTGCCTACTGCCTTCAGCTGCCCCCAATAACTCAAGTGAACCGGGGCCTGACAACTACCCAGGACTAACACATGATCACAGGCCCTTGCACAAAGAAAGATTCTAAAATGGCGTCTGTCTGATTTCTCTGCATATTTAGAATCCGATATGTTATGTTATGTTATCCGGATTTATAGAGCGCACAGATGACCCAGCAAAGGGGCGTCCTGGCGCTGGTACAGAACAGAAAAGCCGGACAAGGGGGAGAGACACAACACAACAGAACTAAGGAGCAGGGGGGAAGAGAAAGGTTTTGACAGCCTTCCTGAAAGCAAGGAGCCCATCGATGGCACGAATTTGGACGGGCAGGGAATTCCACATTTTGGCGGCAAGAACTCGGAAAATGCGTCCGCCTATCCTGGATCTCTTAAAGCGAGGGACTATGGCTAGGTGGAGGGCAGAGGACCTCAGAGAGCGTGCTGGAACATAGGGGAGAATGAGAGGCTCCAGAATCTGAGGAGATGAGAGTTTGAGAATTTTAAAAGTCAGAGTCAGAGATTTAAACATAATTCTCTGAGCCACCGGAAGCCAGTGGAGATTGTAGATGGTTTTCCTAGCTGAGCAGAATTTGGGTAAGCCAACCAGAGCCCTGGCGGCAGCGTTTTGGACGCGTTGGAGACGGGCTAGTTCAGCCTGATTGACTCCAAGAAAAAGAGAGCTAGCATAATCAAGTTTTGACAAGATCATGGCAAGATCATGTCAAGATCATGACAAGATCATGACAAGATCAGTCGTAAATGAATGATTCCTTTTCCAAAGATAAACATGAGTATAGAAAGCAAAAGGGTACATATAGATACATCATGCTAGCATAATATAAGTCAGATATTTCACTTATAGGTATAATATATATTTTTTAACCCTCAGTAGTTTTGGTTTCTGTGAGGAAATGGGGTGTATTATATGGTGTAGTTGTACAACCTCCCTCTGTAATACACTTAATAACCCCTTCAGATACAGTATGTTTCATAAGGAAAATGCTTAGCTTAACCCTGGGTAGGTTACACAAAGGAGCAAGTGTAAAGCATTTAAACAGCACTAAAACAATTGAAGACAAAATCGACATGACACTCAAGAAATCCAACACCATTTTATAAAAAGATTGTATTTTCATAGGAATTAGACACTAGAAGAAAAAAGATCTACTGGAGTGTTCAGGATATATAGATTTTACAAGCAATAATAAGTCAGTGCTATTTCACCCAACCGCAAACAAGCCGTGACAAAGTCAACAAACTGGACACTTAAAAACGTTTTCAACTGCAACTTCGGTAAGTGTCAATACAGTCGGGTAGAAGTATTTGGGGCGACCAACTCCAGCATGGAGGTAGTCAATGGGACCAGCAAGTTTCTCAAGAGCAGTTACTTTCTCAGAAGAAGCAGTCCTTCAGCAGTTCCAGACACTTCATCTGCTTTGCAATGGATTCCTATGGAGAGATCTTGCTGCAAGGGATGAAGGATTCTGAAGATGCTGTGGATGCGACATAGTCGATGGGGATCTTCCTGCAGGGATTCCTTGATCCACAAAGATAATGAAATGAATTTGTACTTGTAAAGCACACTTATACCCCAACCGGGGTTTCCTGGCGCTGTATGCATAACGCCGTGGAACCCTTCCTGGCTTTTCCCTGTGAAATGTCCACTCCTGGGCACCCTCAAGGGCAAGCCAGGCATCCCAGCGCTGTTGGGGCCGTTGTGGAGATTAAGCAAGCTATTGCTTAGAGTTGCAGAGTGGGACCCATGATTAGAATAGGCACCGAGGCAAGAATGATCAGGTCTGAGGAAATTGAGCCCAAGACCCGCCGAGGCGGGAATTGAACCCTGGTCCCGGACCAGACCTCTGCATCAGGGTCTAACGCTCTAACCATTGAGCCACACTTCTCCACAGAGGGGGTCCTGTTTGTAGGCTCTGGCCCAAGTCCAGTCACTAGTGGACTGCTAGTCACCCATTGTCATGGTCACAGGCCATTCCACACTGGGTCGATAACTCGCCCTCTGAAGGCCCAAGCAACTCTCCGACAGCACTATTCTGTTGAAATCGGGTGCAACTCTGTGCGTGGGTGTTGGTCCTCGGTGCTGCTTGGTGATGGTGGTAACAGCTGGAATCATTTGCGCTGCCAGCTTGCCTCTGCAGGCTTCTTCAGCTGTTGTGTCCCTGTGTTGCGAACAAGAGGCCAGTCAGCTGGCTCTTTGTGTTCTCTTGGCTTGACTGAGCTCTGGAGACAGCTTCTCCTTCTTTTACTTTTTTAAACTTTATGTTCGAGGCATATGAGCTGCAGAATTCAAACTCTGTACATAGATCGCCATCTGGTGTTGGGCTCGGATGCTTGCACATTGTTTTTGTCAAGGTAGAAGCATTTTGTAGTCACGAGATAGGTGACTCCTCCCTTGGATGATAGTGCGCATGGGCATCTACTCCATCCTCAGATTTGTTCTTTACCGCCATCGGTTTCGGATGTAACTTAGGCGCTCCGGTTCGGTACAGTGTTATCCAAACCTTTTCGATGCGCAAACCATTTGAAACTCGACGGTATTGTTTTCGATTGCGTGCTTTTCGACGGGCTACTCAAGTACTCGATTCCACTCGTCGACGTGGCCCGCTATCCACGCCATTCGGGCCTACGGCTAATGGAAAGGACTCCATTCAAACAATGCCCCCAGTATGGAGCTAAACTTCCACACAGCGACCAACACAGGGTCTGCAATCTCTGTCTCTAGCCCGAGCATGAAGAGAAAACTTGCCAAGCCTGTGCCTCCTTCCTCTCCAAGCAGACTATCCGCGATCGCCGGGCCCGGTGCCAGAAGACATCTTCAATGAAGGCCCCGATGTTCCAGAGGCTGGGGATCGGAGGATCTGGTCATCGTTTCCGATGCAGACGACTCAGACGACCACATCACTCCAGCTCAACGAATAAGTACAATTGTCCCTGCCCCTTCCTGAAAAAAAGAAGGCACTGGTCAAGACACCCGAGTTGCGACCGATAAAAAGCTTCAAAAGCCCCGTCCTCAGGCTCGGCTCCGAAAACCTTCGGGCAGCTCGGGACCGAGCAAGCCGCATATCAGTGCCCCCAGACACTGTCCGCACCAAAACCGGGAACTCATCCTATTCCTACAGTTCTCAAAAAGTCGGCACTGAAGGAACAAAAGGCCTCGCATCCGAAACCAAAACATTCGGAACCGAAGATTTCTGACTCGACACCAATGCAGAAGGATCCAAAAACCCCTTCAAAGGCTCCAGAGCAGAAATCTAAACCTTGCTCAGAACCGAAAAAATCGGCACCAAAAGCGATTACCGAAGAGGAAAAACTTTTTCGGCCGGATCCCATGGTTCCGAAACAGAAAACTCTCCAAGTGGACCCCAAGACAGGCCATATTGTCGACGTTCCACACAAGATATGGAAATTGGACAGTCCACACATCCCTGATGTGCCTGTAAAGAAGAAAGACTGTGCCACTTCACCTTTAAGACCCTGTTCTTCCTACTAAGCCTGTCTCTCCTCCACTACTTCCTCCATACTCACCACCACCACAGGATGATGATGATTTAGGGGGTGGGGAAGGGAATAATGACCCTTTCACAGACCCTGATGATGACACAGACGTGCCACCAGACACATGGGATAACTATGATCCTCCAGAACTTCCTGATCCCGATGCATACCCAACAAAGCTATCTTCCCCAGATGACAATATTGGGTTTAGTCACTCATTGATAGGGCTGCTCAGTACCACGGTGTTCAAATGCATTCGGACACTTTTGCACAGTCTCAAAAGACAGTCCAAACTTTACCTATGTTAAAAGGTGGTATTAAACATGCCCCTGAATTATTCAGAGACCCTGTAAGGGATAGAATTTTTAATCCTAGAATTGATAAAAAAAAATATAAACCCACCCCAAATGATCCCACCTACATCAAAGGTCAACTTCCCTTAGATTCTCTAGTAGGGACCAACGCTAGAAAGCGGGCCAGCTCTCAGACCTCCGGTGATGCTCCACCTCCAGACACAGAGTCTAAATTATTAGACTCCTCGGGGCAAACGAGTCGCTGCCCAATCACCGGAGGATAGCCAATGAGCAGGCATTACTTGCCAGGTACGATAGGGCTAATTATGACGAGCTTGAATCCCTAATGTAGCATTTGCCTGATCAATATATGGCCAGTGCCAATGATTGGATTCAGGAGAGCAAACTGCTCTCCTTTAATGTATCAATTAAGTGTGCCCTTGATGCACCAGACACCGCATGTAGATCCATCCACACTAGTGTGTTACTAAGAAGGCATACCTGGCTGCACAGTTCTTGTTTTAAACAAAACAACTATCCTCAATCAGCCGTTCAATCAAGAACAACTTTTTGGCCCAACTGTAGATACAGCTTTAGAGAAAATGAAAAAGGACACCCAGACTGCTAAATCCATGGGAGCATTACAGTCTCCATCCACACGACGTTCCTTTTGACGCTCCTTCTATAGAGAAGCATCCAAGAACAACAGTAGAGACACTGCTTCCTCCTCTTATAAAAACACCACAAACATCCCACAACAGGGGATATTTTAGAGGTGGGTACAGAGGAAATAACAAAGGAAGAGGCTGAGGCAATAACAACACTTGCACCTCTCCCACTAACAAACCGTGACTTCCCTCCACTCCCTCCAGACCATCCCACTCCGTTCGGAGGGAGAGACTCACAGTTCCTACCTGCCTGGAATTCCATCCCTAAAGACAGGTGGGTAAGACAAATTATCCAGTATGGTTAATGCTTGGAACTTACTGCAACTCCGTTTTGGAGCAGAGGGCCTCCCGGTCAAAGATATTCTTGAGAGCTCCGCTATACTTTTACAAAAAATACCCTTCAAACGCAACTCCTGCCTCGACTTGGCCTGACCCAGGGGATGTAACTTGATTCGGTCCACCTCGCTCGCCCATATACACGTGAATACCTGGAGTATTCTCATAAATGCACGTGTTTTTGAACTCGCGAGTGTGGGAACTGCTGCACCTCTGCCTTCCGGTTGTATTATTGTCTCTGTGAAAATATAGTCCCCAGAGTCCGTTCATCATTCGTCCTCTGCCCTGCTTGCGGCTATCTTCTGAATGATCTGCCGTCTCCGGTCTAATAGGCGCAGATACTGCTGTTTCCTCTGATACGCTGTGATAAGCTGTTGTATGCCCAGAAACTCTGGAATTGATTTAAAACTTCATCCCCTCGACAAATTGGAGGATCATGATGGCCATATATAAATGAACCACTTGTGCCCTGATGAAGGAATCTCCTATGGTGGCTCTTGTTCCGAAACGCGCGTCGGCGCTTCTTTCTGCTTGTTGGCTGAGAATGTGGTTGTAGTTTATAGTAATTTTGATGTATGTGGTGATCTTTGGATGTGTGTATGCTTGATGGTATGAGTGACTATTGTATATAAAATGTTTTTATTGTTCGGTGCTGGTCTGGGCTGACGCTACTTCAATTTTGAATATTTATAGATTCCCTGAAGTAATGAAATAATAATATTTATGTATATGATAATAAAATGATTTGATATCAGCAGCTGTCTCTGTGGGCAATTGTTCATACTGGAACTTATTTGTCCTATAGAGTAATGGGAACTTCCCGTTAATGTTGTTATTATTATTGACTTCCCTGGTGGGTTGTTCCCGGGTAAGCATGGGTGAATTTTGCGAATCTGGCGTTCGCGAATTTGCGAACTCGCAATCCACAAAATCCACGAATTCTCGCGAATTTGCGGATTTTTTTTTGTGTGTTCGCAAGGGTTTCTGCCAGTTCGCGAGGGTTTGGTACCAGTTCGCAATTGCGAACTTACTTGTCGGCTCGCAACGGTCGCGACTATGTTGTTTCTACGTCTGGTTCATCATCACAGGTTCCTAGCACCCTCTGTTTCACCACTGCCAACCTCTGTTACATCAATGCCACCCTCTGGTTCATCATCACTGTAGATTATGGGGGGGGGAAGCAAGCACACCTGCCCTGCTTCAACTGACATGAATTAATTTGGGGTTGGTTTATTAATGTGCCACTGTTTTAAAATTCCAGTCTGGCACCAGCTTCCTTATCAGTAATTTGCTTTCTGTTGCAGTGCATTTTTTTTCCAGGACCTTTGTGGCCTACTTGTAGATATTCTATGAGCCTGCTGTGAGGGTCAGAGCAGGGTCATACAATTGTTGCAACTAGCAACTGAACTCTGAAGGGGCCCCAGTCAGGAAGCACTACAGGGAATGGTTACTAATGATAAGTTTGAACTTTTGCACCTGCTGAGTGCTTTTAGTTTTGCAAAACTCGATTTTCTGCAATTTTGCGGGATACGCGGGGCGCGAACTTGCGCGAGATCGAATTCGGAAGCGGCGAATTCGTGCGAATATGCGATTTGTTTTTTGCGGCGTGTTAGTTCGCAAGGTTTTGTGCGTTTTAGCGAGCCGCTTGTAGCGCAACGGCACGAAGTTACCCTCGCGGTCGTTCACGGGCGCGGCCATCTTGTTTGCATGACGTATTTCCGTTTCCGGGCGCGATGTGTAATCTCGCAAAGTGTGCGGCTCGCTAGTACAATTTCGCGTCTGTTCGTGAGGAAAATCTCGCGCGAACTTACCCACGAGGTCGTGAACGGGCGCGGCCATCTTGTTTCTCATTCATTGCGATGGTTCTGGGCATGCTTTTTCTATCCTCTCTGAATCTCTGCCAACCTTTGCTTGTTTGAAGTTTTTTTTGATCTATTTTACTTATTATCTATCCCTCTATTTTTCTAGCTCTATATTTTTGTGTTTTCTGCTACTTTTGGTTAATTTTAAACGTCTTTTTTAAACTCTTTTCTTTTCTTCTCTTCCCTATTCTATTTTCTTTATTATTTAGCTTCCTTTCTGCCCAGACCATGGTAAAGGGAGCCGGGAAGCATCCCGAGAAGGGAATGGGTCCCGCACCCCGTGCCCGGCTCCCGTGCGGGCGTTTGAGGGGGGAGCAGGTCGCACCCCGGGAGATCTTCAGCCCGGAGGAGGTGGCCGCACTAATTTTTTATGTTCAGCGCCGCCTCCCCAGGACCATCATGGCAGGCGGCAAGATAGCTAGCGGGTACGGATCCAGGAGCACCGGAAGCAGTGGGAGAAGGTGTGCCGGGCCATGTACCACCACACTCGGGTCCGGCGCACCTACAACCAGGCCACCCACCGCTGGACGGATGTCCTGGACCGGGAACGCGATCTGCTCGACCTGCTCGGCCTTGAGATCCCCGGGCTTGGTGAGTAGTAGTAGCTATTTCTTTACTATGTTTTCTCCTGCTCTGTGTGTTATCTTGCAAATTTTTGTTTTTTACCAAGAGCAATAATGCTGCTGATTACATTGTAGGTAAATTATATTTTAAAATCTTCTGTGCATTTCAGGTGCACTGCTCTCCTTCTCAGTAGCGCTGCTACTATGCTTATTTGTTTTCGATTTTGTGCTCATTTCATTGGCCTGTGAAATTATGCATGAGTGTAGTTTAAAGAACTGCCTAATGCTAGACACTAAGGGTCAGATTTTTAATTACCGGCGCATCCCTGCAAAGTAGCAGGGATGCGCTAGTAATTGTGCGCCACGCCACCACCACCCATGGTGCGCCGTATTTACAATGCGGCCCACCATGGGCCCAAAACGTCACCAAAGCGTTACGCATCTGTGCCCTAAAGGCGGCGCATTGCTGGAGTTGCGTCGCAACGATGGCGCAGCTCCAGCAATGCTCTGGGGTGCCCTATCTCCCCAATGCTGCATCAAGCCGTACGTCTGCTTCAAGCAGGCGCAGGGTTTAAGTCACGCATCATTGTCCTCAAAGTGACTGATTGAAATCTTGTAGATTTCCCTCAGCCACTTTTTACAATGCGTTCCTGCGCAGGAACGCCGTCCCTTGCGCCGTAACGCCCCCTGATGGCGCAGGGCTTTACAACGTGATGCATCTCCCATATGTGTCACGTTGTTAATATACGCCGCACCATGGCGCCTCTTTTGTTCTGCCACTGCGTCACAAAAGTCACGCAACAATGGAGCAAAAGAGCAGCAAGGGGCTTCTAAATCAGCCCCTACAGACTCAGGTCCAGTCCTTCCTTTGTACACATGGCGATAAGAAGAAATAGTGGTGGTGGATTGATAGTTTGAGTATTTTAATGACTGGTTAATGTATTAGGAAACTTTAGTGTTGTCGCTGATCTGCAATCACGATGGACTTTGTCTGTCACTTCGCGTGCTGCGGACTGCTGCCTGCCAGTCCTAGGCAAACCTTTTTAGTACTTTGTTTAGTGAGTTACATAAGAACTTTCCAAGTTGACGGTCCGCAAATCAAGCAATACTAATAATGTAGTAGACCACATGAGATCAATATATCCCGTGGAATAGTTGTCTATTTGCTATTTCGCCAAAATATTTTGTTATTGTTCTTTTGAAATGTTTGATTTGGTTGACAAATCTCGTCCATGTTTTCTGGTCTTTCTTTCTTTCATGTGGTACATCAGCTCCCCCCAGGGGCAAGAGGGCATTGGAGGAGGCTGCTGCTGCTGCTGCTGAACAGGATCGGTCAGGCGAGGGCTCCTTTGCTGGCCCCGGTAAGTTTTAATTTTAATATAGAGTACCTATTTTTCCTAGCGGTCCTCATTAGATTTTTTCTAAATCGTCTTTGATCTTCTTGTAGACTGTATCTAAATTCTTATCCTGCCTCAACTATGACTCCCTGTGGTATTACTAGATTATTCTTATTAGTCTGTCTGTGTAGCTAAGTAAGATTGCACATTTGGCAATTCCATTGGACTCCCATTCTAGTCAGCAATAGCTCTATGCACTGAGTGCAGTCCTCTGGGATTGTCCATAGTGTCTTTTCAAGTCTTCTAAATGTTTATGCTTTGACAATTTCCAACAATAAAAAGGTGAATGGCCACCAAGAATGAATAAGATACTACTTTACTTTTGGTTTGGATAGGAGGACAATCCATTCTACTACTGTTGCAGGGACAAATCTGCACAAACAGAACTATGGACACTAAATAGTGCATTGTTTATCAATTATAATAGCCGCAGGTAGACTTTCCACATACCTCAATGATATCAGACTTTGAAGAACCCCCAATCTCCTTACTGACTAGATAATGTGGCAGAGTCATTTAGCTCCCGAATTCATCGATGATTGATCCCCAATGATGAATGAATATCCAACGCAGGACAAGAGTACGGAGTCAGAGTCCAGAAGTGTCAGAGGCACGGGCTCATGCTTGCAAATTGCAAAACCTTTTGCTCATTCACTCATGACCAAAAACCACAGAGTCTATTTAAGTTTTAAAGCTTTATTAAAAGTAAAAATATTTATTAAAATCAAGCTTGTCATAAAACAGAAACGGTTGATTAAAAATGGAAAAGTGCTAATAGTGATTTATTTCACACATTTATTGTGGGCAAGCCGAGCCCTCACCTGGTTTGAACTTTAATTTTTCTTTTTGGTGATGAATCGTTGGTCCCTCTGTCCTAGTGGTGATGATGATGATTTTTTCTTAGAAGTGAAGCTTCTGTCTGTGAGAAAAATGGTGCGTGTTAAAAAGCAAGCATTCATCAGTTGTGCCAAAAAGTGCAGCAAGACAAGACCCTTCACTGGAAAATTTTACTTTAGAGTAGACGGTCACAAATTATTAGATTGGTTTCTGTATTCACATTTCTTCATTCCTAGACAAAATGCTAGTGAGTGGTGTATGTCTATGACATCTAACGTTCTTAAATGTACTTTGTAGGTGGAACATCTGGTGCAGGGCCCAGCGCGGAGGTGGAGGAGGGAAGCTCTGGGGAGGAGGCGGTGCAAGTGCCGGAGCCGGACCAAACTGCTGTGCGGGTTGCCACGGCAGTGGTGGGCAGTGGTAAGCTCTTATATTCCTTACTTATTGAGATTGCAGACTGTATAGTGTGCTGCTCCCCGTGAGAAAACGTAAGGTTTGTCCAGAGGAGAGACATGAAGAAGAATGATTGACATTTAGGGGCCTATTATGATGGCGGACGGACCTGAGTCCGTCCGCCACCATAGAGTAGGAGGGACCGTCCGCAGGTGCTTTGGCGGTCCCTCCGTGGTAATTAGGATGTGACCGCCACCCTGGAGGTCACATCCTGTATTTTTATCATTGCGGCGGGTGCTTCTTGAAGCAGCACCCGCCGCAATGATAAAAATGTAAGTTGTGCATTTGCATGCACAAAGCGGCAGGCACCGCGTGGTGCCTGCCGCTTTGTGCAGGCAAATGCAGGGGGGTACCATAGGTACCCCCCATGTGCACCCCCCCACCCCCCCTTTACCTCTGGGGGCCTGCAACGGGCCCCGAACAAAAATCCGTATGCCTTTGCACGTCGGAAATGCCGCAGTGTAAAGGCATGTGTTCCTCCAGACATCCTAATATGGCTGGCGGTGTCTGATAGACAACGCCAGCCATGTTAGTGCTTTTCCGCCGTGGACGGGAGGCAACCGCGGCGGAAAAGCTGCGGACTGAAAAACGATCCCCCAGCCATCCAAATCTGGCGGGGGGTCTTTTTCAGTCCGCTGCAGATTTCCCGCATCCTCCGGGCCGGCGGTGGATTCCGCCAGCCCGGAGGATGCGGGAAATCCGCAATCCTAATCTGCCCCATAGTTTGAATGGATGGATGCCTGGATCATGGTACTATCTGAGTCTTAGATAGCATATGTGTATCTAGAGAGAGTAGACGGTCACTGGATAAACTAAGTGTTACTTTGAAGAGCATGTAACACCGCACCCGTACGTCCGTCCCAGTGTAGGAAAGGCAAGGAAAAGAAGTTGTAATTTTGTCTGAATACTACCATGCATAGTAGCAGTAGTTTGTATTGCAAGCACAGCATATATCCGGCTATTACGATGGCCACTCACTACCTCTGTTAATAAGTTTAGTAGAACTCGGTCATTCATGTGTGGATGTGTCACTGTTCACTCAATAAAAAGCAAAGCACCTAAAGTCATCCCATATGTAAGTAAATACATACCATGTGCAGTGATAGATAATCAGATTATTTATCTTCTTCATTTTCCTTTTCTAGTATTCATTGGCACTGTAGGGTGAAACTAAAATTAATTAAGCAGTAGCCC
This sequence comes from Lissotriton vulgaris, assembly GCF_964263255.1. Lineage (NCBI taxonomy): Eukaryota > Metazoa > Chordata > Amphibia > Caudata > Salamandridae > Lissotriton > Lissotriton vulgaris. The sequence goes on from NC_141694.1 coordinate 93,017,048, forward strand.
TTGTAACAGTGTATTCTCAGTGCCACCCGTAATAGAAAAGTAACAGCATCACCACATGTATGTACTGGACTGGTACAGTTACGCAAGTCTGTCTCACTCATCATGGCGGGCGTCTGTTTTCCTCGGGTGCAAGTTGACTCCGCTGGCATGATGCCGGCTTGCAGAAGTTAACGTACCAATTTTGCTAAACAAGAGAGAAGAAGAAGAATAAGACTGGTGTACTGTCATAGTCGACTCTAATGGAGTGAGTCCATAGTGCTCGTAGAATTGATTCCTTAAACTCCCACTAATGTTAGAGCAAGGGTGAAGAAGTGGGAGGTTAGATAGATACTGGCCACAATAGTTATGTACTGCACTTGCAAGTTGCTAGTTCTACTGTGACACAACTTTCTGCTGAATCATTTTTTGTTAATCTTAAAGAGCATTGGTTACAGACTATGTCTTTCTTATTTCATATAGATGCTCCTTCCAAACCAACCCGGAAGGAGCTGGCTACACGGGCCCGGCAACGGAGGCTGGAGGCCACTGTCGCTGAATATCGGCGGCTGGTGGCCCAGGAGGAGGGGGACACGCAGTCTACCACTACATCTACAGCGACTGCTGCATCCTCCTCCGCGCTCCCTGGGCCACCCAGACGGCGCAGGTCTCCAGCGGTACGGAGCCGGAGTACCGCAGCCACCCACCACCGCCGAGCAAAGAAATCAGCTGCCCCCCCACAGCAGTTGGAAGAAACGTATGCACCGCCTTTCCCTGAGGGTTTCCTACCTCGAGCAGGAGCTGCTCAACACCAAAACCCTGCTCGAGACCCTCCGCAAGGAGCATTCCGACCTGGCCCGGAAATTCAACAGCAGCAGCCAGCAGTAGGAGGAGACTGTCCCTTGCCCCTTTTTTAAAGACTTCTGGGGGGTGGGAATTGGGAGTTGGCTTTTTTCACTTTTTTGGACTTTTCACAGACATTTGTTGGGGTTAGGGAGTTGGGTCTTGTGGGAGATTATTTTTGTCAGGGATATAAATATACTTTAAACTCTATCTTAGCATACGTGTTTTTTTTACTGCTTTTGAGGCTGGTGGGTGGGGGTTTAACAGTAACTTTGTTTTGGTGACACTTAAGTGGCATCTTGATTCAAGTTGTGTAATCAATTGCCCAAATGTTTTCAAAACTAAGTGCCTCTCACAGAGTAAGTGAATTCAAGAGTGCTAGGACTTTAGTACTACTACCGTCTATCTCTCGTCTCTCCTAATACTCCATTATACTACCTCCCACCAAACGCTTATCCTACCTGTAATTTGTGTTTGAAAGTAGGGCTAGGCCCAGGGCTGGCTCCACGGGAAATGGCGATTAAGGTTGGCAATCCTGGGCGGATGAAATGACCTCATTGCGGTGGTACTAGTGGTGTGACACAGTGGCAGTTGCATGCCTATGGAAAAAAAGAAAATGAAACCTGGTTTGTCCTTACTGTAGCATTACAACGGTACGATAGAGAATATAGCAGGTGACAGTACACTAGAACAGTGCCACAATGTAGCCTAACAAATGGTAAAGTATTGAAAGTATAACTAGTACTTGCGTTGAATTTCTTTGACATTGCCTACTACTACAAGAAATAGTACTGAAGCTGAGTAAGTCTAGAATATATCCTCTGATTCCTTCACCAGCCTGTTGCTATGACCTTATCCTCCCCAGCAAGTGTGTGGAATTATTGCTGTCATTTAGTCACACATCAATCAAAACCACACAGCCCGGGGGAAGAGGGTTAGGGTTTGGAAAATGGATGGGAATGGGGGTTTCTTTTTGGGTAGGTTTTGTTGAGAGAAAAAAAAAGCACAGCATGGACAAACAATAATTGAACATAAAGAAATCTTTGGGTACAAAGCTAACCATAAATCTTTTACGTGACATAAAGGAAGTGCATGCACTACTGAATGCATTGTTACTGAAAAGTAAGTAGTACTTTCGACAACCGTGAATGACAGAATGCGACAGTACAGGGCTACATTAAATTAGGTTTAAAAAATACCCGAAGTAAAACCTATAGAATGGCTGTAGGGATCAATTTAGAAGCAGAGAGAGATCCAAGAAATGCTGTCACACTCATAGAAGAAAACAATGGATACTGTATCTGTATGTTGTTGTAGTTGTCCTGTTGAATTTGGTAAGAAAGTTGCATGCAGCAAACCATTCCTCTTATTAGCGGCACTCCTCCATTCCAGCTGACGCTTCGTCCATCAATGTTGGTGACCAGAAGACACCCTGTCCACTGCCTGCCTGGCGGATGCTGAATTACGGCTCGCTAATGTGAAGGCTGACTCCATCCTTTTTTCCCCATTGCACAGACTGAAACCCGGCCTGTAATTATTGAACGAAAAACAGGAAGTGATATTACAACACCACTGATAAATAAATATAAGGTATGTACGCTGTGTAGTGCAAAAAGTCACACTTTGAGTTTCCTAATAGACAGTACAATATTTTTGAAAGTGCGTACTCTGTCTGAGTCTCCTTTTGAAGGATAAATAAGTATGGGCAAATTAATTTAGCGGATCTTTCCCCTCAAGCTAGGTGTACTGTAAACTGTGTTTTAGAACAAAATTAGACCTTCCCAGCAGTGCTCCCACCCAGACCCTTACTAAAGCCAGTCGCAAAAATGTAGAAGACCCCCAATCAGATCTCAAAAAACGAGGCCTAGCAGAAAACTGGTGACAAAACGTACTTTGAAAGTAAAAGTAGGCCCAAATACCCCCTTACCCACCGTGGATTGTATTCAAACTACTTGCAAGCAAGCAAAAGTATCCATAGCCAGCAGCGCTCCAAGACTCGAAAACCCCCCCACCCAAACACATGCAATAGAAATACTGCTAACCCTAACGAGCCCTAAGTTAAGAATAGTGGCAAAGGCTTTCTTTAACTATGCCAAATCCCCCCTTTCCCACCATGGATTTTCTTCAAATGACTTGCAACCAAAATTACACATTCCCACGAGTGCTCTAAGACCCCAGAACTCAGTTGCAAAAATCTAGGAACACCCCTGAAACACATGCAATCCTGCTGCTAGGGCTAACCCTAACGAACCCTAAGTTACAAAAAGTGCCAAAAGGCTTTTCCTTATGGATTTTGACCAAACCACTTCTATCCGGTATTAGACCTTCCCAGCAATGCCTCAAGACCTGCCAACCCACCCGCAAAAAAGCACAACACCCCCAAACAGCCAAAAAGGAAAATCTCATACTTACAATATTTCTCGGCCTTCGGTCCAAACGCGCTGTGCAGCTAGGTTATAACTCCCGTTTTCCACCTACGGGTTTCCTGAAAAGCAAATGCAATCAAGATTAGAGTGTCCCAGCAGTGCTCCCAGACCCCAAAACTCACCCACAAATACCCGGAACCCCCCAAAAGAGCACCTCAAAGGCAAGCAAGTCAGCAAAAACGCAAAAAAAAAATCGCCTTAGATTTGGTCCAAACCACTTTTATCCGGTATTAGAGCTTCCCAGCAATGACCCCAGAGCCGTCAACCCAGGTGGAAACTAGTAGAAGACCCCCAAACAGCCAAAAAGCAAAAGTACAAAAATGGGGACTTAGTCATTTTTCTTTTTTGGCAATTTCCAAAATCACTCTGCGCGTGCTCTGCAGCTAGGCCCTAACTCCCCTCTGCCACCATGCATTTGCTTCAAACCTCTTGCAAGCTAAAGTATCCATAGCCAGCAGTGCTCCCAGACCCCGAAACCCACCCACAAACACCAGGTAGGCCCCCCAAACAGGCCCCCGAAAACGCTACATTGAGCAAAATGTCAGAAATAGCAAAAAAAAATTCTGCTTGGATTTTGTACAAACCACTTCTACCCGGTATTAGACCTTCCCAGCAATGCCCCAAGACCCGCCAACCCACCCGCAAAAAAGCACAACACCCCCAAACAGCCAAATAGGAAAATCTCATACTTACAATATTTCTCGGCCTTCGGTCCAAACGCGCTGTGCAGCTAGGTCATAACTCCCGTTTTCCACCACAGATTTCCTGAAAAGCAAATGCAATCAAAATTAGACTGTCCCAGCAGTGCTCCCAGACCCCAAAACTCACCAACAAACACCCGGAACACCCCCAAACAGCACCTGAAAGGCAAGCAAGTCAGCAAAAACGCAAAACAAATTTCGCCTGCGATTTGGTCCAAACCACTTTTATCCGGTATTAGAGCTTCCCAGCAATGGCCCCAGAGCCGTCAACTCACCCGCAAAGAAGTAGGACACCCCCACAAGTGCAGAGTCTTTCTTCATTGGGCGTAATCCAGCCCTCTGCTTTGAGGGAAATAGGAGTCTGGAGGAGAAGGATAGAGGAGCATGTACTTGTGAACCTGAGGAATGCAGACTGCGACACCTTCAAATCAATAAGCAAACAAGTGAAGACAGTTCTGCTGATGGGCTTGTTTTTGTGATTAGGTGATTAAAGTTTGAATTATATTAACTGTGCACAACAAAGAAAGACAGGCACACAGGAATAAAAGTGAATAAGGACGAAAAAGAAAGTTATTCATTCATTGTCTCATTTTCAGGGCTTGGTGTCAGTGAATAAGAATAAGGCTTTGTCATCATACTATGCGAATTGAGGCAGGGTGAGGTCAGTGTCACCTAACAGAGAAGAAATTCCCTCATCTACGTTGCTGTCCACCTCATCTTCATCCGGCGTGCTTTCTCGTACTTTGTAATCTGGTGTTATGAGGTGCTGATTCATCTTGATCATTGTTAACCTCTCCAAATTTTTGGGCGAGAGGCGGCTCCGTTTGGAAGTTACAATGCCACCAGCAGCACTGAAAACACGTTCAGAAGACACCCTTGGGAGTGGGCAAGACAAGTAGTTTATAGCCAGGTTGGAGAGCTGTGTCACAATTCTTTTTTCCCATGCTAATACGCCAATGGGTCAGCATTAACATAGACCTCTGTTGAGTCATTCAGATAGTCCTGTACCATCGACTCAAGGTCCTCCAAGGTTCCTCCACTTTGCTTACTTTTTGCTGTGACCTTTTGAGAACCAAACCCAAGCCGAGTTAGCCAATCCTCTTCTGCATCCAATGTTACTGTTGTGTCTGGTGCAGATGATCCGGTTGCCGGTGTCTTTAACGGCTGAGAGGTCACTTGTGCCACAGCCACAGGTGCAGAAGTGGATTCTTTTGACTTGGGATGGCCTGCTGATGTACTGCCTTTTCCTTCAATGTGCTGCCGTTCTCTTTCAAACCTCTTGGCTGACAAGGCTAGCCAACGTTTGTACTTTGTAACATCTTGATCACCAAAAGGAAAGAATGCTTGGCCTGCCAGCGCCTTTTTGTAGCGTGGATCCAGAATAGTAGCACAAATGTAATGCTGTTCTGAGTGGATCATTTTAAGACGTTCATCACCAAGTAGGCGCTCTAATAATTTCTCCGCCAAAAGAAAAGCGTCTTTTTTTTCTTCATCTTTTTCAAACATAGAAGACACCGCCTTCAGTTGGTGCTCCAGCATGCGCAACAATGGGATAGCTTTTCCCAAATTACAGTCCTCCTTGCTGACTGAACGCGTGAAGACCTCAAAAGGACGAAGCATGTCTGTCAGGCTTTTAACTAGCTTCCATTGCGCCGCATCTAGCCTCAGGTCCTTCTGAGCTGTACCCACTGTTAAGAAATAGTGATCGAGTACCGTATACTGCTCATACAGACGCTCAAGCATGTAGAAGGTTGAGTTCCAACGTGTTGCCACCTCCTGGATGAGTCCTTTCACTGGCATTCGACGTTCATGTTGCAGGCTCCTTAGATGCTTCTGGGCCTTAAAAGAATGGCTGAAATGGTTGCACATTCTTCGGCAGGTGGCCACTAACTCGCACGCTGGACTGTCTTCATCACTCAAGAATTTTTTAACAACTAGGTTTATACAGTGCGCCAAACACGGCACTCTGAAATACTCACCCAGCTCCATGGCCTTAACTACATTGGTGCCATTATCCGTGGAAACATAACCAATCTGGCGTTTTTTTGGGGACAGCCAGTGAAAGACCTTTGTGTTAAACTCATTCAAAATGTTTTCTGCTGTGTCACGTTTCTCCAAGCCAAACATGGCTAGTGTTGCATGTTTCCGAGCAGCTTTAAAAACGTGGTCCGGGTCAACACCTGCGTTTAGCTTTGCTTTAACCCCTGAAAAAGAGACCCAGTGTGCAGTGATGCACATGTAATCAGCGCCTGCGCCACTGGTCCACATGTCTGTTGTCAGATGTATAGTGTGAACAGCACTCTTCTGCAAAGCTGCCCCAATCACCTCCAGCACATCTTCATGTAGTGCTGGAACCGCAACTCTGGCAAAATAGAACCGGCTAGGAACCTTCCATTTAGGGCAGAGCGCTGCCACTAATTCTAGAAAACCAACCCCTTCTACAAAAGAAAAAGGGAGAAGGTCCAGAGCTAGCATTTTAGCCAGCTTAGTGTTATACAGACGCGTCAATGGGTAGTTGCGTTCATATGGCGCGTCTGAAAAAAGCACGTTTCTTATGTTGCCCTGGACCAAGCATTTACGGGATGATGATAATGATTTCATTGACCCAGTTACGCTCGCTGATGAACTTTTTCGCATTGGTGTCTCACTCTCTCCCACACTCTTAGTGTGGCTCACATGGGGTGTGCTGCTGACAGGGGTACTGGGTGTAAGTGAAGTGTTTGACACGTCTTCTTCCTGCTCGTCATCATCAGATGAAACATCAACGTTTTCTTGACTTGCAATTCGGGCTTCCTTGATCTCCGTTAGGTGTGCAAACCATTGGACAGCGTGCTGTCTCCTAAGATGACCTCTCTGGCCTCCGGTACCATAGTTGGTACCAAACTTACCACGACTAACTGCAGGCTTACAAATGCTACAAATGGCGAAGTTTTCCCTTTTTGGGCAAACACTAAAGAAGTCCCAAACTGGGGACTTGAATTGTCTGTGGGGGCCGGAGGAGGCGGCGATACTGGTGGTGGTCATGCTGCTAATGCCAGATGAAGTGGAGGATGTGGATTGCCGAACTTTACTACGTTGTGCACTTTCACCACAACTAATTGAGGTCGAGGTGGATGGAGGTCCCTTCTGGCGAGGAAGAAATATGGAAGCTGTAGGGGTTGGTGTACTAGTTAACTCCAATGATTGTGGTGTTTCCATTGCCTCCTCGTCAACAACATCATCATCACGCTCAGCAGCTTCTCGGGCTAGGGTCAAAATGTCTGTTTGCTGCATGCCAGCTGAGGCTGGAGTGAAGCCTATGATGACTGCGTCGTCGTCGTGAGAGTCTTCATCAGCAGCAGTATCCGCCACTTCTTGTTGAGCTTCATCACACTCCATAAGTATGAGACTTTGGACGAGCTTCCTTTTACGCTTAACTACCTTTGTCAGATCATGGTGTGCCTCACTCTCAGACGGCAGTGGTGCTGGTTCTCAATTTTGATCCATATCATCAGAAGGAGGTGTGCTTGAAGAAGATGTAGACACCACCCTTGATCTCTTCCTTGCTAGGGGTGTGGAAGACAATGAATGATCATCAGGAGGAGTGGCTTCCTCAAATGATACTTCGCCTTGATTGTCGATTTCCTGATGTGCCCCTACTTCAGGAGGAACAACTATTGTGGGCACTTGTGACCCTCCATGCACCTCTGCTTGCACATCTCCTTGCGCTGCCTCTCCTTCCACTTGTACTTGGGCTTGTACTTGCACATGTGGTTGTTGTTGCGGCTGTGGTTGTTCAACACTCGTCAGATGAGTTACAACAACCTGTGTTGATTGAGGGACATTGCTGCTACTTACTTGCGATGAGCCAACATCACTGGTCGATGGTGATTGAACAACTAGACTAAGTGCCTCTGCAGCACTCAAGGGCTTGGACTTAAGTTGGCGTGGTGGTGGTGGTGGCACTGAGCCCAATGGAGCGGGGGTGCTGCTCCCAGCTTGGTCCCCAGCAGATCCCGCTGCTGCTGCAGGCGTACTTTTTTTCTTACTCCCAAAAAATGTGGCGGGCGGCATACCAGTCTCCTTGGTAACTTGCTTCTTCTGCTCCTTACTGGCAACTTTCTTGCTAGAGGAGCTACGGGGAACTTTTTTTGGGGCCATCTTCAGAGCAGGTCAGAACAGCAGGCCGCAGTTGCACGAGTTGCAGAGTTGTCTGTGGCCAGACGTGACGTCGCGTGACGTTATGCTGCACACACACACCGCTGCAGGACTTCTTCCAGGCACTGGTGGTTCTCTTGAGTCTTGTGCACCTAAAAGCAATGGAAGACAGAGGAACATCAGTTCAGTTATACACCCCAAAAAAACGAAAATCACAGAAAAATCAGCACAATCCCAAGCCATCCAGGCCCTCCATGATGTTTAAATTCAAGACACCCCACAGAAAGACTAGGCCCATGCACCACTCACTACCCCTGGGCATAAAGGTTGAAAGCTAGGCAAAATGGTTGCAGACCTAAGAACACTGCCTGCATTCAAAATGGCCCCCTGCCTCCCAGCACATGGCCAGGGCCTGCCTGTAGCAGCACTCAAAATGGCCCCCACTCACATGACCTGTCCCCATGAACACCCCAAAAAATCGAAAAACACAGAAAAATCAGCACAATCCCATGCCATCCATGCCCTCCATGATGTTTAAATTCAAGACACCCCACAGAAAGACTAGGCCCATGCACTACTCCCTACTCCTAGTGAAAAGGCCACAACAACAGCCCAAAAAAACGAAAATCACAGAAAAATCAGCACAATCCCAAGCCATCCAGGCCCTCCATGATGTTTAAATTCAAGACACCCCACAGAAAGACTAGGCCCATGCACCACTCACTACCCCTGGGCATAAAGGTTGAAAGCTAGGCAAAATGGTTGCAGACCTAAGAACACTGCCTGCATTCAAAATGGCCCCCTGCCTCCCAGCACATGGCCAGGGCCTGCCTGTAGCAGCACTCAAAATGGCCCCCACTCACATGACCTGTCCCCATGAACACCCCAAAAAATCGAAAAACACAGAAAAAACAGCACAATCCCATGCCATCCATGCCCTCCATGTTGTTTAAATTCAAGACACCCCACAGAAAGACTAGGCCCATGCACTACTCCCTACCCCTGGTGAAAAGGCCACAACAACAGCCCAAAAAAACGAAAATCACAGAAAAATCAGCACAATCCCAAGCCATCCAGGCCCTCCATGATGTTTAAATTCAAGACACCCCACAGAAAGACTAGGCCCATGCACCACTCACTACCCCTGGGCATAAAGGTTGAAAGCTAGGCAAAATGGTTGCAGACCTAAGAACACTGCCTGCATTCAAAATGGCCCCCTGCCTCCCAGCACATGGCCAGGGCCTGTCTGTAGCAGCACTCAAAATGGCCCCCACCCACATGGCTTGTCAACATGAACACCCCAAAAAAATCAAAAAACACAGAAAAATCAGCACAATCTCATGCCATCCATGCCCTCCATGATGTTTAAATTCAAGACACCCCACAGAAAGACTAGGCCCATGCACCACTCACTACCCCTGGTGAAAAGGCCACAACAACAGCCCAAAAAAACGAAAATCACAGAAAAATCAGCACAACTACAAGCCATCCAGGCCCTCCATGATGTTTTTATTAAAGAGACCCCACAGAAAGACGCAGTCCACCCACCACTAAGTACCCCTGGGCAAAAGGCCCCAACAACAGCCCAAAAATCGAAAATTCCAAAATTGTAGTTGCAGCAACTGTAATGCCCCAAACAAACTTACTTGTGAAATTTCTAATCCAAAAGTGATCCAAAGAAAGTCAAAAAGGCCTCAAATCCAAATATCCAGCAGCATCCACAAAAAGTAATCCTTCCAGGTGAAGAATGTAGGAGAGTAGGGTCTGCAATCCTATGATCACCCAGATTTTTTGCTTTTGTTTCACTGGTTTACGACTTTCTCTGGCTGTGGGCCTGCCAATCAGACCCACAGCCTGGCTGTTCTCTTTCTAAATTACGACATGTACCCTAGGTGCATTTACCAATTGGTGCTGGGCCACCTTATCAGACCCTGTAACTCAGGGCATAGGTGTACCCAGGGCTGCCAGGGGCTGCAGCATGTATTATGCCACCCCTGGCTGGCCTCTTAAATTTGACACAACTGGCTGCATGACAGCTGGGGCAAAGTCGTGTAACCACGCTTTGCTGTAGGTGTAGTATACCTATACCTAACCCTAAAATGGACACACAGATTCCTATCAGTCACTCCTATGGCAGGCCTTGACAATCCTGAAGGCAGAGTGCTTGGAATCGGGTGAGATGGTGCTCTGGCATGAGCTGAGCCTGTCTGCAGCTTGCGGAACCAAGTCCTAATAGCTGTTCCATGATATCGCATACCATATACTCTTAAGGGCATTATAATCCTCGCGGTTAAATGCTAACTTTGGTATTGCTTTATCAAAACATGTCGAGTAAGGTGTCATACGAATTGGAATACTAACCCCTCGCCAATTCTGGCGACGGGGTTAGCATTCCACCCTTCTAGAGGGACACGACATGTCCGTAACTGTGAACCCCGGTTAAAGTTAACTGAAGCCTCAGCTCCACAAAATGGACGCTGCCACCACAAACACGAGTCTGACCCCCTGCAGCTGGGAGTCCTTCCAGCGAGGGGAGCCTGGACAAAGGGTTTCCTGTCAGGGGCGGTGCTAGCACCGTCCCAGACATGGTTTTGTGTATCCTGGGTAGGCAGGGCTTTACAGGAAGGTGACTGCTGAGTGGCACCCCGGTGTTCACTACGCATAGGCCGGTCTGAACCAGTTCCAGGGGCACACCAGCCCCTGGCCTGGGGAAGTCCGGCATGGCAGAGGGGTGTAACCACCCCCCTCCTAGTCCCACCCATAGGCAGGACCTAGTCACCGGGTCAGCCCCCTTTTTTAGTATAAAGATGGGAGCGGGCCCCCTGTTCAAATTAGATCATCTTTGGAATCAAGACACGACTTTCTGCGAAAGGACTTCAAGATTTCCTTCTTCAAGATTCTCCCTTGTGGCTAAGGAGTAGTCACCCTGCATCCGCAGGCACCATCCTAAAGAACACTGCGGTCTGCTGCAAGTCCTTCATCACGAATCCGACGACCCAGCTCGACGAGACCCGGCTTCCCTGGCACCTCTGACCTCTACTCACCTCTACAGCCAAGCTGAGAGCCGTGAGTGCGACGAGACCTCGAGGGACCGACGATCGCCAAGACTGCACGACATCTTTACTGCAAGCCCACCGTGTCCTCCACGGGTGAGTGCTTTGGGGTCCGAGAAGCCCCGACCCTGCACAGCTCCAGCACCCAAGATCAGCCTCCCTGCATCTCCACGATCTGCGTGGGGCCCTTCTGCTGTTTGCTGTGCACCGCGTTGTTTGGCTACTAGCCGGCTGGCTTGTGGCCTTCTGAACGACGCCCGACGACATCACTGCTGCTGGTCTGGTTGCTCCAGACTGGCCCTTGCTTCCTTCTTGAAGAGAGGCACCCCGGACCCTCCTGGTCCACTCCAGACGCCATTTTAGGTCCACCGCGTGGGCTTGAATTTGCCAAAGCTTTGTTACCCAATCCTGGGTCCAGCGACGCCGACAGCTTCTATCTTCGTGGGACAGCTCGATCCTCCTTCCTGGTCGCCGACAACGCCTCCTGGTCCGTGTGATCTCTGAGCACAGCGTCACCCACACGCCTTGTCGAGGTGGCTACCATCCGGTGCCCTCCTGGTGCCCACTGACTACTGGCTAGTAGTCTCGAACTTGGTCCCCTCTGCTTTCAGGTGTCATCTTCCATCGATCCAGGCTTGGATCCACCGAACTTTCTTCACTGGTCGCCTGCCAGCAACTTCTTTCTTCCAGGCTCCTGGTCCGTCAACGAGGATTCCCGATGTCTTTTGAGTCCTATGCAGCTGCAGCCCCTGGGCTAGGTAACTTCGGCATTTCGGTGCCCCAGCATAGCCTCACTATCCAAGGGTCAGAATCTACTTTCGTTTTCTCCCTACCAGGTCGGGTTCGCCCGAGAACACTAACTTTGCAATTTCTAGCTACCATAGACTTTGTCCCGCATCTCGCGTGAGAGTGCACACACTGCACCCGAGTCCCCTGGGTCTCCTAGAAGTAATCTAACGATTCTATAGTCAAGTCCTAGCGATTCCAAAGCCTATTAGTACTGTACTTACCTGCTAGTAATTTCGCATTCCACTTTTGAAGTATATGGTTTTCCGTGCCCCTCGGGCATTTGTATATACTGTGCTAACTTAAGTATTTTTGTAAGAGTTTTGGTTTGTGCTTAGTACCCTGTCCTCATAAAGAGTACAGGGCTGTTGTGATCTTTAATAAATAACTGTTTATTTTCATAACACTTGTGTGGTGTCCTTTCACGTGGTATTCAAGGGGTATATGTGTGGTAAACAGCTGGCTTAACACGCCCTCTCGAGTCTTTAGCCTTAGACTGCTCGTATCCACGCTACTAGGATAGCTGGTCTATAAGGTTGACTTACAACCAATCATCAATAAGGGTTGCTGGACTGATACATAGTGTTCACTAGAATAGTGAGCACTGCATATCAGGCCACCTTCTCACAAAGAATCCGAATGAAAGTGACCAGCACATGAAGAAAGCACTGGGAGGAGCCTGCTGGACAGGAACAGGAAGTTGGAGACTGTGGGGCACTTCCTTCCTCCCCCCCCCCCCACTCATCCCCCCAAAATGGACTCCTTGCAAAAAAAAGTGCAGGCAAATGTCAACCTGAGAAGTTATTCTGATAAAAATCATCATTTCCAGAAGGTTTATGCTGCTTGCTGGTGGATTTCTTGTGCAGAATTGCAAATTTTGTATTTTCGCGAGTGCGAGATTGTTGCTGCCCGTCGCATCTACGTGTTCGCAATTGCGAACTCCCGCGATAAGTGATCACGGCGTACTCGGGTTGACAAACTCTCGCTGTGCAAGGTGGCAAGCCGCGATGACGTAATCGCGGTCGCCAAACTCCCGTGGGATCCCGCAGCAAGATCCAAAATGGCGCAGCACTCGCAAAATATCGAGAAAAACAACTCGGCAAACGCTGAATGATGGTAAGTGAACGCCGCGCGCCGCAAAATTGTATCACCAAGAAAAAAAATCTGCTGCGTGCGAATTTGCGGATTTTCGGTAAATTCGCGAGCGTCCGCGGATAGCGAATTTACCGAGAATCCGCAAAATCCACGAGCGGAACGGATTTTCCGCCCATGCTTATTCCCGGGTATCCTTTGATTAGTGTCAGGGTTCCATTTGTGTTCTGTATTCACTTACTGCAACTCCCCCAAACATACCACCCAAGCAGCGTCCAATATCTACAGAACACCTGATACTCCTCAAACAGGAAGTTCTCTGACTGCTTTTAAAACACATGCCATAGAACCAGTCCCCATACATCATCAAGGAACAGGGGTATACTCCCTTTATTTCCTAATCCCCAAGAAGGACGGGAATCTACGGCCCATACTGGACCTCAGACCTCTCAATCTTTACATACAGTCAGATCATTTCTACATCATCACTCTACAGCAAATCCTTCCACTGCTTCAACAAGGCGACTTCCTTGCCACACTAGATCTCAAGGACGCATACTTCAATATTCCCATACAGCCTGCTCACAGGAAATACCTCGGGTTCACAGTGGACAGACAACACTAACAGTTCAAGGTTCTCCCTTTCGGGGTGACCACAGCACCCAGAGTATTCACAAAGTGCCTAGAGGTGGTAGCAGCGCACTTCCGAAGGCAACAAATTCATCTATTTCCATACCTTGATGACTGGCTGATAAAAGCCAAGTCATACAACCAGTGTGTTCACCGCACTTATCAAACCATTCAACTGCTACACAACTTGGGGTTCACAGTAAACTACACCAAGTCACACCTTCGACCCTCCTACCTACATCAGTATCTAGAAGCCATAATAGACACTTCCAAAGCTCTGGTATACCGAAATCCAGCCAGGGAAGCCAGTATCACCAGGTTTCAACCCAAACACTCTTTCAGCATGAGTGTTTATGCAACTGATAGGAATGATGGCCTCCTGCATATTCATTGTACCTCCCGCAAGACGTCAGATGCGCCCTTTACAGGAATGCTTAGCATGTCAGTGGAACCAGGCTCAAGGTCAACTTACAGGTCTGGTGTTGGTGTACAGCCGCACATATCACTCTCTGCAGTGCGGGAACACAGTAAATCTTTCCAGATGGCAGCCGTTCCTAGAGCCAGTTCCACAGATAGTGCTAACAGACGCATCACTCACAGGCTGGGGAGCCCATCTCCTAAACCACACCATTCAGAGCAGGTGGACCGCCCAACAAAAGCGTTCCACATCAATCATCTAGAATTACTAGCAATATTTCTAGCATTAAAGTCATTCCAAACACATCTCCTCAACAAAACTGTCCTAGTCCGCACGGACAATATGACAGCAATGTATTACTTACAGAAACAAGGAGGAACACATTCTTTGCAGCTGTCTCACCTAGCGCAAAGCATATGGAGATGGGCCATTCCACAAAACATATATCTTCTGGCGGAGCATCTACCAGGAGTGAACAATCAGATTGCGTCTGATCTGTTAAGACGTCAGGCTCAACAAATACACAAATTGGAACTTCATCCACAAGTTCTTCAACCCTTTTTCCAAATGTCGGACCAACCAGACATAGATTTGTTCGCCACATACGCAAAAGCATACTGCCCAAGCTTCGCAACAAGGTTCCCACACCCATTTTCCAAAGGCAATGTGATCTGGATGAACTGGTCAGGCAGATTTGCGTACTTTTTTCACCACTCCAGCTCATTCCGCTGGTAGTACGCAAGCTCAAACAACAGTCTCTCAAGATGATCTTAGTTGCTCCCACATGGGCACGGCAACCATGGTTCACAACACTACTCGAACTCTCAGTAGTTCCACACCAAAATAGATATCTCTCCCCAGAACTGCTGATGCAGAACCATGGAGAGATCAGGCACCCAGATCCAGCCCAACTGAATCTAGCGATCTGGCTCCTGAAATCCTAGAGTTCGGTTACCTCAACCTCCCACCCAACTGTATGAACATTATTAAAGAAGCCAGATGCCCTACTACTAGAGCTTGCTATGTAGCTAAATGGAAAAGATTTGTCATTTACTGCAATAACAACAAAATGGACCCATTAATGCTTCAATTCAAAACATCATTTGCTATTTGCTACATCTGCAAAGATGCAATCTGCTGTGGGACATGGCGAGAGCCTGGGTGGCGCTGACAGATCTGCTTAAAAACCCGATTGATGAAGAGGACTGACTCTTCCAGCCCTGAGCGCCCCTTGGCTACATGGTGTGAGAAGTTGACCTGATATATGATGCTCACTAGTTCTAGTGATCACCTTGTATCAGTTCAACCAACCCTTATGGTGATTGGTTGTAAGTCAACCTTACAGACCAGCTATCCTAATGGTAGCAGGGACAAAGCAGTCTTAGGCTAAACTCTTTTGGCATGTGAAGCTAGCTGTTTTACCACATATAACCCCTTGAATACCAAATGAAAGGACACCACACAGGTAGTTATGAAAATAAACAAGATATTTATCAACTAACATACACCTCTGAACTCTTTATGAGATCAGAGGGCTAAGCACATGACAAGACTCTTAAGAAAAATACGTTAAGTTGCACAAATTACAATGGTGCCCTAGGGGCACGACAAACCATATACTAAGTAAATGGTATAAGGAAATCGATAGAAGGAATGGAGCTGTCCAGGGGCTGTAGGATCGCTAGGAATACACTATGCTAACCTGAGGTAAGTAATAGGAGGCTCACGGGACGCGTGTGCAGAGTGAGAACTCACACGCGAGATGCGTAACAAAGTCAATGGACAGTACAAATTACGAAAAGGTAAGTATTAGACAGTTCCTACTAGCTAGGACTAAAACGACTGGAAATCTGAACACTAGGAGAGTCAATCTACCCTTGAGCACCAAAATGCTCCTGTTACCTCACCCACGGGCTGCGGGTGCATAGGTGTCAAAGTGTGTCGGGTTTCCGCGTTGAAGTCTATGGAGCCTGGAAGAAAAGATGCTGCAGGCGGCCAGAAGGAAGATGTCCGCAGCGACCCAGGGGTGGATCGAGGAAGATGAAGACCTGAAAGCAGAGGGGACAATGTTCACAGTCACTAGCCATTGACTGGAGTGGAACCAGGAAGGAACCAGATGCTGTTGTCGGAATCAGGTGAAGAGTGGACGCTTGACTCTGCAGCCACGTGGACCAGGACGTGTCTTGGAGGACCAGGATGGAGGCACGAGCTGTCCCACGCAGGCTCTCGCTGTCGGCGGTGTTGGTTCCGGATTCGGCGTCAACAGGCCTTGGCAAAGGCAACCCAAGCGGTGAGTGGAAAAGACGTCTGGTGCGGACCAGGAGGGTCCGGGGTGCTTCTCCTTTGCAGGGAAGCAAGGGCCAGTCTGGAGCAACCAGACCAGCGGTGTGGATTTCAAGGATCGTCGTCTAGGAGGCCACTAGCCAGCCGGCAAGTGACCAGACAACGCGTCTAACAGCAATCCAGCAAAAGGGCCCCACGCAGATCTCGTGGATTCTGGAGGGCTGATTTCTGTGCAGGGGCTGCTCGGGGCTGGGGCTTCTCAATCCCCAAAGCACTTCATCGAGGATGCCTCTGAAGTCGTGCTGGAAGCGAAGTGCAGTTTCTCCAAGATGGACGGTCCCACGTGTCTCGTTGCACCCACGGATCTCAGCTATGCTGCAGATGTAGGTAGAGGTCGGAGAGGTCTGGAAGTCCGGTTCTCGTCTGGCTCTGAAGTCTGGATCCACTCGGGAAGACGACAGTGAACCGCTGGAACGCTTGATGGTGCTTGCTTGTGCAAGGTGGTCACTCCTTGTCCACAAAGGAGATTTCTTCAGCCTTCTGTGGAGCAAAACGTCGAAGTCCAGAGTTTCTTCTTGTAGAGTTTCAAATCAGGATTAATCTAATTTGGAATGGGACCAGCTCCTACCTATATTCTCCTAGACTGGGCTGTACTATCACTAGGTCCCTCCTATAGGTGGTGTCAGGCTCCGTCTCCTATACTCCTCGGGGCTGTGTCGAAAGTCCTATACCCTCTCCCACACAAACACCCTGAAGCCTGATTATTACACACAGACTACAGAATAGTCACGTGAGCGCGGGAAAGGAAGGGAACAGCGGGGAAGGAGATCTGAAATGACAAAGACAGTTGTTTAGAAAAGCACCCCCCCCCCCCTTAGCCCCACATAGAGAGAGCTTAACACTATTCTCTGTACTAAAAAATGTGTGTACTTCAAGACCCCTACCTGAAAAGGAAAATAATAAGGTCTTGAAATACAGGAGAACAGGCACAGGGTAATACCAGGGACTGCAACCAACTAAAAGAGAACAAGGAACAATACACTTTAATCCTATACTTCTTGTGAGAGTGATATATGTACCATACCACAATATTTCTGTGTTCAGGACTTGGTCACATACTCCCTCTGATCATGTACCCCCTGTTGATTCTCTCCTGAACTAAAGAAAACAATAAAAAACCGTTGTGGAAATATATATATCAAATGAGAATACGTGAGGTTAAGTCACCATACCACAGCTCCTTCCATAATAAAAGGAAAGTTCACATATTTAAACGTGTAACAGCCTTTATACTCCTTTCTGCAACGTGTGAGAAAGTCGCCTAACGATTTGAGCCCAAACCGCTATCCAAGCCCGTAAATACAAGGAGTAAGACTTAGGACAAAAGGACTATAGCAATAGTTTCTCCTCCAACAGGGGAGACGAACGTTGTTTTTTTTTAAAGCTGGGAACTTTAGAAGATTAGCAAGAGTACACGCAGCCGCGTGCACTCCAACACGAAGAAAGTTTGACACACACTCAATCGAGATCCGAGTGTACAAGTGTCAACTAGAAAACAGGATTTACTCACGATTGTTCCGGCTAATGTTCCATCTTACCGACCACACCAACAAACACAGCAAGAATTATCGGCACCGTCCTTCCGATGCCGCAGGTATTTAGTTCCTGGATTTGCATAGCGTACGTCGCTACGCTGCGTTACCGCTAGGTTTCGTGGGGAATGTAGTTTTAAGGTTGAGATCCGCCATTTGCCACGCATCACGCGGATAACGGCCCTTCGTGGCAACAATCCTGACAGTACATCCCCCCTCACAAGGGGCTTTGACCAGCATCCGGCTTGGGCGGATACCTAGCATGGAACTGAGACACAAGTCTAGGTGCATGCACCGAACCCTCCGGCTCCCAGGAGTCCTCCTCCAAGCCAAACTCTTTCCAGGCTATCAGGTACTGCAGGCGCCCCCTCACCCACCTGGAGTCAAGAACCCTACGCACCTCATATTCCTGATCATGCTGCACCCAAATAGGCAATGGAGCCCGGCGAATAGGAGCAAGAGAGGGCTTCAACAAAGATGCGTGAAAAACAGGATGAATATTGAAGTGAGCAGGCAATCGTAACCTCACAGACACAAGATTCACTCTACCCACCACCCGGTAGGGACCAATAAACCTAGGATTAAACACACTATGTCTCTTAAACCTAATGTGTTTTGTAGACAACCATCCAAGGCCGCCCTTCTTATATTCAGGGCACGGCCTACGATGTTTATCAGCCTGCGCTTTGTACCTCACCTTGGCCTGAACCAGATTTCGCCGCGTTGCCAGAACTATTCGGCAAATGCGTGATAATCTTGTTTTGATGTCTGGCAACCTGACCGTATCGTTCGGGAGCACCAAGGGATTAACCCTAGGATGGTGACCTTACGAACTACAGAAAGGAGAATGCAGAGTGGAAGAGTGTTGAGCGCTGTTATAAGCCGTTTCCGCCACCCACAGCCAATCCACCCATGAGTCCGTATCGGCCTGCACATAGCAACGGAGATACTTTTTTAGGGATTGGTTTAACCTCTCCCTTTGGCCATCAGTTTGGGGGTGAAAGCTAGTGGACAAGGAAGAGGTTATGTGTAAGGCAGAACACCAGACTTTCCAAAAGTGAGCAGTAAATTGAGCTTCTCTATCCGATACTATCACCCTTGGGAGTCCGTGCAACCGCACCACATGCACCAACAGCAGGTGGGCTAAGCGACCTGCCGTAGGGACCTGATCACAAGCGATAAAGTGCCCCATCTTTGTGAGATAGTCCACAACTACCAGGATGGTTGTCATGCCTTGGTCTTTAGGAAGCCCCACTATGAAATCCACCGAAAAGCATTCCCAAGGCTCCCCCGGGGTGGGCAAAGGTCTTGCGTATCCCTGAGGTTGTTGACGATTGGACTTCATTCGGGCACATTGTGTACACATTTTTCCCCATTGACATAAATCAAGTCGTATGGATGGCCTCCAGAATTGTCTCAAAGCCTTCTCGAGTGTTTTCACGTATCCCATGTGACCCGCACTAGGCATCTTGTGGCACCAAGAAAACAGTCTTTTGCAGGGATTTTGTGGGTACCAGAACTTGAGCCCCTTTCATAGCTACTACAGGTTTCATTTTCCACTCTGGATGGAGACGAAGCCAGGTTCTACAAACACAGGATTGGATTCCAGTCCGTACATCTTGTAGAAAGTCTCTGGTTTGAGCAACACATACCACCTTCCAGGGATCGATTCTGTGTCATGGTATGCATAGCGGGATTTTCCTGCCTAGTCAGTGCATCCGCTTTTTTATTGTTGACTCCGGGTCTGTAAGTAACCACAAAACTGTATTCCTCAAAAAACAGCAACCAGCGTAGCTGTCTGGGAGTAAGATGGCGGGCTGCTCGTATAAACTGCAGATTGCGATGGTCGGTGTAGACAGTGACTGGATGTACAGCTCCTAACAACCAATGTCTCCACTCTAAGAATGCGTCCCATATGGCCAGCAGCTCTTTCTCCGCTATGGTGTAATTTATCTCGGCTGAGCTAAGTTTCCGTGACATGAATGCAATAGGGTGCAGGTTTCCGGTGGTTACATTTCTGTGAGATAAAACAGCTCCTAGCGCAACTGCAGAGGCATCCGCCTCCACCAAAAATGGTAAATCAGGATTGGCATGAATCAAAACAGGGGCACTAGTGAACGCATCCTTTAACCCTTCAAATGCACCCTGTGCTTCAGCTCCCCAGAGAAATGGAACGTTTTTCTTTGTAAGACGAGTAAGAGGGGTCACCAAGGCAGAAAACCCCCTTATAAAACGCCTGTAAAAATTGGCAAAACCCAGCAGGCACTGTATGTCTTTGATGTTACAAGGACAGGGCCAATCCTTTATGGCTTTCACTTTTCTTTCCGCCATCACCTGACGAGATGGTGTAAGCATCACCCCAAGAAATTTCACTGTGGTCACATGGAACTCACACTTTGTGATCTTGCAATAGAGACGATGATGAAGTAAGGCCTTTAACACCTGGCTCACGTGTGATGGATGTTCCTCCGTTGAGTCTGAGTACACTAAGATGTCATCGATGTACACGACTACAAAACGGTCCAAAAAGTCTCTCAGTACTTCATTCAAAAAAAATTGATGAGTGGGATTCCCAGCCTTTCGGCTTCCGCATAGTCCATGAAGCATCCAGTTGCCCCAGAGTCCACCATAGCGTTCACTTCTTTCTCTCCTGTTTCCACGAACAGAGACATAACCAAAAACACATGACTCCTCTCATGAGCACCGCCAGGTGTAATCGAAGGGATTATTATCCTGCTTGAGGGGTCCCCTTCGTTCACCATCAAGCATTGGAGTTTTCCGACGTCTTATCAGATGCTCCAGCTGCGACTTGCCCGTTTTTATATCTTCCAGTTTTAGGTTTTACCGGACAATCCCTTAAATAGTGGCCTTTTTTGCCACAATACAGACAAAGACCATGTTTTCTGCGGTATTCTTTTTCACTAAACGTCAAGGAAACCCTCACAGCTCCAATCTCCATGGCGTCTTAGCAGAGGCTGGTTTTTCTCCCCCTCGATCAAAAGCCATCACCGGTGTCTCTTTTTTCTTATGATCACCCCTCCTCTCCTTCATTCTATGATCCAAACCCAAGGCAAGTTCAATCAGAGCGGAGCAGGTACGGGGCTGCGGATCTATGTGTGCCAGAACATCTTTCATTTCGTCATTCAGGCCTTGATAGAACAATGCGCATTGTTTGGCTTCTGGCCAATCCGTTTCTGCCAGCAGGCGGCGAAAACTTTGCAAGTAAGT
The DNA here is from genome assembly GCF_964263255.1 of Lissotriton vulgaris. Taxonomy (NCBI): domain Eukaryota; kingdom Metazoa; phylum Chordata; class Amphibia; order Caudata; family Salamandridae; genus Lissotriton; species Lissotriton vulgaris. The sequence continues at coordinate 93,038,213 of NC_141694.1, forward strand.
CACCAGTTCTGTGTTGCCCTGTTTCAGGACTAAGAGTTCTCTGTCAGCTGAAAAAGTTTCTGCCCTGCGATCAAATGTTTTTTCGAATTCCACTCTGAATTCGTCCCAATCATAGAGCAGGGGATCGTCTCTTCTAACTACAGGAACCGCCCATTGTGCAGCTTCCCCCCCAAGATAGGATATCAGAAAACCACCCGAGCCTGGTTGGTTGAAAACATCTTAGGTTTGCACATAAAGTGCAACAACACTTGGGTCATGAACACTTGGACTTTCTTGTTGTCCCCATAAAACCTTTCTGGAGGAGCAAGTGGGATTTGTGTGAGCATTTCTACTACCAGAGAGGCGGGAGGTGTTTGGCTAGTTCCTGCACTAAAAGGATTCCCTTGTATACCATCCATCCTTGCCCTTAATTGTGCGTTTTCTGCTCTAGAAGCTGCCACCTCTCTACTGGAGGCTGCTAACTCAGTCTGAACTAAGGCCAGTGCTGCCAGTACATCATCTAACTTCGCCATTCTTTTTCAACACAGCCAAGAGGAGAACAGTATTCTTGGGCCGATAATTCTGTCAGGCTCCGTCTCCTATACTCCTCGGGGCTGTGTCGAAAGTCCTATACCCTCTCCCACACAACGACCCTGAAGCCTGATTATTACTCACAGACTACAGAATAGTCACGTGAGCGCGGGAAAGGAAGGGAACAGCGGGGAAGGAGATCTGAAATGACAAAGACAGTTGTTTAGAAAAGCACCCCCCCTTAGCCCCACATAGAGAGATCTTAACACTATTCTCTGTACTAAAAAATGGGAAGTTTCTCTATATGTCTAATATCTACTGAGGGTGTCTCATACACAATATTATCCCTTATGTGGCGAATAGGAGATCCAATCCTCTCACACAAGAATGGCCAAATTGTAGCATTCAGAGGTTATCTCCTGACCTGATCTACACACGATCTTCCATGCTCAATTATCTGCAGGGAAGGGAATGTCACATCCTTCTCCTGTCAGCATTTGGGTAAAAAGAAGGGTTAGCTCTGTCCTAGAAGATAACAACCAAATGTAATTACTATATGCAAAGGTTATTCTCTGATTTAGGCGCTCCTTCTCCCTTTTGATCCATCAGTTACCATTACAGCATCTGGCTAGAAGAAAGGTTAGTCTTATCATGAATTATAACACTTGCACAGCTGTTCACTAGGAACTAGGGTCCCTTTATTACACAATAGCAAATTATAATATCACAATAACTAGCAATCTATACATAGCCTGAAAAGTCAAGGGAAATAGACAAATCTAAGGAATACACAGGTCTGCGGGGTCTCTTTATTAGAATGGCAAACAAGAAAGCTTTATTATCAGTTTACGAACACATTCACATATAGCTGAAAGAATATTGGAACTGCAGATAGCTGAAAAGGAAAATAATGGATTATTCCAAGACTGCACACCGCTAAAAGAAAAGGGATTACTCAGTGCAACAATACAGCGGGGAATATAGCCTAGGAAATAAAGGAAAGTGAATGATTAAGTATAAAGCAAACTAGTTTAGAATACATCACCCTATAAGAAAGGAATGTTTCTCTCTCTCTAGTGGAATCAGGGCTCTCTCCCTCTGTCACCACAGCTTCACTCCACTGGCTCCAACTGAACTTCTAACTGCTCCAAGCTCTCCCATCTGCCTGGTAACCACTCCATAGATCAGCTCTCCAATTCACAGTCCCAGCTGGCTAACTGACTTTGTTCATTTCAGCTTGCTTCTGTCTCCAAAGCATCTCACTCCAACTGCAAAGCAGCTTATTCTGACTGCATCTTCTCCAGACTGCATCTCATCCTGACCAGCTCCCTCTGATCACAACTCCTTCTGACAAGTAACTGCTTCTGACTGCAACTGCTTCTGACTGCAACTGCTTCTGACAGCTCCACTTCTTTGCACTTCGCTAATATGGAATGCTCTCCCCTAGTGGAAAGTTCCAGCCAGTAGCCTCCTCCCACCAAATCCATGTACCAGGCTCCCTGCTCCAGACGCTCTCACAGTGATCAGCTGCTTGTTTCGTCTAGAGACTTGAGCCCCAGGGACATTTCTTGATAAGATTCAGCTCCGGCCGGTTCTCTCTAGTTTGCAAAGAGCGAACAACACCTCATAACTAAAACATCACACTTGACCTACAAACATCTCAGTCTGCAGAGGCAGAAAGCAAAATGGAGTCTCTCTGGTTCTGGGCCTTGTAGGAGTGAGAAGGATGAAATAGACACATAGCTCTATCAAAGTACATACACAAACCCTACTAATAGGTAATATAAAGTCAGAACTACAGGATCCACCCTCTACTATAGGTCTTCAGGCCTGAGAATGATGAAAGGACACATAATTATGCCAAAGCCAATAGGTAATAGATGGATTAGAGTCAGAAATAAGGGATCTATCATCATATAAAGCGGCTATCCTATAGTTTATGCTTCTAGGTCTGAAAAGAGGCCTGAAAAGGACCAAAACAAGCTAAGAATAGGGATCTAGGATGGTAGCAAGCTAAAGTCACCATCACTCAGAAATAGAACCACAAACCCGGTCACGACACCACCTTACCCAGGCTGCAAGTGCAGACCTGTGGTGCCATTTTGGACAGCTGTCCATGGGTGGCATAATACATGCTACAGGCCTCTGGGGTACATATGCCCTGGGTACCTAAGGTGCCATATACAGGGACTTACAAGGGTAGCCCAGTAACCAATCTGGTATGTACCTAGAGTACAAGCATTCAATTTAAAGAGACAACAGCTAGGCTGTGGACCTCATTAGCAGGGCCACAGCCAGACTAAATTCGAAAAACCAGTGAAACACAGCAAAAAGTGCGGGTAACCATAGGATGCAGATCCTACTCTCCTACAAGCTGTTCCTCCACCTTCTTCAATCATTGTGCAGCTCCCTCCTACTTCTCCGGTGGCGTCTACTGCTCATATTATAGAGGACACTCATTCAACTGATGAGGACAGAGAAGAAGGGGAGTTAAACGATAGAGCCCTACTTACTAAATGGGACAGTTACCAAATTCTGACACCACCGCCGCCTGCCTCTTCTCCTCCTGTGGAATCTCCGCCTGTGGATATAGGTGGATTTCATGTCCTCCTGGACAGAGCAGCTGAGAGATTTCATCTCCATATGGTCTCAAAGGATGAGGATTGTTTTTTATATGATTTTAAGAATCAACCACAAAAACAGGTGCCGGCGATTCCTATAATCGTTTTCATCTGGCAGGAGGGTCTGAAGGTCATGAAAACCCCTGCCTACATTCCTGCAATCCTGCCGCACTTGGATAAAAAAATACAAGGCACCAGACAATTCGCCAGCCTGTTAAATTGGTCAACCGAAGTCAGATTCGGTAATTTCGCAGGCAGCTCAGCGTTGTCTCCATTGTCGATTCCTCCTGATCGGGAAGGCAGGCACCTTGATGCCATTGGCAAAAACTTTCAACCATGGCAGCAACTACGGTCCGTGCGGCTAATACCCTTGCCATTCTTGGCCGCTATGATTGGCAGATGTGGTCCGACATTTCTCCTTTCATCGATCTGTTGCCCGAAGTCTCAAACACCTAAGCTTTGAAGATTCTCCAGGAGGGGGAGAAGATTTCTGCAGAGATAATTGATTGTGCAGTGGATTTCTCTTTCACAGGTTTTCGTCAGTTGGCAGGTGTGGCTGTTCTCTGAAGGCAGGGTTGGTTAAGAGCTACCTCTTTTTGCCAAGAAGTGCAAACAAAAATTATTGATATGCCTTTCGACGGAGAATCACTTTTTGGCAGCACGTAGATGATGCCCTACAAACAATTAAAAAAGATACTGACACTGCACGTGCTCTGTGCACTTTACAATTTAAAAAGTAGCCTTTTCGTGGAGCGTGAGGTTGTGGATCCTCCTATTCCTTTCGAGGAGGTTACAATCGGAACAGACAGTATCAGGGACAGCAACGTTACTCTTCCTCACAGCAACAGCAAACGTATCGTCAACCTCCAGCTGCCTCCTATAAGCAGTACAGAGGAAAATCTTCTTCAAAAAAGCAATGACAGCCGCCACCTGCCCACCACTCTGCTCAACAACAAAGCCAAAGTTGGAGGAAGAATCTCCCATTTCTTCTCAAACTGGTCTGCCATCACTACAGATCGATGGGTGTTGGACATAGTGTCAAGAGGACACACCCTGGAATTTGTGAAATTTCCCCCAAATTCTCCTCCCAGAGGTGGTCCTCCTGCACATCTGAAGGAACTCTTATGCCAAATAAAAGTCATGTTACAAAAAGGAGCAATCAAAGTGGTTCCAAAAGGGGTGCAGGTTTCTATTCAAGATTCTTCCTCATCAAGAAAAAATCAGGGGATTGGCGGCCCATCCTGGATCTTTGTTCCCTCAACAAATTTCTCAAAAAGCAATCATTTCGAATGTTGTCTCTCTAAGAAGTACTTCATTTTCTATCTCAAGGAGATTACATGACAACACTGGATCTTCAAGATGCCTATTTTCATGTCCCCATCCTACCCAGACACAGAAAATTCCTTTGCTTCAGAGTGGCTGGCAGAGACTTCCAAATCAAAGTCCTCTCCTTCGGCCTCCTCTCCACGCCCTGAGTGTTCACCAAGGTTTTGGCACTCGTGGCAGCACATCTTCGTCAAGCTGGCATCCAAACTTTCCCTATTTAAGGCACAGTCATTTGCAGTTACCGACCGGTATTGAGCATTTGGGATGTAGGAGTCCGAAAATCGTCCGAATCGGTAAATTTACCCGATCGGTAAATTTACCGAATCGGTAAAGTTACTGAATCGGTAAAATACGGAATCGGATAATTTACCGAATCTGTAAATTTACCGAATCGCAATGGTTTGCGAATCGGTAAATTTACCGAATCGGTATATTTACCGAATCGGTAAAATACTGAATCGGTAAATAAGAAGTGGTAAAATTGAATTTTGAGATGTAGGTAAGCACTGAAATACCGAATTCGCTTTACATTCGGTATTTAAGAGTTGGTATTTACCATAGATTGGAATCAGGTGGTAACCAGGTGCAACCTATAAAAATGGACCCAAAATGCAATTCTTCTTGCACAATGGCGGCATTTTATGTCATTGCAAGACGGCTACGGCTACAGGAGGTAGGAGAGAGGGAATGGCAGAGAGAGGAGCAGGTCTACATCTAGAGGATCACCCTGTTCATGCTCACAGAGGCAGAGATACTCCAGAGGTACAGGTTGGCCCCAGACACCATCACGGACCTCATCAGGGACCTCCAACCACTGTTGGAGCACACTACCCCAAGGGCACACGCTATTCCACCCCACGTGCAAGTGCTGTGCAGCCTCCACCTGCTTGCGTCTGGGAGCTACCAGAGCGTGGTTGCTGCGGTGGGTGGGGTGACCCAGAGCAGCCTCTCAAGGTTCTTCCACAAATTCCTTGACGCCATGTTACAGAGGATGGACCATTATATATCTTTTCCTGCAACCCATGCTGAACTGGTCCAAACAAAATCTGACTTTTACCAGATGGCACGATTCCCCAATATAATTGGCTGCATTGATGGCACGCACATTCCCATTTGTCCCCCTGCTGACACCGAATATATATATACAGGAATAGGAAGTCCACCCACACCATCAATGTGCAGGTGATTTGCAATGCAAAGTGCGCCATCACTGACCTTGTGGCAAAATTCCCTGGGAGTACCCACGACTCCTATATATTTCAAAACAGCGGCATCTATGCACGGCTGACTGCAGGGGAATTCGGTGAAGGATACCTCCTAGGTAAGACACAGTGTGCGACCGCCATAATACCTATAGCAGTAAGAAGTACATGTATGCATGGGAGTAATGTTTTCCCATTTCCTATTAGGAGACAGTGTATATGCCCTCGCTCCTTCATACTCACCTCACCCCCTACCTCAACCCCTCAACACCCAGGCAAAGGAGATATAACCGGGCCCACAAGAGCACAAGAAATGTCATGGAGCGTACCTTTGGTATCTGGAAAAGTAGGTTCAGGTGCTTGCACAAGAGTGGAGGTGCAAGGCAGTATACCCCCATCACCTGCTGTAAGATCATTGCTGCCTGTGCTATGTTGCACAACCTTGCTGTGAATAAGGGTACTGAGGTTGAGTTGTCAAACTATGAGGATCATGACGACGACATTGCTGTGCCTGAAACACAACCTGCTGGAGTGTCAACACCAAGTGATGGCAGATACAGACGTGAGGAGATTACACACAACTATTTCCGAGTAAGTAATGAGACTGAGACCTATGTTGAAAGCACAGAATTTTGTTTAATTTTGTACATATCTAGGTATGTTAAGGAACAAAAGTGCACCAGTTAGCATTTTACTGCAATGCTCACAGTGAGTAAACACACACAGACAGGTGTGGAATGCACCCACCGTAGTTGTATATTGTCACTACGCAGGGTTCAATAGCACAAATGTGCAACAAAGACTTTCACATTTCTAAATTGTATGTCCAATGGCAGTAGCCCATACTAGTAACTGGTCATTTGCGGCCAACCTTTGCACTGGCAGATGTATGTGGCTCACTCTGTTCCCTGGGCGTTTGGCCTGTAGCCTCACCCTGTCGCCTGCTGCTCCTCCTTGTTTCTACAACAAGGGCGCTTGGCGTGCTGCTCCTACTGGTGCTACCTTCACTCTCCTGCACGTCAATAGCATCAGTTTGTGCAGATTGTGCATTAATTAGAGCCTCTAGCGCACCGGTCATTCCGGCTATGCCCCTTGTCAGGTGATTGCTGTTTTGAGTCAAGACTTCCTGACTGTTCATGCTACGCCTGCATAGCAGGGATGTGGCTGATGCCAGGCGGTGAATAGCTTTGTCAGTTCTCTGTGCACGCTGCTTCTCCCTGCGACTTGATGTTATTTCAGAGTCCAGTTTTGTGCACAGTTGCTGCATGGATTGGGTCATGTCATGTATCCCTGTGGCCATGTTTTTGTTAACTTCCACCAGTTCCCTGATGCCCTTGCCAATTTCCTGCATGTTGATATTGAGGTTGCGCATTTGTTGTTGACAGGACATGATGCCCTTACCCTGCATCCTCTGAATCTTGACCATGGATCCCTCCAGGCCTTGGAAGACACTGGACCCCTCCCCACGTGCACCTACACTCCTTCCTTGTACTGTGCGGCGTCTAGTGGTACTAGGTACAGGCTCTGCGCTGGGCTGCAGTGTGGCAGAGATGTCCGCTCCCGGCAAGTTGTGTGAGTCTTCACCCACCATTTCACCAGCAGCTGTCTCCATTTCCATCAGTGGTGAAACGACATGCCTCCTGCTAGGTTGTGCTGCAGGTGTTTCAATATCCAGTGATGCTGGCATTTCTGGTGAAGATACCAATAGTGGGGACTGTGAAGGTCTTGGGGATGCCTGCATTTCTTCAGTGATGTCAGGTTCTTGGGAAGGTGGCTGCCCACTCGGTACACCTGTGTCCTGTGATGCACTGGGACCTGGATCTTGACTTTCATCCCTCTCGGGTGCCGTGCCTTCTGCCTCCTGTGACTGCCTTCTGGATGTGCGACCTGTGGACATATGAGCGCATATCAGCTAGGTGCAAATGTCTCACAGCCACTACAATTAAACTTGGGAAATTGCACTTATTACATGCTGCCTGCCCTTCATTGTGTCTGCAATCATTTGCCTGACTTGGTGGTTACTGTGCTGTATGACATGGTCTTTCATTTACTGACTACATGTACCATGATGCATTGCAACTGTTTTGCACAGACACACTGGAACTGGGGTAACTTAGCTTCAAGGGGGGAGGGATGGATGAGGGTGTGAGGGGGATTGCTGTGCATGCATCTTACCTTTTCTACTTGCAGCTTTCGCCGAGCTGTCCACTTCTCCCAGTTCGTAGACGCTTTCTGGCTCCAAGGTTGTGGCCACCATCACCTCCAGGTCAGTGAGGGGGGGTGCTGTGTTCTTTCCTCCACCTGTTAGCGAGGCCTGTTTGTGGTGGTCTTCAATTTTTTTTTTGTGAGGCTCCTTAGGTCATAAAACCTCTTTTTTAAATCTTCAGTGACTCTGGTGGTCACTCCCACTGCATTGACTTTCTCAAGGATTTCATGCCAAATCTTCCTTTTTGCAGATTCAGGCACAGAGAAGGACTGCCTTCCAAAAAGTTTGTGGTGCACCTTTACCACCTCCATGCTGCTGAATTTGAGCTTTCTTTTTCTGTCTGGCTGCTCTGTGTCCTTGCTGCTTGCCATGTTTGAGATTTAAAAGTGCACAAACTCCGTCTGCTGCTGCTCCCAGTCTCTCTGCTCCAACTGCCTCTCCAGAAGCTTCTAATTAGTTGCAGCTGCCTGTGTAGCCACTTCCTGGTTGGAAGGGGAGGGTGGTTGCACCTGATTGGCTGTTGTATTAAGTTTCACTTTTGCTTGCTTTCCGATTCGGTATTTACCGAATCAGTATTTACCAATTTGGTATTTACCGATTCGGTATTTCCAATGCATTCCTATGGGCCTTTTGGCCCATAGGGATGAATTGGAAATACCGATTCGGTAAATACCGATTCGGTAAATACCGATTCGGTAATTTCCGAAAGTCCGATACCGAATTTTACCGATTCGGTAAAAAATACAGATTTTTTTTTCCTATGTCTCATTTACCAATTTTTGAATACCAAATCGGAAAAATTCGGTATTTAAGAATCGGTAAATCCCATTTACCTACATCTGGCCCTTAGTGACTTCTTCGGACTGCAGGGCGGTCCTGGCTAATGACAGGGCATCTCCACTATCAAGACCTACAAACTTAATTTGAAACGTTTTTGCCTGTGGTGTGAGACTTCAAATGTTCACCCGTTTCATTCTCCGCCAGAACAACTTTTGCCTTTTTTCTTTCAATTAGCAAAATCTGGGTTATCTCATGCTACCCATAAAGTTTTTCTGGCTGAAATGTCCAGGTTTTGACAGTATGGTTCCCATTCTCTTTATTCTTCTAGAGTAATACAACAATTCTTCAAGTGTTTATTCTGGATGTTCCCGCCAATACGATGCCCGCCTCCATCTTGGCATTTAAACTTTGTGTTGGCTCAACTCATGAAGTCCCCATTCGAACCCATTCATAGGGCTGAGCTTACATTTATCTCTTGGAAGACTTCATTGCTTTTGGCTCTAACGTCATCGAGTCAACGACATACAGATTTTTACTATTAAAACGCTTTTTCTGCAATTCACCAAGGACTCAATGGTGCTCCGCAATAAACCGGCATTTATCCCAAAGGTGCCTTCTGATTTCCACTTGAATGAGCCAATCATCTTAAAGACTTTTTTCCCTAATCCTCAGTCACCCGCCGAAAAGACTTTACACTCTTTAGACGTCAAAAGGTGTTTAAAATGTTATCTGCTTATGACAGCACCTGTCCGAAAAACTGATCAGCTATTTGTGGCTTACGGCATGATGCGTAAAGGACATCCATTAACCAAACAGACTTTCGCTAGATTGATATCTAGTACAATTTGTTTCTGTCATCAACAAGCGGGAAAGACACTTCAAAGAACAGTCAAGGCACATTCTACCAGAGCTCTCTCCTCTTCTACTGCATTTTTTGCTGGTGTGCCTCTTCATCAGATCTGTAGAGCTGCGACATGGTCCAGCAGACACACCTTTACCAAGCATGACTGTCTGGAAGCTGCCGAAAATGCTGACACAGCCGTTGGGCAAGCAGTGCTACGTAAACTTTTTAAATAAGGTGAGCATCTGTTTTCTTCCCTCCTCCTGCACAGAATGTACATAATTTATGATGTACGTTTTAGATAAATATATTATCATGCAATTATATATATATATATCTATATACTTACATGTACATATAAGTGACTATGTACAGTTTTGGAATTACTGCTATCTATTCTGATTCAAGCATTTGAATCTATGAAAGACACCCAAATACTGGGGAAGAACAAAAGTTACTTACCTGTAAACTGTGGTTCTCCAGTATTGGTGTCTTTTCATAGATTCACATGGGACCCACCCGCCTCCCCTCAGAGGCTCCCCTCGTTTACTTGACTATTATGTCACTCTCGTGCTAGAAAATGTGAGGTTTTCAGGCTTTGGGGAGAGGATTCTAAAGAGTGCTGACGCCTGATTGGCTGGAGTTTGGATTATATCTAATGACTTGGACGATCTAATAAAGTGACAACTTTTTTCCTATTAATTGCTATGTTACAATACTCCCTATGGGATTTTTTAGCTATACTATTGTTTTACTATGTATCCATACTAATATAATAAAGAGAGAGCCCAAACCTTTGAGGCGGGTAATCTCCGGAACCATAGCACCAATCACAACACCCAATACAGCGTTGGAAAGGGCAGTTGCAGCAGAAGGACATAGGCTATGCAGATGCCCACCATATACATTTAAAAGGTAAAAGAACCCTACCAGCAAAGTAGTCCCTTGTGGGCGTGTCTGCGTTGTGCTGTGGGCGTGTGCTGGGGGCGTGTGGTACATTCCGCCCTTCATGCCATGTCTCATATTGTGTGCTAATTCCACTCTGCGCCCTTTAAATACCCCTGCACCCCATAATCATAACCCACCCTTACTCCTTAAAATACCCCAACATCCTTAAACACTAACCCATCTTAACCCTATAAATATACCCTGTACCTCAAAACCCAAACCTACCCCTGAACCCTAAAAATATTCCTGTACCCCAAAACCCAAACCTACCCCTGAACACTAAAAATACCCCTGTACCCCAAAACCCAAAACAAGCCCTGAACGCTAAAAATAACCCTGTACCCCAAAACCTAGCCTGAACCCTAAAATACCCCTGTACCCCAAAACTCAAACCTAGCCCTGAACCCTTAAAATACTCCTGTACCCCAAAACCCAAACTGAACCCTAAAAATACCCCTGTACCACAAAACCCAAACCTACCCCATAACCCTAAAAAACACTTGTACCCCAACACCCAAACCTAGCCCTGAACCCTAAAAATACCCCTGTACCCCTGTACCCCAAAACCCAAACCTAGCCCTGAACCCTAAAAATACCCCTGTACCCCAAAACCCATACCTATCCCTAAACCCTAAAACTACCCCTGTACCCCATAACCCAAAACTATAGCTGAACCCTTAAAATACCCAAACACCCCAAAACATATACCTCAGTACCCCAAAACATATACCCCTATACCCATACTTACCTTATCCAAACATTAAAAAAACATGCTTTTACCATTCATGCATTTACAACAAATTTCGTTGTAAATGTATGCGTGGTAAAAGCATATAAAATGTAATGCCATGCGTTATAATGGCATTGCGGAGTCATGGTACTTTTGAAATGAAAGTATGCGGAGTGATGGTATGCGGAAAGAAAGTTGCGGAATAATGGGTGTTTACCCTCCCCCGGTAAGTACATTGGTGGCACGGCAGCCCACATCTCCAGCAACATACTCATATTTTATCACCACCCATTTGAAAAATGCACAGGTCTCTCTCATTGATGGCCTGCACCGACATACACTTTTAGACACACCTCCCGCCAGAAGTTCTAGAATTGCGAACTTTAGAGCTGGGGAGCTACGTTTGAATCTCTGCACCAGCTCAACATCCTGTGATTCCATGCAAATCGCTTTGTCTCCCCGTGCCTACCACAAATGAATGTGTTCTTCTGTAATGTAAATTGTGCTCATGCAATGTTGTCGAGTTCGCGCTATATAATATTGCAAGGAAAAATAAAGTAGAGAAACTCGAGTTCACACACTACTGAATGGCACTCTTAAGTGCATCAGCAGCGCACTGTGAATCGGAGCGTTTCACAGGCCTGTCACAGATAAGAAATGCTATCAAAACGAAATCCTACAAAACAATATACTACTAGCCGGCAGCATTTCATACCAGGATAACGTCAGTTCGGGCTGCTAGTATATGTATAAATATACTATATATAATATTTTATGTATGGTGGGACTCTCACTTCGACGGCGGGGAATGATTCAAGCATGTGAATCTATAAAAAAAAACAATATTGGCGAACCACAGTTTACAGGTAAGTAGTTTTTGTTCTTACACCTCCTCCAAGCAGGAACTGCATTCCAGGGCGGGAAGCTTCAAAGGCCCTGCCGCCTTTGTTATGCGACCCAAGCCTCTCCAGAAATTTCCTATAGCCTCCTTTGGAGTAGATTAGCTACTCCCCTGCTATTCGCAGGCTCTGAAAAGCAGAGTATTATCTACCGCGTGCAGCTTCCCCGCCTGACCAACCAGGAGAAGGTACTCATGCCCTGGAAGGTCTGATTGGTCTCTACACAGAGTGGGAAGACACCAGGACCAGCCAGAGCTATGCAGCACCAACCTCAGCATCAAAGAGCAACAATTGTAGTCCAGTCTGGATTCCCACTGCACCAGGACCGAGCTCCCGTCGAGGGACATCTGCATCACTGAGACCCACTTTGTGAGTGCCCTAGCTGTCCCGATTTTGCCTCTGACAGTTGTTTGACCCAAACTGCACGGAGAAACTTTGCGCACCCAGGCCAGATGACCTGAACACCCTGCATCAGTGCTGCCCGGTGTGGGTCCCGGAGAACCGGATGTGCCCCCTCGCTCTAAGACCCGTTGCAACCCTAGCCCCCTTTTGGGAGCTCTTGGACTTCCCTGTGCAGCCTCTTGTCAGGTGGCCTCCCTTCACTGTGATGTGCCCAGCTACCAACATCACCAGCATCCTGCTGCCCACGAACCCGGAGTAGCTCCCGAAGACTACTGGTAGTACTTTGGACCTTGTCCCACCTACAAACCAAAACACAAAAGGTGAACCCCTAAAGCCGACTGTACGCATACATGACTTTTCCTTACATAGGAATGCATTGCACGGAAAGACGCACAACTTTAAACGGTATTGCTGTTTAATCTACTGAGCTAAAAACAGAACGTACCTTGGAACAAAGTTCTTGGTTTTACAAAAAAAATTTAAAAAACTTTTATTTTTCTAAATTGGTCTCCGATTTATTCTTTGAATGGGAGCCTCATTTATTGCCTCTGTGAGTACAACAAATGCTTTGTACTACCCTCTGATAAGCCTTACTACTAGCCCACACTGCCACAAAAGAGAGCGATAGTATTATCTACTTTAGCCTCAGTAAACCAATTGGGGATCCACTAGACTCCCTACTCAGTGCACTTCTCTTTAGGGCACTATATAGAGAGCCAGCTTCCTACTTATACTTTTTAAGTTCTCCTTCCAACGTGTTTTGGTTAATATGGCGAGGTCAATTGTTTCTTCCGCTTGTGTAGTCCCTTTTTGGGCTTAGAAAGAGTCTAGGGCCTAAACCGCCTATATTTCCTTACACATCCCGACTCTGTCTTATCTTTTTGAAATACTAATAACACCATGGATTGATGCTTTCATTTGGACCTCAGATCTATGTACTGTAATCTTCCTCCCGACACAGCGTGACAAGTTGGTCTTGTGATGCCCTTCCGTGGCTATCATATAACGCTTTCTTGATAGTTTAATAGTGCCCTCTAGGGTGGGGCCTCTAGCACTCTTGGGTGGTCTCCATGTAACACTCACTGGGGACATAAACAGTATCCCAGAGTGATCTGTAATTATTGCTTCTGGGTGGCTTCTTAGAACACCATGATGACTTAACAGCGTACCATTCAGTCTTCTGTCTCTTGTGTGGTCTGTATATAAAACTCTTTGGATGCGCCACTGGGGTTGATGCTCCATAGTCCTGCGTGATCTCAATATAACCTACCCACGGTAACTTAACAGTTCTTCAGTGGGTTTGGTACTTTGATGGTCTCCGTTTACACTTACTTGGAAATTTGCTCTGGAGGTTATTTATCACTTTTGAGTGGACTCATGCTTAATTATCATCAAATGACCCATAATTATTTTCCAAGAAATGTGAATATTTTACCTATATCCTGTTAGTTTAAATACATTTTTTTTTTATAAAAATGAAAACCTTAGAAAAGGGTTATGAAGCCTATGATGCATGTTTACTCTTTGGTACTTTGTACTTGGGAGTTGCTATACTTCAGCAAGCCTGTGATAAAATTATTTGTAAAATGTATAATAGCTACTTCTCTATTGATTAACTTACATTTTTTCCTCTCTACCTCAGTTTCTAAGAAGCCATTGCAGGACATTCACAATCCCCCAGTTTATGAAACTCAACTACAAATAATGCAGGATTTTTATTCCACTCTTTATGAAGAATGGTAACGTATTATAAGATCTCCGGCTACTTTTGATGACTCACAATGTCAAGCAGTTTTTATGAAAGCCTGTTCAAATGTCCCGTTTATACCTTATAAATGTAACATTATTACGTTCAGTAAGGTGCATTTTTACATGACAGACTGATCTTCACTGCTATTTCGGAGAATGCTTTGCGATTATTGAGCCTGTGTAGAAACAAAGGACCCCTGGTTAAAAAGATAGCAATACTGACAGTATTAGCCATCAGTGCATGAATACATCTACACATGTATTGTGTTAGGGCTGGACAAGACATCTGTGGCCTACTTGCAAAGGACTTAAGGATTTTGGTGAATATTGACGTAGATATATGCGCGAGAAGGAATAGAGCTTCTTCAGATCACATTTCAATTCTGATGGATATAATTACCTCTGCATGTTAATTCTTTGTAACAATTCTTCAATTCTTTATTGAGATGTTCTTTAAACAAAGTAGAACAGTCATTTGTATACAGGCTAGAACAAGCTTATGGAAAGCTTTGCTAACTGAACAAGGAAATAGGTCAGACTGGTAACAACCACGTCATTCCTGAACCTGGAGCATGTTAAGGGTATAGGTAATACACAGTGTTTAATTTCTAAAAACAATATGTGCTCAAGGTTTCACTAATGAGCCTTTAGAAGTGGACCCCAAGTTTGTTTAAATGATATGAAAGAAACACAGTGATAGATTCCTTACCTTAGAATATCCCCAGGCGTCAGGCTGGATCCGCAAAGTTTTCTTCAGCAGTACCCTTGCACGTCGGTAAGTAGCGTCGTGCGGCTCCGAGTCCGTCGGCGGCATCGTGGTTGTCGAAATGACACCGCGGGCGCTACTTAGACGCCGCCCACATGTGCTGACGTTAGTTCGTTCTTTATCCGTGCCAGCAAGTGCAAATTCGGAAAGAGCAGTTACCGTTAGTCACTTTTGACTAACTGTGAGAAAGTGGCTTTATATATACTGGACTAGAATGAAGTACAGTGTGTATAGAGTCCACCACCCGCAGATGTATAACAGAGGTTAAAGTCAGTAATGACCTTGTATGTACCTTACTCTCCAAAGTGGTAGCTTGGTCGAGCAGAAAGGCAGTACCAGAGGACAGTGTAAAGCATTTGTTCGACACACTCAGTCAGCAAAAGGTTCCACACACTCAAGGACTGAATTCCAGGCCAATTGTTGTTATATCCACAGATATAGTTTTTATTTTTAGAAACAACAGTTATAAAAATATACTTTCTGGTTATGAGATCTCTCATGTAAATACTTTGCTAAGGAGCAATAAAGTTTGTGCACACATTGATTACAGTATTGGAAGTAAGCAACACAATCTTAAAACACACTTAAGCATTGAGCTCAATGGGTTTTCCACATATGAGTACAGTTGATTACTTTATGGATTACTTTTGTAGTTCCAGGACTAGGCCTAGGGTCCAGTCCTGGGGACTAAGCTGAAACCAGTTGAGCAAAAACGTTTTAGTTACTGTAGTGAATTTTCATGAATATAAAGCTGTTTTTAAAAGTTCACACTTAAAAACTTTTCAATGTAAATCTGATAATGTTATTCAATGAGAGCAAATTCAAGTTGCAAGTACGATTGCGTTACTTTTGTAACCCAGCACTGGTCTCCAAGATCTTTCCACCAATAATTTATTTGTGGCTATGTTGGCTAGACAGCCCTGGTCGATTTGTAGTTCGTTAGAGTGGAGTAATTTTAGATCATCTATGGAGTAGGTGATGATTTTGGTATATTGGCGTGCCCCTTGCCCCGGTCGGCCGCGGACGGGCGCAGACGGGCTTTCCTTCAGCACGCCATCGGCGGCCCGCTGCGCACGTCCGCTGCGCTCACTCGTTGGTGGCATTTATATCCTTAGTCCGCCCCAGCCCCTCCCACTCTCCGCTGATTGGCACTCGTGGCGTTTCGACCAGGAAGCGCGTGAGCTGGTGTGACGGCGTTATCGGCGGTGTGATTTTCCTCAATTTTAAAAGCACGTGAGTGCAACCGAGTAAATAGTGACTTTCAATTCAATGCAACAATTTAAAAGTATCAGGATTCACTTTATGGGCAGGCAGTAGCCCCTTCAGAGTGGCTGTCCTTGCGTTGCGAGCGGTATTTATATCCTTAGTCAGCCCCAGCCCCTCCCACTCTCCGCTGATTGGTGCTCGTGGCGTTTCGACCAAAGCGAGTGAGCCGGTGTGACGGCGGTATTGGCGCTGTGATTTTCCTCAATTTTAAAAGCAAGGGAGTGCAACCTAGTAAATTGTGACTTTCAATTCAAGGCAACAATTTAAAAGTATCAGGATTCGCGTTATGGGCAGGCAGTAGCCCCTTCAGAGTGGCTGTCCCTGCGCTGCGAGTGGTATTTATATCCTTAGTTAGCCCAGCCCCTCCCACTCTCCTCTGATTGGCGTTCGTGGCGTTTCGACCAGGAAGCGAGTGAGCCGGTGTGATGACGGTATCAGCGCTGTGATTTTCCTCAATTTTAAAAGCAAGTGAGTGCAACAGAGTAAATTGTGACATTCAAGGCAACAATTTAAAAGTATCAGGATTCGCGTTATGAGCAGGCAGTAGCCCCTTCAGAGTGGAACAAGTGCAGGTGGAACAAGTTTGTGGCATGGTGCACAGCAAAGGCTGTGGATCCCCTTTCTACCCCTCTTTCTGAAGTTTTTTTGTACCTACTTTCTTTGGCCCGGCAGGGCTCTCCTTTGGGCGCACTACCGAAGTTTACCTTTCTGCCATTTCGGCCTTTCTCAGGTTTCCTGATCAGTCCTCTCTTATCAAGTCCCCTGTTGTGAATAGATTTTTCAAAGGCATTACACACTTTTTCCCTCCTATTCCATTTGTGATGCCACAGTGGGACTTGAATTTGCTTCTTACTTATCTTATGTGCGCTCCTTTCGAGCCTTTCACAACTGTCCTCTTCGTCTTTTGACTCTGAAGACTGCTTTCCTGGTTGCCATTACTTCCGCTAGGCTCTTATTTGTAAAGCTCCTTTGCTCTTGGTCCATCCGGACAAGGTTGTGCTTAGGCCCCGTCCTTCCTTTTTGCCAAAAGCTGTTACGGCCTTCCCCATTGGAGAGACTATTACTTTGCTCACCTTCTTTCCACCTCTGCATCCTTCCAGAGAGGAAGAGCGGCTCCACCGTCTGGACCCAAATTTGCGCTCTACTTCTATCTCAACCTCACACAACAGTTCCGGTTGGTTGACCAACTCTTTGTTGGCTACGTTGGCACCAAGAAAGGTCGGGCGGTGCACAAGAGGACTATCTCCCGCTGGGTTGTCTTGTGCATCAAAGCCTGTTCCTCTTTGGCTAAAAAAGAGCCTCCGATGGGGCTGCATGCTCATTCCACTAGAGCATCTGCAGCCACTACTGCACTGGGCCGTGGTTTCCCCCTTTAAGACATTTGTCAGGCAGCCACGTGGGCCTCGCTGCACACGTTTACTAAGCATTACTGCCTTGAGAGCCAAGTCCGGAGAGACAGCTTCTTTGGACGTTCTGTTCTCCGGGACTTTCTGGTGTGATCTTGGTTCGCAGACCCACCACCAGGGTTGGTATTGCTGGGGTATCTATTCTAAGGTAAGGAATCTATCCCTACGTGTTTCTTTCAGATGCACAAGTTACTTACCTTCGGTAACGATATATCTGTAAGAAACATTAGTAGTGATAGATTCCTTACGGCCCCACCCATCCTCCCCGTTCTGTGAACTGATTTCTAGGGTTGCGGTCATCCCTTTCAGGGCCCTAGTTTCAGTGCACCAGTGGCCCGTGTTTTGCATGGCTCTGCATTCTTGGCTCAGAAAGTTGTGTACAGAACTGACATCCGCACGCGTGGGCGGCGTCTAAGTAGGGCCCGCGACACTCAGCGGTGCTGCTGACGAAAACTTTCCGGATCCAGCCTGACACTTGGGGATATTCTAAGGTAAGGAATCTATCACTACTGTTTCCTACAGATATATTGTTACCGAAGGTAAGTAACTTTTTCATTCAGTTTAGTTGCTGACTTGATATTGAATTGCTTTTCAGATGGATAATTTTAGCCTTAGATGCCTCTTCTGTAGAATATCCCAAAGTGTCAGACTGGATCTGAAGACTTTTTCAGCAGTGCTCCCCCACATCAGTTGGTGGCACTGGGAGGCTCTGTGTAGGCTTTGTCCTGCCTTCATACTGCCCTGGAAATGACGAAGCAGAACTGTAGGAAAGTAGGATCTGCTTTCATGGTTACCCACAGTTTTTGTTTGGTGTCAGTGTTTTTGACCTAATCTCACTGGGATCCTGCTATTCAGGACCCCAGTCAATGTGCTTTCCCCCCTAAATTGACCATGGTAAGTACTTTTGTACCTCCACAATTGGCTACTAGTGTACCCTTGTAAGTACCTGGTAATAAGTTACCCAGGGCATAGGTACACCAGGGGCCTCTCATGGGCTGCAGCATGTATTGTGCCACCTATGGGAGTGCACTTAAACTGTGACTACATGCCTTCTATTGCAGCCTGTGCGAGTTGGTGCTTGCTCCAATCACAACAGATAGAAGTTTCCTTATATCTGAGGTCACTACACTCAAAACCTATAAGTCACCTCTATGGCAGGCTCTTCAGTCCTAAGGGCAGGGTGCTTGGTTATAAGTGTGAGGGTGCCCCTGGCTGACCAGGACACCACTGCAAACCCCAGATTCGATTCTCCATGCTTTGTAAGTGTGTTCAGCCATTTTCATACCTATTTGGGACATCAGTCATTACGAGATGTCTAACTATATAATGGCTGCACCAAACACTGAAGGAAGGAGTAGGCACTTGAAAAAGGGGGGACAAGCAAGGAGAAGACAGGACCAAGAGTGATGCAGTAGCACAGGGAGAGCTGGGTCTGGTACCACCACACATGATCATAAGTCAAAACTGATAGAAAAATTAGCTAACAGATTGTTTTCCTCTACTAGCCTTGTTTTGAGGTCGGTGAATGATATCTGTCTTGTAGAAAGTTACTCCTCCCATGCCCTTTGAGACTTGGCGGTACAAAAGGGGGTGGTGATGGACGGAGCATCTGAATCAATCAAACACTCACACCCAGTCAAAAGATCTGGGTTTAATCCATCACCGTTCTTTAGCCCACTCTGCCACCCCAGTTCAGACATGGCTATATGCCCTTTGAGACTTGGCGGCGTAGGTTTTACTGGCGGATCGGGGGACCTTTGGCCTAGGAATATTCAGGGTGGCTGTGAGGCAGTGAACTTTGCTATTCTCTCTGGCTTGGATACAACCGACTGCTTAGGTTGAGCAATGGGTTCCAGTGTGGCACTTTGACAAGCCTGGATGACGTCTGTGTGCTTCTCCAAGGGTTTACTGATGGACACACCATTTTATGACTTCCACCTCTGACAAAAAAACATTTTGCCCTGGAATGGTTTCAGAAGAGTAGGGCCATGAACATGTTTTTGGGTCTCTCCACCCTGCCAGCCGTTCTAACAGTTTTGCTATCTCTATGGCTATGGCTATGGTCAGGGCTTTTACTAACGCCAGGCCCCTCCACCAACCCAGCAAGCCTTTTAGCCCTTTCATGTCCTTGACCATGGTACTCATCGCTCAAACAGCCATGACGTGTACAACTCAGTCCCCTGCAAAATTGCTTTAGAGTACCCTTGCCGGCGCACAGCCACCCTGTTGGAGGCAATATCCAATATTTTGCAGCATGAATCTTTTCTGGATTCACATGCTGTGTATTATTCTGTCAACTAGTGGCTGGGTACGGAATTCACTACTTTTCTGTAGTCCCACTTCTCTTTTTGTTGTTGGGCATCACTGGATCCCCGTTTGGCGCATCCTGTGATGTCAGAAACCCTCCCCCAGAAGCTCCTGCCAGGGGCGTAACCCAGGCACCCACAGCCCTCTTGTTGCGGGGTGCCCCCATGCTCTAGGGGGCTCCCTCAGCACAGCACTCTGGCTGCAGAGCTCCTGATTGAGCCCGGAGGGGGTCTTGCAGGGAGGCCCCCTCACGTTTCGTTGTGCCTTTGGCTCCTGCTCGTCATGTTCATGTTCTTTTTTTTCACTGTTGCGTCTTGATGCTTGGCTGGAGGCTGTCCAAAACAAGGAAGAAGAAGGTTGCAAAGAAGTTCGCAAAATGTTTTGCATCAAATCCGCTTGTACCATTTCACCGGCCTACAATGGGAGTCGGTGTGTAGCTTTTGTTGTAAATGGAACTTGTGTATCATCTTTCCTTCATCCAATGAAGGGATTTAGAGTTCTTGTCTTGACTAGGCTTGAAAAACACAAACAAAATTAATTAAAGCCAATTAAGGATTACTCAAAAAATAAAAAAGAATTGAATTATATTTTTCCATATCAAGGAGTAGATTATTATCATTAGAATTCATGGATGTACAAATAGCTCCTCATCCACGTTCAACCCATTAGTCTCCTTTGTGTAAAAATCTTAAAATATATCTGCTATATAGCTAGCAACCACTTATTACATTTTAAGATTTTCCATCCTGTTCTCCTCAAGGAAAGCACCCCTTAAGGGGAATTACTAAAAGTTCAAAGAAACAGAAGTATGGAGGAAGCATATGATGCAGCTAAGCAGGACTCTCTAGAGAGATTTAGAGAACGAAGATATAGGGAGCACACACTAACTAGAGCAGTGGAGAGAGATTCAGAAATAAAAAACAAGAGGAAATTCTGTTAACAACGAAACAACGAAGAGACAAGGAAATTGAACATGACAACACGGAACACATTTTGATGAGATGTATGTTGCAGAGATATTGGTCTACACTGAAAAATGATTCTATGATTTGAAAGAAATTTGAGAATAAACTGGCACTCACCTTTGAAAAATCATTGTCCATGAAGGACAGATTAGTATACAGTGACCTACAGACAGACACTGCACAAACAGTTGGTTTGGAAGGGAATATATATATATATATACTCTACTCTACTCTACTCTACTCTATATAAAGAATGAAGCCTGCAAACATGGTTGGAAATTTAAGGTGTCGTAGAATCCTTTAATAGGAAATAGAAAAGTACTTAACAAGCACTATATCTATGAGGATATCCATGTGGTATAATTATTAACCTGTCCTTGTCAAAGAATGTTCATTGGGGCACAAAATTACCTGTATAGAAACGGATACTACAACATCTTCGAGCTATTGAACACCGATAGCAAGTATTCTGTTGCTAGACACTTTTGGTCAATACACAGGGGCAACAAATCATTACTAGAGTATAGTGTTGTAGATGGAATCCCACATACAATGAGAGGTAGAGCAGGAGAAAAAGCCCTTAGAAGGAAGGAATGCAGATATACTTTGCAATTCGACATGAATAGCCTAATAGATCGAACGTGGATAAGTACCTGTTTGTACATCTATGAATTTTAATAATAATAATACACACCTCAATATGGAAAATTAGTTTTCAATTCTGTGTAATCCTAATTTGCTTTTAACTGATTTTGTTTGCAGTTTTCACAACTAGTCACAACAACTCTAAATCGCTTACTTGCATGAAGGAAAGATGATTGACTGGAATTCAAACTACGATAAGCATTTTGTTGCATTATTTCCCTACAAAAATATTTGTTGAGTTATAATGTACACTTTTAAGTCAACAATGATCACGTTTGTAGTATTTAGTAATATTTATTTGATAGAGACATCTAGCCACAGATTCCTTTACTTTGAATTCTCCCCTGGCGCCAGACTGGATCCAGAAATTTTTCGGCAGTACCTCTGTGTGCCGGAGGACGTTGTCGAACGGCAGATATGTCGGTGAATCCATATAAGTCCCCTCCGGCGCACAGACTTTAGTTCCTCCTTTCTACGCTGCAACGCAGATCCAGTGAAGCGGTTTCTCTGGCTTTCTGTTTTTGGCCTACTACAGTGCCTTTTTGCGTCTGGGAACTGTCTGCCTATGCCTTTGGGTTTTAAGACATGCAAGATTTGTACATGACAGATGTCGGCTATGGATTCGCATTCCATCTATATGTGGAGGGAGGATTGCTATGCCTGTAAGAGGCTGAAGCCTAAGTCCTTGCAGGAAAGGCGAATAATGAAGTTGCTGACGGCGCGGCTCTCCTGATCGGAGTCTAGGCAATGTTTATCTCCTTTCCGCTCTGAAGTTCCTCTGCGGGCCATTCTAGAATCCGTTCCCATATGCGGCGCTCAAGCAAGTTACGGAAATCCCATCGGAAGAGGTCGCGGTCACAAAGGTCTTCGACCTCACGAAGTTGTGACACCGTTGCTGGTTCCTCCCGTTCCTTACCGGAGGATGTAGTGCAGTAGTCAACCTCAAGCCTCCCTCCTTATCCTGGAGTCAGGGCGACTATGACCCAGGTGCAGGTATATTTACATACACTGCAATTCTTCTTTGGGTCTACACCTCTCCCTGGTGCGCCTATCTGGCCCAAAAGAGGTTGAGGGCACTCTGATCGGGAGCACACCGGCGGGTTCGCCCTTGACGCTGGTCGTGGACCTCAACTCCGTACTTGGAGTCATTACGACATCAGGACACTGCCCAGTGCGAACTCCCGTTGTACCGTCAGTGACGTCAAATGAGGTGGCCACAACGCCGGAGGCCCCATTCATGGTGCACGTCGATACAACTCTGCACCGACTTTGATTAGCACTGGAGACACAGCTCATAGCCACTGCAGTTCCTGCACCTTCTACTTTATAAATTGAGGATGAAACTTGTTATGTTGCTATTTCTTCAGTATTGCAAGACTCTGCAGATACTGGTGATATCGACCGTTTGGTTGCTCTTGGTCAGCCTCAGGTAGGAGACATTTGATGGAGACAGTAGTCTGCATCCGTCTCCTAATTATGATCTGCTTTTTCCTCTGCGAATGGCGACGGGGCTGGTGCAGCTTTTGTTTAGACTATTAAGAGAGCTGCTTGAATACTAAAATTGCTGCTTCCGTCGGTGACTTTGTCATCTGATCCATTATTAGATCTGCTTCTTAAGGGTGTCACAGGTGTTGAACCTTTATTACCTTATGGAGAGTCTCTGTATGACATTCTCCTGAGTACTTGGGCAAAGCCGATGTCTGGTATTTCTGTTGATCATGCCATTTTGCATCATTGTCGTACTCTGGACGACCCTGCTTGTCTTTCTCTACTCTCTACTACTAAAAGATTTGTTGTGCAAACTGCTACAGCTTTTTTATTTTAAAATTCTTTATTGCATATTACACAGTTATACACAGCCATTCACCTACAACCCTGGGGCCGGCAGCATGACATCTTGAATATGTAAACACAGCTAATAAGCCAACAGCCCAAGGGGCATGCAGCGATTATTGATAAAGAATAAAAGGATGACAAATCTGCACGAAAATAAGAAAACCCAAAACATCATGAAAGCTCCGTAAACAATACCCTTGTAGCCTGCGTCCGTACTGTGCTGTCCAATCGCTCATAAAGTGTTGTGTTGTTGCTTATAAAATAACTACACTGAGGGGTGTTGTATAATTCCAGCTACTCAGACCCTAGACCCGGACTTCCCACATTCCTGCAACCTCGACAGTAAGGGAGTGACAACCAAGCGTAGTTAGGATAGTTCCCCCCAAGAGGGCCCATTCAGGAGTACATAGCCTAGTGCGGGTGAAACAGTATATGCGTAGTGTCGCTAGGGTCAGCGGGATAGGCGTTTGTAGTGTCCGAGGTTTTGGCAACTAAATAGGACGTGTAAAGACCCCAAAAATTCTTGGGCCTGCTCCTTGGAGGGAGCAATACACTGAAAAATGCTCAGTTTGTGTGCTGCAATATATCATGCCATGTGACCACTGTGTGACAGTGGGCGCAATGTACCTTTCGACCAGCAGTTTGCAACCCACCTCTTGGCCATAAGAAGACCCATATCCACTAGCCTGCGCACTAACTTGGGCAGCCGTTTGTTAAACCCCAAAAGAGCCAGAATCGGGTCCGAGACTAGTTCTGTGTCCACTATGTTCACCAACTCATGAAATATAGCTTCCCAATATGCATACACCCCAGGGCACTGTCACGCCAGATGTAAGAAATCCGCCGGTTGAGTTCTACATCGATCACAGGCTGGAGACTCACGTAATCCATACCTGTGCAATCGTTCTGGCGTGTAGTACACCCTGGTAATATACTTGAAGTGAATCAGCCTGTGTCTTCCGTGTAAGGAGATACATAGAGTGCTGGTGCAACAATAGGTCCACATGGCGTCATCTATTTCCTGTTGCAAGTCACGTTACTAGGCTAATCTGGCCTTAGTATACTGCTTCGCTCGTTGGGACATTCCTAATTTATATATATTAGTGACCATTTTGCGGGGCGACTTAGCTCTTATTATGTAGGCCAATTCTGGCACCTCAGGGGTCCTGTAGCTCTTCTTCGAAAATACAGCACAATGCTCTCCACACTCTATGAAATTGAAACTATTGCAGCATAGTGCTAGCTATCGATGGGCTCTTCACCTCTTCCCAGGACTTAACACATGGTCTTGAAACAAGTCTCCAGTCGTCATTATATTGAGTGATTGTAACGCCCGCATGACCCCTCTGTCCCTGCACGGGGCCAGCCAAAGGGTCCAGCATATGGGCATGTCCGGGGAATAGAGCCGCGCCCCCGCCCCCGCCTGCATCTGTAATATGTTATGCATGCGTGCCGAGTGGAATTTAGCAAGTCAAGAATCCCCGTCCTGCTGCCGGTGGGCTCGAACAGCGTGGCCGGCAGGGACAGGGGAACCACAAAAAGACCTTCCATATGTAGAAACGGGATAACAGACGTGCCATGCATCCAATAATAAGCTTGGGCACCCTGCACCGCTCTATAATACAAAGTTAGATCTGGCACGCCTAACCCCCCCAAGTGATACAGCAAAGTAAGTATCCGCCAACTCACCCTCGCTTGTTTACCCGCCCAAGCCAGTTTTATCAATAGTGTATTAACTCTCCGAAAGAAGGAAGAGGGTAAAACAATACGAATATTCATGAAAAGGAACAGAAATCTCGGCAGAACCACCATCTTCATGATAGAGATTCTACCAAGCAAAGATAGCGCCAGTTTAATCCAGGTTTCAACATCATCCTCCAGCTTACTGACCGCGATCCGTATTTTTCTCTGAACACAATCTCCGAGTGTGTGTGTAGCCAGACTCCGAGATATTGTATTGCATCCGTGGTCCATTGTAGGGGGTAGTCCGGCTCGAAAGGTAGCGTGGCTAGTTTGAATATACCACCTCTCTGAATACGGAGGAAAGGTTGTCTTCCGGCTCACGGACATATACCAATGTGTCATCTGCGTAAGTAGATACTATGATGTTGTAGTCTGGAAAGTGGACACCTCTGTGGCTATGGTACTCTCGCAGTGCACAAGCCAGCGGCTCAGCCACCAAGGCGTATAAAATAGGGGATAGCGGGCAGCCCTGCCTCGTGCCTCTGGATACAGTGATGGAATCCGTCACTAAGTCGTCTATTTTGATTCGCGATGAGGGAGAGTTATAATGTACTCCAAATCAGTTGGAGAAAGACCGTGCCCAGTCCCATCCGAGTTAGAACTAGTCACATCAAGGGCCACTCGATGGAGTCGAAGGCCTTCTCCATATCCAGGAAGACCGCATCCGCTTTTGTACTTGGGTTGGTATGTTGGAACGTGCCAAACACCGTGCAAAGGTTATACATGAGGTTTCTGTCCGGAATAAACCCTGCCTGCTCCGGGGCCACCAACTAGCGCCAGCGGTGCTAGTAGATTAGCGAGTATCTTAGCAAACAGTTTGGTATCTACGTTAAGCAGGGAGAGCGGGCAATAGGAACCACATTCGTCTAATGGTTTACCAAGTTGTGGTATAACCACAATATTCGCTTCCCTCATCGCTGGCGGCATTGTGCCCGACGTGCACATATCATCAAAAAGCTCTGAGAGGTAAGGGAGCAACAGATCTAGAAACCATTAATAAAAATCGACTGTGAGGCCATCTGCCCCTGTGGCGCTTTTAGTTCTCAAGCCAGACAAAGCTAATACGATTTCATCTTTTTTACTGGGGCGCATGAGAACATTCCGGTGGGTGTTGGTGAGAAACAGCAGTTTAATGTGTTCAAGATAGGAGAGGATTTCGTCCTCTGTGCCAGAATTCTGCGTAAAATTGTTTAAACCTGTTCGTTATGTCAGTCATTGGTTAGTGTCTCACCCTCCTCCGACTGAAGTTCTGTGACCGGCGTCTTACCTCGGTTCGACTTCAGTATGTTTGCTAAGACGGAACCCGGTCTATCCCCCTCCCCGTATATTCTCGCCGTGGGGTATTTTCCAAGATGCTTATCTTCGCTATCTGCCGCCTCTTGATATTCTTCAAGTAAGGCTTTAATATCACTCGCAATTGTCTCATCAGGGCCAAGAGGGGAGGGCGAGCCGCCATCTTGGGGTGGGGTGTCCCACGAGCCTGGCCGGAGTTAGCAGTCCAGTGTTCGGGTGGGAAAGCACATAACAAGGCCAGCTGAGCGGGGGCTCTGGGCGAATTCTCAGGATGGTAGCAGCGCCTGGGGTTTGCTGGAGGTTCCCGGTACCAAGAGCAAGTTGTAAGCTGCGCTTTGGGAGTGTGTTATATAAATATTCGCCACTGCATTTTAATGTTTTAAATTGTACTACCTTGTCTGCACTAACCCGTTTTTTGTTGTGCAGGGTGCCGCCACTTCCCGCTCCTCCACTGCCCTCCCTCGTGGATTACAGCCGGCCTCAGGGCCAAGAGGGGAGGGCGAGCCGCCATCTTGGGGTGGAGTGTCCCACGAGCCTGGCCGGAGTTAGCGGTCCAGTGTTCGGGTGGGAAAGCAATGTGCTTCCGGGAGCGCAGCGGACGGGCGCAGCGGGCGCGCCGGTGGCGCGCCGAAGGTGCGCCTAAGGTAAGCCCGTCTGCGCCCGTCCGCGGCCAGACGGGGCTGGGGGCGCGTCCTTATGCCCAACTCATCACATATTCTTCTGAGGAGTTATCTGCCATTCTGGGGCGCTGGCCGTTGGCTGACTCTACCATCAACTACATTGCCTTCCTCGGTCTGTGTCCCCCTGCCTACTCCACAGTCCCCCTTTCTCCTCTTCCCCCCCCTGCACCGCACGACTCAGTTGTCGACCGACTCTAGCTCACCATCACCCCGCCCTCTATCTATTATCCTACTTAATACTAGGTCGGCGGTCAGGCACTATCAGGAGCTGTTTGTTTTGCTTGATACACATAAGCCCAACATGTTATTTTTAACCGAGACCTGGTTTTGCGAGTCTTCCCTGCCCTCCCTCCTTGCTGCTCTCCCCCCCTCCTATGTTGCCCTCCTCGCAGATCGCCCGGCTGGCAAGGCAGGGGGCGGTGTGGCTCTCATTGCCCGGTCAGAATTACATTTTCAACTTCTTCCCTCATCCCCCATCGTGTCCACTGATTATCTTGTTATTCGCTCACCCACTTTCCCCCCCCCCCGCTCACTTGCTTATTGATGTACCATCCACCTCAGTTTTCGCCCTTGTTTCTGCCAGCCCTCCAGGACCTCTTGGCCACCCTGGTGGTCAACCATGCCTCGGTCCTTGTGTTAGGGGACTTTAATTATTGGCCTACTGATCCCCATGAGTGTACTTCCTCTAAACAGTTCTCAGAATCACTTCAGGCCTTGAACTTTGTCTCTCATGTGCAAGACCCCACGCATATTCACGGACACGTGTTGGACCAGGTCTGGTCCCTCAATTGTTCTGTTTTATCGCCGTCTGTCTCCCCTTGTCCTTGGTCGGATCACTTCCTAATTACCTTTTCCCTTCACCTCAGCCCTGTAGGAAAATCCCGCTTGCCAAAAACATCTGGGCACGCAATTGGAGTCGTGTTGATCTCCCGTCACTTTCATCCTCCCTCCTGAATTCCTCGCCCAACCTGGCTGGCTTGTCTTCATCATCTCAAGCCGCCTCCATTAACACCTGGCTCGCCGGAGGTTGCGATTCGGTAGCTCCCCTACGGCGGATATCGGTCAGACGTCCCAATGAGGCCAACCGGTGGTTCAGTGAGGATTTAAAGGAGAAAAAGCTGACTCTTCGGAGGTCTGAGAGGCAGTGGAGAAGGGACTACTGTCCCATACTGAAAATCCAATATACCACCCTTTTGGGAGAGTACAAGAGAGCTATACTTGGTGCAAAAACAGCTTATTTCTCCGCAAAAAGTTTGGCTGCGGAGAATAAACCCAGGGAGATTTTCACCACTGTCCACGACCTGGCTTTCTCGGACAGGGCTACCCTCAAACCCCCTCCTACCCAGTTTTTATGTGACTCCCTGAATTCTTATTTTTTTAATAAAATTAGTAATATTAAATCTAATATCCCCCCTCCCTCCCCTTCCTTTGTTGATCCCCTTCCCCCGACTGCCCAGTCTCTTCTCACCTCGGTTCCTCCTCTTACTGAAGATGCGTTCCTGGCTATACTCCCCAAAGTCAAGTCAGGCTCTCCGGCTGACATCTGCCCGGCTCGCATTCTCAGACAGATTTACTCTGTTTGCACCCAGCCCCCTCTTACACTTCTGAATAGTTCCCTTGCCCAGGGGGTCGTGATTCCAGCTCTTAAATCCGCCACCATAGTGCCTATCCTTAAGAAGCCCGGGGCTGATCCTTCTGCCCCTGCCAATTACCGCCCCCATCTCACTGTTGCCCTATTTGGGTAAGGTGCTAGAGCGCCACGTAACCGCGGTACTCCGCTCCTTTGTTGAGGAGAATGGGGGCCTAGCATCCCGCCAGGCAGGCTTCCGGCCTAGACACTCTACCGAGTCCGTAGTGGTGTCGGTCCTGGACAACCTCAGGGAGGGCATGGACCAAAACCAACATCAGGCCTTGGTGCTCCTTGATCTCTCCGCCGCTTTCGACACGGTGGACCATTCCATCTTGCTGTCACGTGTCGGAGCGGCGGGAGTCGGGGGCTCGGCCCTGGTCTGGCTTTCCTCCTTCCTGAGGGACCGCACCCAGGCGGTTCGGTTGGGGGACTTCTCGGCCGCCCCATTGAGGGTCACGTGTGGTGTTCCCCAGGGTTCTTCTCTTTCCCCTCTTCTGTTTAACCTCTATATCTATCCTTTGATTTTTGCTCTCCAGCAGCTGGAGGTCACCATTTAGAACTATGCGGATGACCTCCAGCTCATCTTTAATCTATCTTCTTCTTCTCATTCTATTTCCAATTTCCGGTCTGTTATGATTTTTATCAGGGACTGGATGAACTTCAACCACCTGAAGCTGAACCCTGACAAGACCGAGCTGGTTCTCACGGGTGGTTGTTCCAGTCCCTGGAACTCTTTGTTTTGGCCTTCTTCTTTTGGGCCCCCCCCCACTCCTTCTTCCTCAGTTAAGACTTTAGGTATCAAGCTTAATAATCATCTCACCCTTCACTCACAGATTAGTTCTGTTGTTTCTTCCTGCTTCCTCACCCTTCGTACTATCCGCACTGTCTCCCGCTTTTTTTCTCCCCTGGCACTTAAGCTGATCATGTCCGCCTTGGTGATACACTGGCTGGACTACGCTAATGCCCTCTACAACGGCATTCCAGCGTACAGTCTGCGGAAACTCCAGCTGGTCCAAAACCAGGCGGCTCAATTAGTTTATTGCCTATCACGTTCCCACCACTCAACCCCTTTATTGAAGGCGCTTCATTGGCTGCCTGTTAGGGAGCGAACCCTATTTAAAATAGGTTGTACGGTCCTCCAGGCACGATGGGGCTCGGCTCCCGCCTTCATCTCATCCTTGATCAGGGAGTACACCCCCACCAGAGAGCTGCGCTCTTCGTCACAGTCATTCCTGCTGGTCCCTCGCTATAAGCGCAAAAAGTGGGGAGGGGCCAATTTTTCTACCTTGGCACCCACCTTCTGGAACTCTCTCCCTGACCATCTAAGATCGGCCACGCATTATCTTCCCTTCCGAAAAGACCTTAAAACTTTTCTTTTTAAACAGGCTTTCTCTCTGTAAAACTGCTTCCACTTTCTTGAGTTTGTGGTTGTCATCTTTCTCCTCTGGTACCCTCCCCTCACAGCGCCAAGAAACCGCCAGGTGAATGTTGCGCTCTATAAATGTTTTAAATTCAAATTCAAATTCATCATAACGTGTCTGCTGTCATTTTTCCCGGTCACAGAGTTTCCGCTTGAGATCAGCTAGTCTTTGGCGAATAGAGCGCAATACACCTGAGTATTTAGACATGGCCACCCCCCAAATATAGACCTTAAAGGCCTCCCAGACTACCTGAAAACTATCTACAGACCCCACGTTAGTATCAAAAAAGGTTTCAAGCTAGGTAGCGAGCATGGGAGCGAGCTTTCGTATATGTGAAGAGCAGTTGTTCCAAAAAAGTTATTAAAGCTATTAATATGAAAGTGTGGGGGGGAGGAGCCAAGCTCGCGACCGTGATGGCCGCAATGTAGCTCGGCTCCGCCAGCCTTCCTGCCCAACACACATATCCTGATACGCATCCTGCCCCGAGACGACATACTCGGGAAGACTCGGAAAGACGAAGGAAAGCTTGTACTCACCATCTGTCCCGGGGGCTCCTGCGAGCAGCGGATCCGAAGTTACACCCCTGCTTGGTCTGGGGCCTCCGCGGCGTAGAGACCGGGGACTTGCCTGTGGAGGTCAGCCGGCGAGATGGTGTCGACGGCGGCCCCTGGTGGAGAGGAGAGGCCGGCTGGGAGAGGCCGTTGTGCGGTTATGCCGATGACAACGGATCGGGCCGGTCCAGCGGCCGGAGGGCCCCGTGGTGAAGTGCGGCACGCCGTGGACGGGGGAAGACCGTGTAGGAGGCTCCCCCCTTTGTTGCCTTGTCCGGCCATCTTGAAGCCCTGCGCCCGGATTCGGCGTGTGGCGCCAGCGGGGTGGTGGCACTGGCAGTCCCCCTTTTGGTGGCTCTCCTTTCTGCACCCAGATTGCCATTCCTGGGGCTCGAGGGGGCTCCCGTGGTGGCTTTGCTCAAGAGCCCGCTCCAGAGGTTGAGGCGCACTGGGACGCGGCTGGATCTGCAAGATGGCGGCCGACGCCCTGAGTCACGGACTGAACCAGGGCGGCGAAGTTGTGTCGCTGAAGTGTACGGGGGTCTGGTCCTGTGAGCGGGAGCCCACGCTTGGTGATGTTCTTGACGCCTTAGAGACTTTACGCGCGACCCTGGCCCTCGCCGCGCTTGTGCTGGATAGAGGGACGGCCGCCATTGATGACGGGCCATCCCTCATGGGCGCGGCTCGGCCCCTAGTGTGTGCTGTCTTGTCCCCCTCTGTTGCCGTGAAGGGTGCTGTTACTGTGCATCGGCAAGACTATACGCCAGCGGCCCCGGATCCCGGGGTCGCCTTGATCGTGGCGGGAGCGGGCATGGGCACCGCGTCGGAGCCCGATCCTGCTAGACTGGTTGGGGAACAACGTTGATTGCCGATTCGAGCTGCCCCGGCGAGACCCCAGTGTTATCCTGCGAAGACGACTCTACTTTCCTGGGCGGCGAGACTGTATCCACACTGTATGTTGTTCCCGTTGTCGTTGCTGAAATGCCTAGACTGCCGCACAAAGTTTTTGCTTGGACGCTGGTTGCTGGAGTCCTCTGGTTTGCTCCCATGGTTTGTTCTGCTTCGGCCATACGGCCTCCCCACTTTGATTTGTTTGCTGCCCACTACTCTACCACGCGAAGTAGCGATGGCTAGGAAAGATAAGGGGTGAGCCGGTTCTGGACCCGGAGGACTAATGGTTGGTGGATGGAGATGAGGAGTGCCCTCAACCATGATACTATGAATGATTCCTTTGAAGGTTTATGATACCCGAGATTATGTCGATTTCGTTTTGATGTTGCATTAATGTGTGTGATGGCGGGGGTAGGGGCCGAATGGTTAGATTGTTGGCTCTCCTCTCCCCCTGGTTCTTTTTCCTTTTTGTCTCCTTTGTTTCCCTTCTCTCTCAACTCTTTCTATATTTCGGGTCTCCTATTTAGGGCGACAGGCACGCTGCTGGATGGGTAGGCCGTAGCCTTCTGCAGGTGTGCAGGGTGGGGTGGGTGGGTTGGGGTCTTTTTCTGACCGTTTTTTATTTTTCTTCGGCTCTTTTGTGTCCCTTTCTTAGGACGCCGTGGCTGTGCGTGTTTCCTACGGTGTGATTGCTTGTGGGGGGGGGGGAGGGAAGTGAGGTATTCTTACTTTATACGTTATTGATTGCACAGATATCCTGCTTTGACCGCCCCACACCCAATAACGTGGTCCCCAGCCACTTTGCTTGCCCTTATCGCTGTGGGGGCACGTACAGCGGCGCGGCATTCCTTCTTTTCTTTCCTTTTTAGCGTTCCCCCTTTTTCTTATCTTCTGGGTCAGTATAGAGAATGACTGTAACTCCTTTTGCCGTTCTGGTTACTCAGTTGGTATGAGTATAATACTTTGGTGGTCTGTGTGCACGCGGCGGGCTACGATGGGTACTGCTTGGAAATGTGGCATCTATATTCTGATTGCTGCGAACTATTGCTGATAACTGTTTTTATTGATGCCTTAATGTTTTGCTGCTTGTTTTGTGGCCCGCTATGGGCACTCAGATGATTAAACTGCAACGGATCCTGCTATAATTTCTGTTATAAAATTAACCTTCTTTGATCCTGCATCCGGCGGTCACACTCTGCTCCTCTACGATTGAACTACTTGTTCGCAATATAATGGGTGACTGCCGTGAACCCTCTTTATTGATTTACGTGCTTTTCAGATTGCTTCGTGGCCTGCCTAATTGGTTGTAGGCCCGTATTTGTATGCTACTATCTGCACAATAAAGGTTTTCAAAAATTAAAAAAAAAAAAAAAAAAAGTTTCAATAGCGACTGCAATGTCCTCTTTGAAGACTGGGTCCAGTAATGAGTAAGGTGGAAACCGCCAAGTAAACGGCGGAATGGTCTTCTTGGGAGTATCAAGTACTAGTAATACAGGAGAGTGATCAGAAAGTGTACGAGGAAGTACTAAGCATTCCCAAATGTGTCCCACAAGTGGCGATGAAATCAGCCAATAATCTATACGAGTCTGCAAATTATGATAAGCAGAGTGTATCCTCCCTTGCCCGGACATCTGTCTCGCCATACATCACTAAGATCCATGCTCAGCAGCGCACTCAAGTGCTCTGGCTGCTGCAGAAGGTCGTCTCGTGGGTCCACCAGATCTTTGCATATGTGGGTCCCTGATTAAATTAAAATCCCCACCCCTCTAGATGTCTTGAGGCTGTGCGCGCAAGGGAAGTAAAAAAAACTCTGGGCAATCATAATTGGGGCCATAAACGTTGAGTACAATGATACACACTCCTTTCCCTCGACATCTGTGGATCACAAATCGACCACCTCTGTCTGAGTCCAGCTGACCCACTGAGACAGTGATGTTATTCAATAATCCTCTACTACGCAACACTGTACTATTCAATGGCAAATGTGTCTCCTGTAGCAAGGCAATGTCAATGTTCTGTCTAGTGAGATAGTTCAGCACCTTACGTAACTTACGATAATCCTTAAGACCCCGCACATTCCACGTAAGTGCACATATAGAACCAGGGCCTACTGGCCTCACCGGCGTAACCCCCACCCCTCATCATGCATAGTAGAGCGGGAAATGTTCCTCAGCACCAGCAACAGGTCAGCAAAAAGCACCACGCAGACATATAGACAAGGAGCAGCAAACAACCCAAAAACACAACTTTCCGTACTAACCAGTCACCCCCACCCACAACAGACCTCCCCCAACTCAGCCGTGACTCATCCCTCAATAACCCCCAATCACCTACCCTCCGCCCCCCCTCCAAAATAATTATCCACCCCTTTGCAGGATACACTCGTGGGCGGATGTAGCTCGACTTGTTAATAAGAACAATGAAAAAACGACATCAAACAGCCCAACCCCATGCATTGTCAGTGAATTGATGTACATTCCCACAGGATCATTATACCGAGAGCTCCGAACTCAAGGTTGGAGATTGTCTCACAATAACCACTGTACGTTAGTTTGTGGGGCTACAGTAATCATTAGCATGGAATCTTTCGGAGAAACACCTGACTCCACATTTCCCCACCCCAGCTGCCAATTGGTATCGCCATCTCCCAGACTTGCAGCCAATAGGTCCCCTCAGTGGCATTGCGGGGTAGGTCAAGCTTGGCCTTCGCCCCCTCCCACTCCACATGATCTTACGGGTAGGCAGCCACCGCCCAGTGTCCGAATCCGCCTGAATAGTTACAATTCCACCCACCTCCCTTGTCCCTCCAACCAATTGAGCATACTTGTTCAGATGACCAGGAGCTGCCGTTCCGGAGTGTTGCGCCTCTCCTTGGACCAATCTTTCAAGGCCTTCTGCAGTACCTTAGGGTCCAGGAAGATGTGGGAGCGGCCTTGCCTGTTGATCCTAAGCTTTGCCCGGTACAGCATTGCATAATCTATGCCCATGTCACACTGCTGTTTATTCATGGGGACAAACTGACGACGCCCCTCCTGCACTCGTATTGTGAAATCAAGGAACAACAATATCGCCGAGCCTTCATAGTTCAGCGAACCCTTTTCCCGGGCCAGCCTCAGGGCAACATCTCTGTCACTATAATTGAGCTGTTTTGCAATAATCGAACGTAGTGGCACTCCAGGGGGCGGACCCGGACCCAGGGAGCGATGCGCCCTCTCTACCACGAACATGGCAGAGAAGACCCCATCGCCAAGCAACGTGACCAGCAATTTCTCAACAAAGTGTTCCATGTTGCCCGTCGGGGTGGACTCCGGCATACCAGTGATTCGGAGGTTACAACGATGAGAGTGGGCCTCCATGTCCTCTGTTTTCTCTTGAAGTACACGCAGTACTCTCCCCAATTGCTTGTGGTCTGAGTCCAACGTGGTGTGCGCCTCCTCTACCTCCGTCAGTCTCCGTTCCGACGACATATATAATCCGTCCGCATGCTTGTCTAAGCGTTCCCAGATTCTGTCCATTCTGTAGGAGAGGGCATCCATCTTCATACCCAGTGATGCAATACCGCTTTCAGGCTTTTTTCCATGGCTATGAACATTCCCCGAATGTTTGGACTAGGATCGTCGGGCATGGGGGAGGTCTGAGACCTATCAGCTCCATCTGCAGTGGCATCATGCGATTTTGATCGCTTCTGTTCAAATGTGAGCTTGAGCTGAGCTCTGTCCACCCTGCCCATGCTTTAGTCGATGGCGCCTCCCACGACAGGGCACCATAGGGGGCTTGACTTAAGGGCAATCACTCCAAAGGACCACTTGGATATGGGGGGACCGCCAACCATGCAAGACGGCTCTATCAATCAGCCTGCTGTGTCGTGATGTTGTGTGGCCCTGATATGCGCCTGTTATGGTGTCCACCATTGTACCCCGGCTTCACAGGTCCACCTCGCCTCCCGTTCTAGGCTCTCTGTCTACTCTCTTTGCGTAGCCAGGCTATGTCACTCTCGTGTTCAGGCGCGAGTCCAGGTGCCCATCTCCAGGGAATGAGGGAATTAGTAGCAAAGAATGGGCATCCACTGTGCCAGCTAATGTGCAACTCACGATTTGCAGCCAGAGCTTTCAGCACTTTTAGAACCACCACTCCAATTCATACAGCTAACACCACTGCACCAGAACGTGCTCCAAAGCTTGCACCACCGTCTGCTAACGTCCAGGATCATGTTATGCAGGTGTCCCCCAGGGGTCATGCATTCAGGCGTAGATACTGGCATGTCTTCTGCTCCCCAGCCCTCCATGACTGTGCAACACACAGCCGCTACTTACTCTATAAAATTAGAGGCCCCAGGGGGT
The DNA here is from genome assembly GCF_964263255.1 of Lissotriton vulgaris. Taxonomy (NCBI): domain Eukaryota; kingdom Metazoa; phylum Chordata; class Amphibia; order Caudata; family Salamandridae; genus Lissotriton; species Lissotriton vulgaris. Next base: position 93,074,167 of record NC_141694.1, read on the forward strand.
AGTAATTCGCTCCGGAGCACATGGGCCAAGCAGGATTGATCAGGGACCCCAATAGTCTATTTTACATTTGCGGTGGAGCACCCACACACGGAGATCGGAGCGTCAAAAATGGCCGCGCGCTGGAGCTTAGTGTCCTGTTAATGGCCACGCCGCTGGGACAGGCCAAACAGTTCCGGGAGGCAGCGCGTCCTCCCTGTGATACACAGGGCAGCCATCGGCTCTTCAGTCCATACCCCCCGGGCCACGGCGTCTACTCCAGGCATGCAGGGACAGTCTCACCGGCAGTTTCCTCAGTCGCGCTGTATGACAAACCGCTCCGCAGCTCCCCAGCGGTTCGCCGTGCAGTAGGTTCCACTGCCTTGTTCACTATGGCTCAGGGATCTGGGCCTTGCCGGGCACGCCTCTCCACTGCTTTACAGTTCCGCAATACGCAGGCCGCCAAGGACCGAAGACAGATCCTTCAGCCCAGCACGATGTTGCTAGCTCAGGCCGCCGAAGGGAACATGTAGGGCACCAAGGGAATGCCTGATGGATTAAAGGATCGTTCTGCAATGCACGGAGCTAAGGGCTCAAGCGGCCATCTTGGTCACGAGCTAGCTCCACCCCCGCAAACTGCTACACCTTCGCCAAGTTTAGAGGTTTCTCCCTTCCTTCCGCCAGGTAGAGAGTCTAGGTGGTTGGAGATGTGTTGCCGGACTATCTTTGCATCGACTAGTTCGGCCTTGCGTGATGGAGCCTGTTTATTTGACAGCCATGCCGATTCTGCGGTACAATGCCTCATTGCTTATTTCTTATGTATCCATGGCTGTCGTTATTATGTTTGAGGATTATCTCCTCTATTTGTTTTGTCTTGCAGTGTTGAAAAGTTAAGCACTACTTTTTGCATATAATGAGAAGATTCGTCTCCGGATTTGACTTTTTAATCTCCGGATGGTATTTACAGCTGTGTAGTTGGTTATTTATTCTTCATTTTACTCTGACGAAGAGCTTAGTCTAAAGAGGCTATACCCCATATTGGGTATGTGACTTGTCCAGTGTGAGTCTTTCTGATTCCCTATGCTGTGCATTATCCCGCCATCTAGTGGTTCAATCAATCAATCAAGGCATTTATATATAGCGCGCTACTCACCCAGAGGGTCTCAAGGCGCTTGGGGGGGGGGGGGGTCTGCTACTGCTCGAACAGCCAGGTCTTGAGCTGCTTCCTGAAGGAGAGGTGGTCCTGGGTGAGGCGAAGGTGGGTGGGGAGGGAGTTCCATGTCTTGGCGGCCAGGTAGGAGAAGGACCTTCCTCCTGTGGTGGCTCTTCGGATGCGGGGGACGGCGGCGAGGGCGTGGCTGGTCGATCGAAGCTGGTGGGTCGGGGTGTAGAAGTTGAGTCGGTTGTTGAGGTATCCTGGGCCTTGGTTGTGCAGGGCTTTGTGTGCGTGGGTGAGGAGTCAGAACATGATTCTCTTGTTGATCGGGAGCCAGTGCAGGTCTCTCAGGTGTTCGGAGATGTGGCTGTGTCGGGGGATGTCCAGGATGAGTCTTGCTGAGGCGTTCTGGATCCGCTGAAGTCTCTTCTGGAGTTTGGCAGTGGTTCCGGCTTAGAGGGAGTTGCCGTAGTCCAGACGGCTGGTGACGAGGGCCCGGGTGGCCGTCTTCCTAGTCTCGGTGGGGATCCACTGGTAGATCTGTCGTAGCATGCGCAGGGTGTTGAAGCATGACGAGGAGACGGCGTTGACTTGTCTGGTCATGGAGAGGGAGGAGTCCAGGATGAAGCCCAGGTTTCGTGCGTGGTCCGTTGGTTTAGGTGCGCTGCCCAGGGCAGGGGGCCACCAGGAGTCGTCCCAGGCGGAGGGCGAAGATCCCAGGATAAGAACTTCCGTCTTGTCTGAGTTCAGTTTCAGGCGGCTGTTCATCATCCATTCGGCCACGTCTTTCATCCCTTCGTGTAGGTTGGCTCTGGCGGTGTCGGGGTCGTTGGTGAGGGAGAGGATCAGCTGGGTGTCGTCGGCGTAAGAGATGATGTTGAGGTTGTGCTGGCGTGCGATGGCCGCAAGGGGGCTCATGTCGATATTGAAGAGGGTGGGGCTGAGCGATGAACCCTGGGTGACTCCGCAGATGACTTCGGTGGCCTCTGATTTGAACGGGGGGAGGCGGACTCTCTGTGTCCTTCCTGCGAGGAAGGAGGTGATCCATTTTAGTGCCTTCTCTTGGATTCCGACATTGCTGAGGCGCTGTGCTAGGGTGCGGTGGCAGACAGTGTCGAATGCTGCGGAGAGGTCCAGGAGGATGAGGGCCGCTGTTTCCCCGTTGTCGAGCAGGGCTCGGATGTCGTCAGTGGCGGCAATGAGGGCGGTCTTGGTGCTGTGGTTGGCCCGGAAGCCAGACTGCGAGGGGTCGAGGGATCCATTCGTCTCGAGGAAGGCGGCCAGATGCTTGTTGGCGGTCTTCTCGATGACTTTGGCCGGAAACGGGAGAAGCGAGATGGAGCGGTAGTTTTTGAGTTCGGTGGGGTCCGCTGATGGTTTCTTCAGTAGAGCGCTGAGTTCGGCATGCTTCCAGCTCTCCGGGAAGGTTGCGGTGGCGAAGGAGGTGTTGATGATGTCCCATAGGTGGGGTGGGATGATGGAGTCGGCCCTTGTTGAAGACGTGGTGAGGGCAGGGGTCGGTTGGAGATCCGGAGTGGATGGAGTTCATCGTGCGTAGTGTTTCTTCGGTGTTGATCGGGGTCCAGGTGCGGAGGGTGGTGGTTGGGGGAGCAGGTGCGGTTGTGGGGAGCGTTGACTGTGTGCTGAAGCTGTTGTGTATATCTATAATCTTGTTGTGGAAGTAGGAGGCGAGGGAGTTGCAGAGGTCTTGCGATGGGGTGATGTCGTTGTTTCCGGCGCTGGGGTTGGCGAGCTCTTTGACGATTTTGAAGAGTTCCTTGCTGTTGTGTGCGTTGTTGTCTAGTCGTTCCTTAAATGCGGTTTTCTTGGTGGTGTGGATCAGTTGGTGGTGTTTTCGGGTGGCGAGCTTGAGGGTGGTCATGTTGTCTGGTGTTGGGTCTCTGCGCAAGACTTTCTCGAGGGCTCGGCAGTTCTTCTTGGAGCTCTTGAGTTCGTCGGTGAACCATGGTGCTTTCTTACTGCCGGGTCTGCTGGGCGGGGTCCTCAGTGGGGCGAGGTCGTCTGCGCAGTTGCTGATCCACCTCGTGAGGTTGTTGGCAGCCTGGATGGGGTTCGCTGAGCTGGCAGGGTGGTACTTGCTCAGGGATGCAACAAGCTGGTCGGCTGTGATCTTGTTCCAGCTTCTGCGTGCAACCTGTTGCTCGTGGTGGTGGATCGTGTTCTTTTTGAAGCTGAAGTGGACGCAGCTGTGGTCCGTCCAGTGGAGTCCGGTGGCGTGGCTGAAGGCGATGTCCTTGCTGGAGGAGAAGACGGGGTCGAGCGTGTGTCCGGCGTAGTGGGTGGGGGTGGTCACCAGCTGCTTGAGACAGAGGTTGGCGAGGTTGTCCAGTAAGGTGGTGGTGTTGTGGTCGTTGTTGTTCTCCAGGTGGAAGTTGAGGTCCCCGAGGAGGATGTAGTCAACGGAGGGAAGGGCATGCGGGCTGATGAAGTCGGCGATGTCTTCGCTGAATTGTGTACGTGGTCCCGGGGGTCTGTAGATCTGTAGATGAGGGTGCCTCTGAGGGTGGTCTTGGGGTCGGTGTGGATCTGGAAGTGCAGGTGCTCGGCGGCTCTGAAGGTGTCGTCAATGATGGTCGTGACACGGATGGTGTTCCTGTGGATGATGGCGATGCCTCCTCCGGTCTGATTGACGCGGTCTCTCCGGGTGATCTTGTATCCGTCCGGGATGGCGATGGCGATGTCGGGTGCTGAGGAGGCGTTCATCCATGTTTCCGTGAGGAAGGCGATGTCTGGTGATGTTATGTCGAGCAGGTCCCAGAGTTCCACGGCGTGTCTGTGGATGGAGCGGGTGTTGAGGAGGATGCACTTGAGGTGGTTGCTGCTGGTTTTCGAGTTGGCGGGTGCGAGTGCCCCGCAGGTCCGGATGCAGGAGTACTTGCAGGAGTGGCAGCTGAAGGGTCCGTGTGTGCGTCTCGGGGTGGCTCGGTAGCATCCAGGGATCCCGCCGGTGTTGAGTGCGTTGAGGGTGGCAGCGTCGTAGGTCTGTCGGGGTGTCTTGCATCGGCGGGGGCCAGGGGTCCTGGCACTGGGCGCGGTCCAGGTGCGGACGGGCGCAGATGGGCTTACCTTGGCGCGCCTTCGGCGCACAATCGGCGCGCCCGCTGCGCGTGGGAGTGGTCATCATAAGAGAGGAGGGCGGGTCAGCTGGGGGGCGTGTCCGGCGGAGTCAGCGGCGGGAAAAGTGGCGGCCCAGCGGCGGCTGGGGCGTCCAAGGAAGGCAGCGAGGCAAGCGGCAAAATCGAGGCGGGGGTCGGCAGGAGCAGCGGAGAGTGGGGGCGACCTCGCCTGAAGGTAGGCGCAGTGGTCCTGGATCGTAGTATTTTTTCTCTTTAATTTTTTTCGTGGCCCAGGTGGGCGTCGACATCCCACCATTTGGGGTCCTGCGTGATGTTGACGTGCTTCCGGCAGAAGCTACCACCTTTGGTCGCCATCTTCAGATTCTTTTTTCCGCCGTTGGGTCTGGATCGTCACGGAAGAGTTCCAGAAACTTTTGAAGAAGGAATTGTGAGAAGTTGGCCAGATATATAGTGCTCACTATTCTAGTGATCACTGTGTATCATACCAAACGACCCTTATTGATGATTGGTTGTAAGTCAACCTTATAGACCAGCTATCCTAGTAAGATGCCTGGCGCGTCAGAAACCCCACCGCCCGGGTGTATTCCTACTACTCGGGAGCCCACTCACTACATGTCAGGTTGGACAGATACATGATGTCCCGTGACCTGATCCCCTCCGTGACAGACACTGACTACCTAGGACGGACGCACTCGGACCATAGCCCGCACACGCTGGTATATGGATGGAAGCGCCCACATCCGCCCGTACCTACATGGCGCTTGCAACCGGATCTCCTACTTGACACCCCATTTCGAGAGGAGATATCCGGGAAGATCTTACAGTATTTCGAGGACAATACTGACTCGACCTCCTCCCCGAGAATCGAGTGGGACGCCTTCAAGGCGGTGACCCGGGGAAGCTGCCTCGGTGTACAAGCGGGCCTACGTAGACAAGTGGAGAGAGATCTGATACGGGCGGAGGAGGCACTACTGGATAAAGAACGGGAGGCGACGGGGGGCGATGATTCCCAACTGATCTCAGCCAGGGCGGACCACGCTGTTTTGATGGAGCGCCTAAAGAACATTAACTTCGCAGCACACTCCGCGCGCACCCACAACGCAGGTGACAAGCCCGGCAGGTTACTGTCGTGGTTGGTACGACAAGACACACAATCCGCATCGGTCCTGTCAATCCGCACAGCCCAGGGCGTTGAGGTCTACACCCAGAAACAGATCCATGAAGCTTTCACATCGCATTACAAGTCCCTGTACAGCTCACGACTGCGGGCCACAGTGGTGGAGATCACGGACTATCTGGCGACACTGCAGCTCCCGACAGCTACTGCTGCCCAACAAGCGGAGCTGGGTGCTACGCTCACCGGTGAGGAACTGCGGGAGGTGATTTTCTCCCTCTCCAATTGCAAGGCACCGGGCCCTGACGGACTCCCGGCGGAGTTCTATAAAGCCTACTCACTGGTGTTAATACCGGAACTGCTGAAAGTGTATAAGGCGGCGTCGGAAGACGCTGAACTCCCGGCGTCCCTGAACGAAGCTAACGTGGTCTCCCTGCTGAAACCGGGTAGAGAAGCGAACGAACTCGGCTCATACAGGCCGTTAGCGCTCCTCAACACCGATTACAAAATATTTGCAGCGGCGCTGGCCCGGAGGCTTGCACCACTGGTCCCCACTCTGGTACACTCTGATCAGAATGGCTTCGTACCCACCCGGAGCACGTCCTACAATCTACGCCGCTTTTTCAGGGTCCAACGATATGCAACCCCGACCTGGCCACGCTCAGGATGCATCGTGCTTGATCTGGAAAAAGCGTTCGACTCGGTGGAATGGCCATATCTCCTCCGAGTCCTCGAGAAGTACGAGATGGGCGATGCCTACGTCCAGATGGTGGGACTCCTCTATCGAGCGCCCGAGGTCCGGGTCCGGACTGGACGGTTGTTCTCCGACAGGATCCGCATCGGGAGAGGTACCAGACAGGGCTGCCCCCTCTCCCCTATATTATTTGCCTTGGCGATGGAACCGTTGGCGGAAATGCTCCACACCTCCGGAGACACCTGGGGCATCCCACTAGCGGATGGCATACACTCTGTGTCTCTGTATGCCGACGATTTACTGTTATATGTCAGAGACCTCACACGCATACCAGCGGCGATCACAGACATCTTTCGGACATTTGGAGACATGTCGGGACTCCACGTTAACTGGGCCAAATCGGGAGCCTACGCATTCGATGGTGAGATGCCACAGTGTGATGTGCGCATGATGGGGGAGACGCTCCGATGGCACCCGACGGTATTTAGGTACCTAGGGATCTTAATATACCGAGACCCCGTGGATCTCCTGGAGGGAAACCTAGTGAGAGCCATATCCTCGCTCACGGCCCAGGTCACGTTCTGGAACTCTCTCCCACTGAATGTGCCGGCCAGAGTGGCACTAACCAAGATGATAATGCTTCCCCGGCTCCTCTATTATTATACTAACCTGCCAGTGTATGTGCCGGCGCGCATATTTAAGGGATTGGAAACCCTCACCAGACGCCTCATCTGGAATAAGGGGAGACCCCGGGTAGCACTGAAGACCCTGTACGCAGCCACAGACGCTGGAGGCTTAGCGGTTCCTAATCAGGAGCTCTATTACTTAGCAGCACAGCTGCAATGGGTCGCCTACTGGCTGAGCGGTAAGAACCTGATGGACACGGCCACAGCCGACACCACCCTATCTCCCGTACAGGTGCTAACGCTCTTCCACCCCCTAACGCAGGGCCGACCCCCCACGCAGGTCCATGTGGCGGTAGCAAAACGGTGCTTCGTACGGAGCCTTAAGCTCACCAACATACGGTGCCCTATGCTCCGAACCTACCTCTACTGGGGACTCCCTTGGGCGCTGACACACTGTCCTCGACCGAGCTGCGCAGCTGGACTGCGGCAGGCTTGTATAGCGACGGAGAGCTGTTGCCCTTCGAGGCCTTGGTCGCGGAGACAGAGCTACCAGTGGGTCAATTTCTGGCGCACGCCAGACTCCTCCATGAGCTGACGAAGGCATGGGGTGACCTCAGCCACGAGCCGTCCGCTCATCTACTCATCCAGTACCTACATGTGATGGGCGATGGGTCCCACATTGTGCATTGGCTTGCACAAGCCCTACACAGTCATACGCAATTTTCCTCTCAGAGACTGAGGGAAAAATGGGCGACCGACCGAGGCACAGACTGGACGGACAAACAGTGGGCCGCTATATTAGCGGGCGCCAGAGTTATTCCCCGCAACGCGCGATTCAAGATCATCCAATATTACATCATTCATCCAGACAAACTGAATCGCTACTTCGGACTCGCTTCGTCGGCGTGTCCCAGATGCGGCCTCCTGGACTCGGACTTCCTGCATGCACTCTGGAGTTGCGCTCACCTCACCTCGTACTGGTCGGCGGTCACGGACATGTTGACGGCGGCCACAGGCGATACCCTCCCCAAGACGTGGGAAGTGTGCCTATTGGGACTCTACAAGAGAACCAAGCAGACCAAACTACGGGCGCGTTTTTGGGACTTAGGCCTCATTACGGCCAAGCGTCTTATCACAAGACGATGGAAAAGCGCTGCCCCGCCGCGCCCTGCGGACTGGCGTCGCTCTCTTGGCAACTGGGCTTGTGCGGAGAGTGTGTCTCTACACAGGGAGGAAACCGCTGGCCTACGGAAATACCCGATCGCCCAGGACTGGGATGCTGCCCTGATCGCATATCACCGAGCGTGCGCCCAAGCCGGCATAGAGTACCGTCCCGACACGGAATAGAGGGGGCCCAATTGATTGCTGCCCATACTTGGCACAGGCTCCGCCGCTCCCCCCCCGCCATCCCCCCGCCCGCCCCTCCCCCTCCCCCCCCCACCTCCTCCCCCGACAACTGAGGCCTTACACGACGGAGATGTCCCCTACCGCTCTCCCTCCTGCCTTTCGCCCCCCACTCCCCTCGCCTTGCAGCCGCAGCGACACCGCCTCCTCAACTGTCCCCGCCCCTGCGCGACCCACACAGGATACACCACACACAGCTAGGGTTCTAGATGCACTACTACACACGCAAATGCTAGTCCAACAGTTATTGAAATGTTTCTCCCTCCCCCTCGTATTATACTACCCAGTTATACCTTTTGGTTGACACAGAGGCTGTTCATATTGTACTCATGATAATGCTCGATCCCCCTTCCCCGTTTACGTTTCACATAAGGCTGACTGGATGCCTCCATGACCAGGAAGCGGGCACCCAGCGACCCATACAACAACGGAGGGTATGATACTGCCTCTACCCGCTGCTGTACTGATTAGGGAACTCTACTTCAAACAATGACTGTTGGCTTTCGTGACCACGCTGGTCCTTTTGCAGTGCTACGAACTGCGAGCACTGCAACATGAGACATTTCCTGGCACCGTCACTTATGGACTAATGCACTTCCACCAGCTACTGTTTATTTTCACTCATGTATAACTGACATGTCGACATGTGCTATTTGCTGAGTACCGTTTGTGACAATACTTCATTGTTATGACATTGTATGAATAACTACTGGCTTATCTGTGAAACTAAATAAAGTTTGGGACCGTTGGTCTTTAAAAAAAAAGAAAAAAATATTAGACCAGCTATCCTAGTAGCATGGACAAGAGCAGTCTTTAGGCTAAACTCTAGAGGGCGTGTTAAGCCAGCTGTTATACCATCACATATACCCCTTGAACACCAAGTGAAAGGACACCACACAAGTTGTTATGAAAATAAAGGATATTTATTTATAACAAGTCTACCCTGAACTCTTTATGAGTCCGGGAGCTAAGCACAATACAAAACTCTTAAGAAAATACTTTAAGTCGCACAAGTTACACAAATGCCCGAGGGGCACGAAAAACCATATACACTAAAAGTGGAATGCGAAATACTAGCAGGTAAGTAACAAGATCCAGAGGCTTCAGGATCGCTAGGACTACACTACTGAACCCTAAGGTTAGGAGCAGTAGGCCTAGGGAGATCGGGTGCAGAGTGTGCACTCTCACGCGGGATGCGGGACAAAGTCTATGGATGCTAGTAATTCTAAAGTCACTGTTTCCGGACGAATCCGACTAGGTAAACTAAAAACGAAAAAGGATCTGGACACTTAGATAGTGAACCTACGTTGGAGCACCGAAATGCTCGGGTTACCTAGCCCAGGGTCTGCGGCTGCATAGGGTTCAAAAGACGTCGGGAATCCTCGTTGTAGTCTATGGAGCCTGAAAGAAGAAGTTGCTGGCAGGCGACCAGTGAAGATGTTCGGAGTGATCCAAGCCTGGATCGATGATGGAGACGACCTGAAAGCAGAGGGGACTCAGTTCTTAATCACTAGCCAGTGATTGTGTGGGCACCAGGATGGCATCAGATGAAGTCACCTCGACCAGGTGAGTGGGCGATGCTGGACTCTGCTGTCCCTCGGACCAGGAGGCGTTGTCGGCCACCAGGCTGGAGGTGCGAGCTGTCCCACAAAGGTGTCTGCTGTCGGCGATGCTGAGACCAGGATTGGAGCAACAAGCCTTGGCAAAGGCAAGCCCACGCAGTGTAGTCAAGATGGCGTCTGGAGTGGACCAGGAGAGTCCGGGGTGCTCCTCTTTTGGAAGGGAGCAAGGGCCAATCTAGAGCAACCAGACCAGCGGTGAAATCGTCGTGGTACATCGTCAGGAGGGCCACTAGCCAGCAGGCAAGTGACCGGACAACGCGGTGAGCAGCAAAGAGCAGAAGGGCCCCACGCAGATCTCGTGGATGCTAGGGGGCTGGACTTCGGTGCTGGAGCTGCTCAGGGTTAGGGCTTCTCAAACCCCAAAGCACTCACTCGAGGATCCCTCGGCGGTCGTGCTGGTTAAGCGTCATCCAGTTTTGAAGATGGCCGGTCCCTCAGGTATCGTCACACCCACGAATCTCAGCTGGGCTGATGATGCAGGTAGAGGTCAGAGATGTCAGGGAATCCGGGTCTCGTCGAGCTGGGCAGTCTTGATCTGGAGGATGGACTTACAGCAAACCGCAATGCTTAGGTGGTTATCTAATTTGGGAAGGGGGCCTGCTCCTACCTTTATTCTAAAAAAAAAGGGCTGGCACGCGACTAGGTCCTGCCCATGGGTTGGACCAGGAGGGGGGTGGTTACACCCCTCTCCCTTGTCCGGACTTTGCCCAGCTCAGGGGCTGGTGTGCCCCTGGAACTGGTTTAAGCCGGCATATGCACAGTGAGCACCGAGTTGCCACTTGCAGTCACCTTCCTCTCAGCCCTGCCTACCTGGGATACACAAAACCCTGTCTGGGATGGTGCTAGCACCGCCCCTGACAGGAAACCCTTTGTCCAAGCTCTCCTCGCTGGAAGGACTCCCAGCAGCAGGAGGTCAGACTTGTGTCTGTGGTGGCAGCATCCATTTTGTGATGCTGAGGCTCGAGTTAGCTTTAACCGGGGTTCACAGTTACATACATGTTGTGTCCCTCTTGAAGGGTGGAATGCTAACCCCGTCACCAGAATTGGCGAGGGGTTAGTATTCCAATTCGTATGACACCTTACTCGACATGTTTTGATAAAGCAATACCAAAGATAGCAAATAACCACGAGGATTATAATGCACTTAAGAGTATATGGTACGCGTTATCATGGAACAGCTATTAGGACTTGGTTCCGCAAGCTGAAAACGGGCTCAGCTCATGCCAGAGCACCATCTCACATAATCCCAAGCACTCTGCCTTCAGGCTTGATAAGGCCTGCCATAGGAGTGACTGATAGGAATACATGTGTCCATTTTAGGGTTAGATATAGGAATACTATATCTAAAGCAAAGGGTGATTACACCACTTTGCCCCAGCTGTCGTGCAGCCAGTTGGATGGCCAGCCAGGGGTGGCATAATACATGCTGCAGCCCCTGGTAGGCTCTGGGTACACCTATGCCCTGGATACCTAAAGTATGCTGTACAGGGACTGATAAGGTGACTCAGTATCCAATTGGGTATGCACCTAAGGTACATGGCATCCATTTTACAGAGAGAGCAGTGGGCCTGGGGTCCTGAATAGCAGGGTCCCAGGTCAACTAAGTCGAAAAACCAGCAAAACACCAGGCAAAAAGTTGGGGGTAACCATAGTCAGATATCCACCTTCCTACATAACCCCCCCCCCCCCCAACGAAAGGAGATAAGGCTATCCTTGACCAGGTAAGCCTATATTGCCTGAGTGGCCATATGAGGTGGTATATGCACTGTCATGGTTACCTCCTATCTCGTGGTCCACTAAGCAATCCCTCACCCTAAGGGTGTCTGAGGGTCTCCACCATAGGGAATCTCTACCTGTGGTGTGTTTTGGTAAAGTAAAAGGCTGGTGCTGGGATGGAGTACTGAAGTGAGACCCCACTAATGTTGGGCTCAACTTCCTCCAATCACTATCCACCATATATGCCTTTCTTTCCATGACAGAGTTGCTGTGAGCTCTCAGGGTCAACCTCTGGCTACCTAAAGCTGGAGGCTGAGTCCCTCTGTTTGGCTTACTGGAGGGACAGGTCAGGTTTGGGGCTTTTAGGTCCCAGGTTTGGCTGTGCCCAACAGTGTCCATCTGTGGGAGGTCCCTAACTAAGTTTAAGGGGGATCCCTCAGGAGTTTGTTTTATTTTCACTTGGCTAGGTCTACTAGCTCTAGTGACCCTAATCTGCTGATTGGGGAGTTCTTTTGGACAGGGGGCCCTTTGGGGTCCACCACTGGCCTTCCTGACATCTACAGCCCTGGTCTGACTGAGGCAGGGTAGAGAGGGGCAGGATACCTGCTCCAGACTGGGTCCCACCTTGGAAGGGTCCACTGACATCAGGGGTTCTGCCAGGCTAGGCCGGACTACCTCTGGGGCAGTTTCTTCACAAGGGGTCAGATCAGTTCCCTGAGGAGGCTGATCCTTTCCTAAAGTCTGGTGGGAGGGAGATTTCTCTTCCTCCTCAATGCTCTCTGTCTGAGTGGAGTGATCCATAGTTTCAGGCTTCACAACACTATTATCTGTCTGAGTTTGAGCTGTGGCCATCACAACTCCACCAACCTTTTCAGGAAGGGACTCAGTTTGGGTATGGGCTGTGACCATCACAGCCTTGCCAACCTGTTCAGGGAAGGAATCTGTCTGAGATTGGGCAGTGACTGGCACAGCCCTCCTGACCTTATCACCTCACGGCTTCTCGCAATACACGCTCAGAAAGTGATTAATACATCACCACTGGGTGTTGTGTTTAGACAAGTCGAGGGGACTTTCATCCCATCGTTCCTGCTGGCCAGATACATAAGGTTAGTGGCGCGCGGCTGTTCTTGCGCTGCTTACAATCCCGACAAGTCCACACCAAGGGTGTTCACAAAATACATAGCTGCGGTTGCAGCACACCTACGGAGGCAGGGGATACACGTATACCCGTACCTCGATGACTGGCTGGTGAAGTCAAACTCGTACAGCCAATGCAAAAAACACATTCAGCAGGTTAATCAAAACGCTAATGCAACTAGGGTTTTCAACACATTGGGGAAAATCCTCGACAGAACCTGAACAGGTGAAGATATTCCTTGGGGCAAAGATCTACACCTTACAGGGAAAGGTGTTCCCCCAGCAAGAGGAGAACACAGGCACTACTGAAGGAGACACTTCGCTACCACAAGGGGCAAGTTCTGACAGTGAGGACAGTGAGCAAGCTCTTGGGAATGATGGCATCATGCATACACGTAGTCTCAAATATTCGACTCCACATGAGACATGTGGCAATGTGGGAGAGACAGGCCGGAGACTAGGTCTTGGAATATAGGGTTTTATTTTTATAAACGATTTCTTCTTTTTAGTAGAGTGACTTTCGCGGGATGAAGCTGCAGGATCCGTTGTGGCAGGATGGTCCTTTGAGGATCGGTCTATCAAAAGGTCCCTCTTCTTCGGTAGGTGCTCAGGATCCTATCCGGGATATATGGGTGTCAACGATCTTCATGCGGAGTTGTTGTACCCAAAAGAACAAAAAGAACAAGAAATCTGATATCCGTCTGAGAACTTTAAGTGCCAGGGTCCCGGGATTGTGTGGGATCACCGGTGCTACTTCACTATCTATAGCCTTATGGACTGGGGTGTACAGGAGTGTGGAACAGGGGGGTTTTAAGAGGAGTGCGGAAACTGGGGACAGTCGTGCCCGTATGAACCCCCTACCTCTTTTCCGACCTGTCCCGCCTCCCAACCCAGTTTGACACCCGTTGTCGTACCTGGGAAAGCCAGACTCCTCCGCGAGTCTGGCTGGGCGATGCGCCGTACCGTTGGCCTCCTGGCTTCGCGTCACACGCCGACGGTAGGACTTCCTCCCTTTTCACCAATGCTCCTTCGACCGCGTCACTCCCGGGCGTTGCGGTCATAATTGTACACGTCCCCTTCAAGGTACAGTCATCTTCCTCCTTGGGTGATCCCCACAGCGGATCTTGTTCGCAGCTCCAGTCACTCTGTAGGTTACGAAAAGAGGGGAGAGTAGAAGGGTCAGCAACCCACCATTCCCCTGAAGGTGCCTTGGGTTCAAGTGCCGGGTACTCCGGGCTACAAGACCATTCCAAGAATGGCTCCAACAGCAATGGTCACAAGCACAGAAAGGGCGCTGCACAACTCGTGTGCAGAACTGACGTCAGCTCGCGTGGGCGCGTCTAAGTAGCTTCAACAAGATAATCCCGGCTCCAACGACGCACGAGGAGCCGCACGACGACCCCTTCGACGCACAGCGGTACTGCTGACGAAAAACTTTCCGGATCCAGTCTGACGCCTGGGGGTAATTCTAAGGTAAGGAATCATATCACTACTAATGTTTCTTACAGATATATCGTTACCGAAGGTAAGTACCTTGCGCATTAGTGGGAGTTCTTTGGATCTCTCAGTTTTTACTTACATAGAATACCTGTGATGGAGAACTAGATCTATAGGCAATTACCTATTCCAAATTGACTTTGTTACATATGTGATGTTATGGTGATAATTGGTTTTCAGGTCAACCAATTTTGGCATTTTTTTAATATACTAATTTTGAAAATGTAAAATATTGTTGCTTTTTATATAAAACACAATTTTGAACATTATTTTGTTGTCATATTTGTTTACTTTTTTAGAAATCTTGAAAGAGAGATGACCGTTAAATACACAGATTATTTCTACGTACCTAAAACCTTTTTTCTAATTCTAGCTTCGCTGTTTTGGGTGTTGCCGCAAAGTCAATAAAGCAACATTTCTACAACGTGGATGGCCTACTTGGTCGACTTCTCAACTCCGCCTTTATAAATCTGGATTTTATTCCGACCTTCAGACTTAAAACAATTCTCAATATCCTTTTTACCAGTAAAAAGTGCTCAAAAAGGCATATTACCTGTATATTAAATAACACATTTCTTGAGATTGTTGTAGCAATTCTGTTTGCCCATAATGGATTTTTCAAGAAAAAAAGCTTCTAAAACATGCTGTTTTCTTTGTAGATTTCTTAACTTTGATATAGCCCAGATGCAGGCTTGGTCCCCAGAAACTGTTTACACATTCAGTCTACTAAGTAGTGCCGCTTATGTTCCTTTGTGCCTTAACAGTATTGCACGACAACACGAATGCTGCATCTTGCCCATCATCGCCAACTCCACATTTCTGTGCCTCAGTCAGGAATTCAAAACATGCTCTGGCATTTAAACTTGATTTGCTGTGCTTCATAATCTCAACATGAGATTTGAAACATTCTGGATGATGTCAGAAATCTACCCCTATGACCACATTGTGTGGAGTCTGAAAATTCATCCTGACCTTTCAGATTGTGAGCCCTATGTCAGCATGATGTTAAGGCCTGATGCTCTGACTGCTGTCTCTCTTGGAATCAGTAAGTCCACCGAATAGCACCCCTATGCATGTTTCTGCTTTTGCACCAATTCCGCTGGTACAGCAAGGTTGACACCTCATTTATTGATAGATGGTCATCAGATCGAATGAATTGCTGGACGGAACATTAGGGCACTGCTAGAAGGGTAGAGTATACCATCTTTTCACGTTTTGTAAGACCCGTTGACCTGACATTTTGACCTCCCCGTCTTGAAGAAAAAAGTACACCTTTCCTGTGCTTCTTCACATACGAATGACCAAAACTTCACTGGTGGTGCTTTCGGATAGGCATAGGAGGATGTGGGGGAAGAGGAGGGGCTGGTTCTACCAACCACGTCCTTTTTTCTCTGCCCTTGTTTAGGCCAAAAAAGGGGTTCTGAGCTGTTGTTGGATAGATTGATGCTACCTATACTGACCACTCTTGGAAAAACCCATAAGCCTCTGAAAATAGCAAATAGCCTTCGCTGAAGATTGCAAACGCAGTATCTGGCCATGGCCCTACCCTCATTGAATCACTCCAATGTGTCACTTGCTTCTCTTTTAAAAGGTGCTCTCCCTCGAATGGCATATCCATTAGGGTGTTCTGGACATCACCGGAAAACCTTGTTGCGCGTAAACAGACATGCTTGTGGAGAGACGCAAATGGGCAAACCATGGTCCGCACGCATGTAAGTCAAGCTGTAGAACCACTATGATGGTGGGAAGGGAACACAGCCGCATCAGAGTTACCTCTCTGACAACATATACATTAGGCCCTAATTTTCATTCGGTGCAATATATTTCTGAGCAGTATGCGCCATACTTGGCTACAGTTCAGTTGATGGTGAGACTGTTTCCCACAACTGCATGCAGCCAGAAGATTATGTGAGCTGCATCCTTGGTCAGCAGACTAATGTAACACTGTTTTCATGAAGAACAAGGTGGGCTTTTTGGCCAGAGTGTAGACAATTTCATTTAAACCTCCTTTCCTCTCACATCAACACCCATTGTAAGCGTGCGAAAGAAGCTTAACCGATCATATCCGAGAACGCTCCAACTCCTTATATTTCAAAATGTATTGAATATTGTACTTGCCCAAAGTGATTTGCGTATTGGTTGGTGGCAACATTTGCTTGCCGAAAATTCCCCCCATCAGTAAACCCAAATAACCCAAAGAAAATAGCAAGAATTAACAGATCCTTCCTTCAAATCTTCTAATGTGGCAAAATAATTTTCTTTAAAAATGAACGGCTCTTGATGGAACCAATTTTGCTTCAACATGTTTCTGGTCTTGGAAAGAAAAGGATTTGGTTATTTTTCAAAAATAACAGAGTTTAATGAAAAATTACTCTTCAAACCTCGGGTAGATAAACTGGCACAATTTCGATTATGATTAATCAAAATATGTTTGTAAGAAAGTGCCCTCTTTTTGCGTGGTTACCCCCACTTTTTGCTAAGCGCTGATTTACATTGACTGCCAAGCAGGTACCCAGGACCTATGTGCTTTCCCTAAACCGGCATTTAAACAAAAACCAATTGGCACGCTTTAGCCATATGTCAGTCCCTTGTAAATGGTACCATAGGTACCAAGGGCACAGGGGCCAGGGAAAACTTCTAAGGGCAGCAACACGTATTGTGCCACCCTTAGAGGCCCTGTAACGTCACACTCTCACACACACACACACACACACACACACACACACACACACACACACACACACTGCCATTGCAGGCTTTGTGTCTTGGTGCAGAACAAAGTGAAGAGTCGACATGGCACAAATCCCTGTGTGCCATGCCTATAACCCACTGCTCTGGCCTAGATCACTCATGCGTGCTCATGCGGGCATCCCCGCACCACAAATATCGGCCGCTCCAGCCCCATATTGAAATCCAACCCGTTTTTCCATGCAGCTACAGTCGGCGCCCATGCATCTTTCCTTATTTGGGCAATGTCGCGTTTCGCCAATGTGAGGCTCAATAGGAGCAGGTGCCGTTTATAAATATTGCCCCCAATCCCCTCCATCACATGTAGTAGAGCAAGCTGGGGCGTACGTGGGAGCGACCAGCCCAGGACTTCAGAAAGGCAAGCAAAGATACTTCTCCAGAACCGGTCTAATGATATGCATTGCCAGACAGTATGTAAGAAGGTGCCCTCAGCCCCGCAGCACCTCAGGCACTCTGGGGACGCAACCAACCCCGCCCGCCAGATCCGCACCCGGGTAAAGTAGACTCGTGAAGATACTTAAATTGGATAAGGGGGAGGCGGACAGCAATAGCCGCCCCTCGCAGTGCGGCAAGGGCTTACGTCCAGTTTTCTTCCGCCATCACCCCCACATCCCCCACCCACGCCTCCTGCAGTTTGCCCAGGTGAGTTGCGCTGTGAGTGACCAAGTCCTAACAAAACCAACTAAATACCCCAGTGGGTTGATGCGAAGTTCTGGCTTGGCGTCTGTCATTGCTTTGTAGTTGCAGAGTGAAGTGTAAGCCGGCAACCCCCTGCAAGGCTCCTGCTATCTTTCTTCCAATGTTCAAGCACACAGCATGGTGCCCGACTGGACCCGCTGCAGCAGTGGGCCGTTGTACGCGACCGGAGAGCCGCCAATACATCCAACAAAACAGGACTCCAAATTCGACACGGCCACAGAAAGTTGTATTCCACTATGTCTTTATTTCTCCATAACTTTCTGGCAGACCTCCTGCTCAGTATGCACATCATAGTAAAACGCCGGACGTGTTTCAGGTTCAGTATCCCTTCATCAGCGGCATGTAGTTATAAGAAAGAGTTGCAGCGCTTGATCGTCAGCTCTACTTATAAACCATTCACCTGCGCCCGATGGGCGCGGCCATCTGCATGGCCTTCTGGGAAGTGTAGTGCTTTCCTCAAAACCCCAGTGGGTGCGCTGTCACTCAGTCCTAATAAAACCAATTAAATACCCCAGTGGGTTGATGCGAAGTTCTGGCTTGGCGTCTGTCATTGCTTTGTAGTTGCAGAGTGAAGTGTAAGCCGGCAACCCCCTGCAAGGCTTCTGCTATCTTTCTTCCAATGTTCAAGCACACAGCATGGTGCCCGACTGGACCCGCTGCAGCAGTGGGCCGTTGTACGCGACCGGAGAGCCGCAAATACATCCAACAAAAAAGGACTCCAAATTCGACACGGCCACAGAAAGTTGTATTCAACTATGTCTTTATTTCTCCATAACTTGCTTGCAGACCTCCTGCTCAGTACGCACCTCATAGTAAAACGCCGGACGCGTTTCAGGTTCAGTATCCCTTCATCAGCGGCGTGTAGTTATAAGAAAGAGTTGCAGCGCTCGATCGTCAGCACTACTTATAAACCATTCACCTGCGCCCGATGGGCGCGGCCATCTGCATGGCCTTCTGGGAGGTGTAGTGCTTTCCTCAAAACCCCAGTGGGTGCGCTGTCACTCAGTCCTAATAAAACCAATTAAATACCCCAGTGGGTTGATGCGAAGTTCTGGCTTGGCATCTTTCATTGCTTTGTAGTTGCAGAGTGAAGTGTAAGCCGGCAACCCCCTGCAAGGCTCCTGCTATCTTTCTTCAAATGTTCAAGCACACAGCATGGTGCCCGACTGGACCCGCTGCAGCAGTGGGCCGTTGTACGCGACCGGAGAGCCGCAAATACATCCAACAAAACAGGACTCCAAATTCGACACGGCCACAGAAAGTTGTATTCAACTATGTCTTTATTTCTCTATAACTTGCTGGCAGACCTCCTACTCAGTACGCACATCATAGTAAAACGCCGGACGCGTTTCAGGTTCAGTATCCCTTCATCAGCGGCGTGTAGTTATAAGAAAGAGTTGCAGCGCTCGATCGTCAGCACTACTTATAAACCATTCACCTGCGCCTGATGGGCGCGGCCATCTGCATGGCCTTCTGGGAGGTGTAGTGCTTTCCTCAAAACCCCAGTGGGTGCGCTGTCACTCAGTCCTAATAAAACCAATTAAAAACCCCAGTGGGTTGATGCGAAGTTCTGGCTTGGCGTCTGTCATTGCTTTGTAGTTGCAGAGTGAAGTGTAAGCCGGCAACCCCCTGCAAGGCTTCTGCTATCTTTCTTCCAATGTTCAAGCACACAGCATGGTGCCCGACTGGACCCGCTGCAGCAGTGGGCCGTTGTACGCGACCGGAGAGCCGCAAATACATCCAACAAAACAGGACTCCAAATTGGACACGGCCACAGAAAGTTGTATTCCACTATGTCTTTATTTCTCCATAACTTGCTGGCAGACCTCCTGCTCAGTACGCACATCATAGTAAAACGCCGGATGTGTTTCAGGTTCAGTATCCCTTCATCAGCGGCATGTAGTTATAAGAAAGAGTTGCAGCGCTTGATCGTCAGCACTACTTATAAACCATTCACCTGCACCCGATGGGCGCGGCCATCTGCATGGCCTTCTGGGAGGTGTAGTGCTTTCCTCAAAACCCCAGTGGGTGCGCTGTCACTCAGTCCTAATAAAACCAATAAAATACCCCAGTAGGTTGATGCGAAGTTCTGGCTTGGCGTCTGTCATTGCTTTGTAGTTGCAGAGTGAAGTGTAAGCCGGCAACCCCCTGCAAGGCTCCTGCTATCTTTCTTCCAATGTTCAAGCACACAGCATGGTGCCCGACTGGACCCGCTGCAGCAGTGGGCCGTTGTACGCGACCGGAGAGCCGCAAATACATCCAACAAAACAGGATTCCAAATTCGACACGGCCACAGAAAGTTGTATTCCACTATGTCTTTATTTCTCCATAACTTTCTGGCAGACCTCCTGCTCAGTACGCACATCATAGTAAAACGCCGGACGTGTTTCAGGTTCCGTATCCC
Organism: Lissotriton vulgaris; assembly: GCF_964263255.1. Taxonomy (NCBI): domain Eukaryota; kingdom Metazoa; phylum Chordata; class Amphibia; order Caudata; family Salamandridae; genus Lissotriton; species Lissotriton vulgaris. The sequence goes on from NC_141694.1 coordinate 93,094,058, forward strand.
TTCATCAGCGGCGTGTAGTTATAAGAAAGAGTTGCAGCGCTTGATCGTCAGCTCTACTTATAAACCATTCACCTGCGCCCGATGGGCGCGGCCATCTGCATGGCCTTCTGCGAGGTGTAGTAGTGCTTTCTTCAAAACGCCAGTGGGTGCGCTGTCACTCAGTCCTAATAAATCCAATTAAATATCCCAGTGGGTTGATGCGAAGTTCTGGCTTGGCGTCTGTCATTGCTTTGTAGTTGCAGAGTGAAGTGTAAGCCGGCAACCCCCTGCAAGGCTTCTGCTATCTTTCTTCCAATGTTCAAGCACACAGCATGGTGCCCGACTGGACCCGCTGCAGCAGTGGGCCGTTGTACGCGACCGGAGAGCCGCAAATACATCCAACAAAACAGGACTCCAAATTCGACACGGCCACAGAAAGTTGTATTCAACTATGTCTTTATTTCTCCATAACTTGCTGGCAGACCTCCTGCTCAGTACGCACATCATAGTAAAACGCCGGACGCGTTTCAGGTTCAGTATCCCTTCATCAGCGGTGTGTAGTTATAAGAAAGAGTTGCAGCGCTTGATCGTCAGCACTACTTATAAACCATTCACCTGCGCCCGATGGGTGCGGCCATCTGCATGGCCTTCTGGGAGGTGTAGTGCTTTCCTCAAAACCCCAGTGGGTGCGCTGTCACTCAGTCCTAATAAAACCAATTAAATACCCCAGTGGGTTGATGCAAAGTTCTGGCTTGGCGTCTGTCATTGCTTTGTAGTTGCAGAGTGAAGTGTAAGCCGGCAACCCCCTGCAAGGCACCTGCTACCTTTCTTCCAATGCTAAAGCACACAGCATGGTGCCCGACAGGACCCGCTGCAGCAGTGGGCCGTTGTGCGGTCTCCGGTCGCGTACGAAGGCTGACTGCTGCAGCGGGTCCAGACAAGCACCAGGCTGGTACTTGAATTTGGGAAGCAAGAATGCTGGCATCATGCAGGGGGCTGCCAGCATGGGCTCTTCTCGGCATCTACAAAGCAAGATTTGATGCCCGCCTTAAAATACATCAACCCACTTGGGATTAATAATTTTTAAACAAGGACTGAGAGACAGCGCACCCACCCGGGCGTTATGTATGCACTACATCTCCCATAAGGCCATGGAGTGGGCGGCGCCCACTGGGCAGGTAAAGGTTGATAAGTAGTGCAGAGTATAGAGCGCTGGGACTAATTTCCATGAACTGCACGCCATTGAGAAAGGGATTTCATTTTCCCGAAACGCGTCTGGCATTTTACCATGAGTGATGTTTTTCTGTGCAGGGGATCTTTCAACAAGTTGCCGAGAAATAAAGACGGAGCTGAATATAACTTGCTGTGGCCTTTGTCGAATTTGGAGTCCTGTGAGGATGGATATATATATATATATATATATATATATATATATATATATATATATATATATATATATATATGTGTGTGTATATATATATATATGTATATATATATATGTGTTTGTGCATGTGTATATTTATAAATATATGTTTGAGGCATGTGTGTGTTATGGATACACATGCTTTGCATACTCCTGCCGTCTAGTGTTAGGTCTAGATGTTTGCAAGTTGTTTTTCTTCAAAGAAGTCTTTTCTATTCCCAAGGTAAGGTGGCTCCTCCTTTGTTTGATAGTTCGCATGAGCATCAACTCCATTGTTGGATTGTTTTCTTTCCGCCATTGGCTTCGAATGTGTATTGCAGTGCTCCGGTTCGATACCGTCCTTCAGGTCCGCCCCCAGGACTCAATCCAGTCCAACCTTGACGTTATTGTTATCGTACGCGTTTTCCACTCTCCGCGTATCCATTTGATCGGAAATGTCCCTCCTCTTCGGTAGAAAATATCATGGGCGGTCTTCAGGCCTAGCCATGTCGATTCACCCCTCTGCCGAAGGAACAGACTAAGTTTCAATTTTGTCCTCGGTGCCTCTCCAAGTACCCTCACACTGATCTACACCTGGTCTGCAACTTGTGCTTATCACCGGAGCACAAAGAAGAAGACTGCGAGGCCTGTCATTCCTTCAGGTCGAAAAAGACTCTTCGAGATCTTCAGGCTTGACGATGAGAAATGCAGCGCCAAGGCACCTCAACAGACTCCGGATATCTTCGTAAAAGAATCCAAACAGGAAGAGCATGCAGCTGCAGAAGAAGAGGAGCCAGAATCAAATTCCAACCTCGAGATAAAGTTGGAGTCAGAAGACATCCAGCGGGGCAGGGTGTCATGAGTACTAAAACCGCCGTACCCCATAAGCTATCTTTTGCTAAACATAAGGCTTCGGCACCACCTCTGCCTTCAGGTCTTAGTCGACGTTTCTGATGCCCCACCACCGAAACAAGTGCTCAAGCCTTCCGGCTTGAGATCAGGCCTAGACAGATTGTCTCCGGACCAGAAACATTCCGCTCCGAAAGACCAATCTGGTTCATAGCCGAAATCCTCCAGTTCAAAACAAAGTCCGATTCTGAGCCAAAACCTTCCGCACCCAAGGACAAAAAAGACAAGTCCGGATCTACACCAAATCTCTTGGTGCAGACATCAAAAGATGATATTTCAGATCCTCCAGAACCAATCTTAGACATTATGAAGGACAGATTGTATCCAAAGCTGAAAAAGATCTACATTAATCCAGACCCTGGACGTATATTAGCTAACACTCTTTTCAAAAGGAAAGTCAGTTCAGAGCACACTGGATACAAGATCCCCCTTAAGAAGGAGGACATAGCTACAAGTCCTATCCATCCTACTTTTCAATCCCCTCTACCATCTTCTCCTTTACCAATACTGCCACCCTCAGATCCATTAAACATAACGCCACAGGGATCTCCTCAAACACAGCCTTATTTAGGCGATGGGATGATGATGATGATGAGGAGGACAGTGTTCATTACCTACAGATCCATGGGATGATTATACTATTGATCCACCCATAGTTAATGATCCAGACTTATTCCTTGCAAAACCTGCAACTACAGATGATAACGTATCCTACATTGAGCTCATTTCCAGGGCAGCAGCATATCATGGGTTTAAACTGCATAAAGAGGCCTTAGATGACTATTTTTTATTTGAGACACTAGGGTCTTCACACAGAGTTAGTCAGTCTCCCTATGTTAAAAGGTATGATGAGACATGCAGATGACATTTTTAAGGATCCGGTCCGTGCACCAATCTAAACGCCCAGTGTTGATACAAGATATAAACCATCACCCTCTGATCCAGTTTTTATTAAAGGACAGCTCCCCTTAAATTCCATTTCAGTTTCCAACACTCGTAAAAGGGCGAACTCACAGACACATGGGGATACGACTCTCCCAGATAAAGAATCTAAGCTTATTGGCACATCTGGTAAAGGGGTAGCTGCTTAAGCTGCTAATCACTGGCGCATCGCAATCATGCAGGGCCTGTTAGCGAAGTATAACAGGGCACACTGGGTTGCGATGGAAGGTCTACCTCAGTACCTCCCAGAAGAGCACAAGAAAAAGGCACGAGGTAGTTCAAGAAGGGGAGCTCATCTCTAACTCTTCTATTACATGTGTTCTTGATGCTGCTGACACTGCAACAAGAGAAGTTAACACCAGTATTCTCTTACGTAGGCATGCCTGCCTTAGAATTTCAGGTTTTAAACCAGAAGTCAGTTTATTTTAAACAATCCTTTTGACAAACCACATCTTTTCGGACCTCAGGTTGATGAGACTTTAGAAAAGATGAAAAAAAAGACACAGACGTAGCGAAATCCATGGGAGCACTTCAGTCTCCTTCAAGCAGAGGCCCTTTTGTCAGTCATTCTTTAGAGCTAGGTTTAAAAGTACCTCCTCAGACCCTAACACTTCCTCTTATAAGTCCAACATGCAAGCCTCTTTCGGTAGAAGCTTCTTTAGAGGAAGGTATAGAGGAAATAATTTTAAAGGTAGGCGTAAGGGCAACCAATGAATAATTCCCCTACTCCCAGTAAGAAGTGACTTGCCCGTGCTTCCCCCCAATCATTTACCACCTGTGTAGGGAAGGTTTCAACAGTTTCTCCCCATTTGGCAATCCATAACATCAGACTAATGGGTGTTAGACATTATCCAACATGGTTATTGCCTGGAGCTCACCAGCTATCCTCCCAACATACCACCTCACACTCACAAACTCTTTTCAGAGCACCTGCAGCTCCTCAAGCAAGAGGTGCAAGCTCTTTTAAAAAAAGGAGCTATAGAACCAGTACCATTACAGTACCAAGGTTGAGGGTGTACTTTTTAATCCCTAAGAAGGGGGGCACCTTAAGACCAATTTTGGATCTAAGGACATTAAATCTCTTCATACTGTGAGAACATTTTCACATGGTCATACTTCAACACGTCGTTCCACTGCTACAGCAAAGCAATTTTATGTCCACACTGGACTTAAAAGACGCATACTTTCATATTCTGCGGTAAAAAAACGGGGTGGTGATGGACGGAGCATCTGAACCAATCAAACACTCACACCCAGTCAAGAGATCTGGGTTTAATCCATCACCGTTCTTTAGCCCACTCTGCCACCCTAGTTCAGACATGGCCATATGCAAATCAGTCTGACCCTGTGCCTCATGGGAACAGTCCAGCCCGATCTGCCAAGCAATGCCTTCCCTGGACCGGAAACAAGCTTCCGAGGACCTGTTTCTGGCATTTCAGCCGTCTTCAGCCCGGCTTGCTTGAATCCAGTGGCAAAGTGAGCAAGGGACTCACGTCTGAGCATACCCTGCCAATTTAAGGCGAACAAAGCGGTACAAAAGGGGGTTTGCCCAGCTAATAGCAAATACCTCAGGTTTATGATAGCAGGAAAACACTATCAATTCAAAGTACTCCTGTTCGGAGTAACTACTGCACCCAGAGTATTCTCAAAATGTCTGGCAGTGGCAGCACATCTCAGAAGACAACAGATTAATATCTTTCCATATCTGGACGACTGGCTCATAAAAGCCAGCACACACCTAAAGTGTCTACACCACACTCAAACTACATTAGACCTACTCTCCAAATTGGGTTTCACGGTAAATGCGCAGAAGTCTCACCTTCAGCCTTCACAAATGCAGTCCTATCTGGGAGCGACTCTAAACACTTGTACAGCTCTAGCCTCTCCCAATGCAGCCAGAATTCACAATTTTCAATCTCTGCTAATACAGTTTCCCGCCAATCAATACTTAGTAGTGAGGACGTTCATGCAACTGCTAGGTATGATGGCATTATGCATCGCGATAGTGCCTCATGCAAGATTGCACATGTGCCCTTCACAGTCAGTGGAATCAGTCTCCAGGTCAATTAACAGATCTAGTGTTGGTAGACAGCCGCACCCATCACTCTCTAAAGTGGTAGAACACACCAAACTTATTAAAAGGGCGGCTCCTCATTGACCCTGTTCCACAGATCGTACTACCAGCGGTCGCATCCCTCACAGGTTGGGGTGCCCTCTTCACAACTTGACAAATTAAGGTCTATGGGACAACAAGTACAAAGCTCTGCATATCAACTATCTAGAGATTCTGGCTGTATATCTAGCACTAAAAGCTTTTCAGTCTCACCTCATAGGGAAAGTTGTCCTAGTACGCACCGACAACACAATAGCAATATACTATGTCAAAAACGGGGAGAACATTCTCTGCAACTGTCACGCCTCTCTCAGACAATTTGTCGTTGGGCAATTCGTCACAGAGTCCACCTTCTGGCAGAGCACCTACCAGGAGTGGACAATCAGATTGCCGACCTCCTAAGCAGAAGGAGGGAACAAATCCACGAGTGGGAACTTCATCCCCAGGTTCTCCTTTCAACAATGGAGATTTCCACAAATAGATCTGTTAGCCACCGTGGACAACTCAAAATACCCAAACCTCGCCTCCAGGTTCCCGCGCCCCCTATCCAAAGGCAATGCCCTACGGATGAACTGGTCAGGGATATTTGCCAACTCTTTTCCACCTCTCCCTTTACTTCCATTTCTGGTTCAGAGGCTCAGGCAAACATCCCTAACACAGATTCTAGTAGCTCCCGCTTGGGCTCATCAATCGTGGTTCACGACACTTTTAGAACTATCAGTAGTTCCACATCAAAAGCTACATCTCTATTCCAGTCTTCTAACACAGAACCATGAAGAAGTCTGGCATCCAAATCCCAAGGAGCTCAATCTAGCGATTTGGCTCCTGTAGTCATAGAGTTTGGATATCTTAACTTGCCACCAGAATGTATGACCATTCAAGGAAGCATGAAAGCCTACTACCAGAGCATGCTATGCAGCTAAATGGAAAAGATTTGTTATATATTGTACTAAAGACAATATTTATCCACCTGATGCATCTACTCAAAATATCATGTTAACTTCTTCATTTACAGCTTGATGGTTTAGCCTACACTTCCATTTGTTTGCTTTTTGCATCAGTAGCTGCATATTTACAAAACGGACATCTGTCTTTGTTCAAAGTTCCAATAATTAAAACCTTTATGGAAGGACTTAAGAGAATAATACCTCCAGCACAAGTTTGGAATCAAAATATTGTGCTTACACGGCTCATGGGTCCACCTTTTGAGCCATTACGCAAATGTCCGCTACAGTTTCTATCTGATAGAGACTACTAGGTGCAGATTCCTTAACGTAGAATTATCCCCAGGCGTGAGACTGGATACAGAATTTTTTTGCCTTTGCGTTGGGAACAATGTGCAATGCCTTCGGGTTTCAAGACGTGTGCTTCTTGTATGCGTCAGATGTCGGCGATGGACCCTCACCCTATTTGTATGTGGGGCCTTACACGGACTCGCCGGAGGATTTGCCCCCGGCGCCAACAAGTTCGGCTCCAGGTTTTGGAGGTATGGTGTTGAGATGCGGCCCTACGGGGAATCCCTCTTCGGCACACGGCGTCTCTGCCTCGCCGCAAAACCCCCCGGGGTTCCCTGTGTGTCGCAGGAGGTCGCCAGGACTCACGGATCATCCCTGAGTCCCCCTCGGTCCTCTGGGCAGGCGGCTGTCTTACCGGAGGCCGAGCCAACGCCTTTCCGGTGCCGACGCCTTTCCTCTCCGGCCCTGTCAGTGCCACAGGTGGAGGCCGGGACCCTCTCCGTCCTCTGTATAGGCGGCATCCTCGTTGGAGATCGAGCCGGCGACTTTACGATGCCGTTCATTGGCCGCTTCGGCTCCGACCCTACCCTCTCTCCTAGGAGGCACGTGGTGGTGCAGGTCAACTCAGCACCCCTGGTAGACACTTCGGCACCGATTGAGGTCACACCGGTGCCCATGGCGGACTCCCCGGCGCCGTCCTGATGTCGGATTGTCGACTCTTCTCCGGATGTTCCTTCCTCTCTAGAGGATTGTCATCTCCTTGTCTCCTCTTCACCGGAGACTAGACGCCGTATTGTTGCCTTGTTGCCGGGGGCTTCCAGGGCGGGTTCTACGCCATCTCCGGGTTCACAGCCCCCAGACCTGCTCTTACGCCCCTTGCTGTTGACTGCACCGCAGGCTTCGCCGCCTTCTCCGGAGACCCTTCAGGCCCCTCACTCGTCCAAGGATCTTACATCCTACAGGGGCTGGCCGTTTCTTCCTCCAGCATGGGCATGGACTCAAAATCGAACGCTCTCTCTCCCATCCGTCTCCCCCTGCACCTGGTCAGATCACCACCTTATCGATACCACGTTCACCGTCAGTGGTAGAACCTTCGCCCCTCTGATGGCCGGCGGCCTTTCGTGCAATTGGAGCTCTTACGACTCCCAAGGCTTCCTCGCGAACCTATCAGACACCCGGCCTGCCCTCAACCCGCCATCCAACCTCGACAAGGTGGAAAGCGATGTCGCCACTTGGCTGAAGTCAGCCAGTGACCAATTTGCCTCCCTAACCGAATTTCCCCCGACTAGACACCACAACTCCCACAGGTGGTTCACGGACGACCTTAAAAAACTCAAACTGAAAACTCGCCAGCTGGCAATTACTCTGAATCAGATAGACTGCAATACACCCTAGCCCGTAGAGACTACAAAGTCGCAATCTCCTCAGCCAAATCATCCCACTTCTCTAACCGAATCTCATCCGCGGACAACAAATCAAAGGAAGTTTTTTAAATCATGAACGAACTCACCTCCGATGACAGAACCCTCCCAGGTCAAACCCCCACCCAAGGAACTTGTGACGCTCTCAATCTCTTTTTCGTTGCGAAAATCAATAAAATCAAAGCCTCAATCCCCACCCCCCCTCAGACTACCGCTCCCGACACCCCCCCAATAATTCTTCTGTTTTCATCGATTTCCCCACCCTCACGCCCGATTCCCTGATGGAACTCGCGTCCCAGGTAAAAACGGGCTCTCCGAATGACGTCTGCCCCCCTCCGATCCTACGGAGCATCTGTCACTCTCTCCCCGAATGTATCCTACCTCTGCTGAACGGCTCGCTTAGCACAGGCACCGTCCCCAGCGCCTTCAAAGAGGCTATCCTAGTCCCTCTATTGAAGAAACCCGGCGCGGACCCAGCAGAACTGTCCAACTACCGCCCTATATCGCTCCTACCCTACTTCTCCAAACTAATCGAAGCGCATGCCACTCGATGCCTCTCCAACTTCATCGAAACCTCATGCTACCTGGCGCCCAATCAGGCTGGCTTCAGGCCATTTTTCTCCACTGAGGCTGTCATCTTGGCCGTCCTCGACACACTAAGGAGGAATGCCGACTCGGGGACCCCCCAGGCCCTTGTACTCCTCGATCTATCGGCCGCGTTCGACACGGTTGACCACAACATCTTGCTTCACCGTGTCGAACAGACTGGCATCCAGGGCCCTGCCCTTAGCTGGATTCAGTCTTTCCTAGCTTGCCGAACACAAGCCGTCCGCCTGGGCCCCTACACAGCGCCCAAAACCCCTACGTCATGTGGAGTCCCCCAGGGCTCCTCCCTGTCACCTTTACTGTTCAACATTTACCTCCGGCCCCTAATCCACTCACTCCGAAACTGGGACATTACAGTTTATAACTATGCCGATGATCTGCAGATCATCTTCCCACTCAACTCCCCGAATGCTGTGGACAACTTTCACTCCGCCATGCTTCACATTCAGGAATGGATGAACTGCAACCAGATGAAATTAAACCCTGGGAAAACCGAGCTCCTCCTCCCGGGCTCCAGCCCCTCTTCCTGGGGCACCCAGTTCTGGCCAACTGAACTGGGCTCGCCACCAACCCCCACGAAAGAGGTAAAGAGCCTCGGCGTGACCATTGACACCGAACTCTCCCTCCGCTCTCAAGTTGGCTCCGTGATTTCATCTTGTTCGTTCCAACTCCGAAAGATTCGGAAGGTCCGCCACCTACTTCCTCCCGCTGCCCTGATCCAAGTAATCATCTCCCTAGTGCTCTCCCGCTTGCACTTTTCCAATTCCCTCTATCACGGACTTCCCAAATCACTTCTCCACCGCCTCCAGGTAGTCCAGAACCAAGCAGCTCGTCTCATTTACAAAACTCCCAAATGGCAATCTGCCAGACCCCTGCTGCACAAACTGCATTGGTTGCCCATAGAACAACGCGTGGCCTTCAAGCTGGGCTGCCTCACGTTCAAAGCCCTCCACTACACCAACCCCGCCTTCCTAACATCACTCATCAACCCTTACTGTCCAAATCGCAATCTGTGCTCTGTCCATCATCACACGCTTGTTGTACCCAGAACCAGAACAAATAAATTCGGTGGCCGCAGGTTCGCCCTCCTAGCCCCGCAGTTTTGGAACATCCTCCCCCTGACCATCAAATCTAGCAGCTCCCTCCTTCTTTTTAGGAAGCAGCTCAAAACCTTCCTCTTCCCCCCACCCTGCTAACCCTGCAAAACTTCCAGCCCGTGTTTTTCACCTCTGTTCTATAGCGCCAGGAAACCCATGGTGTCAGCGCGCTTTACAAATAGCAAATAACTTAACATAACATAACATGGGTATGGGCGGCTTAGTTTGCAGCCTTTGCCTACGGAAGAGTTGCTCTCTCCCCCACGACGACCCTACGGAGGTGAGTGTAGCCTTTGTCCGGGCCATTTCCACGGGCACCAACATTTTGCAAATGGGCAACCTAGTTGCTCCACGTCCAGCGGATTACTTGTTAGAGGTTCACCACCAGGGCTCTGGTGGAGGGGAGCCGCTTCTTCCATTTGAAGCTTCGCTCCACAACTCTCTTCTGGGGACCTGGGGGCGTCCTGCTACTGGGGATCCACTGCCTCAGCCGTTCCTCCTCCGCCACCGTTCTGTCCACACGATCCAGTCTGCCTTTTTTCCCACCCACCTGCCCAGGGCCCTGTCCTGCAGACTGCTTTTCCTTCCTTGCCTTCAGTGTTACTCCCTCCGTCACGGGAGGCCCGGTGGTTGGACTCCTGGGGGCGTAAAATGTTCGCTTCCACTAGTGCTACTCTGCGTGCGCTCAACACACTTTGTGTATTGGCCAGGGCTACCTCCGGCCTATGAGATACCGCGGAGTCCCTTCTACGGCGCACCTTCCACATAGGTGTCCGCGCTGATCTGCGGCACCATGTGCTGGATGGTCGGGTGTTAGCTGTATTTATTCTTTGTTTGGCCTTGGATGTCCCTGATTCTCTCGCCTGCGCTATGGCGAGTTCTGTGGCCGTACGCCGCCATGGTTGCTTCCGGATTAGCGTCTTTTGGAGAATATTCGGGAGCGTCTTTTGATGGGATTCTTTCATTTAATACCCACGCGGACTCCGCTATCCAACGACGCTTTGTGGGGCTCCGTCCTCCTCCCCCTCCGTAAGCTTCGGCTTGTCGGTCCTCAGGTATCTTATGGGAGGCGTTTATCCCACCTTTCTCTTTGGGTCTAGTGTTTCGGTTGGCCCGCCTGTGTGCTGTGTGTGGCTTTGAATGCCTTCAGGGTCCTTAAGTTGGCCCCTCTGTACTTTTCGCTGCTGGTACAACCCTTCAGCTTTTGTGGTGTGTTTTTTTTGGCTGTTAGCGAACCTGTGCGGGTCCTCGGGTTGGACCATCTGTGTATTTTTTCTTGGCTGATTTGTAAGCCGCCTGTGGTGATACCCACAAGTCTTTTATGTTCTTGACCTCTGCTGCGGGTTTCCCTAAGAGGTGTTCCCTTGTTTTTGTGTGGGCATGTCATACCCTAGGTGGGGTACTTGTAGGCTATTGTATAGCTCTGTCCTAAGTTGGGCGTGTGTGGATACTTTCTCGGGTTGCTTGCCTTTCCTGGCATCACTGTATACCGCTTGGTGCGGTCCCTTTTCTTCCACCTTACTGCAGCTTACGCTGCTCCGGGTTCTGTCCTGTTCAGTATCCAATAGTGTTTCTATGCTTCTTCTACAGGGCTTGCCTGTCATACAGTTTGCCCTTTGTTCCTGCTGAATATCTACTTCTGTGTGTTTTGCCTTCCCTCTTCAGCCTCTGGAATGCCAGACCGACTTTTGTCATGCCGTCTACGGCGTCGTGTCGTGGTGTTTCCACCTTAATATCTGACGTTTCGGCCTGGTCCACTGCCTTGTGTTCGGGGGAACTAGGATATTCCTAGCGTTCTCCTGTGTTCTGGTTGACGGCTTTAGGTCTGTACTTTCTCTTCTGGCCGGTCCCACTTCTCTTCATGGGCTGGGTTGTGCACTGGGACGGTCCTTCTCTAGGGCTTGTTCTGGGGTCCCCTTGCCTCTGTCTTCGTCTTGCTCTCGGCTTGTTCTTGGCACACTACTTCATAGTATTTACCAGCAGCCTGCTTCGCACGCATGGTCGTTATGGTACACCTCTGTGGGCCTCTGCGTTTACCCATGTGCTCCTGTCCCTTGCTCGGCTGGAGCTTTGCGCAACTTTGTCTTCCTTCTCCCGTATGCGCTTCTCGGCAGTGGGGCCATTTCTGCCTTGTCCTCTGCCTCGGGGCTGATGCCCGTTAAGCTGTCCCCTTCGCTGTGTGTGTTCTCCTGAGGCGGGCTCTACATCCTTTTCCACCTCTTCTCCTTGGATTTTGTGGGTGGTTCTTTTCTTCTTTTGGTACTCTCTTGGTGCTGTCTGTTCCTCTGAGGTTTCTGACGGACGCCCTTTGCCCCTCTGGTAGGTTTGTGGTATCCTGGCCTTCCCTTCTCCTTGTTCTTGCGTACTTCTGCTTGGTGGGGGCGGCCCGTCCTTCCTGTCTCCATGACACAAACTCTGTTGGGGCCCTGTGTTCTTCCAAGCGTGTGAGGTTCTCTCGCAGACCCTCCTCCCCTCTGGGTATGGCATGGGTATGTATTCTACGTTAAAGAATCTGTGGCCAGTAGTCTCTATCAGATGTACAAGTTACTTACCTTCGGTAACAGTGTATGTGGTAGAGAAGATTCTAGCCCCAGATTCCTTCACGGCCCACCCTTCCTCCCCGATCTGCGAGGACCTTCAGCTTGGTCTTCTGCACTCGCCTCTCTCCGGGTGGCTTTGTCTTCTGCTAGTGCCCTCTTTCACTTCCTCCCTGGCAGGATGCTTTGTTCTGTCTATTTGTTCCACTACTTCCTTTCTGGTAATTGGACGGTAGGTTAATGTGTACTTCTGCATCCCTACACCTTGGTTATTCCAGTGTGGGGCCTACTCATAATCTTCTCCCTTCTTCATTGATTGGGGTTTCTGCAGGGGAGGCTGGTGTTAAAGGGCGAAAGGGGCGTTGCCCTGCCATCACGGGGGAGGAAGAGGGAGATAAACCTACAAGCAGCTAAAAAGCTAATGGTTGCTTTTGACTAGAGCTGCTCGTAGGCTTTTCTCCCTCTCCCCCCTAGCCTCCCCCCGCAAGATGGCAGGGCAACATGGTCTTTTATGAAGGATTATTGGTAGGAGTACCTGATTGTGCATGTGTGACCAGCGTTCGTAATGATTCTCGACCTTACGGCACAAACCAGACCAGTGACGTCACTGTGGAAGGGGTGCCCAGTTTTAGAGGTGATGTACAGGCTTACTTCTGGGTGTATACTGCTCTGGCCCAAGGCGGGGTCTGAAGAGTTCCATTCATTTGATGGTAAAGGGCGGGGCAGACTCATGGGGACAAAGCAGAAGTGGGTGGCTACCATGGACAGCTGGCCTCGCCTCCATTTCTTGTGTGGCTTGTATTGGCTGATGAGGCCTGAGAGGTGGAGCCCAGCAGCTTTCAATCCCGAGGACAGGGAGTGCTGCAGTGCACGTGACATGTTATGTTGCTGTGGCAGTGCTACACCGTGCAGTCCGTTAGATAGGCTACCTCACTAGTAAGTGGCTTGCTTTTAATATACTTGGTATATTGTTATGTTAGCTTAAGATAGAGCATATGTAGAAGTCTCCGCACTACTGCAGCGAAAGCTTGCACAAACCTATCATTGTTAAGCTTATGCAAGCTTTAACTGTGGAGACTCACTCCTCCATTATAGTAGGGTCTGCTTCCTATGGTCACCCCCAATTTTTGCTTTTGCTTTACTGGTTTTTGACTTAGATGTGGCTGTGGGCCTGCTAATCAGACCCACAGCCCAGATGCACTCTCTCTAAATTCACCATGTACTCTAGGTACATCCACAATTGGGAATTGGTTCACCCTGTCAGACCCTGTAGAAGTGTACCACAGGTACTCAGGGCATAGGTGTAACCAAGGCCTACCAGGGGCTGCAGCATGCATTATGCCACGCCTGGCTGGCCACTCAAATAGACACAACTGGCTGATCACTCAGCTGGGGCATGGTCGTGTAATCACCCCCTGCTTAGGTGTAGTATTCCTATACCTACTTACATATAGACACATAGTAACCTATAAGTCACTCCTATGGCAGGCCTTAGCAATCCTGAAGGCAGAGTGCTTGGTTATATGTGAGATGGTGCTCTAGCATGAGCTGAGCCTGTCTGCAGCTTTCGGAACCATGTCCTTATAGCTGTTCTATGATATTGCCAAACTGTATACTCTTAAGTGCATTATAATCCTCGCGGTTAATGCTAACTTTGGTTTGGCTTTATCAAAACATGTTGTGTAAGGTGTCAAACACTTTGGAATACTACCCCCTCGCCAAATCTGGCGACGGGGGTAGCATTCCACCCTTCTAGAGGGAGAAGACATGTTAGTTCTGACTATCCCGGTTAAAGTTAACCAGAGCCCCAGCATCACAAAATGGATGCTGCTGCCACAGACACAAGTCTGACCTCCTGCTGCTGGGAGTCCTTCCAGTCACGGAGGTTTGGACAATAGGTTTCCTGCTTGGGGAGGTGCGAGCACCACCCCAGACAGGAGGATGTGTATTGGGACAGGGAGGGCTGAATGGATTGAGACACTGCCTGAGGCACACTAGGTGCTTCATGCATAGCTCAGTTCAAACGGGTTGCTGGGGCACTCCATCGTCAGCTCTAGCGCAAAACTGCACAAAGGAAAGGGGGTGTAACCACCCCCCTTCCTGGTCCCACCTATAGGAGGGACCTAGTGAGAAACCCAGCCCCCTTTAGTTGTATAAAGGTAGGAGCTGACCCAGGAGACTTTAGATTAATCCTGGAATCGACTGAAGACGAAACTCTGGACCCTTCAACATTCATCCAAGCTGAAGACTGAAGAATCTCCCTTGTGGCCAAGGAGTGACCACCCTGGGAAACCAGGCACCATCCAGCAACTCGACGGCTTGCTTTGTCCCCGTTCCTGCCGGAACCCAAGCACAGAGCCCGACAAGACCTCACCTCCTGGATCCCTCTGAACCCACTGCACAACTCCAGCACAGCTGAGCCCCGTTGAAGGTGTTGGGACCCGTGGAAGCAGGTACCTTGAAAAGTCGACAACTTGCTAACAGCGCAGCTCCTGAGGCCTCCTCGCAGCTGTGCCCTGGGGACTGAGACACCCCAACACCGCGCTCCACCTGCACTGAAGACCAGCCCTCCACACTCCACGAGATCTGCGTGGGGCCCTTCTGCCTGTGTTCTACTCCACGCGTTGTCCGGTTGCTGGCCCGTTGGCTAGTAGCCCCTGGCGACTATCCTTTGTGAAAATCCATCGCTGGTCTGGTTGCTCCAAACTGGCCCTTGCTTCCCTGCAAAGGTGAAGTACCTCAGACCCTCCTGGTCTGCACCAGAAGCTCTTTGTGTATCCTGCGTGGGTTGCCTTTGCTTAGGCTTGTTGGCTCTGATCTTGAAGCCGACTCCTCCATCTACGAGATCCTTCGTGGGACAGCTCCTCTCCAGCACCTGGCTGTCCTCGACGCCTCCTGGTCCGTGTGGCTGCAACTCCAAGCTTCACCCCAGCACCTGCTTACTCCTCGACGACGTCTGGTTCCTTCGTTGTTCCACCAGGTCACTGGCTAGTGACCTAGACTCTGTCCCCTCTGCTTGCAGGTCCTCTTCAACTCCGATCCACCCTTGGATCCACCCGGACATCTTCCTCCTGTCGCCTGCAGCATCTTCTTCCAAGGCTCCATAGGAAATGACGAGAAAACCCAACACACTTTGACACCTATGCACCCGCAGCCCGTGAGTGAGGTAACGCGAGTACTTCGGTGCTCCTGTAGGGATTGACTATCCTAGTGTCCAGTTTTGCTAGTTATGTAATCCTAGTTAGACCGGAAGTGTCCTAAAACTTCATTTACTTACCTTTCACGTTTCTATTGACTTTCTATTGACTCTCGTGTGAGAGTACTGACTCTGCACGCTCCGCCTGTGGGCCTCCTACTCCTAACCTAAGGGTCAGATAGTGTAGCCCCAGCGATTCCCTAGGCCCTAGGCCTATCCTTTTCACAAGTCATGGTTCTTATACCAATTACTTAGTATATGGTTTTACACGCCCCTAGGGCCTAACTGTAAATTGTGCTATTTAAAGTATTTCTAAGTATAACTTTTTATGTGCTTTTGCCTCTGATCTCAACAAGAGTTCAGAGGAGTGTGTTAGTGAATAAATACATATATATTTTATATATATCCTGTGTGATGTCCTTTCATCTAGTATTCAAGGGGTAACATATGGTAAAACAGCTGGCTTTACACGCCCTCAAGAGTCTTTTAGCCTAAGACTGTTCTGTCCACGCTACCTCTAGGATAGCTGGTCTATAAGGTTGACTTACAACCATCACCATAAGGGTTGTTTTGACTGGTGCAAGGTGTTCACTAGAATAGTGAACATCATATACCAGGCCAACTTCTCACATCCATGCTCCTTGACTGATATGTTAGCTTCGACGCGTTTTTTCGTTCGAAGGCTTCGGTCCGAGCCCTGTAGAGCTGTGTTCTCACACGCTTCCCTGCGTGTAGCCGAGCCTACGCATCACAGCATGCCTGTCTGCATATTGCTTGCATGCGGGGCCTGCCCTGCCCTGCCCCGAGGCCTCCTTGCTTTTCCTTCACGGTTAAGACTTGCCTCCGACGTTGCTGAGTGTGTGTACAGTCCGGATTACGCAAGAGCTGCTTTACCTCAGTCACTTAAGCATGAAATACCAACATAGCAACCCCATGAGTAGCTGCTGCACAGCCCAGGGCTGGGAGGGAACCAGGAAGAGCTGCAGCGCGCGGAGGCTGGGCTTGTCTGAGGCCCGCGCGAGGGGCGCACATGTTAAAAAAAATATATTTCTTAACCTCCAACGCACTCTTTCCGGTGCATAATTTATAAATGCATTTTCATTAGTATGCAGTGACTTTTCAACTCACACCAGTCAGTCTGATCAGACTGTGTGTGCGTCGTATTTTTTTGGCAAGTAACAACTAACTATTGTAGTGTGGAAATGTATGGTAATTGTGTGACATAATATGCTTTTCTGACCGCCGTTTTACAAAAGAACGGCAGAAACCACAGCGAAAGCAGGCAAGCGAACGGACGGCTGAGCGAACGCCGAAACGCCTTCACCAAACCTGCAAAACTCAGCAGCCTGCATTAGGAGCCAGGCCAAGCCGACTCTCCTGATACTCCTGTGCGATCCTACAATCTGAGTTAGGATTGTGGCCGCGGTGGCGGCGGCAAGGCAAAGGGAGGTGAAGGGTGTGAGAAGTTGGCCCGATATGCAGTGTTCACTATTCTAGCGACCACTATGCATCGATCCAAACGACCCTTATGGTGATTGGTTGTAAGTCAACCTTAGACCAGCTATCCTAGTAGCGTGGATACGAGCAGTCTTCGGGCTAAACTCTAGAGGGCGTGTTAAGCCAGCTGTTATACCATCACATACCCCTTGAACACCAAGTGAAAGGACACCACACAAGTGTTATGAAAATAAACAGTATATTTATTAGGATCACAACAGCCCTGTACTCTTTATGAGGACAGGGTACTAAGCACAGAACAAAACTCTTAGGAAAATACTTCAAGTGCACAATCAATACAAGTGCCCGAGGGCACGGAAAGTTTAGTGGTCTCGGGTGGACCCGATAAGGCAAGTCGGAAGCGAGGGACTCGGGACCCTTAAGTAAGGAGGCTATGCAGGCACCGAAATGCCGAAGTTACCTAGCCACAAGGGCTGCGGCTGCACAAGTCTTACAGGCGTCGGGGGTCTTCGCTGACGAGCCAGGAGCCGGAAGGAAGGAGTTGCTGGCCGGCGACCAGTGGAGATAGTTCGTAGAGATCCAAGCCTGGATCAGTGATAGATGATACCTGAAAGCAGAGGGGACCAAGTTCGTACTATTAGCCAGTAGTCAGAGGGTACCAGGAGGGCACCGGATGGCCGTCACCTCGACTAGGTGAGTGGGCGACGCTAGGCTCTGCAGTCTCACGGACCAGGAGGCGTTGTCGGCGACCAGGATGGAGGTGCGAGCTGTCCCACGAAGGTTGATGCTGTCGGCGTCGCTGGGCCCAGGATTGGGGCAACAAGCCTTGGCAGATTTCAGGGCCACGTGGTGGGCCTAAAATGGCGTCTTGAGCGGACCAGGAGGGTCCGGGGTGCTCCTCTCGTAAAAGGGAGCAAAGGCCGGTCTGGAGCAACCAGACCAGCAGCGTTGGTTGTCGGGTGTCGTCAAGAAGGTCACAAGCCAGCGGCTAGTAACCAGACAACGGGCTGAGCGGCAAAGCAGAAGGGCCCCACGCAGATCGTGGAGATGCTGGGAGACTGCACTTCGATGCTGGAGCTGCTCAGGGTCGGGGCTTCTCGGACCCCAGAGCACTCACCAGAGGATTCCTTCGGTGATCGTGCTGGTTTAAGAAAGCGTGCAGGTTTTGATGATGGCCGGTCCCTCGAGGTCTCGTCGCACCCACAGATCTCAGCTGAGCTGACGATATGGGTAGAGGTCAGAGGTGCCAGGGAAGCCGGTTCTCGTCGAGCTGGGTCGTCGGATTCCTGAGGAAGGACTTGCAGCAAACCGCAGAGTTCTTAGATGGTGCCTGCAGATGCAGGGTGACTACTCCTTAGCCACAAGGGAGAAATCTTGAGAAGAGTCTCGAATGTCCTTTCGTAGAAAGTAGTTCTTGATTCAAAGATGATCTAATTTGGAAGGGTCCCCGCTCCTGCCTTTATCCTAAAGAAAGGGGTGGGTACATGACTAGGTCCTGCCCTAAGGGTGGAACCAGGAAGGGGGGTAGTTACACCCCTCTCCCCTGCCGGGCTTTCCCCAGGTCAAGGGCTGCGCACCCCTGGAACTGGTTCTAGCCGGCAGATGCGTAGTGAGCACCGGGGTGCCACTCCGCAGTCACCTTCCTGTAAAGCCCTGCCTACCCAGGATACACAAACCCTGTCTGGGATGGTGCGAACACCGCCCCGGACAGGAAACCCTTTGTCCAAGCTCTCCTCGCTGTAAGGACTCCCAGCAGCAGGAGGTCAGACTCGTGTCTGTGGTGGCAGCGTCCATTTTGTGGAGCTGAGGCTTCAGTTAACTTTAACCGGGGTTCAAAGTTACGTACATGTCGTGTCCCTCTAGAAGGGCGGGATGCTAACCTCGTCGCCAGCATTGGTGAGGGGGCAGCATCCCGATTCGTATGACACCTTACTCGACATGTCTTGATAACGCGATACCGAAGTTACCGATATGGTATGCGTTATCATGGAACAGCCATTGGGACTTGGTTCCGCAAGCTGCAACCGGGCTCGGCTGGTGCCAGAGCACAATTCACACGGTTCCACGCACTCTGCCTTCAGGATTGTCAAGGCCTGCCATAGGAGTGACTGATAGGAACTCGGGTGTCCACTTTAAGGTTAGGTATAGGGATACTATACCTACAGCAACGAGCGAGTACGCCACGTTGCCCCAGCTGTCGCGCAGCCAGTTGTGTCAGATTTAGATGGCCATCCAGGGGTGGCATAATACATGCTTCAGCCCCTGGTAGGCCCTGGGTACACCGATGCCCTGAGTTACAGGGTCTGACAAGGTGGCCCAGTTCCAATTGGGTAATGCACCTAAGGTACACACATCAATTTAGCGAGAGAACAGCTAGGCTGTGGGTCTGATTGGCAGGCCCACAGCCCGAGAAAGTCGTAAACCAGTGAAACAAAAGCAAAAAGTCTGGGTGATCATAGGATTGCAGACCCTACTCTCCTACAAAGGGTACTGCACTGCAAGGAGTGTCAGCAAGAGGTGCACTGCAGCGCGGTGAATTGGTGTTCGGGGAACGCCCCGACCTGCCCTGCCTTGCCCCTGGACTGCGGAGAGGCAAGGTGAGGTTTGGGGAGGCGCAGCCAGGAGGGCGACGCAGGGAGAGGTGCCACGAAGCGTTACGAGCGCACTGAGTCGAACCCCTGAATGGTTTTGAATTGAAGCCTGAATTGCATTGAAGCCCTGAATGCGCCCCGCCTTTTGCTTCTTGCCCTTGACTCCCTGCCATAATATAACATTTGAGTCAGTCTCCAGACAGCCTGTTTGCTCAACAAACAACAAACCGCAAACGGCATACGGCTCCCCACCCACGAGTGAGGGAGGGTGAGGGAAAGCCGAGCTACGGAGGACCATTGGCAGAATTAAACGGTGAGCGGGTAGAGCGGGGTGAGTCATTTAAGGTATTGTGTTATACCAGCATCAGCGGCTCCCTGCACTTAACAGATTGTTACTTGCTGAGCCAATAGCTGACACCATACGTCTCCTTTCCTACCCAACCCTTGGGTGAACTTGTTGAGCTTATTTGAATTCATGCACAGCCAGAGGCGCTTAGAGGACGCAGATAGATAGCGCAATTAACAATTACCCCACCTTCAAAAAGTGGTTTATAGGGGGATTAAACGCAAAGGTGTAAAGGTGTAAAGCATTCAGAATTTCAGCCTTCTCTCTGACTTCAAATACATTTTGCCACCATCCTAAGCAGCCACTTGATCACTTTTTCCATCCTCCCTCTCTATCCTGTCCATTCGGGATGAGATCCGGCAGGCTAAGGAATAGTGCACCACAAAGAAAAAGAAACGTAGAGGTGAAATTGCGCTGACAAGTCCGGAATCTGATCAGATCGTAGATCTGTCGCTGAGTGACCCTGAAATCTTTATAGATAACACCTCACAACTTCCTGCGAAGGGTTCCGTCAGGCTGGCCTGTAAACCACTCCGCAACCAACCAAAAATAACAGCAAAATTTGCCCGTCTGAAAGACGCCGGGTCAGTTGTCTATTCAAGCAATAAGGATATCGTGGGCTTGCCAATTCCCCTGAGCCCCATAGTTAACATCAAAAAGGGCAGTCCTGGTGGAAACGTGGTTAGCAGTCATTCGTCAGGCATCAGCAAGTCTGAAGTGGGAGCTCCCTTAGAAGACAAGGCTCCGGGAAGTCCAGCAATCAAGTCCACTCTTACCCACCAAGAGCTGTTCGAAGCTACCCATAGTATAAAGGACATTCAAACCGAACCAAATGGAGGGTTAATGAGAAATACAGTTGCAACCAACCCTGCCCTTCGTGAGGCCAGTTTCAGTATACCTTGCAGCCAAACTCGTGATCCTGTAACTTATCTTAAAAAAGCTAGTAAAAAGGAAACGAAGAAGGAAGACATTGACATCTCTTCTCCACTTGAGGACGGCAAAACTGATCATGCCCAACGGGAACAACCTACAGCCAGTGTTTCTGAGCCCATGACACTCATAGAGGAAACTGAACCAGCAGAAAAAGATCTTTCCTACCTTGAGTCAAAAGAATGGGAAAAAATGTTGCTCTCATACGGAAATACCATCCCTGGTAACCCTGGGCCATCGTCGTCACCAAAGGAAGTGAAAAACGAGGACTACACTCAAGAACAGGCATGGGCCACTGCCTTGGATATCCTCCAAAGGTCAGCTGAAGCAATGACCTATCAAGCTAACAAAATGGATATCCAAATCAGCCTCTTGAACACATTGGCCATGTACGTAGTCAAAATCGACGATAAGATCTCAAACCTCAATAGCTTGATCAGACGGGCCCAGGCAGCAGTAGACCTCCAGCAACAAGGATGTGGCTGTTCACCAATAATAGAGAAACTTAGCACACTCCCAGGGATAATGGAAAACCTTTTGGCAGATCTAAAAGAAATTACATATCTTAAGCCCCCCCCCGGGAAACTGCAATGACGGCGTCCCAAGTGAGGACAACACAGTAAAAATGAGAACTAACTCAAAGGAACGAGGAGTCACAGAAATCGATTTCCCTCAACCAAATGACATATCGGGAACTGTCTGTCAAAAGAGTGAACAGGAAAAAACTCCAACTGCCGATAGAGTAAATTCCTCCCCTCTACCTCCAATCGAACAAACATGAGGAGATCCCGTGGGAAAGGGGAAAAGACTAAGGAAGCGGAAAGGCCGCAACAAACTGGGTAAACGTAAACAAGAGCTGAGCCTTTACCCATTGTTTAACACTCTTAGACATCCAACAGCTACAGAGTGTGTTAACCCAAAAGATACTGAGGAATCAAGAACTAACTTAGAAGAACCACCAACACAGCTTGCAAGGAAAAGCAGGACGAGCGGGGCTTCCCCCACGCCAACAGAAAAGGAACCAACTCGGACAACTTTAGAAGAAAAGGCGGCCAGTGGGTCAAGGGAGCAAATCACAACTACAGACACGCCTCCTTCAAATACTCCTCTGCCGCAGGACGTAAAGGTCCAGGGCCAAAATCCCGGTCACCCTGCAAAACAAGTCGACCAAAGCATCACTTCAAATCAGGTGCATACCAACAGCTCTGTCAAAAACCATCAGGGCGAAAGCCCAGTGAGAGATAAGGGAGCTGCGGTAGGGTGTAAAACCCAAAAGAGCCCTAGCGATCAGAAGGAGGCACTGAATCTTGATCCCTCGGCAAGCACAGACTATGGGATTTGCGCCCAAACATCAGAGGCAAATTCAAGGCTGAATAAGTCCCCTTCATGTGGCGACTCCAACTTTACACTCTTCTACCCGGAGTACAAGTCCAAAGGCAGCCACGATATTCTCAATCGTGGTAACATCTTAAAACTAATACAAGCCACTGGTCAGCTAAACGGCATAACCACACAAGATATTACATCAATAGAATTCATTGCACCAAGTCATGGCCAAATAAATGAAACCACAAAGGTCACTTGGAGCTCGCCAGAGGTAACGAACACCATCCTAGGGCACACAGACACCTTCAAGCAGTGGGGCATACTACTACAACCTGGCAGGGTGGCGAGATACCCACATGTCTTGCTGGCAAATCAAGAACCTAAGTACACACGGGCAGAAAGGGGAGAAGTGTACTCAGTTCTCAGGGGCGCATGCAATAAAACTCCAACCCGCTAAGACAAACAAAGAAAATTGAGAGATGACTGGCGCACACCAAATAGGGACCGGGACGAGGTCGGCACATGGTCATGGTTGGCAGGCACCCTAAATACAACTCGCCTGTTAAGATAACAGAATAACAGTGTAAAGGACCTAAATATGTGCCCTCTAAAGATATGCTCTTGGAACATAAACGGACTAGTCAACAAACTGGAAGACAAAGCCATAATCTCTTATTTTCAGGAATTCGAGATACTACTACTTCAAGAGACATGGCTCCTCGAACCGCAGCAAATCGAAGGCTTCAAAACCCATCATATTCCAGCACAAAAGCTGAAATCTTCGGGAAGAGGCAGTGGTGGCCTAGCAATTTACATATCCATCAAAAATGCAATCGCTTCACGGGACTTAGGTGGTTCATCACATTCCCTCCAGTGCGTGGGAATTTCCTTTACCTCCGACAAAGCCCAGTGCAGGACCCTGCTCTTAATGAATGCCTATGTCTGTCCAAACACAGTATCAAGGCAATCTTTCTCAGAAGAAGCAATATCAACTGTACTAAGAGCGAAAATCGGATCCCTTGAACCAGAAATAATACTATCAGGCCATTTCAACATGTGGCTAATATCGGACCTGGGCAAAAACGAGATAACCAAATCACATGACAGCATTTGGATCATACCCCCGCAGGACCCCCCAGGTTGGCACAAGAACGACTCCAAAGGACGCTCCTTACAAGGCAACCTGGAAAATCTGGGCCTCAGAGCCTTAAACGGGCGCTTTCCTCCAGACAAGCCACCTTGCTTCTCCTATCTGAGAAAAAATGGGGCTTCGCTAATTGACTATACCTTTGTCAGTCTTCCACTTCTCCGCCAAATAATAGGTTTTAGCCTTGGTAGCAGAACTGAAAGTGACCACCGCCCACAAGAAATATCGCTTATAACCAGATTAATTCAACATGAAGAAGATAGGTCACTGCCATCTGACTGCTACACAATAAATTTAAAACGTATCAAGTGCTCCTTCAGCAACTTCCAACAAATAGCAGCAGATGCCAAACTTATTATGGAGAGGACCAGGAGACCCACAAACGATGAAATTACTAACTGGTCAACATTCACAATCGAACTGATCGACAAACATGCAAAACCAATAAGGCAGGCGAAACTGCACGGGCAAAGCCAGACGCCCAGTCGCAACCCCGCAATACAATCTGCTACAAGAAACATGAATCGGACGTGGCGGGCTCTAAAAACAAATCCAACGGATCCTCAGCTAATAACACATTTGAGAGAGGCCCGCAGCTACCTAAAGAAGGCTAAAAGAGAACAACGCAGAAGTCTCTGGAACTCCTTCTGGGCCAGGCTGCAAAATGACATTAAAACAAACAATTCCGCTAGGTTCTGGCGAACTATCAATAGCATTTCTGGGCGAGCGCTGAAAGCCGCATCCTCATGCATACTGGAGACGGAGTGGGTCGCCTCTCTGTATCTTCACTTTAATGACCAAAAAGTAAAAACCCCTTATCAGAATCTTAATGTCGAAGACATTCTCGCTCAAAAAGCGGCTGCTAAACCAACTGATTGTAATATCAAATCCCCTTCAACAAAGGAATCTTTCAACGTTGGCCAGACAACTGCGCAACCAAATGAGTGCCCCGCGTCGCAAAGCAACAACGTACTAACAACAATCGAGGTGGCCCAAATTGAAAAACTGATCAAAAAGGTTCGGAAGGACGGTGCCCCAGGCCCTGGTGGAATTCCTCAGGCTCTGTTTAAGGAGGACACACCCTTTTGGGCCTTGAAGCTAACCACCCTCTTCAATTGTATCCTGCAAAACAACATCATACCACCCTCCTGGCAGGGATCTATTTTGGCACCAATCTTCAAAGGCGGGGATAAAAAATCTCCCGGGAACTATCGCCTCATAGCCCTCATTGACAATGAAGCAAAGTATTTTGCTGGTTTGCTTCTTAACTCACTTAGGGCATGGGCTGATGATCATTCCGTAATTCCTCCGAACCAAACTGGTTTCACAAGCAACACCGGCACCTCGGTCAATCTTATGACCCTCTCTTGTCTGATCGACCAGGCAGAGGTAAGCACTTGCCCACTATACATGGGATTTATTGATTATAAAGCTGCCTTCGACAAGGTGAATAGAGCTAAGCTCTGGCAGAAGCTGTATAGTTTAAACATCCCAAATGATCTCTTAAGAGCTATACAGCTTCTCCATCAGGACACATGGGTCAGGATAAAGATTGGGGACGGGTCCAGACTATCACGTCCAATTCCGACGACAAAAGGGCTCAAACAAGGATGTGTCCTTGCCCCCACACTTTTTAACTTGTTCCTATTCGACCTTCCAGAAGCCTTAAACAAGGTAAATTCTCATTCTCCTAAAGTAGCTGGTTCCTTGTTGTCAAATCTTTTATACGCTGATGATGTTGTACTTCTTAGCAAAACAAAGATCGGCTTGCAAAGACTCATGGACGCCATCTCTGACTATTCAAATAAGAATGAGCTCCAGATAAACAGCAAGAAGACCAAAATTGTGGCGGTTCGTTCAGGAAAGGCCAAGAAGCTGGTTTGGGTCTTGAATCAAGAAAGGATTGCTGAATCCAAATGCCACAAGTACTTTGGAGTCTCTTTTAACAACAACGGTAGATACAAAACACATTTAGAAGAACAAAAAAAGAAGAGTTCCGCGCTT
The DNA here is from genome assembly GCF_964263255.1 of Lissotriton vulgaris. Lineage (NCBI taxonomy): Eukaryota > Metazoa > Chordata > Amphibia > Caudata > Salamandridae > Lissotriton > Lissotriton vulgaris. The sequence goes on from NC_141694.1 coordinate 93,119,297, forward strand.
GCTTTCGCAATCGGTTCTATACATAAGAAACTACAAGGCCCAACGTTCGCTCCAACAATCCAGGTAGCGCAAGCAAAAATTATTCCCACATTAACCTACGGAAGTGAGGTTCTAAAAGGCTTGGATAGCGGCCAACTGGACAGAATTATTACAAAAATTTATAGAATAGTGTTCAAACTTCCAAGTCAAACATCACCGGCCCAAATTAGGTTGGAACTGGGAATCTGCCACCAATCATTTGCCAGAGCCTTGAGTTTTCTAATATGCTGTCATAAATTGAGGTCATCAAAGGAAGGCAGCCTAGCGCAACATCTATGGTTTTGCCTTCAAACAAATCTATGGCGAGCAGGGCATGCATATTGGGAAAGAGGATTAAGAACACTAGGCCTGAAAGACCTTTGGGGCATGCAAGTAAGCCATAATGAATTCAAACGACTAGCGAAAATAAGCACAAAAAAGCTCTCTTCCGTGGAAGACAAGGCTCGGCTGGCAAAAAGAAGTCACGGATGGATGTCCTTGCAATCCTATGTTCATTTGACCCCACAGGAGTACCTAACTCAACCATTTACTGCTCGAACAAAATTAAGTTTCCTAAAGTTGAGAATGGGAGTAATCAACCTGTTGGTCCATTTGCCAAAATGGAAAAGAGTCCACGGACAGCAACAATGCAGACTCTGCGGGAATCAAAAAGAAGACATAGTACACATCCTTTGTCTTTGCCCAAACCTGCTGAACGAAAGACGGTTCCTCCTGAGGAAACTCTGGAACACAAACATGATTAGATCATGTAGAGCAGCAGTCTTGGCTTGCTTCGACCCTCGGAACACTAAATTAAACTGTGCCCTAGTAAGGTTTTTGGAACAAGCAGAAAATAAACTTGGTGAGGAGTCCCAAGTATGCGATTTCTCACCAGCACAATTACTAGCCTAGTTCCAACTGCCACCCTACTGTATAACGGACATGATCCTTAGCTCTCCTTTTTATAAGTATGTATTTATACATTTTTACAATCTTCATAACGCATATGATTCTATACTTATTTTTATATGTATTTATTGATATATCGCTCTTAAAATTCTGTAACTTGCAAAGGTTTTTTTTAATCATGCAATAAAGAATATATATATATATATATATATATATATATATATATATATATATATATATATATATATATATATATATATATATATATATACACACGCACACACATATACATACCACAGGTTGCCCCAAGTGAGGAAATCGCACATGAAGAGGTAGCGCACACAGCCCCCGGCGGCAGAGTTCTCAGCCAGCCCTCCGGTACTCACAGTGTGACTGACAAACGCGTTTCGAGCATGTAATGCTCTTGATCACTGGCTCATTCCAATTAGACAGGGAAAAGCGGATTTAGGTGGAAACAGCTTTTATTGAATGTGCGGACCCGCCCTTGTGGGCGTTAGCAAAACAAGGCATCATGGTCTTTGTAGTACAGCCCATCGTCGCTGTGTCCTCAGTTCCATACAAAACCCGGTTGGGTACCGTTCTCCCACTTGGAATGTTCACTGAAACAATGTCTTACCCCAGTGGGCATGAGGACTGTGAGGGTAGCTTCCAACCATACCAATTTCAATCCGGTGGTCAGGCCCCCTTCATTCCTCACAGCGCTTGTCACATCCAAGCACAAAGGAACCGCAAAGCAGCAGCAGGACTTCCTCGCGGCCAGGCTAGCCGCTAAACACAAAAACCACAGGTTGCCCCAAGTGAGGAAATCGCACATGAAGAGGTAGCGCACACAGCCACCGGCAGCAGAGTTCTCAGCCAGCCCTCCGGTACTCACAGTGTGACTGCCAAACGCGTTTCGAGCATGTAATGCTCTTGATCACTGGCTCATTCCAATTAGACAGGGAAAAGCGGATTTAGGTGGAAACAGCTTTTATTGAATGTGCGGACCCGCCCTTGTGGGCGTTAGCAAAACAGGGCATCATGGTCTTTGTAGTACAGCCCATCGTCGCTGTGTTACCCCAGTAATTGGAATGAGCCAGTAATCAAGAGCATTACATGCTCGAAACGCGTTTGGCAGTCACACTCTGAGTACCGGAGGGCTGGCTGAGAACTCTGCTGCCGGTGGCTGTGTGCGCTACCTCTTCATGTGCGATTTCCTCACTTGGGGCAACCTGTGGTTTTTGTGTTTAGCGGCTAGCCTGGCCGCGAGGAAGTCCTGCTGCTGCTTTGCGGTTCCTTTGTGCTTGGATGTGACAAGCGCTGCGAGGAATGAAGGGGGACTGACCACCGGATTGAAATTGGTATGGTTGGAAGCTACCCTCACAGTCCTCATGCCCACTGGGGTAAGACATTGTTTCAGTGAACATTCCAAGTGGGAGAACGGTACCCAACCGGGTTTTGTATGGAACTGAGGACACAGCGACGATGGGCTGTACTACAAAGAGTACCGGAGGGCTGGCTGAGAACTCTGCTTCCGGTGGCTGTGTGCACTACCTCTTCATGTGCGATTTCCTCACTTGGGGCAACCTGTGGTTTTTATATATATATATACCAAGGGCACTCGGTGCTCGAAACGCGTAACCAGTGAGGTTTTGATTAAAGATCTCCTTGACTGCAGCCTTTGGGTCCGTGTCTTCGTTTTTCCACGACAGGAATGTGGTTATTGAAGATTACTCGGTTCATATATATATATATATATATATATATATATATATATATATATATATATATATATATATACACAAAAGAACACCTATTGCTTTACTGTGTCACACCACATACAAAAGTTACTAAATGGCGGCAAAGTCAGCTAGGCCGGATGGGTGAACTGAAAGCTCAACTGTGAATGCAGCCCTCCCAAATTAAGTTTAAACAGCTCGGGGTAACGTGAAACCGCTAAAGAGAAAGACATCCTTTGATAAGACCCTAGCATTCATCATAATATTAATGTCAGTCTGTCTGAACCCTCCCTACCCATCTATTTAACTTAAGCATGAACTTTAAACCAAACCAGGCATCTTAAGAAGAAGCACAACTCCTTGACTGCCACTGTCTGCAACTTGAAGGGGACCCTGCTGAAAGCGGCGAGGGGCCCCTGAGGCTCTCAGTCCCATATCGCACAGATAATAGCTTTTAGCTGAATGGAGGGTGGACCCCTGAAGTGTGAGGGGCGAAGCAGGGGCCAGATTTGTAAGGACATAAACTGGGCCTCGTAACAGACAGCAGGACATATGACATGCTGTAGTCTGCTCTGCTGTAGTGTAAATGATATGGCATGAAGATTATCAGCTTTACCAACCACATGCAGTGCAGAGACAACCCTTTGTGCACGTAAGGTGAGATAATTGAAACCCTTGCTTGTCCCACTAAACAATTTTAATTCAATAAGATATGAAGCATTTTTTATGTTTATTTTCTTTAAATAGTTCAAGGCTGCACTTTCACCATTCCTTTATAAGCCTTATTTGCTGCCTCAAATTAGCTTCAAATAGTACCATTTCCCCCACTCTATTTTAAAAATTTCCCCGTGATTAGAACCCCCATCAACTCACAATATGACTGTTGGAGTTGCTTGCTTCGCTAACAGCAAAGCACTCACCCCCAACTTCCCAACTTTTACGCCTCACCACTTTCAAAAGTCACCATCCGCCACTGGGTTTCTGACTCCTCTGCAGTCCTGTGGGTTGGGGTCTCTTGGCTGTGCCCCGGGCCTTAGTTCTTTACAGGGGATAGTACACTCCTTGATGGTGTTGTCTTGGGGTAATTTGTCGTTACTCATCTGTTCCGGACTTGTTGCCCTTCACTCTTATAGATTGGGTTGCAGACTTTGTCATCTGCTATGACATTTTTCACATGTTTTTCTGTCTCCAGGGAGGATATCGCGTATGCTTTTGCATGGTTGCTTCTCAGAGCGGTACTCTCCTCTTTCCGTTCCATGACTTTCAGTAACGCAGTCCCTGGCACTGTCCCTAATGGTGCTGTTCCTCACCATTCGCTTCTTCCCTTTCAGGCACTCGTCACCAGCCGACTGGACTACGGAAACACCCTCTACGCCGGTACCACAGCCAAACGTCTGAAAAGACTCCAACGCATCCAGAACGCCTCCGCACGACTCATCCTGGACATCCCCCGACACAGCCACATCTCCGGCCACCTGAGAGACCTGCACTGGCACCCCGTCAGCAAGAGGATCACTTTCCGACTCCTCACCCACGCACACAAGGCTCTCCACGACCTGGGGCCCAAATACCTCAACGACCGACTGACCTTCTACACGCCCACCCGCCAGCTACGATCGACCAGCCTCGCCCTCGCCCTTGCCGCCGTTCCACGCATCTGCAGAACCACCGCCGGAGGAAAATCCTTCTTCTACCTGGCAGCCAAGACCTGGATCTCCCTCCCCACCCACCTCCGGCGAACCCAGGACCATCTCTCCTTCAGGAAGCAACTCAAGACCTGGCTTTTCGAGCAGTAGCGGACCCCTCTGCCCCAGCGCCTTGAGACCCTCCCGGGTGAGTAGCGCGCTATATAAATGTAATGATTGATTGATTGATTGATAGTTTCACTGATCTTTTCGCCTGTTTCCATACTCTCAAAGTTTTGTTTGTGATGTCTCCGCGTTGTGGAGCGGGAAAGTTCTCCGAAGAAAACTGACGTCAGCGCGCCGGGGTGGGACTTATGTGACCTCGCTGACGTCACATCCGCGGACGACGTCAGGGCGGAGTCACGTGGTGCCGCCCCCTGGCGTGCAGAGATGCTGTGGCAAAAAAAAATCCGGATCCAGTCTCACACCTGGGGATAATTATACGTTAAGTAATCTGCAGCTTGAATCGTCTCTCTACCAGATACACCGTTACAGAAGGTAAGTAACTTCTACTTCATGAAAAGTGCCTTGAACACAAGGAGAGGGGCTCATAAAGTCCGAAAGGGACAGAGCACCAGGAACAATGAAGTTATAAAAATTTACCTTTTGGACTAAAATGCTTCGTATTCCTTAATACACCACCTGTTATGGCACACATTCAACACTCACACAATTGAAACAACTCCAGTAGGGATACATCAAATCATAAAACCCTTTTTTTATTAAAACATCAGAATATAAAAATCTCAATATCAAATCATCACATGTGAATACGTAGTAAATCAAGGGTACCGAAGTTCCCTACAACATTTAAAAAACACAATTAATGTGCATAATGCCTACAAATAATATCTTCATTATTATAACAGCAAGCAAACACCACCTGGAAGAAGCATGAATAAGGCAAACAATGTATGCCTTTACAGGGTTAATTTGAAAAGACTGTGAACAAGGCAAGGAACAATCAAATGTGGCTTCTATGCTTCTTGTCCCGATTCAAATTTAACTCAATTTACTGCGTCAACGTTTTCGGTGGAACTTAATGGATACAACCACCTTCTTCAGGACTAACAAAGATATTCCTTCCACTTTTGATCCCAATCAATGTATCTTTATTCAACTTGTCTAGTTTGATTTCTTCAATACTTCTAATTTCCAATAGCTGAATATCGGCCTATTTTTATGATTTGCTGTATCCCTACTGGAGTTGTTCCAAGTGTGTGAGTGTTGAATGTGTGCCATAACAGGTGGTGTATGAAGGAATCAAAACATTTTAGTCCAAAGGGTACATTTTTATAACTTCTTCATGAAAAGTGCCCTTCCTCATTGCGATCACTTCATTGAGGAGAGTTGGTGAGCAACAGGCTTTATCCCTAGAAGAACCCTTCTTTCAGCTTCATAGATAGGGTAGTTCTTTGCACCAACCCAAAGTTCCTTCCCAAAGTGGTTTCTGCTTTACATATCAACAAATGAGTTGCATGTGTTCTTACCTCAACCTGCTTCAGTAACAGAACAAACTTGTCATTCTCTTAATGTCAGAAGAGCGCTATTGTACTACATTTAAAGAACAAAGATTTTCACAAAACAGTTTGTTGCATTTGCTACACCTCACAAAGGCAATCCTATTTCTAAATCTGTTATTGCAAGATGGATTATTAAGTGGAGTCAAACCTGTTACACTAAAGTTAAGCAAACTTTATACCTCCTAGAACGCATTCAACTCGTAAAATAGGAGCGTCAATGGCCATTTTAGGTAACATCCCTAAAGCTGACATTTGTAAGGCAGCATCATGGTCCACACCATACACGTTTACCAAACATTATGGTGTGGATGTGTTAGCATGTCAACAAGCCAATGTAGGGCAAGCAGTGCTAATAACACCTCTTCAAACAGGTGCAACATATACTGGTTAGCCACCGCTTTGGGAGAATACTGCTATATAGTCTATGCAAAGCATGTGTATCTACAGCACACATGCCTCGAACGGATTATGCTACTTACCCAATAAGCATCTGTTCTTGGCATAAAGAGCTGTAGATTCAGATGCACCCTCCTGCCTCCCTGGGCACCTGTAGCTGTTGCCGTTTTGCATTATTACATTACATATGCATGGACATCTCTGTACTACACTTACTTACTCCATTCTCTCCCTCTTGCGGAAAAACAATTGAACAATAGAGTTGATGCCCATGTGCACTGTCACTGAAAGGAGTCACCACTTTATCTCCCGACTAGGAGAGACATCTTTGAAGAAAAACAACTTGCAAACATCTGTACCCAACACTAGATGGCAGGAGTATGCAAAGCATGTGAATCTACAGCTCTACATGCCAAGAACAGATGCTTAAAGTTCTTTTTTTTAAACTCCTTCCTGTTAAGTTTCAGGGTGATGTAACACACTAACCCAGGGAACTCCCAGGGGAGGGAGCTAGAGGCGCGGGGCACTCTGAGCAATCTGGCCTCCAACGTAATATGAATACACAACAGAAGCTGCTCCTGAGTTTTTGACCGAAACTCTCTTAACTCCTAAGTGAAGATGCTGGCATCTCACAAAAAGTGAAGTACTGTCCTCACACACCACGAGGTGTCATGGTTCATCATCTGCAGTCCTCGATAGAGAGCGGGTCTTCACCTGGAGACAGGAAGGCACTTCTAAAACTAAGTGGAGGCCTGTGAAAGTCAGTGAAGTTTTAAAAACCAGTATAATTACCGAATTACATTTATTCAGAAAGGTAACTTTATGGTGTTAAAAATTCAAGGACTGTGAGAATGGGAGAGTATTATTGACCCCTAACTGTGATGGCTAATTTGCTCAAAATGTTTCTGCCTTCTTGACCCATAGGGTCCGCTTCATTCATCAGGACAAAGTAATTATGAAGGCTCCGTTCTTACCAAAATTATGGTGTGAAATTAACTCTTGGTAGGTTGACCTGCATCGCACTCTATCAGGAAAGATTTTAAATAAACCTGTAAACAGAAGTGAAGAGAGAGGAGAGAGACAAGTGTTGCCATCAACAAATTCGATCATAAAAATGCAATTGTCCGACATACACAAATTAATACATAGTGGCTATTTGTGTGTAACACGTGTCACTGCAACTGTCAACACACAAAGCTTTATAAAAACCAATGTGAGAATCAACTCACATTCTTAGCCTGAGAAAGTATCCTACGCCCCATGGGAGGAGAGTGGTGGAGAGACCTCTATAGTCAAACTCTGGAGAAGGGATGTAAGCACAACGCAAGTCAGAGTACAAAAAAAAACCTTTCTTAATGGTAAAAAATAAACATTCATACAGCCATTCACTCTCTTACTGTTCACTTTTTGTGAGATGCCAGTATCTGCACTTAGGATTTAAGAGAGTTACGGTCAAAAACTCAGGAGCATATTCTGTTATTTTTTTTTTTTTATTTTTTTTTTGAAGACGTTTATTATTGTGAGAAAAAAAGTGCAGTACATATAGCAGAGCCTACAACCCTGCGGGCCGGCTGCAAGAAATCTGTGTATGGTAGGGACATAGTGTTACAGGGGAGGGCATTATGCATCGTCTCGCTCGTGGTCCGGCGTGCCTCTTCACTGGCGGATTATGTATACTCTTCGCATTTCGCACACGATCATTTCTATAATTGACGTCTCATTTTACATTTTTCTATAATTCAACCAGTAACTTTTCAACATGAAACAGGGATGATCATATCAGTATGTCCCAGCGTGGCTGTGATGCCAGTGCCGCGCCACGTACCATCGGTGCGCACGGCACCAACGTCCCATCGACGTGTTAGGCATGCGCTGGTGGCGCATCAATGAAATGTGGGGTCTATGGCTCGCTCATGTGTGTAGCTGTAAAGCTGGTGCGGAACAGGTTTGGTGAGCGGTGGTAACCCCCCATCTGTCGGTTCAGTGTACGGCGCGTGTGGCAGACATATGTGTCGCCCCTGTTGTACTGTCGGTGGGTGTCACCCGCTCCCGTGTTCCCTGCCGAGTGTCCAGGCAGTGGCACTTGACCACCGCTGTGTGATGGTGGGCGTTCACGCGGCTGGTATGGACAGGAGTGTGAAACCCTTAACTTGGGGTTGCGTGGGGGGGGTCGGATATTGGGGGGGGGGGGAAGTGTACTCGTGGGGGCTGGGTCAAGGCAAAGTTGCTAAGATCAGTGTTCGAGCTATTATGTGGTGGAGGGCCCTCGCGTGTGCGGCCGATTGTTGGTCGTGGCTTGTGTGTCGGGGGGGTCAGTGCTGCTTACATGGAGGGGGGGGGCCATCGTGGCGTGTAGCCCCGTCTATGGTGTCGCCGCTCGCGGGGCGCCTACCCTTCTCAGCTGTCTCTGCGTGAGTCCTCTGGCCTCGCCCTCCCCCCGCAGGGACCCCAGGATATCATCCCAGACGTGTGCGATCGGGAACTGCCTCAACCCCGCAATCTCCTCACCTCGCAGTGCCGTGCCCTCTGCTCTGGCCCAGTTGAGAAAGGATGTGTACCAGTGTGCGGGGGTTGGTGGTTCTCTACTTTTCCAGTGCCTGGTGAGCAGGCGCTTGGCCGTGATAAGGCCTATGTCCCAGAACCGGGCTAGTGTTTTATTTTGTTTATTCCTCTTGTATAGCCCAAGAACGCATGCCTCCCACGTGTTAGGTAGCCCCGGGCCTGTGCTGTGCGTCAGGAGCGATGTCACCTCCCCCCAGTATGTGGACAGAGTCGGGCAGCTCCAAAGCATGTGCAGGATGTCGGCATCCAGCAGATCGCACCTAGGGCAGGCTGCTGTGTCTGTCGTGAAGTACTTATTTATTCTGTCTGGCGACAGGTATGCCTGATGCAGTATATACAGTTGAATAGTGCGGAATCGGGAGTTACATGGGATGTTCACAGGGCTGGCTAGGACCAGTTTCCATTCTTTGTCTGTCCATTCCCTCCCCCGGTGGGTCGCCCACTTGTCCCTAATCGTTTGTGTGGACCTCTGAGTGTGCATGAGGAGCGCCTGTGCCAGCCAGTGTGTAATGTGCGATCCTCTGCCCATAACATGTAGGTACTGGATCAAGTGATGGAGTGGTGGCTCCTCCTGGATGTCCCCCCAGGGCTCCGTGTAGGCCCTCACCACTGACGCGTGGAGCAGGAATTGCCCTGCTGGCAGGCCAGTGCTCTCCGATAGTTCCGCAAAAGGAAGCAGGCCCCCATCCGCGTAGAGGTCTCCCATTGTCTCCACTCCGGCGGCAACCCAGGGTTCCATGCTGCGTGGCGACACCATCCCATTCCTCCGGGGGGTGCCCAGCAGGGGGAGGGCGGGGGCATACGGCTTGACGTTCTTTGTCAGCTTTAGGCAGCGAAGGAAACATTTGCGGGCTACGGCCATGTGCAGGGGCAGGGGGCGGGGTCCTTTGGTCAGTGGGTGAAACAGGGCACACACCTGCGGGTGCGTCCATTGGTAGTCCGCGTTGGCGGTGTCGTCGAGGTGTGAGTCGCTAAGCCAGTACGTGACCCATTGCAGCTGCGCTGCCAGGTAGTACAACTCCATATTGGGGACTGCCAGCCCCCCCTCTGCCGTCGGGGAGTACAGCTTCGCCAGGGCTACTCGTGGGCGCCCCGTGTTCCAGATCAGGCCTCGGAGCATCACCTCCAGTTCGCGGAAGATCCTAGTGGGGACATACAGTGGGACGTTTGCAAAGTGGTAGAGTAGTCTCGGTAGCGCAATCATTTTGGACAGAGCGATCCGGCTAGGCACATTCAATGGCAGGGTCTTCCAGAAGTTCATCTGGGCCCTCAGCGAGGACACGACACGCACCAGGTTGCCTTCCAGTATATTCTGCGGGTCTCGGTAAATGTGCAGCCCGAGGTACTTGAACGTAGTTGGGTACCAGGTAAGCCGGGCGCCACCAAGGTGCACCTCGCATTCCTCCAGGTCCGGGCTGAAGGCGTATACTCCGGACTTAGTCCAATTGACTCTGAGGCCCGACACCCCTTCAAAGGTCCGGAATATGTCCGACAGTGTTGCAGGCACCGACGTGAGGTCTCGCACATAGAGTAATAGGTCGTCCGCGTATAGCGAGACCGTGTGCACCCCGTCAGCCAGCGGGATCCCCCATTCCACTCCCTTGTCCCTCAGTAGAGCCGCCAGGGGTTCGATTGCCAGGGAGAAGAGAAGGGGCGACAGGGGGCAGCCTTGTCTGGTACCCCTGCGCACCCGCACCGCCTCCGACAGCAGCCTGCCCGTCCGCACGCGGACGTTAGGTCGCTGGTATAGCAGCCCGACCATGTCCATGAAGGCATCCCCGACGCCTAGTTTGTCTAGCACCGCTCCCAAGTACGGCCATTCCACCGAGTCGAAGGCCTTCTCCAGGTCTAAGACGAGGCAGCCCGACCTCGGCCAGTGTATTGTGGCCGCTTCCTGGACTCGAAAGAGACGTCTCAAGTTACGGGAAGTGCTCCTTGCCGGCATGAACCCGTTCTGGTCTGTATGCACCAGTGCCGGGACCTCCAGGGTCAGGCGGCGGGCCAGCAGGGAGGTGAACACTTTGTAGTCCGTGTTCAGCATGGCTAGAGGCCTGTAGGACCCCATGCACGTGCCATCCCTACCTGGCTTCAACAGCGAAACCAGGTTCGCCTCGTTTAGTGAGTTTGGGAGCGCCGAGTTCTCGATCGCATGTGTATATAGTTTGAGCATCTCCGGGACCAGTACGTCCGAGCAGGCCTTGAAGAACTCGGCGGGCAGGCCATCAGGGCCGGGGGACTTGCCGTTGGACATTGCGAAGATGGCTTCTCGCAATTCCTCTTGGGTGAATGGACCCCCCAAGTCCTCCTGCTGCGCGTTCGCCAGAGAAGGCAGTTGGATGTCAGCAAGGAAACCCTCAATGGTGGCCGTTGAGACCCTCAGCTGTGACTTGTATAGGGCCTGGTAGTGCCCCACGAATGCCTGGTGTATCTTGCTTTGTGTGTATACGATCTCCCCTTCAGTTGTCCGAATAGCGGATACTGGTTCCGTGCGGGATTCCTGTTTGACCAGCCAAGCCAGCAACCTCCCCGGCTTATCGCCATGTTGGTGCACCCGCGCTGAGTGGGCCGCGAAGTTGACGTGCTTCAGTCTCTCTAGTAGCGCAGTGTGTTCCTCTCGGGCCTCCCTCAGCCGGTCACCAGCGCCGATCACCGCCTCCCGCTCCTAACGGAGCAGGTCCGCCTCCACCCTGCTTAGGTCCGCCTCTAACTGTTTCTGTATGCTCCCTTGTGTGCCCAGGCAGTGGCCCCGTATCACCACTTTGAAGGCGTCCCACTCCACGCTTGGGGAGGACGCCGTACCCGAGTTGTCGGTGAAGTACTGTGCTACTCTGGCCTGCAGGGCGTCCCTGAAGGGTGCGCCTAGCAGCAGGGCGGGCTGTAGCCGCCACGTGGGTATGGGTGGGTGTGGGCGTTCCCATGCTATTGCCAGCGTGTGTGGGTTGTGGTCTGAATGAGTCCGGCCGAGGTATTGCGACTCAGTAATGTGCGGCAGCATTTCCGTTGTCACCATGAATCTGTCCAGGCGGACATGTAGCGTGTGTGCCCCCGAGTAATATGAATATACCCTGGTGTCTGGGTTGTGCGCGCGCCATGCATCCTTGAGGTCCCACTGTGTCGCCCACCCTGTGAACGCCTTCGCAGCCCCCAAAGATGTAGCATCTGGCCTGGGTGGGGTCGAGCGGTCCAGTACAGGGTCTAGCACTGTGTTGTAATCTCCTCCCAGTACCCAGGGGACTCCGTGCCAGGGCGCCAATTTTTCCGATAGGTGTGTCAGGAAGCTTCCCTGCTCTGTGTTTGGAGCGTAAACGGACGCCAGGACTACCGGCTGCCCGTCCATCCAGCCCTTCACCAGTACATACCTCCCTCCCTGGTCCGTGAGCACTTCAGACATTGTGAAGGGGGTGCCAGGAGCATATTCTGTTATGTATTCAGATTCTGTTGTGTATTCAAGTTTTAGGGTGAACCATCAAGTGGGTACTGAGGAAAAGAGGTGGCCCTTATATGTCTCAATATGCAAAATCCCCATCCAGTTTCAATCAACATTTTTTGAATGTCCTACAGGCAAAATGACTAATGGAAATTACAACAGGTGATCCAGCGCTCCTACTAAAATTCTGCATAAATGATGTCACTATCTACCACCAAACTTACCAATCAATACCAGGCCCATGAGAATAACAGAGCAGCTGAATCATGAGGCAAATGGATCTGATATGTTGTTTAAACTTTCTACAATAAACAAGACCAGCTTGTCATTTTAAAAGTTTATTTTAAAATTCTCAAATTGCATAAACTTTATTAGCTCTTTATTAATATCAAACATTTATTTTTATTAATTCAGTTTAATTCATTAATCATTGGCTCAAAGATCCGACAGTTCAACATTGCATAAAATAATGAATTTAAGAAAACATTAACCCTATTCCCTAAGTTAGCTTTCTGACCTGAAAGGAAAATAATTTTAAGAAATAGTTGAAATCTTACATGTCCATAGGAAATCGGACAGCACTTCGCCCTCAGGAAACAGTCAGCCCTGTTCCCCTCAAGAGGCCCAATTTTTATACCATTCTTGCTCACTAATCTAACTAAATGTAATATTTTATTAAACTTCAGCACCCTGATTGGTTGCTGACTGTCAGACCACCAAAACCACCTCTTCCAGAGAGAGAACGTCACCACATTATTGTTCATTGACATGGAGTGACACCGGCTTCCGAGCGTTTGCAACAATTTTAAAAGTTGTTTCTCTGATTTCCTCCAAAGCTCGGCAAAATCATCCCTGTCATTTCCTTGGCCTTGTAAAAAGAACATTCAGAGCAGTCCGTGTACAAGTCTCTTTTGTCTGAGCCACAGTCCTTTCATAAGTAAAGCTCTCCATGGAAAAATTCCAATATGACTGCACTTGGCTCCGACTCTGCTCACGTACAGGCCAACCAATATTCTTCAGAACCAGTACTAGGCCTCAAGCCTCTCTCTCGGGCTAGTATTTAAACAAACACAAAAGAATGATTAATTCAGGTAAAATAAACCCTTCTGTTACCCACCCGACCATTGCTAATAATTAACCCATTAATAAATGACATCTAGCAGAAGCAAACAAATAAAGCAGCACATAAAATATCTACCATTCTTCATATAGTCCAGCTTTAAGTTTCTGAAAGAGTAAAAAGATGATTAAATGATACACAGACAGACAACCACAACATAGGACAAACATGTAAGCACATATAATAAAGCACATGCCATGAATGATCAGCCGCATATTAATAGTGACAAAGACAATAGGACAAACATGACAAACAAAACAATATTAATCATGTGTTACAAAACAGACTCGCAAATGCAACAAGAGCACATATCATTAGTTCCCGCGTGTTCAAGTGTATGGTGCAATCTTATTCTAAGTTGTATTAATTAAACAAATCATGCAACAATTAATTAATAGATTAGTTCATGTTACAGGGAAATGAATTCACGAGTCAGAATAAAAAAGTTTCTGAAGCTCGCTTCATCAACTCCCTCATCTGGTGATTTAAAAATCACCAAACAACACCCAAAAATGTCAGGAAATTTTTCACCCAAATTTGGAGACGTCACACATTGGATTCTCTCGATATTAGTCTCCCTAAACCCCTGTTTCTGCTGTCTGATCATCTCTTTCAAACTGAACCCTTCGCATTTCCTCTAACTCATATTCCTTCTCTTATTCCTTTCTGAGTTTGTAAATCCTTCTCTTTTCTTTCTGATGCTTCCTCCTTTTGTGAATCAAACAGCTAATTTTTAGCAGCATTATCACTATAATGATGACAATTACTGGATAGAGCACTTTGCCAATGATGGAGCTTCCAACTTCAGAAAACCATTCTTTTATAGCTTCCATTCTTTTCCCAATTCTTTCAGTAAATCTTTCTTCTTCCATGGGTTCTATCTCTTCATGAAATTGTGTAATGTTTTTAACAAGTAACTCTATATCCCGATTTTTGTCAGGTATGTAAGTACAGCAATGCTGAACATGCAAGACCCCACAGACTCCTCCCTCTTTTGCAAGCAGAATGTCTAATGCAAGACGATTCTGCATAACCATGCTTCTGGTAGCAACACGTTCTGTATTAACTAATTGGAAATCACTTGCAGTATCTGTTGACAATCTATCTACAATTGTAGAAACCTTTCTGATTTTGGTTGAATTCATGGTAATTCCTACCATAGGAATAACCGCACCAAAGATGTCTCCCAGAACTTCTGTAAAGCTTTCTCTTTTATACCTATTCAGGTTTTCACCAAATTCAAAGGTACCCTTTTCATTTCTGTCAACATGGAAAATTTTTGTCTGGGAGGCTAAAATATGCTTTATTGCCACAAATAAAATAAATCCCAGGAAAAATTGAATCCTTGCCACCTTTAAATCCCCATCCCCCAATGATACGATATGTATCCTCACATTGACTAGCACCCACAAAAAAGTTATCGTAAAGCGTATTGTCTCTCCTGATGCAAAATTTACCACTAACTGGCTCGTCAATATGAATAGCAGCATTTGTGTTAACACCATTTAATTTAGCATCCTCCATTTGCCAGTACTTAGACTTAGCATGCTTAAGCATCTCATTTCTCTTGTAAACAGCCCTTCTCTCCTCAACCATGTTCAGGAAAGTCTTTTCTTCAGCTCTCATTTTGCATGTTAAATAATTTCTATAAGCGTACTCATAATTGAGTTCATTAGTAACTAAAAATAATTCCCTCATCTGTTTAGCAGGTTTCACTTTGTTCAAGCTATTTACAACTTTGAGATTTGCAAAAACCTCATCAAAGTCTGAATAATAATATTCCAGGCGACCAGTTTGATAAAACAGGCTAGCAATTACACTGCAAGTAATGCCATAAGTGAGAGGTAACATATTATAGGTTACCCCCTCTGAAACAGAAGCAGGCAGTTTCACACAAACGTATCAATCCTTAACATTCATTACTTTAACATATTCAGACAGAAGCCTTGAAAATGAATTACTTGAGAAATCTCCAACAGATCTATCTTGATGAGTCTCTGGATCATGCTCAATAACTCTGCTAGACTTGCCAGCATGTTTCTCATGTTTAGGCTCTACCTTACTTGTTATATTAGTCTTAAGTTTTTGCTTATTAACATCAAAAGGATAGACCACAGCTAATATTAACCAAAGTAGGATTAATAATATCACACAAATTGAAGTCATTTTACAACATCTCTTAAGAATCGAACACCTAGAAGTATCTGATCTAGGCATTCTAGAAAAATAGAAAAAACTAAAATTTAAAATAAATTTTAAATGTGAGTAAACTATAAAAAAATAAATTTTAAATGTGAGTAAACTATAAACTATATATATCCCCCCTTTTAATTTTTTTTTTTTAATATTAAAACCCTAAACAGCTTTTCTTCGACCTTGTGTCACATAAATATGTGCTCTCCAACTAAACACAATTTCTTCGACCTAAAGTCACCTAACAAATTTTCTTCAGCCTTATGCCAGGAAACAAAACCCTTATCAATAATTTTAAAGAATTTCAATCTTTGTCACTGAGTTCTTCCAAGTCTTCCTGACTACTGCTCTCAACCTCAACAATTGGTGGAATGATTATATAAGTCCACTCTGGGGACTTATACTTCTGATTTGGCTTTACTACTCTTTTTGTTTTTCGAGTGATTACCTCTATTCTCATGTTTTCGTTTTTCTTTTCAGGATCACTTCCCTGACTAGATATCTCGTTGATTTGATCTTTTGTTTTCTTCACCAGTTTGAATTTCAAATTATCTTCAGGCCAAATATCTCCTTTTCTCAAGATCTTTTACTTTGGCACACTTTCGTTACATTCAGCTTTCCAAGCTCTTTTTCTGAATTTTCTTATTTCAGATTCTTCATCACTTTCATCAGTGTCTGTATCTGAGACTTCAAATCTGTACCTAGGAAATTCTTTACTCTGCAGCTTCAATCCATTCGGAACAATATCCTTACTGGTACTTGGTAATTCTTCTTCTTCTTCAGGAATCAGGCTTTCTGCTCCTAAACACAGAGTTACTCTTTTGCTTTTCAATATTTTGGCTCAGATTTCCGTCTCGCTCAGAATCTTCTGCTTCTTCTGAATCTCCCTTTTCTTTTAGAGACTCTTTTTCAAGCAGATCTTCATCAACACCTCGATCTCCAGTTTCGATATTCAGATCTTATTCATTCAAGTTCTGATTCTCATCTAGATTTTCTTGATGTTGATTTTCTTGTTGATCATCAGACTCAGGATCTTCTGGGTCTCCTTCTGAATCTGAATCACTGTCTTCATCAGGATTTTCAGGAGGTGGTACACGAATTGTATGGCTTGTGTGGACCCACCTTTTCAGCCCTTTTCATTTAACTGCATTTGTTGTGACCAAGATCACTTGTCTTGCTTTCTGCCACCTTGGGACTAAACAGTTTCTTCTTCGATGAACTTTGGTCCTTACCCAGTCTCCGGGTAACAAATCATGGGTTTGCACTTTCTCCTTTGAGATTACATCTGTTCCCACCTGATGAAATACAGAATTTACTACATCAGACAGGTTCTGGCAATATTCAATGATTGCACTATCATTAATACTCATTAATGTGCCAACTGGAACAAATGCTTGCCTCATTACTCTACCCATTACAATGTCATGAGGGCTAAGACCTGTCTTTTTCTCTGGAGTGCTTCTTATTGACATCAGTACAAGTGGAAGAGCATCTGTCCACTTTATTCCTGTCGCTAGACACATTTTTGAAATTCTATTCTTGATAGTTCTATTAATTTGTTCAACAACACCTGATGCTTCTGGTCTGTAAGCACAATGCAGCTTGTGTTGAATATTCAAAGCCTCACAAATCAGTTTCATCAATCTGTTTTCAAAATGGTTTGCCAGGCAGCTAGAAATTGGTCCAGAAAGCTTGCTATTTTGTGATTTGGTGTAAAGATGTTTACTACTTTTACAGAAATTAAGGTTACAGCAATATTTGTTTTTCTGGTGGGTTGGGTTCGTAGGACTCTAATAGGAGTCCTGGGAGCACAGCTTAAAAACATAGAGCAGTCTGATTAGCCAAAGGGGGGATTTCTTTCCTCTTTGTCCACTTAATTCCTGGGGTAGTGAAGGTCTTGCAGTAGTGAAGGAGTGAATGTCCCATTAGGAGCAAGCATTCTGATTGGCTAGCCACAACATGAAAACAAATGTTGTGGTAGCCATTACAGGACTTGGGGACTTAGTTACCTGGCTTGAAAATCTTTAAAGGACCAGCGTTTTTTTTATGCCATGATGTTTGGGTACTCCTGATGGATTGCGGCAACAAATAAAAAAATTGGCAGGTGGCAATGTTTGATTAAAAAAAAAATTTTTAACCCTGGGGTGGGCCAGGGCTCAGGGGTCAAAATATATTTGTTTATTTGAAGAGAGGGAGGTGCATGGGTCCCCCATTCCCAGGCTGATTTTGACCCTTGACCCCATCTCCCGGGGCCGGGCTCAAATTGTGTCCCGGGAAGCCTGCTCCTGTGACAGTTTCTCTGCCCGGAAGAGCGTGGTCGGGGAAATAAAGTGTGCTCCCACCCGGTGGGAGCATTATTACTGCTCCCACCGGGTGGGAGCACATATTTTTTTTTCCTGCCTGCACTCTTGCCGGCAGGAAAACAGAGATTGTCCTCACCTGGCGGGAGCATAGAAAAATACCTGTTCCTCTCATGCAGGAGTAATGGTGGCTCCTGCTGCACCTAGAATGGCTCCATGCAGTGCCGCAGGAGCCTTGGAGCTCCCCCAGGGCCCCCAACTTAGTTTTGCGGGTGCCCCTAGTGGAAACCGGGGCACCCACCTAAGGCCCCAGTGGATGGGGGTTCCCTTGGGCCGGTAAAGGCAGAATGTCCTCTCCCCTTAAAAATTAAATAAAACGTGGCTTATAAAGAGACTGGGAACGGGGGCTGTGCACACCCCTCTCTTCATAAAAGTGAATATGGTCCCAGGAGATGGGGTCCCCAGAGCCTGTAAAGGATCTTGAGGAGGGACGCATGCCCCTCTCTCTAGTGTTATTAATTATGCTCTTGAGCTGGCTTGATGAAGTATGACTTTGGTTGGGGGCGCATGTTATAATTACTTGAGATATCTGAAAGAAACAGTTATAGATTCCTTACCTTAGAATTACCAACAGGCGTCAGACTGGATCCAGAAAGATTTTTCTTCAGCAGTACCTCTGCATGTCGAAAGGTGGCGTAGGTCGGCTCCTCGTCCGTCGTTGGCTTTGTGGTTGCCTGGATGACGTTGTAGTAGCTACTTAGACGCCGCCCTCACGCGCTGACCTCAGTTCTTTCTTTTTCCGCGCCAGCTAGCGATGATCCGGAGAGAGTGGTACCTCCAGTCACTTTGACTGAACTTTTTAAGTTTAACTCTTTTTTATTGAATTTTGACAAAGAAGCAGACACAATACAAGTTTCATGTACTCCCACGTAGAAACACTGACGACTGCCGCTGATTTCAACCCCTCCCCCTTACAACATTGCAAGTCATCGAGAGTCTGTCGGACAAGCGAGTGTCCACGGCTGCATGACGGGGCCGAGGCTCCCGTTAGATAACCAAGTGTCATTTCCGGAAGCAGCAAGAAAGAAACAAACATATTCCCTCCCCCCTCGTCCCCACCAACCCCGAAACCAGTGTGCCATGATCATGTCGTTCTAGAATATATGTTGTGAGGACTGTCAGGTGTCTATCCTTCGGGGGATTCTTCTGGTGTTGATGTATCAGTGAGTCACAGGAGGTTAAGATATTTTGGACAGGTGATTTCGTTGAATTCCATCGCCAGTAGTGATATGATAGGGCGCCAGATAGTGTTAGAGGAGGCCACAGTTTGCGTGAGATTGGCTTGTATGCGCTCCATACCAACAACGTACCATAGTTTATGCAACCAGCCCGTGTGTGTAGGGCAAGTCTGTGTACCCCAAAGCGATAAAATATATTGAACAGCCATCCCATAGCCAGTCCCATCTGTCTCCCCCCTAAGTGACTTCAGTTGGAATGCGAGTGCGCTGGGCAGTCCTAGGAGTGTATAAGCGGGAAAACGGGGAATCTCAGTATTGAATTGTTCGTCAATTTCGTTAAGGACCGCCGTTCAGTAACCCTCCACTTCCTTACACTCCCATAATAAGTGGGTCAGTGTGCCCTCTTCGTCACAACCTCTCCAGCAAGTTGGGCTGCATTCAGGGTTGCCTCCTGAACGCAGCCCAACTTGCTGGAGTACCAGTACCAGTATCTTGCAACTTTTAACTGCTGCTTCTCTGCTGGCTGTGTTCCTGGCCGTGTGCTTGGCCCTGGTCTGGTGACTCAGTGGACTAATGCAGCCACTGCAGGGGCCTGTGTTCGACCGCATGGTCACAGGTTCAAATCCCGGCGGGTCCACTCAACCTTTCATCCATCTGAGGTCGATAAAATGAGTACCATTGAGTTGGGTAACAATAAACATCTGTTATTCAGCGCCAAGAGACCAAACGGTGAACGTGCGCTTTACAAATACACATGTTATGTTATGTTATAGTATATAGCTTGCCACTCTTTTTCTGACAGAGCTCTCCCCAACTCACCTTTCCAGCGTTTCTGACCGGCCGAGGACAGCGCATGAGCTGGAGGGCAGATCATCTTGTAAAGTTCTGTGATCAGCTTTCTGTCTGATGGCTTGGTAATTAGCAATTTCTCATAGGTCGTTACCTTTCTTCCTACTAGGGGGCGTACCTCTGTTTGTGTCAACCAATCTCTAATTTGGAAGTATTGAAAACTTTTCGGGGCCTTAACATCATATAACTGTGGAAGCTCGGAGAACTTGAGGAACCCCTCGAGGTCAAATAAATGGCCCGCGGACTTGCAACTTGAAGCACGCCATTGCGAGAACACCTACTTCTCCATCCCCGGTGTAAATTCGGGATTGTCAAACAGTGGAGTGAGTGGTGATGGGGAAAGTGGTAAGCCTCCTCTTAACTACAGCTGTGTCCCACACGTGCATCACTGTGTGGCTAATTCGGGATTTATTAAGGTAGGCCGGTCGGTCAGGTCGCTTCAGAAAGGGTATCTTCCAGAGCGATGATTGCGCCATCACCATGTCTTGGAAGAGCCATCTCTTCTCCGACTCGGGCCGGCTCCACTCCACCAGGTATCTTAGTTGCGCCGCTTGAAAGTATTGTAGTATGTTTGGGATCCCCAATCTCCCCTCGTCAGGAGGCCGGTGGGAAAGGTCTCTTCGCATCCGTAGTCGCTTCCCAGCCCATATAAATTGTTGCACCACTTCTTGCATCCTGCGTATGGTTCCCATAGGAGGGCTCACTGGGATGGGTTTAAAGATGTACAGAATTTTGGGTAGAATGGACATCTTTACCGCCGCAACTCGGCCGAGCAGTGATAGTGGTTGTCTCCGCCATCTCCTCAAGTCTCTATTTATCTGCAAGGTGAGGTTCGTGTAATTCTGAGCGACTGTCTGTTCAGTAGACGGGGTTAGGATTATCCCCAAGTAGGGGTTCGAGGTATGGGGTTGCAGGCCCCCATATGCGGAATGATGCGCCGTTTAGCTTATGTGCATTGTGACCCAAGGGTAGAAGCATTGATTTCCCTGTATTCATTTTGAAGCCTGACACCCTGCCGAAGGCCTGTCTGCTTCCCCCCTCTCCCCCCCCTTTAAGGTAATGCATGATATGTCAGGATTGTCTCTAATCCTCTGTGCTAGGGGTTCTATGTAGAGCGCAAAGAGGAGGGGCGACAGCGGGCACTCGTGCCTCGTCTAATGTTGAAAGGCTGCGAGCCTATCCCATTAACGCGTATTGTTGCTCTCGGTTTGTCGTAGCAACTGGCAACCCATGCTCTAAAGCGATCCCTGATGCCAAAGTGTATCATTGTTTTATCTAGAAAACCCCAATCCACTCTATCGGCGTCTACCGACAGGAGCATGGCTAGAACCCCTGTGAAGAGTTTGAGGTCTAGATTAAGTAGGGAGATCGGTCTGTAAACAGCGCACTGGGTGGCTTCTTTTCCTGGCTTAGGCAGTACGATTATGTCTTCTTCCAGCATATCTGGAGGTATTGAGCCGAGTCCCTGAAATGAATTAAAAAGTTGGGTTAGAAGCGGCGCAAGGATTGGGCCGAAGGTTTTATAAAAACCTGCTTAAAAACCATCTGGCCCAGGAGATTTCAGGGTCTTAAGGCGGGAAATCGCCCAACCACCTCATCTATCTTGATAAGTGCGTCCAGTGTAGCATCTCCAGCTGTGTTGAGAGCTGTCGCCACTGCTCGACTGAAGTAGGCCTCCCCATCCTGGGCAATAGACAAGTCCTCACTATAGAGAGATGCATAGAATTGCCTAAAGGCCTCAGCTATCTGGTCGTCATGTCCCAGCTTCTCTCCCTGAGCGTTGTAGAGGGTTGTGATTTTGTACCGCTGAATTAGAGCTCAAAGATTGCTTGCGAGGAGATGCCTCGTTTTATCGCCTCCCACATAGTACTAATGTTTGAGCCTTAGGGCCGCGTACTCGGCTCTGTTGAGTTTAAGGCCGGTTAATTGCGCTCTGGCAGCTTTCAATTGCCTCCATATTCTGGGAGCCCCGGTGTGACTATGTACCCGCTCGAGTTCGACCACCTTAGCCGTGAGCGACTCCTGCTTTTCTTTACACTCCCTGGCTTCTGCCTCCGAGATAGCCATCAGTTCCCTCTCACTACAGCCTTGAAAACACTCCGGCCTGTTTTTCGTTGATTTCGAGGTATTCAGTGATGCTCTTGTGTAACTGTTGGACCACCCCTTTTCTTTGTAGTAGGGACTCCCGCAGTCGCCACCTCCCCCCAGTTATTTTAGTCCGAGGGACCGCTATTGTCACTAGTACGGCATCATGATCAGAGAGTGCAGCTGGGGTAATGTACACTTCGTCAACAAGAGTGTTAAGCTCTGAGGATCCAATAGAGTGGTCTAGCCTGGCATATGTGTGATGCACATGTGAGTAGAATGTGTAGTGTGTGGTCTGAGGGTGCGCTCCCCTCCACAAATCCACCAGTCCTCTGTGGGCCATCCAGTTCTTCCCCTTCAGCGATATCGCTCCCATTGAGCAAAAACGGTAGCCTGATCTGTCTGCTACCGGATCCATGACCAGGTTTAGATCGCCTCCCACTAGGATGTATCTTTCTTGGGGACTCAGAGTCTTCGACAGGGCTCCCTTGAGAAACGATTCCTGACTTGAGTTAGGGACATATAGGGACCCTATGACCATGGGGATACCTCCCACCCTTATATTGTATGCTAACAGCCTGCTTTTGATCTCCGCTACTCTGTCGCCCACCTTACAGTGGAAGTGCCTAGCAAACAGTATAGCTACCCCTGCCTTCTTATCATTAGTTGAGGAATAGAACTGTTGAGGGAATTCCCAGCACCTCCTTCTGTGCATGTCTTTGGTCAGGAGGTGTGTTTCTTGTAAGAGACAGATCGAGGCACCGGAGTTCTCTAGGTATGATAAGGCGGCCCGTCTTTTAATGGGATTATTGAGCCCTCTTTTAAATTTAGGGTGATAACTTTTTAGGGTTGCTCCTGTCATATTGTCTGCGTACAGAGGGACAGCATTGTCAGTGGGGGTCTGCCCCGGAGTGTTGTCTCACTTGAATCCTCTCCCTAGGTGGCATACTGGTTCCTTCCCCCCTCCCACTTCTCCCCATACCCCTCCAACCTCCTCAACCCCCACCCCAAACTGAAGCTCTTTTACCCCTCTGCTACCCAGCACCCCAAACCCCACCTCCCTAACTCCAACTGAACCTTCCCAACAAATTATCATAGTCCAATGCCCACCATCGTGAGTTGCAGGCATTTGGTGAATGTAATTTAAAAGCATGTAACCCCAGCGACCCCGGCCCCCGTCCCTTCCCTCCCCAGCCAGCTGTAAGTCAGTGCTTGTGCGTCCCCATTTACGGATCAACATCATTCAAGAGGTGAGGTGTCTTTGATTTTTGATCACTGCTTCTAGGGCCGATGCTCGTTCCTGTGACATAGTTGTGTGATCTGGTTTCAGGGTTTCTGTGGGCGAGCGTCTGCGGCCCGCTCTCTGCCATCCTCCTCTCGGCGACCCTTGGGAGCGATCAGGAGAGGCATCCGGTTCACGATGTCTAGGCCCAGGAGAACGTAAGTCTCTCGGAGGGATCTCATTTGATGCAACGCGCCGTTCCATTTGAACATCAATCTGAAAGGATGGCACCAGGAGTAGAGTATCCCTTTGTCTCTTAAGAAGGTCGTCACCTCTTAGAATGCTTTCCTTTTTTGAAGAGTGATGGAGACCCTGGAAAAAAGGACCAAGTCCAACATTTATCAACTTGCCGAAGATTCCCTGTCAGAAGCTCCTCTTTATTGGAGCAGTTCTGGACACAACGCGGTTTTGGGTCTTTTTCCTCCCGAGCAGTGAGTCTGGAATATTTGGGCTATGATTCCGATATTTCTGCCCTTATCCCGGGTTTCGGTCAGGATGACCCTCCGGCTGCGGGCCTGATGGCCTCCTGCATCCTGCTGGTAGATTTTGCCAGGTGGCATATGCGGGCTCTGCAGTGGGACCTGAAGTTCCAGTGGGTGCAACATCAGGGGAATCTGTTGGCTTGCATCCAGATCTCGGAGGGCACTGCACACAAATTGCTGTGGTGGCTCACGAAGAGAATGCGCAATGTCCGCAATTCTGCGCGTTGGAATTTCCAAGGCAGCACTTACTAGGCGACGATCTTTGTTACAAATGGATTTGCGGCCTGTTGTATGCCTTTCTGCCTATACCACTTTTGCCCAGGGTGCTGAAGAAGATCAAGCGCGACCGGGCCCAAGTCATTCTCTTGGCTCCGGATTGGGCACAAAGAGTCTGGTATCCCGAGCTGCTCAACATGGCCATCGATCCTCCGATCTGACTGCCTCTTCGGGAGGTTCTGCTGTCATAGCAGCAGCAGTGGACAGCCCTCCACCCGAACCTGTACAGCCTCCACCTCCTTGCATGGAGATTTAGCGGCAGCAGTTGATGTTATTCGACTTGGCTTCCGAAGTCTGTGGCTTAATCTTGGTAGGCAGGTGTCCCTCCACTAAGACCGTGTACGCCTGCCGATGGAACAAATTTGTGGCATGGTGCGCAGCAAAGGCTGTGGATCCCCTTTCTTCCTCCCTTTCTGAGGTTATCTTGTTCCTCTTTTCTTTGGCCCAGCACATCCCTCTAGTCTCTTTATGAGGCTAGAGGCAAAAGTACATACAGTAAACTTATTTAGCACACAGTAAATTAGCACAGTATACGTTTAGCCCTAGGGCCGTCACAAACCATATACTAAGAAAGTGGTATAAGTACCACTAAAGTCATAGAGAGAAGGCCTAGGGCCTGTAGAACCTCTGGGGCAACCAGGAACAACCCAAGGTAGGGATGCAGGAGACCCACGGGGACGCGAGCAGTGTCTAAACACAGCTGCAAATCACAATTGACTTCTATGGAGAAAGTTGTGATTATATTTTAGGAGTGGACTAGGAGCAAACCCCTTGAGAACTGGACAGTTCGAGAGTCAAGACCCACGGGACCACCGAAGTATTTGTGTTACCTGACCCAGGGAACCCGGGTGCCTGGGTGTCTTTTCGTGTTGGGTTTCGTTGTCGTTTTCTATGGAGAGCTGCAAAGAAATGCTGCAGGCGACCAGGTGAAAAGTGTCCGGATGGATCCAAGGGTGGATCGAAGATCTGAAGAACCTGAAAGCAGAGGGGACAGAGTCTGGGTCACTTGCCAGTGAACAGGGAGGCAGTAAGAAGATGCCAACCAATGTCGGTTGATTACAGGTGAAGAAGTTGAAGCTTGACTATTCAGCGACGAGGACCAGGAGGCGTCGACGATGACTAGGAGCTGGATTTGAGCTGTCCCACAAAGGATGTCGAGTGCTGCAGCGTCGGTATCCGGATTGGACCCAACAAGCCTTGGCAACAGCAACCCACGCAGAATGCAAAGATTGGCTTCGGAGCAGACCAGCAAGGTCTGAGGGGCTCACCCGTTGGGGGGAGTCAGGGCACGCATGGAGCAACCAGGGAAGCCCAAGTAACAAGAGAGTTACCTTTGTGGGGATCCACCAGTAGACGGACCGGGGATCGCGAAGGGGCCTGGAGCAGAACTGCTAGAAGCAGGCCCTCAGAACACTCGTGGAGAGTAGGCCCACAATCTTCAGTGCAGATGGTGCTCAGGGCTTGGACTACGAGTAGCAAAATGCACAACTTCAGGAAAGCTCGGGAAGTAGGTGCACTAGCAAATGTGCACGGTGTCCAGGATTTCCGGTTCCACGTCTCTCGTGATGACTGCGGGTCTCAGCTTTGCTGTGATCTTGTGTTGAGGGGGTGGTCCCACCCCTTCCCTTTTGTCCATTTTCGCGCCAGAGCTGGGGCTAAGTGCCCCAGCAAACGGTTTGTACTGGGGTATGCACAGGGTCACCAGGTGTGCCCCAGGCTCTGCCTGAAAAGCATTCACTGAATGCACCCTCCCTTCCCCAATACACTAACGCCTGTCTGGGGATGTGGTTACACCTCCCTGGACAGGAAACCTATTGTCCAGGCCTCCCCTGCTGGAGTTTCGTCCAGCAGCAGGAGATCAGACCCGTGTCTGTGGCAGCAGCATCCATTTTGTGATGCTGCGGCTCTTTTAAACTATTGCCGGTTAAGTAAAGGTGTACATGTCTTTTCCCTCTAGAAGGGTGGAATTCTACCCCCGCCGCCAGGACTGGTAGATGGAGAGGCTTCCAAAGTGTTTGACACCAAACACGACATGTTTTGATGCATCCATTCCAAAGTTAGCATTTACCGCGAGGTTATAATGAACTTAAGAGTATATGGTATGGCTGTATCACAGAACAGCTACTGATAAGTGATTCCGAAAGCTGCAGAGGGGCTCTGCTCGTGCTTGGGCACCCTCTCTCACAACACCAAGCACTCTGCCTTCAGGATTGTTAAGGCCTGCCATAGGTTTATATGTGTTTGTATTTAAAGGTAGATATAGGTAACCTATATCTTAGTGAGGGGTGCATGCACCACCGTACCCAGGCTGCAGTAGCAGACCTGTGGTGCCATTTTGGAAGATTTCCCAGGGGTGGCATAATACATGCTTCAGCCCCTGGTAGGGCTCTGGGGTACCTATGCCCTTGGTGCCATATACTAGGGATCCACAAGGGCAACCCAGTAAGGAATCTGGAGTGTACCTAATGTACATGTAATCAATTTAGAGAGGAAGCAGCTAGGCTGGGGTCCTGGTTAGGAGGACTCCAGCCAGACTAAAGTCGAAAAACAGTGAAACACCAGCATAATGTGGGGGTAACCATAGTAAGCAGATCCTACTCTCCTACTCTACTACACATTACTCATCTCTTTCCTCCTATCCCCTTTGTAATGACTCAGTGGTAATTGAATCTTGTCTGGATCTGTTAGATGTGTGCTCCCTTTGAGCCACTTCACAACTTTCCTCTCAGACTTTTAACTCTTAAGACTGCATTCCTGGTGGCCATCACATCTGCCAGGAGATTGGGTGAGCTCCAGACCCTTTCATCCAAACCTCCTTTTCTGGTTGTACGTCCGGACAAGATTGTCCTAAGAACTCGTCCATCCTTCCTTCCCAAGGTGGTTACCTCCTTTCATATTGGGCAAACCATCACTTTGCCCACGTTCTTTCCGCCTCCGCATCCATCGAAAGTGGAATAGAGGCTCCACCCTCTGGACCCAAAACGTGCGATTTCCTTCTATCTGGATCGCACCAGACAGTTCCGGGTGGATGACCAGCTCTTTGTTGGCTATGTCGGCACCAAGAAAGGTCAGGCTGTATGCAAGCGGACCATTTCTAGATGGGTTTTTTGTGTGTATTAAAGCCTGCTATTCTCTAGCTAAACAGGAGCCTCCAGTGGAGCTATGTGCGCATTCCACCAGGGCGACGACCGCCACTACTGCTTTGGGGCGAGGAGTCCCTCTGAATGACATTTGCCCGGCAGCGTCATGGGCATCTTTGCACACGTTCACTAAACACTACTGCCTGGACTGCCAAGTCCGGAGAGACTGCTTCTTTGGCTGTTCTGTTCTCCAGGACTTTCTGGTTTGAACTTGGTTTGCAGACCCACCTCCGGGCTTGGTATTGCTGGGATATCTGTTCTAGGGGAAGGAATCTATTACTAACTGTTTCTTTCAAATGAACAAGTTACTTACCTGCAGTAATGATATATCTGTAAGAACATAGGTTAGTCATAGATTCCTTACCCCTCCACCCATCCTCCCCGTTCGTCGAACTGAATTCTAGGGTTATACATCCTTTCAGGGCCCTAGTTTTGTGCACCAGTGGTCAGTGTCTTGCATGGCTCGGCGTTTCTGGTGCAGAAAGTTCTGTAAAGAACTGACGTCCGCGAGCAAGGTGGCATGTAAGTAGCTACCGCAACGTCATCCCAGCGACCACGACGCCAACGACGGCCACCTTTCTGCTCCCAGAGGTACTGATGACGAAAAAACTTACCGGATCCAGTCTGATGCCTGGGGGTAATTCTAAGGTAAGGAATCTATAACTAACCTATGTTTCTTACAGATATATCGTTACCGAAGGTGAGTAACTTGTTCAACTGTAACTTGTAAATTTCAATGGTTTTATTAGTTTAAAATAGTATGTTTTAACTGACATTTTCACCAAATAACCACCCTATAGCACCACCGTTCTCTAAACCCTAAAATTACCCTTACAGCCATATACCCCTACCCACCCTAAACCCTAAATATACCCTTATACCCTCTACCCAGTCCCATCCCTAACCCAAAACAAGCCCCTATAAATACCCATACTATTCTATACCCTTACCCACCCTTAAACACTAAAATTACCCATATTACCTTATACTCCTACCCACCGCTAAATGTATGTATGTATATATATATATATATATATATATATGTCGATTTACCTTAACTATACTTACCTTGCATGGTAAAGGCATATGCATGGTAAATGATGATTTGTAAATGCTTTGCATGGTAATTACTTTGTGTTAAAGGCCGATTTCCTTTCTGAGGGGATCCAGCATCTTTTAAATATATGGTTAGCAGGAGTTATTCAACATCACCTTGTGCTGCAACTCGTTATTCGGCTGTTATACAAACCCAGTGCAGGTTTTCTCTTGTTCCGACTGCTACTTTGGTATATGCAAGAATCACAAATTAGGTCATGATATAGGAAAAAATATCAAAAGACGTACAAGTGCAAAATGTCGGTTTTGATGTATAAGGCGCTCCCTTCTTTTGTTCCATCTTAAATGTCTGATTGTCACCAGAATTGGGAAGGCAGGTTTCAGTGCAGTTTCTGCATGCAAAAAAGGCAAATATGTATTCCCTGTATTTTCTGGTGTGGTAGGATTGTGTGAAGCAAATCAAGTCAAGTCAGAGAATCTTATATAGCGCGCATAGCACCGCTAGGTCTCATGGCGCTTGAAGAGACTCAAGCAACTAGGGGCAGATCCGATTTACATGACTTTTGGTCAACAGCCATG
The DNA here is from genome assembly GCF_964263255.1 of Lissotriton vulgaris. Classification (NCBI taxonomy): domain Eukaryota; kingdom Metazoa; phylum Chordata; class Amphibia; order Caudata; family Salamandridae; genus Lissotriton; species Lissotriton vulgaris. The sequence goes on from NC_141694.1 coordinate 93,148,156, forward strand.
TTTTCCATTCTTTGCGGAAATGCTGGTGGTCCGCCATAGAAAGAAGATGTAACAGTAGCTTGTTCCAAAGATGGGGGGCAAGAAAGGAAAACGATCAGCCCCCACTATGTGTGGTATGGATGCGAAAAGGCGTGAGCAGAGATTTTGAACTTGATCTTAATGTTCTGTTAGGCTGATACTTTTTAAGTTTTTTCACTAAATAGCCAGGTCCAGTACCAAATATACTTTTATGAGTGAGGCACAAGATTTTAAAGTGACCACTTTTGCTAACTGGAAGCCAATGGAGGGACCGCAGACTTGGGGCTGGCAGGCAGTTCAGATCCATCCTTGATCTGAAGATGACAAACAAGTGGATGAAGCACATATAGAATGCTAGCAATCGCCCAAAGGATGTGTGCTCTATATTCATACCTTCCAGTTACAAGTAAAACGCCTCGGAATCATGTCCGTTTCACCCTAAAAAAAGAGATTACGAGTATTGTTTCCTTCTCCGTCACTCACAGTTCCCAGCAAACCCCTTTAATAGCCTAACTATCACAAATTATAGAGTCTGTTGTGCATTATTTCGATCAAACCGATTCCTTAGGTAAATATGAAAACCCGCAGAAAGAAAGAATTAAGAAGCTAAAATGTTACTTGTAAGTAACCTGTATTATGTTTCTCATTTGTCTTGTTTAAAGCATTACTGAGTGAAGGTTTGTTTTCATGTTGGATGATGCTTGATGATTGTTTTCCTCTGACAAAGAATGTTCACACCCAAATTCTTACTATGTTTCGTTTCTTCCTTAATTACTGTTTACTCTCATTTGTGAAGCCCTTGGTGCTCTCCTGCCCTCCAGCTCAGTATCGTGACCTGGTTTGTCCTATTTTAGCACCATTCCTTGCTGCCATTCATGGGGTAAGAACCAAACTTTTCTTCCCTGAATATTGTTCAATTTCACACATGCAGACGTTGGTGGATTCTGATAACTCTATAGTCCTCCCTGTATTTTGTTTTTCTCTGAGAATAATTTTATAATTGCTAAAAAGGTCCTGCCAAAACCATACCTGGTTCCCTACAAGATGCTTTCCTTTCTGTCTTATTTTTTGTGTGCGTTTATTTAGTTATGTTTTATCTGCCTTAAAAAGCACTGACCTTATTCACTCGGTGGCAGGGATTGGGTGCTGTCTAAGCCTGGCTCATCACCGGAGGGTTCTCTTTACAGTGTGTTTCTGATAACATTACACTAGCTCAGTTGGATCATAATATACCACGTTTTGGTCAAATGGGAGGAAAGACCCCTGGGTTGAGTCATTTAGTGGGTGTCAGGAAGACGAGGGTTAGATGAATCCTAAGCTTATTCCTGAAGATTATCAGAGAAGAGCAGACTCTGAGATCCAGAGTGTTGGCCCTGATTCTCTTCAGGCAGGGGCGTAACAAACACCCCTGCAGCCCCCGAGGCGCAGAGGGCCCCCAGTCTTCAGTACTAGAAGGGGGGCCCCATCAGCTCATCGGTAGAGAGCTGTGAGTGGATTTCTCTCAGGCAGCTGCAGTGTGCTGCCTGCTCTGAGCTTCTCGCGCTGACCCAGGACTGAAGAGAAACAAAGTAACAACTTAACAGAGTACACCAGGCCCGGATAAAGGATGTGGCTGGGGGGGAGAGCATTCTCCATAGGGCAATGCTTATATGACGAGGGACGAGGAAGCAAAATGGTGCCCTCAGGTAAGCACTCTTGTCAGAACCCACACTACTTTGTGTCAGCCCTCAAGCGTGTTTAATAATTGAGCTCAGTGTGCCAAGTTGTGTTTGTGTTGCTCTGGTGGCAGATGAGAGACGGGGACATTGTAGTGCGAAGGTGGCTGACTGTTCTGGATGCCTGGGGTCTGGGCTCGGGCACATGTTCCCGCCTTCTCATATATTTGTCGACACAAGTAACTCTCAAGAAGGAACGGTAACGAGGAAGGGTGCTGCGCTGCAAAGCGCGTTGAGTGAGTATTAAGACAAAAAGAGCTATATTTCTTGAAGATGTCTTGGGTCTCGATCATCTTATTTGGACTTATTAAAAGTACTGTGCCACGGTACACCTTGTTTGCTGTCCCAATAGACAGCTCCGTTCCATCCAAGAGTTGCTATCTATGCAGGCGCACAACGCCCATTGCCTTATTGTTATGCTGGTGTGTGAATCCACTTAGCGCCCTTAAGCTGCTTGGTAAATTGCCTTTAGCACTTTTTTCCTGATCCCACAAACGTAGCTTATTGAAACGTCTGCAATGGACTGAGATTGTTCAGGAAAAGGCAACTGTGGTTCCTAAAAGTCTTCAATCCGGTTCAGTACGGTTCTTATTTCATTTTGACTTGGAATTATAGCGCTGAGACACTGCCTTTGTGCCCCTTCAGGGCACGTGTTGGGGAAGGGGTAAAAACGCCAGACATATAAAACTTGTGAATGATGTGGCAATTTTAAACTGAGTGCACGAACAAAAACATCAACAAATAAATGTAAGTAACTTAGAGATGATGTGCGATGGATGGATCATTCGTACGATCTTTACGTGCAGAATGTCCATGTAACAGTTTTTCAATCCATTGGCATGCAATCTTGGTAAAACAGCATTGCAGAAACAAAACTAGCGAAACAAGGTGTATATGTACATCGGGGAGCGCGGGACGAAAGAGCTATGTGGGGTAAATAGGCATCTAAGGAAAGGGTGAATTTATTCCCTGGTCTGTGTACTGTTTAAATCGGAGATCCTAAAACCATTCGAGCGCGACATTTATATGTTGCGATATTGCAAGTAGCCGTCCTATTGGAATTTGCACACTGTGACCTTGTAGTCTGCATGGCCGCTTCACCTAAATGTGCCTCCTCATCAGCTGGGATGGGCCCCTATAGGAAGTGTTAACAAACGCTTGTGTTTAGGATTTGCTCGTGTAGCAGATATTGTGTGGAGTTGGTATTTGATGGGCGGCCACGGTGTTCTACTGTTAATGTGTGTGTTTTTAGAGCCCGTGGACTCCATGCTCTCTGCTCTGCATTGATTGAAACCTGATGGTGCCTTTTCACAACCCTAGTGAAAATCCCTGTTGGCCGATTCCAAAGAGTTTGCGCTGGACGTAGTAGCTACCATATTGTTTTTTGGACATCAGATGTTCTCCTGGGGGAACACTGCACCCTGCAACTGGTTATTGGGGTCTATTGACCACAGTTAGTATTTTTGTTTATACAGTTGTATTTTCCAGTGTACTCCCATTTAAATCTCACGGCGGATTCAAGCGTGTGTTCACCGGCTATTCGTGGCGTCTTCCGCCATCTTTGGTGGGACCGAGACCTCCTGAGTGCTCTAGTGCTCAGTCAGCAGATCAGGTGATCCTTTATTTAAGGCGAACACCTGAAGCAAATCGCCCTTGGGAAAGGCAGCATTTGTATTTGCATTGCGCTTCATTGTCGGCGTGTAACCGAGCGTGCAGCGCTACTTTTTAAAAAAATTACTGATTTTGCTATTTTAGTTTAATTTAATTTCTTTGCCCCTGTTTTTAAATAACCACCACTGCGCCCACATACTTGCATCCTAATTGTGCCCCCACCGCTTTTAGAGCGGATTCAAGCATGTGTTCACCGGCTATTCGTGGCGTCTTCCGCCATCTTGGGTGGGACTGGGACCTCCTGTGTGCCATTCGCCTGAGCGCTCTAGTGCTCAGTCAGCAGATCAGGTGAGCCTTTATTTAAACCTCACCCCTCTCGCGCAGCGGTAACGCGCAGCGGGCGCGCCTGACTCGCGCCTGAGTCCAGCTAGAGTCTGCCCGTCTGCGCCCGTCAGCGCTAAGGAGGCGGGAAAGGCGGGAGACTCTGAGCGACCTCTGCCGTTTCCCCACATCCTCGTCCAGTCATGTCCAGGGAATTTTTGTTGTCACGTACTGGCCCCCATACCCATTGTAATGATGCCCTACTCCCCCAGAGTTGGCATGGCCCGTATGTTGTACCCACTGCCGTATGACACTAACTCCGGAACTTCCTATAGAAACCCCTTTGGATTCCAGTACTATACGGGGCGGATTAATCAATGCACGATCCTTACCCAAACATGCCCAGAATATCAATGACCTTATTGTTGAGACCCATCTGGACTGGCTTTTGGTCACAGAAACATGGCTAAAGCCTTGGTGTAATCCCGATCTAGCCATAGCCCTCCCACATAATTTTCTTATCCAACGTTTGGATAGACCGGAACAACGTGGAGGGGGCCTGGCGATCATCTACCGCAACACTATTAAGTGTTCATCTCAAGCATCCATGACACCTCTGTCTTCTCTAGGGCCCTTATCTACCGCCCTCCGGGTCCATCCTCGAAGTTCTTAGAAACAGTAGGTGATGCTCTGAGTGAATTAGCACTCAGATTTTCCCATTTCTCAGTATTGGGTGATCTAAATCTGCACCTAGAGTCCCCTAATGATCCCGGAGTAGGCTGTTTTAAGGAAATTATTGAGGTATTGGGACTCTCACTTATGAATCAGGAACCCACCCATCAGGCAGGACATTTGTTAGACTGCATCTGTTCCAACTCTTCTACTCTGAGAGTCAAACCCCCCAGCCCTCAGACATGGACGGATCACTATTTCATTCCTTTAAATATTGTATGGAACTTGAAACCTATCACCAATCTCACAACGCGGATAAATAAAGCCCAAACTAAATCTACCCCTGATTGGAAATCTTTAACTAATAGACCTGATGTAATTAACAAGCTTAAAGACAACTTACCAGTCCTAACTGATCTTACCTCAACAGATAATCAGACTTTCTGTGAATGGATTGCTAGAGCTGGACTCCTGCTAAGTTCGCCTAGAAACAACAATTCTAAAACGAGCAGGACTAAAAAGAGTGCCCCTTGGTTCTCAATGACTCTGAAGCTTGAATTAGGTGAGGTCAGAGTACTGGAACGAAGATGGCGTCTTAATTATGACGCCACCGCACGTAATATCTACATAGCAGCAAGACGGAAATACCATGCAGAAATAAAATCCGCAAAAAAAAAACACTATCTACAGGCCGTATCCATGGCAGGTCAGGAACAAACAGCAATTTTCAAGATTGTAAAGGATTTTATGAATCCTTCAGCTTTATCGCAGGAGATTCCACCATCCCAAGATCTCTGTAATGCGATATCCAATTATTTTGATAACAAGATTCTTGACATTGTGAAGACCTTTCCATCAGGAGTAATGGCAACTGTGGACTCTGAACAGTTTGATGAAATGACGACTCCCTCTAGCTTCGAGGAGTTTGCCCCAGTGTCCCTTGAGCAATCTTCTAAGGCTTTCTTGGCTTGTAAATCGGGATCCCCTTTCGATCCCTGTCCCCTCCGGTGTTGCATATTTTAGTTGAGTTGGTTAATCCTATAATCAACAGGATTATTAATTCCTCTTTAGCTACGGCAAGCATTCCTAATGATTGGAAGCTTGCAGCTGTCGAGCCACTCCAAAAAAAAGCACTGGCTGACCCTACCACTCTTTCCAATCTGCGGCCCATTTCCTTGCTACCTGTCCTGTTTAAACTGACTGAAAAGTTTGCCAATTGCCAACTGACTAACTTTTTGGAGAAGAATAACATTCTCCACCCCAATCAGTCAGGATTTCGGTCAGAACATTCTACCGAGACGGCTCTGCTCTTTACCGCAGAAACCTTACGGGCAGCAATGGACCAAGGAAAGAAGGCTGTCCTTATCCTACTCGACCTGTCGGCAGCCTTCGATACGGTCTCACACAACATCTTAGTGGACCCGTTGGCTGCCGCAGGAGTAGGAGGTCAAGTCTTGGCATGGCTCAGGAACTTCCTTAGCAATAGACGCCAAGTGACAGTTCTAGGCCAATATCAGTCTGAAGCCAAAGACGTCAGCTCAGGGGTCCCTCAGGGTTCAAGCTTGAGCCCTGTTCTTTTCAACTTATACATGGTACCCCTTGTGAAACTGATCGCGTCACTCCAGATCAGTCCCATCTCATACGCTGACGACACTCAGCTCATACTGGTGCTGGATAGAGAACGACCAGGCGCAGAGGAAAATCTCAAGGAGTGTCTGGCAGCTACCTTTAGATGGATGACCAACAATCATCTAAAGTGCAACACCGGTAAAACAGAAATCCTACCTGTTGGGAGCCATAACTTGTTTTCCCCTAAAATGTCTTGGCCAATGGAGGCAGAAGATCCGCCCAACACAATTGCATCTGCCCGCAACCTGGGCATTAAATTCGATAACCAACTATCTTTTAAGCCCCAGGCTATAGCAGTGGCAGGCATGTGCTTTCAAATCATCAAAGCACTGAGGAAGTTTTTCGACCTACTTCCGCTATCAGCGAGGAAAACAGTCGCAGTGGCCTTAATAAGTTCTAGGCTGGACTATTGTAATGGAGTATATGCTGGAGCCACCATAAGTTACAAATGGTCCAAAATGCGGCAGCCCGCCTCGTGCTACGCTGGCCTCGGAGGTCGTCAGCCACAGCAGCACTCAATACTCTCCACTGGCTGCCTGTAAGTAAAAGAATTCTGTTCAAAATTCTCTTAATCACCTTTAGGGCATTTCACCAGCGTGGCCCAAAATATTTACTCAATGGGTTTAAAAGATATCATCCGACGCGCTGCCTGAGGTCTGCTAGTCAGAACCTACTCACTCCTCCTAGATTCAAGCTGGACACTAAAGGGGGTAAATCCCTTTTTGTATTGGGCACCAAGGCCTGGAATAAGCTTCCTCTTTCTTTACGTACACTCTCCCTAGAAGCCCCTTTTAGGAAGGCATTAAAATCCTGGATTTTCTCTCTGCCCGATGCTACATGTAGAACTTTGGTGTAATTGTGGTGTAAAATGCAGGACATCCTTTCCCTCCAACTCTTCCACCCGAGTTGTGTGAGCGCCAAGGTACTCCTTGGAGTGAAAGCTGCGCGTTAGAAATGTCTTACATTACATTACATGTAACTGACCCGAGTAAAAACATTAGTAAGTAGCCAGATGGATTTCCCATCAGAGATTTTCCACCTGAGAATACATAGATATTTGTGACGTATTGTATTGTGCTTATAAATTTAAAATGTTTCCAGACGACAGTGTGCTTTCAAAATGTTATTTATATAAGAACAATGCTGCCTTTTTAGTCACTGTTACTCAACATTGCTTTTGATAGTTATATTTATAAAGGTTTTTCAAGAAGTGAGTGTTCAAAAATTAATCATGCCTGAATGACATATATATAGAGAAATATCTATTATCTCATTTAGCAAGCAATGATTTATGTCAAGGTGATTGAAGTCCTAAAATTATCATATTTATGTAACAACTGTTGTTCCTCTAAACATTATAATTAACCAGAACAAGGGTGCCACATAATGACCTGCAGATCTTGCTGTTAATGTACCCATGGTCCAGAGAGAGAGAGAGAGAGAGAGAGAGAGGGAGAGAGAGAGAGGAGAGATAGCAAGTCAAGTCAAGTCAAGTCAGAGAATTTATATAGCGCACTACCTACCCATAGGGTCTCAAGGCGCTTAGAAAGGGGAGGAGGATTATTTGTCAAATATCCACGTTTTAAGTTGTTTTCTGAATGCTAGGTGGTTCTGGGTGAGGCGAAGGTAGGCGGGGAGTGAGTTCCATGTTTTAGCAGCCAGGTATGAGAAGGATCTGCCTCCCATGGTGGTCCTGTTGATGCGAGGTACAGTGGCGAGGGCTTGGTTGGAAGAACGTAGTTGGCGGGAGGGGGTGTAGAAGGACAGTTGTGAGTTGAGGCATTCTGGTCCGATGTCGTAGAGTGATTTGTGTGCGTGAGTTAGCAGTCGGAAAGTGATTCTCTTATTGACGGGTAGCCAGTGGAGGTCTTTCAGGTGACCGGAGATGTGTTCGTTGCGCGGGATGTCTAATATGATCCTGGCTGAGGCGTTTTGTATTCGTTGGAGTTTCTTCTGGAGTTTAGCGGTAGTACCTGCGTAGAGGGTGTTTCCGTAGTCCAGTCGGCTCGTGACTAGAGCATGGGTGACTGTTTTCCTTGTTTCGGTGGGGATCCAGCGAAATGTTTTTCTGAGCATGCGAAGAATGTTGAAGCAGGATGAGGATACGGCGCTGACTTGTCTGTTCATTGAGAGTGAAGAATCCAGGATGACGCCAAGGTTCCGTGCGTGGTCTGTCGGGATGGGTGAAGACAAGTGAAGAGAGACAGTGGAGAGAGAGACAGTGAAGAGAGAGAGAGTGGAGAGAGAGTGGAGAGACAAAGTGGAGAGAAACACTAAAGAGAGAAACAGTGGAGAGAGAGTAGAGAAAGAGAGTGGAGGGTGACAGTGGAGAGAGAGAGAGTGGAGAGAGAGAGAGAGAGAGAGACGGTGGAGAGAGAGTAGAGAGAGAGAGTGGAGAGAGAGACAGAAAGTGGAGAGACAGAAAGTGGAGAGACAGAAAGTGGAGAGAGTGGACAGAGAGAGAGTGGAGAGGTTGGAAAGAGAGAGTAGAGAGACTGGAGAGGTTCTAGAGAGAGAGACAGTGGAGAGTGAGTGAGACAGTGGAGATAGAGTGCACAGAGTAGAGAGTGGAGAGAGAGTAAAGAGAGAGTAGAGAGAGAGACTGACTGACTCAGAGACTGAATACTGACTGGAAAGAGAGAGAGAGACTGGCTGACTGAGACAGAGACTGACTGACAGAGAGAGAGACTGAGAGAGCGTGAGACTGACTAACAGAGAGGGAGAGACTGACTGACTGACAATGACTGACTGAGGTAGAGAGATACTGACTGAAAGAGAGAGACACTGGCAGAGAGAGGCAAAGACTGAGAGAGAGAGAGGCTGACTGACTGCGAGAGAGGCTGACTGCGAGAGAGGCTGACTGCGAGAGAGGCTGACTGCGAGAGAGACTGACTGCGAGAGAGACTGACGGCGAGAGAGACTGACGGCGAGAGAGACTGACGGCGAGAGAGACTGACGGCGAGAGAGACTGACGGCGAGAGAGACTGACGGCGAGAGAGACTGACGGCGAGAGAGACTGACGGCGAGAGAGACTGACGGCGAGAGAGACTGACGGCGAGAGAGACTGACGGCGAGAGAGACTGACGGCGAGAGAGACTGACAGAGAGAGAGACTGACTAGGAGAGCAACTGACACACATAGAGAGAGACTGACTGACTGCGAGAGAGGCTGACTGAGAGAGAAACTGATTGACTCAGAGAGACTGACTGACTGAGAGAGACTGGCTGACTGAGAGAGAGAGACTGGCTGACTGAGAAATAGAGAGACTGGCTGACTGAGAAATAGAGAGACTGGCTGACTGAGAAATAGAGAGACTGGCTGACAGAGCGAGAGACTGACTGACTGACTGATTGAGAGAGAGAGACTGTGATGGAATTGGGGTCAAAGTGTATATGAAGCTATGCAATGTCTCTCAAGATTGCTATTGTCTACTAATAAAAATGTATTATCAAAATGTGCTCTTTGTAGTTACATCTGCTTTTGAATTTTGAAATACTGCATTGTCGCATTGTCTAATGTTTTAAAACGGAAAGGAGAAGGAGCAGTGGATGCACTTTTGTCAAAACTGAACGATGAGTGGGCCCGATGTTGTATATCATGACAGGAGTCTGCATCAGGAAACCCACCTAGAATTGGGCAAACTTCCCCGGCCTACTGATGGCAGGGACCCTGTAATGAATAGACCATCACGTCTGATAGCCTGCTGGAAGACAAAGCCCAACCTTTAACTCCACCATCCAGTGTTATTTATCACGGCTGTATTGGTGACAGTGGCGTAACAATGTAAATGTAAATGTATTTGAGCTTATATAGCGCACAGCTACCCACAAAGGGTTTCCCGGCGCTTGCTTAGGGAACCCGTCCTGGTATTCCCCTGTGAGATAACCCCGGCAGGGTATCCACAAGGTGAAAGCCAGGCATCCCACCGCGAGGGGCCGTTGTGGAGATTAAGCAAGCTATTGCCCAGAGTCGCAGAGTGTGAACCCGTGAGTTGAGAAGGCACCGGAGCGAGAATTATCGAGTCCGTGGAATTTTTGAGCCCAAGACCCGCCGAAGCGGGGAATTGAACCCTGGTCCAGGGCCGATCTCAGCTTCCAGGTCTGCCGCCTCTAACCCCTGAGCCACACTTCTCCACAATAGTCCCACAGCCCCTGCAGTATGGCGGGTCGCTGGCCTGAGAGCTCTAGACTGGCACGGAGGATGGGAGGGGGGCCTCCTCCATGTAGGTTGCAGGGGGCCCCCTCAAGTTTTGTTACGCCACTGTCTTCAGGGTGTTGCAGATCTTGATATGAATGAGATGCAAGTGCTTGAGCAGTCAGGTGAGGTATGGAGAATACATTTAGAGATCATTGGAAGAACTAGACTAGACGGCTAATGTATTTGTGAGTAGTTATCGATGTTGTCTTTTACTGTGCTCACTAACATGGCACTCACTATGGCTATGGCCCCCTGTAGCTCAAACTGCATCTTAGATTTTCTTGGGACTGATTTGCAGGACTATACTACAGAATGTTAGAGTTTATACCTCGTTAAAAGCAGCTAATAAAATAAAAGATGACTTTCTAGAAGGACGTGTAGATTATAGAGGACTTGCTAGGTGGCAAAAAGTGTTAGAAACAAATAATTAAGATACGACTTGACCCTTGAAAATTGTTTAGCAAATCAGTAGTATCTGTATATTGTGTGGATTGCTTATCCTTGGATTTTTCCAAATCTCAAACCCAAGCTGTTGAATACGATATTTGAGGGTCTAGTGCTGGATGATGATCAAAATGAAAAGCTGCTGCTTTTTTCCTGGGCCCATAAGTGTTATTTAATGTCCACTCATTTTGATGGGTTCTCCTGAATGTCCAAGCTAGCTCCAGACAGAACTGCTTCCTGTCCTTCTGTACACTTTTGGCTTTGGAATAAAAGCAAATGAAGAGTTGCCTTAAACACTAAAAAAACTGCAGTTCATTAACTGCCCTTTGCTAGGATTCTGAGACCTCAGCTTGGAGGCATTGCTGTAATTTTTAAAGGAGATTTAGGTACTTTTTATCATATTGAATACTAAAACAGACCAGTGAGCTTTGCAGATTGTGAAGAAATATTAGTGTTTGTGGCATGTGTAGCCGTAGATTCACATGCTGCTGCCATCTAGTGTTGGGTGAAATTCTTTTTCTTCAAAGAAGTCTTTTCAAGTCACGAAGTACAGTGGTGACTCCACTTATTGCTGGTAATATGCATGGTCACCAGCTCTGGTGTTAGATTGTTTTTTCTCCAGTCATTTCAGACGTGTCCAATCAAGCTCCGGTTCAACACTGCTTGGTGTTTCAGCCAGGCCCTCTCTTATGCCTTCTGTGCCGGTAGAAACTGTCATTGCCATAACCTGTCTGTTTCACACCTTATATACCCCCCTTTGACTCGACTCCGCAGTCTGATAAATTTGATGCCCTATTCAGGCCGTCATCACCTCCTCGACGTACAAGAATGTCCCAGTGATGAAAGGACTCAATTTCGCCTCTGCCCAAAGTGTTGCTCAAAATATCCAAAGACAGCCCTTCACCTAGTCTGTAACCTCTTCTTGTTCCCCCGACACCAGAAGGTCTCTTGTGCAGCATGTTGATCCAGCGTTCCTAATGAAAAACTGTCTCAAAACACTACCCATCTTCACAATACTCACCATTAATCATGAATCACTACTAAGGCCCATAAACTGAAGAGACAATTTTGAGCGACTGAATCATGTGACCTATTTAAACACTTTATACATAAACTATTTACAAAATTATATACATCCGCAGATTATCAATTCTTACCATGGTTTTACTCATATAACATTTAATTAACTCACTAAGGCGAATGGATCTAATAATGATAATTAGACCATGAATAAACAAGAACAGCTTGTCATTTCAAAAATCTAATTTTATTAACTTTATTTTATTCAAAGAAAGAGCATTTTTATTCAGAAATCATTATTTTATTAGCAATTTGAAAGCATCATTCAGGTAAGGCACATTAGTCTGACATTCTAAAAAGTAAACAATCAGCATGAATTAAAGCAAATAAAAGTTCCCATTCCCTAAATTTAGTTTCCCTGTCTAAGACTCTCTCCACCTAAAGAATAATTAATAAAGACTGCTGTCCTTGCGTGCACCAGAAGTCCATCAGCACGTCATTCAGGAATCGGGAAGCAAGAGCCCCCTCCTACCTGTAGGGCCAGACTTTATACCTTTCTAACTAGCTAACCTTCTTAAAAAGTGTCTTTTTTTGTTACCATCAGAGTTCTCATTGGCTGTCTTATGTCAGACCATCCATGTCATCACCACTTTCAAACCAAGAACGGGCTCTTCTTTAGCCCTATTGTTCGTAATATTTCGCTTCCTCAAGAATGTTTCAAAATTGAGTTCATTCGAGTTACAATTCTCAGCTTCCTTACTTTGCCAATCCTGCCGCTTCCTGTCCTTGGACATAACTCCATGAGCACAATATGCACGTCTTTTATTCAACAGTAATTTCTGTCAACGTGGTAAAACTTTCCACTTCTCGAGTGTGCAACGCTCTTCTCCGGACAGGTTTCATAAACACCATCTTTTTGTGTAGGCCCAAAAGGCCTCTCAGGAAACTAGTATTTAAACAAACACAAGACATCAATTAATTAGAGAATTGAGACCCATTCTGTTACCCACCCCCTCTTCTAAATATTAAACAAGGTAATTATGTTACCTAGCCAAAGCACAAAAAGCAGCTCTCATAAAAACCTTCTTCTTTCAGGCCATAAGGATCCTCCACGAGTTTTGCCACAGAAAAGACACGACAAAACATATTGCACATAAATATTATAGCACATGCCATTAATTAAACAGCCGCATATAATACTGACTAAAACAATAGACAAGGTTAGTTTATTATTTTTCCACGTACTTGCAAATGCAACATAGAAGCACATTAGTCCCGCGTGTAGTGTCTGCAATTTTAAAACTAGGTTGGTTATTTATTTCAACACATGCTATTAGTACTGTTATATTTATTATGGAAGTTTAACTTTGCGAGTTTGAACAAAATCTCATTCAATATCTTGCTCCATCAACTCCCTCATCTGGTGATTTCATAATCACCAAACCACACCCAAAAATTTTCAGGAAACTTTTTATCTATATTGACCATGTTTTGAACATTCACTGTATTAGTATTTCTAAACCTTTGATTCAGCAGTCTGTCTGAAACTCTCATATTGAGCTCTACGCATCTCCTAGTTCTATCTCCTTATCATGTTCTTCTTTAAGCTTATAAATTCTTTTCTTTTCCTACACATATTTCTTTCTCCTATGTATCATGCAACTCATTTTTAGCAAAAGTGTCACTATAACTATAACTATTACAGGATAAAGTATTTTACCAATGATTGAACTACCAATCTCATGAAACCAGTTTCTGATTGCTGCAAATCTTTTGCTTAAGCGTTCTGAAAAATTATCTTCTTCTAAAGGTTCTATCTCTGAGTGTAATTCTGTAATATTTCTGATAAACATCTCTATGTTCTGACTCTTATCTGGTATATAAGTGCAGCAATGCTGGACGTGTAAAATTCCACAAACTCCTCCCTCTTTTGCTAGCAGAATGTCTACAGCAAGACGGTTGTGCATAACCATTGAGCGCATGGCAATAATCTCAGTATCAACTAATTGAAAACCATTCGCAGTATCTGTTGACAATCTGTCCACAATTGTAGACACTTTTCTGATTTTATTTGCATTCAGGGTAATTCCCACCATAGGTATAATTGCACCAAATATATCTCACAGAATTTCTGTAAAACATTCCCTCTTGTACCTAATCAGGTGTTTGCCAATTTCAAATGAACCTTCTGAATTTCTATCTATGTGAAAAAAATTGGAAAAACTAAACCAATATAGCATGTCCCATAACAATGATCAGGAAGACTGAAGTAAGCTTTATTCCCACAAACAAAATAAACTCCAGGAAAAATTGGGTCTTTTCCACCTTTAAATCCCCACCCTGATAAAATATGATAAGTATCCTCACATTGACTAGCCCCCACAAAGTAATTATCAAATTGAGTGTTATCTCTCCTTATGCACAATTTTCCACTAACAGGTTTATCTATGTGTATTGCCACATTTTCATTTCTGCCATTAAGCTTTTCATCCTCACTCTGCCAAAACTTAGATTTAGTTTGTGTCAGCATCTCATTCCTTTTGTAAATCGCTCTTCTCTCCTCAACCATGTTTAAGAGAGACTTTTCTTCTGTTCTCAATTTGCATGTTAAATTGTTTCTAAAAGCGTATTCATATGTCAGTTCATTAGTCACTATGAAAAATTCCCTCATCTGCTTAGCATGTTTGAATTTATTTAAGCTATTGTCAATCTTTAAATATGCTAAAATCTCATCATAGTCTGAGTAATAATACTCCAGGCGTCCAGTTTTGTAAAACAAACTAGCTATTAAGCTACAAGTAATACCATAAGTGAGGGGAAGCATATTATATGTAACCCCTTCCGAAACAGAAGCAGAAAGTTTCACAGGGATGTAGCAGTCTTTCACATTCATCACCTTAACATATTCAGATAAAAGTCTAGAAAAGGTATTACTAGAAAAATCACCAATGGATCTATCTTGGTGGATCTCTGGTTTGTGCACAATGACTCTATTAGTCTTACCCACTGCATCATGAATAACTTGTTTAGACTCCACTTTACTAGTCATATTAGCTTTGTACATCTCCTTGTCAATTCCAAAAGGGAAAATGACAGCTAAAATTAGCCAAACCAAAATTATTAAAATCACACAAATAGAAGACATCTTCTTAAAATAGAACATCTCAAATTATTGTTAGAATTAGGCATCTTTTACTTGAGACAAGAGCCTTTCAGAAAAAGTGGAGTCACTGATCTCCCTTGCCAACTGTTCTTTTAATAGTAATTTGTATTTTACATTGGAGGAGGTGGAAAAGGCGCTTAGTAAAAGCAAGGGCGCAAAGGCGCCTGGGCCGGATGGGGTCCCCATAGACCTTTTTAAGAGTATCCCAGCCCTGTGGGCGCCCCTTTTTGTTCAGGTGCTCAATGCTAGCTGTGTTGCTGAATTCTTGCCCACATGGGTGGAATCTGTAATTGTTCCAATTTATAAAAAGGGAAATAGACAGGATCCTGCCTGTTATAGGTCTATTTCTCTATTGGATTCCTTTACAAAAATAGCGGGCAGAATTATCCTAGACCGACTACTGGAATGGGCGGAGGAAAACTCTGTCCTGTCCGATCTCCAGTATGGCTTTCGCCCAGGTCTGGGGAAAGTAGAGCAGGGTTTGAATTTGCTCTTGTTGATTGGGAAATACACGAGGGCAAAACAAGGAAACTTGTTTTTGACCTTTGTGGATCTCTCGTCCGCCTTTGATTGTGTGGTAAATTCCAAACTATAGTCTATACTGGAACATCTTGGGGTTGAATCAAATATTATTTATTATCTTAAACGTTTTTATAGTAATGCTAAGGCCCGAGTACGTTTCGGTCTAAATGGAGAACGCACTGACACAATACCCATTAGGAGCGGGGTCAGGCAGGGTTGTGTCCTGGCCCCCTTCCTTTTTAATTTATATATTAACGGGTTGGAAGGTGTCTTGTGCAAAGACAGTTCAGATCCCCCCTTCGTAGGCGGCCGCCCAATACCAGCACTTTTGTACGCTGACGATGCTGTACTTATGTCACGTACACAGGTGGGCCTACAGCCTGTGGTCGATAGTTTCTGCCGTTTCATGAAGGAGTTGGGTCTGAAAGTCAACACATCAAAAACCTTTACTATGTATTGTGGTAAACAAAATATATCCAAGAGACCAATTTTTATAGCAGGGCAGAAATTGGAATTTTCTAAACATTTTTCCTACCTCTGGATACATTTTGCTCAAAATGAGACGTGGTCTCAAGCTATTTCTGTTAAAAAGCTTGAGCTTTCAAGATCTACTGTCGCTCTCAAAATCTTTTCTAGCAATTTAGGAACAAGACCCCTTGTGGAATTTATTAAAATCTACAAAGCTAAGTGTGTAGCCGGCACTATTTATGGCAGTGGGGTGTGGGGGTCTTGCTAACCCCACACCCATCCAGGTGCCTGAAAATACCTTTTTAAAATACATAGTGACAATTCCTAAAAGCTCTTCCAATTTCAATTGCCACTCAGAACTTGGCCTATCCTACATTACTGATCTTATTAAAATAGAGCCAGTTCTACTATTGCACAGAGTCTGGACCCAAGAAGCGACACATTTAAACAGAGATGTCCTGACAGATATACTGAAATTGGATGGTGCCATAAAAATCCCATGGGTTAAGTATGTACATAACTTTCTTAAAGATATCGGGAGAGAAGAATACTTACAGAATCCCTCTGATATCTCAGCAATTTCTCGAAAAAACGTGAAGAAAGAGTGTCTAGCACTTTTGGATTCCAATAGGACTGCTGCGGAGGTCCTAAAATCCTCTATTCAGCAGCATCAACTGGTTTTAGCAACTTTTAAGATTCAGCCCTATTTAATATATGTAACAAGCACTTATGAGCGATTTCTGCTCACACGTTTCAGATTTAACATCTTCCATAGATTGGTTAGCTTTCCCACGATCAACAACTGGACACATGAGCTACCACTCTGTCCCTGTGATAACACCTCTCCTCAGAGTACGATTCATGTATTTCTTTTTTGTAAATTTTATGACGAAATGAGGAAAATTGTTTTGCTACCTTTATTAAGAGCTAGGACTTCGCCATTGTCGTGTGGCGATGATTAGCATTCAAGCTCTAGACAATCATGTATCTGTATCAAGAACAACTTTGTTCCTAAAAAATGTTATAACTATCAGGAAGCGTAGGGACACTTAATCTGCACTTTATAAATGAAATTGTTTTTATCTTCTTAATTAACTGGTTTGAAATGAATATAATGAAATTCTGTATTTTTATGTAACTATGTATTTACAATATTTTTATCTGTACTTTTATGATTGCATCAAACAATCGAATAAAGATATTTTGAATTTGAATTCATCTCCTTGTCAATTCCAAAAGGGAAAATGACACCTAAATTAGCCAAACCAAAATTATTAAAATCACACAAATAGAAGACATTTTGAAACATCTTCTTAAAATAGAACATCTCAAATTATTGTTAGAATTAGGCATCTTTTACTTGAGACAAGAGCCTTTCAGAAAAAGCAAAAACAAAAATTTTAAAAATCACCAAATATAATATACCCCCCTTATTATTTTTTTTTTTTTTAAAGAATCCTCTAACAGCTTTTCTTTGACCTTACATCTTACATCAATGTGCTTTTCCAGCTAACAAAATTTCTTCGACCTTGTGTCACCTAACACATTTTCTTCAACCTTATGTCACCTACAGCTTTTAATCTAATATGAAAACAACCTCAATCAATGCCACTAGTGTCATCTATTTTTTCTTGGCTACTTCTGCTTACTTCCACCACTCGTGGGATAATTATATACGCCCACTCAGGAGACTTATACTTCTGATTTGGTTTTAACACTCTCTTTGCTCTACTGCTAATCACCTCTATTTTCTTTCCTGCTTGATTTTTCTTTTCTAAATCACTTTTCTGACTTGAAATTTCGTCAGCCTGTTCCTTGGATTTATTCACTAATTTGAATATCAGGCCCTCATTTTCATTTGGCCAATTATCTAATTTTCTTGAGAGTTTCTTCTTAGGCTCAGTTTGATTGCACTCAGCTTTCCACGCTCTTTTCCTAAATTCTTTTATTTTAGATTCTTCATCACTTTCATTAGTTTCGCTTTCTGAGATCTGAATTCTAGATTCAGGTACTTCTTTACTCGGCAGCTTCACTCTGTTAGGAACATCATCCTCCTAGCTGGTACTTGGTAATTCGTCTTCTTCTTCTTCTTGAATTACTTCCAATCCACCAGTTTCAGAATTTTCGTCCCTTCTTCCAGAGCTTCCAATCTGCTTTTCAGTACTCTCCTGATCTTGATTCACTTCAGACTCTTCTGCTTCTTTTTCTAGTAGATCTTCTTCTTTCTCAGGGTCTACTACCACGATTTCTAGATCTTTGTCATTCAATGCCTCATTCGCATTCGAAGCTTCCAGATGTCGACTTTCCTGTCGATCTTCAGGATCTGGATTTCTTTCAGGTTCTTCTTCAGAATCAGAATCAGTTGTTGTGTCACTTTCTTCATCAGAATTCTCAGGTGGTGGTACTCGAATGGTATGACTCGCATGAATCCACCTTTTCAGACCTTTACACGTTACTGCATTTGTTGTGACAAGAATCACCTGTTTTGCTTTCTGCCACCTGGGTACTAGACAATTTCTTCTTCGATGAACTTTTGTCCTCACCCAGTCTCCTGGCAAAAGATCATGAGCCTGTTCTTTTTCTCTTGTAAGTACTTCAGTTCCTACCTGATGGAACACAGAAGCCACTACATCAGACAATTGTTTACGGTAGTCCATAATTGCACTTTCATTAATGCTAAGCACTTTATCTATTGGAACAAATGCTTGTCTCATTACTCTGCCCATCAATATTTCATGAGGGCTTAGACCAGTTTTTCTATCTGGAGTACTTCTCAAAGACATCAAGACAAGTGGAAGTGCATCAGTCCACTTCATTCCTGTAGCCAAGCACATTTTAGCAAGGCTATTCTTGATTGTACCATTGACTTGCTCAACAACACCTGACGCTTCTGGTCTATAAGCACAGTGCAGCTTTTGTTTTATACCGAGTGCTTCACAAATCATCTGTAACAATCTGTTTTCAAAATGTGTGCCGCGATCAGTCTCGACCGTCACTGGAAATCCATACCTAGGTATGATCTCCCTCAGAAGCAGATTTGCCACAGTAACTGAATCATTATGGCGAGTCGGAAAAGCTTCCACCCATCTTGAAAACAAACAGATAATCACTAGGACATATCTCAATCTTTTGTGTGGAGGCATATCAATGAAATCCAGTTGTAACCTGGTGAAAGGACCACCCTCCAGTCCTATGGTTCCCAAGCTTACAACTGTCTTCCTGTTTGGATTGATCTGCTGGCAAATCAAGCATCTCTGGCAAAATGACTCTGCAATAATCCTGAATTTTGGATTAAACCATGTTTGCCTAAACAACCTAATCATTGAGTCTCTGCCTAAATGTCCTGGACCATGAAACATTCGTGCCATGTCAGCAATCATGCAGTTTGGCATTACTGGTCTGTCATCTTTGTAAACCCAAATGCCATCTTCCTCTCGCTGTCTGCAACCTGCTTTTAACCATGTGTCTTTTTCCTCATCATCTGCCTCATCTTGTAAATCTTTTACTCCTTGCCATGTCTCAACTACAGATGTTAGCATAAGTGAGTTCAAAACATGTTCATTGTTTTTCTCCCGATTAATGGACCTATTGTTTTTCGCACAAAATTTGGCAATTTCATCTGCATATGCATTTCCCTTGGTCATATAATCATTTCCTTTTTTGTGTGCTGTACATTTTACTACAGCAATTTTCTCTGGCAACTGAATGCCATCGATCAATCTTTTAATTAATTTTGCATTCCTGATAGGTGTTCCCGCAGAAGTTAAATAACCTCTTTGAGACCAGAGCTGGCCGTAGTCATGGACTACGCCATACCCATACTGACTATCAGTCACTATGGTAATTTTTAATCCGGTTGCTTTTTCACATGCACGAATTAAAGCAATCAATTCTGCTATTTGAGCTGAACGAATTCCTTTAAGACAAGAAGCTTCAACCACATCTGCAACTTTACAGACAGAATATGCTGCACTCAGAACGCCTCGTTCCATCCTCAAGCATGAGCCATCAACAAAGTAAACATAATCAGACTCAGGCAATGGAACATCTTTTATGTCCTGTCTAGGTTTGGTGCAATATTCTAAAACATCCAGACATTCATGGTCAATGTCATTCTCATTTCTGAATTCTGTCACTGTACCATCAGGCAACAATGTGGAAGGATTTAAATTCACACATCTTGCAATAGACACATTATCTGCTCCAAGAATAACTTTTTCATATTTTGTCAATCTGTTACTCGTCAAATGCTGAGTCTTGCTTCTGGTAAGAAGAATCTCAACTGAATGGGGAACATATACTTTTACAGGAAACCCCATTATTGTCCCTTCACCTTGCTCCAGACTCACACTGGTTGCAGCCACTGCTTTTAAGCAACCTGGCAATGCTTTTGCAACAGGGTCAAGAACTGCTGAGAAATAAGCAATTGACTTTCTCAGTTTCCCATGTCTTTGAATCAAAACAGATAATGCACATCCTTCCCGTTCGCTGCAATACAGCTCCAATTCTTTTTCATAATCCGGCATTCCCAATGCTGGAGCTTCACACAAACTTTTTTTAATTGCTCAAAAGCCTCTAACTCAGTTTCTGTTAAGGTGATCGGGTCTTTTATGTCTGCTTTTGTCAGTCTCTGTAATGGTTTTGCAATTACTGAAAATCCACTAATCCATTGACGACAATAACCTACCATTCCTAGAAACAATCTGACCTGTCTGTGTTTTTGGAGGTTGCATTGCTTGGATCATGTTTATTCTTTCAATTGTCACTTGTCTAATTCCTTTTGCAATCCTGTGACCAAGATATTTTACTTCTTGTTTACAGAACTGTAATTTTGCAGGTGACACCTTATGTCCCTCATCTGCCAAATGATTCAAAAGAGTAATGGTATCTGTCACACAGTTGTCTCGTGTTTTTGCAGCAACAAGGAGATCGTCAATGTATTGCACTAATATCGATTTACCAGGCAAATCTAGATTTTCCAGAGATTTCTTTAGCAACTGATTAAAAATAGATGGGCTTTCTGTATACCCTTGAGGGATACAACACCATGCTAAGATACGCTCTTGGAATCTGAACGCAAACATTTGTTGGCTCTCTGGATGCAATTGAACAGTAAAGAATACATTACAAAGATCTATAACTGTATACCATTCTGCATCATGCGGAATCTGGTAAAGAATTACCGCTGGATTTGGTACAACTGGGCAACATGGGACAACTATTTGATTAACCTTTCTTAGGTCCTGAACAATTCTGAAAGTTCAGTTTGGCTTTTTGATTCCCATAATTGGTGAATTGCATGGGCTGCTCTCAATTTCTTTTAGAACACCTTGCTTTATGAATTACAGGTATGACACCTTCAATAACTTCTGATTTCATTTTATACTGAGGAATGTTTGGATAATTTGCTCCTTGTCTCACTGTTATTTTACCTGGGTCTACATGTTTCATTAAACCAATTTCATCTCCAGATAAATACCAAATTTTAGTATTGACTGTCTCTTTTAATTCTTCAGGTAAATCATTTTTGTCAAAAGCAGGAAATAAATTACTTTCTTCTGCTTCAACCATTAACATTGTTAATTTATAAAGGCCATCCTCCTCTTCTGGAGTTTGAAGCTCAATACTATCAGGTGAGCAATATATCTTGCAGTTCATTTTACAAAGGATGTCCCTTCCTAACAAGTTTACAGGACTGCTATCACAAACTACAAATCTGTGTTTGTCTTTAAATTTGCCAATTTCGACTTTAACTGGTTCTGTTAAATCTGTTTTAATCTGTTGAATCTTTGTTTGGGGATGATCAAACTTTGCTCATTGTCATGCCCTTTAATACCTCTTGCCTTTTGGATGAGAAGGCGGACTCAGCACCCAAGCATTTAAGAATAGCAGAGCTACAGCCAGGTCCTTGGGCCTATGATGGCCCCTCGCCAACGCCAGTCCGTCTTCCTTTCACCTTTTGAAACTATGGAAGGGATTCACAGCTGCATTCTTTCCTACCTAGCCACCATGGCCAAAAGGCTTTCCAGTCTTTGTGTGACCGAGCAAACGGTTCCCACAGACCATGTGGGCCCACTAGCCAGAGTTTGACCCAATACACCCTCTCCCACCTCCCCGCAAGCTCATCTTCCACACACCTTTGAGTGTGCCCTCATACTAACAATGGCATCCAGAGGGGGGCATGCTGCGGAATTATCTTCACCAACATCAACTATCACATCCAACAAATTGGTTTTACAGATAGTCCTTAAGGGCTACTCCGTCCCCTATTTGGACATCCCACGACAGCTGACCGAGGGCCACCTGTCCTTGCTCATCAGGAAGTGTTAGTTCTCTTGGCCAAGGGAGCCATTGAGAGGGTGCTGGCATAAGAAGTAGGTCGTTGTTGCTGTTCCTGCTACTTTCTGGTGCCCAAGAAGGACACCTGCTCATTCTCAACTTATTCCTGAAAAAGAAGTTACAAATGCTCATATTAGCTCACATCGTGTCTGCCCTGGAGTCTAGATGTTAGTGTTGGATTTGCATGCTGCATACTTACACAATCCTGACCTGCCAGCCCAAATGCTTTACCTGCGGTTCACGATGGCCCAAGAGCTTTTCCAGGTTGCCGTGCTCCGTTTCGACCTAACCAGCAACGCGCGGGTGTTCTGGAAAGTGATGGCTGTGGTTGCAGCACATCTGCGGAGGTCAGGGGTTTCAGTCGTGCCCCTACCTCAACAATTGGTTGTTGACGGCAGGCTTTCCCCAGGCAGTCATATCCCACCTCCAGATTACTGCGGACTTCCTGCATTCACTGGGGTTTACAAACAATATTGCTGAAGTCACACTTGACTCCTTATTAGACGCTCCCTTTCATCGGTCCGTTCTAGACACAGTGCAGTTTAGGGTCTATCCCTTTGAACAGCGAGTTCAGGATATTCGGGCTATAATACCTATGTTACAGCCTCTATCCTGGATTTTGGTGAGACTGACTTTCTCTTTTGGGCCTCATGTCCTCCAGCATCCCGCTAGTTACACATGCCCTTTGACATATGCACTCTCTGCAATGGGACCGGAAGTCCAGCGGGCACAGCATCAGGGAAATGTCTCCAAAATGGTCCAGTTCTCGGAGGAAACTGCAAAAGACCTGCAGTGGTGGCTGACAATGGGACGATTGGGTCAGCGGCAGACTCATCTCCCTTTCCCAGCCACAGTTGAAAGTGGTTACAGAAGTATCACTACTGGGCTGGGGCGACAATTCTATGAGGGGTTGAGATCGGAGGACTCTGGTTTACTCCAGTATTGAAACTTTAACAGATTCCCATGCTTGAATCATTCCCCATCGTCGACATGGGAGTACCCAGTATATATATATAAAAATAGCAATACAACCCATTACAAATCAGAAACTAGGCCTAGGCCCATTCTAGTTTTGTAACATATCCACCTCTTTTTGTAAAAGAGACTAAATAAAATAAACAACCAATCAGATCCGCCTCACCCTGTAGAACGTTCCTTAGAGAACCTCAGACCCTCAGATTTTCAAAGTTTTCAAAGTTTAAAGTTTATTATGATCTGGCTCTCATTGAGGGCCACATAAAATAACATACATATTATCATAACGAAAAAGACACAGATTACATACAGCATCAGAAATAACCACTTGTTATAAACAAATAATGCACTCATCAACATCTCCCAAAATCACATTAATATATGTCTAAAAATTCTTTAAAATATTTAAATATTCTGGAACAGAACATTTCGTTAGGGGGGCAATACAGAGCATGGAAAAACATTTTTATATTCAAAATTCCCAATTGTAGACAAATTGGTTTAATCCATTTTTTGCGCAATAGGCGTAATATCGGGCAAATAAACAGTACATGGTTAAGGTCTTGAGCAGCATTATTACATAAATTGCATAAGGGAGATACTCCATACCATTTTGCGAGGAGTGTATTAAGTGGAAGCAAATTATGACGTAAGAGGTACCATATCCTACGGACACCATGCGGAATATTCCACGTTAAGTATTGTTGTGCTTGTTTAGGTGTATAGGTTAAGACCAGGGCTTCCCTTTCTTTATACTTCTGTTGGTCAAGTATATCCCGCTTATAACATAGTTCCCAGGAGCTACTTTTTAACTTTAACTTTAACTCTGATGGAGAAAGAGAAAATAACATACTTTCATCCAGTTCCAATAGTAAAACGGCTTTTCTGAAATTTTTTACCAGCTGCGAGAACTCATTAAAGTTACCTAACAGTTCCTTTTTTAAGATTTCACGTAGGGTTCCTGGTTTACCTCTGGCCAGGCATGCTACCCACCTTACAAGAGCGGCCAGCCCTTGAGCCCAGCAGCTTCGCAGTCCGAATTCCAGCCTGCACGAGGATGTAGAGCAGGCTGAATTAAATGAGGAGATTTTCCTTAATACCTTTCCCTCCGTTTTTTGCATAAAATCCCATTGATTTATATCCACCAATTCCATTCCATAAAGGAGGGTAGCGGGAATCTTCGCTCGAAAAACCTCCAAACATAAAGAGAAGTGCCTCTTCCCCGTCGCATTATACAAGGACCATAGTCCCCTACCATGGGCCATTGCTTTTCTAGAGTTATTTTCGATATGGGGCTTCTCACTAAGGTTAGAAGATATTATTTTGCCCAGAAACGTATAGGAGTTAACTACCTCAAGTTTTTCTCCGCTTAATGTCCAATTAAAGCTCCTAGATCTGCACTTCTTCTTGCCAAAGATGCACATGACCTTGCTTTTTGAGCTATTAATTTTCATATAGTGTGTATCCGCGAATTCATTCAATGTATGAAGACGATTAGCTAGACCTTTCGGGGTCAGATCTAAAACTAGTATGTCATCTGCATACATTAGAATAGATATAGCAGTCCCTCCAATTATTGGGGCTAGTCCCTCACAATCTGCAACAGCATTTGGCAAATCTGCCATATACAGGGAAAACAGTGTGGGTGCCAATATACATCCTTGTTTTAGACCATTCCGGGAGGGGATCGCTTTAGAGAGACCCCTTTCTCCGCCTTGTAACACCCTACACCATGTATTCAAATGTAGGGACTTAACTAAGTCCAATAAGTATCCCGGCATACCCAATGCCGCCAGTTTTCTCCACAGCGTCGGACGGTCGACCCTGTCGAACGCTGCGGAGAAATCTATAAATGCTGCATATATGCCCCCACCACGAACACGAACATATTTGTCTACGATTACCTGTAGCATAGTTAGGTTATCTAGAGTTCCATGCTCTTTACGAAAGCCTGTCTGTTCCCTAGGTATAATATTATTTAAAAATGCCCACTCTGTTATTAATACTAATAAAAGTTTAGCAAAAATTTTCCCTATCGCATCTAATAAAGCAATTAGGCGATAATTAGAGGGATTATCACGGTCTCCTTTTTTAAAAATTGGGATCAGGATACTTCCCCGCCAAGAGTCGGGAACTGTTCGAGTTTTAAAACACGCCTGAAACACTGGCAGAAGAATCCTGCTCCAAGTGGTTACGTCTTGCTTGATTATAGACATTGGCAATTCGTCCGGTCCCATAGCCCCGGAAGAGCGCATGCTCTTGATTGCGGTAGCTATGGAATACTCAGTGGGGAGTTCCATTTTAGAATCAATATTACGGTCTGGAACCCATGCGTCACCCCCTGCATCATTGGACGCATATAAGGTGGTCACAAATTGGGTCCAGACATCTTCAGTAATAACAGTAGGAGTGGACGTTTTTACAGATCCACATCCTTGTCTTATTATGGACCAAAAAACTCTAGAGTTTTTACACTTGGATGCCTCTCTTAGATTGATCCATAAAGTATCTTCTTTGTCTCTTTTTAACTTGGCTCTCAATCTCACCCTCCTTCTCTTTACCAGAGCTAACTGTAACCCAATCTCCCCTGATCTATTAAGGTATTGCATCCTGACAAGTTTATTAATCTCTTTATTTAATCTTAATAAAGGACTAGGAGAAAAATATTTCATTTTATGCTTTCCTTTACTCCTGGCCATTTCAGTTACTTTCTGGATGAGCGTTTCCAGGAACATAAATTCCCTACCTTGCCAAGAATCGAGTTCATTTAAGAATTGGGTGAGGATGTTTTGTACCTCCTTATTATGACTGGAACCCCAGTAACATCTACCAGAGTGGCGATTAATGGAAAAGCCTTTGTTCTTTAGGGACCAGCGGTCAGATTCAGGGGGTATTAATGAGACAGTTAATTTAATAATTTTGTGGTCACTCAAAGGAGTATGAGTGATTACCAAGTCTTTACAACAAGAGAACGTATCAAAGTCTGTTATTGCGTAGTCCAAAATAGATTCTCCCCTAGTGGAACCATGTGTATAATTTGCCGGGGAATCAGAAGGCATTCTGCCATTTAGGATAATTCCCTCCACGGCACTGAGCTCCCCGAGAAGAATCTTGCCCCTTTTGTTCGTTTTTATTTTATTAGGCAAGAGAGCTTGGGGAATATTAAATACTTCCTCTTTTACTTTGTTTCTAAACATGTCTAGGGAAGTATTGGACACTTTACAATTTAAGTCCCCCACCAGTAATAAGTGTGGGGGGTCATCCACCTCTAATAACTGTTTTATATAGGAAAACATACGTTTTAAAACTAACGTAAAATTATCTTCGGGAGGAATGTAGGCGTTTAATATTATAAACGAAGACCGTTGACCAACGGGATCCAGGTTAGAGATGGTTATGGATTGGAATAGATTACTCTCATCCTTGTGATGTGAGAATTGCCATTGTATTGTATTGGATAACAGACAAGCAATTCCACCTTTAGCATGGCCCCTTTTAGATGGCGTTGCAGCGGCTTCTAGGATGAAGTAGTCATTCCCTCCATAAGGAAGAGTATCACACCATGTTTCTTGGATACAGTACACATCCGCATTCAGAGAAAGAAGATAATCAAATTTCTCAGGGCAATTAGACAAGCCAGCAGCATTCCAAGAAACAATTTTTAAACACTGGTTAAAGATGTGAAGATGGTCGTGGGTTTCTCGAGGTGGTGTTTGAGAGAACTCCCGGTAACCAGTTCCACATCGAAGCATCTTCAGCTAGAGGGTTATCCGTGCTACCAGATAGGGGAAAGACCTGAGAAACCATGCGTTTGCCTCTGGAGAGCCAAATTTTTAGGTCATTATTACATATAGGAAAATCATCCTGTCCAGAGGTCAACTTTGTATTTCTTTCAGTAAAAGAAAGACACAAGTTTTTATTAACAAAAGGTAGCACGTCAATTCCTCTGCGTTGAAAGGCTTCTGCTTGTTGAAGGACTAGATTAGCAATTATTTTGGAGTAAAACTTTACCCTTATTCGTTGGCCATTTATGGATCTTATTGGGAGAACTAAATCAATATCATTTGTTAAGACCAACTTTAAGCTTTCAATTTCATTAAAGCAGCTAAGTAGCCAAGATCTGTTCATTCTTAAATCAGAATCAAGTAATGGAAGAAAATCCAATGACAAAGTATCCACATATGAAATAGTGCTTTTTGCTGACTGATGTATTACGTTCCTAGCTACATCTGTCTGAGGCAGAAAAATAGGAGCTATTGGGTTAAATACTCTTGTTACTATCGGAGAATGTTTAACATCCGTACTTATAGGTTGGGGAACAGGGGCATCAATTACAGAACCAGAGACCATCCTATTCGAAGTTCCTTCAACTGGGGCCTCAATTACTGGTCCAGAAACCACCCTATTCATAGTTACTTCAACTGGGGTATCATTGGACTCATTTAAGATACCTTCCACCTCTACCTTATCCGGAATATCGGAAGGTGGGCTATCCCCTCTTTCTATAGGAGCAGGCGTTTCAGTTATTATATGTTTTGGAAAAATAATTTGTCTAGGTCTTTTCTTTTTATGTTTACGAATAGGCTTCCCCTTTTTTCCTCTAGTTTTCATTTTGGCAGCTCGAGGAGACCCCAAGAAAACTTCTAGCTCCTTTTTATCCTGTACAAAAATGGGAAAAAGATCATGGCCCCCCGTTTGCAGTACTTCACTCACATTCTCTTCCTGCTCAACTAGCGATGGTTCCGTTCTCAGAGGCAGGGCAGATCAGATGCATAGATTAGGGGACTTATGAATCTCCGCCTCTATATTTAATCCCAAAGGGGCAATTCCCTTCACTTCAGTAGAGCAAACAACCTCTTGCTGCACAGCAAGCGCAGGATTAGCAGGAGAAACAAGAGGCTTAGATTCATTTTCAACATTTTTCACATTTTGTGCCAACAAAGCCTGCAGTATTTCAGTAACTGAAGATAAAATACAATCAGAATTTACAGCAAATTTACCCATTAAAAGTAGTATGGAAGACAGAATTTGCTCAAGGGCTATGAGAGACTCAGAGATGGGTTTATCATTTTTTGGATAACTTGAAGATGTGAGGGGACAAATCCCCGATAGATTAAAATGCGGGGATTGTACATCAATCAGCGGAGAAGAATTATCTGTGGATTTAATGGAGGGGGTACTGCTATATAATAGCAGACCAGATGGTGTTTCTCCACTGGGCGTTTTATTAACTACCAGGGGAGGTAAAGATGTCTTATCCACATATCTTCCGCAGAGTTCAAAGTCGATACTGGTAGCTATAGAGACATCACCCTTATCTTCTTCCAGAGTATCCTTCCCCTTAAGAGTATCATGTCTCAAAGATTGCGATATTAACAGGGGATCAACAACAGCCGCATGTTCAAGACATGTTGGCAGGTCTGCCACACTAGACTGACTTAGTGACCTTTTCATTTCCACCAGAGGGGCCACCTCATTACCTTCTTCCTTATTAGAGCAGGGATTTAATTGCTGTAATTGATCACTATCAGATTTCCTGGAAACTTCAAGGGATTTATTCAAGCTTTTCTCCCAAATTTGTTTTAATTGCATCTGACCTTTCATGATGACACTGTTAGTTTGTTTTTTCCTCGAATGACTCGGACCAGATATTGTACCGTGATTCTCCATTACAACCTTCCCGGATCGTAATGTCTTAGCCTCCATAGTACAGTAAATAAAAGCAGAGCCTACAATAAATCTCCCAGTCTTATAAAAACAGTGTTTAAAAACAATATAAATATACAAGAAGCGAAAATGGGAGAGAAGCTAACAGTTCAAATACTTCGTAGCTATAATATCTATCGGCGTATTAGCATTACCTTGGAATATAATAACGCAGACTAGTATCTATAAGCATACGACTAAACAGTCAAGATACCAGGGCCCAGCCCGGCCTACCTCGGCCACTGAGGGCCACAGAGGGCCCGCCCTTTGCCCGGGCTTAGCCCGGCGACGCCCGCGCGCGTCCCGCGATGCACGTTACCTCAGCGCAATTTGTTCCAGCTGAGGGGGGCGTGGCAGGGAGGTTCTCTGAGCCCAACTGGCTTGTGGGCGTTGATGTTCCGTGTCCTCCAAGCCGGCCAGCAAGCCCTTGACAGCGAGTGTTTCCCGCGAAGCGGGAAACGCGAGCGGTGATTCACAAGCGCTGACAGATAGCGCTACAACAGTCGAAGAAGCACTGGCGCTTCCAAATAGCGCTGCAAAGAACACAGTAGCTTGGCGAGTTCAGGCCACGCAGCAAAGTTTCACGTTTTTCTGAGGCTCAGCAGCCGTCTTCAGCAGCAAACAGGCAGGATAATTCCCTCAGATTTTCTAACCCACGTTGTGCTAGGAAGTCTCCACTGAGCTCTGCTCAGTTTTTTCTTTATTAACTTTATTCCTAGTGTTTTTTCAGCTGTCATTCTTCAACTTCTTTCTTCAGCTTCGTGTCAACATGTCTGAGAAGGAGAAAAAAGGGCTTTTTAGAGCTTGTGCCACCTGCTTTAAAAAGAGGCTTTGTTGTGGATGACCCTCAAAAGGACTGCATCTATTGCCTGTATCCAGATCACAAGGCCAAAGATTGCAAAATATGCTGTATTTTTTCCACCAAAACTTTTTGAGACCATGAGGGACATCTCCTGACCTGGCTCCAGAAGCGAAAGTCCAGGAGAGAGCTTATCTCCAGTGACGACAGTGATGAGGCTTCATCAGCTTTGTCTTCTAGGAGATCTCTAAAAAGGGTGAGATCTGACCCTTCATCTGAAGACCATCCTGGAAAAGCCTCTAAAAAGACATCTCATAGGTCTGACAGGCAAAGTTCAAACAAATCTCCTCACTGAGGTGTAAAGGAGAGGGAAGGACTTTCTACAGGAGACACTGCAGTGAGGAAGTCGAGCTCTGTTCCTGGATCTTCTCCTGACAGAAAAAAGGATTTTAAAAAAAACGCTTTTGTTCCTTCTGAGGGAAGACATGATACAAAAATTCCACCGTCAATGGCGCTGCTGACGACCCCATCGACGAAGAAGCCATCATCGTCTTCGTCGACGCGCAAAGAGAAGGTAAAATCTCCTCAGTCTTCTGTGACTCCAACGACGGGATCGTCAACGAGAATCTCCTTGCCTTCACCGAAAGTGCAGCTTTCATCATCGACTGTGATGTCGACAGATACTGGGTTATCAGTGACGGCGAAGATTTCGTCAACAGAGTCGTCGACGAGGATGACAACGGGGACTACGTTGATGGTAATGATAACGCTATTGACAACAGTGCCGACAATGTCAATATCTACATCATCGATGACAGAAAAAATTGCTGCAGTATTCATCAGGAAACCTCACATTACTCCTAAGATCATTTCCCCAGCAAAGTGACACCTCTATTACCTACTCAGCTCTTAGAGAACCAATGACAGAGAAAAGAAAATCCAGAAAATATTTTAAATCTAAAATTCTGCTCCTGGAATTTTAACGGCCTTGGAGCTAAAACGCTCGACAAAGTTTTTGGGACGAACCTTCAACAATTTGACACAATTCTCCTACAAGAAACATGGCTGGAAGACCCTCTTCATCTACAAGGTTTTAAATCGTACCATCTTCCGGGCACCAGAAGTTCGAAATACGGTCATCTGAAAGGTGGCCTTACGACCTATGCCGCAATCAAAACTATAACATCTGCGAAGGAATTAACAAGCAAAAACACTCCAACAAATTGTATAAAAACATTACAGATAGAAATAGCAGGACCAAGAGACAAACAGATAATACTTGTTAACACCTATCACACCCCTGTAACAAAAAAACAGGTGCTAGACTTCTGGTAGCCGAACTAACCAAGTTAGCCACTGAAGAGGTTTCTTCAAACTACATCGTCTCAGGTGACTTCAACATGTGCCTCGCAGGGGACACCGATCCGGATAGGCCGGCATCAGGCCGACACGCAGCGTGGATGAGTCCCTCGCCAAGACGAGTGCAGGTGTGGCAAGCAATCTAAGATCTCAAAAGACCTCATGAACGAATCTGTCCCTGGTTGCACTAAATGGTCGATTTGCGGGTGACCGCCCACAAGCCGCAACCTTCTATTATGCCCTCACAAATACTGCAATAGACTACACTTTTATTTCTTTATCACTCTTTAGCTCAATAAAAGGGTTTAGGATCGGAACGCTGGATCACAGTCACCACCAACCTCAAGAGTTCATACTTGATGCTCATGGAACAGCAATTACACAATTGAGAATTTAAATCTAAAGGTCACATCGAACCACCGGCAAATCAAATGCAACACGAGCAATCCAGAAAAACTATTAGCCCTATCAAAAAAAAGATGGGAGGAAAGCAAACAGCTGAGTGCGAACAGTTTAACAGCCTGGGAAAACTTCACCGAAAGCTTTGACTCAAATAAATCAAAAAATGAGCCAAGAAAAGGCAAGATCAAAAAACGAACAAGAGGCACCACGCAAGTTGGCCAGCAAACAAATAATTCACTTCACTAGACCACAGAATGCCGAATTAATACAAATAAAGAGCAAAACTAACAAGGCTCTGCGTAGTCTCCGCCTATCCGGTCCAGCTGATAACATACAGTCAGCACTAAGGAGGCTAAAAACACGCAGAAAGAAAATCATATGGCTTGCAAAAAAGGAAAAATCGGACACTACATGGGTAAAACTGCTATACGACGTGAAAAACAATAACTGCACCAGGTTTTGGCAGACAGTCAAGAGCCTAGAGAACCCAACAGCTCTGGGAATAAATTTGTACATAGTGGAAGATACTTGGGAATAGTACCTACAGCGCCACTTCAACGCGGAAACTGGTGAAAATAAACAAGCCCCCTCGGAGTCCCAAGGCGACCAGCAGCTCCCCAAACCTCAATGACCAGAATCCATCCCCTTCTTCTCAATCAAACAGCTAGAGAACAAAATCTCAAAAAGCCGGAAAGACGGAGCGCCTGGGCCCAATGGCCTACCACCAATCGTATATAAGCAGGACCTGAAATACTGGGCTAAAGCGCTACTACCCCTTTTCAAGTATATTATGGAACTCGAAAGTATCGATTCTGTATTTACTGATTCGGTAAAATTACTGAATCGGTAAATACAGACTCGGTAAAATACCGATTCTGTAAATGCAGATGTAGCTGGCACATGTCAGAGTGCCACAGGGCTTTAAGAATCGGTATTTTACCACCCAATCCTATTGGGTGGTAAAATACCGAATACAGGTGTGCATGCACATGTGTGCATGCACACCAGTGCCATGTGACACACAGACATGCCCTTATGTTATGTTATGTTAGTTTTGTCTTTTATAGCGCACGGCTACTCCAGAGAGTGACCCGGCGCTTTTAGTGAAAACCAGTTGCAGAGTAACACAACACAATAAAGCAAAGTGGAACAGCAGAAATCAAAAGAAAAAGGAACTACTGGGCGAAAAGCCAAGTTTTGAGCCCTTCCTAAAGTCAGCAGATTAGAGGTACTGCGTAGTGCCAAAGGCAACGTGTTCCTTAGGGCATGTCTGCGTGCCACATGGCACACGTGCCTGAATTCAGGGTGCTAGAGGGTGTCAAAGTGACACCCCCTGCACCCTTGCAAAAATCGGTATTTACCGAATCGGTAAATACCGATTCGGTAATGACCATTGATTCCTATGGGCTGCAATGCCCATAGGAATCAATGGGCTTTACCGATTCGGTATTTACAGAATCGGTAAATACCGAATCTTAACGATTCTGTATTTACCGATTCTGAAATACCTATATTTCCCCCCTTCTAATTTACCACTTCTTAAATACCGAATCGGTATGATTCGGTATTTTAGAAGTGGTAATTTAGAATTACCTACATCGGGCCCTTAGTACCGCAATGCAATATCTTCATACAGTGTGTAAGAATCTCAAAATCGAACATTATCATGCAAGATGTGAATGACAAGTGCAAACGCATATAGAAAAAAAAGAACAGAGACGGGTGTATATAGAAAAATATACACTTTTTATCTTGATAAATCAAAACAGGGTACTCTTAAAAATATACAGGCAATCAAACAAGAAGTTGGCAGTACAAATTTAAAACCTTCTTTGTAACGATTGGCAACAACTTTCTTCTTAATGTAGATTAAAACAAATGTCAGAATAAAAAAGCGTAGGTCGACGTTTAGAGTCACTAAAAGTAACTAAGAAGCAAGGAATCCATTTATCTGGCCTTGGAATTTAATCATCAAAATAATTTTAATTATATATTTGAATAAATCCCTTGAAGGCACATTTACCTTATCATTTCATTTTTGCCCGAGCCCTCAAGGGTAGTTTGGGTTGCCCATTTTGTTCACCATTGACTGTGCAATGGACATTGCAACAACTGCGTTCCGTTCCCTGACTGGAGCAGCAGTCTTCGACGCCAGGGATGGCTTCGTGCAACCTCGCTCAGACCACAGGTTCTAAACAAGATTTTAGACCTTCCCTTTGATGGAGAAGCACTCTTCGGTAAGCACGTAGACGATGCGCTCCAAGACATTAAAAAAGCCACAGACACGGCACGTTCGTTAGGGACGCTTCAGTACCGCATGGTCCCCTTTCAGGGTGCAAGAGGCAGAGGTCTTCCCTCATACTGAGGAGGCTACCAGCAAAATCGGTACTCCTCGTATATGCCTGCCTCGCAGTCTTACTGCCCGCAGTATAACCAGCGGAAAGGCCAGTCCTCATCGTATTCGAGATCAATGAACCGAGGAAGAGCAGGACGCCAGGGGAAGGAGTCCTCTAGGTTCCAATAGCGGCTGGCTGGCTCGGTCTACAGTTCCTCCCCTTCATGTAACACCTGTGGGGGGCAGGATATCGCAATACTTCCAAGATTGGCAATAAATAACATTGGATCGTTGGGTTCTCAATACCATCCAATTCGGCCACACGTTTGAGTTTGTCCATCCTCCTCCAACCAAGCCCCCTCGCGCCACGTCAACAAAACATCTCCGTCTCCTGCACTTAGAGGTCCAACAGATGCTGCGAAAGGAGGCGATAGGCCAGGTCCTAATCTCACAAAGAGGAGAAGGTTTCTTCTCCCAGTTCCTTCTAGTTCAAGTGGTGCCCTATTCTAGATCTGAGGGAGCTCAACACCTATGTCATCAAGCAGTCGTTCTGAATAGTCGCTTTTTAGGATATACTTTCTTTTAAATTCAGGAGATTTCATGGCCACTTTGGACCTGGAGGATGCATATTTTCACGTTCCCATTCATCCTTCCCTCAGGAAGTTCCTTCTCTTCACAGTAGCCAAGATCTACTTTCAATTCAGGGTCCTCCCCTTCGGCCTCAGATCGGCACCAAGAATATTTACGAAGATACTGGCTCCGGTGGCAGCTTTTCTAAGAATGCAACAGCCTGGACGACTGATTGCTAAAGGCTCCTACCAAGACGGCAGCTCAGAGATCAGTGGCAGCTTGTACAAAGCTGTTCAGGAGTCTGGGTCTTACTCCCAATACAGAAAAATCTAATTTGTGCCCTTCCAAAAGTGCAAAATTCCTGGGAGCCATATTGGACACGTCCCTATGCAAGGCTTTTCGGACAGTGGAAAGACCAGCAAAACTGATGTCGATGGCCCATCTACTTAAAAAAAGGTCACTTTCAGTTCACCTCTACAAGTCCCTTCTAGGATCCATTTCGTCCTGCATCCTTTTGATTCCTCTCTGCGGGTTACGAATGTGCCCTCTTCAAGGGCAGCTGAACTTGCAGTGGCGCCAAGTGAAAGCATCTTTCGAAGACATGATCAGTCACTGCGCCACTGAAGGAAGCCACCTCGTGGTGGACTCGTGAAGGGAACATTTCTCAAGGTATCTGCTTCATGGTCACCCCAGCTCCTCAAATGATTACAACAGATGCATCTCTGGATGGCTGCAGTGCGGTTTGCAGGACCTCCCGATAAGTGGTCGGTGGCTGCACCACCATCAATCTGCTGGAACTCAGAGCAATTCGCCTGGCCTTACAGGCTTTCCTCCCAAGGATAAAGAATTTGTCTGTTTTAATAAGGACAGACAATACTACGGGCATGCATTATATCAACAAGCAGGGCGGCACGACATCTCGCCTGCTGTCGGCGGAAGCTCAAGCTGTCTGGGAACGGGCGATCCAGCATGGTGTCTCATTAAAGGCCGAACATCTCCCAGGGACTCTCAATGAGGTAGCAGACACGCTAAGCAGATTGAAGTCAGCCAGCCACGAGTGGTAGCTAGACCAGCAGATTCTAGAGGAGATTTTTTGTCTATGGGGCAGACCGGCCATAGATCTCTTTGCTACACCGGCGAACAAGAAATGCCGGTCCTACACAAGCTGGCATCACCATCCGGGATCCTTGAGGAATGTGTTTTCAATGGCATGGTCAGGCGCCTTTCTTTACGCTTCCCCCCCCCCCCCCCCCCCCACCACCACCTCTGATCCCCAGACTTCTCAAGAAGCTAAAGCCAGAGCCATGCAAAATTATTCTAAGAGCACTATCTTGGCCTCGCCAGTACTGGTTCACAGAGCTTCTTCTCCTATCTCTGAAGCATCCGGTGCCTTGGAAACCAATTCCACCTCTGCTGACAATGTCCCAGGGACAAGTATTGCATCCGGATCCCCAATCCCTGCAATTATCGCCGTGGCTCCTGAGCACAGAGAGTTTCTCAATTTAAGATGCTCTGCAGAATGTAGAGACATTCTATCTCCGGCTCGAGCTCAAAGTACAAACAAATCCTACCGGATGAAGTGGAATAGGTTTTGCAACTGGTGCCGGGATTCTGTAGTTCATTCTTTCTCTTCCCCGGCGCATGAAATCCTTCCTTACATTATTTCCTTGGTGAAAGCGGGCCTGGCTCATTCATCTATTAAAGTTCATCTCACAGCCATATCCCGCTTCAGAAGGACATCCTCCGGCCCTTCGCTCTGGTCGGCAAGGATTATTAAACAATTTATGAAGGGACTTTTTTGAGCCTTTCCTCCAGTGAATCTTCTTCTGCCACTGTGGCATCTTAATCTTGTCTTGACCCAACTCATGAAACATCCCTTCAAGCCTATACATAAAGCGGACTTGAAATTACTCTTTTGGAAGGTGCCCCTTCTTCTAACCTTAACTTCAGATAAGAGGGTCATCGAGTTACAAGCACTGACCATTCAGGGGCCCTTCCTCCAGTTTACAAATGAAACGGTTATACTCCGTACCAACCCCAAGTTCATCCCAAAGGTACCTTTGGATTTTCATTTAAATGAACCAGTGATACTTAAGACTTTTTTCCCTCAACCTACTACTCCGGCTGAGAGGTCACTTCACTCATTGGACATTCAGAGTTGCCTGAAATTCTAGAACTAGAATTCAGAGAACTAAGGAGTTTGGAAAGTCAGCTCAACTCTTCGTGGCTTACAGCACCCCTGGAAAGGGATTTCCCCTTTCCAATCAGAGGATTGCACGTTGGATTTCGAGTTCTATCAAATATTGTCATCAAGCAGCGGGTAAGCCCCTTGAGGGGAGAGTCCGTGCTCACTCTGTGCTCACTCCACGAGGGCGATCTCTTCTTCCACGTCCCTATTTGCTGGAGTGCCTATCCGGGACATCTGTAGAGCAGGAAACTGGAAGAGCACTCATAGCTTCACAAGACATTACTGCGTGGATCCTTCGACCCCCAGCGACACTGCAGTGGGTAAAGCAGTCCTAAGGAACCTCTTTGAATAAATGGTGAGCTTTCCCTCTCATCCCTCTTTCCTTTTCCTTCATAAGTTCTTTGCACATTCTTTGATAGATTTCATTGCGTGTAATTATTTTTGAATGCATATAGGAATTTTCTATTTACATCTCAATTTTGAATATATCTTCTGTTTCACTGTTTTAAAACAAAAAAAGAAGAAACCAGTGATCTCTAAACTGTGATATGCTATTTCTTTTCTTTCGTTAATCTTATGGGTGCATTATTGATATTTGTTTAACTTGATACAGACAACAAATGTGCTCATGACTGCTAGCTACTCTGATTCAAGCATGGGAATCTATGAATGTTTCTATACTGGAGTAAGAAAACAAGTTCCTTACCTGTAACATCTGATAGAGACTACTAGCCGCAGATTCCTTAACGTAGAATTCTCCCCAGGCGTGAGACTGGACCCTCAAAACTCTTTGCCACAGCATCCCTGCGCGCCGGAGGGAATGGCACCACGTGACACCGCCCTGACGTCGTCCGCGTCCATGACGTCAGCGAGGATACATAAGTCCCACCCCGGCGCGCCTACGTCAGTTTTTTCTCTTTTCAATGTGCAACGCGGATCCGGCTTGTGTCCTGGCCTGTTTTTGGGCCTTCTAGCGCGCCTACGTCAGTTTTTTCTCTTTTCCGTGTGCAACGCGGATCCGGCTTGTGTCCTGGCCTGTTTTCGGGCCTTCTATTCTTATACACACTTTGGCGTTAAGTGGAACAGTGTGCAAATACCTTCGGGCTTCAAGACTTGTACCTCCTGTGCGCAACCCATGTCGGCGACGGACCCTCACCCAATTTGCATGTGGTGCCTGGGTGAACACCACGACTCTGAGAGCT
This sequence comes from Lissotriton vulgaris, assembly GCF_964263255.1. Taxonomy (NCBI): domain Eukaryota; kingdom Metazoa; phylum Chordata; class Amphibia; order Caudata; family Salamandridae; genus Lissotriton; species Lissotriton vulgaris. Next base: position 93,185,811 of record NC_141694.1, read on the forward strand.
GCGACGCCTGCCAGCACCTTAAGCCTAATTCATGGCGGGAGCGCCGGATGAAGTTGCTGTCGGCGCGCTTGTCCAGGTTGGTGTCTTCCCAGCGTCCGTCCCCTACCTCGGAAGCAAGGAACCGCTGCTTTCGTCTGCAACATCGACTTTCGCCGCGGACTCAAGGGTGTGTCTTGCCGGCTGGTAGGTCCTTTCGTTTGTCGTCGAGGCCTTGTCCTCTTTTTGCGGTGGGCGCCTGCTCCCCCTGGGACATGCGCCCCGCCTGCTGCCTTCCTACCCGCCGTTTCCCGGCACAGAGGTGACTAGGGCCCAAATGACAGCCTACGCGGCGGCACTGCCGGCTTCTTATGGCCTTCCTCCACCTCCTGAGACGTCTGCGGATCCCTTGCCTCGTGCGGGGACTTCGGCCGACTCGCCGGTGGCTCCGGCACCGGAATTTCCGGCTCCAGGTCTTAGGAGGGTGGTGCCGTTGAGGTGCGGTCCTTCGGGGCTCCCCTCTTCAGCGCCTGGCATCCCTGCCTCGCCGCAAATCCCTACGGGGCTTCCGGTGGCATCGCAGGAGACTGCTGTGACTCCAGGCTTGGCCGTGAGTCCCGCTCGGTCCTCTGAGCAGGCAGCTGCCGAGCCAGCGCCGTTTTGGCGCCAGGAGCCTTCCTCCCCTGCTCCGGTGGAGTCACGAGTGGAGGCAGGGACGTGGCGGGCTTTCCCGAGTCCCCCTCGGTCCGTGGCGCGGGCGGCTGCCCCGTCTGAGGCCGAGCCGGCACCTTTTCGGCGCAGCTCCCTCGCCATTCTGGCGTCGACCTCTCCCCACTCTCATGGAGAGCACGTTGTGCCTGGAGTCGGCCCGGCGCCGCATGCCCCCCCTCCAGCGCCGATTGATGTCGGTCTGGCGCCGGTGGCGGACTCCATGGAGCCGGCCGGGTTCTGGATTCGTCCCCTGAGGTCCCTTCTCCAGAGGTCGGCCATCTGTGGGTGTGTTCCTCCCCAGAGACAGGGTGCCGTATTGTTGCCTTTTCACCGGCATCTTCCAGGAAGTGCCCCTCGCCATCCCCACGGCCTCTATCCTTGAATACTTCTTTCCGTGGCTCGGGGATGGGTTTTCCCCCGGCCTCTCCGCCTCCTGGGGCTCATCAAGTTCCCCTTTCATCTGTGGGCCCCCCACTATTCCGTGGCTGACTGCTTCCCCTTGGACATGGGGCAGGGCAGCTCATCCTGTAGCCATTGCCCATGGAGGAACTACTTTCTCCTCCGCGGCACACTACGGAGGTTAGTGTTGCCTTTGTTCGGGCCATTTCCACGGCCGATTGTATTCTGCGGAGGGGTGAACCTGTACTCCGTTTCCTATGGACAATCTTTTGGAGGTTCTCCACCAGGGCTCTGGTGTACGGGAGTTGTTCCTTCCCTTTGAAGCGTCACTCCACAATCCTCTTATGGGGGCGCCCTGCCACGGTGATCCGGTGCCTGAGGCACTCCTGCATCGTCACCTCCTTGCTCCACAGGACCCTGTTTGTCTTTCTTTCCACACCTCTACTGAAGGCTCTCTCCTGCGGAATGCCTTTCCGTGTTTGTTTGTGGTGTTGTTTCCTCCGCCTCGGGAGGCCCGATGGTTGGACTAATGGGGGTGTAATGTCTTCGCTTCTTCTAGCACTGCCTTGCAGGCGCTTAATACTTTGTGTGTATTGATCAGGGCTACTTCCAGTCTTTGGGACTCTGTGGAGTCCCTTCTTTCTCATGTCTCTCATGAGGGTGCCCATGCTGACCTATGGAGCCATGTGTTGGATGGTAGGGAATTGGCCGCATTTATTCTTCGTGCGGCCTTGTATGTTGCAGATGCTCTCGCCGTGCTATGGCCACTTCTGTGGCTCTCCGTCGCCATGCATGGCTACGTGATGCTGTTTTTCCTGAAAATGTCAGGCAACGCTTGGTTGATCTACCCTTTGACGGGGTCCTTCTGTTTAACACTCAGTGTCTTCTTGCGGGGCTCCGTCCTCCTCCACCTCAGTAGGTGGTTCTGTTGATCCACCCTGGGAGGTGTTATCCCACTGCTCCTGGAATTTGGTGTTTGGTGTTGAGGCTCCCCGCACCGACTGCTGTGGTATCGTAGCGCCTCACACTTCCAGTCTGCCTTTACTCGCATTGCCAGCTCGCCTTTACTCGCATTGCTAATATCTCATTGCTGCCTGTTTAATATTCAATTAATTTAGCCTCGAATACGCGCATTAGTGCCTGTCTGCTGTCGTGTGAATTTAATTACTGCAGCGCTATATTTAAAAAGCGCGCAGTCAGTAGAATCGCATTGTGCCTTTTGATTAAATTATTTCATTGCATTATTGCATAGCGTTGTCTTCAGGTTGTGCCCCAATCCAGTTTCGTTTTTGGCCTGCTGCCATCTTGTAGTTTGTTGTTGTGCCTCCCTGCCCGGACCTCCACCCCGCCCCCGCCTCCCAGCTGACCCTCCTTCGCCCCTCCCCCTCCATCACCCACTTATGACAGATGCAACTGCGTGCAGCGTTCACGCGCAGCGGACGCGCCCCATGCGCGCCGAAGGTGCGCCAAAGGTAAGCCCGTCTACGCCCGTCCACGCCTGGACTGCGCCCAGTGCCAGACCCCTGGTCCTCGCAAATCCCACTCCACCCGCATAACGCATGACTCCGCTACCCTCTTTGCCCTTAACCCCGGTCGCACACCACAATGCTGTGAAGCGACCCCAGGACACACCCACGGACCATTCGCCTGCCACTCCTGCAAGTTCACCAGCATCAGGACCCACACCAAATCCACTTCCTCCAAACACAGCTCCGACTCTAACCACCTGAAGTGCATCCTTTTAAACACCCGCTCGGTCCACAGACACGCCACTGAACTCTGGGACTTACTCGACACCTCATTGCCTGACATCGCCTTCCTTACAGAAACCTGGATGAACGCCTCATCAGCGCCCGACATCGCCATAGCCATCCCGGACGCTTACAAGATCATCCGAAAGGACCGCATCAACCAAACAGGAGGAGGCATCGCCATTGTCCATAAGAACACCATCCGAATCACGACCAGCTCCGACGACAACCTCGCGACCGCCGAACACCTTCACTTCCAGATCCACACCGACCCCAGAACCACACTCAGAGGCACCCTCATCTACAGACCACCAGGAACCCGCACACAATTCAACGAAGACATCACTGACTTCATCAGCCCACATGCCCTCACATCCAAGAACTACATTCTACTGGGAGACCTCAACTTCCACCTGGAAAAGAAAAACGACAACAACACCAACACCCTTCTGGTTAACCTGGCCAACCTCAGACTCAAACAACTTGTGGACACCCCCACCCACTTAGCCAGACACACGCTCGACCCCATCTTCACCTCCAGCAAACACATCTCCTTCGATCACACCACAGCTCTCCATTGGACGGACCACAGCTGCGTTCACTTCAGCTATAAAAAGACCACGACCCACAACCCCCCCACAACCTATTCCTCGAAGAAACTCGAACAAAATTACCACCGACCAACTCTTCACATCGCTCAACCAAAACCCTCCTGCCATATCATCTGACCCAAACCAAGCTGCCACCAAACTCACACAATGGATCACCCACACCGCTGACGAATTAGCACCTTTGAAAAACCACCAGATCAAACAAGGTAGCAAAAAGGCCCCCTGGATCAATGATGACCTTAAGAAATCCAAGAAGTTTTGTCGTACCCTCGAGAAAACCTGGAGAAAAAACCCAACCACTGACAACCTGACCACCTTCAAGGATGCCACCCGCAAACACCACCAACTGATACGATCCACCAAGAAATCAGCATTCAAGGATCGACTCAACAACAACGCCCACAACAGCAAGGAACTATTCAACATAGTCAAAGAATTTACCAACCCCAACGCCGGCACCAACGACATCACTCCCTCCTAAGACCTCTGCGACTCTTTATCCTCTTTCTTCCACAACAAAATCGCCGACATACATAACAGCTTTGAAAACCAGTCCGAAGATCATACCACTCCACCCACCTCCGAACCAAAACATTACTCTCACAACCTTTGCGCCTGGAACCCAATCACTACTGAAGACACCATCCGCCTGATGAACTCCATCCACTCAGGCTCACCAACCGACCCATGTCCCCACCACATCTTCAACAAAGCAGACTCCATCTTCGCACCACATCTCCGCGATGTCCTCAACTGTTCCTTCAACTCCGCTACCTTCCCGGAAAGCTGGAAACATGCCGAACTCCGCGCCCTTCTGAAGAAACCCACAGCAGACCCCTCTGAACTTAAGAACTTCCGCCCCATCTCACTCCTCCCATTCCCTGCCAAAGTCATTGAGAAAGCCGTCAATAGTCAGCTGGCCGCCTTCCTTGAATCCAACAACTCCCTCGACCCCTCACAGTCCGGCTTCCGAGCCAAATACAGCACCATAACCGCCCTCATCGCTGCTACAGACGACATCCGAACGCTACTGGACAACGGAGAAACAGCTGCCCTCATCCTACTTGACCTCTCCGCCGCCTTCAACACAGTCTGTCATAGCACCCTCATACAACGCCTCAGCAACGTCGGAATACAAGGAAAAGCTCTGGACTGGATCATCTCGTACCTCGCCGGAAGAACCCAGAGAGTCCGCCTCCCCCCATTCAAATCATAGGCCACAGAAGTCGTCTGAGGTGTACCACAAGGATCATCACTCAGTCCCACCCTCTTCAACGTTTACATGAGTCCCCTCGCATCCATCGCACGCCAACACAACCTCAACATCATCTCCTACGCAGACAACACCCAGCTGATCCTCTCCCTCACCAAACACCGCGAAAACCAATCTACACGAAGGAATGAAAGAAGTAGCCGAATGGATGAAGAACAGCCGCTTAAAACTAAACTCGGACAAAACAGAAGTCCTCATCTTAGGATCATCCCCCTCTGCCTGGGACGACTCATGGTGGCCTCCGGCCCTGGGTACAGCACCCATACCTACAGATCACGCTCGTAACCTGGGCTTCATCCTAGACTCCTCCCTCTCGATGACCAGACAAGTCAATGCCGTCTCATCCTCATGCTTCAACATCCTACGCATGCTCAAAAAAATCTTCCGTTGGATCCCCACCGAAACAAGAAAGACAGTCACCCACACACTGGTCACTAGCCGACTGGATTATGGAAATACCCTTTACGCCGGAACCACAGCCAAACTACAGAATAAACTTCAACGCATCCAAAACGCCTCAGCCAGACTCATACTGGACATCCCCCGTCAAGCTCATATTTCCGATCACCTGAAAGACCTCCACTGGCTTCCCGTCAACAAGAGAATAACGTTCCGTCTCCTCACCCACGCACACAAGGCCCTCTACGACCTAGGACCCGAATGCCTCAATACACGACTGTCCTTCTACACACCCACCCGCCAACTACGATCATCCAATCAAGCCCTCGCCGCAATTCCGCGTATCCATAGATCCACCATGGGAGGAAGATCCTTCTCCCACTTAGCGGCCAAAACCTGGAACTCTCTCCCCACTCATCTCCGCCTTACACAGAACCACCTCTCCTTCAGAAAACAGGTAAAAACCTGGCTTTTCGATAAGTAATGCACCCACCCTCCCTCAAGCACCTTGAGACCCTCTGGGTGAGTAGTGCGCTATACAAATTCTTGAACTTGAACTCTGGGTCCTGGGTTGGCCTACCTCTTCAGTTGCCCCCCCCGCCCCTTTTTGGCAAATAGTGTTCTTTTTGGCTGCTTACTAAGCCTTCTGTGGTGTCTGACGCTGGTTTTCTATTTGTTCTCTGATGCTGGATTTTCTTCCTTAAGAGTGGTTCCCATACTTCTTGGGCTGTGTCCTACCCTATGTGGACTATTTGTAGCTATTGTTTAGCTCTGTCTTACACTGGGAAGGTGTGGACTCCCCCTTGCAGGTTCCTTGCCCATCCTGGTGTTGCTGTATGCCGCTGGTGCTTTTTCTTGGGCAGCTGCGGCGTTGGGCTGCAGTGTTTTTGCTCTTTGTCTGCCGTTTGGCCTGGTCCTCTGTCTGGTGTCCAGTAGGGGTTTTTTTCCTGTGTTGACGACTTGGTTCGTCCTACTTGTTTCTCCTCTTGTTTTCCGGCCGGTTGCTTGCTGGCACCCAGCTGTGCCCACCTGGACTTTTAGTTTAGTGGCGGCCCAGCTGCTCCCGCCGTTTCTTTTGATCCACGGCCAGGGGCCTTGAAGTGAGGCCTGGCGCCCCTGCTTCTGGTTTTTCGGGAGCTTTATGGGACTCTGTGTTTTCTCTTCCACCTGCCTTATTCTGTCTGACCTGTTGACGTCCAGCTGTGATGAGTTCGGCCGCCCTCTTCACTGGATGTGTTCCCGGTGGAGGGCTCTTGCTCTCGTTTCTGCTCTTCTCCTTGGTGTCTCTGGGTTACTCTTCTTCCTCTGTACTCCCCTGCATTGCCTGTACCAGGGGCTTTCAGTGGAGGTCCCTGGCACACTGGCCGCCCCATTAATAGCTCGCGCAGTCTTACATTTGAGACACATCGCGTAAAATTGATTGAACAAGTAATCGGATTTCACCCGCCGCCATTGACAGCCTGGTACTCGAGAGCACGCTCGGACGGCTTTCTTACCTAATTGATTTTACATACGTGGCACACCATTAAAGGGTGTCCAACCACACGACTGGGGTTACATGACTTCAATGTTACCAAGCCCCCTGCCCCACCGCCCCATCTGTCCTGATGAAGACCCGCTCATGAGGATATCAACTGCCCTTCTTATCCTTGGGTCGAAACGTCAAAAACTACCCCCCATTTCGAGCCTGCATCTTTGTGTGCCCTTGTCCCCTCTCTCCCCATAAATAAGAGTGCGGATGATTCACCCACCGTGATACAGCAAGAAAGAATAACATTTTTTGCAAATAAAACTCTCAGGGCAGGCTCTGTAAATCTGTCTAAGGATTAGTTAATCTTAGACCCACAAAATTCAGAATGAATTCTTTCCAGACCCTCTTGGTCTAACTCTATTTCACACGAGCACTAAAAACTTTCACTCTATTCTGTGCACGTTACTTGATGGTAACCCCTTCTGTTTCTTCAAATTGTATATTTGTATATTGGATAATGATGAGAAATTTTTTAGAAAAATAAATAGTGGAGTCCTTTTCTCTACTTTTAAAGACATTTCGAAATTGATTGTGTGGTCTGTTGGACATCTAACTGTTTATGGGCTATTGTGTTTTTTTCTCTTTTTTCATTGCAGGATTAATTTGCATGTGAAATAAAAACTGAATTATGTTGTGTTAAAAAGTACCAATAATCATATTCAGAATTAACGTCTAGGACCACTTTTATCTGTAACACTTGATACCCAGGTCCTAGGACTTTCATTGGGTCACCCCGTATATGATAGCAATCCATATGTCTACTAGGCCCATTGCATTCAGGAACCTTTGGAAGCGGGAGGGACCACCAGCCTGCGTTACCGCCGGGAACCTGTCCACCAGGGCGTCTACCGTGGCGTTGAAGTCTCCTCCGAGTGCTATATCCCCTTCAGGTAGGATCAGAAGAAAGTCGCCAAGTGCTGGAAGTGTGACTGAATGGAGCGCCGGGGGGACATACACTGACACTGCGTTAAGGAGTCTTGACTCCCACTGCCCCTGGAGTGCCGCATAACAACCCTGTTCATCTACCTTGGTGCTCAGTGTTATGAACTGTGAAGACTTCTTAACTAAAATACCTGTGCCTCTGAAACCCAAGGTAAAATCCGAATGTACCGCCATCGTGTATCCCCTTCTGTCAAGAGCCTTGGACGCCCCACCAGTGAGGTGTGTCTCCTGGAGAAGCACCAAGGCCGGTCCCTGCCTCTTCACCGCGTTCATCACCAACCCCCGCTTTATCTTGTCTCCCAGCCCTCGCACATTCCATGTCATTAGCCGGAGAGGTGCAGTCCGCGACCTCAACGTCCCACCCTCAGGTGTATGGGATTGGGAGTTGTGCATGTTCGTTCTTGTACCCAGTGTTGTGCCAACTGGATCTTATGACCGGGGTGTGCCTTCCATCCCAGAAACCTAAGCTGTGCGTGTGCATAGTGATGTGTTGTATCCTTACTTGTGGAACTTCAAAAACATCAAAACGGACATTCAACCGCCCGCCCCCCCAATTTAGCAGAGTGCTTTACCCATCCCTGTAACAGTGTACTTGCGTGCTGGGGTAGAGTATCCCCCGGAGCAGGCAGCCTCCCTGCCCTCTTCCGAGCTCCCCAGGCCAGTGTCCAAGCTTGCCCATGCGGTAAAGTTCTGTATCAGGCTTCGCTCAGGATTGTACCGGGTGTTCAGTGCTCCACTCCTCCCTCCACTCCAAGGTGTTCTTGTGTTGGTGACCTGGCCACACCTCCTCTGCCCGATGTCTGGGAACCTCCTGTCCAGAGCCGGTATTGGCGCCCTTCCGGAGGCTCGCCTCCTCGGCTCCACCTCTGCTCCTTTCTCTGTACTCAGAGCCTGTTCTGGGTGAGGCGGAGCCGGTGCCGGGGCGGCGCCAGAAGATTGCCTCACCGGGCCCGGCGCCCTCTCCTTCAGAAGGGGAGCTTTTCATAGTTTCGGCGCCGACTCGACGCTGGATGCTGCTGAGTCGTCGTCTGACAAAGCACGATTGGCGCCGGCACGCATCGTATTGGTGTTGTGTCGACGCTAAATTCTGGACTCTTCTATAGAGGCCTCTGAAGAGAGTTTGGCGCAGCCCTCCTGTCTGGCGTCACCGGAGCTAGTGTTACCAGTGCCCCCCTTGGAATTTGTGGAGCCTCCTCAGGAACTCCCATATCCGGCAGGCTGTTCGCATCCCTATGAGCCCCGTCAGGATCCTCATTCTTCCATGGGGCTAACTTCCGTGGGGCTTTGGGCGCACCCTCAGTGTCTTGGGAGGGTCAGCTTACAACCCTCCCCCACTGATGAGCTGTTGTCCCCTCCGCGGAGGGCTACTGAGGCTGGTGTGGCTTTTTTTAGAGTGGTCTCATTGGCCACCCATATAAATATGCAATCCCCCTCTACCCCTTTGTCTGTGGACCCCTTGCTTGAGGTCCTCCAACGTGGGTATGGAAATGTGGAGCCGCTTTTGCCTTTTGAGGCTTCCCTTTATGATGCCCTTTTGGGTACCTGGTTCCGACCTGCTTCAGGTGACCCGGTGGCTCGTTGACTTTTGCACCGCCACCGTTTAGCTCCACATGATCCGGTTTGTCTTTTTGTGCACCCTGATGCACAGGGGTTTTGTGTTGCAGACTGCCTTTCCTTCCCTGACCCCTCTAACGCTTTCTCCTTTTAGGGTGTCCAGGTGGCTTGAGTCATGGGGTAGGAACGTCTTTGCATCCACTAGTGCGGCCCTACGATCTGTAAACACAGTGTGAGTTTTGGCTCTGACTACCTCTGCCCTGCAGAGTCTTTGCTTCCTGCCACCTCTGAAGGTGCTCGCGTTGATCTCCTTCTCCTCATCTGGGATGGTCGCGACCTTGCCAAGTTCAGCCTTAGATAATGCGGATTCTTTGGGCCGAGCCATGGCAAGTTCTGTTGCCTTAAGCCGTCACGCTTGGTTGCAAGAGAGCGTCTTCCCTGAAAATATCCGGGAGCATCTGGTTGACTTACCCTTTGATGGGGTTTTGCCCTTTGATGCTCACGGCGAGTCGGCGGTTCACTGGCTCCTGGCAGGCTTTCTTCCTCCCACTTAGGTCCTTTTAGGCCTGTCTTTTGTGGTACTTTTTAATTTCGCATCCTTTAGATGCGCTCTGTGTTTAACATGAGCAATGAGCCTTAGTCTTCTTTTTCTGTGGTCAAGGGTGCTTACCCTTTTATTGGCATCCCTTGGATTCGTTTTGCTTTCAGCGGCCTGTTGGCCTTCTGTGGTTCTGTTCCACAGGTTGCTGTGTCCTCTGACTGTGGTATTCAGCCAGTGGCTCAGCTCTATAACGTCATTACGGCTCGGAACTCGGTTCACAGGTTCGGTTCGTTACTGCGTTCTTTTGGCCTGGCTTATTGTTCTAAGAGGTGTTCCCCGTTGTTTGGGGTATGCATACTCCATGTGGGGTACTTGTACGCTTTTATATAGCTTTGCTTATCTCACCTGGGCCTGGAGATCCTGTGAGCTCCATGCGTCGCTTGGTGGTCCATTGTACGATGTTCTATGTTTTTCCCTGGTGCCATCTGCTTATGCCATGGTCATCCATCTCCTTTCGGGGTTTCATTGTCTCCTCTTCAAAAACGACTCCTACCTGCCCTTATTGTTATAGGTATGTTCCGGTATATACATGTTCATGCTCCTGGCTAGTTGTGCATCTACACAATTGTATGTTTATACATTTATGTCTACATGCCGGTTACCTTGGTATCCTCTTCCTACGTCGCCTCTTGTCGAGGCTGCGAGGTCTGGGCTAAAATCTCCATGTGTGAGGGAGCCTTTCTGAGTTGTTGCAAGTTGCCCATAGGTTCCTCCTTGCTTCCGCTTAAGGGAGTGATTTCCCAAATTGGCATAAGTTCCCTTTTTGGTTTTTGACGCTGTACGTGTCTTTCTGGAGTGTTGGTCTTGGATTCAGAGACTCTTCCCACCATTCGTTAACTTGGTGTTTTTGGCCTCTTCCTTTGGATATGCCTTGTTTTCCAAATTCTCACCCACTCTTGTTAAAGCTACGCCTGTGGGACAGTTCTTCTGATGGCAGTGGTCATTGATTACTGTCTGCAAATCTATATTGTGGGTTGTTTTTCATGCTGCCCGGTTGGGCACCCCTCTGTACCTGTGTAAGCCACTTTAAATCTCTATGGCTGTTTGCCGGCTGCATATTCTACCTGATTCAGTGGGTTGGGGATTGATGCTATTGCCATTCATTACCCTTTTTGGGGTTGGGTGTGCACTTGGCGTGCTTCTTGTCCTGCTGGCTATTCCCAACGCATTGCTCAGGTTCTGGCTCTTGACACCGGCTCCTTCGGCTTCCTTCTACAGGCTAGTCTGTTAGGCGCTGGTTGCATCTCTTCAAGTTCATTTCAAGCTTGGTCATTGCACTCATCGTGCTCCATTTAGCAGAGAGTGATCCTTCTCCCTCTCTCTTTCCTTGCTCTGGTATAGGGCTCATGCCGTTCTGCCTGTCATTTTTTATACGGGTATGGTGTGGCGCCATTCTGACATGTTTTTCGGATATCTTCTATCCTGTTACTTCTGCTCTTCGAGCTGCTGGGGTTGCTGTCGGGCTGTTCTGCCACAGCTTTCCCCCTTTATTCGTCACTCTGTTGCCGGATCAGATGCTTGAGCTTTCTGTTGTTCTGTCGCAGACCCGCCTCCCTTTTGTGGTATGGCTGTGGTATCTATTCTAAGTTAAGGAAAGGAATCGGCGGCTAGATGTCTCTATCAGATGTACGAGTTACTTACCTTCTGTAACAATGTATCTGGTAGAGACGTTGTCTAGCCGCAGATTCCTTAACACACACCCACTTCCCCGTTCTGCGAGGTCCAGTGGCGTTCTCCAATGGCCTCTTCAGTTGCCATTTGTTTTTCTCTCACAGGTGCTCACATTGTTGCACCCCTTTGATAATTTCCATATGCGGCTAGCTCCCTCCAAGGCGCTTATTACCTGTAAAATGGTGCCCCGTTCATTCCTCTTCATCAGGAGATTCCTCTTTTTCTTCTTTTCTTCTCCTGCTGCCTTCCCTCCCACCTTCTCTAGTGACTCGGGGCTCTTGTCTCCTCTATTGTCGTCGTCTTTGGGGATCTGTTGAGCTCTGTTTAAGACCTCCTTTACTATAGGGGAAGTGCCATTCTTTTCATACCTTCCTGCAGTGGTGGACGGTTGTTCTTTCTGTGCTACGTTCTTGCTGGGCGGCACAGTTCTACATGGTAATAACAGTCTATTTCTGTCTGTTAAGATATTCTTCCCTTGAGGCACTTGGGGAAGGGTCTTTGCTTCGCCTTGCAGGGTTCTTTCCCACAGCTTTTTCACTTACACGTAGGCAGTGTCTTATTCTGTCTTTTACCATGGTGTCTTGCACCATCCCCACTTTTTATGTCACAGATTTTTCATCCTTCGCACACTGTTCCCATACTTTAACAGATTTTTGTTGGTGGCTCTGCGTTGTGCCTCGGAAAAGTTTCTCCATAGAAAACGGACGTCAGTGCGCCGGGTGGGACTTATATGACCTCGCTGACATCACTTACGTGGAAGACGTCATGGCGAGGTCGTGTGGCGCCGTTCCCCGGCGGGCAGAGGTGCTGCTGCAAAACTTTTTCGGATCCAGACTCACGACAGGGGATAATTCTAAGTTAAGGAATCTGCGGCTAGACAACGTCTCTACCAGATACATCGTTACCGGAGGTAAGTAACTCGTACATTAATTCTAATTATGTTGTGGCAAAGAGCCTGGGCCTGGGCCTGCTTGTGGATTGACTGTCTGATTTGAGGGTGAGAGGGGCTGAGGAGCCCCCAGGAGGTTGTCTGAGTCAGCCCGTGGTTGAATGACTGCATCTGCAACTAAAGTGGTGGGAGGAGATAGCACCTGGGAGTGAATAGGGCTGTGCCTGCCTGCCACAATGCTGGCTCCACCTCCTGCTGGGCGACTGTCACCTCTGCCCCTCACACTGAAAGGAAGGAAGAAGCCAGGATGCCCAAGTGCTCCAGCAACACCCAGAACTGGTTTAGACCGGGCTCAGGGCCCACTTGCACAAAGACTTCAAAGACTTTTAGGGGTATAAGAGAAGGACCCCTGACAACAGAAAATTAGATTCTACAATCAAGAGGAACCTCTGCCAGAAGAAGGACCGCTGAAGGAACTAAGGAAGACTGCCTTGCTGTGTGCTTTAAGGGCTGACCTGTTCTGCTGTTCAACTGAAGGAGAGAAGCGGGGGGACTTTGCTGTGTGCTGTGACCCTGTCTGCTTGAACTACAAAGACTTTGCTGTGTCTCTGCAAGAATCTCCAAGGGCCTGAGAAGAGCTGGCCTCCTGTTCCTGGAACCCAGGGTTAAAAGGTTCCTAGACGCTGTAAGAAACGTCCATCTGCGCTTTCCTACAAACTGCCTCCTGTGGAGAGGGATCGGCGTGCTCATCGGCACGTGATTATTAGTGGCTGGTAGATCGTGAGCTTTTCCATCGTGACATATTCCCCTGAGAGAGCGTGTGGCTTCATGAGCAGCCTGCTTGCAAGTGGCGCTCCGAGTCAGCCGTGCTGCGTATCACCGCCGCTGCCCGGGGAAGATATTGACCAAGAAGTTGCCGTTCCCCTCTCCAGGGCCGCGGATAAAGAAACGAAGGGGCCGCGCTCCGATTGGGCCGTTGCTGAAGGCCTGGCCCTTGGAGCCGCGCTCCGATTGGCTGATCCCCCCGCAGAAGCTGCCGCCTCAAGAAGGGCTCGTCCAGGAGCCGCGCTGGGAGTGGCTGACTCCGGAAAGAGCTGAAGCGTCACGAGGGGCTCGCCATGTGAGCTGCGCTGGGATTGGTCCAACGCTCGCGTCTCATCCTGAGAGGTGCCGCCGCCGGAGAAGTCGTCCATCAAGCACCGAAGCGCTGCGTGACTGCCCGCCTGCACAGAGAAGCCGCCCCCAGGTATCTGACTCGGAGCTACGTCCCGAGTCTTGGTGAGTCCTTGCCTGGGGGGGAGATTGACTGTGTAAACACCGGAAGGGGGCAGATACAGTGAAACCCATGCGGAGTGCTTTAGGGGCAATTCTGAGAAACACCACGAGGCAGTGGGTAGCGCGAAGGCCGTAGTTGTGTCTCTGATCACGTTTCAGCATCCTGAGAGCCTCGCTGAACACGGGGGGCACGGAGATTGCCTGCGCAGATTGTGTGCTCGCTTATTAAGATTAAAACCTAGACTGAGACTGAGAGTAAAGTGTGAAACCTTCCTAGAAGTAATACAATCATCAAGAAAAAGTGAAGACATCGTGCTACTATCTTGTAACTGACGTTAACCTTGCTAAACTAGATAAAGATATATTTTTATATATACTTACCTGTGTGGTCTCCGTTTGTGGTGTACTTTGGGGTCATTGTGTGTGTTAAGTGCAAATATTATTCACATTGCCTTGGGGATAAGCCTGTCTGCTCGTGCCAAGCTACCTAGGGGGTGAGCAGGGGTTATCTACAGTATGTGTCCCTTTACACTGACTAGAAGCAAGGGTCCCTACTTGGTCAAAGGTACTTACCTCTGCCAACTAGAGACCCCCAGTTCTAACACTACGCTTTTCTCACATTGTGGTACAGTGGAATTTTGCAGTATTGGTGCGAATGACAGGTATGTTTTAGCTGATGGCAGCGTTATTTACAAACATTCCTCCATTTACTCCTTTTTCACACCACTAACTGTACACTAGTTATCTTTGAAAATGTATCAAGCTCTGCTTTTACATCACTCTTGTTACTTCACACAGTACTCTATGTAGACAAGTATAATGTATAGATTCTCACTCCAAGGCTGAGTTCAAATCATCAAACATATCACCATCCGCAGGAGCTGCATCGTCCACTTGTGACATGCTGTTAGTTGTGCATTCACATATTGCCACCCTACCATGAGATACTGGGGCATGGAAGGTTAGCTTAGCTTGGCATGTTTAAAAAGTGGCACCCTACTTCCTAAAGCTCCACTGAGTAAGAGTTCCTGTCTGTGCTGTTATGTGGGTATTATTCTGGTGAACCCTGGTTAAATGGAACCATTATATATCACAGCTGATTAACTATATGGTGAGATTTTAAAAATCGTAAGCATTTGCATTAATTATTGCTGAAAACGTAGGGCTCCAGGCGCCTTTTTTCATCATGAAAATATTGAAGCTGAGGAATACATCAGATAGTGAGCACTGCTCTTTATGTGTTAGTTATTAAAGTTTATGTAAATTTTTCAGATGTTGCCCACTGTCTAGCTGAATGTTAATTTCTGTTTTTGCAGAAGCTGACTAAAGAATGGAATTTAATCGCACAGCAGAAGAAGTAAGAGCCTCTCTGAGCCCCAAGATAACGTGGTATCTGCTCTCCTCCTTTTCCCTTACACAAACACTGCAGATGATCCTTCAACTCCAACAGTCCACTGTTCTGTGGCTCAGTCCCTTGAGCAGCTGTTGCATGTGTTACCTTGAGAATTGTTGCACGTCTTTTCTGAGAAGCCCAATGTGAAACAGGTCCCGTCTTCTTGCATGTCCTCCAGAGCCCAAGCAACATTCTTTGAAGTTTCACCTTACCTGACTGATGGAGGGGTTTAAGGTTTGTCTTGTAGCTTAGTCAGAGCTGGGTCATGGATGTATCAGTTCAGCGTTGAAGCTTGTGACTCCTATTGGGCAACGTGTGATTTCATGACAGGCATTCGGTTGACCTATTCTGTTTTCTTTGGTCTCAAATGGTAGTGTGTGTACATCTGTAATGTATGGAAGAGAATCTGAAAAGAAGGCATAAGACTTCAATGGGCAAATGGTAGAGGTATACCCAGAGACCCCAAAGCAGTGCCCTTTTTTCCTCTCCTTTAAAGCAGTTCTTCAGTTTGTGAACATACCACTCACTCTAGATACCCCATTTGTAATGGTATTTAATTGCAGCGTTTTTCTCTTTGATTCCTGTAGAAAACCTAAGGCAACTCCTAAATCCCCAGATGACATAGAGGAAGAGCAGGTCAGGCTGTTGACTCAGGAGGTCATTAGATTCATTGGTAAGTGGTAAAATCACTTCAAAGCCGATGCATTCAGAAAACTGCTGACATCACCACTCTGTCTTATAGTCCACATTAACAAACAGCAGTAAGCCAATTTAAGTGTAATATCCCAATGCAAAAAAATTACTGAGTAATATGTAATCTGAAAGAGACACATTAGTGATACATTCCTTACCTTAGAATATCACCCGGCTTCAAACTGGATCCGGAAAGTTTTGCTAGCAGTACCCCTGCGCCTCAGTAGGTGGTGTTGTGCGGCTCTGCATCCGTTGCTGGTGTCGTATGCGCCGAGATGACGTCACGGAGACTACTTAGGCGCCACTCATGGTCACTAATGTCAGTTCCTTCTTTTTCCTCGCCAGTAAGCGCAGATCCGGTTAGAGCACGTACCTCAGTCATTTTTTTACTATCTTTTTGAGACTTTTGTCTCGTGTTGGTTTTCTCTGGTGCGAGTAGGGATGCCAGGTTTCAAGTCCTGCGGGGCATTCCGTCGCAATATGTCGGTGGTGGACCCTCATGACGTCTGTCTCTACTGCCTGGAGCGCGACCATGACTCCGGTCCTGTCTGGACTGTAGGGCTATGGCCCGAAGGCCTTGAGGCAGCGGCGCCGGAAGTTGCTTGAAGTTTGGCACTCGTCCCCACACCATTAGAGGTCCAGGGGTCGTTCCCATGACCGCTCGCGGAGCAGTCATCACTGCTCCTCGGGATCCAAGTCTTCACCCTCCGATTCGGGTAAGAGACGACACAAAAAGAAGTCTAAGAAGCGTTTTCGCTCTCTGACTTCCCCCGGTCGGTCCTCGGATGCGGAGGAGGGTGACAGGGGCTCCTCTCCTTCGGAGCCTGGAATTCCTGCGGCCTTCCCGCCTTACCCGGGTCCGTCGGCGACTCCCGCACAAATGCAAGAATTCCTTGCTGCCTTGGACCGCCTGTTTAGGCCTCGGGCTCCTGCTGGTGCGCCTTTGGGCCCCCGCGGTACCTTGTCAGGATCTTGCTGGTCCGTCTACTCCTCTGGCGGATCCAGGCCCGGCGCCGCCTGCGGCTCCATCCCCAGCGCAGCAGGAACGGCGCCAAGAGGTCCCATGCTGCCGGCCCCGGCGCCGCCCTCGGCTCCGCTGGCGGCACCACAGTGGATAGCGCTGGTTCCACCTCTGCCCCAGTTCCCGGGCGGTGTTGTCCCCGGCTGGAATACGAATTGGGACACTGCGCCGGCTTGGCACCGGCTGGCGCAGTTTCCAGCGCCGTTCTCGTGCCATTTCTTCCCTCCCCATTCCCTGCCCCGCTGCCCAGGCCTGTGCCAACTGCGCCGGCGGTGGAGGACAATTGGGAGGGGTCGGAGGACCCTCTTGCTCGTCAGTGTGAGTCTGAGCAGGACTCTGTGGACGATTTGGAGGAGGCTGCGGCCTTGACGTCTCCTCTGATCCGGGCTTTGCCTCCCCCTGCCCACTATGGAGGAAGGTGCCTCGTATACGTTGGTGCTCTGTCGGGCAGCGAGGTTCTTAACCTCGATCTCCCCAAGGTGACCCTTAGGGCAAATCTCTGTACTGAGGTGCTCCAGTCCTGAGAGTCTAGTCATTCAAGCTTTGACGTCCCAGAGTGCTTTTCCTACGGCTCTGCGGATAAGGACTCTAAGAAGTTGGAACAGTTTGGCAAGTGGTTGTTCTCTTCGGCCAGCTTAAGGCTATGGTCGGTAAACACTGCATGCCTTTTGTTCTTCTATTCCCACGCAGTGTGGTATACCGTTGCTGAGGTGATGCCTCAGTGCCCGCAGGAGGTCCAGACTGTCCTGTCTCAGTCTGTGACTGAGGATAAGGATGCGGCTACGTTCGCCATTTGTTGTGGCTTGGACTCCTCGGACTCCCTTGTTAGGGCAATTTCCACGACCGTATTGCTCTGTCGCCATGCCTGGTTGCGGTCCACCGGGTTCTCCCTGGACGTCCAGGGCTTGCTCATGGACATGCCCTTTGACGGCACTCGCCTGTTTGGTGACAAGGCCGACACTGCACTGGGGCTTTTTAAGGACTCTCGGGCTACAGCCAAGTCCTTGGGCCTTTCCACCACAGGCCCGGCCACGTCTACTTTTCATTCCTATCGTGGCCCTGGCAGAGGCGCCCCTGCCCATTTGTTCAGCCAAAAGTCTGTGCAGAAACAAACTCAGCGTGCCCATGGAGGCCGCCGGGATGGCTCCGGGGGCCGGGTTAAGGGTCAGTCCACCTCCGTCCCTGCAACGTCAACCTCGAAACCTTCCTAGTCTGAGCTTTATGATTCGTCATCATCTTCTCCATTGGCGTTCTGTCACTTCCAACAAGTGGGTGCTGCAACTCATCAGGAGGGGTTACTCCATCCCCTTCGAGTCTACACCCCACGCCCACCGGCCATGTCACCTCGATTCCACCGCATGTCGGGGGATCACTTAGCCCTTCTCCAGCAGGAAGTTATGGCCCTCTTGGCCAAGGGGGCCATCAAGAGCGTTCCTGGGCTGGAAGTAGGATGTGGTTGTTATTCCCACTAGTTTCTGGTTGCCCAAGAAGGACTAAGGGGGCTTGCGCCCCATCTTGGACCTCCGGGACATCAATCACTTCCTCCTGAAGGAGAAGTTCAAAATGTTGACTCTGGCTCAGGGCTTGGCTGCCCTCGACCCTGGAGACTGGATGGTAGCGTTGGACTTGAAGGACGGATATTTTCGCATCCCCGTCCTGCCGGCCCACCGGCGTTACCTGCGGTTCACGGTAGGCCAGGAGCAGTTTCAATTTGCTGTGCTCCCCTTCGGCCTTACCAGTGCCCCTCGGGTGCTCATGAAAGGGATGGCGGTGGTCGCAGCTTATCTGCGCAGGTCAGGGGTGTCAGTCTTCCCCTACTTTGATGACTGATTGTTGAAGGTGGGCACACCCCAGGCTGTCGTCACCCACCTTCAGACTACGGCCGACCTCCTGCAATTGCTTTGGTTCTCCATCAATGTGCCAAAGTCACACCTGAATCCCTCTCAGAAGCTCCCCTTCATTGGAGCGGTTCTGGATTCGACGCACTTAAGGGTTTATCCTCCCGAGCAGCGTGTCCGGGATATTCAGGCTATGATTCCAATCGTTCAGCCTCTATCCCGGGTTTCGGTCAGGATGACCCTCCGGCTCCTGGGCCTGATAGCCTCCTGCATCCTGCTAGTGCAACATGCCAAATGGCATATGCGAACTCTGCATTGGGACCTAAAGTTCCAGTGGGCACAGCATCACGGCAACCTGTCCTATCATGTCCAGATCTCAGGGGGGGGGATGTAGGAAGGTGGATATCTGACTATGGTTGCCCCCAACTTTTTGCCTGTTGTTTTGCTGGTTTTTCGAATTAGTTGACCTGGGGCCCTGCTATTCAGGACCCCAGGCCCACTGCTCTCTCTGTAAAATGGATTCCATGTACTCTAGGTACATATCTAATTGGATACTGAGTCACCTTATCAGTCCCTGTACAGTGTACCTTAGGTACCCAGGGCATAGGTGCACTCAGGGCCTACCAGGGGCTGCAGCATGTATTATGCCACCCCTGGCTGGCCATCCAAATCTGGCACAACTGGCTGATCAATCAGCTGGGGCAAGGTGGTGTATTCACCCTTTGCTTGAGATATAGTATACCTATATCTAAACCTAAAATGGACACATATCCTCCTATCAGTCACTCCTATGGCAGGCCTTATCAATCCTGAAGGCAGAGTGCTTGGAATTATGTGAGATGGTGCTCTAGCATGAGCTGAGCCTGTCTACAGCTTGCGGAACCAAGTCCTTTAGCTGTTTCTATGATAACGCTATAAAATATACTCTTAAGTGCATTATAATCCTCGCGGTTATTTGCTAACTTTGGTATTGCATTATCAAAACATGTCGAGTAAGGTGTCATACGAATTGGAATACTACCCCCTCGCCAATTCTGGCAACGGGGGTAGCATTCCACCCTTCTAGAAGGACACAACATGTATGTAACTGTGAACCCCGGTTAAAGTTAACCCGAGCCTCAGCATCACAAAATGGATGCTGCCACCACAGACACAAGTCTGACCTCCTGCTGCTGCTAGACGACGAACTGCGAAATCTTCACTGCTGGTCTGGTTGCTCCAGACTGGCCCTTGCTCCCTTCCAAAAGAGGAGCACCCCGGACCCTCCTGGTCCCCTCCAGACGCCGTTTCCACTCACCGCGTGGGTTGCCTTTGCCAAGGCCTGTTGACTCCGAATCCGAAGACGACACCGCCGACAGCGATAGCCTGCGTGGGACAGCTCGTGCCTCCATCCTGGTCGTCGAAGACACCACCTGGTCCACGTGGCTGCAGAGACAAGCGTCCACCTTCACCTGATCGCGACAACGACACCTGGTTCCACTCCTGGTTCCACTCCAGTCACTGGCTAGTGACTTTGAACATTGTCCCCTCTGCTTTCAGGTTCTTCTCTTCACTGATCCACCCTTGGATCACACCGGACATCTTCCTCCTGACCGCCTGCAGCATCTTTTCCTCCAGGCTCCATTGACTTCAACGCCGGAACCCGACACGACTTGGCACCTATGCACCCGCAGCCTGTGGGTGAGGTAACAAGAGCATCTCGGTGCTCAAGGGTAGCTTGACTCTCCTAGTGTCCAGTTCCACAGTCGTTTTTGTCCTATCTAGTCAGGGACGTCCGTACTCACCTTTTTCTTAAAACTGTACTGTCCATAGACGTTTGTACGCATCTCGCGTGTGAGTTCACACTCTGCACACGCGTTCCGTGGGCCTCCTAGTACTTACCTCAAGTTAGTATAGAGTGGTCCCAGCAATCCTACAGCCTCTTGACAGCTCCATTCCTTTGATTGACTTTCACGTTCCACTTACTTAGTATATGGTTTGTCGTGCCCCTAGGGCACCATTGTAAATCGTGCAACTTAAACGTATTTTTCCTAAGAGTTTGTCATGTGCTTAGCCCTCTGACCTCATAAAGAGTTCAGAGGTGTATGTTAGTTAATAAATACTTGTTTATTTTCATAACAACCTGTGTGGTGTCCTTTCACTTCGTATTCAAGGGGTTATATGTGGTAAAACAGCTGGCTTCACATGCCAATAGAGTTTAGCCTAAGACTGCTTTGTCCATGCTACCATTAGGATAGCTGGTCTATAAGGTTGACTTACAACCAATCACCATAAGGGTTGTTTGGACTGATACAAGGTGATCACTAGAACTAGTGAGCATCATATATCAGGCCAACTTCTCACATTGGTGGCAGCGGTGGGATTTGAGCTTGCTGTTGTTTTTACCAAATATAATCTTGAGATATCATTTGAAAGATCACATAAGGTACAATAGGTACATATAACAAGCTTAGAAATACTCTGAGTTCTACTGAACCAGCTGTTGTAGTAGAAAGTGAGTAGCACACCCTGACTACAACTCTTAGCATGGGATCAGTAGGTAAACCCATAGTGTAGGTAAGTGCACCACTTCCACCTCACTAGAAAAGCATGTCTATCACAGGAGAGAACATAGTGGCTCCCCTTGTGACAGTTGACCCTCCACAGGTCATGTCAAGATATGCAGCCCTTAGCTTCCAGGAGATGAGACAGTTGTGTACCTCCAGGAAACTAAAACAGGGTTCTAACCCTACAATTCCTTTTCTGATATGTCTCCTAGAGACATTTGATGCCAGAAGGGCTTCTAATTCAGGCCCATCTGACCCTACAGAGGGAAACATACCCCCACTAGAGGAGGACTCCAATTTCCCTAAAACTGATGAAGTGGAGGGAGATGGAGACTCATCTGATGGTGAGGTAAACCATGGTCAGGGAGGAGTCAGCAGACTTACCAGGGCCAACTTAAGCATACATGAGAATGGAACAGGAGGACCCCCAGGCCCATCCTCAGGCAGGCTTAACCTTGGGAACAGACGAGTTAGGTCTCACTCCAGAGGCTCTAACAGATCTGTTCACACCCATGTCTCTCAGGCATCTTCTCAGAGAGGGATGACATCCCCTCAGAGAAGAGAGCATGAAGCTAAGATGAGGGAAGTCAATCTGAGGATTCAGAGGGAAGAACTTGCCCTTGTCAAAGAAAGACTTGCCTTTGCCAGAGAGCAGAGATTGAGTGGGGCAGACCCCACTGGTGGCAGCATTATCCCTAGAGATAAAGACAGGAGTTTTGATACTAGACACATTAGTAAAATAGTGCCCCCCTTTAAACAAGGGGATGACATCCACAAATGGATGACTGCTTTGGAGAGGGCCTGCACTGTCCAGTGCATCCCCCAGAGTCAGTGGGCAGCTATATTGTGGCTCTCCTTTGAAGGTAAAGGTAGAGATAAGCTCCTCACTACTAGAGCTTGGAGTACCGGGTTTTTATGGACCCGGCGGTGCCAGGAAATACACCTGAAAACTCCTGAGTCCTTCCTGTTTCAGACTACAGAAACACAGAGTCTTCTAGGTGAAGTCAAAGATCGTATTTATTGGCTGCAGCCAGTAACAGATATCCTAGAAGTACAACAGCACAACGCGCATGTATGTTCTCAGGAGACTGCTCTCTTTTACGGAGCCATCCTTCTTCTTTTATACCAGAAAATGTGCTTTAGGCAAACATTCCTTATTTTACAGTTGACCATCCAAATATTTTTACTACAAAGGAAAAGCAAAGTCATGATGACAAGCCCGCATTTCTGTTCGTCCAGCTCATAATTGATTACCCGGCGAGGTCCAGTATTTCCATCAGATATCGACGGACCCCCAATAAAATCGGGCACCTCCTCCTCGTAAAGCAAGTCATAAGGCAAGAAACAGGGACAGGTGTGTGTGAGATTAGGCATGGTTTGTGTGCGATGAAAGGTTTATGATATGTTGTGCCTTGATACGAATCTAGCTCGGCCGCTGGGAGAGGACCTGGCCGAACAGGTTTGGCTTCGGGCAGAGGAGTCAGCTTGCCCAGGTCACAGAGGAGTCAGCTAAGGTGTACGTGTCCTTCGGACCAGGTTTCGGCTTCAGTCTTTTGACTAGGTGAGGGCAATCACAAAATGGATACCGTTCACAAAATGGAACCCGAGGGTTCATGACGGAAATGCTGATTTAACGGTGAATTCGTCGCTCAAATGTGACGAAAATGCCTATACAAAGTATACTTGTCATTTCCGGTCTGTTGATACCAAAATCGTCATGATGTGACGATGTTCGAAAAAACGGGTCCAGAATTTTCAGTACCACAAGCTGAGGATGCTAACAATTACCAAGTCCTGAAGAATACACTGATTGGTGGGTTTGGCTTAACAACTGAGCAGTACAGGTTGGTGTTCAGGGACACCCAGAAAACTCAGTCTCAGGATTGGACTGACTTTGTTGATTGTGCCACTAAGGCTCTAGAAGGCTGGCTACTGGGAAGTAAGGTTACTGATTACACAAGATTGTATAATCTAATTATGAGAGAGCAAGTCTTAAATAATTGTCAGAACCAGTTATTACACCAGCACCTGGTAGACTCTGATCTGACCTCTCCACAAGAATTGGGTAAGAGGGCAGACAAGTAGGTCAGAACCAGGATTAGGCCTAAGAACCAGGGTGGTGACCAAAAGAAAGAATCAACCAAGCCTCAAGAGAAGGGTGGGAATAAATCTTCAGATCAAACCACATCAGGGCCCTAAAAATCCTCTGAAAAGGGTGGGTCCCAGAATCCTTCCAGTACCCAAAAGAAACCTTATTGCCATACCTGCAAACAGGTAGGCCATTTGAAAACTGACAGCAGTTGCCCAAGGTCCAACAACAATAAGGAGAACATACCCCCAAGTAACACTTCCAAGCCTCCTGTTACTACTAGTAGTAATCCCTCAGGTGTTGGGAGTGCCCCCAAGAATTTGGGTGGACTTACTTTGGGAGTTCCTGGGGACTCTGGCCTAACCAGGTCCCCTGACTTAGATACTCTTGTCTGTGAGACTGGCATGGGGTTTGCCAACTTCACGGTTTGTCCCAACACTTTGGACAAGTACAGACAGGAGCCCCTCATCAATGGTTTTAAAGTTGAGGCCTTTAGAGACACAGGGGCTAGCATCACCATGGTGACTGAGAGCCTAGTCCCCTCAAGGCAACTTATACCTGGAGCCACATACCAGGTGACCAACATTGATGGAGTGCAGAGAGATCATCCCATAGCAGTGGTCAATCTCAGATGGGCAGGTGTCACTGGTCCCAAGAGAGTGGCAGTGTCATCAAACTTGCCTGTAGATTGCCTACTGGGGAATGATTTGGAGATCTCAGCCTGGGCTGAGGTAGAGCAAGAAATCCATTCAAAAATGGTAAACCCCCATGGTAAGGTTAGTGGGGCAGTGATAGCCACAGCCCCAGTCCAAGATGTCCTCCCTGAACAGGTCAGGAGGGCTGTGCCAGTCACAGCCCAATCTAAGACCAATTACTTCCCTGAACAGGTGGGCAAGGCTGTGATGGTCACAGCCCATACCCAAACTGAGTCCCTTCCTGAAAAGGTTGGTGGAGTTGTGATGGCCACAGCTCAAACTCAGACAGATAATAGTGTTGTGAAGCCTGAAACTATGGATCACTCCACTCAGACAGAGAGCATTGATGAGGAAGAGAAATCTCCCTCCCACCAGACTTTAGGAAAGGATCAGCCTCCTCATGGAACTGATCTGACCCCCTGTGAAGAAACTGCCCCAGAGGTAGTCAGGCCTAGCCTGGCAGAACCCCTGATGTCAGTGGACCCTTCCAAGGTGGGACCCAGGCTGGAGCAGGTAACCTGCCCCTCTCTACCCTGCCCCAGTCAGCCCAGGGCTGTAGAGGTCAGGGAGGCCAGTGGTGGACCCCAAAGGGCCCCCTGTACAAAAGAACTCCCCAATCAGCAGATAAAAGGCACTGAAGCTAGTAGTCCTAGCCAAGTGACAATAAAACAAACTCCTGAGGGATCCCCCTTAAACTTAGTTAGGGACCTCCCACAGATGGACACTGTTGGGCACAGCCAAACCTGGGACCTAAGGGCCCCAAACCTGACCTGTCCCTCCAGTAAGCCAAACAGAGGGACTCAGCCTCCAGCTTTAGGTAGCCAGAGGTTGACCATGAGAGCTCACAGCAACTCAGTCCTGGAAAGAAAGGCACATATGGTGGATAGTGATTGGAGGAAGTTGAGCCCAACATTAGTGGAGTCTCACTTCAGTACTCCATCCCAGCACCAGCCTTTTTACTCTGCCAAAACACACCACAGGTAGAGATTCCCTATGGTGGAGACCCTCAGATACCCTTAGGGTGAGGGATTGCTTAGTGGACCATGAGATAGGGGGTAACCATGCCAGTGCATATACCACCTCATATGGCCACTCAGGCAATATAGGCTTACCTGGTCAAGGATAGCCTTATCTCCTTTCGTTTGGGGGGGGGGGGTTATGTAGGAAGGTGGATATCTGACTATGGTTGCCCCCAACTTTTTGCCTGGTGTTTTGCTGGTTTTTCGACTTAGTTGACCTGGGGCCCTGCTATTCAGGACCCCAGGCCCACTGCTCTCTCTGTAAAATGGATTCCATGTACTCTAGGTACATATCTAATTGGATACTGAGTCACCTTATCAGTCCCTGTACAGTGTACCTTAGGTACCCAGGGCATAGGTGCACTCAGGGCCTACCAGGGGCTGAAGCATGTATTATGCCACCCCTGGCTGGCCATCCAAATCTGGCACAACTGGCTGATCAATCAGCTGGGGCAAGGTGGTGTAATTACCCTTTGCTTAAGATATAGTATCCCTATATCTAAACCTAAAATGGACACATATATTCCTATCAGTCACTCCTATGGCAGGCCTTATCAATCCTGAAGGCAGAGTGCTTGGAATTATGTGAGATGGTGCTCTAGCATGAGCTGAGCCTGTCTACAGCTTTCGGAACCAAGTCCTTTAGCTGTTTCCATGATAACGCTATACCATATACTCTTAAGTGCATTATAATCCTCGCGGTTATTTGCTAACTTTGGTATTGCATTATCAAAACATGTTGAGCAAGGTGTCATACGAATTGGAATACTACCCCCTCGCCAATTCTGGCGACGGGGGTAGCATTCCACCCTTCTAGAGGGACACGACATGTACCTAACTGTGAACCTCGGTTAAAGTTTTTTTTTTTTAACTTTATTTTTGTGCAGGTATGAAAAGAATACAGGTGTGCCACGCCCACAGTAGCACGTCAAACTTACATTATGTTTCTATTCCACAGCCATTATGCCCACAACCCTGGGGCCGGGCGGCAACACATTTCTCTTCCAGTAGTGTGCAATTATTTTAAGGCTTACGAGCTCTTCATGGAACCCCTCAATCCTGCTTTTGTTGTTTTCTCCCACAACTCCCCCCCCCCTTCCACCCACACCTTTCTACAAAACTGGTAGCATATTCCCCTCAAGGGGGTGACAGTCAGATCACATGTCCATCAATCTATGTGTCACTAATCCATCAGTTCCATTCGTGCATAATATACTGATGCTTGTCTCCCCACCCATGTTACAATATAGCATCTCATATGTTTGGAGTCTCCGAATGTTCAATGTCTCCGCCTTCTTTCGGGCACTTATCGTTATCATGTGGTCTCCTTCTCCCGCCTCCGCCGTCTACCCCTCTATGTGTCACCTCCTATTTGCCCCACTTCTAGGCCATGGTATTGTCTCCATTTACTCCATACCCTTCGGAATTTTTTGGGACAGCCTCTAGCTTTGTATGTCACTCGTTCTGCTGCCATATAGAGGTCTAGCCCTCTCCTCCACTTCCTCTATTTCTGGCCTCTCCGCCACCCCCCAATATTTCGCAATGTCCCTTTTCGCCACCACCAGTGCCAGCACCAGGAAAATGATATGCGGGCGTGGCAGGTCTACTTCGGTCACCATTCCTAGTAGTGCCAGTTTCGGGTCCAGTGTTAGCTCTATTCCCAGTACCTCCCCCAATTCCGTGAAGATGTGAGACCAATATGCTTGAATCTTTTGAACCTCGGTTAAAGTTAACCCGAGCCTCAGCATCACAAAATGGATGCTGCCACCACAGACACAAGTCTGACCTCCTGCTGCTGGGAGTCCTTCCAGCGAGGGAGGCTCGGACAAAGGGTTTCCTGCCTTGGGAGGTGCTAGCACCACCCCAGACAGGATTTTGTGTATTAGGTAGGACAGGGCTGAAAGGAATGAGACATGCCTGGGGCACACAAGGTGTCCCTGTGCATACACCGGTCCAAACCAGTTCCTGGGGCACTCCAGCCCCAGAGCTGGCGCAAGACCGGACAAAGGAAAGGGGGTGTAACCACCCCCCTTCCTGGTCCCACCCAGAGGAGGGACCTAGTCATAGTGCAGCCCCCTTTAGCCGAATAAAGGTAGGAGCTGGTCCCATTCCAAATTAGATCAACTTTACAAGAAGAAACTCTGGACTTCGACGTTCTGCTCCACAGAAGACTGAAGAAATCTCCCTTGTGGACAAGGAGTGTCCACCCTGCACAAGCAGGCTCCATCAGCGTACAGCGGCTTCCCTTTGTCGTCTTCCTGCAAGGATCCAGACTTCAGAGCCCGACGAGACCCGGATTCCCAGACCTCTCCGACCTCAACCTACATCTGCAGCACAGCTGAGATCCGTGGGTGCGACGAGACACGTGGGACCGGCCATCTTGGAAGAATCAGCACTTCGCTCCAGCACGACTTCAGAGGCATCCTCGTCCAAGTACTTTGGGGACTGAGAAGCCCCGACCCCGAGCAGCTCCTGCACAGACCAGCCCTCCAGCATCCACAAGATCTGCGTGGGGCCCTTTTGCCTGTTTGCTGCTCGACGCGTTGTCTGGTCACTTGCCGGCTGGCTAGTGGCCTCCTAGACGACGAACCTTGAAATCTTTACTGCTGGTCTGGTTGCTCCAGACTGGCCCTTGCTCCCTTCCAAAAGAGGAGCACCCCGGACCCTCCTGGTCCCCTCCAGACGCCGTTTCCACTCACCGCGTGGGTTGCCTTTGCCAAGGCCTGTTGACTCCGAATCCGAAGACGACACCGCCGACAGTTAGAGCCTGAGTGGGACAGCTCGTGCCTCCATCCTTGTCGTCGAAGACACCACCTGGTCCACGTGGCTGCAGAGACAAGCATCCACCTTCACCTGATCGCGACGACGACACCTGGTTCCACTCCTGGTTCCACTCCAGTCACTGGCTAGTGACTTTGAACATTGGCCCCTCTGCTTTCAGGTTCTTCTCTTCACTGATCCACCCTTGGATCACACCGGACATCTTCCTCCTGACCGCCTGCAGCATCTTTTCCTCCAGGCTCCTTAGACTTCAACGCCGGAACCCGACACGACTTGGCACCTATGCACCCGCAGCCTGTGGGTGAGGTAACACGAGCATCTCGGTGCTCAAGGGTAGCTTGACTCTCTTAGTGTCCAGTTCCAGAGTCATTTTTGTCCTATCTAGTCAGGGACGTCCGTACTCACCTTTTTTTTAAAACTGTACTGTCCATAGACGTTTGTACGCATCTCGCGTGTGAGTTCACACTCTGCACACGTGTTCCGTGGACCTCATAGTACTTACCTCAAGTTAGTATAGCGTGGTCCCAGCGATCTTACAGCCTCTGGACAGCTCCATTCCTTTGATTGACTTTCACATTCCACTTACTTAGTATATGGTTTGTCGTGCCCCTAGGGCACCATTGTAAATCGTGCAACTTAAACGTATTTTTCCTAAGAGTTTGTCATGTGCTTAGCCCTGTGACCTCATAAAGAGTTCAGAGGTGTATGTTAGTTAATAAATACTTGTTTATTTTCATAACAACCTGTGTGGTGTCCTTTCACTTGGTATTCAAGGGGTTATATGTGGTAAAACAGCTGGCTTCACATGCCAATAGAGTTTAGCCTAAGACTGCTTTGTCCATGCTACCATTAGGATAGCTGGTCTATAAGGTTGACTTACAACCAATCACCATAAGGGTTGTTTGGACTGATACAAGGTGATCACTAGAACTAGTGAGCATCATATATCAGGCCAACTTCTCACAGGGGAGACTGCACGACACTTGCAGTCGTGGCTCACAAATCGCGTTTGAGTCAATGACAGATCCCTCTCCCTTCCCCAACCGGAGCACACAGTGGTGACAGATGTGTCCCTCCTGGGATGGGGAGGCCACTTTGAAGAGGTGGAGATCAGAGGCCTCTATATCAACATTTTGGAGCTTCGGGCGATCCGACTGAAAGCATTCCTTCCCTCTGTGCGGGGAAGTGTAGTGCAGGTGTTCACGGGTAACACCACCGCCATGTGGTATTTCAACCAACAGGGCGGGATGGGGTCGTGGACCCTATGTCAGGAGGCTCTGTGCCTCTGGACATGGCTGGAACATCAAGGCATTACCTTGGTGGTTCAACACCTGGCAGATTCTCTGAACGTAGGGTGGACAAACTCAGCAGCCGGTGCATGATGGATCACGAATGACGTCTGAACTCGGACGTGGCGCAAGGTCTATTTCTGAAGTGGGGAGAGCCTTGGTTAGATCTATTCACCACCGAAGAGAACGCGCACTGTCATCAATTCTGCGTGTTGGAATTTCCAAGGCGGCACTCGCTCAGTGGCACTTTTCGTCGCGAGTGGAGTTGCGGTCAATTGTACGCCTTTCCGCCTATACCACTTCTGCCCAGCGTCCTGAAGAAGATTTGGCGCGACCGGGCCCAAGTCATTCTTGTGGCTCCGTATTGGGCACGAAGATACTGGTATCCTGAGCTACTTAGCATGGCTATCGATACCCCGGTTTGACTGCTTCTTCGTGAGGATCTTCTGTCGCAGCAGCAGGGGATGGTCCTCCACCAGAACCTGCCCAGCCTCCACCTCCATGCGTGGAGATTGTGCGGCCACAGTTGACACCTTTCGATCTTCCTCCCGAAGTCTGTGATGTCATTCTGGCAGCCAGGCGTCCCTCCACTAAAATGGTATACGCCTGCAGGTGGAACACGTTTGTGGCATGGTGCACAGCTAAGTCTGTGGATTCCCTTTCTGCCCTCTTTCTGAAGTCCTTCTGTTCCTTCTGTCTTTGGCCCAGCAGGGCTCTGCTCTGGGCACTATCAAAGGTTATCTTTCAGCCATTTCCGCCTTTCTGCGGCTTCCTGATCAGCCTTCTCTTTTTAAGTCCCCAGCTGTTAACCGCTTTCTGAAAGGCATTACGCACATGTTTCCTCCATCATACCTCAAGGGACTTAAACCTTGTCTTGACATATCTGATGTGCGCTCCCTTTGAGCCCCTTCATAACTGTCCTTTGGGTCTTCTCACTCTCAAGACGGCTTTCCTGGTAGCTATCACCTGTGCCAGAAGAGTGTGTGAGCTCCAGGCCCTTTCGTCTAAACCTACTTTGCTTTCTGTTCATCCGGACAAGGTGGTTCTGAGGACCCGTCCTTCTTTCTTGCCTAAAGTTGTCACGCCCTTCCAAATCGGGCAGACCATCACTTTGCCCACCTTCTTTCCACCTCCGCATCGTTTGAAAGAGGAACAGAGGCTCCACCATCTGGACCAAATAGGTGCTCTCTCGTTCTATTTGAAACACACACAACAGTTCCGGGTGGATGACCAGCTCTTTGTTGGTTACCTGGGCGCCAAAAAAGGTCGAGCGGTGCACAAATGGACCATCTCTCGGTGGGTTGTTATCTGCATCAAGGCCTGTTACTTGTTGGTTAAGAAGGAGCCTCCTGTGGGGCTGCGTACCCATTCCACCAGGGGAACAGCAGCCACTACTGCCTTGGGACGCAGCGTTCCCTTGCAGGACATTTGTCAGGCAGCTACCTGGGCCTCGCTGCACACGTTTACAAAGCATTACTGCCTTCACAGTCAAGTCCGGAGAGACGGCTTCTTTGGCCATTCTGTTCTCCGTGACTTTCTGGTGTCATTTTATTCACAGATCCACCACCGGGGTTGGTATTGCTGGGGTATCTATTCTAAGGTAAGGAATCTATCTCTAACGTGTTTCTTTCAGATGCACAAGTTACATTAGTTAGTGATAAATTCCTTTCCGCCCCACCCATCCTCACCGTTCTGCAAACTGATTACTAGGGTTAAGGACATCCCTTTCAGGGCCCTAGTTTCATGGCGACAGTAGTCTGTTTCTTGCATGGTTCTGCGTTCCTGGAGCGGAAAGTCGTGCACAGAACTGATGTCGGCGCGCATGGTTGGCGCCTAAGTAGTCTCCGTGACGTCATCTCAGCGCATACGACGCCAGCGACAGACGCGGAACCACACGATGCCACCTACTGACGTACAGGGATACTGCTAGCACAACTTTCCGGATCCAGTCTGACGCCTGGGGATATTCTAAGGTAAGGAATCTATCACTAACTAATGTATCTTACAGAAATATCGTTACACAAGTAGTAACTTGTGCGTTAAGTGCATGTGACAGACACGTTTAATGATTTTCTTTTATTAAAGAAGCACTCAAACATGCACAAATGCAACCTTGATTTTAGAGGCGGTGGGGGAAGGGGGGAGTCTGCAGATAGTCATAACATTTGCCCAGATGGGGTGGTGTAGATTGAGACTGGCCATTTAAAACCGGGCAGACACTCTCGCACACACTATTTCCATGACATAGCTGAGCATGACAGAAATATTTCACTGCATGCCAAACATAAGAACTAGTGCTTGCTCAAGCGTGCTGCTGCCATTACCATGATGCCATTTGTATGACAGTATGAGTGACAGCGCCTCTTATTGTGACGTGATGCAATGCCAGCAAATGTGAAAGTCGTTGCTGAGCGTTAACAGATGACTGTGCCTCCAGTGACTCCATTTTCTAGTTTCATTACAAATGCGGTCATAATCTGCTCACATGGTTCACTACCCATTAGAATGAAGTACAAGATCCCACTGCTTTATAAAGATGAAGACAGCCTCGGGCCCAAACCTGATGTCCCTGGTGATATGGAGTCATCTTAACTTTCTATCATTGCAACATTGCAGGTCTTGGCCAATTCGTAATCTCATTGAAGTATCAATGTCACAGGTCCATCAGCTACTCGAATTTTGTCCAGCATGCCAACTCGATTTGCATATTGCCACACAAACACATAATGCACACTCTTGTGGGCGGAGGTGGGTAGTTGCAAGTGTAATCCTGTGACATCATGTGTATGCTTTGCATTCGGTAATGTTCCTACTCTCTCATTGGGATAGCTGGGGATAAATGAGGAACTAGAAACCTGTTATGTGAGTGTTAATGCACACAGGCACAAAAATTATGTTTCCACAACTTACATGGGGTGGTCGTGAGAGATGCACATTCCAGATATCTCCATTGCTGCCAAACTGCCACGTTCCTCAAGTGATGACAGCCGGTTAGTAGTTGGACATGAACGCATACAAGATGTGTCGATCAGTATGGGGGCACACTCATAATCTGTTAGTGTGTTACCTATTGCTGATATAGCAACCTCCTTGTAGCCAGACCTGCTGGCATTTATTTCTAATCCCAGGGACTGATAGGAGAGCCTACAGCAGGGCCCAAATGCACAGATGTAACACATAAGGAGGTCCAGAGCCTGTTTCTCTTGAAGTACAGTGCTTGAATTTATGATTGGGGCTTCATGTACAAAATACAGGGAGACGACCTTTAGAACACTGCCTTAACAACGCATGCATTTACAACACATCCATATACAACGCAATGCCTTTACAGTGAAATGCCTTTACAATGCAATGCCTTTACAGTGAAATGCCTTTACAATGCAATGCCTTTACAGTGTTTTGCCTTTACAACGCAATGCCTTTACCATGCACTCCTTTACCATGTATGCCTTTACCCCACAAATATGCCTTTACCGTGCCTGATTTTACAACAAAAGGTAAGTATATTTGAGGTAAGTCTGGTTGTGTGTCTCTGTATATACTATATAGTTTAGTGGTAGGAAAGGGTATTGCGTTGGTAAGACAGTTTTCAGTGTTTAGGGATGGGTAAGGTTGTTGGGTGGTGAGGGTGTTTTTAGGGATGGGCCGGGGTATGTTCTGGAAATTTAGGAGTGGGTAAGCGTATAGGGTGTTATGGGTGTTTTTTAGGGTTTAGGGGTGGGTAAGTGGATTAGATGGTAAGGTTACCGAAAAAACGGTGCCCCCCAAATAAAATATTTTTAAAGTTTAAAAAAATGGGGGTTTAGGGGGGTGTCAAAACATTGATAGATAAAGTAGGGGTTATATCTACCTTGTATTTGCTTACTTTGTGTTGCAAAGGCATGCGTAGTAAAGGCATTGTGTAGTAAGGAATGTGTTGTAAACGCATGCATTGTAATGCCATACAACCCAGAATACAAGGCATTGAGTGAAAAACATTTTTCATTTTGAAGTTAAAAATACAGATGTCTGAAGGACACCAGAGGTTCCCTGTTGTACAACCCACAGGTTCTGCATGATATGTTCGCCCACTGTTAAACTTACCCATCTAACTTTACTGCACTCTGAAGTTGTAACTGCGCTGGACCACGGCAGGACGTATCCCTGAGGAACAAAGGCCATCAAACCCAGGACTACCCGTTACAAGCATATTGTGTAGATGACCGACAGATGCTGAAACCTATCTTTTGCTAGTCTGGTATGTGTGAGACACATCATTACACACATGTATTCATGTTGCCCGTCGTTTGCTGAGCACACACTCCATTGTAAAACTGTAGTCATTGGACAATACAACCATTAAATGATAACGCTATACCATATACTCTTAAGTGCATTATAATCCTCGCAGTTATTGCTAACTTTGGCATAGCATTATCAAAACATGTCGAGTAAGGTGTCATACGAATTGGAATGCTACTCCCTCGCCAATTCTGGCGTCGGGGGTAGCATTCCACCCTTCTAGAGCGACACGACATGTACCGAACTGTGAACCTCGGTTAAAGTTAACCCGAGCCTCAGCATCACAAAATGGATGCTGCCACCACAGACACAAGTCTGACCTCCTGCTGCTGGGAGTCCTTCCAGCGAGGGAGGCTTGGACAAAGGGTTTCCTGCCTTGGGAGGTGCTAGCACCACCCCAGACAGGATTTTGTGTATTGGGTAGGACAGGGCTGAAAGGAATGAGACATGCCTGGGGAACACAAGGTGTCCCTGGCCATACACCGGTCTAAACCAGTTCCTGGGGCTCTCCAGCCCCAGCTCTGGTGCAAGACCGGACGAAGGATAGGGGGTGTAACCACCCCCTTCCTGGTCCCACCCATAGGAGGGACCTAGTGATAGTACAGCCTCCTTTAGCAGGATAAAGGTAGACGCTGGTCCCATTCCGAGTTAGATTAATCCTGAACTGAAACTCTACAAGAAGAAACTCTGGACTTCGACTTTATACCAAGAAGACTGAAGAAATCTCCCTTGTGGGCAAGGAGGGTCCACCCTGCACAAGCAGGCACCATCAGCGTCCAGCGGCTTCCCTTTGTCGTCATCCCTCGAGGATCCAGACTTCAGAGCCCGACGAGACCCGGATTCCCGGACCTCTCAGACCTCTACCTACATCTGCAGCACAGCTGAGATCCGTGGGTGCGACGAGACACGTGGGACCGGCCATCTTGGAAGAAGCAGCACTTCGCCCCAGCACGACTTCTGAGGTAACCTCGACCAAGTGCTTTGGGGACTGAGAAGCCCCGACCCCGAGCAGCTCCTGCACCGAAGACCAGCCCTCCAGCATCCACGAGATCTGCGTGGGGCCCTTTTGCCTGTTTGCTGCTCGACGCGTTGTCTGGTCACTTGCCGGCTGGCTAGTGGCCTCCTAGACGACGAACCTTGACATCTTTACTGCTGGTCTGGTTGCTCCAGACTGGCCCTTGCTCCCTTCCAAAAGAGGAGCACCCCGGACCCTCCTGGTCCACTCCAGACACTGTTTCCACTCACCGCGTGGGTTGCTTTTGCCAAGGCCTGTTGATTCCAAATCCGGATCCGACACCGCCGACAGCAAGAGCCTGCGTGGGACAGCTCGTGCCTCCATCCTGGTCGTCGAAGACACCACCTGGTCCACGTGGCTGCAGAGACAATCGTCCACTCTTCACCTGATCGCGACGACGACATCTGGTTCCACTCCTGGTTCCACTCCAGTCACTGGCTAGTGACTTTGAACATTGTCCCCTCTGCTTTCAGGTTCTCCTCTTCACTGATCCACCCTTGGATCACACCGGACATCTTCCTCCTGATCGCCTGCAGCATCTTTTCTACCAGGCTCCATAGACTTCAACGCCGGAACCTGACACGACTTCGCACCTATGCACCCGAAGCCTGTGGGTGAGGTAACACGAGCATTTCGGTGCTCAAGGGTAGATTGACTCTCCTAGTGTCCAGTTCCACAGTTGTTTTAGTCCTACATAGTCAGAATTGTCCGTACTCACCTTTTACTTGAACTGTACTGTCCATAGACACTGTTACGCATCTGGCGTGTGAGTTCACACTCTGCACACACGTTCTGTGGGCCTCCTATTACTTACCTAGAGTTAGGGTAGTGTGGTCCCAGCGATCCTACAGCCTCTGGACAGCTCCATTCCTTCCATCGACTTTCACATTCCCCTTACTTATTATATGGTTTGTTGTGCCCCAATGGCACCATTGTAATTTGTACAACTTAAACGTATTTTTCCTAAGAGATTGTCATGTGCTTAGCCCTCTGATCTCATAAAGAGTTCAGAGGTGTATGTTAGTTAATTTTCATAACAACCTGTGTGGTGTCCTTTCACTTGGTATTCAAGGGGTTATATGTGGTAAAACAGCTGGCTTCACATGCCAAAAGAGTTTAGTCTAAGACTGCTTTGTCCATGCTACCATTAGGATAGCTGGTCTATAAGGTTGACTTACAACCAATCACCATAAGGGTTGTTAGGACTGATACAAGGTGATCACTAGAACTCGTGAGCATCATATATCAGGCCAACTTCTCACACAGATTATCTGCCAAGGTTACACATGCCCCTTTCTGTCCTCCCCTCCGGCCATGCCACCTCGGTACCACCGCATGTTGGGTTATCATTTTGCTCTTCTCAGTCTGTAAGTCACGACCTTCCTGGCCAAGGGGGCCATTGAGTGTGTTTCCGGTGAGGAAGTAGGGAGTGGGTGTTATTTCCACTACTTTCTGGTCCCCAAGAAAAACCAGGGGGGCCTGCGCCCCATCTTGGACCTCCGGGACGTCAATCGCTTCCTCCGGAAGGAGAAGTTCAAGATGCTGACTTTGGCTCAGGTCCTGGCTGCCATCGAACCTGGATACTGGATGGTAGCGTTGGACTTGAAGGACGCTTATTTCCACATCCCCATCCTGCCGGCCCACCGGCAATACCTGCGGTTCAAGGTAGGCCATGAGCACTTTCAGTTCACCATGCTCCCCTTTGGCCTCACCAGTGCCCCTCGGGTGTTCACGAAAGTGATGGCGATGGTCGCAGCTCATCTGCGCAGATCAGGGGTTCCAGTCTTCCCCTTTCTCGACGACTGGATGTTGAAGGAGGGCTCGCCCCAGACAGTCGTCTCCCACCTCCAGACTACGGCCGATCTCCTGCACTCGCTGGGGTTCACCATCAACGTGCCGAAGTCAAACCTGTGTCCCTCTCAGAAGCTCCTCTTCATCGGAGTGGTTCTGGACTCGTCGCAGTTTCAGGTTTATCCTCGTGAGCAGCGGGTTAGGGATATTCAGGCTCTGATTACGATTTTTCGGCCTTTATCCTGCGTTTCGGTCAGGCTGACGCTGCGGGTCCTGGGGCTGATGGCCTCCTGCATCCTTCTGGTGCATCACACCAAGTGGCGGATGCGGGCTCTGCAGTGGGACCTGAAGTTTCAGTGGGCACAACATCAGGGCAACCTGTCCGACCACGTCCTGATCTCGGAGGGCACTGCGAGTCCGTTGCAGTGGTGGCTCACGGACTGCGATTGGGTCAATGGGAGATCCCTCTCCCTTCCGCACCCGGAGCACACAGTGGTGACATATCCGTCCCTCCTGGGATGGAGGGGCCACATGGGAGAGGCGGAAATCAGAGGCCTCTGGTCTCGGCGGAGTCCCGGCTCCATTTCAACCTTCTGGAGCTGCGGGCGATCCGGCTTGAACTGAAGGCATTCCTTCCCTCTGTCCGGGGAAGTGTCGTTCAGGTGTTCACGGACAATACCACCGCCGTACTGCAACAAACAGGGTGGGGTGGGGTCGTGGACCCTTTGTCAGGAGGCTCCGTGCCTCTGAACATGGCTGGAATGCCAGGGCTTCACCCTGGTGGTTCAACACCTGGCAGGTTCACTGAACGCCAAGGCGGACAAACTCAGCCATCGGTGCATGATGGATCACGAATGGCGTCTGAACTCGGACGTAGCACAAGGTCTCTTTCTGCAGTGGGGAGACCCTTGGTTCGATCTATTCGCCACCAAAGAGAACGTGCAATGTCATCAGTTCTGCGCGTTTGTGAGAAAGTGCCATCTTTCTTGCATTGGTATGCCCCCACTTTTTTCTGAACTGCTGATGTGCTTTGACTGAGTGTGCCCTGGGTCCCTGCCAACCAGGTACCCAGGGCCTGTGTTCCTTCTCTAAAACTAAGCTGCAACTAAAACCCAATTGGCATCTCTGGCTACCTATCAGCCCCTAGTAAATGGCACCCTAGGTACCCAGGGCATGGTGACCAGAGAACACCCCTGAGGGCTGCAGCACCTGTTGTACCACCCTCAGGGGCCCTGTTCCCTGGCACCCACATACTGCCTCTGCAGGCTGAGTGCCTAAGTACAGAACTAAAGCAAGAGTCGACATGGCACACCTCCCTGTGTGCCATGCCCACAGAACCCACTGCCCTGGCATACTTCAGTCACCCCTCTAGCTGGGTGCCCTATGCCAGAGGTGAGGGCACATGTGCATGAGCACTGTGCCCCTACAGTACCCAGGGCCATTCCTGGGCACTGTAAGTGCAGTGATGCCATTTAAGAGCATATGGTGCTGGGAGGTTGTCATGACGTACTCCACAGCACCATAATGGCTACACTGAAGACTGACAAGTTTGGTACCAAACGACCCGAATGGCTGCAGAGTTCCACGCCTCTGTGTAGCCACCCGTGACTCGTGACCCATGGCCCCGCCTCTGAGATTGTGAGTCGCTTGCAGGCTGTTGGTCCGGGATGGTGAAACGCTAGCAGGCTGCTTCGTGAGGATGAAAGACGAAAACGCCAGCAGGTCGCAACTCTGGGTAACTCTGTGTGCCGTGTGCCTCGGATTCTCTGTGTGCTGAAAGGGATCCATGGTTGCTGCTTCGTGCTTGTTGCTTCATGATGGTGAAATTCTAGCTGCAGGCTGCCCCGTGAAGACGAAACGCTAGCACACTAGCACGCTGCAGCTGCGTGTAACTCTTTGCGCTGCGCGTTTTCCGTGTGCTGGAAAGAAGGAAAGGCATGGTAATTGCAAGATCTGAGCTCCGCTTCCTTCTTAATTCGGATTTTGTCCTGCGAGAGAACTCCTGACACTTTGGGTGCTTCGCATCTCTCCGTGGGCTGGAAGGAAGGAAAGGCACGATAATTTCAGGATCTGAGCTCTGCTCCCTGCTAAATCCGGATTTTGCCCTGCGAAAGGAATTGCTGACACGAATCACTCTCAAAGGTAGGCTTGGCACGCTAGCGGTCTAACCTGTTGGAGTGTTGCTGGTGTGCAGCTAGCAGGGGGGGGGGCCTCCGAGTCTGCAAATCAGTGAGTCATTACATCGGCTGGCCAGGGAGGCGGCCAGATAGCTGAAACAGGCTGGTTTAAAAGGAGAAAGGACGGTGTGTAAAACCCGGAGGTTCTGTAAGTCGGCAGTGTGGATACTTAGCTGGTGGTTACCTTTTCAAACAGTTCTTGCTGTCAGTAAATCGTTTCTTCAAATAAATAAGGCTTATAAAAGAATTTAAAAAAGGAAAAAGATACTCTTTTGAGAATTTAAATGGGTAAACCACATAAGGAGGGTGATGACACAGTCAAGCTTAGCAGAGTGGAAGCAGCTGCATGTCAGAAAGCTAAAACACGCCTTGCCTTAGCTAGGAAGGCTGAGCGCAAGGCGGCCAAAGACAGAAATAAAGATGGAAATAGGGTTGAGAACTCTACATTGGAAGATTCTACACCTGAGTCATCAGAGGATGAATCGCTTCCCCCGGCTTCTCTACAAGATGATCAGCGTAAGGCAGTAGCTGAGGGGGGTAATATAGATGGCATTAATATCATAGACTCTCTGCCCCTGCCTGAGGAGGATGCTCAAGTGCTAATCCCTAAAACTTCATCGGTTCCTGCCCTAGCAGTGCCCCCGGCATAAGAGAAGAGGAAGAGCGGTGTTGGGGGGTGTGGTGCTGGAGGAAAGGAGGTGAAAGATTTTCCACTTTTTGTAAA
This sequence comes from Lissotriton vulgaris, assembly GCF_964263255.1. NCBI lineage: Eukaryota > Metazoa > Chordata > Amphibia > Caudata > Salamandridae > Lissotriton > Lissotriton vulgaris. Next base: position 93,224,746 of record NC_141694.1, read on the forward strand.
AAAAACAACTCCAAAAACCCTTCCCTCTCCTCAAGTCGCCACTACCTCGGTGGCATCGCCCCTGAGAACATCTGCTACGGATCCCGGAATGACTGAAACTTTACCTCAAATCACGCTTCCCTTAGCAGATGCGACAGTAAATGAGGAAGTATTTGCCCTAGATATAACTCCCGGTCCTGAAGAAACGGCAGGAACAGCAGGATTTGATGCTACCCTTTCCGGCTCGGAAAAGAGATCTGAAGAGAGATATCAGCTAGATATTCGCGAAATGCTCAATTTAATTCTTGATGAGATCCGCGAAATTAAAAACAATCAGCAAGTGGAGATAGCTGCCCTTCATGCTAGAATGGACAAGCTTGAGGAGTTAACGGTATCACTCCCTAATCGAGTAGTGGAAGCGGAATCCAGGATCTCAGCTCTGGAAGATCAAATGGGACTGGTATCAGGAGCAACTAGAGAGGCCACTAAGAGGAGGATCACCAAAAACAAACTTGAGGAGTTGGAAAACCACTCTCGCAGGTCTAATCTGAGAATTGTGGGAGTCCCTGAAGGGACAGAAGGCCCCGACACAGTACAATGGGCTAACTCCTTTATCCAAAAGGTAGTTCTTCCAGAGTTCGAAGGGGACTTGACGATCACAAGGGCCCATAGAGTACCAGCACAGCGTTTCGCGAACTCTCCATTTCCAAGAACAATCTTACTGAACTTTGCGGACTTCAGGATAAAAGAACGAATCCTCTCAAGGGCATATCAACAACGTCAATTCAATGTTTCTGAGACGGCAAAATGCAGAATATTTATGGACATGACAGCAGCAGCGGCCAGAAGAAGAAAAGAATTTGTAAAATTGTTGCAACTATTTAAAGCTAATGGCGCCCAGGCTTCGATTGCACAACACTCAAAGGTAAAGGTTCTTGTCAAAGGAAATTTTTTCCTGTTTACTGATTTAGAGGAGGCTCAAACTCTTCTCAACGAGATTTCTGCAAGGGCTTAGCTCTGAAGATGAGGGAGAAAAGTATGGGGAAATGGAAAGAAAAAAAAATAGAGAAGGAATCTGGTTTATAACTTGAAAATTGCCACATCAGGTTTGAAAAAAAAAAAGGGTAAAAAAAAAAAAAGGGGGAAAATAAATGAACGAAAAACAATAAAAAAGTGGAATAACAGAGTTGGGCGCACTGGGTTACTGAGTCACACCAGGGTGTAAGAAGAAGACACCCGAAGAAGAAGCTGAGGGAGGGATGGGGCAGCGTGGCCTGGAAGGGGGTTCCCGCATCCCCGGGGGTGGTTAGGGTGGGGGGGGGGGAGCAGCAAAAAAATACAAGTACAGTAGGGTTGTTATTTTGATTTTCAATTTTGGCTCGTACAGATTATGTATAAATATACTTAAACGTAGTGACGAGTCTTGATTCATGTAAAATCCTGTCCATCAATGCGAATGGGCTACTTAATAAACAGAAGCTGTTGAAATGGACAATAGCCCTAAATCCCCAGGTGGTCTTAATACAGGAAACACACCTGAAGACCAATTCTCCAAAGCTGTTTCTGCCTAGATATTTCTCGTATGGGTTTTTTCCCTCAGCGGGGGGTCGCCCAGAGGGGAGTTGCTATCTATCTCGCAAGGAGTCTTCCTTGGGAAGTTATGCAGGTGCGAAGTGACTCTAAAGGCAGATGGCTCTGGGTGGTAGTAAAACTGTTGGAGACAGTATTAAATTTTGTAAATTACTATGGTCCAATATTTGATGATATTTCGTCCCTGACGGAAATTAGTGAAATCTTGAGGGGCATTCCAGGACAAATTGGAATAGGAGGCGACTTTAATTATATCCAAGATTTAAAAAGGGACACCTCTAACAAGAATAAGAAGCAGCTTAAACCAAAGACAAAAGGGGTCCTTGAAGCTCTTATGACAGAATACCAACTACGGGATTCCTGGTGCTCCCTTAATCCCAATACAGAGTCTTTTACTTGTTATTCTAATAGATTTAACACTGCCTCTAGAATAGATTTCTTTTTAACTTCTAGGTCACTTCAAATTGTTAATGCATGGATAGGTTGCAACCCTTTTTCAGACCATGGGAGAATTGAAGTTGAACTGATGGTAGAAGGTACAAAAAAGGAACGCTCCAGGTGGCAGATGGATCTCACCCTTTTACAGAATTTGGAGTGGGTGGAGGGTTTTAAAGAATGGATAAAACAATTTTTTCTAGTAAATAAAGATTCAGCGGAGCCTTTCTCTATATGGGGAGCATTTAAAGTAGCAGCCAGGGGGCAAATGATAGCATTTTCCAGTAATAAGGCAAAAGTTCGTAAGGAACAAATAGCCGCCCATCAGAGAGCCGCTGAGAAAGAATATGCGCTAAAGCTCAACCGATTGCCTAATAAATGGGAAGAAGCGAAAGCATCGCTTAGAGATTTCTTCACCCTTGAAGAGATAAATAGCTCGAAGGCCTTTCAGCAAAGGCTTTATGAGGAGAGTCAATTGATGGGAAAGCTCCTGGCTAATTCAATTAGAAAAAAACAAGAATCTTCGATCATTGTAAAAATTCTAGATCCTCGGGGTGGAATAGAGACTCGGAGCGAGGAAATTGCGAAAGAGTTCCTTGATCATTATGAGAGAATTTACTCCACAGATATTCAGGTGGAGGGAACACTGATCAAGGAATATTTCGAAAATTTAGATATTCCCAAAATTTCCGATTTTAGGAGGAATCAATTAAGCAGTGAAATAAGCATATTGGAAATACAAAATAGTATAAAAGCAACAGCAGGAGCTAAAGTATCAGGCATGGACGGGTTCCCGATGGAATTTTATAAGGTATTTTTAAAGGAACTGGTGGATCCCTTGAAAAATTTATTTAACTATATCGGAATAGGCGGCAAGGTTCCCTCTGAGTTTAAAGAATCTACTATTATCAGCTTTGTAAAGAAAGACAAGAATCCAGAGGAGGTAAATTCTTATAGACCAATTAGTCTACTGAATTCGGACTATAAGGTTGTTATGAAAATTTGGGCCCTAAGATTTGTGTCTGCATCACAGGAAGTAATCCATCAAGATCAGACAGGGTTTATAGCTGGTAGATCCATGGCAGTGAACACAGAATATTTGATACAAGCCTTAGATTTTTTTTAATATTAATTCAACTTCTGCATGTATCTTAATGATTGATGCAGAAAAGGCATTTGATTTAGTTAACTGGTCAGCGTTATTTTTTTCTTTGGGTTGTTTTGGATTCCCGGCCCCAATTATTAGTATGCTATAGAACATTTATGAAGGGGCATCAGCTCAGGTTATAGTCAACACCAGGCAAGCAGGGAAGATTAAAATAAATCGAGGAACTAGGCTAGGTTGCCCTCTATCTCCCCTGCTTTTTACCTTTTTTATTGAACCGTTTGTTATAAAAATAAGGAATAATGATGCAATAATAACCCCTATCGGTGGAATGTCAAAGCTAAAATTGTTTGCCGACAATATTGTTCTGTATTTAGCTTCTGAAAAAGAAAATATTTTACATCTTATGAAAGAGTTTAAGGAATACGAGAAGATTGGGGGTTATAAGATCAATGAGAAAAAAACGGAAGTTCTTATTTTAAATTCTAATTTAGATTTTCTTCCACCACATCTTCAGTCTCAAGCAGAAAAACGGGATCCAATAAGATATTTAGGAATTTATGTGACTAGGGACTATCAAGATCTTTTTAGGTTGAATTATATTAAGATGAAAAACAAAATAAAGAACATGCTGGAACAATGGGATGCATTGCGCCTGACTTTGATTGGTAGAGTTGCACTGATAAAGATGAATATACTCCCTTTGGTTTTATTTCTTTTTAGTAATATTCCAATAAAAGTTAATATGGCCTTTTTTAATGAACTTGAATCTATAATAAGAAAATTCATCTGGAATAAAAAGGCCTCAAGAGTTAAGCTCTCGGTGGTACAACTTTCTTTAAATCAAGGTGGGCTGGCTCTCCCCCATTTTAAAATATACTATGAAGCAGCCCTTTTCGATATTGTGGCAGGACTTTTAAGGACCAGGCAGACAAGAGACAATTTCTTTTTAGATAAAATGCTAGAGGAAGCAGGCTCTCAAATTTTTTTCTTTTTAAAAACTGCAAAATTGCCTAAAAAAACAAGATACAAGACACTACTAGTGTACTCCTCAAGACTGCAGCTTTTATATAAAAAATGTGGTTCAGATGGATCTAGTTACTTGAAATTGCTAGAATGTGGTAAAATGGGACTCAAGATATCTCAGAACCATCTGCTACAATGGGAATTAGCCGGATTTTGTGAAATAAGACACTTATTTTCTCAACATAAGATAATTAGCTGGCAAACAGTGGTAGATAGAGCATATCCTAGGCGGCTTATGTTTTTTGACTATTTACAACTGGTTTATCTGATAAGAAAAGAGATAGGGGGCTCTGACACTTTACCCAATGTCTTGTTAACAGCCTTATACGGAGAAAAACATAAGGGTATAGGATTCTGGTACAAAAGGCTACTCCCTTCAGGACCTCCTCAGGTAATCCTTAATCATTTAGATAGAATAAGCCAAACGACACAGTGCGTTTTGTCAGACAATGATTGGGAAGTAATAAGTCAATTAGGAAATAAAGCACTCCGGGCAGCTAATTACAAACGCATGTCATTTCTCTCCCGCTGGATGGCGTATTACACCCCGGAGGCCTTGCATAGAATATTCCCTGAATATGAGAATAAATGCTTTAGATGCAAAACTAATGGCTAGGGTGGCTGGCATCATATTTTTTTTTCTTGTCCTAAACTAGAATCTTTTTGGAAGGGGATTTTTAATGACATGGAACTGGCAACCGGGAAAACACTGCTACCGGAAGCAGAAGTGGCCCTTTTTGGCATCAGTAAAGACAGGAATAGGTTTAATAACTCTGAAGAAGCATTTATTTGTATTTCTTCTATTGTAGCACAGTCTATGATTTTACAAAATTGGAAATCTGAGGTAACCCCATGTCAAATAAAATGGGTCAATAAAATGAAAAGAACAAGCAATTTTGAGAGAGCTTATGCAGGCAGGGTAGGTGCGATCAAAAGATTTGAAAGGAATTGGAAATATTTAGAGAAGTTGGAATTTATAAAAGGAAATTGATAGCGTACTATTGTTCTACATTAGCTGCTAATGCACTCGTTGCACTTTATTCAGTCATTTTGCACTTTATTGCAATAGCACTTTAATAATTGAATAATAACTTTGCTGTTTAAATTGGTTGGTTTTGTATTCTATTGTACTCTATTGTACTAGCATTTTAAGAATCTTATAGTATTACCGATATATATTTTTTGCACTGTCACTTTAGAATCATATTATTATTAAATTGGATGTTTTTTGTATTTTAAATTAGTAGGGCTTTAGGAATTGTAATAGAAAATTGAATGTTTTATCTAGCCTTCCTTGTATTTTGTCAATTTTGCACTTTCTTACACTAGCACTTTGATATCGCTATAGCATCTATACAGTTATTGTTGACGCATTGATTAACTGCTTCCCTTACACCATTTTGTACTAGCACTTTAAGATTGGTCCATCTAGGTTTTAGTCATTAGTAATGAATTTGTCATGTTTGTCTTTGATATACTGAATTGAAATTTCATCTAAAGTCAAAGAATCAAATGTACCAATGTCCTCCTACTGTCTTGTTCAATAAAAATAAAAGTTAAAAAAACAAAAAAAGTTTGGTACCAAACTTCTCAGCACATTAAACCCGCCCTGATGCCAGTGTGGGATTTAATGTAGAATGCACAAGAGAGTATCTTAGAGATGCCCTCCAAGACCTGAACCTACAATCTACATCTGGACTGAGTAGCTGCAGAGGCTGCCACCCAGCAGACATGTTGCTGGACCCCTGGGTAGGAGAGCCCCTCGCTCTCCCGGGCCTGCAACAATGCACCTCCTGGGCGAGGTGCTATCTCTCCTTCCCCCGGATGGACAGGGGGAAGCTTCAAAGGCATGCTGCCTCTCAGAGCTTCTCCAGACCATTTGCTGTACCCAGCAACTGGCCCCAACCCGCTCTACCCCCACTCTGGCGGGAAGATTGGCGGGAAAAACTACACCAGGAAGGGGGGTGTGCCAACCTTTGCCAACTCCTCCCCTCAGGTGGAGGAGGCGAGGTGAAGAACGACCCCGGACCCCCGCCATCTTGTAGATGGGGAGCCCTGCCCAATCCCAGCTAGGCTCCTTCCCCCCTCCCACAGGAGAGGTGCAGGCTAGGGGGTGTACTCACCCCGGGACAGGGACCCAATGGTCCCTGCCCTTGCCCTACCTGTAACGCCCCTAAATTTAGTATTTAGGGGCTCCCTGAACCTTCCTTCCTGAGATCCTGATACAAAAAAAAGAAGAAAGAAGATCAAGAAGAAGACCCGCCGTGCAGCTGCTAACAACAGGACAGCAACAACTGACTTGGCCCCAGCCCTACCGGCCTGTTGATCCTGGAACCTGCTCCTGCCTAATCCAGGCGACCTCCGCGGACAGCAACCTTGGGACACCCAGAGGACCTGCCTGCCTTGACCCTCTTGACGACTGGGACTCCCATCAGCAGAGGCTCTGCTGCAACAATCCACCTGGTGCCCACCAGGAAGCTCCGGACCAGCCCACTCTGCACCAGCCGAGCCCGGGCCTGGCCAACCTGAACCATGACCACGAGGACGTCCCCCCGGCGACTGGGGCCCGAAGTCCAGTGCCCAAATACCCTCCTCGACGAACCAGACGACGCCTGCAGACTCAGAACCAGGGTTCCCCCCCCAACCGCGACCCGCCGAGGGTAAGCTTTTCCGAAACCTAAAGACACCCCTGCACCCGGTGCCCTACGGCCCCCTGTGCCTCCCTTTGGGGTACCTACCTGTGCTCCAACATCCCAACTTACCTCTCGAAGTGCTGTTCGCCCCTGGAGAGTCTCCGCCCCCGAGCCTGCAACCTTTGTTCCTTTGTGATCTCTCCCATTGGATAACATTGAGCGCCCGACAGCTCAAAAGCACCCTGCACCCAGCCGCCCGAGTGCCGCTGGCTGTGCCACCTTTGTCCTGTTCTACTTCCCCCCCTTGCCCTGAGCAAGTGACCAGGAGCCCAGCTCCCACAGCCGCGTGGCCTGCTAGCCAGCAGCCGACAACCGAAGGCCCCCTTTCCCTCATTGGATATCATTGGGCCTAACTACCTCTGCACCCGGCCGCTCCTGTGCCGCTGGGATTGAACTAACTGTACTCACCTGACCCTGGGGGACCCCTGAGTCTATACCCAGAACCATAACTTAGTCAACCAAGTACTCACCTGGAAACAGGTAATTCACTTACCTGCCATTGGATAACATTGACCCATTTTGACAAAAAAGTGTGAAGATTTGAAAACTGAAAATATTCCCATAAAATCAGCCAAAGTCCGAATTCGAAAGTACTCCCCTGTGATCAGGGGAGAAGCCAGTACTGTACCTTTCAGCCCAGTACTGAACCGCCAAAGTAATCCCTCGCGGGTGTACTAGTAATCTCTATTTTCTCCATAGGAACCCATTGTCTGCTTTTCTATGAAATTTCTTGTGTCTACTTTTGAAAACTGCAAATATTCTTTAAAAATCATACGAAATACTGAAACACAATTACCTACCTGTTTTGAGCTAAGCCCCCAGTGTTGGCCCTAGGAGACCAGTGCTGGGTTACAAAAGTAACTCGATCGTACTTTACCTGCAACCTAAATTTCCTCCCATTGAATAACATTGTCAGATTTACATTGAAAAGTTTATAGCCATGAAAATTCACTACAGTAACTAACACGTTTTTGCTAACCTGGTTTCAGCTTAGACCACAGGACTGGATCCTAGGCCTGGGCAGGACAACTTTGTATCCCAAGGATAAGAAATATATCTCTAGAGTCGCAGAAACAATAGATAAGTATTTCACTCAGTCAATCGTGCATGCTTCGTTTCTACAGAGTTGTAGAGAAATAGAGAGACAGGCGTTTTCAATAAAAGGTTTATTGAACAGTCTTCTTTTTCATACAAGAGAAGTGAACTGCTACAATCGTTATGCAGGCTGCAAAGTATAATGCATACAGCGTGAACAGTAATATAAAATAATACTGTAAAAGCATGGTATGGTTTCTAAGCCATATAAAATAGCATACATAAACAACAAAGACTAAAAGTACTCAACTGGTGCTTCTAAAATACGCCTACCCCAATGTACCTAACCTAAGTCTAGTACAAGGGAAGAAGTAAGTATTGTATAGCATAGGTTTAGTTTTCTTTGCCAAGAATCTATCCAAGATTTCTCTTAGGGTCTAATCAGCTCCATACCTTAGTTTAGAATGAAGGAGGTCTGGTATCTCTGTTTCGAGGTTTGATTTCCCAACACCCCGCAAGGAGAGCTTGGAAACACTATAGCTGGAATCTCAGAGGGAGAAAGGACAGCTTCTCCGTCAGTGCGTCAGCTGGAGGGTCGGCTTCCTTCGGCACTTGCTGTAGCGAGCTGCGTCGGGCAAGTAGATAGTCGAACTGCTCCAAACCACAGTGTGTTTGCTAGGGCAAGTGAAGGCATATTTATACCTTGAAGGTGCCTGGTTTAACGTAAAGTCGGACATAATAACGTCATCAAAGAAGCCCAAGGGAATGGTATTTCTTTGAAAACTCCTTGAGTTCTTGGACAAATCAATATTCAAGCAAGGGGCAGTTCCTTAGCAGCTTAAGCTGATTTTCTAAGAAATCGTTGTGGCTTTTTGGAACTGGTGGAAGTAGCCATGCCTTTCTTTGGACTGCATGGGCTATGTCTAAATATAGGTATGATTTCTACGCCTATATTAGGGCAATGTAAGTTGTACCTATATAAGGGCATGAATCGGGAAAATTACACTCAGGTCCTAAAACGCCATACAACAACATCACTCCACCAAAAGACCATTTGCCTGCGGCACTGACCCTAGCACCATTTCCTGCATGGTTCCATTACCAGCTCTGATCCAGATGTCATTCCTGGTGCCAGCACCCCCTCTAGCCTATCCAGAGCTCCTCACACCTAGCACAGTTTCTGCACAACATGATGGTGCCGTTCAGAAATGCAACGGGTCCTCCTAGTGAAACTGAAGGTTCTGATTGATTGGCTTTCTGCAGGTGGGTCCTCTTTTGGCGCCAGTCAACCCCAGAGGCCCTCCTCAGGGGATGCCACCAACCACCACCGCCGCTCTGGCACCCAGGACCCTGCCAGTGGTCCTTCCACTGGTGCTGGAAAGAACATGCTCAGAAAAACTAGTCATTCTGGTGAGGTCAAGATGGGTCACACAAAAGGTGATGGGAGGTGTCGGAGAGTAGGATCTGCTTACTATGGTTACCCCCACTTTTTGCTGGTGTTTCACTGTTTTTCTACTTTAGTCTGGCTGGGGCCCTGCTAACCAGGACCCCAGCCTAGATGCTTCCTCTCTAAATTGATTGCATGTACTTTAGGTACACTCCAGATTGGTTACTGTGTTACCCTTGTGAGTCCCTGGTATATGGTACCTTAGGTACCAAGGGCAAAGGTACCCCAGAGGCCTACCATGGGCTGAACCATGTATTATGCCACCCCTGGGAAGCCTTCCAAAATGGCACCACAGGTCTGCTACTGCAGCCTGGGCAAAGTGGTGCTTGCACCCGTTACTAAGATATAGGTTACCTATATCTACCTTTATTGACAGACATGTATAAACCTATAAGTCACTCCTATAGCAGGCATTAACAATCCTGAAGGCAGAGTGCTTGGTTTTGTGTGAGAGGGTGCCCATGCATGAGCAGGACCCCTCTGCAGCTTTCAGAATCTATTCTCTGAGGCTGTTCTGTGATACAGCCATACCATATACTCCTAAGTGCACTATAACATCGCAGTAAATTGCTAACTTTGGAATGGCTGCATCAAAACATGTCGTGTTTGGTGTCAAACACTTTGGAATCCTAAAACACTGCCCCCTTAGACTTTCAACCTTTTAGAGGGAGAAGACATGCACACACTTACCTGACCCGAAATCATGCAGACCCAGGTACGGCGACGCCAATGTCACCCGAAGTGGTCACCCCAGTTGACCTCTCCGTCGCTGACTCAGCACTGGCCTGACTTACTACATTGCAGGCAACATTCTTTGTATTCCCCTATTAGAATAAACTCTGATAAGGATTGTGACCAGGGTGATAAGTTTTATCAGCCCTATCAGGATGACGGCTGGTATGTGGACTTGCAGGAGGCCAGTGAGCTAGCCACTCCAGAGACAGCTCTTTTTTCTCCTCCTGGATCGGCCAGGACGAATCTGCATTCTAAGCCATGGTCAAGTTGAAACATTTGAAAAGTATCACATTTCATCCACTAGTTTTGCCCTGCGTTCTGCTAATGCGTTTTATTTGTTGGGTGGTTATAGTCACGCCCTTTTGGATTCGGTGGCACAAGTCCTCCCTAGTGTGCCAGAAGATCTCCGCCCTCTGCTGTCCCAGGCGATCTAGAATGGTTGAAATGCGGTGAAGCTCACAATTCATTGTAGCTTCGACGCCACAGATTCCTTCAGACGTGCAAAAGGCACCCATGTTGCAGCCGCCACCATGTGTTGCTGCAGGCAACTTGGTTTTCTGGCAATGTGCAGTCCTCCCTGATGGATATGCTGTTTGATAGGACTTGCCCCCTGCACCCCAACCTGCCAAATCTCTTTAGTGTACTCTTACGGGATCATAGCCACCCAGTGGTAGGCAGAATCCACCAATTCGATCTAGGTCAGGTTGGACAGGTGGATTCTTCCAATTGTTCTCAAAAGCTAATACTTACTCTTTCTTTCACCCCCGCCTTGCATTTCACTCTCCACCCAACAACTAATGGAGGACCATCTCTCTATTTTGCGTCAGGAAGTACAAGTCATTTTGGCCAAAGGGGCTGTCAAGGGGTTTCTTGCTTTACTCTCCAAACTAAAAGAAATTCACTAATCCCAAGATGAGGCACTCGGTAAAGCAAGAAGAAACACTTGGAAAGGAAACTCCACACTCACAAAATGAGGGAAATTAAACTTCAAAAGTCTGTTTCAAAAGGAAGCGTGGGGTTTTATTAGTACAACACTCTCTAAAAGCAATATATTCTCTGATGTCTAATGAAATAGGGGTGAGTGTGTGTATATATATATATATACACACACATATACATATATATATCCATAATCCGAAGGGGATCCTTCCTGAATGGTTCCCGTAGTCAGGTGGCGCATGTGCCGGCAGGACCCCAACGCCGGTAACTTTTGCATAAGTTCCAAAGGTTCCCAGAAAGGATTCAGTGCGCACTCAGAGCGAGGGTAGATAACACCAAGTTTATTTTTGGATAATCGCTACGCATTTCGAGACCCACCGGTCTCTTGATCACAAGATTTTGCTTGTCTACCGCTACATGCATAAATAAAGTTGTCAGGTGATTAGGTGAATAAACACAAAAGAGGCATTGTAGGTATATGTTTAGCAGTGAAAACCTGGCGGCCATCTTGGAATGGAGTATCCAAAGCACAAAGTTACCACATGTTATACATAATTTCTTAACAGATTGTGCAGCACCTATATTTTCGAAAATTGGTAAATCAAAGTATAAGAAAACATAAATTTAGGATTTATTTCCCTTTTTTTACATTTGTAAACATTGTTGCAAAACGTATGCAGTAACCATATGCATACATTATATAGCATTAATTCAGCCTCCTTGTACCCCTGACAGTGAAGGAAATACAACAACCGCCTGGTCATATGTGCTATTAAACCATATTTCAATTGATTGAAATGAACATAATTATGCATTTGGACTAGTGCCGAAGTTTATATTGCTTTAGGTCTGGGAAATTAAATCCTAAAAATATGTGTTCTTATACTTTGATTTACCAATTTTCGAAAACATAGGTGCTGCACAATATGTTAAGAAATTATGTATAATATGTGGTAACTTTGTGCTTTGGATACTCCATTCCAAGATGGCCGCCAGGTTTTCACTGCTAAACATATACCTACAATGCCTCTTATGTGTTTATTCACCTAATCACCTGACAACTTTATTTATGCATGTAGTGGTAGACAAGCAAAATCGTGTGATCAAGAGACCGGTGGGTCTCGAAACGCGTAGCGATTATCCAAAAATAAACTTGGTGTTATCTACCCTCGCTCTGAGTGTGCATTGAATCCTTTCTGGGAACCTTTGGAACTTATATATATATATATATATCACACAGCAAATGTCCCAGGCGGGGGGAGCAAACAACAGCTGGCGCTGGCGGCGAGGGATGGGACAGCCTCACTTAATTTTTGAAAGCAAAGAAATCCTCAATGAAGAAGACGCCGCGCACCACTCTCACGGTAATTTAGTGCTTTATTTTGTAGGTTTTTCTCCCACCCTACGCGTTTCAGACTTTCCCAGTCCTTGGTCACGGTATACAAACAATAGTCCCTTGTTTGTTTTACATTTTATACACATACTACCCATCTGCCAGTTACGGTGCATTGTGGGTGTTGTAGGTAAACGCAGTTATTGTTACATTTGTCAACAATTATCAGATTGCTTCAAGCTTTGTAGGAATTCTCAATAAATCAATACCAGTTTGATTTGCCACCTGTACTAAATTAGTTCATACAATTATGAAATTATAAACATTCATGATAATAAGCTTCTGCTTGATTTCTTATCATATGTTAGGATTGATTCATGGCTGAGTGCCTTATTTATAAAGAATGTATTAGCATTCAAATATTCCAGAAGCCCTTAGTATCTGAAAAGATTAAAGAAAAATATTTCAAAATTCTGCTTATATATCACATTCAAATTCTGTCCATATACATGTTTTGAAGCTCATAGTTAGATCAATATTAGTTCAAATGTTCTCATAGGTTTTTAACTCAGTCAGTCATAAGAGTTATAGATGCTCATACATCTCATCATCCCCGTTTAATCCCATCGGGGTCTTTGTTTTACATTTTATGATCAGTTTTGATTCGAGACGTCGCAGTCTGATAGTTCGATCTCCACCTCGCTCATCTTCATTAATCATGGCTATACCTGAGTAGGTTACATTTTTCCATGTTGTGCCAGGGTGCGTTTTCAGATGCTTAGCTAGCGCATAGCTATAGTCATTGTTTGTTATAGCGCGAATATGTTCCAAAATTCGCTTTTTGAGTGCACAAGTTGTCGTCCCAATGTATTTTTTACCACAAAAGCACTGTAGTTGGTATACCACGAATTCAGAGTCACATGTGATTTTGTTTCTTATTTCAAATTTGCGGCCTTTTGGGTCTGTTAAACTCTTCAGATTTCTTCCAATTTTACATGCCTTGCATGTTAGGCATTTTGAGAATCCCAGTTGTTTTTTTTTCCTACCATGATAAAGGCTTAATAATCCGAAAGTGACTGTTCACTAGTGTATCTTTTATGGAAGGATTTCCTGTCCCAACGGCTGCGGGACGCCAGCAGACATCTCTTTCGCGGCCCCCGCAGGTTGATGCACACGTCGGTGACTCTATATCTACGAAATAAGGTCCGACGCGTAGCTGTATTTTCATCCAGCTCGTATAATTTTAGAGAGGTACTCCCGGCACTTCGTGGCACTTTCCTCTTCCAACGGCTGTGGGATACTAGCAGATTTCCCTAGCGGTTCCCACAGGTTGATGCAGACGTTTATTTTCTGATATTCACGAAACATAATCTGACGTAAGGCTGAAACATTTTACTCCACCAACTGCTGTGGGATGCTAGAAAATATCGTTTATACGGCTCCCATAGGTTGATGCACCCGCTTGCGATTTCATAATAACGACGCATTGCGTGTTTATACATTAACAGAAAGAAGACGAGTTGCATCGCTTTCTTGCACCCGTTGAGAAAACTATCGAATGCATTATCAGCGTTTTCGCTTTGAGATATACAAGTTATTAGTCCAGTCAATTCAAGATAGTTTCATACATATCTGAAGAGACCTTTTTCGAAACACCTTGCTAGTACTATATCATTACGCTTTTTTTGTGGCTCCTGATGAAGGCGTTTTCAACAACGCCGAAACGCGCGTCGACTTACATTCTTTGCCACCATATTTTTTTATGATTTCCTTCAAGTAACTGTGATATATAGTTTAATTTTGTCTGTTACTAATTTATGATTTCTTTCCTGCAACTGTGATATATGTACATGATTATTGTGTTATTAAGTTGCTTATAGAATTGCTGGTGTATCATGAATTTTTATTCAATGTTTTTAATATGAATGAATTTATACTTACAATAAATGTAATTCAACCTTTTAATTATTTTGGTCGTGTGCTCTTCATACAATTTCCCTCACTCCTTGTGTGTTGATACCATGTTATTTCTTTCGCATTGTTTATTTCCCTGTATTACGGATTATTTTTCTTAACAGGGGGTCCTTGTTTGTTACATTATACATCTTTTATGGAAGGAGCCTTTCGAAATGTTATTTGAGGTCTCTCTCCTATTAGTGGTCCAATATCACCATACTGACATTTTGCAAGGTGAAGCAAGAGCCAGAAACAAATCAAGAACAGAAACTTTGATACCACAACCAAAAGAAAACAAAACTAACGAAGAAAAACCATGAATGATTTTGACCTATTCGAAAGAAAGTTACAAAATAAGACGGATCCTGACAAAATACTGGAATGTACTTAAAAAGGACCCTGATATTGGACCACTAATAGGAGAGAGACCTCAAATAACATTTCGAAAGGCTCCTTCCATAAAAGATACACTAGTGAACAGTCACTTTCGGATTATTAAGCCTTTGTCATGGTTGGAAAAAAAACAACTGGGATTCTCAAAATGCCTAACATGCAAGGCATGTAAAATTGGAAGAAATCTGAAGAGTTTAACAGACCCAAAAGGCCGCAAATTTGAAATAAGAAACAAAATCACATGTGACTCTGAATTCGTGGTATACCAACTACAGTGCTTTTGTGGTAAAAAATACATTGGGTCGACAACTTGTGCACTCAAAAAGCGAATTTTGGAACATATTCGCGCTATAACAAACAATGACTACAGCTATGCGATAGCTAAGCATCTGAAAACGCACCCTGGCACAACATGGAAAAATGTAACCTACTCAGGTATAGCCATGATTAATGAAGATGAGTGAGGTGGAGATCGAACTATCAGACTGCGACGTCTCGAATCAAAACTGATCATAAAATTTAAAACAAAGACCCCGATGGGATTAAACGGGGATGATGAGATGTATGTGCATCTATAACTCTTATGACTGACTGAGTTAAAAACCTATGGGAACATTTGAACTAATATTGATCTAACTATGAGCTTCAAAACATGTATATGGACAGAATTTGAATGTGATATATAAGCAGAATTTTGAAATATTTTTCTTTAATCTTTTCAGATACTAAGGGCTTCTGGAATATTTGAATGCTAATACATTCTTTATAAATAAGGCACTCAGCCATGAATCAATCCTAACATATGATAGGAAATCAAGCAGAAGCTTATTATCATGAATGTTTATAATTTTATAATTGTATGAACTAATTTAGTACTGGTGGCAAATCAAACTGGTATTGATTTATTGAGAATTCCTACAAAGCTTGAAGCAATCTGATAATTGTTGACAAATGTAACAATAACTGCGTTTACCTACAACACCCACAATGCACCGTAACTGGCAGATGGGTAGTATGTGTATAAAATGTAAAACAAACAAGGGACTATTGTTTGTATACCGTGACCAAGGACTGGGAAAGTCTGAAACGCGTAGGGTGGGAGAAAAACCTACAAAATAAAGCACTAAATAACCGTTAGAGTGGTGCCGCGGCGTCTTCTTCATTGAGGATTTCTTTGCTTTCAAAAAAAAAATATATATATATATATATATATATATATATATATATATATATATATATATATATATATATATATATATAATGTGTGTGTGTGTTTCTATATTTATGTGTGTGAACAAGCAAGTAATGATAAAACACTCGCAAGTAATCCAACTGTCAAATGCAAAGAATAAAACATAAGCAAATAATAATAATAACACACCTGTAAATAATAATGTCAAATGCAAGGAATAGCCGCTGCCAAATGCAAGAAATAAACACTGCCACATGCAAGAAATAAGCACTGCTAAATTAAAGGATCAAGTATAAGAGCATGTATACACAACATGAAAATATATGAAATATATACACAGAGCAGAGAAACTCATGAAATATATACATAAAGTAAATAAAGGGAATACATCACGAAAGAGTGTCTTTCAATATTCTGGCCCGTACGACTAGGAAGCCATTGCCGGTCAGGCAGAAGTCTCGATCGGGATCACTGAAGGTGCCCTGTGACAGTGCGTCCACTCTACAGGCGAGCTTCTGTCTGAGCATCAAGATTTTCCCCCCTTAGTACCTTTTATTAACACAGAGGGAGACATCTAGAAACTCCTCCTTCCTTCATCCATTGCAAAATCAAGGCTTACTCTACCAGTCTCTGTCTCGTCCAATTACCAATGCTGGCCAGGCTCCTGTGCTTGGCCTGCGACAGAGAAGTACATTCCTCTCTCACTCTTTTAAACACACATCCCACACGTTGTGTTCCACGAAAGGCTGTTTTGCTCTATGCTGTGAAGAAATGAAAACAAAACATCCTACTCTGAAGCTGCAAGGAGGCAAAAAATAAAACCATGCAGGAGACCAAAATGACACTGTACATTCGAAATGGAGTCAATGGTCAAAACACGATCTCACAATGTATAATTGCATGTACACTGGGGTGCCAGTGCCAGAAGTGGGATGTGGTGGTATTCCTGCTACTTTCTGATGCCCAAAAAGAACAGTGGTCTTGGGCCTATTTTTGATCTGCTCCCTCTCAAAACTTCCTCCGGAACGAGAAATTCAAGATCCTCAATGGCACAGATCCTGTCTGCCCTCGACCATGTAGAGTGAATGCTGGCATTGGACGCACAAGAGGCCTATTTCTGTATTCCCTTCCTGCCGGCCTATCTGCGCTACATGTGGTTTGTAGTGGGTAAGGAGTATTTTCAGTTCACTTTGCTCCCCTTTAGTGTCACTAGGACCCCTCAGGTGTTCACGAAAGTAATGGTGGCAGCACATCTTCAGAGTTCAGGGGCGCCAAGCTTTCCCTACCTCGATGACTGTCAGTTGAAGGCGGGCTCAGCAGCAGCAGTCATCGGCCACCTGTAGACCACAGCGAACAACCTGCCATCTCTGGGGTGTGCTGAAGTCACACCTGAGTCTTTTTCAGACACTCCCCTTAATCTGAGCCATTCTGGACACAGTTCTGTTTCATGCCTTTCCCACTGGAAAGAGTCTGGGGCATTCAGACTCCCGCCGGTCGAGCACACCAGGTGGCATATGCAGGCTCTACAATGGGATCTGAAGTCCCAATGGGCATAACATGAATGGGACCTCTCAGACTACATTCAGATGTCAGAGGAGACTGCGAAAGGTCTAGAGTGATGGTTACTGTACTGCGACTGAGTCAGTTCTCCCTTACCCACCCAGAGCTGACAGTGGTGACCGATGAATTACTTATGGGTTGAGGCGGCCATCTGGGAGAAATGGAGTTCAGTGGGCTCTGGTCTCCAGTGGAGTCCCGGTGGTACATCAACCTTCTGGAGCGGAGGACCATCTGCTTGACGTTAAAATCCTTTCTGACGTCCATTAAGGGGAGGCTGGTACAGGTGCCCACGAACCACACCACTAGCATGTAGTACTTCAATAAACAGGGTGGGGTAGGATCATGAACTCTGTGCCAGGAGGCCTTGAACCTCTTGAAGTGGCTGGACCACCAAGGAATTGTCTTGGTGGTGATCCATCTGGCAAGATCTTTGAACACCAGGACGGACAAGCTCCGCCTTCGGTGCCTAGCATATCACAAGTGACAACTACATCCGAAGGTGGGGCAAGATCTCTTCAGTGAATGGGGAGAACCCTGGCCCGATCTATTCGCCTTTCACTGAGAATCTGCACTATCAGCAATTCTGCATGTTAGAGTTTCCAAGGTGTCTCTCCCTTAGAGATGCATTGTGCCTCCAGTGGAACTTGTGCTTCATGTATGCATTTATGCCAATACCGCTCCTGCCCCAAATTTTCAAGAAGATAAGAACAGACCACTCCCAAGAAATCCTAGTGGCTCCGGGTTAAGCCCAGAGATTATGGTATCCAGAATTTCTGGGCTTGAGCATATGTCCTATGATCAGGCAGCCCCACAGTAAGGGCCTGCTGTCGCAGCAACAGGGCAGGATACTGCCCCTGGACCATGGCAACCTCCACCTTTATGCGTGGAGATTGAGCGGGGACAGCTGATTACCTTCGACCTTCCTCAGGAAGTGATTGATATCTTCTTTGCAGCCAAACGTCCCTTGAAAACTGTATACACCTGTTGTTGAGATAAATTGTGGTTTGATGCAGCACTCATCAGATTGACCCCCTCCATGCTTAACTGTCTGACGTTTTATTTGTTCTGTCTCTTGCCATGCAAGGCTTTGCTTTGGGCACATATAAGAATTAACTTTAGGCCCTCTCTGCCCTCTTTCGATTGCCAAATCAGCCCTCTTAGTTTATATCACTGGTTGTGATGCAATTTTGAATATGACTGCAACATATGTTTCCCTCTTCTCCTTTAGTTATACCCCAATTGGAACTTAATCTGTCCAGATTTATCGGATATGCCCTCCATACGAGACACTCTGCAGCTGTCCATTATGGCGCCTTACTGTGAAGACTGTTTCGCATTGCCTTCACCTCGGCACTGTGTGTGGATGCGCTTCAGGCACTTTGTGTGAATCCATCTTACAATTCCTTTTCCCCAGATAAATTGCTTCTGCGGACACGGACATTCCTCCTGATGAAAGTTGTGATGCCCCGCCATACCAGTCAAACCATCACTCTGCTAACGAGGAGGAGAGACTTCATTGCTTAGACCCCAAGAGAGCGTTGATCTTTTAAATAGAGCACACCAAAGACCACCGGGTGATCAGCTCTTTGTGGGGTTTTCTGCGATTCAAGACAGGGCAGTGTAGAAGAGAACCATCTCTTGTTGGGTCATGCTCTGCATTAAGATCTGATTCGCATTGACCAAAAAGCAGTGTCTGGAAGGACTCTGTGCCCATTCTACCAGAGCCAAAGCTGGTACCACTGCGTAGGTACATGAAGTCCCTGTCCTAGACATTTGCCAGGTTGCTATGTGGGCATCCCTCTACATGTTCACAAAGCATTACTGCCTGGACAGTCAGGCTCATGGAGGGGCATTTTACCCACTCTGGCTGGACATTCTTGTTTGAGGCCGTTCTAAGACCCACCTTAAAACAGGTATTACTTTGGTATCTATTCAGAAGGTGAAAAACCTGCGGCTAGAAGTTTCTATCAGAAGAACAAGTTACTTACGTTATGGTAGAGACCCTATTTAGCTGCAGATTCCTCAACGCCCGTCTGTGATTGGATTCTATCTATTAATAAGATCCAAACCTGGTGTGCGGGGGACCTGTTGCTTGCCGATTCCACCCCCAAGAGTCACGCCACCCTGACAGGAAGCGCTGTATTCAATTCCCGGACGTCAGCGCCGCCGTCCCGGGACTACGAATCCTGGCAGCCTCAGCGGCTGCACGCATCACTGACGGGGTTGGAGCGCCAGGATGCGCATAAAGTCGCCCAACCCTCGGTGGAGCGTGGGAAACAAACCTGGTGTGCGGGGGACCTGTTGCTTGCCGATTCCACCGCCAAGAGTCACGCCTCCCTGACGGGAAGCGCTGAAGCGCTGTATTCAATTTCAGGACGCCACCGCCATCAGCGCCGCCACCCCGGCACTACGAATCCCGGCAGCCTCAGCGGCGGCGTGCATCACTGACGGGGTTGGAGCGCCAGGAGGCGCATAAAGTCGCCCAAACCTCCGCGTCGCGGGACACCGGGCAAAGAGCGGGCCGTCTGTGGCCGAAAGAGGCCGGGCCGGGCCACCCCCCTAACATCTACAATGGGCAAGAGGAAACCGGTATGTGCTAGGGATGACGATGGGTCCAAAGCGAAACACCCTAGAAAGTCTGAATCTATAATCTCGTACCTAACCTCTTCCGTGGGGGTACTGACTAAAGAGATCACGAATGCTGAGAAAGAGCTGGGTTTGAATACAGGGGAGATTGACCCAGTTCCACCTACAGACTATAGTAGGGTGATACCATTGGAACCAAACATTGTGATTACCAATCAGGAAGTGAACCCAACCCACATCATATTACCTACACCACATGAGGCTTCAGGTCAGCCTTTGCCCATAACGCCTGCTGTTCTTCCACATAAGTCCCACTAGAAGCAAAAGTTGTTAAGCACAACGGGCAGGATGAGAAAAGACTTGGTTCAGACTAACCGAATAGACCATCGTCTTAAGGGCCAAGTCGGAAAAATAATAGAGGACCTATTTATCTCACATCTGGAACCAGCACTTGTGTCCGTCGCCAAAGATATTGTGGACACTTTAAACACTTGTGTAGCGGGGCTCCTGTCCAAATGTGAGAAAATTGATGCGCTGTTGAAACAACATAGGGGGCTAAAGGGGGGCTTGAGTCAGCCAGTGGTCTCAGCTGATAACCTGCCTACAGCTGATAGCAGGAATACTAACCCTATATACCTTGCCGTTCCCGTGGTTCGGCAGGGACTGTAGATACAATTGGGCAGCCAACCACAAGGGATGTGACAGGGAACTCCATGCCTGAAGTAAATGTAAGAGGCAGCCAGGCATATGACAGTTGCAGACGTACTCGTCATCCTGGCTATACCCTGGAGTTGCCTCCGGAAGCAGCGCCTTTGGTGGCGGTTTTCACTGGAGTGCCTCCTGTTAGGGGGGGCTCCAGTGAAACAACCGCTGATCTCATGAACCAAGCTAGACAGTGGTGCGATCAGTTTAGCACGGGTGGAGCCGATGTTGCAAGTGCTGTCACTATGGCTAGGCTACAAAAGATCAAGGTAGACGGATAAAGTGGGATGCTGTAGTCCCGGAGGCCTTTTTTGAGGATCTGGTCATCAAGGCAGAAACCAATATTGGCATCTGCCTGGATGACCATGCCGTGGGAGTAGGAACTATAACTTCCTTTACAGCAATTTGTAACCAAGTTGCTGAAAACTTACATAAGGGGAGTAGGCCACATCCCAGGAAGGCACAGAAATGCTTCGATTCCTCTTGTACAAAGGCCCATGAGGCTCTTTTCAATGCTCTTAAGAAGACCCCGAGGGACAGGGCATTAGTGTCCGCTCTCTGCAAGGAGTATAAACAAGCAACCACCAGGCAGAAACACAAAATTAAAGAGGAGGGCTGGGACAATTTGCAGTCTATTAATGTATTAAGGGACAGCAGAAAGTTTTGGGCCACAATAAATCAGCCATTCTTCTCAGAAAGTGATCATTTGGATACGGAATGCGTAATTCCAGACGACACCTGGCTCCAGCACTTTAAGAGTATTTATGGCGATAAGGAGCATCAGGAGCCAATTTCTGGTACGGCCACTATGGGCTGTCCCATAAACCCTGTTAAATTTGACTCGGCTGAAGTAAAAAGGGCTATTCGAGATACATCTAAAAATAAGGCACCAGGACCCGATGGGGTTCCGGCTGACCTTTACATTATGTACCCTAACTTCTGGGCAAAGATCTTAACCAATGTGTTCAATGCAGCATCCCTAGTGGGTTTCCCTACTTCTTGGGCCTCCTCCATTATTGTGCCCATTATTGAAAAGCGGAGCAGAGAGGACCCCGCCTGCTACAGGCCAATCTCCCTGTTGGACTCTGCCTTTAAGATCATGGGCAGAGTCATTCTTAAAAAACTGGGAGATTGGATGAATGGCAGGGGGGTGCTCTTGAATCTCCAGTACGGCTTCAGGCAGCACAGAAGTACCATGGACCAATGCCTAAATTTGCATCTTTTGATTAATAAGTATACGATAGCAAAAGAGGGTTTTTTATACCTCAGGTTCATGGACCTATCATCAGCTTTCGATCTGGTGAACCGCTCCAAATTATGGGGTATTTTGCTGGAAATGGGCGTAGATGCACCCCTGGTTTACTTTCTTAGCGACCTTCACCAAGACTGAGCGGCTGCTGTTAGGGTCACGCAGGACGGCAGATGTACGGGCAAATTCAGCTCCAGGCGGGGGGTCAGACAAGGTTGCATTCTGGCCCCTCTACTTTTTACGATCTATATCAATGGCCTGGAAAAATCTCTAGTTGGGGCCAGCCCGGACATTCCACGTGCAGGGGGATCGGGTATCCCGGTCCTCCTGTACGCGGACGATGCTGTACTCATTGCCCGCACAGGCCTGGGTTTACAGAGGCTGCTGGATAACTTTGGCACATTCATGGAGTCCCTAGACTTAAAAGTAAATAGCAATAAATCCCATGTAATGATCGTTGGGGCCCGCAGGAAGATCAGTAAGGTAAAAACATTCAGATGCCTGGGTGCAGAAGTTTCTAGGGTCCCAGTGTTCACCTACCTGGGAGTACTCTTCGATGAGAAGGGCAACTGGGGCCCTCAGCAGAAGCATAAAAGCAATGCCGTTGCAAGATCCACAGCTGCCCTCCTTAGTTTTGCCAAAAGGCTGGGATCTAGGCCCATGGAGGCTATGCTTAAAATATATAAGTCCAAGTGTTGTGCGATTGCCTCTTACGGGGCATCGATATGGGGTTACGCGCCTGTGGGTAAAATACAATTAGCAGAAAACAGGTTCCTTAGATCGCTGTTGGCGGTACCTCAGTGGTCTCCGACTTTGTCTGTACATTCTGAATTAGGTTTGGGTTACATAACAGACTACCTAAAAGCAGCCCCACTGATCTGTTGAGCAAAGACGTGGCTCAATGAGGAAATCACTCTCAATCACCTTATCCTTAAAGACTGCTTGGCCTTCGACAAGGCAGATAGTATTCCATGGCTGGCATACGTTAGGGCGGCGTGTGCTAGACTGGGACGTTCTGAACTATATACAGCCCCAGAGGGAATTAAGAAAGAGGATTTGGTGTGGATTAAACATAATTTCCGGATCATGTTGGAGGCAGATAGGGAGGAGGGGCTTCAAAAACCAGGAGTAAGAAGTATTTATGTTTTACAGACCTCCTCATCCATTGAACCTTACCTGAAGATCGTCACTAAGCCATTCCATCGCTTTTTGTTGACAAGATTTAGGTTCAACTCAATTCACCTCATTTTAGGAACTTTTCCGCAATGGGGCAAACCAGATGAGTCCCCACCATGTTCTTGTGATAATTTCTCGACACAAGACACCCTCCACCTGATCATGTTTTGCGAACATTTCTCCAAGGCACGCATAAAATGTCTATGTCCCATATTACGCGAAGGTGAGGCCTGCACTCTTACATCTGCAACTACTGAGTAGCGTGCGCGTTATTTTTAGCGTAGCAAGCTTTTTGGTGGCCGCAACTAGAGTGAATAACAAAAAAAGTATCTGTATGCATTAAGTACCGCAGATCGAGAGGGGGGCACTTTTGTTCTTTTCATTATGGAAACTTAAATTATGTTTTTAAGATTTTTTATTGCAGCTCATATTGCGGCCCCATAGGTTAGGTGGAGACATTTGCTTATTAATTGTTTGGTACAAATCATGGATTGTAAATAGTGTATATATATATGATTGTTTGCAAATGTACGCATATTTATTTATTCATATCTATTTTACTGATTTTAGGCACAATGAATGTATGTATTGCTGCTACTTTTATAATTTTAATTAATCGGAATAAAGAGTTTTGACTGACTGACTGACTAATAAGATCCAAGTCGAGGAATCTCCACCCTGTCTACCTATTTGCTTTTGGGGCTCTGCGTCTGGAATTGTGACAGTCTCGAAAGCAACTGATGTCTACTCGCTGGAGTAGCACCTATATAGGCCCCTCATTTCATTTCTGGAGCAGAACAGCGTCAGTGCGGAGCATGTTCCAGCGCGCAGAAGTACTGCGTGAAAGTTTCCAGATCCAGTCTAACGCCTAGAGAATATTCAAACCGTGAAGAATCTGCAGCTAGAGTCTCGATCTGAAAGACTAAAACCAAAAGTAAGTAATTTGTCTCTGTGTGGCACGCCTTTGGACCCCCAAGGAACCACAGAGTCCTCCAGTCGAACTTCATTCTGTGCCATCTGTGTCCCTTGAATCAGTTTTAGGTTCAGCAACGACTTTGGTGCCTGATTTGGCTCTTTTATCAACACTGTCAGTAACAGCAACGGATAAGGTTAAACAGCCTATTGTACTCGCTCTTGTAAACCCATCTGTTTCGGTTTCCTTGCTCCTGCGGCAGGGTAGGGCCCTGACTTTACATAGTTTATTTGGCATGGATTCTGAAAACAACAACGATGACTGGCCAATTATGTCCCCCACTATGATGAGGACAACTGGATTCAGGATGCCAGAAGGCTTAATACTTCGTCTGATACTGTCCTTGTGTCTTGCTACAGCACAAGTGCCTCTTTCACTGTTACAATGCGAAGGCCATCTGAAGAGTTAGAACTCCAGTTGCCAACCATGGAAGTGAATACACATGTATTGACCGAAGTTTTACAACCAGGGTGGGCTCTTACTGAGCCTCTGTTACCATTTATAAAGGTGCGTACTGAGACCCTCTTGGGCAGCGGTTCTTAACCTTTTTACTTCTATAGACACGTAGTGTCTTGTATATACTTCATTCATTTTTAATACATTCTCATCCCCCCTGAGTAGGCCTCCTGCATCCCCAGGGTCGCTGGACCACAAGTTATGAACCACTGCACTTGGACACCTGGGCTAATTTGTGTTCTGGGCCACCCGTTAATAGACAGGTTGCTTGTCCCCATAGCAATACATGTGATGTTTCTTATTTCATAACACAGCATCAAACTTCAGGAAGTCTGGTGCTATAGGTGTCAACCAGCAGAGTTAATCACAGTGCCTTTTCTACCACTCCTCCCAATCTTGAGTGCAAATTCAGCCCTTTTTGGCAGCAGGTGTAGCTCCCAAAGGCAATGACGACAGTAGGGACAATCACACAGCCACCCAGTTGGAGGCAGGATCCAATATTTGCTCCACGAGTGGCAAGCCATCATGACATACAAGTGAGTCCTTCAAATTATCCACCAGGGAAATCCCTTAAATTCCTTTCTACCCAGCCACACCTTTCATTGCCTTCAGGGTATCTTGCGCAGGACCTGTCCTTCTTACAGCAGGACGTGCATGCCCTTTTTAGGTCTAGCCTAGCGTTGCAGCGCACATGCGTTGCTTGTTCTGCAAGTCTTCTTGTAATCGAGGAGATTTCAGAAGTGGTAACTAAGCCCCACCCCTTCTTTTAATTGGTTTGCGTCGTGCATGCTAAACGCTGTATTTCTATTGTAAAGGAGGCTTCTTAGTCCCTCCTTGTTACCGCCCTGTCTCCTTTTGGCCCCGCCCACCTGGACTGGATCTTTTACTTGCGGCATTAGACTGTCTCCTTCATTCGTCCACAAAGCGCGATGCTGCAGCGCTATGCCCTCTAAATTGTATGTGTTTTTTTATTTCTTTAGTGAGTGCAGGGCTCGCTAGAGACACCGCGCTCACTTTATTTATATTTTCGCAGCTTCCACTTCAGGGACACCGCGCTCTGTTTGTTTTTTGTTCCTTTTTACTTTTAAACTGATAGCGGCTGATGCTTCAAGGACACTGCGCTCGGGTTATTTATATAATTCTTAACTTTAACACTGAGCGCAGCGCCTGCTTCAAGGACATCACGCTCAGTGTTAAATAAATAAAAATCGAGCGAAGTGTCCTTCAAGCAGCGCCGCGATCAGTTTTAAACTTAATCATTTGCAATGCAATCAGCCCTTTTGCAATGCAAATGCTTGTTTTTCCAACTGTTATGGGAAAGCACGTGACACATGGGCGAAAGCTCACCTAAAATGTATTTGTTTCGCTTCTGACACCAAACCTCCTTGGAACAGTAGTGTTCAATCAGAACCTTTGGCGACAACGTAGTAGGAAATAGAGACACTGCTGTCGCTCCTGAGACTGGCGTGGATTCTGAAGGCTTGGTGCGGGGGGCACTGGGAGATCAGTGCCCCGAAAACCAATACCCGATGCCACGCTGGAAATGTTTTTTAGCACTAAAGATGCCACCCCACTTTTTCCGTTAGCCCTTAGTTATAGGCAACACATCAACTCTAGTTAGATATGTTGGGTATATTTATTTACCTTTATTTTCAAATCTTTTTTTTTTTTGGGAAAAATCATGAATTCACATGACAGAGAAGGAACACTGCACGTATAACATATATATACATCAACTGAAATGTACATCAACTTCAACACAACATTTATCAAGAGAAGAAAAAATCATAAAGTAGAAAATACACAACAAAACATCTATACCAGTTTCAGACTGTTCAAAAAAGGCAAGTCAAATTTTCAAGCCTCAATAACCATCAATGATTGAAATCTTAGGAACAGTATTGGACAAAGTCACAGTTATAAGGAGATATCACAATACATAAATGCTATGAGTCAAGGGCTCTCAATGTTGGTGATTTTTATCTCCTTTCATTCCGACGCGTTTCGAACTCCAAACAGTAGTTATGGGTTCTCTTCAGGGCCTTGTCACTTCTGTCTGTATGTGTGTAAGAGAAAGGGAACACTATGTAAGTGTCAATTCCTATGGCCTCATTTTATTATTCCGCTTCTGGTATCCTACATTTAAATACCATGTTACCTTAATAGTAGCCGTAGTTGTCCTATGGCTGTTTCTGCATCTTTTGGAGCTGCAGTCTGAAGGAAATTAAAATCAATTGTCATTTTAGAGTAAGGCTAAGTACTCGCCCTACGGTAACCTCTTGCCAAAACACTGCGAGACGTACCTTTAACTGTTTGTATGGCCATAGGAATTGACACTTACATAGTGTTCCCTTTCTCTTACACACATACAGACAGAAGTGACAAGGCCCTGAAGAGAACCCATAACTACTGTTTGGAGTTCGAAACGCGTCGGCATGAAAGGAGATAAAAATCACCAACATTGAGAGCCCTTGACTCATAGCATTTATGTATTGTGATATCTCCTTATAACTGTGACTTTGTCCAATACTGTTCCTAAGATTTCAATCATTGATGGTTATTGAGGCTTGAAAATTTGACTTGCCTTTTTTGAACAGTCTGAAACTGGTATAGATGTTTTGTTGTGTATTTTCTACTTTATGATTTTTTCTTCTCTTGATAAATGTTGTGTTGAAGTTGATGTACATTTCAGTTGATGTATATATATGTTATACGTGCAGTGTTCCTTCTCTGTCATGTGAATTCATGATTTTTCCCAAAAAAAAAAGATTTGAAAATAAAGGTAAATAAATATACCTAACATATCTAACTAGAGTTGATGTGTTGCCTATAACTAAGGGCTAACGGAAAAAGTGGGGTGGCATCTTTAGTGCTAAAATATATATGTAAGGTCCAGCCTTCCCCATTACCTAAGGACCTAACTCCTTTTACCCTAAAAAGTTGAGGGCGGGTGCACACCCGCGAGAGTAGACTACGGGCATTATAAGCTGAGCCCTAACTACCCATCATAAGAATCGTGGGGGATCCTGAGGTCCTCCCAAGGTGATGGCAGAGGAAGACACTTTATCCTTCTCTGAAGCAGACATTCAGAACCTATGTGCCTCATCCGCTTTTGATAATATCACCTTGAGTACCTCCGCACAACAACAGAACGAGTCCGATAAACTTATTAGACTCAAGAAAAAACACATTTGAACCGAACTTCACGGACATTTTCTCCTAAAACACCTCAGGGGTGGGACCATCCCATGGGGCCTTCAGGTTAAAAACGTCCCTGTTATATTTACGGAGGACAGTGAATATAAAAAAGGTTTTAGCTGTATAAACACTAAGTGTAGCCGGGACCTGATGGTCCATACCATCGAAACGGCTCAAAGACTATGTGTGAAGGAATTAGAAGAGATCGAGGTTCTTACTAAGAGTCTCCAGGAAAGCCCAGCGGTTTCTGATGCCAAAACATTGCTTGAAAAAATTGAAAAAGATATTCAAACTTTCAGAGATATTACCATCAACTCTAAATGTGCACAATACGAGAGGGACTCAAAAGCTTTCACACTAGAAAGGGCCTACCCATTCCTCAAGGAGGATTATTACACTCGGACAGAGTCACGTGGAGCCCTATACAATTTTCAGGGACGATCGAGAAACCGTTTTAAAACTTTCTCTGACACATCATCCTCCTCAAACTCATCAGGCCCTGAGGAGAGAGGGAATAATCCAAACAAGAAAGGGCCTTTTTTAGAGAAAGGCCCACAGGCAAAAACTCGGTTCAAACCACAATGGGAAATGCGCACTCGCAGAAATTTTTACAAGTCCTAGAACCCACACCATCGACAATAGTGAATCTTTCCACCAAAGTATTAACCAGGGATGAGGAATCTGTCCTCAACCTTGGTCTCAAATTTGTTCCCAGTCAGCGAACAGACTTCACTAGACTCAAACTAGAAACCATTGCCTTCTGTAGGAAGATTCGTCTGCGAGCCTTTTTTGCAAATAAACCACCCACTCTTGACGCAGAGGTAACAGGCTTAAGGAATAAATCAACTTTTGTTCCTTACCAAAACATCCCGAAGCAGGTGGTGGCGTTTGAACAGGTCATGCTTTCAGCAATTAACAAATTAGAGAAGAGCAAGAAATACGTCAAACCAAACATCACCAAAGGCCAACGCATAGCCATCAAAAACTTGAAAGACGACCCGTCGGTCGTCATCAAACCCGCGGATAAAGGCGGAGCAGTGGTGATCTGGTCTAAGGATAAATACCTTAAGGAAGGGGCTACACAGGTAAACAATGCCGAATGGTACAGAGAACTCCCGGAGGACCCGGTTCGGGCCATTCAGGGACAAATCTGTGAAATTAT
The DNA here is from genome assembly GCF_964263255.1 of Lissotriton vulgaris. Classification (NCBI taxonomy): domain Eukaryota; kingdom Metazoa; phylum Chordata; class Amphibia; order Caudata; family Salamandridae; genus Lissotriton; species Lissotriton vulgaris. The sequence continues at coordinate 93,253,666 of NC_141694.1, forward strand.
AAAAAGCGGTGTGGAAGATGGATTTGTGGGACAAAAAGAAAGTGAGTTCTTGATAAAGAAATTTCCAAGAACGCCCATTTTATATTTTTTACCCAAAATCCACAAGAACCCGGAGGAGCCCCCAGGACGACCAATTGTCTCCGGTTGCGAGTCTTGTTTGAAATCCCTTTCGAAATATATTGATTTCTTTCTGAAGCCCTTTGTTGGTGATGTAAAATCATATCTGAAGGACACCACCGACTTTTTACTAAAAATTGAGGGAATACAATTTGACCCAATGACAGAATTGATGGTGACAATGGACGTAACGTCCTTGTACACCCAAATTCCCCAAGATGAGGCACTAGAAGTGCTAGAATTATATCTTGAGAAAAGGGATAGGCCCCACCAGGTCCCCACCTCGTTCATCCTGAAACTAGCTGAAATAACGCTTAAAAAGAACTACTTCAGGTTTAACGACCAATTCTTTATGCAGATCAAAGGTACGGCCATGGGCTGTCCATATGCGCCGGAGATGGCCATACTCTACATGGCGGAGTATGAGAATAGATTCATCTACTCCAACAATCCCTTCAGCAAACATATTAAACAATGGTTGAGGTACATCGACGACGTGTGGCTCCTGTGGCAGGGGAGCCGCGCAGAGTTGGTGGACTTCCACCTGTGGATTAATGGCAGACACCGTGACATTAAGTTCTCACTGGAGTCGAGCAATGAGAAGATGACATTCCTAGACCTTGAAATAAGTTGCACGGATGGGCATTTGAAGTCTTCTCTTTTCCGAAAAAAGACGGACAAAAACACTATCCTTCACCACCGAAGTGCACATCCAAGAAGTTTGAGAGATAATCTGCCCTACGGGCAGTTACTTCGGATCCGAAGAAACTGCTCGGAGGTGACAGAATATGAGAAACACGCAACTCGTTTTTGCGAAGAGATGAGGAATCGGGGTACCCTAAGAAATTACTAAACAACTCCAAGAAAAGAGCACATTACACCCCTCGGGAGTGCTTACTTGAGAGAACGGTGAAACAAGATATGGATCGGCTGGTATGTGTGACAACTTTTGGACCAGACACACATAGAGTAAGGCAAATGGTCCTGAGAAACTGGCACCTGCTAGAAGGACTTGAATGTTCCTTTCCGCGACCGTTGTTCGCATATAAGAAAAACAAAAGCATTGGTCAGAACGTTATCAGAGCTGATGTGTTAACTCCCAAGCCCAAAAGTGACCTATTATCAATATGGGGCCTTAAGCCAATTGAAGGGCACCACAAGTGTGGGAATTGCATATCATGTGACTCTACAATTGAAGGGTCTGAGTTTGAACACAGGGGAGTCAAATGTAAAAATGTCAGTTTCTCGAATTGCAAGACACGAAATGTGGTTTATGCGATCATCTGCGCCTGCCAGAAGATGTACATAGGGAAAACAACCCAACAAGTTAACAGCCGGGTCACTCAACACAGATCAAGAATCAAAAGGAAAGTTGCGAGCGCTCCCATGGTCCAACACTTCCTGGATTTAAACCACAGTGAAATGGACTTTAAATGGACGGTACTCTGGACAATAGCGCCAACAGGCAATAAAGGTCCAATTGATATTGAAGAAACACTTCTTAGGAAAGAGGCATACCTGATTTTAAAATTCAATAGTACACAAAATGGAGTAAACTCACTCTCCGAAGTGTCTAGATTGTAATGCCACAATTGTGTGGGGCTCCACGGGGGGTGTGATGGCCCCCTTGACTGAAGGGTATAACATTGGGGAAGCTAAGTGGAACAGCGATGTTCCCGCAACGTGCAGGGCTTCGCGCACTCCCGCCATCTATAAACTACATATACCAGAACACCCACGGTCCCGGGACCGTCATTAGTTACCAGGTAACCGGGCCGCCGCCTTCCATAGTGAACGGAGCTTTAGCGAAAGCAAGTCGCAAAGAACAAGGTGAGCCATAAGAGGGTTTGAGGCATCTGAATGAAATACTGGTTTCTGTAACAGGGATAAAAACGCACTCCCCCTTTTTTTACCTTTTGAACAGTGCGTGACACAAGAGTACATAACGGGAATAACTACGTGGTTCGCCTAAACAGAACCCGAGCACAGAAAGTTGACAATGGAGTTAGCGGCTCCCTAAGCCCGCGGTGCACGTAAACAAGGTAGGATTGTTTCAATAATCTACCACACCAAGTTTAATTACGATATGAGCACAACAATAGTAACCCCACCCTCGCCTTCCCCCCAGGTCAAAAGCATCACCGCACCATAGGGGGAGCCCATACACGGACCATACAAACAGTTAAAGGTACGTCTCGCAGTGTTTTGGCAAGAGGTTACCGTAGGGCGAGTACTTAGCCTTACTCTAAAATGACAATTGATTCTAATTTCCTTCAGACTGCAGCTCCAAAAGATGCAGAAACAGCCATAGGACAACTACGGCTATTATTAAGGTAACATGGTATTTAAATGTAGGATACCAGAAGCGGAATAATAAAATGAGGCCATAGGAATTGACACTTACATAGTGTTCCCTTTCTCTTACACGCATACAGACAGAAGTGACAAGGCCCTGAAGAGAACCCATAACTACTGTTTGGAGTTCGAAACGCGTCGGCATGAAAGGAGATAAAAATCACCAACATTGAGAGCCCTTGACTCATAGCATTTATGTATTGTGATATCTCCTTCTAACTGTGACTTTGTCCAATACTGTTCCTAAGATTTCAATCATTGATGGTTATTGAGGCTTGAAAATTTGACTTGCCTTTTTTGAACAGTCTGAAACTGGTATAGATGTTTTGTTGTGTATTTTCTACTTTATGATTTTTTCTTCTCTTGATAAATGTTGTGTTGAAGTTGATGTACATTTCAGTTGATGTATATACATGTTATACGTGCAGTGTTCCTTCTCTGTCATGTGAATTCATGATTTTTCCCAAAAAAAAAAAAAGATTTGAAAATAAAGGTAAATAAATATACCTAACATATCTAACTAGAGTTGATGTGTTGCCTATAACTAAGGGCTAACGGAAAAAGTGGGGTGGCATCTTTAGTGCTAAAATATATATGTAAGGTCCAGCCTTCCCCATTACCTAAGGACCTAACTCCTTTTACCCTAAAACGCTGGAAATGTTGCCATCAGTGCGAAACAGGTGACTTCACCTAAAGTTGTGGACGTGTTGTATCAGTTGTCTTTTTTATATCAACTTTTTGTGTAGAGCTACTCTACCGTTTCTTAACTTCACTTGCACTTGTTAGTTTGCCAATTAATTGTCCTCAATGTATTGACGTGTGAATGATGGAACGCCGAGAATGAAACTCACCACGTTTAGATGACTTCATTATGTCAGCACTGAGCATTCAGCTCACTAAGCCATGATGCGATGGCTTGTTTATGAATGCATCACTATTGTCAAATAGCGAAATTGAGATGATATGAGAGATGAGCTACTTTGTCCAAGATCAGACAGTTGGTTTCCTCGGGCCGATCTTCTTACATCTGGCAGCTCACATTATGTTATGGAGTTTCTTTAGTGTGTTGTTGTATGCCTACATTGCCCTCAAATGCGTATTATTGTTATGTGATAACATTAGCACCTATTATACAGGGCGCTATGAAACAATTGAGTGCGTTTGGATGAGCTATAGAATAAACTTGTGTCATTGTTATTTTTTCCAATGCCTCTCGTTTCTGTAGTGCGTCTCAATCTGGATGTGTACCACTATTGTCACTGCCCTTGGTGTCAGTGACCCCTGTCTCCAGGACACAAGTTCTCAACAAGCATTTGCAATGCAATAGGTCTCACATTTACACGAGTTTGAGCTATTGGCATTGTAAATTACAATGCCTTTTATTTATGCTTTACAAAATAAAACATAAATAAAAGGCATTGTAATTTCCAATGCCAATAGCTCAAACTCTCGTAAATGCGATACCTATTGCCTTGCAAATGCTTGTTTCCAAAGTGGCCATATAGTGGGTTCCGGCCTCAGAAGAAAGAATTGAATGTTACTCCTGCTGGAACTCCTACTACTTCCTTGTGCTGGAGAAGTATGGATGCCTTCGTCCTATTTTATCTTTTTGCCCTCTCAACGCCTTCCTGTTGAACAACCAATTCAAGATGCTCATGTTAGGCCAGGTCCTGCCTTCTTTGGACCCTTCAGACTTCATGCTGCTGTTTGACCTGCAAGGACGTTTATTATTACACTCCTGTCCTTCAGCCCCACAGGCTTTGCCTGTGGTTCATTGTGGACCAGGAAATATTTCAGTTTGCAGTTCTCCACTTTGGCCTCACCAGTGCCCCTCGGATGTTCACAAAAGTGATGGTGTTGGTTGCAGCACATCGAGGGAGGTTGGGGTACCCACCTTCAACTACCTCGACAACTGACTTTTGAAGACAGGCTGACCCCAGGCAGTTGTCAACCACCTCCAGATGATGGCGAACGTTCCAACACTTCTGAGAAGTTGTCTTGCAGATTATTGCTAATAATGTTAAAAATTAATTTTGATGTACACTCCATTATATTTTTCTCTTATCTTGGTCTTGCCTCTGTGGGCATGTAAGCTAATGCTTGTGTATAGGTTAGCAACTGGTATGGCCCAATGTCATCTTTAGCAGTGCTGGGAGTTTTTCAAATTTAGTCTGGCACCTCATTGCAGTACCTAGATGCTCTGGGAGCTATGCAAAGTTTTCTAGTCTAGTCTGACTCATAGGGAAATTCAGATGTTGAGGAATCTGTGAGTAGAACATTTTTTCTTATGATAAGTAACTTGTGCTTGAGAAACTACTCCCGAATAAGGCCCCGGGTCTGGAAAAGCTCCCTGGAGATCTCTTTCGCTCTCAGCCTAATATCTGGGCCCCATATTTGATGGTCCTGTTCAATGCTGTCTTACAGGGCTCCCCAGTACCTGAGACCTGGCTGGGAGCCGAGATTGTTCCAATTTTTAAAAAGGGCTGTCCGCTCGCCCCATCAAATTATAGACCAATTAGTTTACTCGACACGACCCAGAAGCTGATGGGCCTAATCCTGTTGGAGAGATTATTGGGCTGGATGGAGGAAAACAAAACTCTGACCACCCTCCAAGCCGGTTTTAGATCAGGGGTCTCGACTCTGGACCAGGTCTTTCGACTCCAGGTCCTATACTGGAAAACTGCAAGAGTAGAGGGTGGCAGCCTCTACCTAGTTTTTGTGGACCTGCGGGCCGCATTTGATCTGGTCCCTAGGGAGAGGCTCTGGACATTGTGTTGGAGGAACTTGGTCTCCCTCCTTACTTACTAGATGCCCTAACCCGACTTTATACCGGGAACTACGCCCAGGTGAGGTGTGGGAAAAACGGGGAATTATCCGATCGCTTCCCTGTTACCCGGGGCGTACGCCAGGGATGCGTACTGGCCCCTACTCTCTTTAGCTTGTATGTTAATGGCCTGATAGATAGACCTAATTGTGTCAGGGATAACGATGCTCTTCGCCTGGCTACTGGTAGGGTGCCCGCTCTGATGTTTGCGGACGACACCTTGTTGTTGTCACGGACATCATCGGGCATCCAGCGGGTTCTGGACGGGTTTGTTTCTTTCTGCGCCTCGCGGGGTTTGGAGATCAACTTGGAGAAAACCAAGTTCATGATCTTCAACCCCCCGAGGCACACCCGCCCAAACCCCACATTGAATGGAACCCCACTTGAGCGAGTTAAGACCTTTATATACCTGGGGGTGACTTTGACCGAACACTTTACATGGGACCATCAAGTCTCTAAATCCTCCTTGAGACTTACACAGATTATGGGTGGCGTAGGCAGACTCCATAGCGCCTCAACCTTTAAACCGGCTACCCCTGCCCTAGAGATATACAAAACACAGGTCAGGTCTGCAGCCTTGTATGCTGCTGAACTCTGGGGACACACTAATGCATGTAATTTATTGAAAGTCGAGCAGTCTTTCATGCGACATCTGTTTGGTCTTCCACAAAGCACGCCCCTGCTACCATTACGCTTGGACCTGGGTCTGGAACCTATTACTGACCTGGTGGCTGCTCGACCTCTGCTCTATTGGAGAAGGCTCTGGTCTGTGCCGGGGCTTGAACCGTTTAGAGCAGAATTCAATACTTTCTGGGGGCAGCTAAAGAACAAGAATATACCTTGGTTGGTACATGTTAAGAAGCTCCTTTACCAAATTGGTCTCCCCCAACTTTGGGATACACCGGAGGACAGCTGCACGAGGATGCAAAGGACTGTACTGGTGGCAGCTGTAAAATCGTATAACCTCAAACTGCTACACTGTTCTACTTCCCTGGGCAGATTGTCCACTGAGTTCCTCACAACAAAAGTTGAATACAGGATGGAGGTGTTTTTGGACCTGGTGCAGCCTCCACTGGCAAGAAAACTATATATTCAACTAAGGCACGGCTCTTTACCGGTTGGGGAATTGACATCCAGATGGGCAAAAACGACAAAGGCTAACTGCCCTGCCTGTAATCACGCCAGGGAAGACATTGTACATATTCTCTTTTTCTGTCCAGCATACAGTGAAATTCGGAAATGCTGGATTATCCCATTTTGCAAAGATTTGGGTTTCAGACACTGTGTACACGCTTGTAGAGTGCTAACCTATGACACTGCCCCTCTCATTGTTTTTGCCGTCTCCCGGTTTTTACTTTGCATGTGGCCGAGAAGAACTGTATTTATCCACAAGAAATAATGAACCACTGCTTTTATGCTTTATTACTCCTTTGATAACCAAAGTTTAATAATTTTTTTAACTCTGAAGTATTTATGTTTTATTATTGTGCCTGTACATATTTTATTGCACTTTTATGGTCTTTGACCGAAATAAAGTTATCAAAGTGAAGCTTCACAGGCACCTCTTCTATCATGTGTGTAACGGGCGCAAAAGCCACATTGTACTGCATAAAACAAGCTTGTGTAAAGTGGCTGGCAGCATAAAAGATAGAATAGTAACTGAGTAGATTCTTGTATTGTTTTTGCAGACTCGTGCTGCGTTACGAGTAAAGCTGCAGATGGTAGTGACAGTACGGTGAAGTCTGATGGTGAGTATTTTATGGGGAAGGGTGTAGGGTATATGTCCTGTTGTCAATGTTTTCAGCTAATTGTATGGTATTGATTTAGCTAGTACAAAATACTGGTTTTGCCCAATGTGCTGCCCAATGTTTGCTAAGTAGAGCTGGGCATGCCAAACAAGGATGGAGTCAAGTTTCTGCTCTGGCTCAACCCTTGTCAATGAGGACAGGCAAGAGCCCTTTACCCTCGCAAAAGCAGTTTTAAAAAGAGAAACCCATTAAAAGTGGAACAGCCAAGCTGATGATATGCTAAAAGATATTTTTCTGATGTCTGTGTCTGTCACGTCCACCTGACAGAGTGGTCTTAAAAGGCGGCGTATATAAAGAAGGCAGAAGCATGTCCGCACAGCTGAACCATCGAAGTAGGTTATGGCTTTCAATACATCTTTTCTTTCCTTGTACTGAGCACGTTGTGCGCTAGGAGGTGCCTGGCTTCCACGACGAGGGCGCCATATTGGAAAGGTTTTCCTTCCCATATTTTTCTTTTGTATTAATCTAATTTACCAGTAAGACCCAGAGAGCAGGAAAGCCTGCTCCCTGAGTCTGGGGTTGCTGGACCCTGGTTTAAAGTCTCTGTTGTTTTCCCTATGTTTTGCCGAGTGCTTTTAGAGCGCTAGGACACGCCCACCTGACCGAGTGATCTTGAATAGGGGCGTATATAAAGAAGGCGGAAGCGCTTTCTCGCCGAAGGCAAGCCCGTCTGCGCCCATCCGCTCTGAACGCGCTTAGCGCCACCCCACATCTTTTAAATCGGACACTCCATTCATTTTAAAGTACTCCAGGGCTGAGCTACTCGCTTTAAACACCAGAAGTAAGGGCACTGCTTCTTTGTGCCTAACGTTTTACAAGTCCCCTAAATCAACCTTTTTTACCTGCCACAATTGAAAGAACTCTCTCCCCCAAATTGTTTATCGAGCAATCAAGCCCAATAGGCCCCAGAAACTGGCAAACACTAAGAGGTCCGAAGCAAAACCGCTGCAATGTTTATTGCTAAATGCTAGATCGCTAGTAGAACATAGCACGGAATGTGCAGTACTAATGGAAGCTCATAATATAAAACTGGCCTGTATAACTGAATCCTAGACAAACGCTGATGCATCAAAACCCGATTTGGTTAATGCTATCCCACCTGGGTATCTATGCCATATACAGAATAGGCCGATTAAGAGGGGTGGGGGGTTAACTGTGATCTATCATAGTTCATTAAATGCTGCCTTTTAAATAGCCTCTATCCCGGCTCCCAAAGCACTTTCCTTTAGCCTTTCCCTTCAACACTCCTTTAAGGGCATCTTCCTGTAAAGACCACCAGGACCCAGTAATACATTTTTAACCACGGTTGGAACCTTATTAGAAGTTAGTTCACCATGCTTGGTGATTTTAATTTTTACCTCAAAACCCCCACTGAGGTCGACACAGCTGCACTTCTTGAAATGATGAACAATGCAGATTTAATTCAGCATGCCCAAGGTCCGACCCATGCTGCTAAACACACTTTGGATGGCATTTTTTCTAACCATCCTCAGCTAGGCTGTACGGGCCTGCTGCCACTTGCCTGGTTGGACCATGCAGCAATTCAGTTTGAGTTGACCCTCCCGGACCAACACTACAACATTGAGACCCCGAAAAGTCATGTCGCTTTGAGAGCATGGAACAAAATTAAGAGAACACAGTTAGGCCATCTCACCAAAACCGCCAACCCACTACCTGTGGAGGTTGAGGAGGCCACTACCTATTACACAGAGTGGGTGGTAGAGAAAGACCAGTATAAAAAAGTCTCACGGTTTATAAAAGGCTCCTACTTAACACTCAAAGAGCATTCTTTGCAAACCAAACCAAGATGGCAAAAAATTTAACTAAAGAACTTTTTAAGATCGTTTAAAATTAGCTTCCCCGTGTCCATCCAAAATTCCTAGTAGCCAAGTACTATGCGAGGAAATTGCCACTTTCTTTTTGTATAAGGTAGAGCAACATTTTTCATCTTTTAGCCTATCCTCTATAGGAGGCAGGGAGGTCCTATCCTCGGTGGCCAAAAAAATTAAAGACCCAGTGCCCACTGTCGACCGTTTCTCACATTTGTCCATTAAAGATACTCTTAATTTACTCTCCTCTATCTGATCAGGTTCCCCATATGACCCATGTCCAGTCTCTGTGATGGAAATTAGCTCCAGAACCCATTGCAACCTCACTTACCTCCCTTTTTAATGCCATGTTTCAGTCAGTGTTGTAAGTAGGGGAAAACCCAATCAACCCTTGTAGGCTTGGGCACTAGATATTTAAGGTCAAAGTATGCTACAAGGGACTTATTTCAGAAGGTAGTCAATCTTAGTTATGAGTCGTACATATGTAACACACTCAAAAGAATCCACAGGATATCATGCTTAGTAAATATTTGAAATAAATCAGTGGAAGGTAAAAAGAGAACACACAGAGAGAGAAAATATATTCAGAAAATTTTACTGATGGAAAATAAAATTTGGGAGACAGATACCAAAAAATGAATTCAAGCAGCAGTCATGAACAGAGATAAACAATAGTTACTCTACAGTTCACAACTAAAACATCAAACTCCTGGTGAATATAACAGACAACCAAAAATAATTAATAGAAAAATGGTCGTGTGTTTGTGCCAACGCAACGTTTCTGGAGATGATGGAGGTGTCGACGTTTCGGTCTAATGGGCAGTTGTCATGTAGACCATCATCAGGACAGAATATTTAATTGCTGAAAAAACTCCCTGAAATTTCTGATCGATCTGTATTCAGATTACGGTGAGCGGCAAGGGATGTGGAGCACAGTATCTACTGAACTGGAATCTTAAGTCTGGGATATCAGGGCCACTTCTGTTGACCAATTTTGAGCAGCAATAAGTTGAACAGCGTTTTTAAAGCATTCAATCACGCGGACACACGAGTAGCGTCTTCCGTCTGTTAGCCGGTAAATCAAATGTTTCAGTCAGGGCATTCCCCAAAGCATGGAAGACAGCATCCATTCTTCCGCTGCTGAAAAAACATAATCTAGAACCCAAGGATCCTAATCATTTCAGGCCAATTTCCCAGCTTCCACTGCTGGCAAAATTGGTGGAGAAAGCCATGAATATACAGCTTAGTGCTTTCCTTCAGGAAAATCACATCTTCGATCTCACTCAATATGACTTTAGGGAAAGCCACAGTACAGAGATGTCCCTTATTAAATCAACCAAATAAATAAGAGAACCTTGGATCTAGGAGGCAACTCAACGATAATCATGCTGGATTCTTCTCTGTGGCCTTCGATACGGTCCACCATGATCTGCTGATGGACCGTCTGTTGTCCGGCGGGATTCAGGGCAAGGCTTGTATGCTACTGAAATCTTTTCTGAAAGATAGAACACAAATAGTGGCCATGGACAAATATTGTTCTAAACCTTTTTCCTTACCCTGCGGGGTGCCGCAGAGGTCGTCCCTCAGTCCCACCCTTTTTAACATGTATGTCTCTTTCTTGGCCCAACTCATTATATCATTTGGCTTTAAACTAACCTCATACGCGGATGACATGCAAATTGTGGTGTCTCTGCTTCCAGGCCACAAATCGGAGAGGAGCAAGAGATTTCATGACTGTATGAAAACAGTTAAAACTTAGATGACACAGAATTGCCTGAAACTAAATTCGGGCAAAACTGAGGTCATCATTTTGGGAAGTAATGCCAACTTCTGGCCTCTGGGTTGTGGCCGGAAGAACTGGGCACCCTTCCAATGCCTACTAGAAAAGCAAAACAACTGGGAATTTTCGTGGCTGACAGGCTTACTTTTGGGGATCCGGTAAACACTGTTGCATCAGCCACCTTCCAATCCCTCAGAATGATCAAAAAAATAATGCCTTTTCTGCCAGAGGAAATCCAATGGATTGTAATATCTCTTATTCCATCAAAGTTGGACTATTCTAACGACCTCTACCTGAACATTCAAAAGCAACACTAAAAAACTCCAATTACTGCAGAACGCAGCAGCAAGGCTGCTTACTGGCATGCCAAAATTCGAATCCGTCCCCAGAGAAATTAAAAGACTGCACTGGCTTCCAGTTAGACCACGGGATGCGTTTCATATACCTATGTACTGCTTTTAAAGCACTCTGTGGAAAAGGATCAGACCATCTCAAACATCGATTCAAATGGTATGTTCCTAGAAGAACTCTCCGCTCCTTAGGAGCAAAGATGGTGACAGTACCCCCGTTAAATAGTAACCTGGGGAGGTAAAAGTTTTGTCACCTACACCGCTAGGGCCTGGAATGAACTCCCTTTCCACATTAGAGCCGCCTCTGATTTAATGTCGTTTAGAAAGGCACTAAAACTTGACTTTTCAGTATGTTGGTTTCATTGTCATACTTTAATTCGATAATATCAGTTAGCTCCAGGACACCCCAGGGTAACCGTTGTGCTTTATAAATTTAAATAACATAACCTCACGTAGTCATGTGTAAATACCATAGGTTTCTGGTTAGATCGTATCCACCATTGGGATGTATTTTTGAGAAATTACCCATATCAAGTGTATGTTCTGTACTTGTGGCTGATTGATAGTATGATATTGCACTTCAGATTATTATTTATTTATTTGCTGGTTTATGTAGCGCTTGAATCAACTCCCAGTGGAGTATCTCTGTGCTTTTGGAGCCGGTCGAACAGAGGGTGTGGATAGAGTAAGTACTAGATCCCATTTCTGAACAGTACGGTTTTCAGTTGTCTCCTGAATTTGAGATGTTCTGTACACTGTCTCAGAGACAGAGGAAGTTTGTTCCATAATGTGGGTCCTGTTATTGATAGTGCTTTGCTCCCATGTCTAGCCTTTTTAGCACGGGGCACCACTAGAAGAAGATTGTTGCTGGACCTGAGAGAACGAGTTGGAATATAAGGAACTAATTTGTTTTCAAGGTAGGCGGGCCCTTGTCCATTTAGACATTTTTGTATCAAACAACATATTTCAAATTTAGTTCTCTTCCGGATTAAAAGCCAGTGTAGTTGCTCAAGGAGGGGCTTAGATGCAGTTCTCGGGGGGACATTGAGAACTAGGCTGGCCGCCGTGTTCTGAATAACCTGGAGCTTGGCCAGCTCACCTTTGTTGGCAGAGAGCAGCAGGCCGTTGCAATAGTCAATCCGACTTAAGACAAGTGCCTGAACTAGAGTTCTCCTAAAGGAATCCGGTAGTAGAGGGAAAACTTTGCGTAACAGGCTAATGGTGTGGAAGCATGAACCTGAGATGTAGTTGTATGCAAGATCCTTTCCCGTTTACTTTCATTGTACCCCTTGTTTAATGTTACGCTATGTCCATGTATAGTATTATTATTTCCCTGGATTGTATGTTCTGTTCCCCTTAATTTTATTCATGCAGGTATCATCCTGCATCCATGGTGTCTCACTTCCCTGGTAATAGATTAAAAATCTGTCCTTCTCTCAAATGCTAACTTGTTCTCATATGATCTGAGCTGTAGGCATCCTGGCCTAATTGTCGGTTGTATTTACCTTACAAATTGGCTACAAGGAATGTTGTCATTCAAACCCTCTGTATGCATTTTGAGTTTGAAAACCCACCGTTCTTTTTTAGGTCTCGCCTACGCAGCGTGCATGCGCTGCATAGGAGGGCCTTTAGCCGTCGCTCTGCTCATTTTCAAGCACACACTTGTGCTTGTGGTGGCATCTACCTTGCGGGAGCGAGCAGCGGCGGGCCACAAGCACAAGTGCAGTGCTTAAAAAGTGAAGACTGCGCACGCAAAGAAGGGCACAGTAAACAGTGAGCACGCATCTGTGCTCCTCTTACCACCGGTATCGTCCGTTGAGGCTCCTGCTCTTCCTCGGTCCTCCGTGTCCTGCAGCAGAGGAAATGTCACTCGGTCTTCAAGGCGCTGTTGGACTCCCAGTAAGGACTGCGGCCGCACAGAAGGAGGCGAGCTCTAGTCTCCCTTCATGACCTTTTCCCCTTTCTTCTTACCTGTCCTTCCTCAATTCCGCTGCCTCTCTACTGTGTCCCTTCACCACACATTGTTACCCCGGCCTTGTCCTGTCTCCGGAGTTTCCTCCCGACTCTCTTGTGCTCTTTTACTCCCTCGTCTACCATGTCTTTCTCTGCTGTCTGAAGCCTCTTCTTTTCACCCTTTATCAGCTTAAATCACCCGCTCCTTTGCCCACGGTCCTTATTCCTATATTTCCATCCCTATCCCTATCCCTACCCCATATATAACTTTGTTCTCCCTCTGACATCTGGCAGCAAGGACAAGTCTCGGATAGCAAACCAAAATGAAGCCCTGGCCCTCCAGTCAATCCTAAACATCAGAGGCAACACTCAGTGTGTGGACTGTGACATGCAGAGTAAGTACACTCCTGTAATGAACATGGCAGGGGGCTCCCCTTGGTGCTGCCTGTACCATGTGTTATGTGAGGTGTAAGGGAAGAAGCTGCTCTGGGGCACAAGACATGACTCGTACGTGGAAGTGTGCTCAGTTTGTTTCGTACTCCTCGTATACTTTGTGTGCCACTACGAAGTATCTTTACTCTGGTGCGTCCTCATTAGATGTTCACATGTAGCTTTTGTAAATGCTGCCTTTCGTATTGTGGGAAATGATGTTTCTTTGCAGTTTTGCATCAACCTTTTATTCCTAGGGAACTCTGCAAAAATATTTTGTCAATTGTAAATTCATATAATGGATCTCATTTCTTTTCTAACTGTAAATATTACTAATTTTAAGTTGGCCGATGTAGTAACTTTTGGTTGATTACTGTGGTAAGCCAAATGAGCTGTGGTCCAGTCTAGCTGTTCAAACGCTAAAGGCTGCATTGTTGCAATGTTTGGATTGTCTCACTGAAGTAATATATTTTCCCATACCATGTTGTTCTCAAAGCACTTGCTGATCTCGGAGTGTGATGAAAGGTATGTATACAACAAAATTATGACCTTGATGTCCTCTTCAAACTGCAGAGCAGGAAACATTCCTAGCAGCTTAGATGTCTCAGTGAGTTGAACGTTTACTGCTGGCATCTCGTCTGACCTGTCGGTTACTGGTCTGACTATCGGTACGGCCACCTCAGCCTTTCCCACTTGAGGTTGATAATTGTGCAATTAGCTTACTTAATTGCACACCTAATTGACCCACAAAATAGGCACACAAATCATAATCCTAATTGGTGCAACAATATCAAGTGTTGCATGGCTTAACACTTATAAGGTCCCAAAGGCGAGACCTATTGGCTATGCCAATGCTTGTTAAACCGTTTTGATTTGAAATTGCCTGTTCCCTCTTTGGATTCCAGGATGACCCAGTGGAAGTCATGTACCGTATGTTTCTTTTCCATGTAGTTTACTGACATTTTAGTTGTTAAATGTGCACATCTAAGGTTACTGCGGTGCTCACAGATCCTAGCTTTTATCTTGTTGTTATCCCTATGTAGTGGAGACCACAGGGGCATGTGATCATGTATACTACTCTTTGTGTGTTACAGTTGGTGCATTTTCTTAATTGCCATGACATCTGGTTGTTGAAGGTCAATGTCTTAGTTGGTTTTGTCAAGTGGCAAACTGTAACAGGAGCGGGTGTTTGGGACACAGGTACAGGAGTGAGGGGCAACAGACGTGCTTTAGTCAATGCAGGTTTTATTGACTCCAAAAGAAAATCAGTGCAAGTCTTTCGATTGGGGATGGGTCTGCGGGGTGAACGGCTTCGGGTGTTCCTCCTACTTCTAGGCTTGACAGTCTCAGTCCTACGATAGCTGTCCTGGCTTCGTCGGGGCTTGCTGTCCTCGGGGTCCGTCTTTGCTTTCGACTCTCTGGACCATAAACAAAACAAAAGAAAGCAGTACATGAGATCAGTGTCCTACACGGTACCGCTAAGGGGAAAAGGAGTGAGGAGATACCACAACCCGTGCGCCGATACTATATACAAGTGTAGGGACGGGTGTGTTCAGGAAAGGGGAACCGGGACAAGGGGGAAACCACTAATGTACAATGGAGCCGCCCTTTCGTCCCACCCAGCCCCTGATCTTATTACGCACCTGGACAGCCACACACCTCCCCCGGGTGAGTGGCTGGGCGGCTCGTGGGTACGTTGGCCTCCAGGCGTCTCCTCCGTTTTCGGGATTGCTTCTTCTCTCTCCAGCACCTCGGTTCTTCTCGTCTCCTTGTTCCTTCGACCGCTCCTCTTCTCTTCGACCTCCCTCGTTCTCTTCACTCCGGGTGTACAAGCACACCTGGTCTCCCGGCACTTCCGTATTTGACGGCAACGCGTCGTCTTGTCCCGCCCACTCGTACTCAGAGTGAGAGTTAAAAGGCCAGTCACACTCACCCTCCATGCGTGAGTCAGTCTCGTATTCGGTCCCTCGATAGTCTATCTGCTGTGGAAGACAAGAGGAGGGGGGAGTGATTGAGGGGTCTCTCAGTGTTCCAGAGTTCTGTACAGGGACCTCCATAGTGACGGGTCGAGTTGGCAAGGCCGCCCGGTTACACACCTCCCCCATAGGACGCTCACGTTCGGGGAGCGGATGTCTCGATAGGAAATCTGCCCCCACATTCTCGGAACCCTTCCTATGTCTTACTGTGAATGAATATGGTTGTAGGGACAAGAACCACCTCATCACCCTAGCGTTATTGGATTTGTTCCGTGACATCCAGAGCAAGGGGGTGTGGTCTGTGTACAGGGTAAACGGGTGCACCTCTAGGTAGTAGGAGAGCTTATCAACGGCCCATTTAACAGCCAAACATTCTTTTTCTATGGTCGCATACTTGAGTTCACGGGGAACAACTTACAGATCACATACAAAATTGGGTGGTCGAGTCCATCTGGTCCTACCTGTGAAAGAACGGCCCGATACCATAATCCGAGGCAACTGTGTGCAGTGTAAATGGCTTGGAGAAGTCAGGGGAGGAAAGGATGGGGGTGGACGTGATGATGTGTTTGAGGTGTTGGAAAGCCGCATGCATGGCTTCTGTGGGAACAATGGATGTGGTAGACTTTCCGGGGTGTCTTAACGAATCTGAAAGGGGGGCTGCTATGTTTGAAAATTGTGGGATGAAGCGGCGATGATATCCCACTAGCCCGAGGAAAGCTCTCAACTCTTTTCGGTTTACTGGGAATGGAGTGTCCGCTATAGCCCGTATTTTCTCTATCTGTGGCTCGATGAGCCCATGGCCCAATACATATCCGAGATATTTCACCTTTGGATAGGCGACTTTCGACTTCTTTGAATTGATCTTCAATCCTGCTTTTTCCAGGGCTTTAAACACCTCATGTAGATGGTGGACATGTGTTGACCATGATGGACTATGGATGACTATATCGTCCAAGTAAGCCGATGCAAAACCAGACACATCCTTCAGGACCGTGTTCATAAGGTGCTGGAAGGTGGCAGGGGCCCTGTGGAGTCCGAAAGGGAGGACGGTGAACTCGAAGTGCCCCTCATTGGTGCTGAACGCGGTTTTCCTTCGATTGTCGTCCCTGAGGGGCACCTGCCAGTAGCCCTTGGTGAGGTCCAGCGTGGTGATATATTGGGCATCCCCCAATCGCTCAATTAATTCATCCACTCGCGGTATGGGATACGCGTCGAAGTTGGATATTTCATTTAGGGCCCTGAAGTCCATACAAACCGGCGCGATCCGTCCGGTTTGGGAATCATGACTATTGGACTGGACCGATTACTTTTGGAGGGCCGAATGACCCCTAGGTCTAATATGTCCTCCACTTCCTTCTTTATCGCTAGTCTTATGGATGCCGGAACTCTGTATGGCTTGATCTTAACGATTTTACCGGGGGCTGTATCGATGCAGTGTTCCGCCAAAGCAGTTCTCCCCGGGATATTGGAAAAAAGGGTGTCGTGTCGTTGTAGCAGCTCCTGTAATTCTTCTTTCTGATGGAGGGTCAGTTCATCATTGACAACTAATTGCTCTCGGGTGGAGGTATCCGGTACGGCAGAGGCCAAATGAACTCTGGAAGGCAGGGGACCCAACCATTTTTTTTGTAAATTGCTATGATATACCTGCGTTTTGTTGGGCCCTATCTGGAGCTTGTAGCTGGTTCTTCCTATGGCCTCGATGACTTTATGGGGACCCACTTATTCGGCTCGGAATTTCTGTGTTGAAGAGGGAAGAAGGATCAGCGCACAGTCATTTATTTTCAGATGTCTCCACCTCTTGCCTTTGTCATATGACGTTTTCTGTCTTCGCTGGTTTTCTTCTAGATGGTTGTATGCCAGGTCACGTAGCTTTCCCAGCCTGGATTTCAAACTTTGGGCATACTCCAAGGTATTAGCGGTCTCCTCCGGTATCTCATTTTCCCATACATCCTTGGTCATTTCGATCAGAGAGCGTGGTTGTCTGCCGTATAGTAGTTCGAACGCTGAAACGCCCGTACTGCTTTGGCGTTGTCCCCTTATAACATAAAGGGAGAGGGGCAGGATTTGGTCCAACTCAGCCCCACTGACCTCCTACATTTTTCTGAGGGGCGTCTTGAGAGTTCGGTTATACCGTTCCACAAGGCCATCCGTTTGGGGGTGGTACACAGAAGGGCTTATCTGATGTATGTCGAGGTTTTTACAGACTTCCTTCATGAGTTTGGAGACGAACGGCGTGCCTTGATCGGTGAAGATTTCTTTTGGACATCCTACCCGGCTGAATAATTCAATCATCCGCTCTGCAACTTGTTTTGTAGTAGCCGTGGTTAAAGGAAAGTCCTCCGGAAAACAGGTGTCGTAATCGACCATTACTAGTACATGTGGATACCCTTTTCGGGTCTTGGGCAGCGGGCCGATGAGGTCCATCCCCACTCTCTCGAAGGGCTTTCCTATGATGGGTAGTGGTTGTAAAGGGACTGATAGGGGTTCCGTCATGTTAATCTTCTGGCAGATGCTACATTCTTTACAATACACTGACGTATCCTTGTAGATACCCGGCCAGTAGAAATGCCTGAGGATGTTTTGGGTGGTCTTTTCCGTTCCTGTATGTCCGGCCAGCAAGTTGCTATGAGCAAAGAATAAGACTTGGTTACGAAAGGATACAGGTACCAGCAGTTGAGCTTCCACATCAGGGCTTCCTTGTCTGTACAGGAGATCATGTCGTATTATGAACCGGGGATATCTATCGGGTTGTGTCCTTGTCCCTGGTGGGCTTGTTCCCAGGCATTGAAAAGGGTAGGGTCATTGGATTGGGCGAAGCGAAAGCTCCTGTCTAATACCCATGGTTCCGGAGAGAGCATAGCGGGGCAAGGGTCTCGGGGTAGGGCTGGCACGAGTGAATGTCCTTCTGTCTACTCTATGCTTTTCTTAAACATGGTCAGAAAGCGCGGGTTATCCTTCCCTATGATTAGGTCTTCGGGTAAGGAAGACAAAACCCCCACCCTTACCGTCTGGGTCTCTCCCTCCATGAGTTGTATGGGTATGTTCGCGAGGGGGTAAGGTCGGATATCGCCATGCACACATCTAATGTTAACCATTTGTTTGGGCAAATATTGGGAAAGGGTGACATGTTTGGTCTGTATCACTGACTGCCTACACCCCCCGAGTCTAGCAAGGCAGATATAGAGGTCCTGTTCACCCTGACACTTACTCTGTAGGAGCCCCCCATCTCAGCCGAGAAGAAGACGGATTTGGGGAGGTATCCCACCTCCATCGGTTCCTCTTGGGTTCTTCGTTTGGGACAGTGACGAGCGATGTGTCCCCAGTTGCTACAATCGAAGCATTGGAGTCCTGTTGCTCCGGAATTCTCGGGTTTCCATGGTCTAGGTCTAGGGAATTCCACAGGACGTTGATTCTTCTTTTCCGGTTTGGGAGCCGTCTTGTTTGGCTTGTCGTTGTCCCATCCAGGGTTTCGAGGCTGAGCCCTGGCAAAAGTAGCGGCCATGTCTATGGCCTGGGCGGTCGTTAGATTGTGGTGCTGACGAAGCCATCTTTGCGTGGCATAGGGAAGGGCCTCTAAATACTGTTCCAAGTATATTCGGTCCATTATTTCCTCTTTGGAGCTACTAGAGGGTGTTAGCCATTTGTCAGCGGCCATCTTTAATCTTACAAATAGTGTCTTGGGATTTTCTCCGGGGCACCCCTTTACTTTCTGAATCTCAACCTATAGGCCTCGGCGTCCAGGCCTCGGTGGTCTAAGATAATCCGTTTCACTTCTGCGTACTGGGTGTCCCCTGTGGGGTTCGCGACCTGGTAGGCCGCTTGGGCTTCCCCCACCAGGAGGGGGGCTAGGATGAATGGCCACTTAACTATGGGCCACCCACATGCTCTGGCGGCCCGTTCAAAATTCAGAAGGAAGGAGTCGGGGTCCTCCCCTGGTTGGTACTTCTGCAGGGATATGGCTGCTGAGCCATGGGGTATGACTCTTTCAACATTGCTCTCACGTGAGGTGGGATCTACCCATGGTTGCGGGGTTCTGGCTGCCAACGCTTCTTTTAGCAGATCCCGATCGGCTTGGGCCAAGCTGAGCTGCTGTTCTGCGACCCACTCAAGCCGCTCCTGTCCCTTAGCCAATTGCTCGATGACGGTCTCCATCTTTCGGGTGCAGATGGTGTCTATGCCCGCATTCTCCACCACTGTAATGGGAGCGGGTGTTAGGTACACAGGTACAGGAGTGAGGGACAACAGACGTGTTTTAGTCAATGCAGGTTTTATTGACTCAAAAAGAAAATCAGTGCAAGTCTTTCGATTGGAGATGGGTCTGCGGGGTGAACGGCTTCGGGTGTTCCTCCTACTTCTAGGCTTGACAGTCTCAGTCCTACGATAGCCGTCCTGGCTTCGTCGGGGCTTGCGGACCTCGGGGTCCGTCTTTGCTTTCGACTCTCGGGACCATAAACAAAACAAAAGAAAGCAGTACGTGAGATCAGTGTCCTACACTGTACCGCTAAGGGGAAAACGAGTGAGGAGATACCACAACCCGTGCGCCGATACTATATACAAGTGTAGGGACCGGGTGTGCTCAGGAAAGGGGAACCGGGACAAGGGGGAAACCACTAATGTACAATGGAGCCGCCCTTTCTTCCCACTTAGCCCCTGATCTTATTACGCACCTGGTCTAGCCACACACCTCCCCCGGGTGAGTGGCTGGGCGGCTCGTGGGTACGTTGGCCTCCAGATGTCTCCTCGGGATCGCTTCTCCTCTCTCCAGCACCTCCGTTCTTCTCGTCTCCGTGTTCCTTCGACCGCTCTGCTCCTCTTCTCTTCGACCTCCCTCGTTCTCTCCACTCCGGGTGTACAAGCACACCTGGTCTCCCGGCACTTCCATATTTGACGGCAACGCGTCGTCTTGTGGTCCCGCCCACTCGTACTCAGATTGAGAGTTAAAAGGCCAGTCACACTCACCCTCCATGCGTGAGTCAGTCTCGTATTCGGTCCCTCGATAGTCTTTCTGCTGTGGAAGACAAGAGGAGGGGGGAGTGATTGAGGGGTCTCTCAGTGTTCCAGAGTTCTGTACAGGGACCTCCATAGTGACGGGTCGAGTTGGCAAGGCCGCCCCGTTACACAAACTCAACAGTTATCACATGGATAGTAGCCCATAATTGGTGCCAAAGTTTCTTGGGTGTTCAATCGATTGTCCAGGTTTTGTACGAGGGTGTGTATAGACTAGCATATCTTTGAGGCTCTTGCCTCTCTTGTGTGAAAACATAGGGTGTGGTATTGACAGCGATCCACTTTTCAGTGTCTGGCGAAGTGTCAATGCCACTGGCAGTGTCTATTAAGGATTTTGGTAACTGCATTAGCTACTATGCTGTAAGTGGTGATGCAGCTTGGTCTGTCCTCTTTTTCTTTCAATTGAGGTGGCCCCAAAAGTGCTTCCCTGTTGTTATTCTGAGCCCTTTTCTTTGCTTGTGATACCATCTATCTTATCTGAAAGAGACACGTTAGTGATAGATTCCTTACCTTAGAATAATCCCCAGGCGTCAGACTGGATCCGGAAAATTTTGCGTAGCAATACCCCTGTGTGCCGGCAGGTGTCGTCCGCGGCTCCGCGTCCGTCGTCGGCGTCGATAGCGACGGAATGACGTCGTCGGAGTACTTAGACGGCGCCCATGCGCACTGACGTCAGTTCTTCTTTTTTCCGCGCCAGCTAGCGCAGATTCGGAGAAGCTCTACCCCTTAGTCTTTTCTGACTAAACTTTTTGATCATCTCTATACTCGAGTCTTCAACTCCATCGGTGCCGGTAGGGATGCCCGGGTTCAAATCCTGTTCCAGGTGCGACCGACTGATGTCGGTTACCGACCCCCATCGCCGGTGCCTCAAGTGTTTAGGGCTCGACCACGACGACCGCACCTGCTCCGACTGCCGGGCACTGACATCTAAGGCTAGGCGAGAGCGGTCTCGCAAGCGACTGGAGCTCCGGCAGTTGGCCCCACGTCGCACCCGGTCCCGGTCCCACGGTAGGTCGAGGGAAAGGTCGCGGGGTCGGAGCCCTCGCAGCTCCGGGAGTGGTCATCGGTTGTCAGGATCCAAGTCCTCAGGTAAGAGGCATAAGAGGTTGGCGAGACATCATCGTTCCTCCGACCCACCCCGACGCTCGCACGATGCGGCCAGGGGTTCGGATGACACCACCGACGCGGCTCCCCCGGAGTCGCAGTCGTCGCCGCCTGCCCCACACCTTCGGGTCCCTGGGCAAGACGCGACGCCTGAGGAGATCGAGCGGTACCACATCGCCCTGAGGTCCATCCCTCCTCAGCCGGGTTCCTTGGCGCCTTCGGGCCCAACGGCCCCGGCTGGAGGGCCTAGCAGGTCAGGTGCTTCGGCTCCGACACCGTCGGGTGCATCAACCCCGGCGCCGCCGGCGACTTCGGTCCCGGAGCCGCAGGCCCTCTCTGGATCCGCTTCCGGATCCGGGTCGTCGCCGGTCGACCTCACGACCTCGCCGACGCCGGCCCTACGGGTGTCGCCCCCGGCGCCTGCTATGGGTGCTAACCCTGATCCTACCCCCGGTCCCGTTCTGGCGCCGGAGCAGCGCCAATGGGCGTCGCATCCGACGGCATTTGGAGATTTCTATTTCCATGAACAGGACCCATCTGTTGAGCCTGTACTACAGGAGATGGGTGACGAGGGTGATTGGGAGGGGTCTGAGGACCCTCTGGGACGGGAGTGTCAGTCACCACAGGACTGGACATATGAGCTTGGGGAGGCCAGTGGCATTGACACTTCGCCAGACACTGGATTTGTCTCCCCTCCCACCGTGGCTACGGAGGAGGGGGCTGCTTATAGTGTAGTGTTGACACAGGCAGCCAAGGCCTTAAACCTTGAGCTCCCTTTGGCGGCCGTGAGGACTAACCTCCTCACAGATGTCCTTAAACCGCAGGCACGCTCCAGTGAGCCTCTGCTGCCGTTTAATGAGGCCTTGTGTGACGTTCTTGTGGGCACTTGGTCCAAGCCCGCCACAGGTCCGCCTGTGGATGGGAACGTGGCCAGACGCTACCGCCTGGCTCCGGGTGACCCTTGCTTTTTGTCCACCCACCCCACCCCCGAGAGCCTGGTCATCCAGGCCTCCACTTCCCAGACCGCATTCCCGACGGCTCCGCCCGATTGCGAATCCAAGAGGTATGAGTAGTTCGGGAAGAAGGTGTTCTCGTTCCTCAGTTTGGGACTGCGGTCAGTTAATACCGCATGCCTCTTGGGCCGCTATACCCACACCCTGTGGACGTGCTGCCACAATGTCCGGAGGAGGTCCGGGCAAAACTCACCCAAACCCTTGCGGAGGGTCGAGATGCAGCGCGGTATTCCATCCGGTGTGGACTGGATACCACAGACTCACTGGGCAGGGCGATGGCAACAACAGTGGCGGTTCGACGCCACGCCTGGTTGAGGTCCGCCAACTTTTCGGCCGATGTCCAGGCCACTCCGCTGGACATGCTGTTTGATGGCCGTTGCCTCTTTGGCGACAAGGCAGACCATGCGCTTGAGCGATTGAAGGACTCCAGGGCTACGGCCAAGTCCTTGGGCCTCTCGCCCCTTGCCAGCAAACGGGTGCTTTTTGCTCCTTTCGTGGCCAAGGAAGGGGCCACGCGCCGCAGAATGTCCAACAGTGCGGTGGCGGCCGTGGAAACCGCCCTGGCGGCGGTCGGGGACAACGGCGCGGCCAGTCCACACCTTCCCCCGCAGCACCTGCCTCAAAACCTTCTTAGTCTGTGCTTTCAGGCCCATGTGACGCCAGTGGGGGGCAGGGTGCGCCATCACCTCTTCCACTGGCGCACCGTCACGTCGGACAGGTGGGTGCTGCAAATCGTCTGAAGGGGCTACTCCCTCTCCTTCGAGGCGACCCCTCCAGCCATGCCACCGCAATTCCACCACGTGTCGGGGGATCACTTACAACTTCTGCAAGAGGAAGTCACGGCCCTCTTGGCCAAGGGGGCCATGGAGTGCGTTCCTGGACCAGAAGTAGGGTGTGGTTGTTACTCCCACTACTTTCTGGTACCCAAGAAGGGCAAAGGGGGCCTACGCCCCATCTTGGATCTACGGAACGTCAACGGCTTCCTCCGGAAGGAGAAGTTCAAGATGCTGACTCTGGCTCAGGTCTTAGCTGCCCTGGACCCAGGTTTCTGGATGGTAGCGTTGGACTTGCAGGACGCCTATTTTCACATCCCCGTCCTGCCGGCCAACTGGCATTACCTCAGGTTCACGGTAGGCCACGAGCACTTTCAGTTTACCGTGCTCCCCTTCGGCCTTACCAGCGCCCCCCGGGTTTTCACCAAAGTGATGGCGGTGGTCGCAGCCCGTCTGCGCAGGTTAGGGGTTTCAGTCTTTCCCTACCTCGACGACTGGTTGTTAAAGGCGGGCTCGCCCCAGACAGTCGTCAGCCACCTCCAGACGACGGCAGACCTCTTGCACCAGCTGGGGTTCTCCATCAACGTGCCGAAGTCACACCTGTGTCCCTCTCAGACGCTCCTCTTCATCGTAGGGGTTCTGGACTCGGCGCAGTTTCGGGTTTATCCACCCGAACAGCGGGTTCGGGATATTCAGGCTCTGCTTCCGATCTTTCAGCCTTTATCCCGGGTCTCGGTCAGGTTGACGCTGCGGCTTCTGGAGCTGATGGCCTCCTGCATCCTTCTGGTGCATCACGCCCGTTGGCGGATGCGGGCTCTGCAGTGGGACCTGAAGTTTCAGTGGGCCCAGCATCAGGGCAACTTGTCCGACCATGTCTTGATCTTGGAGGGCACTGCAAAACAGCTGCAGTGGTGGCTCACGGACCGCGATTGGGTCAGTCGCAGATCCCTCTCCCTACCCCACCCGGAGCACGAGGTTGTGACGGACGCGTCCCTCCTGGGTTGGGGAGGCCACATGGGAGAGGCGGAGATCAGGGGTCTCTGGTCTCCCAGCTCCACATCAACCTTCTGGAGCTGCGGGCGATCCGACTTGCACTGAAGGCATTCCTCCCCTCTGTCCGGCGGAGTGTAGAGCAGGTGTTCACGGACAACACCACCGCCACGTGGTACTGCAACAAACAGGGCGGGTGGGGTCGTGGACCCTATGCCAGGAGGCTCTGCGCCTCTGGCAATGGCTGGAACATCAAGGCGTGACCCTGGTGGTTCAACACCTGGCAGGTTCCCTGAACGCCAGGTCCGACGAACTCAGCCGAATGTGCATGATGGATCACGAATGGCGTCTGAACTCGGACGTGGCACAAGGCCTCTTTCAGCAGTGGGGAGAGCCTTGGTTAGATCTATTCGCCACAGAAGAGAACGCGCAATGTCATCAGATTTGCGCGTTTAATTTTTCCAAGGCGGCACTCGCTCAGGGACGCTTTTCGTCGCGAGTGGAGTTGCTGTCTATTGTACGCCTTTCCGCCTATACCACTTCTGCCCAGAGTGCTGAAGAAGATCAGGCGCGACCGGGCCCAGGTTATCCTTGTGGCTCCGGACTGGGTACGAAGATACTGGTAAACAGATTCTTAAAGGGCATCACTCATATGTTCCCTACTGTTCCTTTCGTGATGCCCCAGTGGGACTTGAATCTTGTGCTTACCTACCTAATGCGTGCTCCCTTTGAGCCGCTCCATACCTGTCCTCTCCGTCTTCTTACCTTGAAGACTTCTTTCCTGGTTGCCACCACCTCTGCCAGGAGAGTGAGTGAGCTCCAGGCTCTTTCTTCTACACCTCCTTTCCTCTCTGTTCATCCGGACAAGGTTTTGTTGCGGACGAGACCTTCGTTCCTGCCCAAGGTTGTCACGGCCTTCCACATCAGGCAGTCCATTACCTTGCCGTCCTTCTTTCCGCCTACGCATCCCTCGAAAGAGGAAGAGAGGCTCCACCGTCTGGACCCAAAACGTGCGCTCTCTTGCTATCTGGATCGCACATGCCAGTTCCGGGCTGGATGACCAACTCTTTGTTGGTTACGTGGGCGCTAAGAAGGGAAAGGCGGTGCGCAAGCGGACCATCTCGCGGTGGATCATCTTGTGTATCCAGGCGTGTTACTCCTCGGCAAGGAAGGAACCCCCTGTGGGACTACGGGCTCATTCTACCCGGGCCACGGCGACTACCACTGTCCTGGGCCGAGGAGTGCCCTTGCAGGATATTTGCCAGGGAGCTACGTGGGCCTCGCTGCACACGTTTGCAAGACATTATTGCCTGGACAGCCAAGTCAGGAGCGATGGCTTCTTTGGCCGTTCTGTCCTCCAGGACTTTCTGGTGTGAATGTTGGTTCGCAGACCCACCACTGGGGTTGGTATTGCTGGGGTATCTATTCTAAGGTAAGGAATCTATCACTAACGTGTCTCTTTCAGATGCACAATTTACTACTTGTGTAATGATATATCTGTAAGAAACATTAGTTAGTGATAGATTCCCTATTACCCTATGCATCCGCCTTACTGGCTATGTCAGGTGGCATATTTGGGCTCTTCAATGGAATCTAAAGTTCCAGTTGTCCCAACATCAACGAAAAAATCGGCTGGTATTAAATTTTCAGAGGAGACAGCTCATAAGCTGGAGTGTTGGCTGCTCAAACGTAATTGCTCGAGCGGCATCTCCTTTCCCTAAACAGAGCTGATGGACGTGTCACTGCTGGTTTATAAATGTCATCTGTTGAAAGTGGAGACCAGGGTACTGTGAACTCTGACGGAAGCCTGGCTCCATATCAGTGTGTTGCTGTTGTGGGCCATTTGTCTAGCACTGAAGGCCTTACGTTCGTCCATCAAGGGGTAGCAGGTTTTCATGGATAACATTACCACCATGTGGTATTGTAACAAGCAGGGCTGAGTAGGGTCCTGTGCCAGGAGGCTGCAAACCTCTGGAGTTGGCTAGAGCAACAGTTTATCAGGTGGAATGGTCCTGTATTGCCAGGGTGGATGATCTAAGCTGGCGATTTCTGACAGATCACAAATGGTGTCTACGTCCCAAGGTGGTCTAGGGACCGTGGATAAATCTTTTGCCATTGCAGAGATCATGCCTTGTTTAGAGATTTGCGTGTTGGAGTCTCCTTGAGAACGCTTGCTAGATGTTACATTCCATCTGGATTGGAACACTGAATACATTTACTCCATTCTGCCCTGGCCTCAAGCTCCGAAAAAGGTGACGAAGGACTGGCCCCAAGTGCTAGTGAATGGAGATTGGACCAGGAGAGTGTGGCACATGTAAGACTAAATTCTTTACTAGCAAACCTTTCTGATATGTATATTTTTTTGTGTTTGACCCAGCCAGGTCTTATAGTGGGCACTATTGAAAGTTATTTGCCTTCACTTTCTGCCTGTCTACATTTGCCTGACAGTCGTTCTTAATTACATCCCCTGTAGTGATGAGATTTATAAATGGTCTGAAATGCCTGTTTCACGTGTACGTTGTTTGAGCAGATGCATAGCTGCTTGCTGCATCTCCTGGCTTTGTTTTGGTCAGACTCACTCTGAAGCTGTTGCTCCTCATGGCCTCCTGCATCCTGCTGGTAACACATACCTGTCAGCATATGCGGTCTCTGCAGAGGGACCTGAAATCCCAGTGGGCGCAGCATCAGTGGAATCTCTTTGACCTGTTCCTGATCTCGAAGGGAACTACAAAGACCTGTAGTGTGGGCTGACAAGCCACAATTGGGTCTGCAACAGATTCCTCTTCACTTAAATGAACCATTCCATTTAACAATGGATCATGCTCTGCATTAAAATCTGCCATACACAGGCCAAAAAGCAACCCCCTGAGCAGCTGCAAACTCATTCCACCAGAGACAAGGCAGCCTTAGCTGATGGAGTCCATCTCCCAGATGTCTGTCAGGCTGCAACATCAGCATCTTTGCACACACTTACTAAGCACTACTGCCTTGACAGTCATGTCTGCGGCTAGAAATCTCAGATGAACAAGTTACTTACCTTCAGTGACGCCTTATCTGGTAGAGACTCTTATCTAGCTGAAGATTCCTTACTGATCCTCCTGCGTTCTCTGCTCTGCAAATACAGTTCTTCACTTAGGGTACCCTTATGAGTTCCTTAGTGCTGCACACCAGGACATCAGCAACCTTCAAGGATTTGTGCTTCTGGCGTCGAAAGGTTGCTAAAAGTAACTGATTTAAGTGCACTGGGGTAGTGCCTGTATAGGTACCATACAAGTCACTTCCTTTGTGGCTGATGCATCCCCTAACAATGCCACCTACCTGTGTGCAGAGGTACTGTTCGAAATGTTTCCGGGTCCAGTCTGACGCCTGGAGATAATTCTGAGGTACGAAATCTGCGGCTAAATAGTCTCTACCAGATAAGAACTAAGCAAAGGTAAGTAACTTGTTCTTCATCCTCAATCCTGCAAGATATTTGCTCGTTCTCCACTGTAGAAGCCAGATCTCTGAAGAAGAGAAATCTAACATTTGAATAAGCTATTTCTGAGGAGTTGCCTACATTTCCAATACTAAAGAGACGTAGGGAAAGAGTCGCAAAAACTTTTCATCCTCTGCCAGGACCTGCTTCTTCTCCACCATCACAGCTCTCACCTTCCCTTCCTCACTCACACAAAATGATGCAGATCAGGATAGTCACTCCAAACCACAGGAGCCCTGCTATAATCCCGTACTGCCAGATGATATTGACAACCTGTGGTAGGATTGCATTGTGGACCCTTAGCATAACACCACTTTTTAATTGTACCTAGGCTGTCTGGTTATAGGTTTAAACCTATAATAACTGATAAAACTCCACCGAAAGAAAAATAGCCATCACCAGTGTAAACATATAAACACTGAAAAAACACCTTCACAACCACAAACTAAGTGCCATTCAAAGAAAGGAAAAGATGAGTGAAAGATTCATTTGTATTCCTTCCTGAAGGGGCCAATACAATGTAACTTTGTTATGCCAGACAGAAGTGAGAAAGACTGTTTTTGTTGTTTAGGGATGTCACGAAAATATTGTTTCTTCTTCCATCTGCTTTTTTCAGTTTTGTGGTCTTTGGTCTAAAGATGCAGTATCTGAAAGAGACTACGAGCCACAGATTCCTTCACGTTGAATTATCCCCAGGCGTGAGACTGGATCTGGAAACTTTTTTGCCACAGCATCCCTGCACGCCGGGGACGGGGCGACACCACGCGACTCCGCCCAGGCATCGTCCGCATATGTGACGTCAGCGAGGTCACATAAGGCCTGCCCCGGCATGCCTATGTCAGTTTTTTCCTTTTTCGTGTGCAACGTGGATCCCGTCCTTGCCACAGACCTGTTTTGGGCTTCTCTTTTCTCCATTACTTTTGGTGGAACAGTGTGCGCCTGCCTTCGGGCTTCAAAACTTGTACGTTTGTACGTTTTGTGGGCGTCTTATGTCGGCGATGGACCCGCACCTCATTTGTATGTGGTGTTTGGGGGAGGATCAGGGTGCCACTGACTGTGAGGCATGTCAACAGTTGGAGCCGAAGTCGCGGCACGAGTGCCGTATGAAACTTCTCTCGGCGCGTCTCTCCAGGTCCACGTCCTCCCCTCGGTCTGCTTCGGCGGACAGCTTCAGGTACGGCCATGGCCGTCGTCCTCGCCCTTCTCCGATGTCACGTGAGCGACACTCCCCGGTGGGTAAGTGTTGCAGTTTGTCCCTGGGTGCTGGTTTCCGGCCTGCTGGGGGTGTGGACTCTCCGCGGGTGATGCGACCCCGAGAGTCATCCTATCCACTGTTTCCCGGTGTTGGGGCATCGAGAGTCCAAATGGAGACATACGCGGCAGCTTTGCAAGCCTCGCTGGCGTCTCCTCCTCCTTCCCATTCCTAGGACGTCGGCAGATCCCCCGCCTCGCGCAGGCCCCTCCGCGGCGCCGCCGGTGGCTCCGGCGCCGGCTGGTTCGGATCAAGGCTTGGAGGATGTGGTACTGTTGGGGTTCTGCTCCTCTGGGGCACCTCCTCCAGTCCACGGCATCTGTCTCACCGTAAACTCCTGCTGGAGTCCCTGTGGTATCGCCGGAGGTTGCCGGGGCTCGGGTCTCATCCCCGAGACCCTCTCGGTCATTTGACAAGGTGGTTCTGTCTAAGGCCGAGGTGACGCCGCTATAGCGCCGGCAGCAGCTGGTCCGTGCGGAGCCACAGGAGTCGGCGGCCCCTCCTCGCCCCGCTCCGGGTTGAGGCCAGATGAGGACCCCTTGTACCTCTCCGGGCCCCTCTAATTCCTCCCTGCAGGCGGCTGCCTTGACGGAGGGCAGGTCAGAGGTTTAATCGTCCCTGGCACCGCCTCATGGGTTGCCGAGCGATCTACGCCTCATTCTGGCCCTCGGCTGGCGGAGGGCTCCCTGCCACTCCCCAGGCCCGTCTTGTTCCCCTGCGCACGTGGCTACCTCGACGGGGTCTGGTCGGTGCCGATGCGGCACCGCCCCGGGGCTGGTTTCGATTCCAGCTCCGCTCCGGTCTCCGAGACGGAGTGACTTGGAGGAACCTTGTCCGACGACGCCGGATGGTGCCGGCAACCTGCCTCAGGCTGCGGACTCTACGGCTCTGCGCAAGGGTCGTACCATGGATTTGTCTTTGGACGTTCCTTCTTCTCCTGAGGCGACCTGTTTCCTCCCTGGAGACTGGTCGCCGTGTGGTGTCTTTTTCACCGGCGTCGAAGGGCGGCTCCCCACCCTTCCTGTGTGGTAAATATTTGATTTACCGTCCTAATTTCTATGCAGGTAATTCCTTAATCAATAATAACTCAATCGGAAAGAAAGAGGCAGAGTCCGTGGTGTTAGAGTTCTTAGGGGTTTTATTCCTTAAAAAGGAATGGTACCAGACCGGATATCATGTTCCTACCACCACTGGGGTGTAGGAAGGGATAGAGCAATATTTTATTGACAATACATAGCTTATATACTTAAGTCACATTATAGAAACCAATACAGTAGGCGTAACAGCTGAGAGAAACAAGATAAAACACACACGTGGTAGTGATACGTAATTAGAAGGCGTGAACTAGGCGTGAACATAGAGGTGTGTGCTAGAAACGTCACAGGTAGGTGTCACAAGGGGGTGGCAACAAAGCAGAATCTTGTAATGTCAGCCGAAATCTGAGGCCTGGATGCGCGCGCAGCTGCATGACGTGTGATTGACGTGAAACCGGAGAGTGCAGGGGACTTGACATTTACACTGGCGGAAAGAGACAGAAGTCTGGCATGTCAGATCAACTCGTACTCTATCATATCTGGTATCTGATGTTTAGGAACTATATTATCTAAACGGAAAAGGTCTCTGGGGCAGAAGCTATTCTATACTGACTGTGAGTGCGTGTATAAGCGTCTAAGTGTCTGCATGAGAGGCGAGGGGGCATGGGCCTACCATGGTAACAGAGGCTATGAATTACTTGCACGGAGACAGTGAGGCCGGGCCCTTTGCTCTGCAGCTGGGGGGATGTTTACTTAAACTAGTAGGCAGGAATGCATTTTCGAGGAGCGGAACAGATAATTCGAAGGTTGAATACAGTCTTGGCAGGCAGCAGGCTGAGCTAAGTGCCTTGAGCCGCACAGGGAGTAAGGCAGAGGTCACGGGTACAGAGGCAGCCTGGGCTGAGGCTTTCAGAGTCAGAAGGCAGAAAAAGGCTCGATGGCAGAATTCAGGGCCTACTTCGCCAGAGCTGAAAAACGTGTAAAGTACACCACAAAAAGACGTTGGCATAGCATACTTAGAAACGGAATATTCAACCCATTCAGGGTGGGTCTGAAAGAGGACATGTTACCGTTGTTCGCAAATGTATTTGCGTCTTCATAGCTGGCACAGGAGGGAAGTTACATGCACTTTAAGCTGGTACATGGAGACGGTGGGGTACACGTTAGGGAACATTACTTGACCATAAAATTTATATTTCCTCACCTGAGGCAGAGGCGTTCGTCAGAAGATCGGCAGGTCCCTCATTCTTTGGCTCCTTCTGACTTCCAGGTCTGACCTTTGCCCATCCCGCTTGGCCTCGGGGAGGGCCGCCTTAGTTTGCAGCTGTCTCCCACGGAGGAGCTGCTTTCCCCACCGCTGGGCCCTACGGAGGCGGGTGCGGCCTTCGCTCACGCGGTCTCCACGGCTGTGGGCATCCTGCGTATGGGTGACCTGGTGGCTCACTTTCCGGCGGACCATCTATTGGAGGTCCTCCACCAGGGCTCTGGTGGGACGGAAAACTTACTTCCCTTTGACGGTTCCCTCCTTTCATCCTTGACGGGGGCTTGGAGGCGTCCTGCCTCAGGGGACCCGGTGCTCAGGGTTCTGCACCAGCACCTCCCGGCGCCGCGTGACCCGGCGTGCCTTTCCCTCCACCCCTCTGCCTCCAGTCCTCTTTTGCAAACTGCTTTTCCCTCCCTGCCGCCGCTGTTGACTCCGCCATCCCGAGAGGCCCGCTGACTGGACTCTTGGGGGCGCAAAATGTTCTCCTCGACCAGCGCTGCCCTGCTGGCCCTGAACACCTTGTGTGTGCTGGCTGGGGCCTTCTCCTGTTTGTGGGACTCGGCTGAGTCTCTCTGATCCGCAGCGTCCCAGGAGGGTAGTCAGGTGGACTTAAGGCATCATGCGCTGGATGGCCGGGAGCTTGCAGCATTTATTCTCAGCTCCGCACTAGACATCTCAGAGGATCTGGGCCGGGCCATGACTTCCTCGGCCGCTCTCCATCGCCATGCTTGGCTTCCGGATGGAGTATTCCCTGAGAATATTCGGGAGCGACTCATTGACCTTCCGTTTAATGGCAGCCTTTGTTCCATGCCCTGGCTGACTCCGCCATCCAGAGGTTCTTGGCAGGGCTCCGTCCTCCTCCTCCGCCTTACTTTCCTCCTCCTCCATCCCCTCCTCAGTGACGCCTGAGTCTGGTTGATTCTGGGCCTTCGTAGGCCAGTTGTTCTGGCTGTGGAGTGTGTTTCTGGCCATATGGGTCCTTCCTTGGGACTTTGGCATTGTTGGCTGCTGGACGGCCCTTTTGTTGATTGTGTGTTGCAATTGTTGCGCAGACTTGGCCCTAAGATTAGGCCTTCTGTTTGCTTGGGCTGCTTTTCAAGCCTTTAGCGGGGTGTTTTTTTCCCTGTGGTTCTTTTGTTTTTATTCTGCTGCGGAAGTTCTTCCAAAGAAGGTTCCCCTATTTTGGGACTTTTCGTACCCTTGGTGGGGTAGTGTTAGCTGTCATATGGCTTGCGCTCTGCTGGAGGGTTCTAGTCGCCTTTGGGTGCCTGTTCTCCATGGCGTTGTGTAGGTGGCTTTGAGGTCGTGTGCTCGGCCACTCGTAGTGGTGTGCCCGGGCATCTGCTTCTCTCCCTGCTCCTGCCCGTAGGTCTGGGATGATCCTATGTTCTCCCTTGCCAGGCGTCGCCTACTCGACCTTCCTCGAGCCTTGGGCTGTTCGTCTTGCTTCTGACGGTTTTCGCTGCCTGTGCTGTTCTGGCTGGCAGGTTGTTATCCACCTGGAGTGGGTTCGCCTTTTTTTCCCTCGCTCCCTTGGGTCTTCTAGGCTTCTTCTTCCTCCCTTCCTGTCTTGGCATTGGGCGGAATCTGTGTCGGCTTGTGGGGCGGTGGGATGCTTCGGCCTCTCCGCCCTTGCCCTTGGTTCCTCTTCAGCCTCTTCTCCCACCTGCATCTTTTGGGGGATGGGGCCGGCAACCTGCCTCAGACTGCGGACTCTACGGCTCCGCGCAAGGGTCGTACAGTGGATTCGTCTTCGGACGTTCCTTCTTCTCCTGAGGCGACCTGTATCCTCCCTGGAGACTGGTCGCCGTGTGCTGTCTTTTTCACCGGCGTCGAAGGGCAGCTCCCCACCCTTCCTGAGGCAGAGGCGTTCGTCAGAAGATCGGCAGGTCCCTCATTCTTCGGCTCCTTCAAACTTCCAGGTCTGACCTTTGCCCATCCTGCTTGGCCTCGGGGAGGGCCGCCTTAGTTTGCAGCTGTCGCCCATGGAGGAGCTGCTTTCCCCACGGCTGGGCCCTACGGAGGCGGGTGCGGCCTTCGCTCACGCGGTCTCCACGGCTGTTGGCATCCTGCGTATGGGTGAACTGGTGGCTCACTTTCCGGCGGACCATCTATTGGAGGTCCTCCACCAGGGCTCTGGTGGGAGGGAAAACTTACTTCCCTTTGAAGGTTCCCTCCTTTCATCCTTGACAGGGGCTTGGAGGCGTCCTGCCTCAAGGGACCCGGTGCTCAGGGTTCTGCACCAGCACCTCCCGGCGCCGCGTGACCCGGCGTGCTTTTCCCTCCACCCCTCTGCCTCCAGTCCTCTTTTGCGGACTGCTTTTCCCTCCCTGCCGCTGCTGTTGACTCCGCCATCCCGAGGCCCGCTGGCTGGACTCTTGGGGGCGCAAAATGTTCGCCTCGATCAGCGCTGCCCTGCCGGCCTTGAACACCTTGTGTGTGCTGGCTCGGGCCTCCTCCTGTTTGTGGGACTCGGCTGAGTCTCTCTGATCCGCAGCGTCCTAGGAGGGTAGTCAGGTGGACTTAAGGCATCATGCGCTGGATGGCCGGGATCTTGCAGCATTTATTCTCAGCTCCGCACTAGACATCTCAGAGGATCTGGGCCGGGCCATGGCTGTGAGAAGTTGGCCTGATATGTGATGCTCACTAGTTCGAGTGATCACCTTGTATCAGTCCAAACAACCCTTATGGTGATTGGTTGTAAGTCAACCTTATAGACCAGCTATCCTAATGGTAGCATGGACAAAGCAGTCTTAGGCTAAACTCTTTTGGCATGTGAAGCCAGCTGTTTTACCACATATAACCCCTTGAATACCAAGTGAAAGGACACCACACAGGTTGTTATGAAAATAAACAAGTATTTATTAACTAACATACACCTCTGAACTCTTTATGAGGTCAGAGGGCTAAGCACATGACAATCTCTTAGGAAAAATACGTTTAAGTTGCACAAATTACGATGGTGCCCTTGGGGCACGACAAACCATATACTAAGTAAGTGGAATGTGAAAGTTGATGAAAGGAATGGAGCTGTCCAGAGGCTGTAGGATTGTTGGGACCACGCTATACTAACTCTAGGTAGGAAATAGGAGGCCCACGGAACGCATGTGCAGAGTGTGAACTCACACGCGAGATGCGTAACAGTGTCTATGGACAGTACAGTTCAAGAAAAAGGTGAGTACGGACAATCCTGACTAGGTAGAAATAAAACGACTGTGGAACTGGACACTAGGAGAGTCAAGCTACCCTTGAGCACCGAAATGCTCGTGTTACCTCACCCACGGGCTGCGGGTGCATAGGTGCCAAGTCGTGTCGGGTTCCGGCGTTGAAGTCTATGGAGCCTGGAGGAAAAAATGCTGCAGGCGGTCAGGAGGAAGATGTCCGGTGTGATCCAAGGGTGGATCAGTGAAGAGAAGAACCTGAAAGCAGAGGGGACAATGTTCAAAGTCACTAGCCAGTGACTGGAGTGGGACCAGGAGTGGAACCAGATGTCGTCGTCGCAATCAGGTGAGGGTGGACGCTTGTCTCTGCAGCCACGTGGACCAGGTGGTGTCTTCGACCAGGTTGGAGGCACGAGCTGTCCCACGCAGGCTCTCGCTGTCGGCGGTGTCGGCTTCGGATTCTGAGTCAACAGGCCTTGGCAAAGGCAACCCACGCGGTGAGTGGAAACAGCGTCTGGAGTGGACCAGGAGGGTCCGGGGTGCTCCTCTTTTGGAAGGGAGCAAGGGCCAGTCTGGAGCAACCAGACCAGCAGTGAAGATTTCAGAGTTCGTCGTCTAGGAGGTCACTAGTCAGCCGGCAAGTGACCAGACAACGCGGCAAGCAGCAAACAGGCAGAAGGGCCCCACGCAGATCTCGTGGATGCTGGAGGGCTGGTCTTCGGTGCAGGAGCTGCTCGGGGTTCAGGGCTTCTCAGTCCCCAAAGCACTTGGACGAGGATACCTCAGAAGTCGTGCTGGAGCGAAGTGCTGCTTCTTTCAAGATGGCCGGTCCCACGTGTCTAATCGCACCCACGGATCTCAGCTGTGCTGCAGATGTAGGTAGAGGTCGGAGAGGTCTGGGAATCCGGGTCTCGTCGGGCTCTGAAGTCTGGATCCTTGAAGGAAGACGACAAAGGGAAGCCGCTGGACGCTGATGGTGCCTGCTTGTGCAGGGTGGACACTCCTTGCCCACAAGGGAGATTTCTTCAGTCTTCTGTGGAGCAGAACGTCTAAGTCCAGAGTTTCTTCTTGTAAAGTTGTTCAGGATAATCTAATCTGTAATGGGACCAGCTCCTACCTTTATCCAGCTAAAGGGGGCTGTACTACGACTAGGTCCCTCCTCTGGGTGGGACTAGGAAGGGGGGTGGTTACACCCCCTATCCTTTTTCCGGTCTTGCACCGGCTCTGGGGCTGGAGTGCCCCAGGAACTGGTTTAGACCGGTGTATGCACAGGGACACCTTGTGTGCCCCAGGCATGTCTCATTCCTTTCAGCCCTGTCCTACCTAATACACAAAATCCTGTCTGGGGTGGTGCTAGCACCTCCCAAGGCAGGAGACCCTTTGTCCAAGCCTCCCTCGCTGGAAGGACTCCCAGCAGCAGGAGGTTAGACTTGTGTCTGTGGTGGCAACATCCATTTTGTGATGCTGAGGCTCGAGTTAGCTTTAACCGGGGTTCACAGTTACATACATATTATGGAATTCACTACCCCACGGTCGAATGCGGCCCAGAGTGCTCCGACAGACTCGTGGGCATCGGATCTTGCATGCTTTTTTACGACCAAGATCAAGCTGATACAAGATTCCTTTCCCCCGCGGCCGGCTGGGGCCTTCCTTTGTTCTAAGGCTGGTCTAACTCCATCGGCGTCTGTAGGGCCAGTCTTATCTGACTTCCCGCCTATTTCAACTGCTGCGTCCCTGACACTTCTCGCCAATCTCAAATGAAAGTGAGATTGCCGCTCGATCCATGCCCGGCCAAATTTTTGACGAAGATGGCGGCAGTCGTAAATCCACTGGTCAACCCCCTTCTGAATCTCTCGCTGAGCCAGGGAGTGGTCCCTGTGGCTTGGAAACAAGCAATGGTTATCCCCCTTATTAAGAAGCCCGGGTTGGCCCCCGAGGTTTTGGCCAATTATAGGCCTATTTCTCTTCTCCCCGCCCTGGCCAAGACCGTGGAGAAGCACGTGCATAAAGTGCTTTTCAATGTTTTGGAGTCCCACGATCTCCTCCATTCCACTCAATCGGGCTTTCGTCCCAATCTTAGTACAGAGACGGCGCTGCTGGAGGTGTCTGAGGCCATCAAGGAGACGCTAGACCTGGGTGGTAGAGCCATGCTGATCATGCTGGATTTGTCGGCTGCTTTCGACACCGTCCCCCATGAGGATCTGCTCGTCAGACTTCATGAGATCGGTCTGAGGGGGACGGTGCTCAGCTGGTTTACATCTTTTTTGGCCGGCCGCCGACAGACGGACTGGGCCTCTTCTAGCTCTGCCGAGATGCCGCCACTGGGAGTCGGAGTCCCACAGGGCTCTGTATTGAGCCCGACTCTCTTCAATATCTTTATGACCCCTCTGGCGGCTCTGGCCGAGTCCTTCGGGGCCCAGATCGTATCCTACGCAGATGACACCCAGCTGCTCTTCACCTGCCGGAAAGGAGAGGATTTTGATGGAGAGAGCATCCGTGAGTGCCTTGGGGCTGTGTTCAAATGGCTCCAACTGAACAGCCCCAAGTGCAACTCAGACAAATCGGAGGTGCTCTTCTTCGGTTGTCAATCCGATCCGGACTGGCAGGTATGGT
Source organism: Lissotriton vulgaris (assembly GCF_964263255.1). Taxonomy (NCBI): domain Eukaryota; kingdom Metazoa; phylum Chordata; class Amphibia; order Caudata; family Salamandridae; genus Lissotriton; species Lissotriton vulgaris. The sequence goes on from NC_141694.1 coordinate 93,290,773, forward strand.
GGCCGGCCGACATGTCTCCCCCGGGGCGGTCGTCTCAGTTAGCTAAGAATCTGGGGGTTAAAATTGACAACGGTCTGACCCTGAGATCTCAGATCCTTACCCTCACTGGCACCTGCTTTGGGCTTCTCCGCATGCTTAGGAAGTTTTTTCCGTTGCTCTCCAAGGACCATAGGAGGATTACGGTTCAGGCCCTGATCGGGTCAAGACTGGATTACTCCAATGTCCTATATCTCGGCCTGCCCGAATATCTCCTGCAACGGATGCAGGTGGTCCAGAACGCTGCAGCACGTGCCATTTTTGGCTTGCAGAGGCGAGTCAGAGTCTCTGGCCTGTTGCAGTCGCTTCATTGGCTGCCTATCCGACAGCGTATAGTTTTTAAAGCTTTAACCCTCGCTCATAAGGCCTTTTATGCCACGGGGGCGAAATACCTTCAGAAGAGGTTAGCTTCCTATCGTCCTGCTCGATCTTTGAGGTCAGAGTCGAAGTTTCTTGCCATTGTTCCGCGTGTGAGGAGGGCACGTATTGGAGGTCGCTCATTTATGCTTCGGGCCCCTCAGCTTTGGAACACTTTGCCCCCGACGTTACGCAGCACCTCTAATCTGCTGGCTTTTAGGAAGGGTTTGAAAACCTGGCTCTTTGCCTCCTAGCTTCTTGTAATGCTTTGTTGACCCTGTTTTCTTTTATCTTGATGTGTTGTGTTTGTCTTTCTTGGTTGTCAATAAAGCGCCGGGACACTCTTCTGAGTAGCCGAGCGCTATAAAAGACATAAAATAACATAACATAACATAACATACATGTCGTGTCCCTCTAGAAGGGTGGAATGCTACCCCCGTCGCCAGAATTGGCGAGGGGGTAGTATTCCAATTCGTATGACACCTTACTCGACATGTTTTGATAATGCTATACCAAAGTTGGCAATAACCGCAAGGATTATAATGCACTTAAGAGTATATGGTATAGCGTTATCATGGAAACAGCTAAAGGACTTGGTTCCAAAAGCTGCAGACAGGCTCAGCTCATGCTAGAGCACCATCTCACATAATTCCAAGCACTCTGCCTTCAGGATTGCTAAGGCCTGTCATAGGAGTGACTGATAGGAGGATATGTGTCCATTTTAGGGTTAGATATAGGGATACTATATCTAAAGCAAAGGGTGCTTACACCACCTTGCCCCAGCTGATTGATCAGCCACTTGTGTCAGATTTGGATGGCCAGCCACGGGTGGCATAATACATGCTGCAGCCCCTAGTAGGCCCTGAGTGCACCTATGCCCTGGGTACCTAAGGTACACTGTACAGAGGCTGATAAGGTGACTCAATATCCAATTAGATATGTACCTAGAGTACATGGAATCCATTGAACAGAGAGAGCAGTAGGCCTGGGGTCCTGAATAGCAGGGCCCCAGGACAACTAAGTCGAAAAACCAGCAAAACACCAGGCAAAAAGTTGGGGGCAACCATAGTCCGATATCCACCTTCCTACAATGGCTTCCTCGGCCGCTCTCCGTCGCCATGCTTGGCTTTCGGGTGGAGTATTCCCTGAGAATATTCGGGAGCTACTCATTGACCTTCCATTTGATGGCAGCCTCTTGTTCCATGCCCTGGCCGACTCCGCCATCCAGAGGTTCTTGGCAGGGGTCCCGTCCTCCTCCTCCGCCTTACTTTCCTCCTCCTCCATCCCCTCCTCAGTGACGCCTGAGTCTCATTGATTTTGGGCCTTCTTAGGCCAGTTGTTCTGGCCGTGGAGTGTGTTTCTGGCCATTTGGGTCCTTCTTTGGGACTTTGGCATTGTTGGCTGCTGGACGGCCCTTTTGTTGATTGTGTGTTGGAATTGTTGCGCAGACTTGGCCCTAAGATTAGGCCTTCTGTTTGCTTGGGCTGCTTGTCAAGCCTTTCGTGGGGTGTTTTTTCCCCTGTGGTTCTTTTGTTTTTCCTCTGCTGCGGAAGTTCTTCCAAAGAAGGTTCCCATATTTTGGGACTTTTCGTACCCTTGGTGGGGTAGTGTTAGCTGTCATATGGCTTGCGCTCTGCTGGAGGGTTCTAGTCTCCTTCGGGTGCCTGTTCTCCATGGCGTTGTGTAGGTTGCTTTGAGGTCGTGTGCTCGGCCACTTGTAGTGGTGTGCCCGGGCATCTGCTTCTCTCCCTGCTCCTGCCCTGAGGTCTGGGATGATCCTATGTTCTCCCTTGCCAGGCGTCGCCTACTTGACCTTCCTCGAGCCTTGGGCTGTTCTTCTTGCTTCTGACGGTTTTCGCTGCCCTTGCTGTTCTGGCTGGCAGGTTGTTATCCACCTGGAGTGGGTTCGCCTTCTTTTCCCTCGCTTCCTTGGGTCTTCTAGGCTTCTTCTTCCTCCCTTCCTGTCTTGGCATTGGGTGGAATCTGTGTCGGCTTGTGGGGTGGTGGGATGCTTCGGCCTCTCCGCCCTTGCCCTTGCTTCCTCTTCAGCCTCTTCTCCCGCCTGCATCCTTTGGGGTTGGTGGGGGTCTGCTTGGGGGTTTTTCCCTTTGCTTGGCAGGGACGAGGTTCTACCAGGTCCACAGATCTGGCTCCCTGTGGGGCCCTCTGTTCTGTATTGGCTGCTGGGGTCCTTTTGCAGTCCCTCCTTCCCAGGGGGTATTGCTAGGGTATCTGTTCTACGTGAAGGAATCTGCGGCTAGTAGTCTCTATCATAAGTACCAATTACTTACCTTCGGTAACGATGTATCTGGTAGAGACAATTCTAGCCGCAAATTCCTTCATGGCCCGCCCTTCCTCCCCTATTCTGCGAGGACCCTTAGGTTGGTCTTCGGCACTCGCCCTCCCGGTGGGGGGCTGTATCTTCTGTGAGTACCTTCTTTGTTCTTGAAGGGTGGCTCCATCTGGGGGCAGTTCATTCCTCCTTGGTTCTTGGAGGATAAGGTCCCGATGTTTTGGTGCCCTTCTGCTCTGGCTACTCCAGGTTTGGGGGATTGCCTTCTATTCCTGTCCTCCCTCCCTCCCTCCCTTCCCATCCTCTGATTAAGGGTCATTTGACCGTGTCTCGCCCTTGTCCCTTGTGGGTGGTTGCCCTTTCTGTTGGGTTGGCTTGGATGTTTGTTGTCCCTGTCTGTGTTGGGACTTGTCCCCTTCCTTGCTCAGGATGTATACCATGCCCTTACTCTTTTCCTTGCCTCTGGGGTGCAGGGGTGGGAGGCTGTCTGTGTTGGCAGGGTGGTTGTGCAGGGCTCTGCGTGTTTCTTCTTCTTCTTCTTCTTTCCCTGCCTTGGGTTCTACGGTGTGACACTACTGTGGGTGGTGGTGTTAGTCACCGTTTCTTTAAAAATGTTCTGCTTTTCGCACACTGTTCCCATACTCCCACAGTTTTTTTTTATCTGGTGGTTCCGCATTGTGTTGCGGAAAAGTTCTCCGAAGAAAACTGATGTGGGCGCACCGGGACGGGGCTTATGTGACCTCGCCGACGTCACGTACGCGGACGACGCCTGGGCAGAGTTGCCCGGTGTGGCCCCGCACCCCAGCGTGTATGAATGCTGTGGCAAAAAAGTTTCTGGATCCAGTCTCGCGCCTGGGGATAATTCTACGTGAAGGAATCTGCGGCTAGAATCATCTCTACCAGATACATTGTTACCGAAGGTAAGTAACTCGTACCTTAAAGGCATTATGCATACGTTCTCACCTGTACCCTTCATAATGCCTCAATGGGACTTGAATCTTGTCTTGACTTTTCTGATGTGCGCTCCCTTTGAGCCCCTTCATAATTGTCACCTAAGTCTTCTTACTCTCAAGACTGCTTTCCTGGTAGCTATCACCTCTGCCAGGAGAGTGAGTGAGTTTCAGGCTCTTTCTTCCAAACCTCCTTTCCTTTCTGTTCATCTGGGCAAGGTGGTTCTAAGGACCCGTCCTTCTTTCTTGCCAAAGGTTGTCACGCCCTTCCACATCGGGTAGACCATCACTTTGCCCACCTTTTTTCCGCCTCCACATCCTTCAAGGGAAGAGTAGAGGGTCCACCGTCTGGACCCAAAACGTGCGCTCGCATTCTATCTGCAGCGTACAGAGCAGTTCTGGGTGGATAATCAACTCTTTGTTGGCTACGTGGGTGCCAAAAGAGGTTGGGCGGTGCAAAAACGGACCATCTCCCGGTGGGTCGTTCTGTGCAGCAAAGCATGTTACTCCTTGGCCAAGAAGGAGCCTCCTGTGGGGCTGCGTGCCCATTTGACCAGGGCAACTGCAGCCACATTGGTCAGGCAGCTACGTGGGCCTCGCTGCACATGTTTACCAAGCACTACTGCCTTGACTTCCAGGTCCAGAGAGACTGCTTCTTTGACCGTTCTGTGCTCTGTGACTTTCTGGTGTAATCTTGTTCGCAGGCCCACCACCGGGGTTGGTATTGCTGGGGTATCTATTTAAAGGTAAGGAATCTATCACTAACGTGTCTCAGATGCACAAGTTGCTTACTTGCGTAATGATATATCTGTAGGAGACATTAGTTAGTGATAGAATTCTTACCGCCCCACCCATCCTCCCCGTTCTGCGAACTGATTACTAGGGTTAATGTCATTCCCTTTTAGGGCCCTTGTTTTATGCACCACTTGTCAGTATCTTGCATGGCTCTCCGTTTCGGCGCGGAATAGTTGTGTACAGAACTGATGTCAGCACGCATGGGTGGCGCCTAAGTACTCTCCGTGACGTCATCTTGGCACCTACGATGCCAGTGAAGGATGCGGGGCCGCAGGACTCCACCTACTGGCGCGCAGAGGTACTGCTAAGTGGAAAAACGTCTGGATCCAGTCTGACGCCTGGTGATATTCTAAGGTAAGGAATCTATCACTAACTAATGTCTCCTACAGATGTATCGTTACACAAGTACGTAACTTGTGCTTTACTACAAGTGGCCCTTACCCCGTTGAGCTCATCGGGCCAGATTTCAGCACAAAAGATATTTAAAAAGAACAAATATAGATTGGATATCGTATTGTATGTATTTTTTCCTTAAGACCTATTTTTAGGTCACTACCAGTAGTGGTAGTAGGATCAGTATTATGGTCCTAACGAAGAGCCTTGGGGTAATGGCTTGAAACATGTTGACCGTGAGATAAACACACATCGACGTCTGCCTTTCCTATCACCGTATTTAACAATACCAGCAAGAGGATTGAATAAATATTTAGTTCCTACTTAACCAGGTATTTTTTAACCCTAAAGTAGACCCTTTCACTCTTATATCATCTATTGCTTTATAGAATTCAACTTATAAAGTGCTCCTACACTTATGGATGAGCTGGTCAGGGATGTTTATTTATGCATTTCCTCCACTACCTCTAATTTAGTGAAGAAGTTGTAAAATATGTCCTTGATGTTCATTGCAATGCTGTGCTACGTAGATTTTTATAGTGTGCTATTCACCCATGAGGGTATCCTTGTAGTTGCCGGTGGGTAGGCTGGGGCTTGCCCGGAGTTAATTGTAGAGTCCTTCTTCAGCTTCCTGGTGAATTTGAAGAGCGATGCAGTGGACTCCCTGTGTTGTAGGAAGTCATTCCTAGCCTTAGGGGTGATGTGTGAGACAACTCAACCTCCTCCTCTGTACCTATGAATGTGGATAATGTGCACAAGTGAGAGACCAGGTGCATGGAGAGTTGGTGCAAGCGGATGAGCATGTTGAGTTAAGCAGGGCCTATGTTGTGTAAACCCTTGTGGGTGTGTATGACAAGTATGATGTGAGTGCATTTGTGCATGGGGAGCCAGTGAAGTTCCATGAGGTGTGGAGTGGTGTCTGAGCATTGAGGGAAGTTTAGATGAGTCTTGCTGGGGTGCTGTGGATGGTTCGGAGTCTGCTCAGGAGCTATTTGTTGAATCCCTCTTAGAGTGCATTGCCATAGTCCAATCTGCTTGTTATGTGGTCTCTGTTGAGTTTGAGGCAGTTGGACCTCATCCACGTAGCTACTATGGTCATGCAGGTCTTGATCGCAGGAGTCTTGTCTGAATGGGAGAGTATGAGTTGGGTGTCTGCGTAAGAGTGAATGTTGGTGTTGTGGGATCTGATGATGTCAGCCAGTGGTGTCATGTAGATGTTGAACATGGTTGGGCTAAGAGATGAGCCTTGTGGTACTCTACAGATGAGATTTCTGGTTTTCCTCATGTAGGATGTCATGCTGACTTTGTGTTTTTTTAGGAACAGATCCAAAAAGAGCGTTGTCATTCTACATTGATCACACAAGAGAGTTCCGGGTGGACAATCAGCTCTTTGTAGCGGATGTTGGAATTAAGACAGAGACGTCAGTGCAGAAACAGACCATCTCACGATGGATAGTGCTGTACATAAAGATCTGCAACAAATTGGCCAAAAAGCAACCCCCTGAGGACATTTGTCCTCATTATAAAAGCAAAAAAAGCGAGTCTTGATAGGAATTGTCCCCCTGCGCACAGCGTGTAGAATACCTAAGAGTAGGTATAATAAAGTTATTTCAAACGAATCAAGTAGTTCATCATTCATTTTATATCATTAATGATATTCCAATGTCATTAGTTGTACATTCCAAGTTCGATGCAAAAGCTTAATAGTGAGTGCCCTATGCATTTCGGGCAATCCATAAGCCCTTTTTCAAGGGAATTCTTTACAAGAAAAACCAAAAATACGGGCTGATAGTATGAAGCATTTCTCTGTTAACTCTATAGTATCAATAATGCTCACGAAATTGCAATGTCTTCAAAAGATTATGGCACATAATTTCAAAGGAGCTAGAATTGAGAGGTGATGATTCAATCGTGACAAACAAGTAACCGGTTGGTAAACGTAAGCTGATACGGAGCAATAGTGAAAATGGAAAATACATAAACAATAGGTAAACGTGATCTCGAGCGAGTATTATGCCGGAATTAAAAATCGTTAGAAAACAGTTGTGAGTACTGTGTTAAGAGCTCGTGATACAAAGAATAAGGACGTGGTTCATGCAGTGAGTACGGTCGTCGGTTACAAAACGGTAACCAATATCGAGTGATGGCGTGGTGTGATTTCAAAATGTAAACGCGGAAAATTAAAGTTAGCGTTTACTGATAGTATTTCTCCGGGTAATGGGGTTAGTACTTACTGGAAGTATTTCAGCGTGCAGCGCATCAAGTTGTGAACATGAAGGACAAACTGCTCCAAAGAGAGAACTTTTGGATCAGATACCTAAGCACGATGCAACCAACAGGAGTGAATGACAGAATGGAATTTCTTTGTTATTTATGATTATCTGTCCTATTGATCTAATTGATTATGTACTCATTTGATTTACGTTCATTCTCACTTTACTGTTGACGTGATTTATATACACTTGTTTATTAGCCTCAAGGTTCTTCTGCACCCTTCTGTTTGGTTATACCTTTTATTCACACACTGCTACACTTCACGTACTATTTTCTTCCTCGATATCACCGTCCACCACTACAATATGGCCGCCATTCATCACTGCAACTTTAGTCCTTTATCTATCCTCATTACCCGGAAGCCGATCGCGTTTCACTCGCTATTTCACTCTCATTCAATTCAATTCAAATAAGTCTTTATTTCGACTTTTAGTCATAAAAGACATACATAAACATATTAAAATCAACATTTCATCATTATTACATCCGTTTTAAATATTTACAGGGGAATACATCATTTAATCATCCAATTGATATTATCCACATATAGGGTGTTCCAACACGACTGATTAAAAAAAAAAATAATGTGTTTAATAAAATCATTAAAATTAATACCATTTATTTTCCTGCATAAATACCAGATTATATTTATGGAGGCTGCAATACTTTCAGCTTGTCCCTTCGTATTAGCCACATCCACTTTAAAAATTTGGCAAGCGCAACCACCATACTATCAGAGCAATCGGTTTTGAGAATTCTGAGTGCTACAGTCCCACTCTGAATACCCTTTTGTAAACAGATCGGCCTAATCCATTCATGGCGAGGAGCTTTGTACACTGGGCACACAAACAGCACATGGGCTATGCTTTCAGAGTGTACTAAACAAAAAGGACACATATGATCGTCTGTATTACTCGACCATTTGCTAGTGAATGTGTTAATTGGAAGGGTTCCTGCCCTCAACTGATGGAACAGTTTTCTGTCATATGGTATTGTGATAAGGTCCCAATATCTCTCATACACAGGGATATATGCTTGATTTCAAGCGCCAGGATGCCCTTGGGGTGACAGGACCGCGCTATATAAGTATACATACATACATACATACATACATATGTTTCTGCTCCAAAAAAACCCTAGTGAGCGATGGAGCAGTATGTTTCTGGAACTCCTCTTGGGTTACGTGTGCCCAGTAAGCCTCTTTTAAAGTTTGTTTGGACGGGAAGATGTTCTCCTCAGGTTTTTCCCATAGTTCCCCCAAACCCTAAGGCCTTAAGTAAAGATTTGACCTTCCTGAACCACAATATTTTTCCCCCAAGAGTCCATATTTCATGTTTCCAGAAGCGCTAAAGCGTAATGAGAGAGTTCAGGCGTGACCCATAGTCTCCTCCAATAAGCAATTGGTCTAAAGCTGGATATGTCCTGTATTTTGCGACAGCCCAAGTCCATATACAAAGGTACAATTGGTGTTGATTGTGGGAGCCCTGTTATGCATCGCAAAAATTTATTTTGTGCATTTTTTAAAGCCGTAACAGCAGAAACCCCCCACAATTCCGCCCCATATAACATAGAAGATCTCACTTTTGTATCATATATTTTAAGTGCTGGGGCTATTGGTTTTGTGGCTGAGGACTTAAACTCTCTCAGTAAAACACCTGCCAACTGTGCATGCTTAGTTGTTAGATAAGACATATGTGGCTTCCACTCTAGCCGAGATCCCAATGTAATACCCAGATAGCTAAAGCTGTCTGTCTGTTCTAGCAATTCACCATTCATAAAAACTCTGCCCCTTATCTTCCTGTGCCTGTGCATTACCATAAATTTCGTCTTAGGCACATTGATAACTAGACCATAGTCATTACAGAATTTTTCAAAACACCCAATTGCTTTCTGGAGCCCTTCTTGTGTTTTGGAGATTAAAAGGGTGTCGTCTGCAAACATTAACAGGGGAACTGGAATGCCATTTTGTTTGGGTGCGTCTGTGTGTGCATCCCTATAATAATCTATGACCCAGTTAATGTATAGCGTAAATAGTGTTGGTGCCAATACGCACCCTTGTCTGACACCCCTTTCTGTTGGAAATCTGTCTGTGACTTGGCTCTGGTTTCCCCACCTGACCTGCGCGTAATTATTTTCGTGGAATTTGATCAAAACTGTGAGGAGTTCATGTGTCATGCCTTGTTCATAGAGCGCTCGCCACAGCCTATCTCGTGGCACGAGGTCAAATGCCGCTTTCAAATCGACAAAGGCTGCATATAGTGTGCCGCCCCCAAGAATCACCCATTTCCAGTATATTGTTGAAAACCTAAAAACTTGGTCCACTGTACTGGTAGAGATCGGAAGCCAGCCTGAAGCGTAGATATGACCCCCGAATCCTCTATCCAATTCTGGATCCTGAGAAGTACCATCCTGGCCACAACCTTTTGAATGCATGCTGTTAGGCTGATTGGCCTGTAGTTCGCAGGATCGGCACGATCTCCTTTTTTAAAGATTGGTATGATTTCGGCTCCCCTCCATAGTTCCGGCAAGGTCAAGCCCCTGGCAATAGCATTTGCCAGCAGTTCAATGTACGGGACCCAGACCTCTTTGCTGTGTAAAAAAAGGTCTGCTGGAATTTTGTCTGGGCCCGGGGCTCTTCCTCTTGGTATTGAGTTGAGAGCACATTCAACGTCTCTCCGACTGAACACTAGTGTAGTTGTAGGTGTGCAATTACTAATGGAATCCAGAGCATCTATAGGTGCACTATTTATGTTAGCAAACTGGGACTTGAAATGCGATATCCAGCATTCTGGAGGGACAGAATTTACGGGCTGCGGTTTTTGATTCCCCTTACCCCATCTCACTAAGTTCCAGAAACCAGTCATGTCTCTGGACTTACTGGCCTCCTATAATTCTTCCCAATAATTATTGTCCCAAGATCTTTTTGCATCTTGTTGTATCTTTTTATAGTGTCGCCTAGCGCCCTGTATCGCCTCCCTATCAGTGGTTCGCACCGCTAGCGCTAGGGATTTATATGCTAACCTACAGTTTTTGTCGTACCAAGAATCGGGTTTCCGTCTACCTTTACGCAAAGGATTTTTTCTTAACTTACTAAAAAATGTGCCAAGTTTTTAAAAAAGGGTCTTGTGAATATGAGTCACCCTGGTCTCGTAATCATCCTTGGATGAATAGCCCTGTAAATCTGCAGTAGCGCCTATTACCAGGGTATACATTTCTGCAATAGAGTGAGAATTACCCAAGCACTCGGCCCATCTCAGCCGCCGTGTATCATTTGCCAGGACAATGTCACCCATTGTATCTATTTCGGCTTCTCCCTGGCCCTTAAGGAGCTGTATCTCTAGGCTGAGTGGGTTGTGATCACTCTCTATTCTTTGGATTATGGTCATATCACATATAGACCACCAAAATTCCAAGTTCACTAGGATGTAATCTATTCTACTTGTACTCAAACTATTATTAAATGTGGGATTACCCTGCTTATCCCCTTGTGTTCTCCCATTTACCGCTCTAAGCCCACACTCGAGACTAAAAGTCTTGAGTTGGAGAGCTGCTTGAGTCCACCTCTTTATTGGGGGTATGTTAAGTGGGGGGATTTGCCAGCAGATATCTTCCGCCTCGGTGAGTTCTAAGTCACTTTGATCCAAGGGCTCAAAGGAACAATTAAAGTCTCCACATATTAGAACATTTGCGTTTCCCCTCCATGTTCTCACATAGTGGCCCAGTGCCTCGACTGTCTCAGACGATTTCCCTCCCGGTTTTCCCCTGGCATACACATTGAAAATTATTAATTCACCAAACGCAGGGAATTTTAACTTTACCGCCAATATATCTTTGGAATTAGTTACAAACTGAGTTGTTGTGTATCTATCATCCTACTTGACCCATGTTGTCAGACCCCCCATTGGCCTTCCCTTATTAGACACATGCTTACTCACTCGCGTTTTACAACTTGATGCGCTGCACGCTGAAATACTTCCAGTAAGTACTAACCCCATTACCCGAAGAAATACTATCAGTAAACGCTAACTTTAATTTTCCGCATTTACATTTTGAAATCACACCACGCCATCACTCGATATTGGTTAGCGTTTTCTAACCGACGACCGTACTCACTGCATGAACCACGTCCTTATTCTTTGTATCATGAGCTCTTCAAACAGTACTCACAACTGTTTTCTAACGATTTTTAATTCCGGCATGATACTCGCATGAGATCACGTTTACCTATTATTTTTGTATTTTCCTTTTTCACTATTGCTCCGTATCAGCTTACGTTCACCAACCGGTCACTTGTTTGTCACGATTGAATCATCACCTCTCAATTCTAGCTCCTTTGAAATTATGTGCCATAATCTTTTGAAGACATTGCAATTTCGTGAGCATTATTGATACTATAGAGTTAACAGAGAAATGCTTCATACTATCAGCCCATATTTTTGTTTTTTCTTGTAGAGAATTCCCCTGAAGAAGGGCTTATGGATTGCCCGAAATGCATAGGGACTCACTATTAAGCTTTTGCATCGAACTTGGAATGTACAACTAATGACATTGGAATATCATTAATGAAATAAAATTAATGATGAAGTACTTGATTCGTTTGAAATACTTTTATTATACCTACTCTTGGGTATTCTACACTCTGTGCGCAGGGGGACAATTCCTATCAGGACTTGCTTTTTTGATTTGTTCCTCAACGCCCTTTTGACCAGAGAGCGAAGCCCCAGCAGCACGCAACAATTTTACAGTCTCCTCAATCTTTGTTGGTGCGTGTCTTACCCAACTTTCCTCATTATAAAAGCCCCAAGGCTTTAACCACTGTTAGCTTGCGAAGGCCCTGTCCTAGATATCTGTCAGGCAGTAACGTGAGCATTGTTAACACACCTCATGAACCATTATTGTCTAGATGGTCAGGTCCATTGTGACGAACACTTTTTCTGTTCAGTCATACAAGACTCTTTAGTTTGATTTGTTTTACAGACCCACCTCTGGGGAGGTATTGCTTGGGTATCTATTTTAAGGTAACAAATCTGCGACTAGAAGTATTGTCAGATGAACAAGTTAATTACCTCTGGTATCGCCTAATTTGGTAGAGACTCCTTCTAGCTGCAGATCCTCCCCGCTCTGCAAATGGATTCAGTACGGTCACCCTACGGAAGACCTTAGCAATTCACACGAGTATGTCAGTATTCTTCATTGCTCTGCTCTTCTGGCATGAAAAGAAACTAGAGTTAGCATGCTGGGGTGGTGCCTATATAGGCACTGCGCACGTCACTTCTGACGTGGATGACACCGACGTGGACAAGAACAATGCCAACTACCAGCACACAGGGGTACTGCCCGAAATGTTACAGATCCAGTCTGATGCCTGGGGAATATTCTAAGGTAAGGAATTTGCATCTAGATAGAGTCTCTACCAGATACGGCATTACCAAAGTTAAGTAACGTGAGCATTGTTAACACACCTCATGAACCATTATTGTCTAGATGGTCAGGTCCATTGTGAAGAACACGTTTTCTGTTCAGTCATACAAGACTCTTTAGTTCGATTTGTTTTACAGACCCACCTCTGAGGGGGTATTGCTTGGGTATCTAATCTAAGGTCACAAATCTGCGACTAGAAGTATTGTCAGATGAACAAGTTAATTACCTCTGGTAACGACTAATTTGGTAGAGACTCCTTCTAGCTGCAGAACCTCCCTGCTCTGCAAATGGATTCAGTACGGTCACCCTTCGGAAGACCTTAGCAATTCACACCAGTATGTCAGTATTATTCATTGCTCTGCTCTTCTGGCATGAAAAGAAACTAGAGTTAGCATGCTGGGGTGGTGCCTATATAGGCACTGCGCACGTCACTTCTGACGTGGATGACACCGACGTGGACAAGAACAATGCCACCTACTAGCACACAGGGGTACTGCCCGAAATGTTCCGAATCCAGTCTGATGCCTGGGGAATATTCTAAGGTAAGGAATTTGCATCTAGATAGAGGCTCTACCAGATAAGGCATTACCAAAGTTAAATAACTTGTTTTTTTAGCCATGTGGAATCCTTTTTGGTCTAAGTAAAATGATATCTGATTGGCAAATCGAAGAGAGCATTCTAACAGATAAACTGTATTCTTTTCTTTCTTGACCAGGTGGTATTGATAAGAATGTGGTAAAAGATGTGCTCCCTCCAAATGCTCCATCACTAGTTCTCACAGAGCTAGGAACCTCCTTGATGAAAGAACCGGTAAGCTATAGACAATGCATAAGTCGTTGATACGAGACCCTTCATTTAATATTACATGTCGTTTTTTGGGGGTAATGGGGCAAGCACCCCTTTTTAGGTCTCGCTACGACGAACACGCTAACTAAGCGCATTCCCGCAGCGAGAACTATAGTCGGCGTCTCAGCTGAAAAACGACGAGGGGAGACAAGAGCTGGCCGCGTGCCCAGCATTCCCTATGGCGGTGTCGGATTCCGACGCGCGCCTTCGGATCGGGTCGCGCGCGTGAGCTTCTACCGTAGACAGCTCACGTGACGTCGCGCAGCCCAATCCGAAGGCGCGCGTCGGAATCGGCTATCGCAGTCCCGCCCCTTCTTGCCGGACCTGCACTCGCCCTGCACGTCTTGTTACTATTTACTATTAACCATTCTTTACTACCTTCAACTTTAAACCATGAAATTACTTTTACCACTGTCAACCCATAAACCCTAAAATTAACTTTGCAGTCCCATAACTCTAAAATTACACTTACCACTCTTCACCAGTACCTACCCCCAAACACTATATTTATCCTTACCACCCTTTACCACTGCCACGCACAGACCCTGATATTACCCTTAACCTCCCTTTACCACTACCCACTCCAAAAGCCTACATTTTGCTTTACCATTATATGTAATATATATATATATATACTATTACTTTTCTTAAACATACATACTATGCATGGTAAAGACATGACTAGTAAAGGCACCTGCGTGGTAAAGGCTTTGTGGTAAAGGCATTGGATGGTGAAGGCATCTGACAGACTTTTGTTTGTTTGCAAATCTTTTTATTTGGGAAAATACAAATAATTACCTAAACATCAGTATTAGAGCAAATGTAGGGTTTTCAACAAGGCATGGTCTTCCTCTGACTCTTGTGGAAGCCGACTGTGGAACCCCACAAGACCACTATGATTCTGTACCAATGGTTGACTTCAGTGTGGCTCTGTCTTCAACTTCATCAGCCAGGGGTGCTAGAAATGCTGAGCTCATTTCAGGTAGACCCAACAAAGTACAGCTTTGGCATCAAGCAATCAGCACATGATCCTAGACCATTTCCAGATCCATCAACTTTAGTGCCTTCCAAGTAGCCAATGTTATGCCTATATCGAAGAAATAACACAGTAGAAGAATGTCCAGGCATCACGTTTAAATGCTGTTAAAGTTATTTAGCAGACTAAAAACAATTAAATCAATTATCAGGACTTTAAGCATTTATTCGCTATGGCATTCACTTTTTTAGAATATCAGATCCAAGACACATCCTCAGACACAAGTGGATACTTACAAATTAGTGCACGTTATACCAATACATGTGACAAAACATAAATGAACGACAAAACATAAATCGGCATTGTGGTTTGACAGGGCAACGAAAATTGCAAACAACAATAAACAGTGGTTGTGTACATTAAAAAAATAATCTGAATTTGCAATACAATAGCAGCAACTGGACAATCTTTAGCAGTCTGATTATCTGAAGTATTTAAGGTGCTGCTGCACACTGGGAAAAGCGGTTACGCCTAGTAGATAAAGGTTTTGACAACATTCCTACTGAGGCAAACTTAATTAAATGCAGGGATCCCCACGTTGTATAGTGCTGACGATTTTAAATTCCCAAAGTAATTAAGGGGATTCTCTTCGGGCGTAGACTAGATTATCTGATAGTGAGATAGGCATACATCCCTAGGGTGCGGTCTCAGTGGGCCAAGGAAACTTGCATGGAAGCTCAGTTTTTTAAAATCTTGTGAGACAAGTCGATGGGATCTTGTTGTTAGTTTTACGAGCTGCTGGAAAGTAGATGATGTTTGAGCGTGATAACTTGTTATGGGACATAAAAAGAACACCTGTTAATTGCTAGGAACAGACGTGCCAGACATCAAGAAGGTAACACGACCATGATACCCTGAAGATGTTAGAACTTGTTTGCTTCTGGCTTTAATATTGTGCAATATCCATGCACTATCAAAAACGTTGATAAAAACAGCGTGGGTAAAAGTTTTACAATCCTTGGAGGGCTGTCTGGCCAGCTACTGAGTAAGACACCTCTTTAGAAAGGGTTGTCACCAGGCCAGATGGGTACCCCACTCCTGCAAGGGATTCCTGTACATCATTCCCAAACAAACTATGTTTATGTTAGTAGCCACAAAGGTTGCAGAGACCTTGATTAAGCCTTTCTATTGTGAGTCTTTACCTGCCTCCTGAAGTCTGTGATGTAATCTTGGCAGCCAGGCGTCCCTCCATTAAGACGGTATACTCCTGCTGGTGGAACATCGGTTTCTGGCATTATAGCCGTCTTCAGCCGGGCTTGTATCGCTTTGTTCGCCCTAAGTTGGCAGGGTATGCTCAGACGTGAGTCCCTTGCTCACTTGGCCACTGGATTCAAGATAGCCTGGCTGATGAGGATTATGAATCCGAAACCGGTCCCAGGATACTTGTTTCCGGTCCAGGGAAGACATGGCTTGGCAGTTCGAGCTGGACTGTTCCCATGAGGCACAGGGTCAGACTGATTTGCATATGGCCATGTCTGAACTGGGGTGGCTGAGTGAACTAAAGAATGGTGATGGATTAAACCCAGATCAGTTGACTGGGGGTGAGTGTTTGATTTGCTCAAACGCTCCGTCCATCATCCCCTTTTGTATCTATATATACTGGACCAAAGTAAGGTACAGTGTGTATAGAGTCCCCAGTCCCCAGAGGTTTGGCAGAGGCTAAAGTTAGATATAACCTTACTCTCTACAGTGGTAGCTTGGTCGAGCAGTAAGGCACTATCAGAAGGCAGTGTAAAGCATTTGTTGTACACACTAAATCAGCAAATGGTCTCACACACTCAAGAACTGAACTCAAGGCCAATTGTTTTGTATCAAAAGATATAGTTGTTTTATTTTAGAACCAACAAGGTATCATAATATACTTCCTCAGAATGCGTTACTTTAGTTAAATACTTTTAAAATAGGCAATAGACTTTTGGAGTGCAATAGTTACAGGCAACACAATTTCTAACACAATGCAACATTGAGCTCAATGGGAATTTCTAGTTGAATGCAATTAGTTACTTTCTAGATTACTCTTCTAACCACAGGTCTGGATCCTAGATTCAGTCCCGGGACATGAGCTGTAAACATCTGTAAACATCTAAGTAAAAGCGTTTTTGTTACAGTAGGGATTTTTAAGGAATATTATTGTATTTTAAAAGTTGACACTTCGAAACTTTTTCAGTTGAAATTACCAATGTTATCCTATGGGAGGAAATTCAATTTGCAGGTAAAGTATGTTCACCTTACTTTTGTAATATAGTACTGGACTCCTAGGTTCAGCACTGGGACCTCTATCTAAAACAGGTAAGTTATTATGTTTTGGTTGTTGGTACGATTTTTAAAGAATATTTGTAGTTTGCAAAAATCAACATTTAGAAGAAATTTCACAGAAAAACAGTCAATGGTTTCCTATGGAAGAAAATTCAAGTTACTGGTAAGTACGGTTAAAATTACTTTTCAGGGTTTGTGCTGGGCTAAAAGGTGCAGCACTGAGTTCTCTCCTGATAACAGGTGAGTAAATCTGAATTCGTTGTTTGGCTGATTTTATGTAAATATTTTAAAGTTCCAAAACTCCACACTTATCCAAGTGAAACCAGTCAATGTTAGCCTATGGAAGAAAAATGAGTTATCGGCTTTCAAGTAAGTACTCGACTGGCAGAGTTAAGGTTCTGGCATAGACTCAGGGGTCTCCCAGGGTCATGTAGGTACAGTTGGTACACCCTCAGGGGCACAGGGGCAGCCGGGTGCAGAGGTAGTTAGGCCCAATGTTATCCAATGAGAGGCAGGGGGGCCTTCGGTTGGTGACTGCTGGCTAGCAGGCCACGCGGCTGTGGGAGCTGGGCTCCTGGTCACTTGTTCAGGGCAAATGGGGAAGTAGGATAGGACAAAGGTTGCCCTGCCAGGGGCACTTGGGCGGTTGGGTGCAGGGTGCTTTTGAGCCGCCGGGCGCTCAATGTTATTCAATGGAGATCTAGAAACGGGAAAAAGGCTGCAGGCTCGGGACGGAGGATCTTCTGGAGCGACCAACACTTCGAGGGGTAAGTTGGGAACTTGGAGGGTAGGTAGGCACCCCGGAGTTGGGCACAGGAGGCCGGGGGGCGCCAGGTACAGGGGTGTCTTTGGACGTCAGGAAATCTTACCTTTTGCTGGTTGCGGTTGGAGGGATCCCTGATTCTGAGTCTGCAGGCGTCATCTGGGTCGTCGAGGAGGGTCCTTGGGCACTGGATTCCAGGTCAGAATCACCGGGGGAATGTCCTCAGGGTCTGTGTCCACTCGGGCACAGGCCGGGCTCCACGGATGCTGAGTGGGCTGGATTTGCGGTTCCTGGCTGGCACCGGGGGTATTGCTCTTTGAGCAGAGCCACTGCTCGTGGGAGTCCCAGTCTCAAAGAGGGTCAAGCCAGGCAGGTCCTCCGGGATTCTCGAGGTTGCTGTCCGCAGAATACACCGGGATTTAGCAGGAGCAGGTTCAAGGATCACCAGGCCTGTAGGGCTGGGGCCAAGTCAGTTGGTGTTGTACCCTTGTTAGCAGCTGCACGGCAGGTCTTTTTCATCTTGGTCTTCTTTCTTGTGTCGAAATCGGGATCCGGTGAAGGAAGGTTCAGGGTGCCCCTAAATACTAAGTCTAGGGGTGTTACAGGTAGGGGAAGGGCAGGGACCAATAGGTCCCTGCCCTGTCCTAGGGTGAGTACACCCCCTATCCTGCTTCTCTCCTGTGGGAGGGAGGGCAGTAGCCTATCTTCGATTGGGCAGGGCTCCCCATCCTCAAGATGGCCGGAGCCCGGAGTTGTGCTTCACCTCGCCTCTCCCACCTAAGGGGTGAAGTTGGCACAGGCTGGCACACCCACTTTCCTCACGTAGGGTTTCCTGCCAGTCTTCCTGCCAGAGTGGGGGTCAGAACCGGTGGGGGCCAGTTGCTGAGTACAGCAAGTGGTCTGGAGAAGCTCACAAAGGTGGTATGCCTTTGAAGCCTCCCCCTGCCGATCCTGGGGGAGGAGGCCTAGCCCCTCGCCCAGGATGTGCATTGTTGCAGACCCCGGAGAGCGGGGGCTCTTCACCCAGGGGTCCAGCAACATGTCTGCTGTGTGGTAGCCTAGGCAGCCACTCAGACAAGACATGGATTGTAGGTTAGGTTTCAGGGGGCATCTCTAAGATGCCCTCTGTAGTTCATTTTACATTAAATTCCACACTGGCATCAGTGTGGGTTAAATGTGCTGAGAAGTTTGATATCAAACTTGTCAGTCTTCAGTGTAGCCATTATGGTGCTGTGGAGTTCGTAATGACAACCTCCCAGCACCATATACTCCTAATGACATCACTGCACTTACAGTGCCCAGGGATGGCCCTGGGTACTGTAGGGGCACAGGGCTCATGCACCTGTGCCCACACCACTGGCATAGGGCACCCAGCTAGAGGGGTGGCTGATGTATGCCAGGCCAGTGGGTTTGTGGGCATGGACACAGGAATGTGTGCCAAGTCGACTCTTTGTTTAGTTCTGCACCAGGTCACTCAGCCTGCAAAGGCAGTGTGTGGGTGCAGGGCCCCTAAGGGTGGCACAATAAGTGCTGCAGCCCTTAGGGGTCTTATCTGGTCACAATGCCCTGGGTACCTAGGGTACCATTTACCAGGGGCTGACGTGGCCAGAGATGCCCATTGGGTTTTAGCTTCAATACAGTTTTAGGGAAGGAAGGCAGGCCCTGGGCACCTGATTGGCAGGAGCCCAGGGCACACTTAGTCAAAGCACACCAGCAATTCAGCAAAAAGTGGGGGCATACCATACAAGAAAGATGGCATTTTCTCACACTGAAGTTGGTACTGTTAGGTATCAAAATAATCAGTGCATTAAGTATAAGTTAATGTTTACATTGAATTTAATGTTACTGATGGGGAAAGTGCAACTATAGAAGTTGCCACTTTAAGTTGCCTAAGTTACTGTTGTACACGGGGTCTGTCCTGCAGACAGCTTTCCACTCTCCTGAGGAGATGTGTTAACGACTCCCAGGACAGGAGACAATAGAGTCTTGCTTCGGATTGAAGTGTTTCCTTCACTCCTTTAGGAAGCTACACAGGTGCTGCTAGCCCAAAAGCTGATCTTCAAAGGTGATACCGCCTTTGAAAGGCAAGTGCGTAACACTTGGGAAAGGTTCCGCTCTATTGTTTAGGCAGACAGACTGGCTCCAGGGACAGGGAAGGGAAGCCAGTTGGCTAACCGGTTTTCCAGGTGCATGCAGCCCTCTTGGTAACCACACCTCTGGGTTATGCTAGGAAGCTCTACACACCAAGAAAGGGGTCTTGCCATGTTGAAAGTGGGCTTTATAGTGCATCCTGTGATGCCCAGATGCCACACTACGCAGGATGTGGTCATCAGTGGGGAAGGAACCTAGGGGCCTATTGGCCACCAATGCATCCTGCCCAAGGGCATTTCCTGACCCCTGACAATCTAAACTCTAATCTCGCCTGGAAGAAGGACTAACTTAATGCACCATGGAAGTGGCAAAGAGAGGCTGCACCAGTGTTGACTGTACCTACTGAACCTGGTGGCTAGCAAAGGAGAGAGACTGTCCCTGCTGTGTCCTACTAGAATAGAAATTGTCACCAGAGCCCAGCCAAAGCCAAGAGGTTTGAATGTTCAGCTGACCTCTTGTTCACCGAAGAGGGAAACAGCTGAGAAGCCTGCTGGGGCAAGTTGGTAGCGCAAAATCTTCAAACTGACACCATGCAGCCCCAGGGACCAGGACCCAAGCGCTCAAAGTCACACCCAAGGTTGCTGAGCTTGGAACAGCTGTCCAAGTGCAGCTTGGTTGTCCAGAAGACGAGTTATCGCCCAGAGAAGGATTTAGCTGTGACTGCGGTACCAGGTAACTTCCAGCACAGAGAGCACGTCGAGGGACATCGACCCTGTGACCTGGACCACTTCACCCCTTCGAGTACTGATTAGTGCCGCAGGAAACCCCTCCCATCGACCACATCGCATCTACAGCATCCTTGAGGCAATAGTACTACTATTACTAACTGAGGTTGTTTTTTACTGTTTTATAATGTAATTTATGTATATTAAAGAGGTATTAAAGTATTACCACAAGTACACCCAACTTGACAAACTGGAATTAATCAGACATATATGAATCTATGTTAAGATGCCAACGCAAGAAAACTGTAGTGTGTACCAGATTCTTGAATCATGTCTTGAATCATGTTAGTCATTGACAGTTTTGCAGATTGATAGTTTTGCAGATATAGTCATTGATAGTTTTGCAGAAACTGTACTCTAAGACATATTTCCCCCATGTATATAATAGTGCCACTGCAGAAAAAAGTAAACCACACTGACTTTCCCTATGAGTGTCCACTTACATTAAAAGGCCTACAGCTGGTCAACATCTAACCCTGCAGAGTCCCCTCTGTAACAGCCTACCTGTGCGCAGCCCTCACGTGCTCATGTGTATCCAGCCAAGTGTCCCTTACCCTCGCTGCGTTATCTTAAAAGGCGGACACTGGCGGTAAACATGCGCTGTCCATTTACTGTGGGTGAGACATCAATTGGGAGGCTCACCCACAGTAAAAAAAAGTCCAAAACCAGGTGACCTAAAAGTAAAAAATCCAGGCAATTTAAAAGGGCGGAACCCATCTTGTTACAGTAGCATCTGACTCACAGGATGCATATTTTTATTTTCACTACCCATAGGAGCTATCTGCGATTCACAGTGGTCCAGGAGCATTTTCAGTTTTCGGTGCTCCCTTTTGGCCTAACTAAAACCTCCTGTGTGTTCCAGAAAGTAACTGGCGGTGATCGCAGTTCACCTTCAGAAGTTGGGTATGTTGGTCTTCCCCTATATCTAAGACTGGCTGTTGAAAGCTGACTTTCCTTAGGCAGTCATGGACCATCCCCAGACAATAACAAACCTTCTAACATTTTTGGGGTTTACTATCAATGTACTAAAGTCACACCTGACTCCTATGTAGATGCTCCAGTTCATCAAAGCCATCCTGGATACAGTGTAGTTTTGTGCTTACCCCTCCCCAAAGAGAAAGGCCAATAAAGTTGTGCTGTGATCCCGATGTTTCAGCCTCTGACATCTGGATCTCAGTGAGGTTGGCATTGAGGTTGCTGGGGCTATAAGCCTCATTCATCCTTCTAGTCAGTCACACCACATGGCACATGTAGGCTCTGCAGCAGGACCTGCAGTGTCAGTGGGCACAGCACCAGGGGAATATATTGGATTCTTTCAGGTTTCAGGGGAGACTGCAAAAGATCTGCAATAGTGACTGCTAGACCATGATTGGGCCTTTGGCTAACTCTTCTTCTTACTCCACCCAGAGCCAACAGTGATGATGAATCCATCAAAACTTGGCTGATGAGGTTTTCTGGAGATATGTTGCTCCCAGCCTTAAGACTTGACAGGCTTGCCATAGGGGTGACTTACACATATATCTGGGAGAAATCTGGCTTTGCCATTACTGTATATGGCCAAGTTGAGCACAGCTGTTCAAACTGCTTTTCCAGTTTGCAGTGGCCGGCTGGGAGTCTCATTTTACTCAAGCTACACACCGAGTGGAACAACTAGTGCTGCAGGCCCTTGGATGACCCTCTAACTTACATGGCTTTGGTACCCTGGGTACCATTTACTAGAGACTTACAGGCAAGTCAGCTGGCCTCAGTGCACTCTGAGTTAATATACCAGCAGCAGAAGTCAAAAACTTGGGAGTGCCTATACAAAAAGAGCATCTCCTTACAAGTCCTACCTACAAAACATGAAATAAGGTCCACTGATCAGTCCCAGAAAAAAGCTTTACATCAATGTCCTGAAGCATAGAGCGGTCTGGAGCTTCCTGGTGACATCATACAAAATGACCTCCATGTTTTACTTGAAAAACAATACAGAAGAAAGAAGCCACATCCCGTGGTTCATCAGTATCTAGGTGGAATCCCTCAGCAGGACAGCAAGTACCTCTCAGGAAAAAAGTTACATCTGGATCATGTGAACATTGTCTTTTGGATGTGTGGTTGCCCTTTGTTGGACCTTTTCATGACACTATCAAATACGAAATACTGGTACTTCCCCCGCAAGCAGTGGCATGCAGGGTTGAGGAACAGTGCAGTTTGTCATGACTCAAGACCTTTGCTTACACCTGTCACTGCTGCCTGTGGTTCAGAGAAGGGTTGTCTACAAAGCCAAAAAAGAGCCCACCTTTGGCTCGCCGATATCAGTCCACCCATCTACTTCATGTGTCAGAAGCGCCCCACATTCTTCTGGGCAAGTGCTGCAACCTTCTGTCTGAGGAGAATGGTCAGATTCGTCATCGTGACTCGTCCGCATGGCTTCTGAACACTTGGGATTTGCTCTACTAAACAGCCCCCCAGATTGCAGAGACAGCTTAAGCCAATGTGCCATGTACTGTGAAGTCTTACCAAGCCAATTGTAAATGTTTCATTGTCCAGTGCCTTGCTAAGAGTTTGCACCGAGTAAACCACACCCCTGGTCATGCATGCTTCCAGCAGGACTCACTTGCCTGCTGTTTCAAATGTTTTTGTTTTTTTAGACTATCTTCTGAATCAGATCTTTTTATCAACATGAATCTTTCAGTAGTTCTTTATAGGGCTTCTCAGGATGTTCCCGCCTGTGTGGGTTCTGTTCTTTGAGAGGTGCTTTAAGTTGTCCTGGTCAGCTTACGAAGGAGTTCTTCTAGCACATACACATGGGGCAGGCATCAAATTTGGGTCATGAAAGATTGTTCTAGTTTTGTCCATTTCCTCTGCTGGAATGGTTAGTGATCAGGCTTTCACAGATTAAAGCTGCATCCTTGTGTTTTTGCTCAGATAATCTAGTTGTATGAACCAGTCTTAGTATGGATCAGTGTGCATACAAACCTTCATCAGAATAAACCAATTACACTCAAAGCGATCTTCCACGACCCTTTCATGGGTATCGAAATGTCGCTACACTCCCTAGATGTCTGTGAATGCGTACCATTCTGTAGTTATTGCCAAAAATCTTTCAGCAGTCCCACTAGCTCTTTGTTTCCACCTGTAGAGAGGCTGCCAATTCTGAAGACAAGGTATAGCTCGGTGTATTGGAGCAGCTATTGTAGTCTTTAATTCTAAGGCTAGTCATTACCGGTTTTTTACAGTGTTGACTATTCCTTAAGGTGTGAGACAATCGCAGCAGCATTCTACAGTTGTGTTCTTCTGTCGGGCTTTTGTAGAGGGGCAATCTGAAATTGTCGCCATGCATTGATAGGACTTTACTGCTTGGGTACAGACTCTTCATGAGAATCAGTGTGACCAAGCAATCTTGCATCCCTTCTTTCATTTAGGTGAGCCTGTTCTTCCTGTCTTGGAGTCAGTTTCATGATTTCATTGTATACATTTGGTCTTATCCATATGGATTCTGACATGGATATTACTTGTTGCTCTTATTGAAATGTGCAGGTATAATTGATGCAATGCTGGAGAGTAAACGTGTTCTTAACTCCAACTTCTGTTCTCCAGAATTCATATAATTCAACTGCCAGCTTCTCTCCCTCCCAATTCAGAGGCTCTTGTTACCTATAGTCTTTCACTCTGTTCCTACGGAAATGTGGAGTATGGGGTCTTCTGGGAGGAATAAAGTTTAATGCAATCTTAACTCGGTGGAAGTTTGGGTGTTTCTAATTGGTCGATAGTACTACTTAAGTGAGGTTGTTTTGTACTGTTTTATAATGTAATTTATGTATATTAAAGTGTAATTAAAATATGACCTCAAGTACATACAACTTGACATCATGGAAATAATCAGACACATATGAATCTATGTTAAGATACCAATGCAAGAAAACTGTAGCGTGTACCGGATTATTGTGTCATATTAGTCATTGATAGTTTTGCAGATAGCCTTGAAGAAAACTTGATAAATATGTTTACACCTGATAGACTTCAAGCCACAGATTTCATACCTTAGAATATTTCTTAAGCGTCAGACTGGATCTGGAAAATCTTGAGCAATACCTTAGCGCCCCTACGAATGGTGTCATTTGGCTCCACCTCTGCGTCATGTGCTCCGGAAGTGACTATGCATGGTGCCCTGTCTGGGTGCCACCCCAGCACACTGACATTAGTTCTTTTTTTTCCGCGCCATCAGTGCAGATACAGAGAGAGCTACTTCTGCCAATTTTTGGATGAGTTGACAAATTCTTTTGAGCTTTGTCTCCCAGTGTGCTAGGGATGTGCCCTAAAAATCCTGTGCAGTTCAAGCCCTGTGGGTCCTGTCACAGACAAATGTCTGACAGACCCCCTAACTGGTTTGGCTCCGGTGCCTGTAGCTGGGCCATAACTCCACAGCCTGTGAAGACTGTCGCCTCAACAATTCCAAGGCGGTTCGGAATCGATCCTTGAAGCAAGTCCCGGTCATGTGAAAGTGCCCATTCGTGGAGCTGTTCCCAGTGCAAGTCATCGCGCTCAAAGTTTTTGTCTGGTAAGTTGCAGAAGAAAATGAAAAAATGTATGAAGTTGAAGTGCTTTTTGACTTGTCATCAGACGGGCACGTGAATTGACTTCACCACTCCAGGCCCCACTCCCATGCATCAGCCAAGGAGCCTGTATCTGGGTCCATTCCGCGTCTCCCCAAAATTCCCAGAGACTGTGCAACCCCAGCCCAGCTAAGGGAATTTTATGAAGCCATTCACCTAATATTTGTGCAGACCGCCCTAACTAGATTTCCACCGTCCGGTCCACCCTCTGCACTAATCAAGACTGCAAACTTCGATTGAGCCCATTCCATTGACTTCATACCTCGCATTGCCGTTGCCCCACAGCAGCAATGGCCTATCATCATACCCGACTCCAATACTGACGCGGATCGGTGTGCCTGACATAGACTCTGGCACAGGCCTTGTGTAGAGTATAACTGGGGAGGGTCTGATGATCCTCATATATGCCATAACCTTTGGAAGATCCCAAAGACAATTGATAGGCAGAATTAATGTATGCTAGGGGTCTGGACACCTCCCCAGACACTGGATTAGTCTCTTCTCCTAGTGTGGCTATTGAGTAAGGGGGACACTGCTGCTAAGTGCAGCTTATGACACAGTCTCCCATGGCCGTCTTGTGAAATGGTTATGGAGTTACGATGTCGGCCTTAAAGCCCCCAAGTGGTTGGCATCTTTCGTGGAAAACCAAACTTTCCTGGTCCTCTAGAAGCCTTTCTGTTCCAAGGTGGTTCCTGTGCCTCGGGAGTTCTACAGGGCTCATCACTGAGCCCTACCCTTTTTAATTTGTACTTATGCCCCTGTCAGACATTATTGTGCCACATGGCTTTGAAATAATATCCTGCGCCGACGACACTCAGTTGGTCGTCACCTTGTCCCATAACTCTGCTGCTGCTTCCGTGGCTTTGAGGTCCCGCTTGTCTGAGGTAACCCACTGGATTGATCTTAACTGCCTGAAGTTAAACACAGGTAAGATGATGGTCCTTATCCTTGACGAGCAGCCCTCGATCTGGTCCTCAGCCTGGTGTCCAGTATCCCTGGGTCCCTTTCCTCAGCCTAAACCCAAGATTAAAAACATAGGTGTTGTCAAGCAAGGGGGGGAGGAGCCAAGACGGCGACCAACATGGCCGCATAGACGCTCGCCCTCGCCTCCCGCACCATCCTGGCAATGATCCTACATCTCAGCCGTGGCCCCGTGTAGATAAGCGGATGCGGTGCCCGGCCGTGCAACTCCGGAATGACGACCGCCCCGGACGGCCGAGAAACGTCGTCGTAAAGGTTCCGGCCTCTATTGTGGACAAGCCGGGACCTCGAGTGGCGCTGCAGCCGACGGGGAAGCGATCAACATCGGCCATGACGGGCCGGTGACCCGAGCCGAGATTCACAGCTCGCTGCATTGTCGTGGGTAAACAGGCTAGACACGGCGCTGGACCCCTGAGCCTTGTGGCACATATTTTTGCTGGCGCCTTTGGATGTGGCTGTCCCGGGGAGCAAGGCGGAATGAACAGCCCGGACCGGACCTTCTCCGGGGGCTGCCGGTGGGTGACCACACACCATCTGAGGCGGATGTCTGGAGGAGATTCTTCGCCTAGACGCGGCTGGTAAGCTGTGGGCGGCATTGCACGAGTGTGTGGGTTCGAGTGTGCTCCGCCATGGCCCATTCGCACACCGCGAGCTGATATTAATATCCCGGCTGCCTGCTGAGACTGTGCTTAATCCTGTTCGGAGAGTCCCTGGAGAAAGAAAGTATTGTGTGTATCGACGGAGGTGGGATGGAGCCTACAGTGAGGGATGTCTTTCTGGCCATTACAGACTTGCACTCAGCTCTGAAACATCGGTGTTTGGCCATCAATGACTCACAGGCGATCATTGCTCCTGACACGGGATCTGTAGGGGCGTATGGGTACAAAGTGGATCTGGTGCCCGGCTTTTCCCAGTCTGTTGACGCCGAGGACTCCCTGGGGTGTTCAGTGTTGGATTGTGAAACCAGTGAGCACTGTGGCCGGAGCTGCGTGTCTGCTGCTTTTTCTACCTTCCTGCCTGTTGATCCACCTCCCGAACAAAAGCGCCATGTTCTCTCGACGACGGAGAGTGTAACCTGGAGGAGTGATGCTGACTCTGTGCCGCTGCTTTTGCTGAGCGCCTGGGTGCCCCTACTGAGACTATTGGATCATAGGGTTCGCTTGCTCGTGGAATGGGGAGTTTGTCTGCTTCTGTTTGGACTGGCCAGGGTTGAGAGCTGACTGTTTACGGTACTTTATGGGTGATTCCGGTGATGAAGTGGACCATGGCTCGTGCTTGTGACTTTGGGGGGTTGAGATGGACATAAATTGATGCTCACTTTCCATCTTGGTGGGCTTACATGCTCTTCTGGTATGGGGGGGGGGGTGTGAATGGGGCCGGTGCTAGGGCCTTCTTCCGTTTTTCCCATATTAGGGGTTCTTTGCTGGGGCGACAGGCATACCTATAGGGGGGGGTGGGCCGTAGCCTTCTGCTGGTATGCAGGGTGGGGGGTTGGGGGATGGGACGTGTTTTCTGTTTCTTCTTTGTTTCTATGGCCCTAATTTTTCTTTTTCTTCTTTTTGTATCTTCTTTCCTTAATTCTTATATACTTCTTCGCTAGATGGGGGACTGGGTTTCGGTTTCATTGGGAAGACTTCTGTAATGTGTACTTATGTAATTTTTTTACTGTTTATTGCTTCCATGAGTAGGACGCTGAGCTCTAGTACATAGCTATTGTTGCTTCATGTCCTGTTTTTAGCTTCCCAACTATAAATCTCTATTGAAGGCTAATATCCTGTTTTACGACTTGCTCAGTGTAAGATTTCGCAGTATCGTAAGCCATTAGATCCTTCTACCCTTATCATAAATTGGAATCCTCTCATATCCTGAATTACTGTGGACAAGTTTATCTATAAATCCTGATTTAACGGGCTATGCCGGACCGAAGATTACTGTACTGTTGTCTCTCGCTGCGCGAGGCTTTGAATCTGTTTGTGTTGTCGGCCAACGGATTTTCGGCCTGTGCCTGATTTTGCCTGTAGTATTACATGTAAGGTTTTCCAAATAAAAAAATATAAATAAAAAAAACATAGGTGTTTGGTTTGACGATAAACTCACTTTTGAGAGTCAAATCACAGCCTTAGCAGGCAAGTGTTTTGACATTATTAGATTTCTCAAACGTTTTATCTATCTCATACCATTCTCAGCCCAGAAAACTGTGATCCAGGCTTTAGTGGTCTCTCGGGTGGACTATTGTATCGTCTTATACATGGGAGCCTCTCAGGCTAGGATTAAGAGACTCCAGCGAGCACAGAATTCGGTGGCTTGCCTGTTGCTTAAACTCCCCAAGTGTGAATATATGAGTAGGACACTTTAGACACTGCTGCAGTGGCTCCCGGTGGTTAAACACCTTTCTTTTAAGGCCCTTTGCTACTGTTAAAGGATCCGTAGGAAGACTGGGCCAACGTATCTACACTCTCTTCTCACTCCATACTCTCCTAGACTGTGCCTTAGGTCCTCGGAGGTACTACCTTTGCAAGTGCTCTGAATCAAGAAAGCTTGCGCTGGCTGTAGATCGTTTTGCTTTCTTGCTTCTAAACTCTGGAATTCCCTTCCGCTGCGGCTTAGGCAATCGCCTTCAGAGCCTCAGTTTTGTAAAAACCTCAAGACTTGGCTTTTTTAGGCCCCCTCTCCAGTTTGTCTTCTCAGCTTGTTTCCAACCGCTCAGTGATGGGACACTCTTCACAGGAGTTGTTAGGCGCACTATAAAACATGTATTATTATTATTTGCCCTCTTATTTCCTGTCTTGGACATCTGTCAGGCTGTGACCTAGGTGTTTGTGCATGTTCACCTGTCAGGTCAGTTGTGACGGGCACTTTGCCCATTTGGCCTCCGGGACTTTCTGGTCTAAATCTGTTAGCAGACCCACTTGCGGGAAGGTTTTTATTGAGTATCTGTTTCAAGATAAGGAATCTGTAGCTAAAAGTCTCTATTAAATGAAAAAGTTACTTACCTTCGGAAATGCCTTATCTGGTAGAGACTCTATCTAGCTGCAAATTCCTTACTAATCCTCCCAGCTCTGCGAACAGATTTCTCTGCATAGGTGACCTTTGTAGGTTCTAAGTGTCGGCACACTGGTCTATCAGTATTCTGTTGTGCCTCTGTGCATCTGGCGTGGAAATGTCATAAAAAGAAACTGATGTCAGAAACCCGGGGTGGTGCCTATATAGGCACCGACACGTCACTTCCAGCTCTGATGCAGAGCTGAGCGACTCCACCTACCAGCGTGCTGAGATACTGCTCAAGATTTTCCAGATCGTTTCTGATGGCTGGAGAATATTCTGAGGTAAGGAATCTGTGGCTATATAGTCTCTACGGGATAAGGTGTTACTGGAGGTAAATAACTTGTTCTTTTGGTCTAGTTGTTGGCTGATTGTATTTGCTTGTAACATCCTTCACCCTGTTAATCTCTAATTTTTTTGCTATTTTGCTTTCACAATAGGATATTCGGTCTGCTCTCTTAATAACAGCTTTCACCTCTCTTGTGTGGAAGGACGGCTTAACCTGTTACAAAAGTGCTACTCATCTCTGTTGGCCTCTTCTCCAGCATGTAAGTGATGCCTTAATGTGATGCAATGTGTATGGAGAATGGTACCACTACAAGACAACTCAAATGGCAAGGCTGAATTCCATTAGCCCTGCAAACCCTTTAACTTTTTTGTATTTTCATGTTTTCTAAATGCATCACTCTGTCCTTTCTCTAATGATGCCTCTGAGTATATCCCTACAAAAGAAGCTGTTTGGAAGCCAAATGCAGAGTGGTGCCTCTGGTGTGCTGTACATGATCTGTAATTTCACAAATTTAATTTTTATCTTTTGCAGTGATTTAAATCGTATTATTTTATTTACTTTGTACCAATGTCACGGAGTGTTGATTACCGTTAAATATTCCACAACTGTCAGACTGATACAATAAAATCTTGAGTAATACCTCTGTACACTGCTAAAAGGCGCCGACAATTCCGCTTCGATCTCGTGCACCCAACTGGCGATTTAGGGGAGGGCGATGAAACGCATTGCAGCGTCAATAGTCTCAGGGTCGTTCCCTCTCCCAAGGATTGTCTCGTCCTTTGGCCAATCAGGGGACCATTCCCAGAGCCATTCCCTTTACGTTACTTTATCAAAGTCCAAATGTTCTTCAGGTAAGTAAATAAGAGTGGTTGTTGAAGAGCCACTCAACTTCTCTGTACCCTTCTTCATCTCCAAAAGGGTCACCACTCCACTAGATCCTGCTTTAACACCCCTCCTGCAGATCAGACACTGGATCAGTCTTAGTGCATCCCATATGCTGGAGTGACTCCTACCCAAACAAACAGTTTTACCAAGCAAAGTTCCTCATCTTCAGGCAAACATCTCTCTCTGGATCGCCTTCAGGCCCCAAGGAGTCATTACTTTTGGCAGGCCCTCTCCCATGATAGTTAGACCCTCTGGATCCAACCCCGAGCCCCATGCCAGACCCATGACCTTTGCCGGAGTTCAGTCCCTTGGTACCACTGCTGGTGTCGCCCCGATCATTCTTTCTGACTCCAAGACAACACTACATGGAATGTCTCCATTGACAGTGCAGTGGGCTCCAAAGTGCCTGTTTAATGCCCTGCTTGGGTGTAGTCCATAGGCTTTTCGGATGATGTCCAATCAGCCTAATGTACATGCCCTTCGATGGTTCGCACCTGTTTGGATGTAGTACTGGAGTGATTTAAGGACAGTATGGTCACGGCTTGCTCCTTAGGATTGGTCGCTGCCCCTCGCTAGCAGCATTCCTCCTTCTGTCCCTCATGTGGCCTTGGTAGAGGATTTTAGGCTCGCCAATACCGAACATATCCGCAAGGCCAGCAGTTTTCCCAGACTTATTGTGGCGGAGGTAAGGGCTCCTAAAGGCCATATGGACAGTAAGGCACCATCATGCCTAGTCCTCCACCCCTTTCTGCCGCCCCACCAAACCTCTTTAGGCGCCCTTCACGTGCACAGCCATCCGGTTGGAGGCAGGATACAGCACTTTCTACCAGTACAGGAAAGCGGTCAAGTCAGCCAAGTATGTTACAGATTGTGCGGCATGATTATGCACTTCCATTCCTCAAGACCCCACCACCAATGCCACCTTCTGTACAACAATTGTCAGAGGATTATCTGTTCTTGTTACACCAGGATGTACAGGTTCTATTGGCGAAAGGATTCATCAAGGGGTTTCCACCACCAGAAGTAGGTGGTGGTTGTTACTTCCGCTACTTTCTAGTGCCGAAAAAGGATGGAAGTCTCTGCCCCATTCTAGATCTTCGCCCTCTCAACGCCTTTCCGAGAGAGAACAGGTTCAAGATTCCCACCCTTGCCCATGCCCTGTCTGCCCTGGAGACTTGATGCTGGCAAATGACCTGCAGGATGCTTATTTTCCTATCACCGTCTTGCAGGCCCAAAGGCGACAAATTGCGGTTCATGGTCGGCCCGAGGACTTTCAGTTTTCTGTGCTCCCTTTTGGCCTCACCAGCCCCCCTTGGGTGTTCTCGGATGTGATCGCAGTAGTTGCTGCTCAGCTTCAAAGGTTGGTAATCCCAGTCTTTCCTTACCTGGAAAATTGTCTGTTAAAGGTGGGCTCGCCTCATGCAGTCATCACCCACCTGCAGACTATGGCGAACCTTCTTCATTTGTTGTGGTTCACTATCAATATGCCGAAGTCACATCTGACTCTTCCCAAGCCATCCATCATCAGAGCCATTCTGAACACTGTACAGTTTCTCTTTTACCCTCTGGCACAGAGAGTCCCGGATATTCGGGCAATCATATCAATGTTTCAACCTCCACCCTGGATTTCAGTGAGACTGGCTCAGAAGCTACTGGGTCTGATGGCCTCTTGCATCTGCTGGTGAACACACATCAAGTAGCATATGTAGGCTCTGCAATGGGATCTAAAAACCCAGGTTGCGCAACGTCAAGAGAATCTCTCCTATCTGGGCAGATTTCAGAAAAGACTGCAAGACATCTGCAATGGTGGCTATTTAATCACGATCTGGTCAGTGGCAGACCCCTCTCCCTTCCCATCGTTGATGGGTTGAAACCCAAGTAGAATTTTTGGACACTGTTGTAATGATACAGAATGGGAAACTAGAGACACGTCTCCATAGGAAAGATACAGGTGGGAACAGTCTTCTACATGCC
The DNA here is from genome assembly GCF_964263255.1 of Lissotriton vulgaris. Lineage (NCBI taxonomy): Eukaryota > Metazoa > Chordata > Amphibia > Caudata > Salamandridae > Lissotriton > Lissotriton vulgaris. The sequence continues at coordinate 93,322,835 of NC_141694.1, forward strand.
CTCAGTGCTCACCCAGATGTCTTAAAATGGAGCATTCCATATGGGGAGTTACTGAGGGCAAAATGAAACTGCAGCACTGAGGAACTCTATGCAGCTGAACAAGCCCTGATGCTTGAAAGGTTCAGGGAGAGAGGATACCCTGAATGGGTTCTGAAAAAAGCAATCAGTAACATTTCTGACATGACAGGTAGTACAATACTTGAAGAAAAACAGAAGGAGAATACAACAAGCACTGGCGTTGCCAATAGGTCTCGCAGTAGGAAAGTTGGAGCTATTGGTTTTGTAAATGACATTTTATATTTATGTTTTGTGATTTACAATGTTAATACTTTTAACTTTAGCAAATGTGACACTTTTAGCATTTGTAATCCCACATGTTTTGTATTGACGTGACTTAGATGTATTGATATTACAAATAACAATGGCTTTTAATTTTTTTAAATAATTAATACTTAAATAAAAGTGATTGTAATTTATAATTGCAATGGTCCGAAGTAGATAAAATAGTGGCAAAATAGAACAAGTAATGTTACAAAAGGTGAAAAACAAAGGAAGCTTTTTTAACATATAAATTTTGTTTTAAAGAGCAGCGAATTGGTAGGATGATGTTGTTTGTGTGGCTTACATCTGTTTAGGCTTATGCTGGGACACAGTGCAATAGGTCTCGCATTATGTAAGTTTGAGCTATTGGTCTTGTAAATGACACATTTTTTATTTATGTGTTGGTTTTGAAAATAGCTAAATTAATAGCTTTGTCATTTTCAATGCCAATAGTTATAACGTTCGCAAATGGGACATCTATAGCATTGTAATGCACCATGTTTTGTATTTACGTGACTTGGATGTATTGATATTACAAATTACAATGGCTTTTAATTTTTTAAAATAATTAATACTTAAATAAAAGTGATTGTAATTTATAATGGCAATAGCTTAAACTTTTGTAAATAACTTTTTTGAAGATTATGTTCAGTGTATTTTATTGTGATGAAAATCCAAGAACAGAAATGAAATATTAACATCTTTTTGTGACATTTGTAATAAAGCTTGAAACATTGAGAGAACATATTTGAACCAGTTGTTGTTGAATGGTTGCAGAGATTGATGCAGGGGTTGCGCTGAGTGATGCAGGGGTTGCGCTGAGTGATGCAGGGGTTGCGCTGAGTGATGCAGGGGTTGCGCTGAGTGATGCAGGGGTTGCGCTGAGTGATGCAGGAGTTGCGCTGAGTGATGCAGGGGTTGCGCTATGCCATGTTTTGTTGTGTTTTGTTATGCTATCTTTTTTTGTGTTTTGTTATGCTATGCTATGTTTTGTTTTGTTTTGCTATGCTATGTTTTGCTATCGTGGTGTTTGGTTGTGTGTGTGTGGGGTTGTTTTGTGTGTGGTTGTGTGTGTGTGTGGTTGGGTGTATGTGTGGTTGTGCCTGTGTGTGGTTGTGTGGTTGTGTGTGTATGTGGTTGTGTGAGTGTGTATGTGGTTGTGTGTGTGGGGGGTTGTGGTTGTGTGTGTGGGGTTGTGGTTGTGGTTGTGTGTGTGGGGTTGTGGTTGTGTGTGTGGGGTTGTGGTTGTGTGGGGTTGTGGGTGTGTGGGTGTGTGTGTGGGGTTGTGGGTGTGTGTGTGTGGGGTTGTGGTTGTGTGGGGTTGTGGGTGTGTGTGGGGTTGTGTGTGTGGGTTGTTTTGCGTGTGTGGTGGTTTTTGCATGTGTGTGGGGTTTTGAGTGTTTGTGGTTGTGTTTGTGTGTGTGTGGGGGGCAACACTTGGGCAGGCAGAAGGGCTATCCACACCACTTGGGTAGGCAGAAGGGCCACCCACAACACCTGGGCAGGCAGAAGGGCCGCCCACAACACTTGGGCAGGCAGAAGGGCCGCCCACAACACTTGGCAGCATGGTGTAGTAGCCTAGAAGCTGCAGAAGAGGAGCTAGATACTGGCTGGGAAAGGGCTTTAGCTCAGGGTGCTGTCACAAGGTGCTGTTATCAACTAAGGACGACTGGTTTTGAGCTACAGACAATGTGGGGGTAATTAAGACGTTATGCATGTTTTTAAAATAATATTCTGTATGTTTTGCATATCAATATGTGAATAAAGAGGAGCTGTGGCCGTTTTGCACAATCCAAGGCTTGTTTCCATCTGTGCCAGGAAAAGGCAAGATGGGATGCAGGTATGGGCCGGGAAGCCCGAGGGCACTCGCCCTCCTGTGAGGGGTTAGACATGAGAATTAAAGGGGGTTTTGCAGAGAACTTTACAGTTACCTTTGCAGACCTGTGGGGTGTGGGATTCGGCGGGCCGGAATAACAAGCGGGGAGGCCAGATATAGTGCGCTATGATTGACGGGTTTTATTGTTGACACAGTCAGGGGGTGGTATGAAGTCTCTGGGAAAGAGTTGCTGGGGTCCTTGGTGATAACCGGAGGAGACAAGGCGTCGGATCAGGAAGGGTTGTGGAAGATGTCCTGCTGCTGGGCTGATGTCGTCAGGGCTAGGGTGCGCCTTCGCTCTTGTCTGCTTCTCCGGGTCTTGGGCTTCCACCGGTGGGCCTCGGAGGTTTGGGGCGAGAGAAAAGACAGAGCCGTTAGTTGTTCGCTCTTCGCAAGTAACGTCACTGCCACCGACACCGGGATGTGAGGATACGGAAGAAATGAGGGTGAGGGAAGGGTAAACGGGGAGGTGGGAGAAACCGACAATAGGAGGGGAAAAAGGGGTGATAGGGTGCTCACTGTGTAGGAGGGGCCTATGTATATATCTACAGTGCTTTCGTGCTCAGAGTTGTGCAGCTTTACTCTATTTACAACTATCTACACTTGGCACACGGAGACGGATGATGGTTACTCACGTGGCCCGCCGCAACTCCCTGGTGAGTTGCGGCCGCTCTCCAGCCACCTCCTGAGGACTCCACCAGTCCTCAGACCACACGTCGCCGTCGGCGTCCTCCTCTACTTCTTCAGCTTGACTCTCCGACTCCTTACTCCTCGCTCTCAGCTCCGGTTCCTTCCTTGCTGCCTCCTGCCACGAGTCCGTGGGTTGGAACCCCCTTCCTTGTGGTTCGTTGGCTTTTCTACCTTCCGGGCCGTAGCTGGGGGCGGGACTTCCGGGGTCATGGAGAACTGCTTCCGGTATTCCGTCTTCCGCGTTCTGACCCTGGCGTACCTGCAGAGGATGAGAGAGAGAAGAACTCCTAGGGAGAGGGAACAAGGTGCAATCTGGGTTAGACGAGCCCGCCCCCGCGCGAGGATGCTGCCCCGTTAAGGTAGGGACCGTGACCTTTCCACATCCCCTTTCCCTACCTGTCTTTCTAGTGGGGGTGGGAGAACAAGGAAATCGTGAGAGGTAATCCGCATTACCCTGTTCGGCCCCTTTCCTATGTTCGGTTGTAAACCTATAGGGCTGGAGGGAAAGGAACCACCTGAGGACACGGTCATTGTGGCCTCGGTTGCGCGCCATCCATGCCAAGGGGGCATGGTCTGTATACAGCACAAATTCACGTCCCTCGAGGTAGTAGCGTAGACTGTCCACTGCCCATTTTATTGCTAAGGCCTCTTTCTCAACACAGGCATAGTTCATTTCCCTGGGGTAGAGTTTTCTGCTTATGTACAATATGGGTCTTTCATTCCCACAGGGGTCTCTCTGGGATAAGACGGCCCCCAACCCTTGATCTGATGCATCCGTTTGTAGGATGAACGGTTGGCTATAGTCTGGGCTAACAAGGACGGGTCTTGACATCAGGGCCTGTTTTAGTGTCTCAAAAGCATGTAGCAAAGGAACGGTGGGATGTCTTAGGGCCTCTTCTGTTTTGTTACTTTTCTTTAATAAATCCGTCAGGGGAACAGCGGTTTGTGAAAAGTTCGGTATAAAGCGTCTATAATAGCCCAGTAGTCCCAGGAAGGCCCTAAGTTCTTTCTTGGTCTTTGGGAATGGTATAGATCGAATGGCTTCTATTTTGTTGTCTTGGGGACGGATGAGGCCTTCGCCCAAAAGATAGCCTAGGTATTTGACACTTTGAGCGGCTAATGTCGTTTTGGCCGGGTTTATGGTAAACCCACTGTTGCCCAGAGCGGACACCACCGCTCGTAAATGTCCCAGATGTTGTTCCCAAGTGTTGCTGTGTATCACTATATCGTCCAGATAGGCCCCCGCATAGTTGGAGTGTGGCTGTAGGACCCTATTCATGGCCCTTTGAAAGGTGGCAGGGGCTCCGTGTAACCCAAAAGGCATCACTCGGAACTGAAACAGCCCGTCAGGGGTTGAGAAGGCGGTCTTCCTCTTATCGTCTTCCTTCAGGGGTATCTGCCAGTACCCCTTGCATAAATCGAGTGTGCTGATGTACTTTGCTGTGCCTATCCTTTCCACCATCTCATCTACCCGAGGAAGGGGATAAGAATCAAATCGTGAGACTTTATTTACTTCTCGAAAGTCTATACAGAACCACACCGAGCCGTCGGGTTTGGGGACCAGGACTATCGGGGAATTCCAACTGCTAACCGACGGCTCGATGATGCCCGTCTGCAACATTTGTTCCGTCTCTTTCTTTATTATGTTTCGGCGGGCTTCCGGGACACGATATGGCCGTTGCCTCACAGTCACCCCGGGGTCAGTCTGGATAGCGTGTTCTACTTGTTTTGCGCGTCCAGGTAGAGCGGAGAAGACGCTCTGTACCGGGGACAACATATGTCTTAGTTCTTCTTTCAATGAAGGGGGTAGATCCGGGTCTATGCATCCTTCAAAGGGTCTAGGGGCTTCCGTCGGTTCACCGGACATGACGGGGCGGGGGCCCTCCCATTTCTTCAGGAGGTTGATATGGTATATTTGGCGGACCCCTCGAGTAGGTTCGGTCTCTATCTCATATGTAACAGGGGTTACTTGTCTGATAACGGAGAACGGACCCTGCCATTGCCCCAAAAGCTTGTGGTCAGAGGATGGTAGGAGTAATAACACCAGATCACCGTTAGCAAAGGACCTCTTCTTCGCTCCCTTGTCATACTGCTGTTTTTGGGTTGTTTGTGCATTTTCGAGGTTCTGCCTTACAATGTCTCGGATCTGGGTTAGGTGGGTTTTCAAGTTGTCAACATACTCGGGCAAGGGTCGGGTACGGTCGGGTTCCGCTTCCCAGGCCTCGCGAGCCATATCTAACAGTGTTCTGGGAGGCCTCCCATACAACAGCTCGTATGGGGAATACCCGGTGCTACTTTGGGTTTTGCACCGGATGGCGAACAGAGCCAGAGGTAGCATCTCTTCCCACCTCTTGCTTTCCAAACCCAACAGTTTTTTAAGAGTAGCTTTTAAGGTGGCATTGTAGCATTCCACTAATCCATCGGTCTGGGGGTGGTATGCCGAGGTTCTTAATTGCTTAATGCCTAACTGTGAGCATACCTGGCGCATTAAGGCAGATACAAATGGGGTCCCTTGATCGGTTAAGATCTCTCGTGGAAACCCAACCCGGGCAAAGATAGACACAAGGGCTTTTGCTATATTTTGGGTAGTGGGTTGTTTCAGGGCGACGGCTTCCGGGAAGCGCGTAGCATAGTCCACCACCACCAATGCATATCTACAGCCGCTCCTAGAAGGCAACATCGGGCCTATAAGGTCCATCCCCACCCGACTGAAGGGTATATCTATGAGGGGTAGAGGACGGAGGGGGGCCTTAGGGGGTCGGTAGCGGCTGTTTTTTTGACATATGGCACATTCCCTACAGTATTGTTTGATTTGGCCATACACTCCGGGCCAGTAGAATTTTTCGAGGATTGCTTGTCCTGTCTTTTCTTCCCCGAAATGTCCGCCCAGGAGATGGCTATGGGCGAGGAACAATACCTTGTCCCGGAACGGACCAGGGATAACCAATTGAGGTTTTTGCTGGGGTCCCGCTTTCCGGTATAGCAAGCCTTTAGACCGGAAGAAGTAGGGACCTACATGTAGTGGGTCCTCGTTGTCTTGGGCCTGTCCCCATGCATTCTGTAGTACAGGATCTTCCTGCTGAGCTGCTCGGAATTCCGGGTCTGTCTCCCAGGGATGCGGCGCCTCTTGTACCGGATACACTCCAACGTACCCTCTCTTTTCTTTTTTCTTTTGACTCTTGGTTTTGTTTGGTTTCACTGAAGTGTGTATCGGTGTTTGATTTTGTGCAAACGGGGCTTCCTTCCACCACTTCTCAAGGGAACAGGTAGTGTCTCTGAGGAGATGGGGAAGACCGCTATAATCACTTCCTAAGATTGCTTGTTCCGGTAGGTTCGGTATCAGTCCTACATTCAGGGTTCTTCCATGGTCGGTGCTGGTCTGAACAGTAACTCGTGCTGTGGGGTAGCACTTGGTGTCTCCATGCACACATTTGATGGCCACGGACCCGGTGACAGGACCAACTGGATTCGGCATATCCTGAGGTCGTAACACACTGTGACGGCACCCGGTGTCGGCTAGTGCCATCAGGGGGTGGTCGTTGATCTTCACTGGGCACCTAAACGGGGGAGGGGAGGCTCCTGCCGTGAGGCAGACATAATTCCGGGACACCCCTACTTCCATGGGTTCCTCCTTCTGCGGACAATGACGAGCGATGTGTCCGAAACCACCACAGTGATAGCATTGAGGTCCGGGTGGGGTTGGACGAGGCATCACTGGATAGGGTACGAAAGGGACAGGATCCGGTTTTCTGGGGATAGGTGGTCGAGGCGAGCGGATATGACTACTATGTGGACCGCGAGGGAGGTGTTCTTCTTTGATTTTCTGTACTTCTTGGGCTTTGCTGTAGGCACTGGCTATCTCAACCGCTCTGTCGAGGGTCAGGTGTGCATGCTGTCGCACCCATTTTTGGGTGCCCGGGTGAAGAGAAGCGAGGAATTGTTCTAGATTGATCTTAGCCACTATCTCTTCTTTAGTGGACGTAGCGGGTTTCAACCACCGGGTGGTTAGGTCCTGGATACGATAGGAGAGGGCCCGCGGTGTTTCTTGGGGCCCCTCTCGGACTTGTCTCAGGCGCATTCTATAGGAATCTTCGTCTATCCCTAAGCGCTCGAGGATGCAGGTCTTGATGTCGGCATACGGGGTCTGCCCTTGCAGGTTGGCCTGTTGGTAGGCAGACTGCAACTCTCCAGTCAACAATGGCCCCAAATAATGCCCCCAGCGATTTTCAGGCCAATTTGCTGCCTGAGCCAGTCGCTCAAAGTTCGTGAAGAAGAAGTCGGGGTCTTCTCCCGCTACATACTTTTGTAGTACCACAGAAGGTAAGGGTGCCAAGGGCCTCTGTTGTCCCATTGCCTCCGTGAGTTTCCCGAGTGCCTGATCCTGCGCAGTGCCCTGACCCTTCAGGACATCGTGTAGTTGGCCACGGTCATCCTCAGCGGTTTTCAGAAACCTTTCCATCATTTGTCCGAGCTGTTCTTGGCTTTCAGCCAGTTTCTTGACTGCGGCCTCCATGCCTCCGGGAGATCCCACTTCTGACACCACTTGTGGGGTGTGGGATTCGGCGGGCCGGAATAACAAGCGGGGAGGCCAGATATAGTGCGCTATGATTGACGGGTTTTATTGTTGACACAGTCAGGGGGTGGTATGAAGTCTCTGGGAAAGAGTTGCTGGGGTCCTTGGTGATAACCGGAGGAGACAAGGCGTCGGATCGGGAAGGGTTGTTGAAGATGTCCTGCTGCTGGGCTGATGTTGTCAGGGCTAGGGTGCGCCTTCGCTCTCGTCTGCTTCTCCGGGTCTTGGGCTTCCACCGGTGGGCCTCGGAGGGTTGGGGCGAGAGAAAAGACAGAGCCGTTAGTTGTTCGCTCTTTGCAAGTAACGTAACTGCCACCGACACCGGGATGTGAGAATACGGAAGAAATGAGGGTGAGGGAAGGGTAAACGGGGAGGTGGGAGAAACCGACAATAGGAGGGGAAAAAGGGGTGATAGGGTGCTCACTGTGTAGGAGGGGCCTATGTATATATCTACAGTGCTTTCGTGCTCAGAGTTGTGCAGCTTTACTCTATTTACAACTATCTACACTTGGCACACGGAGACGGATGATGGTTACTCACGTGGCCCTCCGCAACTCCCTGGTGAGTTGCGGCCGCTCTCCAGCCACCTCCTGAGGACTCCACCAGTCCTCAGACCACACGTCGCCGTCGGCGTCCTCCTCTACTTCTTCAGCTCGACTCTCCGACTCCTTACTCCTCGCTCTCAGCTCCGGTTCCTTCCTTGCTGCCTCCTGCCACGAGTCCGCGGGTTGGAACCCCCTTCCTTGTGGTTCGTTGGCTTTTCTACCTTCCGGGCCGTAGCTGGGGGCGGGACTTCCGGGGTCATGGAGAACTGCTTCCGGTATTCCGTCTTCCGCGTTCTGACCCTGGCGTACCTGCAGAGGATGAGAGAGAGAAGAACTCCTAGGGAGAGAGAACAAGGTGCAATCTGGGTTAGACGAGCCCGCCCCCGCGCGGGGATGCTGCCCCGTTAAGGTAGGGACCGTGACCTTTCCACAAGACCCTACTGTAACGCATGCCATACAGTCGTCCAGCTGGCGCGCTCGTGTTACACGTTTACGAAGCTTAAAGCAATACATGGCAAAGAAACGTGTGTGCGGGAGTTTATCTCCCTGCGCATGAGGTATGTGCAGACCCGGAGCAAAATACTGCGTGTCCTGTCGGTTTTCACCTTTCCCCACCCCCACCCACTCATCCTGCCACGGCTTCCCCTGATCTCCCATGAACATGGAGCAGCTGTGCGCTGGGACATACTTTGCTGTGGATGTTTTTTGTGAGCCAGGAAATACATAGCAGCTGAAGAGACATCTGTCTGGAGGCAAGAGAGGGGGAGAGAAAAGACATGGCGCTATGAAGCCAGCTCAGGGGGCAAGACCCCAGTATTACTGACTGGATTCTGGCCCCCGGACTGACAGGGCATATTTGGTCAGCCAGGGTGCACCCTGAATGAGCAAAATCCCGCGTGTCCTGTCGGTTTTCACCTTTCCCCACCCCCACCCCCTCATCCTGCCACGGCTTCCCCTGATCTCCCATGAACATGGAGCAGCTGTGCGCTGGGACATACTTTGCTGTGGATGTTTTTTGTGAGCCAGGAAATACATAGCAGCTGAAGAGACATCTGTCTGGAGGCAATAGAGGGGGAGAGAAAAGACATGGCGCTATGAAGCCAGCTCATGGGGCAAGACTCCAGCCTTACTGACTGGATTCTGGCCCCCGGACTGACAGGGCACATTGGGTCAGCCAGGCTGCACCCTGAATGCAGCTCTGTACTTCAGAAAGGACCCCGTCTCTAGGCGCTATGTTTCATTTTACTGTTCTGAACCAGGCTTAGGCCACCAGACTGTGTCGTGTCATGAGCCGCTTGTGGTCTTAGAGTTAACCCCCGGAGTGGCCAAGGTTAGAGGCCCAGGCTCCACCCTGACTGACTCTTGCAGACCTTACGCGGCGCACCTATTGGTAGTAGCATCACGACAGACCAGGGCTGGTATATCGTGAAATGAGCCATGCTTACTTCACCCCGCTCCAGCTTTGCCATGGGCCTACTGCTTACGTCACTTCGACTTAATCAGAATCTAGGTCGCGGCCAGCACATTCCCTTGACCACTGCTGACAATACCTGAGAAACCGGATACATTTTATTTAATTTCAAACACTGATAAACGCAAGATGGAAATGTTGCAAGGATATAAAACTTTATAAATAAATAAATATGGACGCATACGCTTTGAGATGCTATGAGCAGCACTGTATGTTTGAACTCGCACGCAGGAAGCGTGACCAGCAAAGTTCGGTAGCTGCCCGGGTTGTCTATCAGCATGTGCGCGCAGTTTCAAGCTCCCATCAGCAGCCTATATTTCCTGCATGCAGCATCACAGGCTTCCAGCAACTAACGGTGCATTCATCACGCAGCCACGCTCCCTGATGTCGCTCCAACAGCGCCCATTTCCTGCTTGAATGGATGCACCAAGGTCACAGGGCTCCCAGCAGCTTCCTGTGTTACACCCGGGACATGCACGCAATTGCCAGCTTGTTTTTTCCTGCGAGCATACAACTTGACCAGCCATAGCTGGTTCTACTCGGGCATGCACTGTGACACCATGATTCCCAGCCAGGAAAGCAGGCGAGATACGCCTGTTAATGAGGGGAAAGAGAAGGTCTGATGCTCCGATGCGAGGCACCGCAAATGGTGGTGTGTGACATGGCTGGTAAGCAATTAGGGGGGAGAAGTAAGGCCAGCGCTGGGTGCAGCAGGGGGCGGAGCGGATCACTTTGAAACAGCTCACGGCCTGGCGACCGTGAAAAAAAAAGCAATTAGAGGGGAGGAGAAGGGAGCTGGGGGAAGCTGTGGGAGGGAGGCTGATGGCTTTGAGGTGGGGAAATGCTCGTGCTTGTGGTCACGTGATTTCACGTGAACTGTTAAAAAACCGCATTGCAATCCGGATGGTTTAACTTTGTGGTTTCACCACTATAGGTCTCTCTACGAGACCTAAAAAACCAGTATAACGAGACTCATTACTACATTTAACCATGATTCTCAAAAGGTACATCGCATCCTCAATAGAAATTGGGGTATTTTGCAAACTGATACGGTCATAGGACATGAGATAGGGACTAGACCATCTGTAACATACCGTAGAGGGAAGAGCCTCCGGGATCTGTTGGTTAGAGGGGATATTTCCGACAATAGAAGTATGAATATACACAACCTGAAAGGTTTTTACCCCTGTGGCCACTGCAGAGTGTGTAAATCAAGTAAAATGGTAAAAGAATTTACAACACCAGGTTCCAACAGAAATAAAACAGTCAATCAATTTCTGACCTGTAGCACAACCTTTGCAGTGTACTTCCTAGAATGTCCTTGCAAAATGAGATATGTGGGGAGTACAAAGTGTATGGTCAAAAAAAGCATACAAGAACACCTTAGAGCCATCACGTACCACGATCCACATTACCCTATCGCTAGACATTTCCATGACAAACATAACTCAGATAACTCCTTACTTAGTTTTTTTGCAATAGAACACATTCCTGCGAACAAAAGAGGGGGAAACAGAGAGCTTACCCTTAGAAAGAGGGAATCTAAATGGATCATTGATCTAGAGACCAAATTCCCGGGAGGACATAACCTCGATGAGGAATTAGCAACTCATTTGCATACAGACTAAGGTTAGAGTTGCAATTGAGTTTAAGGAGGCAGGGTGTGAAAACTGAATGTTTTTACTGATATTATTTTATGGTTTGTTTATTTTTACAGGAGTTAAGAAAGAGACCCGTCAGTATCATTGTGGTCATCATATGGGTCTGGATTATCTTCCTCTTGCACCAGTTTTTTTCTTTATATTTAGAGCACTTTTTTGTTTCAACATTAATTATGCACTTTTGGTGAGAGTCCACAGTAAAACTGAGTTACTTGATAAAACTCTATGTAATTAGAATGTAAAATTTATAAAATATAACTTCATCCCTCCATATATTTACATCCTTAATCTTATTTGGTCCACCGAGACAGAATTTGGGCACTAGTCCAAAGGCATAAAATTGTCCATTTATCTATGGTTGCAAAAGTCACCAATATATGTGGTTGTATGTCAGGCACTAATCCGACAAAATTATGGCTTCCAGGTTTGGGCCACCCGAGACAGAATTGGGGCACTAGTCCGGAAGCATAAAATTGACTATTTTTCTATGGTTGCAAAAGTCACCAATGTAGGAGAGTAGGGTCTGCAATCCTATGATCACCCCAGATTTTTGCTTTTGCTTCACTGGTTTACGACTTCCCTGGCTGTGGGCCTGCTAATCAGACCCACAGCCTAGCTGTTCTCTCACTAAATTGACACGTGTACCTTAGGTGCATATACCAATTGGTACTGGGCCACCTTATCAGTCCCTGTACCCAGGGCAAAGGTGTATCCAGGGCCTACCAGGGGCTGCAGCATGTATTATGCCACCCCTGGCTGGCCATCTAAATCGGACACAACTGGCTGCACGACAGCTGAGGCAAGGTGGTGTAATCACCCTTTGCTTTAGATATAGTATAACTATATCTAACCCTAAAATGGACACATGTATTCCTATCAGTCACTCCTATGGCAGGCCTTAACAATCCTGAAGGCAGAGTGCTTGGAATCATGTGGGATGGTGCTCTGGCATGAGCTGAGCCCGTTTGCAGCTTGCGGAACCAAGTCCTAATAGCTGTTCCATGATAACGCATACCATATACTCTTAAATGCATTATAATCCTCGCGGTTATTTGCCAACTCTGGTATCGCTTTATGAAAACATGTCGAGTAAGGTGTCATACGAATTGGAATACTAACCCCTCGCCAATTCTGGCGACGGGGTTAGCATTCCACCCTTTTAGAGGGACACAACATGTGTGTAACTGTGAACCCCGGTTAAAGTTAACTAGAGCCTCAGCATCACAAAATGGATGCTGCCACCTCAGACACAAGTCTGACCTCCTGCTGCTGGGAGTCCTTCCAGCGAGGAGAGCTTGGACAAAGGGTTTCCTGTCAGGGGCGGTGCTAGCACCATCCCAGACAGGGATTTGTGCATCCCAGGTAGGCAGGGCTGAGAGGAAGGTGACTGCAAGTGGCACCCCGGTGCTCACTGTGCATATGCCGGCTTGAACCAGTTCCAGGGGCACACCAGCCCCTGAGCTGGGGAAAGTCCGGACAGGGGAGAGGGGTGTAACCACCCCCCTTCCTGGCCCCACCCATGGGCAGGACCTAGTCGCGTGCCAGCCCCTTTCCTTAGTATAAAGATAGGAGCGGCCCCCCTTCCCAAATGAGATCATCTTTAAATCCTGAAACTACTTTCTACGAAAGGAACTCTCGACTTCTTCTCAAGATTTCTCCCTTTTGACTAAGGAGTAGTCACCCTGCATCAGCAGGCACCAACTAAGTATCTTGCGGTTTGCTGCACGTCCTTCCTCCGGAACCAGACCGACCAGCACGACGAGACCCGGACTCCCTGCCCTCTCTGACCTCTACCTGCCTCTACAGCACAGCTGAGAACCGTGGGTGCGACGAGACCAGAGGACCCGGCGATCATCAGAACCAGCACGACACTGATCCAGCACGACCACCGAGGGACCCTCAAGTGGGTGCACTGGGGTAAGAGTAGCCCCAACCCCAAGCAGCACGAGTACCGAAGTCCAGCCCCCCAGCATCCACCAGATCTGCGTGGGGCCCTTTTGCTTCTGTGTCGCTTGCCACGTTGTCCGGTCACTTGCCTGTTGGCTAGTGACCCTCCAGACGACGTCCTACGTTTGTTTCACCGCTGGTCTAGCTCCTCTAGACTGGCCCTTGTTTCCTCTTGAAAGGGAACTTCCTCAGACCCTCCTGGTCCACTCCAGACGCCATTTTGTGTCGCCACGTGGGCTTGCCTTAGCCAAGGCTTGTTGCCTCCTTCACCGGATCCAGCATCGCCAGCGGCAGACATCCGACGTGGGACAGCTCGCAGACCTCCAGCCTGGTCGACATCAGCGCCCTGGTCCGTGCAGCAGCAGAATCCAGTGTCACCTCTTCACCTGGCTGAGTGACCTCGACCGGTGCCATCCTGGTGCCCACCTAATCACTGGCTAGTGATTTAGAACTCGGTCCCTTATGCTTACAGGTATCCTTCTTCACTGATCCATTCTTGGATCAGCCCGGAACATCTTCACTGGTCGCCTGCCAGCAACTTCCACTTCAGGCTCCTGGTTCTTCAACGAGGACTCCCGACCACACTTGAACCCTATGCAGCCGCAGCCCCTGGGCTAGGTAAACCGAGTACCACGGTGCTCCAGCGTAGAACCACTCTCTAAGTGTCTAGATCCACTTTCGTTTTTGACCTACCTAGTCGGGTTCGCCCGAGAACACTAACTTTGAATTTACTAGCCTCCATAGACTTTGTCCCGCATTGCGCGTGAGAGTGCACACTCTGCACTCGATCCCCCCTAGGCCTCCTGCTTCTAACCTGAAGGTTCTATAGTGTAGTCCTAGCGATCCTTAAGCCTCTGGATCGAGTTACTTACCTGCTAGTATTTCGCATTCCACTTTTGTAGTATATGGTTTTTCGTACCCCTCGGGCATTTGTGTAAATTGTGCAACTTGAAGTATTTTCTTAAGAGTTTTGTTTTGTGCTTAGCTCCCTGACTCATAAAGAGATCAAGGTAGACTTGTTATAAATAAATATCCTTTTATTTTCATAACTTGTGTGGTGTCCTTTCACTTGGTGTTCAAGGGGTATATGTGGTGGTATAACAGCTGGCTTAACACGCCCTCTAGAGTTTAGCCCGAAGACTGCTCGTATCCACGCTACTAGGATAGCTGGTCTATAAGGTTGACTTACAACCAATCATCAATAAGGGTCGTTTGGAATGATACGTAGTGATCACTAGAATAGTGAGCACTGCATGTCAGGCCAACTTCTCACAACCAATATATGTGGTTGTATGTCAGGCACTAGTCCGACGGAATTATGGCTTCCAGGTTTACATGGTTTAAAATGAACAGCCACAAAGGTGACGAGTATATTTGCAAAATATATCTTGCTTTAGCAGTATCAAAATTGATAAGGAGTTCGGGAGGACAATGATATCGACAGTTTACCTGATTCCTTTCTGCTCAAGTCATTTGAAATTCATAAACTGTATGTCCCTTTATAATGATTGGAAACATGGTTTTTGTATTACTGTCTCGCAACGCACGAATTAAGTGTGAAAAGTAAAAGAATGTGTTTTACAATGTATTGACTCCACTCTAAAATGGCGGACAAAATGTGTATACAACTGGAGGAGGAGTTTGTAAACGAAACTAATTTACCTCCCTTTACTATTTTTACTGTGGAATGGAAATGATGTATTTAGGCACGTTGTGTTTTACTGCAAAATATTGCTTGATCAAGACACCACGGTGTTGAAGCGCGGATCTATTTTTTTGATAGAGGATATATACATTTCGATTGAAGATTTAATGGAGGTGACACTCAATCTTCATTTAATGGGCAGTTATCACACTATGTACCACCTGTAGGTGTGACATAAAAATGACCAGTGATATCTATCACATGGGAAGACTTCATTCCATAATGTCTAAATGAGTCCACATGTAAAATTTACTTTGGATGTGAAATTTACTTAATTGCATGATTTGTTAATACCCTTGCAATGGTCTAATGAGTCCATATGCCACACATATAAAGTACATCCCATCTTTTGACCACTGTACCTCCAGCAGTATGGAAAAGTACTGGAAAATATGTCAGTCTGCCTAGGTTATACTATCTTTAGCATCTCTAAATGCCTCTACAATGGTGCAATGAGAAGATCTAAAGATTCTTGAACAAATGTGCAACTGAGAGCTGCCATGTATCTATTTATGAAAATCACTAGTTGTAAATATTACAGTAATGGTGTGGGTGATCCTAGAAGAGTTCACATTTGTGAGTGTATAGATGGCTATATAAAATAAAGATAGGTACTCTAGTGCCTACATAAAGCTAACTTTCCATATTTTTGAAGCATTTGAAAGACAGTCACATTCCTACCTAAAGTATTACTGCAGCATACAGCCGAATGCTGTTTACCTAAAAACCTGAAGGAAAACAAGCAAAGTGCATCCAGATAGGCTGCTCTATGAAGCTGCCTTTAAGAAGAGTATCTTCCCTATCATAGCATGCTTTGTGCTGACACTTGGCTCTGTGATAGTGAGAGGATCTTTTGATACTGTTGGTGTATTTAAGCACCCTATTTTGATGGAATTGTGTCTGATTCCTATTTTTCTAAGTTTCATTTAACATTTAGGTAGAATTTGCACCTGTTTTTTTCCACTTCCAGGTGGATTTGTTTTTATCTTTTTTTGGATAAATAGGTCTTCACTCTTTGTGAATAGTCCCTCGTAGGAGAAAAAAGCAGCAAATGATCCACACTTTATATGAATGGTTTCGCTTCCTTTGCACACACTTCTAAGAAGTTAGAGTTCACATCCAAAATAACTATAAAGGACAGGGAAGTTATCTTCCTCAGGGGGAAGTTGGAGTTTCTCAAGTGCAAGTAACAACAAAAGGAGTACGACTGGGAGGCCAGAGAATGAGGTTGTTCTGCTGCGTCCATGCAGTCTCCACAACAAAAACTTCAGAGAAGAAAGATCTAGGGAGAAGAAGAGACACAAGAGTGGTTGCCTTGGTTTTCATTTTAGACTTTATCCGTTTACCAGAATGACTTTGGAGACTGGGGTAGCCATTACATATTAGCCGTTTAAAAAGTTTACAGAGTCATAATAATTGTCCAGAGCCTAACATCAGTTGCATTGGAAACATGGATCAGGGTTGAAACAGACTTCACTGTTGATTCATTTGTCACCTAGGCACTCCATTAGGCGGTTGACTTCAAGACACTAAGTCAAGATGTTCAATATCAAGGCAGTCCACTAAGAATCGGCCAACACCATACGCTTCCACTTGCAGATCGGCGTCACTTAGATTGAAGTTAAACACAGATAGTCACTTTCGGTGCAGGGCATTTTATTGCCATTTTAACCTCTGACCTTACATTCACTTCCTGCTATGCTCCATCTTTGGTTTTACTTGTCATGTTCCAGTGGTGGTTCTTGGAGACCTAGGTCTAGCTTTCCATTTTTCTACACCACCTCCTCCAAAGAATTCAAGAAGGAGATCTATTTCACTATTTGACTCAAATAGCACTACAGTCCTTTCAGAATGGAATTAGTCATCCACCACTTACACCCTCATTTCACGAGTTAACAATTTTACAGTTTCCTTGACACCCTAGTTAGAGGAGCCACAAAGAGCAATATTTCTCCTGACACTCAACATGCTTCCATTTTTGTGATTATGGAACTCCTGCACCCTAGAATTCGCTAACACCAATGTTGCCTTTGGTGTTTGGTTTTGATGAAACCTCTCCTCCTGCTTAGGGCCTCTATTTTTTTCCTATCTTAAAAGAAGCCTTCCCTCTTGTCGAAGGCCTTGGTGGTTTTCCTCTCTAGCCTACTGTCATACTGTGCTACCTTTGCTGACAGAGTAAAGAGCATTCTGATAGTGATGTACAACGGGCTAATTGTGCCTCATGTCAGATCATACTTCCTTATTTTCCGTTACTTGTTGTGAACTGCATCTCTTGTGTTTAAGAGGTCCATGTTTTATGACAGTTCACTCTTTTTTTTCTTTGCTCTCTGTGCTATTTCATCTTTAATTCCCTCACTATGAGCTGGAACTTGCAGCTAATGTGCATTTCTGGTAGCTGTTTCCTCCCACCTAATTTCCAAATCCCTGAGGCACCGGACTGGATCCTGAAAACGTCTTGTGAGAAGTTGGCCTGATATATGATGCTCACTAGTTATAGTGATCACCTTGTATCAGTCAAAAAAACCCTTATGGTGATTGGTTGTAAGTCAACCTTATAGACAAGCTATCCTTATGGTAGCATGGACAAAGCAGTCTTAGGCTAAACTCTTTTGGCATGAGAAGCCAGCTGCTTTACCACATATAACCCCTTGAATACCAAATGAAAGGACACCACACAGGTTGTTATGAAAATAAACAAGATATTTATTACTAACAAAACACCTCTGAACTCTTTATGAGATCCGAGGGCTAAGCACATGACAAGACTCTTAAGAAAAATACGATAAGTGGCACAAATTACAATGGTGCCCTAGGGGCACGACAAACCATATACTAAGTAAATGGTATAAGGAAATCGATAGAGGAAATGAAGATGTCCAGAGGCTGTAGGATCGCTGGGACTACACTACTCTAACCTTAGGTAAGGAGCAGGAGGCCCACGGGACGCATGTGCAGAGTGTGAACTCACACGCGAGATGCGGGACAAAGTCAATGGACATTACAAATTACGAAAAGGTAAGTAACAGACAGTTCCGACTAGTTAGGACTAAAACGACAGGATACATGGACACTAGGAGAGTCAATCTACCCTTGAGCACCAAAATGCTCTCGTTAGCTCACCCACGGGCTGCGGGTGCATAGGTGTGAAAGTGTGTCAGGTTTCCGCGTCGAAGTCTATGGAGCCTTGAAGAAAAGATACTGCAGGCGGCCAGAAGAAAGATGTCCGGAGCGATCCAAGGGTGGTTCGAGGAAGATGGAGACCTGAAAGCAGAGGGAACAATGTTCACAGTCACTAGCCAGTGACCGGAGTGGAACCAGGAAGGAACCAGATGCTGTTGTCGCGATCAGGTGAAGAGTGGACGCTTGACTCTGCAGCCACGTGGACCAGGAGGTGTCTTCGACGACCAGGATGGAGGCACGAGTTGTCCCACGCCGGCTCTCGCTGTCGGCGATGTCTGTTCCAGATTCGGCGTCAACAGGTCTTGACAAAGACAACCCACGCGGTGAGTGGAAATGGCGTCTGGTGCGGACCAGGAGGGTCCGGGGTGCTTCTCCTTTGCAGGGAAGCAAGGGCCAGTCTGGAGCAACCAGACCAGCGATGTAGATTTCGTGGATCGTTGTCTAGGAGGTCACTAGCCAGCCGGCAAGTGACCAGACAACGCGTCGAGCAGCAATCAAGCAAAAGGGCCCCACGCAGATCTTGTGGATGCTGAAGGGCTGATCTTCTGTGCAGGAGCTGCTCGGGCTTCTCAATCCCCAAAGCACTTTCTCGAGGATGCCTCTGAAGTCGTGCTGGAAGCAAAGTGCAGTTTCTCCAAGATGGCCGGTCCCACGTGTCTCGTCGCACCCACGGATCTCAGCTGTGCTGCAGATGTAGGTAGAGGTCAGAGAGGTGTAAAAGTCCTGATCTCGTCTGGCTCTGAAGTCTGGTTCCAGCAGGAAGGACGACAAAGTGAACCGCTAGGACGCTTGATGGTGCCTGCTTGTGCAGGGTGGTCACTCATTGGCCACATGGGAGTTTTTCTTCAGTCTTCTGTGGAGCAGAACGTCGAAGTCCAGAGTTTCTTCTTTGTAGAGTTTCAAATCAGGATAATCTAATTTGGAATGGGACCAGCTCCTACCTTTGTTTTTGCGCCAGAGCTGGGGCTGGAGTGCCCCAGCAACTGGTTTGAACCGGGGTATGCACAGGGACACCTTGTGTGCCCCAGGCATGTCTCATTCTTTTCAGCTTGTCCTACCTCAATACACAAAATCCGGTCTGGGGTGGTGCTAGCACCTCCCAAGGCAGGAAACCCTTTGTCCAGGCCTCCCTCCCTGGAAGGACTCCCAGCAGCAGGAGGTCAGACTTGTGTCTGTGGTGGCAGCATCCATTTTGTGATGCTAAGGCTCGAGTTAACTTTAACCGGGGTTCACAGTTACATACATGTTGAGTCCCTCTAAAAGGGTGGAATGCTTCCCCCGTCGCCAGAACTCGTGAAGGGGTAGTATTCCAATTAGTATGACACCTTACTCAACATGTTTTGATAATGCTATGCCAAAGTTAGCAATAACCGCGAGGATTATAATGCACTTAAGAGTATATGGTATAGCGTTATCATGGAAACAGCTAAAGGACTTGGTTCCGAAAGCTGCAGATAGGCTCAGCTCATGCTAGAGCACCATCTCACATAATTCCAAGCACTCTGCCCCCTGGATTGTTAAGGCTTGCCATAGGAGTGACATATAGGAGTATATGTGTCCATTTTAGGGATAGATATAGGTATACTATATCTAAAGCAAAGGGTGATTACACCACCTTGCCCCAGCTGTGTTACCAGCCAGTTGTGTCTGTTTAGATGGCCAGCCAGGGGTGGCAAAATACATGCTGCAGCCCCTGGTAGGCCTTGGGTGCACTTATGCCCTGGGTACCTATGGTACACTGTACAAGGACTTACAAGAGTGACCCAATACCAATTGGTAAATGCACCTAAAGTACATGGATGTCAACTTAAAGAGAGAACAGCTAGGCTGTGGGTCTGATTAGCAGGCCCACAGCTAGGGAAAGTCGTAAACCAGTGAAGCAAAAAGCAAAAATCTGGGGTGACCATAGGATTGCAGACCCTACTCTCCTACACTTCTCTCCCAGCAATAGCTCTATGAAACTATCACGTGGCACTGCACAACGCTAGTCACAACTTTGACACCTTGGATGAGTAATCCATTTATGCATAGCACCAGCATTTACTCTTGTGACAGTTACTGGTTTTCTATACCCCATTGACACTGGTTGGTAGGTCTTCTGTTGTTTCGCGAACAATGTTGTATAATATCCTGTATGTAACAAATGTTCACCGAATTAATGCAAGCATTTAGCATCTGGATGGGCAAAAATTGCCTCAAACTCAACTCAGCAAAAACAAAGATATTGATCCTTGGGGCAAAACCATCCTTCTGGTCTTCATCTTGGTAGCTGTCTGAGCTAGGCCCTCCTCCACTCCCTATTTAATGCCTCACTAGATTTCATGGATCAGGCAAATGCAGTCAGATCAGCAGCTTTCCATGTGCTGAGGTTGCTTAAAAAAAAAAAGATTGACTACTGCAATAGTCTATATCTTAATGCAAATCAATCTGTTACAAAGACATTGCAGATACTGCAGAATGCAGTGACCAGGCTTCTGTTCAGTATTCCTAAGCATCAATCTAGAGATAGATTGATGCTTAAGAATTGCGATTCTCCTATTACCATGAACTGGGAATCTGGATTTCGTTAAACACACGGAGGCTGGCATTATGCAGTATTCTTTTAATGTTATGTTATATTAACAAAGTATTTCTTAAGCGCACTATCACCGATTGGTGTCTTGGCGCTGCGATCACCAGTAACATGAACATAGCTGAGGAGAGTTGAGTTATTGAAATGCTTGTCTGAAGAGCCAGGTCTTCAGGGCTTTCCGGAAGGACAGAAGGTCTTGGCAGTTCCGGATCTCCAGAGGGAAGGAGTTCCACAGGCAGGAGGCAAGTGTGGCGAACCTACGACCTCTGGCGCGCTTAAGTTTGAAAGAAGGCGTCTGCAGGAGGCTCAGGTGGAATGAGCGTAGGTTTCGAGATGGGGTGATCTGGAGATAAGTTGGTTGATAAATGTGGGACTTTTACAGTAAAGGGATTTTAATATTATACATCCTTTTTTAAAGGCACAGCGCTGGGTAACTGGAAGCCAATGCAGTTTCCTCAGCAGGGGGGTAGCTGCCTGTCGCCTTGGTTGGTTCAGAATTAACCTCGAGGCCTGATTCTGTACCATCTGGAGTCGTCTGGATAGGTTAATGCAACTTCAAGTACAGCCACTAAAAAGTCACATCATAAAGCAAAGCTCTAGAATAAACAAGTGTAACTAGGCAACAGCAGCACAGAGATCTGCCTCTTTTAAATGCGGCTTCAAGACAGATAAGTTGTGTTCTTCCTATCCTCTGTCACTGTACTGCTGTTTTTACTTGCAAGTACCTAGTTATATCTTTTTCAGATTGTCTTTTGAACTATTGTACCCTTACTTGTTGTTACCCTCTGGTTCTATGACCTTAGTGACCATTTAATTCCTTTTACCCTCTTCGCCTACTCAGGCCCTCCGTCCCTCACCTTTCCCTCTGTGGTCTCTGCTATTTACGACCACTAGTGACCTTTTAATTTCCTTTCCAACCTTTTGTCATTTAATCATATTGTCTTACAATGTAAATACTGCCGTTTAATGGTATCACCTTAAAATGTAGACGCTCTTTGTTACCTTTTCCTCCTCAGGCTGAGGCTCGTCCTGGTACCGCTTGAGAGACTCCTCTCTCTCCTGCCCCTGCCGCCACAGGATAAGATTGCCTCACACAGGCTTACTACACTTCTCGGGTGCGGCGCAGCCGCTACCCGCAGCTCCAATGTACGGACTGCGGGACACGCCGCACCACCGTTGTGCCTTCAGTTCCCCAGTAGCGAACGTTAGACCTTCATTCAAGCCCTAAACAATAACATAAAAAATAAAAATAAGTGAATCAACCAGGAAGTTGGCGAAGGGAGCTTCACTTTAGAGGACACACCCTTAGCAACGACCCGCTTCACGTTAGGCACGTCCTCTCTCCAAGCTCCAAGTTACCTAGCAAAGCTGCCTTCAACAGCTGATTATTTGCGGTTGGCAGCTCATTAACTTTTCCCCTCTCTGGTCGCGCAAATTTAGCTTTCTGTTCCAAATAACAGATTCCTGACTCATGCGATTACCTATTCTAGTTACCTCATAATCTACTTAGACGACATTCTCATCATGTCTCAAGACCATTCTCAAATTCTGAAAGACTTGAACACTACTGTGGAATTAATAGAGAGTACAGGTTTTAATATAAACAGGGAGAAATCCATCATGACCTCTAGAGTTCCTAGGCTTCACGGTAGTACTATATCCAAGATTCAGAAAGAGATATGTCACGGTCTGAAATTAGATCTCCTAACCTTAATGGAACTAGTCAGACTTCTGGGCCTCCTATCATCATCTATCCAGGCTATCTTTCCGGGCCCTCTACTATACCAAGCCTTTATCAAGGGCAGGGCCCTCCGTTCCGGGCTTTAGTACGGAGACAAAATTCACCTAGACACAGAAGCCAAGGCGGAACTGACTTGGTGGTTAGATAATCTAGACGCATGGAACAGGAAAACCATTCTTGGGACTTCCCTGGATTACGTACTGGAATCGGATGCCAGCCTTTATGGCTGGGGTGCTTGTTTTCAAAATAAGAATACTGGAGGTTTATGGTCCAATTCGGAGAGTTTACACCTTATAAACTTTCTGGAGTTAACCTCTGGGCTTTATGCCCTAATTAATTTCAAGCAATTACTTAGGGGCAGAACAGTTGTCCTCAGGATGGGCAATATGTCGGCTGTCGCCTATATAAATCGCCTAGGGGGCACTAGGTCACCAGACCTCTCCAACCTGGCCAAAAAACTGTGGATGTTCTGCTTGGAACACCAAATTTCGTTCAGAGCAGAATACCTTCCAGGTCTAAAAAATGTCTCTGCGGATTGGAATTCAAGGTTCCTCGTAGATCACACCGATTGGAAATTAAACGCAAATGTGTTCAAGAGTCTAGACTGTACTTGAGGTCCCCTAGAAGTAGACCTCTTTGCGAGCCGAGTCACGTACCAACTTCCCAGATACTTCAGGTGGATGCCAGACCCAGGGGCTCCGGCAGTCCACGTCTTTCTCCAGCATTGGAAAGACATTTGGGGATACGCTTTTCCCCCCTTTGCGATGATCCAACGTGTCCTACAGAAGTTGAGAACAGAACGATCTTCAATAGTCCTATTAATTCCATTTTGTCCGTCCCGAGCGTGCTTCCCAACAACTTTGGAATTAGCTTACGAAATACCCTTTCTACTTCCAGTTTCACCAGTCCTCCTAAGAGACATAGACGGTTTGGATCACCCGCTCCTTCTGAACGGGACTTTGAACCTTCTTTCCTGGAAAGTGTCAAGCGAGCCAATGAAATCTCTGGGCTTTCAACGCAGGTTGCTTCTCTTCTCCAAGAAATAATTTGTCTAAATTGGCTCTTTTTCACGATCCATTGCAAGCAACACTCAACTCCTCGTCTTCCTGTGTTCCAAAGGAGTGGCCTTCCCTGCATGATGCCAGCTTGTGGAATTCGTTGCCTTTGGAAGAACTTTTTCCTTTTGCTCTCTGCCTTTAAAAGACGCAGATCTCTGTGCTGATATTGCCTAGTTACACTTGTTTATTCTAGAGCTTTGTTTTATGATGTAACTTTTAAGTGACTGTACTTGAACTTGTCTTAAAAGAATAGTGCATAATGCCAGCCTCCGTGTCATTAATGAAATCCAGATTCTCTGGTCATGGTAATAAGAGGATCGCAATTTCTAAGCATCAACCTATCTCTAAGTATCTGAGTGAGCTACATTGGTTTCCAGTCAGACAGAGGATTGTTTTCAAAGCACTTTGCATCACGTACAAGGCACTGCATGGCCAAGGACCAGTCTTTCTGAGATAACGTTTTACCTGGTATAGGCCAGGCAGGGCTTTCCATTCAGGAACAGCCAATTTGGTGACTAGATTCCAATGTATGTCCTGGGGAGGCAGGAGCTTTGTGATTAGAGCATCTAAAGCTTGGAATGCACTCCCTCTTCAGGTAAAATCGATGCCAAACCTGTTAGCCTTCAGAAAGGCTTTGGAAACGTAGCTGTTCTCAACCAAATTTCAGATCGCAAGGAAGGAATAAACATGTGGTCAGTTTCATCTCAGATCACACGTATGGAATTCATTTGCAGCAGCTCTTAGCTAGCGCTAAGACGCCCTATGGGTAATTAAGAACTTTATAAAAAAAATAACCCAATAATACTAATACATGCAAATTTCATAGTTGCAAGAGGGGGTTCCCAAAATGACCTGCCTAATGATTATTAATTACTTAGGTCGCATTTCACAACCCCTTGTGAATGTCTGTGAATAGAGGAATGGTGGCTTGCAAGGAACAACAGATTATCATCCATTCATTTGACATATGCTGCTTTGAAAAAAAATGTTTGCAGTTTGGGTACACATTGGTGGAGCATGCAGTGGTCCATTGCCAGTTCCCGCTGAGGCTATCTGACATGATTCCCAAAGAGGAAGCTGTCCTATAAGAACACCTTTCTCTTTGCAAATGAGTTACTTTGAGAGGTGGTTATTTTTCAGTGGTTTGGAAACTCAATCAGGGTCACAAACCTTTGATACATTCCTGTATTACTTGTTAAGATTTGCTCCACTTTTACATGGTTCCAAAATGGTCCCAAATCCCAGCCATACTTTTCTGACTTGTATAAAGGGTTTAATTAGAAATTGTTTTGTGGTTACACAGCCTGATTCAAAGGCTTTGTGGCTGCAAAATACTTTAAATAAGTCCCCAAATTTCTCAGTGAATTTTGGGAGTGGCTAGGTTAGGGGTCAACCCCTGCTGACAGTGTCACACAAAGATGTCCTTATCGGAATTACATCTACATGTGGTGTGAGAAGTTGGCCCGATATGCAGTGTTCACTATTCTAGCGATCACTATGCATCGGTCCAAACGACCCTTATGGTGATTGGTTGTAAGTCAACCTTAGACCAGCTATCCTAGTAGCGTGGATACGAGCAGTCTTCGGGCTAAACTCTAGACGGCGTGTTAAGTCAGCTGTTATACCATCACATACCCCTTGAACACCAAGTGAAAGGACACCACACAAGTGTTATGAAAATAAACAGTGTATTTATTAGAATCACAACAGCCCTGTACTCTTTATGAGGACAGGGTACTAAGCACACAACGAAACTCTTAGGAAAATACTTCAAGTGCACAATCAATACAAGTGCCCGAGGGCACGGAAAGTTTAGTGGTCTTGGGCGGACCCGATAAGGCAAGTCGGAAGCGAGGGACTCGGGACCCTTAAGTAAGGAGGCTATGTGGGCACCGAAATGCCGAAGTTACCTAGCCACAAGGGCTGCAGCTGCACAAGTCTTACAGGCGTCGGGGGTCTTCGCTGACGGGCCAGGAGCCGGAAGGAAGGAGTTGCTGGCCGGCGACCAGTGGAGAATAGTTCGTAGAGATCCAAGCCTGGATCAGAGATAGATGACACCTGAAAGCAGAGGGGACCAAGTTCGTACTACTAGCCAGTAGTCAGAGGGTACCAGGAGGGCACCGGATGATCGTCACCTCGACTAGGTGAGTGGGCGACGCTAGGCTCGGCAGTCTCACGGACCAGGAGGCGTTGTCGGCGACCAGGATGGAGGTGCGAGCTGTCCCACGAAGGTTGATGCTGTCGGCGTCGCTGGGCCCAGGATTGGGGCAACAAGCCTTGGCAGTTTTCAGCGCCACGTGGTGGGCCTAAAATGGCGTCTTGAGTGGACCAGGAGGGTCCGGAGTGCTCCTCTCGCAGAAGTGAGCAAAGGCTAGTCTGGAGCAACCAGACACGCAACGTTGGTTGTCGTTCGTCGTCAAAGAGTCACAGCCAGCGGCTAGTGATCGGACAACGTGCTGAACAGCAAAGCAGAAGGGCCCCACGCAGATCGTGGAGATGCTGGGAGACTGCACTTCGGTGCTGGAGCTGCTCAGGGTCGGGGCTTCTCGGACCCCAGATCACTCACCAGAGGATTCCTTCGGTGGTTGTGCTGGTTTAAGAAAGCGTGCAGGTTTTGATGATGGCCGGTCCCTCGAGGTCTCGTCGCACCCACAGATCTTAGCTGAGCTGACGATGTGGGTAGAGGTCAGAGGTGCCAGGGAAGCCGGTTCTCGTCGAGCTGGGTCGTCGGGTTCCTGAGGAAGGACTTGCAGCAAACCGCAGAGTTCTTAGATGGTGTCTGCGGATGCAGGGTGACTACTCCTTAGCCACAAGGGAGAAATCTTGAGAAGAGTCTTGAATGTCCTTTCGTAGAAAGTAGTTCTTGATTCAAAGATGATCTAATTTGGAAGGGTCCCCGCTCCGGCCTTTATCCTAAAGAAAGGGGTGGGTACATGACTAGGTCCTGCCCTAGGGGTGGGACCAGGAAGGGGGGTAGTTACACCCCTCTCCCCTGCCGGGCTTTCCCCAGGTCAGGGGCTGCGCGCCCCTGGAACTGGTTCTAGCCGGCAGATGCGTAGTGAGCACCGGGGTGCCACTCCGCAGTCACCTTCTTGTAAAGCCCTGCCTACCCAGGATACACAAAACCCTGTCTGGGATGGTGCGAACACCGCCCCGGACAGGAAACCCTTTGTCCAAGCTCTCCTCGCTGGAAGGACTCCCAGCAGCAGGAGGTCAGACTCGTGTCAGTGGTGGCAGCGTCCATTTTGTGGAGCTGAGGCTTCAGTTAACTTTAACCGGGGTTCACAGTTACGTACATGTCGTGTCCCTCTAGAAGGGCGGAATGCTAACCTCGTCGCCAGTATTGGTGAGGGGGCAGCATCCCGATTCGTATGACACCTTACTCGACATGTCTTGATAACGCTATACCGAAGTTACTGATATAGTACGCGTTATCATGGAACAGCCATTAGGTCTTGGTTCCGCAAGCTGCAACCGGGCTCGGCTCGTGCCAGAGCCCAATTCACACGATTCCACGCACTCTGCCGTCAGGATTGTCAAGGCCTGCCATAGGAGTGACTGATAGGAACTCGGGTGTCCATTTTAGGGTTAGATATAGGAATACTATACCTACAGCAACGAGCGAGTACGCCACGTTGCCCCAGCTGTCGCGCAGCCAGTTGTGTCAGATTTAGATGGCCATCCAGGGGTGGCATAATACATGCTTCAGCCCCTGGTAGGCCCTGGGTACACCGATGCCCTGAGTTACAGGGTCTGACAGGGTGGCCCAGTTCCAATTGGGTAATGCACCTAAGGTACACACATCAATTTAGCGAGAGAACAGCTCGGCTGTGGGTCTGATTAGCAGGCCCACAGCCCGAGAAAGTCGTAAACCAGTGAAACAAAAGCAAAAAGTCTGGGTGATCATAGGATTGCAGACCCTACTCTCGTACATGTGGTATCTGGGATCCAACCTCTACCCCTAAGTCAGCTAACTGTTCCTTGTCCATGCATCCGATGGCCATAAGGTAGCTGGAAGCATGGTATACCTGGCAGCAAGGACACAAAGTTGTACATGTCAGTGCCTTCAGAACCCACAAAAACCTAATGCTACCCAAGTCCATCTGCATAACACGCAGCCAACTCTTCACGTTAGCCAAAGCCAAGCAGTAAACGAGTCGCATCAATGATGCTACAAACAGAAGCAGAACACTCTTTTAAACTCAATCAAGGGCTGCATAATCACCCCTCCTTCTCAGTGGCTTAACCATGATAGCCCCCCTAGCCATGGACAAGTGCAATGCCATCAACCACTTTTTCAATGAAAAATTATCAAAGATCCAAAACTTCATCAGCAATACCAAATCTTTTTTCATTGGCTCCCACTCTTCCATGTTACATTCCACAGTGGTCATCCTTCATACCCCATTTTTTCAAATAAGTCACTGACATCTGCAACTCTCATCAGTCCTCCATCTCCGAACATGATTTCTTACCCTCAATTGTTATTAAACTCCCTCTCTGTAGAACCGCTTTCACTCCTACTCACCATAGTCTATGACTCTCTCACCCAGGGCATCTTCCCTGAATCTCTTAATACAGTTTAGCTACTCCCACTGCTGAAGAAACCCACTCTAGGCCATTCGACCTTGTCAACTAATGGTCCAGCCTGTCTGAAAGAAACAGGTAGTTACAGATTCCTTACCTTAGAATATTCCCCAGACGTCAGACTGGATCCGTAAAGTTTTTTGTCCACAGTACCCATGCGCGTCTGAAGGTGGTGTTGGTCGACTCAGCGTCCATCGTTGGCGTCGTGGTCGCCAGTATGACCTTGCGGTAGTTACATAGACGCTGCCCTTGCGCGCTGATGTCAATTCTTTTTTTTTTCCGCGCCAGCATGCGCAGATCCAGAGAGAGCGGTACCCCCATCATTTTTTGACTGACTTTTTTGCGACTTTTGTCCAATTTGTTTTTGAGTCTCAAACAACTCCTGGCGCATGAGGGCTGCCCGGCTTCAAGGCATGCGGTTCCTGTACCCGAATGATGTCAATGAAGAATCCGCACCGCGTGTGCCTCTACTGCCTGGAGCGCGACCATGACCACAAGTCGTGCTCCGACTGCCGAACTATGGCCCCGAATTCTTTGTGGGAGCGGTCCCGAAATCATCTGGAGGCCCGGCAGTCGGCTCCGCGTCACTTAAGGTCCCGGTCGCATGGGAGGTTGAGGGACCGATCACGGAGTCATCATCACACCTCTTCTAAGTCTTCGCATTCGGGTCAGGTAAGTTGAAGCACAAGAAGAAGTCGAAGAAGCATTGCAGCTCTTCAAATTCCCCTCGTCCATCAGCCTGCGCGACAAATGGTGTGGATGGTGCCCCTCCCGCGGCTACGCGTACGGAGCCTTTAGGCTCGACTCCAGCCTTCCCTCCCTTCCCTGAACCGGGAGCGACCCCTGCCCAGATTCATCAATTTTACCAAGCGATGCACGCCATCTTTGGGCAGCCAGACTCCGCCCGCGCGCCTTCGGGCCCCATGGACTCGGCTGAGGGCCCTAGGCTTTTAACGCCGGCGGCCTCGGCACCGCAGGGCCCCCTTGGATCCAGGCCTGGATCCGGATTTGTGCCGGTTGACCTTGTTACACCTCCACTGTTGCCGATTCCACTGGCACCATATCCGCAGCTGACGCCGACTGAACCCTCAGCCAGCGTCGACCCTGGCATCCACCCCAATGTAGACACGGAGCCAGACGGGCGTCAACCAACGTCGGATCCGGTGCCGATGGTTACTTTTGTAATGTGTTCCACCCTGGCCAGTTTCAGCCAGATTAGTAGCTAGAGGAGGGTGAGGAAGACTGGGAGGGGTCTGGTGACCCTTTAGCAAACCAGTTAGATTACGATCCGGACTGGAGAGAAGAACTGGGGGATGCCAGTGGTCTGCACACCTCCCCAGACCTAGGCATTATTGCCCGGCCCAGGTTTCCTTCAAACAGGTCTGATGGGTGATGGTACACCTGGATCACCAGATATCGGAACGTGTGGGCTTCCCATTTGATGTGTGTGCTACCAATAATATACTGCGGGTCAGGAGAGTCTGCGTCAAATGGGTAAGGGCAGGATTTGGATGTATTGACTACCAGCCCAACACCTCGACAAATTTGTGTAAGATGTGCTCTACTTCGCCTGGCATAGAGTGCGTGTCCCTCAGGTATAGAAGGAGGTCATCCGCATATGAGATAATGTGTAGGCTATCACCCTAGGGGATCCCACAATCCGCTTCTCTCGCTCAAAACGCAGCCACCAGTGTCTCCACTGCGAGTGAAAACAGTGAAGGGGACAGAGGGCATCCCTGCCTGGTGCCTTTTCGTACTTTAATGGGGGCTGACGTATATGGACCAGTTTTTACCCTCACTAGTCGGTCGTCATACAGCAGTCGGACCATCTTGATAAAGGCTTCCCCGTGCTCATAGAGTGGCAGCACCACAATCAGGAACTCCCACCTCAGGGTATCGAATGCTTTTTCCAGGTCTATGATAAGGCATCCTGCATGGTACCACTGCCGCAGTGCATATTCAGCAACTCTGAAGAAACTGCGAAGGTTGAGAGAGGAACTGCGCGTCGCGACGAAACCATTTTGGTTGTCGTGCACGAGTAATCAAACCAATGGGGCTAGCCATTTTGCCAGGAATTTATAATCAGTGTTTAAAAGGGCTAGAGGCTCATAAGAGCCTAGGTCGATAGGATCTCGGTCTGGCTTAAGCAGTGAAACCAATCGCACTTCAGTGAGCGAGGGTTGGAGGGAGGAGTCATCTGTTGCGGCGGTGTAGACTGCTTGAAGACGTGGTGTCAGTATTGCTGCGTATTCCTTATAGAATTCCGTTGGTAAACTTTCCGGGCCCAGGGTTTTTCCGGTTGCTAATGCCGATATAGCATCTCTGATTTCTTCTGGGTCAATCGGGCACCCATCGCCTTGCATTGCGCCAATGTGATAGTCGGTAGTTGGATCGCTGAGAGGAACCTGTGTAGTCTGGTGAGATCCAGCACGGCTGTGA
This sequence comes from Lissotriton vulgaris, assembly GCF_964263255.1. Taxonomy (NCBI): domain Eukaryota; kingdom Metazoa; phylum Chordata; class Amphibia; order Caudata; family Salamandridae; genus Lissotriton; species Lissotriton vulgaris. The sequence continues at coordinate 93,353,201 of NC_141694.1, forward strand.
CTTTTTACAGGGCTGTATAGTGTTTGGTCATCTCCTCGTGGATTTTGTGCTGGGTGTACACTCTGAGGCCACTTCCGGGGCTTATGGCATGTATAGGGTGTCTGGGCTGCTCCAGGTGTAACACCCAGGCCAGCAATCTGCCCTGCCTGTGTTATAGTGCATGTGTGTGTGCCAAGTGTGCTTAGGAGTTGAGGCAGCGCAGCGCTCGAGGAGGCTAAGGTGTTGGTTCTGTTTCTCATGCAGTTGTTGTGAGTCTCCTGCGCCTTACATTACCTGGCTTTCGCACTGTAGGAGACCTTGTTCTGGTTATCTCTCGGGTGAACTGCTTGCATATATTCCAGACCAGCCCCATGCTATGGCCCCTGATGACTACTCTGAATGCCTTCCATTCTGAGGGCAAGTTGTGTGTGGTACCAGCATTCTCTTCAAAGTTCTGAGTGGCGGCGACTTCTAACGAAGCTCGAATCGCTGCCGGCTGAAGGTGCCAGGTGGAAACCGGTGAGGGGCCAGCCTACCAACTCAGCTGCAGTGTCTGGGGGTTGTTGTTGGAGTGTGTGCGACACAGATATTCTGGAGAACCAGCCTTGTCGAACATAGACACGAGACACTCTGTTGGGCGTAGAAAACCAGGTTTATTAGTTTGTCTTTTGATAAATACATAGGAGAAACCAGTTTCTCACCTAAGGTAAGATGCACACCAGAGGGGGAACAATACAATGTTGCATGAAGACGTTTCAACAAGTCCAAACCCAACAAGTTATCTCCGCAA